>NC_044307.1:1900001-3100001 GCF_007474595.2 Lynx canadensis | reverse complement strand
GGGGACGGTGCGGCCCGAGCGCACCGAGGCTCGAGCAGCCGGAGTCCAGGGGGCGCGGGATCGGGGTGCGCGGGGACCGCCCTGGAGGCCGCGCTGGCGATCCGCGAGGCGGTTCCCACCTTCCCCTTTCCCGCCGCCCTCACCCTCTCGCCGCCAGTGACCAGCCACCTCCCGGGCCCGTCCTATGTCTCCCCGCCGCCGAATCCGAATCCCGGTCGCCCTCCAGGCGTCGGGGGGAAGGCAGGAGGGGATGGAGAGGGACCCAGCGCCTGGAGGGCTCTGGGCGCGGCCGCGAGTCCGGGGCGCAGCCTTCTGTCCCCGCAGGAGCGGGTCGGGAGGCGAGACGGTAGTGACAGGTTGGAGGGAACGCTCTCCTCCCGGGTGCCCAACAGTCTCCCTTCCTGAGCCCTTCGTGACTGTCTGTGGATGAATCTACCCCTGAAGTCTCCCCTGCCCACGACCTCAGTGCCCCCGGGAAAGAATTCTCACGTTGCCTTAAGTTAAAAGTACAAGGTTCTGAACAGAAGACTCCTGGACAAGGGAAGGGGGAGGGGTCCTGTGCCACCGAGTCAAGGCCGGGCTGCTCTCGGCCCCTGTGCTGGGCGCCCAGAGTCCTGGAGGGTTCCAGATCAGCACTTTCACAAGGGTTTATGCGCTGCCGACCTCTCTAGGCTCCATCCGGAACCAGATGTCAGAGGCGCCTTTTCACAGACGGAGAGACCAGAGTCAGCCCAGGCTCCCCACCCCAGCGTTCAAGTGAGCCGCGGTTACTTCTCGAAGTTCCCAGCTCATGGCCCCAGGAGGCAGAGGGGATGGTGGGGAGAGCCCCCAGCAGGAGGTCAGCCTCGGAGGAGTGGAGCCGGGGAGGGACCGGACTGAGAGGACCTTGAGACTGGGCTCTGGGTCTGGGTTCAGGGGGCGGGCCGGGCAAGTGATGGGACTCTGGAGGGCCGACAACAGAGCGCAGATCCCTGGGCCTAGGACGGGGTGGGTCTGTGCGAGGACTCTTTACGAGAAAGTAAACATAGGAATAACCTGAATGTCCAAAAACGGGACTTAGTTAAATAAATTATGGTACAGCTATAAAATAGAACAACAACGTTAAGTCAGACCTTTATGTATCCACGTGTAACTATGTCCATGATACATAAGGTTCTTTTAATCTCATATAATTTTAAATACTAGGCTTTCTGGGTGTGAAAGTGTGGCTATATATTTTTAATGTTTATTTATTTTGAGAGACAGAGACAGAGACAGAGAGCTTGAGTGGAGGAGGGGCAGAGAGAGGGAGACACTGAAACCAAAGCAGGCTCCAGGCTCTGAGCTGTCAGCAGAGAGCCCGACCGGGGCTCAAACCCACCAACTGGTGAGATCATGACCTGAGCCGAACGCTAAGGGACTGAGCCACCCGGTAGATTTTTAGATAAAGATGTGCTCAGAGAGGAAGGGAGGATATTGACCAAACTATTAACATAATGGTTATCTCTGGGGTGGTAAGAGAGTGGCTTTGGAAGGGATTCTTTTTGGTTTTCCTGCCCTGTTTCAAATTTTCAACAAGATTACATCTCATAAATAATCAAACGATTTCCATTTTCAAAGAGAAAGGCTAAAAAGGAAAAAAAAGTTACAAAGAAGATGTATTTGAACTCGGTGTCTGGGGCCAGGCGATGAGCAGGGGGCCATTGGAAGAGTCAGGAATCCAGTCAGAGGGAGGTGGACTGTGATCCTTGACAACAGCCTGGCTGAGGCGCAGGGAGAATGAGAGGGGAGAATAGAAGACTACTTGGAACATTCCCGTGTGCACGATGGCGTGACAGTATAACTGAGTTAGAGGTCCGTGCCAGGTAAGGAGACAGAAAGCGTCACAACTCTTGGTGCTGAAAGGAAAAATGGATCAGCTGGATTTCATTAAAATTAAAAAAAAAAAAACACCTTCTGCTCTGCACAATACTGTTAAGGGAATGAAAAGACAAGCCACAGACTGAGAAAATATTTGCAAAACATATCTGCCGGAAGACTCGTCTCTAAAATATACCTAGAACTGTTAGAACTCGCAATGAGTGTTTCAAAACCCAGTTTCAAAAGGGACAAAGGACCTGAACAGAGCCCCGTGGAAGGTATACAGATGGCCGACAGATGTGGCAAGAAGTGCTCGGCATTGGACGTCATTAGGGAATCGCAAATTCAAGCATCAGTGAGATACCAAGGCGCACGTATCGGAATGGCTAAAATCCAGGACACTGGCAACACCAAAAGTTGGTGGGGATGTGGGTCGACGGGAACTCTCACTTTTTGCTGGTGGAAATGCAAACCGGGCAATAGCCACTTTGCAAGACACGTGGGAAGTTTCTTACAAGAGAAAACATTGTCTTACCGTGCCGTCCAGCAACCACACTGCTAGGTATTTTACCTAAAGGAGCTGAAAAGTTTTGTCCATGCAAAAACCTGCACATGAATGTTGGTACAAGCTTTATCTCTACTTGTCAGGAATTGGAAGCAGCCAAGGAGTACTTCGCTAGAGGAATACACCGTGGCACATTCCTACAGTGGAATAGTATTCAGCACCAGACGGAAATGAACTGTCAAGTCACGAAAAAGACACAGAGGAACCTTAAGGCTGTATTGCTATGCAAACAAAACCAGTCTGAGAAGGTGCTGTTTGATTCCCGCTCTATTACATTCTGGAAAACACAAACCTATCGAGAGTAAAAAGATCGGTGGTTTCGAGAAGTGGGGAAATCGGTGGGGCACAGGGGACTTAATTCTGCGTGAAACCACATCGGTGGTCACAAGATGTTGTGTATTTGGCAAAACCCATAGACTGTAGGACAAAAGAGTGAATCCGAATGGAAACTCTGTACTTTAGTTAATAAAATGTACCAATATTGATTCACCAGTAGTAACCAATGTACCACACCAAGAAGATGTGGATGGGAGGGGAATCGGGAGTGGAAGTAGGGGGAGGAGAGTGTAAGGAAACTTTCTGTACTTTCTCTTCCATTTTTCTGCAAACCTAAAACTGTTCTTAAAGATATAAAGTCTGCTAATTTTAAAAATTAAAATGGGGCGCCTGGGGGGCTCAGTCGGTTTAGCCTCCGACACTTGACTTCAGCTCAGGTCTGATCTCGCGGTTCATGGGTTGGTGAGTTCGAGCCCTGTGTGGGGCTCTTCGCTGGCTGACGATGTGGAGCCTGCTTGGGTCTCTCTCTCTCTCTCTCTCTCTCTCTCTCTCTCTCTCTCGCTGCCCCTCCCTGCTTGTGCTCTCTTTCTGTCAAAAATAAATAAATCATTTATTAAAAAATGAAATTTGTTGGGGCGCCTGGGTGGCGCAGTCGGTTAAGCGTCCGACTTCAGCCAGGTCACGATCTCGCGGTCCGTGAGTTCGAGCCCCGCATCAGGCTCTGGGCTGATGGCTCGGAGCCTGGAGCCTGTTTCCGATTCTGTGTCTCCCTCTCTCTCTGCCCCTCCCCCGTTCATGCTCTGTCTCTCTCTGTCCCAAAATAAATAAACGTTGAAAAAAAAAAATGAAATTTGCAATGTCTTGGCGCTTGGACTCCATGCCTCAGTCCTCTTAAAACCGCCTTATGATTTACTTAACACAATAGGTAAATCACAGGTGCGTCGCTGTTTTGTTGTTTAAGCAAGTAACGCAGGCATTCAGCACATTGTCAGTTACGCGGGAAATTAAGGCAATTGTTGACAGTTCTCGTCGGCGAAATTGACAAGCCAAGGTTTAGCGCGGCTCACTTTACCTGTCTGCCCTTGTGCCGGACCCCCTTCCCCCGGATCTGGGGCCAGGGCCTTGGGGTGAACTGAAATTCGTTCCGGGAGAGAGAGACGGGAGGGGTGCGGCCTAGGAGGATGGGGTGGTGGGTCAGGGCCGCTTCCAGAGTGAGGGTGATAGAGACCAAGGCAGACCTGGGGAGAGGGAGGGTGCAGGGGGCCGGGACGGGTGTGGGGGTGGGGAGGGGCAGGCCCTGCGGGCAAGAGTTGCTGGAGAGTAAGGCAGGTTGGGGCAGAAAGCACCGTGGGGCCGGCGCGGCGGCGGCTCAGGCTCTGACCTCTGACGGAAAGATTCTTCTAAAAGGAGTGCCAGTTTCTGTATAGAGAATGATGCTACTTATATTTTTAAAAACGTTTATATGTGTTTCTGGGGGGCGGGGGGGTGCCCATTCGTGGACTCAGGCCGTGAGAACGTGGTAGCTTCAGTTCCTGTCTCCCGGGACGGTATTGCCAGGAAGCCAGGGTGCCGGACCGAAAAGGAAGCCTCGTGACGCAGGCTGCAGCCCAGGGGGACGCGCGTGCGACAGATGTGGGAGATGGGGGGAGGACAGGCCGGAGGAGGGGGCCCAGGTCCCTCAGGAGACGTTGGGGGCCCGCGGGGCCGTGCTCCCCGAGGCTCTAGGGTGGGGCTGGTTTGGGGGGTGCGGGAAACACCCCCAGGGGCTGGAAGAGGCAGGTGCTCCCGGAACCTACTGCGGGAGTGAGAGTGCGCCGCTGGGCCGGTGCCCACGGCAGCGGGGAACCCGCGGACCGAGAAGTCCCCGTTCCCGCCCCCAGGCTTCCAGCCCCTCGGGGTCCCACTGGCGCCGCCGCCGAAGGAGTCGGGGACGGTTTGCTGCCCCGGCTCCGCCTGACGAGCAGGCCACGTGTCTGGCCACGCCTAGATTTGTGGCGCGCCTATAAACAACCGCAAAAGAATGGTGAACACACACTAGCAACGCCCCTGGGTGGAAAGGTGGCATCGAGGAGGAGCGATCTGAAGCTTTAAAGCTCCAGGCTCTGATTTCTCAAGCTGTGTTGTGCAAATCGGTGTATTCGTTTTACTCTATATATTGCATCTGGGGGCTTTGTTTTGTAAGTTTAAATGCAGGTTAGTTAACACATCATGTAATAATGATTTCAGAAATAGAATTTAGTGATTTGTCACTTACATACAACAGCCAGTGCCCACCCCAGCAAGTGCCCCCCTCGATGCCCATCACCCATCTAGCGCCTCCCCCCCCCAGCAACCCTCAGTTTGTTCTCCGTATTTATGAGTCTCTTACGGTCTGCCTCCCTCTCTGCTTTTATCGTATTTTTCCTTCCCTTCCCCCATGTTCATCCGTTGTGTTGCTCAAATTCCACACATGAGTGAAATCGTATGCTAATTGTCTTTGTCTGGCTGACTTATTTCTATATATTGCATTTTTGAATGGGTATGTGGTTTTATGCAGTCTACTTTCCACACTGGAATATAGTGTATCCGGGTCCATCTTATGCGGTTGAAAGCAATTAAGGTACAGTAAAAAAAAAAATTTTTTTTTTTAAATCTTAAGTCATCTTGTATGTACCCACTAACAGAGGGAGTAGGGATTCTATTAAAGTTTGGGGGTTTAGCTCCTTGGACAGAACACGGCGTTTCAGATCGCTTTCTAAGAAAACTTCAGAGATACGAACCCACGCTGAACGTTTTGCTCTCACGGCAGCGTCCGAAGGGGGAAAAACTTCTCTGGGACGCTGCAGGAAGGCCCGCGTGAAAGCCGCGTGGCGGTTCCCTCTGTCAGCCGGCTGAAGTTCGGAAGTGACTCACCTCCCCGGCGGAGCCCCGCAGCCCCGGGGAACCCAACGGAAGGTTCCACGCACCGTGGGCGTTGACGACAGCACGTGGGCCCAGGTGTTGGCGGGCGATTGTAAGTAACGCGTCCACGCGACGTGCGGGGGGGCGGGGCGCGGCCTCCGGGAGAGCGAGCCGAGCAGGGCACGCCCGGCAGAGGGCGCTCGCGGAGGGCGGCGGGGGCCGAGGGGCGGGGCCTTCGCTTGAAGCGGCGCCGCGGTGCGGCCTCCCGGCGCAGCGTGGGGAGCGTCGGCCTGCGATCGCGGGCCCGGGAAGCTTCCTTCGGCGAGGATTCCGCGAAGCCTCCCGCTCTGAGAACGTGAGGGGGGTTTGCAGATTCCTGCAGGCGTTTCCTGTTCTCCCTTAGCGCCCGCTTCGCGGGGACAGAAGGGCCCTGCGTTGCTCCAGCGCCTTTCCGGTCGTCTTCTCGAACCCCCTCCTGTTTTCCCACCGGAAGGCCCCGCGCCGTCTCTCTGGTCAGCAAACACGACTCTTCGTCTTTTTGTTTTCTCTTCATCCCCCCGCTCCCTTCCCTTATGCCTCTTTTCCTCGTCTGCTCCTTCTGTCCCCGAGCAGCGCTCGGCAGGACGGATCCAGGAGGCGGACTGGTCGCCTGGCATCGGTTCAGTCCCCGCGGCATCTTCGCCGGGTGGCCCTGGGCGAGACTCTCTGCCTGTCCTCGTCTGTAAAGTAGGAGCGGTCCCCGTGCGGCCCTCGGAGGAGTTTGTGAGAATAAACTAAAGTGAGCCTCTGTGAAGCATTAGAACGCGGCTTTACGCGTAGTAAGCGCTGAACAAGTGTTCACCGAATACGTAAGTCGTCTTCTCTTACCTTTATGGTAAACTTCCTGCATTCAAGGCCATCTCAGCGTCTTTTTCCACGTTCACGTTGCTTTTAACATTCCTCCCACATTTTAAATACATTTTGGCATTGATTATTTTGCTTCTGCTTTAGTTAATTCCGTTCGTGACATCCCTCTACTGTTTTTTTGTTTTTTTAATTCCTCCCCTCTTCCTTCTCTGTATTTCATACATGAAGCGACTTTCTTAAAAGGTCCAATTCCCAGGAGGCGGTTAAGCATCTGACTCTGGATCTCAGCTCTTGGTCTCGCTGTGTGGGTTGGGGCTCCGCGCTGCGCTGGGCGTGGAGACTGCTTAAAATAAACACAAAAGGGGCGCCTGGGTGGCGCAGTCGGTTAAGCGTCCGACTTCAGCCAGGTCACGATCTCGCGGTCCGTGAGTTCGAGCCCCGCGTCGGGCTCTGGGCTGATGGCTCACAGCCTGGAGCCTGTTTCCGATTCTGTGTCTCCCTCTCTCTGCCCCTCCCCCGTTCATGCTCTGTCTCTCTCTCTCTGTCCCAAAAATAAATAAATGTTGAAAAAAAATTAAAAAAAATAAACACAAAAGACAAAATATCCGAGTCTCAATCCCCTTTGCTGGGTAACCTCTTGTCTTCTGTTATAACTTCTCTTGCTTTTTTTTTTTCTGCCTTATATTTTATTCATCGTTATCACAGTCCCTTTCTTTCGCATTTAAGATGCTTTGCATACGTTCCAGACGTTCTACATATTTTCTTTATGCTTTTTGCAGCCACTTATGTACCAAGCTCTTCTCCTTTTTCCTGGGACTCACTCTCTATCGTTCTGCAAGTGGCTTTTGATTTTCTCTGATTTCACCAGTGGACGTGTGTAGCTTTTATTCCTGTTTCTCCCGGGAGCCTTTCAAAATTTCTTTACATATAGCTCTTCAAAGTCTAGCATTCTCCTTTCATCTCATGTTGCAGCCCCGTGGAGCATCGGTACTCTCGTTACCATAGCAACTGTCTCTTGTCTTCCACTTTGCTGCTGCTGGTTTACACATTTCATTTTATTTTCTCTTTCTTCATTCTTAGTCCTCTTTCCACGGATCCCCTTAATTTCTTCTTTCCCTTCTTTATTTTTGCTCATCCTCTTATTAAATGTGTTCTCTTGGGTTTTTTTTTTCCATTATTTTTTAATCCTTATATGTCGATCAAGATTTCCAGTATTGTTTTAATAATGCCTTTAATTATTCTTTTAGCTTTTAATATCTGTACGTATATAGTTGTCTAGAAACCCAGGCATTCTTTTTTTTTTTTTATCCATTATCTTTGCGCCTTGCCTGTTTGCTTAATCTTTTCTTGTTTCTGGGGCTTCTCTTTAATGTTTTAGGCCTTCTTGATGCAAACCTCGTGCTCGTTTACACACCTCCACTTTCGCCTTGTTGTGATCACTGTATTTTCTTCTTCCTCAGCTTGTCTTTGTAGGATTGGCCAGGGTTCATCAGAGAAACGGAACAAAGGGCATCTGGAGAGGGTGACACAGAGAGAGAAATTTTAGGGAACTGGCTCACCCCGCGGTGGGGACTGACAAGTCCCAGTTCTGCAGGGGGAGCCGCTGGGCTGGAGCCGCAGGGAAGAGTTGTCACAGTTCCAGTCCAAAGGCAGTCTGGGGCAGAATTTTGTTACTGATTGGATGACACCCACCGCATTCTGTAGGGAGGGTATCCCGATTTGCCCCAAATCTACTGATTTAAATATTAGTCTCATCTAAAAAATACCTTCAAGTAATATCCAGACTGGTGCTTGACCAAATTAATACCTGGACACAGGTCGCTTCGACAAGTCAACACCTCAAATTAACCGCCCCCCCCTCCCCTTCCAAGCTCTCTCCCTGTGAACGTTCCTCTTCAGTCTCCTCCTTCTCGGGGCTCAGGACCCGTCCTCTGCTTGTCCCCTCTGCCCTCGCTTTCTCCAGAGCAGCTTTGCATAGTGTGCCTTTCTAAACGCTTTCGGCAGACGCCACCCAGAATGGCACCCCAACCGGAGGGGGCGCTTGCAAAACCAAGGTGGCTGAGCCATTCCCTCCCAGAGCCACCAAGCAGGTCGCGACACAAAACGACAAACTCGAAGCACACTGTCTGCATTGCACACACCCCCTCCCCTTCCCTCCGACAAGCCACACCACGACCACAGCCTGCCGTCTCCACGGTCATGGAACTGGACGGTGGGCGGACAGACGCCCGTTCCCGTGAGTTTTCTCGTTCGTCTCAGAGTTCCAGAACAGTTGCTTCTGTTCCTTGTGGCCGGCTTATTGGTTGCTCCGTGGAGGGAGGGATTCTGGGAGCCCCTACTCTGGCACTTTCTTGACGTCCTGTGTGTTCACCGGTCAAGGACGTTTCTTGCAGGCACGTTATAATTGGCTCTTGCTTTTTTTTTTTTTTTTTTATCCTGCCTGACAACATGCAGCTTTTAATTTGTTTTTCTCCCCCGACACGCCCCTTTTTGACCATGTCCCGATTGTGTTTTTTAATGTTTATTTATGTTGAGAGAGAGAAAGAGAGGCAGCACGAGTGGGGGAGGGGCAGAGAGACAGGAGATTCCAGGCAGGCTCCCCGCTGTGAGCCCAGTGCCCGGCGTGGGGCTCAAACTCACTAAACCATGAGATCATGACCTGAGTGGAGATCGAGATCGGATGCTTAACCCAAGCGCCCCAATAGCCTGATTAATTTTAAGCAAGAATGTGATGCCATCAGACAGGATGTAATTATTTTCCACATAATAAATATGTTGAGGGGCGCCAGGGTGTCTCAGTCGGTTAGGCATCCGACTTCGGCTCAGGTCATGATCTCGCGGTCCGTGAGTTCGAGCCCCGCGTTGGGCTCTGTGCTGACAGCTCGGAGCCTGGAGCCTGCTTCGGATTCTGTGTCTCCCTCTCTCTCTGCCCCTCCCCCGTTCATGCTCTGTCTCTCCCTGTCTCAAAAATAAATAAAAACGTTAAAAAAATTTAAAATAAATATGTTGAATGGCAAAGTCAAGCAAGAAAATTGAACTAATCGTAAATGCACCACAGAACACCAGAAAAGAGATTTTCAAGTCATGAGTTAAAAAGTAAGTTTGGGGGGGTGCCTGGGTGGCTCAGTCCGTTAAGCCTTCGGCTCGGGTCATGATCTCGTGATTTACCCGTTCGAGCCCCGAGTCGGGCTGTGTGCTGACAGCTCGGAGCCTGGAGCCTGCTTCGGATTCTGTGTCTCCCTCTCTCTCTGCCCCTACCCCCTCACGCTCTGTCTCTCTCTCCTTCAAAAATAAACATAAAAAAAAAAACTTAAAAAAAAGTTTGGAAGAACGAGCCAGGAAAGAAGGGATATAGTGCTTATTTGTAGGAAATAGAATTAGTATGACATTTCTTCCCCCTATGAAGGGGGAGTTGTAAAAAAATATTTAAATGATGCCACTTTCAGCTCTAAACTCAATTAATGCTCCTGCCTGAAGAGGAGAAACAAATTTGGAGTGTAAAATCGTGAGTAGCGTTTGGCAAATGTGTATGCGGTCTAGTTCTGGAATTCGGGAGGAAGGTCTTGGCCAGAAACCATCACTCGGATAGCAGTGAGTCGTTGCAAGTTCCTACATGTTACAGGATTGTCCAAACTCCTTAAGACCCTCCGCGTGTAGTTTCTTTTGCTTTAGATGTTGAAGATACATATTTTTGAAGATTTCATTTTTGAGGAATCTCTACATCCTGCGTGGGGCTTGAACCCACAACCCCAAGATCGAGTCCTACGCTCCACCGACTGAGCCCGCGTGCTGGGCATTGAGGATGGTTAAGTTGAGGTTGAAATCGTGGGAGTGAATGGGATTGCTAGGAAAGAGCACGGAGTGAGGGCAGAACCCACGAGAAACGCGGAGGTGCAGGGATCGGAAAACAGGGCTGCGGGGGGAAAGGTCAGAAAGGGAAGCTGAGTGAGAAATGGGACAGCAGAAGACGAGCAGCAAGGATGTGGGAGCGGTCGGTGGTGACCAGCCGTTCAGTCTTCTGCCAAGAGTTTCACATATACCTTGTGAAGAAAAGGAGAGGTCTACAATTTCTAGGTCAGTGTAAGGAGAAGGGCTGTTTGTTAATTAAACGACAGAGACTTTGTCGTTTCTGTTGGGTGGCTGGAAAGCGAATTTGTCTGGTACCTTGATGAATACAGCTGATCCCTTTACCCACCTCCGTGGGACCCTCACGGCATCTGTAAACGTGAGAAATGTGTTCTCTAAGCAAAGGGGATTTGTCGTAACAAGCAAAATTAGCATTTTGACCGCAGAAACTACTCAGGAGTTTTAACTGTGTGGTCTAAGTATGTTTTACGATTCGTAACGCAGCAGCGTGCGGTAATTATTCTGAAAAGTGAATTCTATACATGTACTACCATTTTTTTAAGTTTTTAAAAAAATGTTTATTTATTTTTGAGAGAGAGAGAGCGGGAGAGGGGCAGAGAGAGAGCGAGACACAGAATCCGAAGCAGGCTCCAGGCTCCGAGCTGTCAGCACAGAGCCGGACGCGGGGCTCGAACCCACCAACCGTGAGATCACGACCTGAGCTGAGATCCAGAGTCAGACGTCCAACCGACTGAGCCACCCAGATGCCCCACCTGTACTACTGTTGTCCATAAAAGGGACAAAATATTTAAAATTAAAGGTTAGAATTAAAAAAAAACAATATTGGAATTTGAAGAAAAATTGCCTTTTGTTATATTCTACATTGTCCTTATTTTCTTTCTTTCTTTCTTTCTTTTTTGCTTTTTGCAGAATTGTCTTTAAAGTAGAACAGACCCCTCCTGGAAAATGGCCTAGAACAAGGATCAAGGTGTGCACGCGAAGCTGAACTGGTCCATACAGGGAACCGCCCTCCAGGAGTGTGAACGGGGCGTGACACCGAGCCTCTGGAGACGGCACAGATGTGCTATCCCCCGCGACTGCTGTCATACTGGAAATAGATTTATGTGACCCTTTAAGTGACGCTGCCTCCGTCAAACAATCATGCAAGTTTTCTTTTCAACTGACGTAATTTGGGGGGTTTTAATTACCTTTCAAACTGGCATTGGGCGCCTGGGGGACTTCCTGCTCTTCGTTGTATATCCGCACGTCGCATTCATTCGACCTCATCAGAAAAAGCCCTTAGATGCGATTCTCGTTCATCTAACTTTGGCTGATGTGACAACAGCCACCTTCAGGGGCGTCCCGTATATAACGTCCCCCTTCGGAGTCAGGGATGTTTTGGAGGCTGTCCAAAACATTTGTAAAGCTGTGCTGTGCATTCCCAGAGTGACGCGGGGTGTTTGTATATGTGCTGCTTCTCTCCTGAGCAGTTTTCAGGCCCTTGTCATCCGCCCTGCTCGCTCCAGGTGGGCATGGCTCAAGTCCAAGATCTACGCACAAATCCTGCCCCTGTTGGTTTACTCCTGGGCCAGCAAGGTGCTAATCAACACGTGGGTCATCATAAGCACTGTGGTCACAGGCAACTCCGCTGGGGTCGGACCCGTATATTCCCCGAAGTTCTGTAAAACAAGGCGGTTCGCGTACCATCAGGCAATGTTGTTGCGAACTGTCATGTTTATGCAAGATTTCTTCTTTTTGTTCCTCATGATTTGGACCAGTTTCTACATGGTGACCGTCCTGTTCAGGCACCACAAGACGGCCCTGCGGATTCACGGTACCAGCCTCTCGCCACGATCTTTTCTCCCGAAACAAAAGCCACCCACGTCGCCTTCTTGCTAGTAAGCTGCTTTGTTTTCTTTTACGGGGCTAACACGTGTCTTTCCATTTATATGGGCTCTTTCTACGAGAAACACCTGATGCCGGAGAGGGAGAACATCACTAGTTTCTCTCATCTTGTTACCCAATGGTCTGTGCTTTGATGTTGATTAAATATGATAATAGGGTTTCCAGATATGCCTGTGCCTTTTCAAATATGATCATTTTCCCTTGCTCACAACTGGGATTTCTACTGCATCTAAAAAATACTGATAAAAGTTGTTTTAATTGCAAGAGAACACGGTGTCAGAATTGGTATGACTTTAAAAGTTTACCTATGTCAAGGAGCGCCTGAGTGGCTCAGTGGGTTAAGCATCTGACTTTGGCTCGGGTCGTGGTCTCATGGTTCATGAGTTCGGTCCCTGTGTCGTGCTCTGTGCTGACAGCTCAGAGCCTGGAGCCTGCTTTGGATTCTGTGTCACCCTCTGTCTGCCTCTCGCATTGCCTCAAAAATAAGCAAACGTTAAAAAACGTTTTAATAAAAAGTTTATTTATATTGAGAGAGAGAGAGCAAGCAGGGGAGGGGCGCAGAGAAAGGGAGGGAGAGAGAGAGTCCCAAGCAGGCTCTGTACTGTCAGTGTGGAGCCCGACTCAGGACTCCATCCCACAGGGCTCGATCCCACAAACAGTGAGATCATGACCTGAGCTGAAACCAAGAGTCCAACGCTTAACCAAGCCACCCAGGCGCCCCTAGAATTATTATGAGTATTAGACAGCAGTCTTGATTACATCTAGGTAAAAAATTTGAGAAATATGAATCCATTCGATTCAATCTATGAAAATCTCTTCAAGAATAAAAGAGCAAGCACATTGTGGATGAATACGTACAATAACGTACATATAATTCTAAAAACGTGGAAAATTATATCGATAAAATTACAATGCAGTAAAAATAAAGAAATGTAATTAATGGTAGAAATCAAATTCAAGAGAGTGTTACCTTTTTTTTAATTTTTTTTGATGTTTTTATTTATTTTTGAGACAGAGAGAGACAGAACGTGAGCGGGGGAGGGGCAGAGAGAGGGAGACACAGAATCTGAAACAGGCTCCAGACTCTGAGCTTGTCAGCACAGAGCCCGACGCAGGGCTCGAACTCACGAGCTGTGAGATCATGACCTGAGCTGAAGTCAGACGCCCAACTGACTGAGCCGCCCCGGTGCCCCCAAGAGAGTGTTATCTTTAAGGGGTTGGGTAGAAGATGCAAAAAGTTGGGAACCACATTTTCATTTGTAATATTTTGTTTCTAGATTGGGTTATGTATCTATTATTAACATTTGTATGTGCCCAAGATGTCCTATAAATACATTTTTAAATAAGCAGATTAGGTCTCATTTTCATACTGTCTTGTAAATCATTTATTTGCACACATTTTGCATTAGATTTATAGAGTTGGTTAGATTTATGATTTCCAGAAGAAATCATGGAACAGATTTCTAGTTCCACGTGTAGTATATCCTCTCACTGAATATTCCTAATCTAAATGACATTAAATTTAAAATTTTTCCTAAAATTATAAAATACTTTATAAGCTAGTAGGAACTGAAAAGCTAACCTCCAAGAAAGAAAATCATTTCTGGGCATAACTGACTAGCTTTTCATCAACTCTCCCACTAAGGATTATTAGAACAGGGTGAGAGGAATGTACGTATATATATATAGTTACACACGCACACACCCCCATATAATATTATATGTATAGTTACATACACACGCCCCCATAATATTATATTATATATATAGTTACACACACATGCACCTCCCATATACATTATGTACATAGTTACATATACACACACCCCCATATGTATTATATTATATATGTATATATTGTGTGTGTATATATATATAGTTACATACACACACATAGGGTGTGCGTGTGTGTGTATGTGACTTGAAGCCATTGGAGACATAAATCTTACCAAAGTGGGCAGACCTCTATTCAGAAAGCAATAAAACATTGTCAAGAGACTGTGAAGAAACCTGATTAACAATATCCTGTGTTTATTGAATCAAAGAATCAGTATTGTAAAATTGTAGTCCTCCTTAAAATGATTGGTTATAAACTCAATGCAATTACAATTAAAAGACAGTATTGTGAAAATTGACAAGCTCATTCTATACTTGGAATGGAAATGTAAAATCCAATACTCTGTTGAAAAAAAAACAAAATGAGAAGATGTACACAGACAGATATCAAGGCTTATCCAATGCCATGGTAGGACAGTATGCTGAAAATAGACCAGTGCAACCAGTGTCCAGAAACAGAACCAAACATTTGTAGACACAATTTATGGAAAAGATTGCACTACATAGCAGTGGGGGGATGAATGGTTTTTCAATAAACAATACTGAAAAAATAAATCCTGTCTTTATATCACATAAACAAAAATCAATACCGTATTAATCTTAGACTTAAATATGAAGGGTGAAACGAAGCTTCTAGAAGCTAACATAAAGGGATATCTTCACGAGCATGGAGTAGGCAAAGATTCCGTAAACAGAAAACTGAGTGGCACGCCCATAAAGGAAAATATTGATATTCTGGGTTAAATTGAAATTAGGAAATTCTCTACGTCAAAAGACGTCGTTAAGAGAGTTGATAGCCAAACTGTAATGTGGGAAACGATATTTCCAGCACATCTGACTGACACAAGTCTTTTATCCACAATACGTAAACAACACCCACAAATCAATAATAAACGTACAGACAACCCGGTAGAAAAAGCACAAAAATTTGAAAAGGCTTTTTAGCAAAATAAAAGTACGCAGAAAGCCCCTAAGCGTATTAAAATATGCTTGGCTTCATTATTAATCAAGGCAATGCAAATTAAGATGTTTGAGTTGCAGCCATACAGCTAGCAGAATGGCAAAATCAAAGAGTGTAAATTGTTACAACTTTGGAAGTCTGTGGGGCAACATTTTACAGTGTTGGACCTGTCAACGAATCTCATTGATCCAACATTCCGCCTCTGTATATAGACTCAGACCCCGACATATACAAAAATGTTCCTTTTTTTGGTTTTTTACTTGTAGTCGTCCCAAATAGATAAGTTGTGTAATATACGTACGATGGAATACTTCCCTGCCATGAAAATGAAGACGCTATGGCTACATTCAATAGCATAGATTACTTTACAGGCGTAATTGAATTAAAAAAGCCAGACACAAAGGAGCATAGACAAGAGGACTCGACTGACATATATTTTAAGGACAGTGGAAACTCAACTTTGGTGTTAGAGCGGTGGTTACTTTTTGGAGGAAAGTGCCTGACAGGTGGCCTCGCGGTCGTCTCTGAGGTGCTGGTAATATTGTATTTCTTGATCCAGAGGCACCTGGCTGACTCCGCTGGTGGAGTGTGTGACGCTTGACCTCAGGGTCGTGAGTTTGAGCCCCACGTTGGACGTGGAACCTGCTTTAAAAAAAAATGTTGTTTCTTGATCTAGATGGCGGTTCCTCGCGGGTTTTCTGCGTGAAAATTTATTTACCGCCATCCATGTGAATTGTGTGATTTAAAGTATTATAAGCCAATTCTTTAAAAGCTTAAGGACTGTTATGAATCGATACATATGTTACAAATCCGTTCTTTGAGAGTTCATTTTAGAAAATGAAAATGATAAAACGTTGCAGAGACCTAAGGGACATGTGAAAATGGAATCTAAAAGGAAAAACACAGAGCAGGAGAGCACTTAGGGCGCCACGTTGCTTCTGCTTTTAAGGCTCTTACTCCTGGAGGCAAAATTGCATTTCTATTTTGGCAGCTTCTAAATTGAGGCAAGGCGACGTCATTGGGATCTGCTGCAAATAGAGGATCACTCTGTGTTATCGCACGTCCCTCCTGGTACACGTTCACCTAACCATGACCTAGAAACAAAACTCAGCCCCCACTCCCAGTGAACTGCAGGAACAACGGTCTTGTCGCTCTGGGAGCTGTGGAGTGGAAGAGATGGAAACCATCCTCACTACTAAGAAGTCAAAGCCCCAAAGCGGGCCTCTGAGCGGACAGGCCTCCTAGATGCAGTTCCCGAGTAGTTCAGGGAGCCGCAAGCCGCAAACAGAGTTTGAGGTTTGTATTACTGATCTATTACTGGAACAATTCCACATTTAGTGGTTGAAACAATCAACAAGCACGTGTCTCCTGAGGTCTGCGGGTCAGAAGTTCAGGAGTGTCCTTTCTGGGTGGTTGCAGCTCTCGGTCCCTCCTAAGGTTGCCGACAAGATGCCAGCTAGACCTCCAGCCATCTTACGGCGTGACTCTGGCAGGAGGGTCCCGTGCCAGACTCTCCCAAGGGTACTGGTCGGGGGACTCGCTTCCTCCCCACGTGGGCCTCTTCCTGGGGCTGCTCAGGACATGGCACCTGGCTTCCCCGAGAGCCACAACCACCTCTGTGTTTGGCCACAAAAGACCAACCCTGAAACGATGGTGTAGGAGCTATACAAGGGCAAGAATATTAAGAGGTAAAGATCATCGGGGTCATCTTAGAGGCTGCCTCCAGAGTCTGGCCTCTGGCCAGTGATCTACGACACTCGCTTATGCAAAACACACTCGCCAGGTCCCGAGAGGCCCCAGAGGTCCCAGAATTTAGCCTTTAAATCAAATCCATGGGTATGAAGTCCCTTGGGCACGGTACCTTGAACGTATTCCTTCAGGTACAAAGAAAGGAACGTTGCGCCTCAAAGGAGAAAATACTCTCTTACTTGGAGGAGGCTTTGGACCTTTGACTCTAGAATTAAAAGTCTCTGGCTCTACCAAGCAAGCCCCATAGGCCCCCAGGAAGTAGCTTTTATTCATATACAGAAATGGTTTCAGCAAATATCGCTGCTATTGATGAGTATTGTAAATACGTTCTTGGACTCAGGGAAGACTGTTGAAGAAACGGGTTCAAGTCCATGGGACCAATTCACGGAGCAGAAGTGTATTCAGTTATCCTGAGCGCTACGCCATAGTCACTGGTGAGCTGTTCTACGTTGTTTGTACCGTGTCTGAGAAGCCATTCCGGTTTACGTAGAAGGAAGTAGATAGCATCGACACAACAACCCTTGCTTATTGACATAGAGTTTGTAAGGGTGAGACTCAAAAGTGGAACCAACTGATTGTCTTTGGAATATAGTTAGTAACACTTATCATGGTCACTGGTCTTCTCTGGATGACCAAGAAAAAACAAAACTAATGACAAAGTAGGAGAAGGGGAAAGCAATCAGTAGAGAGCAATGGTTGGAATTATTACGTTTTGCCAAATATTTATTGATGTAAAAAAAAAAATGAAGCATCCAGGGAAGGGAATGTCCTGGCAAATGTGACCCTGCTTTGTGCCCTGAACTTCACTAGTTAGGGGACGATTTTACCTTCTAAACTATCTTTTGCCAATTCGGAACACCCTCATGTACTTTTTAAACAAATACCTAACGTTTTTCATCAGATATGCGTGAAGACTGTAATGACTGGCATATCGTAAACTTTTCACTGTTTTTTGAAGTCTGGCATCACACTCCTTTATCACATTAAATGGAATCTAAAAACCATAGTGATTGACTACCGGCCAAAATCCCTTTAAAATATAGAAAAACATGCCCTTCTATGAAGGGAAATTTTACATTCGATTCTCTTTCTCCTTGAATGAGTTTATGCAGATTTTATGTATATTTATGTATGTTTTATGTATATAAAAGATTTTTGCCTATAATGTATACATTATGCAGATTTTATGTATATAATGTATATTTCCTTAAAGTCCTCCTTTGCTCATGCTGTTACACTAGCCTGCACTAAATGTAAGTATAAATATCACAATCTGCAACTTTGCTGTTTGATAGGACCACACGTCTGTATCATAATGAATTCTTTTGGTTTGAGTTATATTTGCATTTATGCAACGCAATCAAAACATCACCGGTAGATATTAGCACATTTGGAAATCCCTTTGCTGGAAGATATGGCGGAAGTAAATATGGAGTTTGTCACCTTCTCCATGAAATCTCGGAGCATATAAAGACCACCTTAACTGAAGGATTATTTCCCATTGTTCTTTTGCTGGACACCCTGGATGGAAGGAATTCCACCCTTCCGGGAACTTGAGCTGGGCAGAAGTTTGAGAATTGCCTCCTTGGAGAAGGCACGTTTTCAAAGGAAGTTGGGAACGAAGAATCCAGATTCGAGGAGGGTATGGAAGATCTGGAAACTGGTTTAGGTGTTTGGGCTCATCGTCTAATTTAGTAAAACTCCGCTGCACGAGGAGGCACGTGTAAAAGGCTCATAGCAGAGGATGGTTTCGATCCATCGACCTCTGGGTTATGGGCCCAGCACGCTTCCGCTGCGCCACTCTGCTCTTCCCGTTTAGCCCTCTGTTAATATGACAAACATCACCTTGTCGGAGCTGGGCTAGCTAGCTATTTTTTTCTTTTTTAATTTTTTTTTTTTTTTTTTAACGTTTATTTATTTTTGGGACAGAGAGAGACAGAGCATGAACGGGGGAGGGGCAGAGAGAGAGGGAGACACAGAATCGGAAGCAGGCTCCAGGCTGTGAGCCATCAGCCCAGAGCCCGACGCGGGGCTCGAACTCACGGACCGCGAGATCGTGACCTGGCTGAAGTCGGACGCTTAACCGACTGCGCCACCCAGGCGCCCCATCTAGCTATTTTTTTCTATCTCCTTCCCTTGGAAAGGATTGTCACCCTCCTCTCCGCGTGTGGGAGATCCGCTCTCCCCCGACCAGGCGGCCAAGGGCTCCGACCTCCGGACCCCGCTTGTCCAACCAGCCCAAGAGTGTGCAAGCTCGGGATTCCCCGCCCCCCCCCCCACCCCCCTTAACTCGATTTACTTTCCAGGAGCCGCTCTTCGCTCAGAGAGCCGCGGGGGGAAAGTGCGCTCGCTGAGCAACTGCGTGCGGCCTTTTCGGCGCGATCCGAGTCATCGCGATCCGAGTCGTCGCGGAGCGGACCCGCCGCCGTCAGAGGAGTCGTGCCACCGCCGCGCGGGCTTCCCCTCCAGAAGGCTCGCAGACCGTCGCGAGGAGGAAAAGGAGGTTTTCTGTCTGTGCTGCAAGGAAGCAGACTGTCCCGGGGACGGCGCGCCGGGAACAGAGGGGACCCACCCTGCGCGGTGCTCCCGGGCTTGCCCGGGGGCCACAGTCTCCGCTGGATCCCGTCGGGAGCCGTTTTCACACGCACGCGCGCACTCAGACTCACACACGTGCATGCACTCACGCGCGCACTCACGCACGAACGCACTCACGCACACACACGCGCACAGTCACACTCACACACGCCGTCGGAAATAAAAAACGAGACACCGATAGAGACAGGAGCTGCATTCCCTTGGCTCCGATCAGAACAGAACTTTGGGCACGTCCCGGAACAACCGCCCTGGCTCGTCGCTGCCCCCGCGAGGCCGCCAGGCCCGAGGGCGCGTCCCGATCGCTGAGACCTCGGATCCTCGCGATGAGGAAACTTCGGGACGACGGGCGTTGAACGAGCCTCGCGGGGACGCCGCTCGCTTGCTGCAGGTATTCGTCTCCCCTTCGCCCCCACGCCCGTCCGCAGGGACACTGGAGGGGCGGCCTCTGCACGCTTGCTCCGGTGCCAGATGTCGGGGCGCGCGCGCAGGCCGTCCCGGGGCAGAAGAGGGGGCGCGCACGGCCCTTCCGGGGACAGGCGGGGGTCGCTGCGCGGCCCGTCCCGGGGCAGAAGCGGGGGCGCGCACGGCCCTCCCCGGAGCAGAGCGCGGCGCGCACAGCGTTCAAACTTTCGGGACTGCATCCCCCGAGTCAGAATACATGTTAAACCCAAACTCAGTACAGTATGCAAACAATCTGTCTACTGGTTTATCTATCTTTCAATCGAGAGAGAAAGAGAGAAAGGAAGAGAAACCAAATTCCATCACACAATATTTTACTACATGGGGTTTATTCTGATAGTTCCCACTCACCATGATAGTCTATTTCATTTATTAAGATACCAGTCTTGGCCTTTTCTTCGCTGTTGATTTTACACTTCTGAGACACATAGTAGATTGAAAAACACTGGCACCTGTATAATGGTAATAAAAAATGGCTCTGTCCCCCTGGAGTCAAACAATGGAGTGGAAGACAGTGCCCTTTTCATTTGGAGGGGACCAGTAGTCAAAGAGTAGGGAAAAGGTTCTGGTTCCAGCAGCTTTCGTTTGGTATTACACAGTAAACAAGTGAACTTTGTCAGGGTCTATACTCCAGATTCCTCCCTGTACGTGTGTCCCTGTGGCAGGTGAAGGGATAGTACACGGGCCACACTGTCCTCTCTGAGTCAGCTTTCCCACCTCTGTCCTACATTTGAGAGGCGGTTTCTGTCCCCTCATCTGTGGAAGCATTCTTGCCTCTTAGGGCATAGTTCCGCTGGGGTTTTTCGCTGTTTACCGACCGTATCCAACATATTGTTCTGATGGTCCCCTCTACCTGGAGAATTCTTACTTCTGATCTCTATAGGATTTGCTCCCGGCCTTTGTTCACATGGCAGGACCCATGAATCCAAAGGCTTTGGAGAGATTCAGCCTGCCCTCCGTTTTCTTGTGAATACCTCGAAGAGCTGTTTGTTTGTTGTTTGTTTTACTGCTGAGTTGTATTCCATAGAATAGATGGACCACAGTGTGTTTACCCAGCCACCTACTGGGAAACCTTTGGGTGGTTTCCCAGTTGGGGCTATTACAAACAAAGCTGCTCTGAGTAAGAATGTAGGGGTTTTGTGTGGACATAAGTTCTCGTTGTCCTGGGATAACTGCCCAGGAGTGGAATTGCTGGAGTGCATACAGTGTTGTGTGTAGCCTTTTGAAAGAGACGACCAAACTGCTTTCCAGAGCGGCGGCACCACTTTCCCTTCCCATCAGCCATGGGTGACCAGACCCGGTTTCTGTGCCCCCTTGGCCAGTCCTAAGCAGGGTCACACAACTAAACGTTGTTATTGTAACTCTTCTGAGGGCTGCGCAGTGACACCTCATCATGAACTCACATTTCCTAAATGACTGGTGATATTGAACATCTTTTCCCGGGCCATTTGTATATCCTCTTTGGTAAAATGTCTCTTTGTGTCTTGTGCCCACCTTCATTTACTTATTTATTTCTTAAGTAGGCTCCACACCCAGCGTGGGGCTTGAACTCAAGCCCCTGGGATCAAGTGTCAGATGCTCTATCCACTGAGTCAGGCCAGGGCATCCAGGTTGATTGTTGTTTTAATGTTGGGTTTTGAGAATTCTTCACATAGTCTAGCTAGGAGTCTTTTGCCAGATATTGGTTTGCAAATATTTTCTCCCAACTGTAACTTGCCTGTTTATCCTCTTAAGAGGGTCCTTTCCAGAGCAAAAGCTTTTAATTTGATGAAATTCAATGAGTCACATTTGTCTTTTATGGATGTGTTTTTGGTGTCATGTCTAAAGCTCTGCAAGCCCGAGGTCCTCCAGATTTTATTTTTTTCTAAAAGTTTTATGTTTTTATGGTTTTTTTAAATTTATGTTTGAGACAGAGAAAACAGAGTGTGGGGGGCGGGGAGGGGCAGAGAGAGGGAGACAGAATCCGAAGCAGGCTCCAGGCTCCGAAGCTGTTAGCACAGAGCCCGTTGCAGGGCTCGAACCCACAACCACCGAGATCATGACCTGAGCCCAGGTCAGACACTCAACCAACTGAGCCACCCAGGCGCCCCTTGTATTTTACTTATCATTTCCAATTACTTTTTTAATAAGGTGTGAGGTTTAGGTTGAGGTTTGTGCTTTTTTGCCTATGGATATCAAATTCGTTCACCACCATTTTTTTTTTGAGAAGACCAAGACTTCCTTCCTCCTTCTAAAATTGCTTTTGCACTTTTGTCAAAAATCACTTAGCTGTACTTGTATGTGGCGATCTATGGGTTCTCTACTGTTTCTTTGACTTACACATCTGTCTGCCAATGATTAGACGGTCTCTTACTGTGGCTGTAAAATAAGTCTGGAAATAAGGAGATTGATTTCTTCCACTTTATTTCTCTTTTTCTCAGAATTGTTTTAGTTATTCTAACTCATTTGCCTTGCCATATCATCGTAGAATAGTCGTGTTCGTGTCTACAAAAAACTCACACCGGAATTTTGGTAGGAATTCTGTTAAACCTGTATCTAACTTTGACAAGACTTGACGTCTTTGGGTCTTCCAATCAAATGAACACAGAATATTTCTCCATTTATTTAGGTCTTTGATTGTTTTCAACAGCATTTGTAGTTTTTGTGTTTTTTCCGCATGTACATATCCAGGTAGATTTGAAGCTAAGTTATTTTTTTAAGTACCATTTAAATGGTACTGTATTTTAGTTCTGGTGCCCACATGCTTAGTGCTAATGTATAGAAATACAATGGATTTTTGTATTCTGATCTTGTATTCTGTGACTTTGCTGAACATACTTATTAGTTCTAGGACGTTTGTGTTTGTTTTAGGTTTCCTTAGGATTTCCTGTGGAACCATCATAACATCTTCAAGTGGAACGGGAAGTACAATCTGTAGGCAGAGAGGGAGGGGGAAGTGTGTATTTCTGGAGAAAATGTAATCCACTGAGCAGTCAACAGCACCATCAACCCGCACTTTGCCAAAATTGTAGAAATGAACAAAATGCACTTTTGCAAAATGCAAAGTGTCCTGGTGTTTCTGGGTCGGATAAGTATGTCACCTAAGACCATACTGCAGTATCGGACGAGTAACTCCACACCGTTTTGTTTATCATTAGAATGTGACATGGGCGCCTGGGTGACTCAGTCAGTTAAGCACCTGGCTCTTGAGCTCAGCTCAGGTCTTGATCTTGGGGTCGTGAGTCCCAAGCCCCGTGTTGGGCTCCGTGCTGAGCGTGAAGCCTACTTAAAAAAAAAAAAAGAAAGAAAAAACAAAGTGACGTCAGGGGGGTTTGGCAGAGACTCTCCTCACCTGCCAAGGGCTCAGTTGTGAGCACAAAGGACAGAAAATCTGAAGGTCCTGGATTTTGACACGGTGAACACCTTACTCTGTAAATATGGTTTCCAGTTCCTTTTCTAAAACACCCAAGTCTAGAGGATGTTTCTTACACTCTATGGACTTTTGAACATTTTGTACTGTGTTCCTGGGAAATCTATTAAAAAGTGCTAAAGTTGTCTTCTGCTTGCATAGAATAAATAGCAAACCTTGGCTACTGGGTAAGGTTTTACTTGGGACAGGTAAAAGTCGTCCAACTTGAACCCAAGCTTAACCTTCTCTGAAGGACAAAACCTAGAGAACCTTCAGACCCCTAGGGGAAAGCAAGGGCCATACTGCCTGGACAGGGAACTTGAACCCTGGACCCTCAGATTAAAAGTCTGATGCTCTGCCAACTGAGCTACCCAGGCTCTTGGAGCACAGCTCTGTCTAGATGCATAAATAAGATCGAAACTACTTCGGCTCAACAGTGTGGTCAATTCATTCTTGCATTCAGGAAAGGCAGCTGAACATGCGTTTCATCTCTATAGTCAGTCAGTTCACTCAGCACTTGTTCATGTTTTCTGTAGGTAGAGAAGGAATGTACATCTAGAAAACAACAGAGAAGGAATATACATCCAGAAAACAATCCTTATTTGAGTACAGTTGTAGAGGGGGAAGATAAACAAAAGCAACCGATTGTTTCCAGTAAATATTTATGGAATGCTTAGTGAAATCTTTAACCCCTTATTTACGGGGCACCGAGAAACAACCAAAAAGGATACAAAGAGGAACAAAGAAACAATAAAAATATAAATAACTAACAAAGAACAAGAGAAGAAATGTGAAAAGCAACCAGGGGAGAACGATGGTAAGAATCTGCGAAATTTGGGAACATCTGCCAATTTTTTTTTCTTGCTGTAAGAAAAAAATGAGTCATTAAAAAGGAAGAGAAATGTCGTGGTGACTGTGAGTGGCCCTACTTTGTACCCTGGGCTGGTGTTCTTAACCCCTGAAAGAATGTTGGCAATTTAGTATTCCCTGTTACATTTTTTTCAGTGGACATGTAACATTTTTCTTCACATGTTTAAATTCTTCCAAAGGGTGTTGTGACTTGTATCAAAGAAATCTAAAAGGTAACCTAATACTTAGCCACATGCCTCGGGGCACCTGAGCGGCTCAGTTGGTTAAGTGGCAGAGTTGAGGTCAGGTCCTGATCTCACAGGATGTATGTTCAAGCCCCGCAAGGGGTTCCGTGCTGGCAGCGGGACCTGCTTTGGATTCTCTCTCTTGCTCCTCTGCCACTCCTTGCTTGCGCTGTCTCTCTCACAGATAATTAAATAAACATTAAAAATATACTTAGCGATATCCCTTGTGAGAGAGAGACCCCTTCTTTAATCTTCCGTGGAAGAGTTTACTTGGATCCTTTATCCCCTTGAATTCGTTATTTCCACTTCATGTCTCCCATGGAACTTTATCCCAATACTGTCATTTTGTATTTGGTCTTTCTTGATCTTCCTACCATACGCTTCTAGGAACCAAAGACAGGTATAAGCATTGAAATCTGATGTTATTTCCTGCGACCCCAAATCTGTGTTAAAAACACTTCCTGTGGGTTGTGTTCTATTTGCACCTGCCTTAGTGGGAGATGTAATGGATGTGCATGTGGAATTCGTTACCCCCTCCCCCTCATCGCCCCCCAAAGAAATCGTGGAAGGAGACCCAGTCCTGCAGCAGGAGAGTGTGACAGCGAGGCTGGAGCGCACGGGGACAGTGACCTTCCTGTTGTCTCATGTCCTCCCTTGCTTCTCCGCTTTGCAGGCGCGGTCACCCTGGAACTCCTTCCCCTTTCCCCATTTGCCAGCCCCTGCTTGTGCTTTGGATCTCCGTTCAGACACCACCCATCACCTCCTTCTGGAAGCTTTTGCGGACGCCTCAAGACTGGCTTTGCAGCTCCCGGAATGCACCCAGGATTCCTGGGGTTATTTCCGTGTCATTAACAGCACTTGTTACATGATGTGGTATCACTCCCTGGTTTGTCCCTTCCCGGGGCATGGCCATGTTCGGGGCCCAGTCCTCAAATGCTGCGTATGTGCAAATGCCTCTTTTCATCTCGGACTCTGCCTCTAACTCCAGCTTCACAGATGCAATCGTTTCCTGCACAGGTATTTTACACTTGCCCGCCGTCGAAACTGGACTCCTGCCCCCCCTCCCCAGTCTGGCTCCTCACCCGTCTTCGCCAACTATAACCCGTCTGGTGCGGTGCTGTCCCACTGGAACGCCCAGCTTCCCTTGCCTGCCGCCGAGATTTGTGCAACAGACTCGTCACTGGTCTCCTGTTTCAATTTTCCTTGCCTTCTTCCTGTCTACACAGAATGAGGGCAGAACTCTCCCAGGGGCTCCCTCTCATTCGGATAAAGGCCCAGCTGCTGCCAGTGACCTCCCTCCCCTCCCCGTCTTCTCCAGCCACAGCGCCTCCTGCTGGGCTCAGACAGGCACGAACCACGCCTGCTCCGGGCTCAGGCCTTCGCCCTTGCTGTGTGCTCTGCCCCCGAAAGCTCTTTTCTTCCCAAGAGATGCGCCTAACTCGTTTCCTCCTGTCCTTCAGGCCTTTGCTCAAATAGCACTTGCTCAGTGAAATCTTACCTGCTCAACGTACGTAAAATTTCAAACCATTTTTAAATTTTTTTTTAACATTTATTCATTTTTTGAGAGACAGAGAGGGACAGAGCATGAGCAGGAAAGGAGCAGAGAAAGGGAGACACAGCATCCGAAGCGGGGTCCAGGCTCTGTGCTGTCAGCACGGAGCCCGACACGGGGCTCGAACTCACAAACTGTGAGATCATGACCTGAGCCGAATTGGACGCTCACCGCCTGAGCCCCCCAGGCGCCCCTCAAACCACTTTTTAAAAGTTGTCCCCATCATCTTCCTGCTTTATTTCTTATAAGTGCATATACTACATACTTTTTTCACTCATTTGTCTGAATTTCCCATTAGCATGCGAATTCCACGGACAGAGACTTTGCCCATTTTGTTGACAGCCATCGTCCCGGGGTCCAGAGGAACGCATGTCCTCTGCGGCTACACCTTAATAATCCGTTAAGTGCGTGTTGAACGAATGGCCTACCAGCCACATAGGAAGCACGCAGTAAACAAATTTCCTGCAGGAGGACGTGTGAACGCGTTCAAGAGTTTAAGACCGAAAGAGGACACGATGGTCTTTTCCTCGGCAGAGTGTTCTAGGCTCTGCTTACATGGCTCCTGGTCGTGTGTCTCAACCTGAGTTGCCGACCGTGGGTCTTCTGTTCTAATCACGTGGCCTGACCGCGCTGGCCGGTGCTGGTGCAGGAGCCACAGATTGTGGTGGGACTTCACACCGGGACTGCCTGTCTGCACACGTCGTCTCCGTGGTCATTAGTTCTCCCCCTTTCCAACCTTTAGGTCGCCAAGGAATAAACCCTGACTCCTGAGCCGCTTATTTTTTTATTTTTGAAAGAGAGAGAGAGAGAGCGCGCGCGCGAGTCAGGAGGGGCGGGGGAGGGCGGGACAGAGGATCCAAAGGGGGCTCCACGCTGACAGCTGTGAACCCGACGCGGGGCTCAAACTCATGAACCGCGAGATCATGACCTGAGTCGAAGTTGGACACTCAACCCACTGAGCCACCCAGGCGCGCCATGGGCCTTGCTTTTGATACTTCAAACTACGTTTTGGAAACTGTGGGCATTACAGTAACTGCGTGGTTACATTCTTAATACATTTCACCACGTGCACATGTTAATTTTGTCTCCTTTGAAACTTACATAAGTATAATGTACTAAATGTTTCCTTTGTGTCTGCCTTTCACAGTATTAGTTTGTAAGGTTCATCCGTATCGTTCTCTGTAGCTCTGATCTGTTGTCAGCTGCTGAATAGTGTTGGACACTGTTTATTGGCGTTGGTGCAAATGTCCACTCGGGTTGTTTTCAATTGTGGCTCTACAAACAACACTACTGTGAAAATTCGGATACTCGTCTCCTGCTGTATGTGTGCACGTGTTTCTCCCGGGGAAACGTCTAGGATAACGCGGTATGTGTATCTTCAACTGACGAAAGTCCAGCTGTCTCCCACGGTATTTGTGTCAGTTTAGACTCTGAATAGTAGTGATTGAAGCTATTACTTCACATCCTTGCCAATAATAGTATTTCTTGTCTTTTTAATTTTAGCAATTCTGGTGGAAGATCAGTAGCATCATGATTGCAGGTTAATTTGCCTTTTCTTAAGTTTCTAATAAGGTTGATTGCTGTAGTTGTTTTAAAGTATGTGCACAAATTCTTTGGCAGTCTGTCCGGTCCGCAGAAGGTGGTCCAAATTCCCTCTCCTTGACCGGGGGCCCTGGTGACTCATCTCTAACTGAGTGAGGCAGAAGGGACACTGGTGACATCTCAGGCTAAACATCTGCCTGGCTCCCTCTCTCTCTGGGAGTCACAGACTTCATAGTCCTAGAGGCTCTTTCTGAATTCTGAGTTTTCACGCTAGTCCTCTGTAGGTTACTTACGTCACAAACATCCCCTCCCATTTTGTGAGTTAGGTTCATTCTTTCGTAGTGCTTTTTGATGAACAAATTCTTCATTTCACTTATTCTTAAAATAACTTGTAAATTTAATCTCGTTAAGTCAATCCACTTTTCCTATGTTTATTTTTTAAAAAAATTTTTAATGTTTATTATTTTTGAGGGAGAGGCAGAGTGCGAGCGGGGGAGGGGCAGAGAGAGAGAAGGAGACACAGAACTTGAAGCAGGCTCCAGGCTCCAAGCTGTCATCACAGAGCCCGACGAGGGGCTCAAACCCATGAACTATGAGATCATGATCTGAGTCGAAGTCGGACGCTTACTGAGCCACCCAGGCGCCCCCACTTTTCCTATATTTAGTGCTGTTGTGTCTTATTCCTTATTCTTGTCCAAAAGTCCCCAGTGTGTATTTTTTATCTTCTCTTCTAAATGCGTTATAGTTTTGTCTTTTACATTGCACCATTAATGCACCTGGAATTAGCTCTTAGGTATGGTGTATATTTTTCTCATACAGATATGTAATTATGCCAGCACAATTTCCTCTCCATACTCCTCTGCATCCCATTTGTTAAATACAGAATGTGCTCCTCTTTTGTTCCATTGATCCACTTGTCCATCCTTGCACGGACACCACGCTGTGTGCCTTCATGAGGTTTTAGAGGGAGGGTTGTTTTTTTTTTTTCATTGAAGAAAAATTGGCATATAACATTAGTAGCAGGTGCACTACATAATAGCTTGGTATTTGTATACAATAGGAAGGTATCACCATACAAGTGATGCCCTCCACCCATCTTCCGGCCCCCTTCCCCTCGACAACTACCAGTCTGCTGTCTGTATCTGTGAGTTTTGTTTTGTGTGTTCATTTGCTTTGTGTTTTAGAAAGCACATGAAGCGAGATCAGACAGCGCTTCTCTGACTTGGTTCCCTCCACCCGCGTGGAGCGTGGCCCAGGGCTGAGCGAGGGGCTCCTGGGAGCCCAGGTGATGCAGGCCAGGGGCGCTGGGGAACCCGCACTGGGGCGGCAGCGTTCCCCTGTGCCCCTGAAGTAGTGAGATGGTGCTCACCAGCACCTCCATCATCTGGAGACAGTCCCAACTGCTCCCTGCCCCTCCGGCAGCCACCGTGAGATTAGCAGTGATCTCCTTTACAAGGAATCCAGGCAGCTCTGGAGGAGTCAGCCCGGGGACCTTGAAAACGAGGGCATCTCAGGCCCCAGAGCCCCTGGGGCCCCCGGACAGAAGCGCCTCTTGCTCCCCAAGCCAGATGTTCTAGGGTGTCCCCACCCAGCACCGGTCCCCAGGTTCAGGGGTGCCTCCGGTGGGACACACACCCCTCCCTGCTCAGGGAGAAAACCCCCGCCCTCGAGGCCCTCCTGTCGTGTGTCTGCTCCCAGAGGTGGGGGTCTTGGGTGAAACCGCATCTCCCCTCCCCTGCCCACCCGCCTTGGCCTTTCCTCCCTTGCTGTGGAGGGCTCTGCTCAGCTGGATTTCAGGTCTCTTTCGGCCGTATCGCTGTGGTTTCCAGATAGGCTGGAGGAAAACCAGTGCTCCAGTTTCTCGGACAGACTTGTGCGAAGAGCGCACGAGCACACGCCAACACAGACCTTCACCCGGCTTGAAACCCGTTTGAGATATCCTTGGTCACGTGCCTGCTTTGGGGGTGCCTGTACTTGGCTTGGTGCTCAGCTCTGGGCGCATCGCGTGGCGAGAAAGGCCTTATAGTAAACGTTAATGCATTTAGAAATCAGCTGAATTTCCCCGTGCGGATGGGGAGCACGGCCTGCCCCTCCTGAGAGCGCCTGGCCTGTGCAGACCGGTCTCCCTGCTTCCCCTGTTCCCCAGCGGCCCTAGGGGACCACCTGCCAGCCTGCCCTCCAGACTGAACTCCTGGGCCCTGCGTTATGAAGCCAGGGCGTTTCTACTGCAATGTCAGCGACAAGGAGCACAACCGCTCTGAGATCACAGCTGGCTGTTTATTACCATTCTCCCCTTGAGAACGACACATGACTTTGCTCCTTCTCCTTCTGCAGGACATGAGGTCACAGCGGTGGGGTTTGGGAATGGTGCTGGGGTCCAGAGCCCACGGCCAAGAGAGAATTCTTGAGGTGTCCTCAGGGCAAAAAGGTGGTTTTATTAAAGCTTGGGGACAGGACATGTGGGCAGGAAGAGCTGTCCCAGGACCATGAGCAGAGACGATTATATACCATGGGGTTGGGGGAGGTAAAGTCACGGGGAGGTTTCCAGCGGGACTTTCATACCTACAGAAGACTCACAGGATGCAGGAGAGCCAGCTATCCTCAAGCCAAGGTTGTCTTCCCCTCTAGCAAAGCATTAGCATTGACAGTGGGAGCTCCTGGAGGAATGTTGTACTCTGTCTTTGCCTGAGTATTTGCCAAAGGGCTGCAGGTTCTGAGGAAAGTTGATTTTACCTGCCATTTCCTCCTGCCTCTGTTCCCATATCACTATGGCCCGTTTACGGTCAATGGGATATGAGTAATATAATGCACAAAACTTCCAGATTAGGTCGCACTCCTAGTGGGAGAGAGATGTTCTTTCACTTCTGCCGTCTTGAAGAGGGAGAAGATGCCTGGATGTCAAGGCCAAGGCACACAGCGAGGATGGTGGGGCAACGAGACTGAAAGCCTGTGTTCCTGCCATCTTGGAGTTCCCATCCCCAGGGAGCCCCCGTGCTCACGTGCATAATCTGTGTGCCACCACTGGTCTGGGTCTGAGAGTCACCCCTAATCCTAACAAATGCAAACTCTCTGAATACTGAGCCAAACCTGGTTGCTAAGGGGTTGATAAAGGAAATCATCTAGGTATAACACATATAACGCATGCTTCCTCAGTCAACGGTAAACAGCACCTTCCTTTCCTGAGTCACGGCACCTGCTTCCCTCCTGCGGTGCTCCCGAGCACTGCCCTCAGTCAGCGCCCCTACAGCACCCTCCCTCCCTCCGTCACTGCTCCCAGGGTGACCACCCTCCCTCTCTCAATGGTCCCACAGTACCTGCCTTCCCCCTGACAATGCTCCCATGGTGCCCTTCATCCTTCCTTCAGTGAGTGCTCCCACAGCACCACCCTCCCTCTGTCAGTGCTCCCATGGCATCCATCCTCCCTCAGTCAGTGCTCCCACAGGGCCCGCCCTCTCTCCGTCAATGCTCCCACAGCATCGACCTTTCCTCGGTGAGTGCTCCCACAGGGCCCGCCATCCCTCCATCAGTGCTCCCATGGTACCTGCCCTTCTTTAGTCAGTGGTAAACAGCACCTTCCCTTCCTCAGTCAATGAAGATTATTGAACATCTACTATATTTCCACTTTGACTTAGTTTCTGTGAAGGTTTAAAACTAAGGTATAGAACCTACTTTCCATATTCCTACTGAGCATCAAGGAACCACTAGATACTAAAAAGTCCATGTGAATAAATGTTACAGAAATGCAAAGAAAAAAGAGATGAGTGCTGATCACCATCATCACCATCATCATCACCAGCATCACTGTCATCACCATCATCACTATCACCACCATCATCACCAGCATCATCACCATCATCACTGTCATCACCACTGTCATCACCACCATCACCACCATCATCATCACCATCATCATCAATACCACCATCATCACCATCACCACCATCATCACCACCACCATCATCAATATCACCACCATCATCACCATCATCATCAATATCACCACCATCATCACCATCACCACCATCACCACCATCATCACCATCACCACCACCATCATCATCACCATCATCAATATCACCACCATCACCACCATCGTCATCACCATCATCATCATCAATATCACCACCACCCACCCAACAGTGTGTGTGTGCCAGGCCATAAGATGAAAGCTTGAAAGAGACAGGCTGAGGAAGGTACACAAGAAGGGTATACTGAGTGCAGTTAGCAACATGGTCAGAGTGTTGGGAAGCAGGAGAGAAAGTGAGAGCCGCCTGGCTGAAATGTGTCTCCGTGGAAGTGATGTTTGCTGCAGGGGGAAACAGGCTGGAACAGCAACAACAAAAATGCCACAAAACAGCTTTATGACAGTCCTTAAACTTGTGCTCAGAGTTTTTAAATCCATTGCTAATTGCTAAAGTAGTCTCCTATTCCAAACCGTTAAATTTGCTTAGTTATCAAATTCCTTTTAAAAAGTGTTTCTTTGATTATAAACATGCACAGGCATCACAGAAAATCTGGAAAAAAATTAACTGGTCAACTTAGTATCACAGGCCTCTGAAATAAATCTTCATATTTTCAGGCTATTATCTCTGTAATCATAGGAAAAAGACCAGAGACCAACAGACTCTCCTAGATCAACATTCATTTTCATTCACGTGGCCTTTACATATTTAGGTGGAAATGGCAAATACACTTTCCAATTTCATCTGTTCTTAGAAATCTGCTCGAGACTTTAGAACTGCTTTCCAGTTCCTTTTCACTTGGGACATGATAGCAACCAATTAATAGAGAAAATTTATATTGCACCATTAAGTTTGGGTGGATTCTAGGTAACCCAGCCTTTACCAATAATTTGATTCATTCTTTTTGAGGTTTTATCCAACACCATATTCTTTTTTTTTTTTTTTTTAAATTTTTTTTTTCATCGTTTATTTATTTTTGGGACAGAGAGAGACAGAGCATGAACGGGGGAGGGGCAGAGAGAGAGGGAGACACAGAATCGGAAACAGGCTCCAGGCTCCGAGCCATCAGCCCAGAGCCTGACGCGGGGCTCGAACTCACGGACCGCGAGATCGTGACCTGGCTGAAGTCGGACGCTTAACCGACTGCGCCACCCAGGCGCCCCCAACACCATATTCTTAATCAAGAAAAGATCCCAACCTTCCTACTGCAATAATTAACAGAATTCATATTACTTTATCTCTTAATTTCCTTGAATAGTCATAGTATGTTTAATTTTGGAGGACCCATGGTAATAAATAGTGTGTAGGCCATATCTTTACTGAATCCATAATGATGACCACATCCTCACAATGTAAATCAGAACTGTTGTAGAATAAATAGGTCACAATTTAAGAATCACCTCTGTAAAAGCCCACATTGGTAATAAATAAAATAAATGTGAATCTTAAAGATCAGTTAGTCAGACCTTCAAATTTTTCAGGTGAGTAAATTAAGGTTTAAAGAGGTAAAGTGACTTACCCTAAAGGAAGTAATGCACTCAGTTAGTAACAGAGCTGAGATTAGAACCCAGGACCTCTAAAACCCATAAATGCGCTCTTCCCACTAAGCCATGTGGCCACTCTAGTTGACAGTTTTCATGATCCTTCTGTTTCCCTGGTCTCCACAGCAGCCAGACTCTCAAGGCATTCAGAGGATTTCTCTCCAGTGTAAGATTTTTCGTGTTGAACAGAGGAGTTTTGCTTAACGGTTTTCCTACAGGCAGTATGTATATTTGCTTTCTCGGCACTGTGAATTTTCTGGTGTTTTGTAAGATACGTGCTCTGGCTAAAGGCTTTTCCACATTCATTACATTTGTAGAGTTTCTCTTCAGTATGAGTCTTCTGATGTTTTTTAAGGTCTGTCCCCCGGCTGAAGGCTCTGCCACATTCACTGCACGCATAAGGCTTCTCTCCAGTATGAATGATTTGATGTTGAATGAGGCCTGAGCAGTAACTAAAGGCTTTTCCACATTCACTACATGTATAGGATTTTTCACTAGAATGAGTTTTCTGGTGATTTCTGAGGTTTGTACTCTGACTGAAGGCTTTTCCACACACGTTACACTTATAGGGTTTCTCTCCAGTGTGAGTTCTCTGATGTTGAATAAGTGCTGACCCATCACTAAAGGCTTTTCCGCAGTCATTGCATTTATAGGGCTTCTCTCCAGTATGAATTCTCTTATGTTGAATAAGAGCTGAGCAGAAACTGAAAGCTTTCCCACAGTCGTTACATTCATAGGGCTTCTCACCAGTGTGAGTTCTCTGATGCTGAATATGCCCCGAGCGGTCACTGAAAGCTTTCCCACATTCATTACATCTGTAGGGTTTTTCTCCAGTGTGAACTCTCATGTGTTGTGTAAGGAATGAACTCTGGGCAAAAGTTTTCTCACACTCATGACATTTATATGGTTTATCTCCTGTGTGACTTCTCTGATGTTGAGTAAGGTATGTGCTTCTGCTAAAGGTTTTTCCACATTCCTTACATTCATAGGGTTTCTCCCCAGTATGAGTTCTTTGATGGCGAGTGAGAGCTGAGTAGTTACCAAAGGCTTTCCCACATTCACGACACTCATAGGGCTTCTCCCCAGTGTGAATCCTTTGATGCTGGATAAGGGCTGAACAGTCACTAAAGGCATTCCCACATTCACTGCACCTGTATGGTTTCTCTCCAGTATGTGTTCTCTGGTGTTGAATCAGGTCGGAGCAGTAGCTGAAAGCTTTCCCACAGTCATTACATTCATGAGGTTTCTCCCCAGTGTGAATGATATGATGTCGAATAAGAGCGGAGTGATCACTGAAGGCTTTTCCACAGGCATTACATTCATAGGGCTTTTCTCCTGTATGAATTCTTTGATGTTGAGTAAGATGTGCACTCTGACTGAAGGTTTTACCACATTCACTGCATTCGTAAGGTTTCTCTCCAGTATGAATTCTCTGATGTAGAGTAAGATGCGTGCTCTGGCTAAAAGCCTTTCCACATTCAAGACATTTATAGGGTTTCTCACCAGTGTGAATTCTTTGATGCTGAGTAAGGTATGTGCTACGACTAAACGTCTTACCGCATTCAGTGCACTCATAAGGTCTCTCCCCACTATGAATTCTCTGATGTTGAATAAGGACTGAACAATAACTGAAGGCCTTCCCACATTCATTGCATTTGTAGGGCTTTTCCCCTGTGTGAGTCTTCTGATGGTTTGTCAGGTGGGAACTCTGGTTAAATCCCTTTCCGCATTCGTTACATCTGTAGGCTCGCTCTCCAGTATGCGTTCTTTCATGTTGAATAAGAGTGGTGTGGTCTCTTAAGGCTTTCCCGCATCCACTACATTCACAAGGTCTCTTTCCATCACACTCCCTTTGTATAATTAAGTCTGAGTTTTGTTGGAAGCTTTTCCCACGTGTAGCATGTTCACGAACACACCGTTCTACAGGCTCACACTGCTCCGAAACTATTGATTGTACAGTGACAGCTTTTCCAAATTCATTAGCTTCTATACCTCTTTCTTGGGCAGGAATTTCCATGCAGGTGACTTTATCTCGTCCCAGATGTGCTGATTCTTAAACTGTTCTCTGGGTCTCCAGGTACCTCCCAACACAGACTTTATCTTTGTAAGTTCTTCCGTGTTTATTCCTCGGGATGGAATTTCTTTGAAAATGTCCTGCTGCTGTAGTGTTGACTTCTCGGCTTCAGGTCCAGACTCGCCATCTGCAAGACATGAAAGTCCAAAGCTGGAATATAAGAAGCTGCTCTGTGAGGAATGGGGTAATGAAGCTGTAAACACTGAGATCATACAACAGGGGGATGTAAATATTACCTGCTCTCTGGGGAGGAAATGCTAGTGGTGTGAAGGGGTTGGAGCTAAATGAAAGTGACCGAAGGGAATGGAGCAAACACGGTCAGGTGAGAAGGTGGTTCAGGAAAAGTCTAAACTGAAGAGATTACAAAAAAGAAGAACATGAAGATGAGGAGGTATTAGGAAAGGAGAACTGTGATCAAAGAGAAATGGCTTCTAGGGAGTCTTCTGTGAGAAAAGTACTTAATCAGCATTGAAACTATTATCCTAAAGCCCATTAAGAGCTCTTTAAATGTCTCTTTAAAAAACCTTTTCTTTCGGGGCGCCTGGGTGGCTCCGTCAGTGAAGTGTCCGGCTTTAGCTCAGGTCATGATCTCACGATTCGTGGGTTTGAGCCCCGTGTCGGGCTCTGTGCTGACGGCTGGGAGCCTGGAGCCTGCTTCCGATTCTGTGTCTCCCTCTCTCTCTGCCCCTCCCCCACTCACACTCTATCTCTCTCTCTCAAAAATGAATAAACGTTAAAAAAAAGAAAACTTTTCTTTTTGAGCCTGATGTTGGGTGCAGAGATTACATAAAAAGAAAAGCTTAAAAACAACAACAACAAAAACATTTCTTTTAAATTTGTTTTTTTTACTTACACAAAACAATACTTTTACCTAATTCCCCTTTGGTGAATAACTGCTACTGACATTACTGTTTTACATTTAATGTAAGAAGAGGGAAAGAGAAGGAAAATTTGAATAGGGAGAAATCTACTCTTTTGCAATGAAAAATAATTCTCATGGCTTTCCAAGGACAACGTATTTCTTTTTTACTCTCAGTCATGGACAGAAAGACAAGAAACACTATGAATAGAAGACAAACAAGAGAGATGACCCTTCATCTTCTATGTTAGCGTGTCTAGAAGTAGTCTTTAATTATGGGTTCACGCTTAAGACCGAGTTACCGATGTGCTGGTTGAAAGTTAAGTGCTTGTGTGTAAGGACATGATAAATGATGGGTTTCATCGCAGGACTGCTGGGCACGGACTTGGCTGTTTCATTAGACGACCCCCAAGTGTTAGCACCTATGCAGTCTTTTACTTTGGGCTGGTAAGGTTCCCCAGAAGGGATAGTAAACAGTAGATTTGTTCACTTAAACATCCGTTTTCAGTGATCACGGCATATCACAGGCAAGCATTAAACACAAGGAATTAGTGGTCTTATTAACTGTATTCCCAACATTCAACGTTCATTCCTCATGTAACTCATCATTCCTTCTCCTGCCCCCAAAGTCTTTCTTTCCTTCCTGATTTTGCCCACCTAAATCTTGACCATATTTTAGAGCCCCACTCAAATTACATAAGTCCCATGACAGTCTTAACTCCCATTTTCCAGATCTCCCACAATATTTACTGTACTGTTTCAACTTCTAATTTCAATACCTAAAAGCCATGCCTTTTGTTGTTTACCCCTTATCTGATGTGCACATATTTGTGTCTCCAGAGTTACTGTTTCTTGTCTTGGGGGGAAAGAAACTTGGAAGACTCTTTTGGCTGTGGAGCTAACAGTTATTGAATTTATTCCGAGCTGACCCACAATATTGACATAGTTAATTCTCCTAAAAACCCTGTGAGGTGGAAAACAGGATCTTACTTTAAGAGGTTCAGGGTGCTGAAGTCACTTGCCTCAAGTTACACGTAAGCCAGAATTCCAGAGTTGAATCTTAATCTCTGCTGCCCTAGGGAGCTGCCTGATGGAGCAGAGGATAGTGGGTAAAGACACAGAAAATCCAGAGCTTTAATCCCACTTTTCTACGACTATCTGTGTGACATCAGGGGAAGCCCTCCCATCTGGCCTCTTTCCAGTCCTCAATACCACTTACGGTGTGAATTTTTTCCAAATACTTAAATTCTTCTCATACTTTCGAGATGGAGGTCCTTCGTGAGCTGACCCATCACCAGTCAGCCTCGCCATTTGTCACTCTCACACACACCCTACACTCCAGCCACCCTGTGTCCACTTCCTAGCACTCATCAAGTCTCTCACGTCTCCCTGCACTTGATCTTTTGTCCAGAACTGCCCTTGAACCACCTACTGTTTGCTATGCCGATTCCTGCTCATTCTTCAGGATTCAGTCCTAACGTCACCTGTTCTAGGCTCCTTATCTATGTTCTCTTAGCCTCTGTCATCATAAAATAATTGTTCCTACAAATAATAACAGCTAATATTTAACAAGTGCTTATGCTTTGAACAGTCACTGTTCTAAGTACTTTACATGTATTTAATCACTTATCCTTTACTGGAACTCCATGGGTAGAAGCTATTTTTGTCTCCATTTTACGAGTGAGGGAAGGGGCATAAACCCATAAAGCCCTGTGCACCGACCTCTAGCCACGTGTGGCTGCTGGACACCAGAAACATGGCCACGCCAAACTGAGCTGTACTCTGTGTAAAATACACACCAGATTTTGAAGATTAAAAAAAAAAAAGGAAAATGTCCCATTAATAACTTTTTATATTGATTACGTGTTAAGTTTTACACACACGGGATTTAAAAAAAAAGATATCCTTAAAGTTAATTCTACTTGTTTCTCATTACTTTTCTTAAACATGACTAGTAGGAAATTTTTTAAATGACACATGTGGTTTGCATTATATTTCTACTGGTCATGTTGGCTTAGAGAGTTTAGGGCATTTGTGCAAAGGCTGCACAGCTAGTAAGTGGCAGAGCCAGGATTAAAGCCAGCCCCAGAGCCCCTTCTTCACCACTGCTCCCATGCTGTGTCCGCACTACTCCATCACGGCACCCACCAGTGTTTTCACTGGACGTTGAGCTTCTGGAGGTCACGGACTAAAGTCTTTAACCTCCGAGCCCTCAACTCCTGGCATGGTTTTTGGCGCACAGACTATGCCTGACGAATGCTTGGTGAGTGGACAAATGCTGGTGGTTTTCTTAGGAAAACGTCCCAATGACAGCCGTTTTCAAAGATAAGTCCGGCCAGGTGTGTGTGTGGGCGTGTTTGTTTGTTGTTGTCCTTTTTTGGCAACCAAGCCCTAGAAATTACTTAAAGCTAAAGGTGAGTTAAAGCCATTACCCTGATATTTGGAGCAGTACATGTTTGAGAGCATCTACTGCATAAACGCTAAGAGGGATTTTCAGCCCGTAAACCAAAACAACCACTGCAGAACAACTTTTCGCAGATACCCGTTAAGAGGCACAAACAGAAACCACTGAAGGAACCCACGGACGAGTCAGAAAGTCAGGCGAACTGGAGCTCTGCGCTGTCACGCACAGCATGAGAAGGTGGGTTCGTGAAGGACAGCGGACTCAATAGATACAAGGAGGCTAAGGAAATCGGACTCTTCTGAAAGAAAAGGAGTAACGCTCTTTGTAAGTACACGGGGTACGGTGGGGAGAGACAGCCAACTCGTAGAATACACAGACACGGCGGGCGCGCTGGACTCCTGACACTGGGAATTTAAAACTACTGTAATTAATAAGCTAAATGGTCGAATGGAGAAGGTAGACAGCAGGCAAGAGCAGATGGGCAGTGTAAGCACAACCAGAAAGACATGCTAGAGATTTAAAACACAACCAGCAGAAACGAAGAGTGCCTTCGAAGAACTCACTAGCAGACTGGACACCACTGACAGGACCGTCTCCAAGAGAATGCAGCAACGGGACCCCCAAAACCTAAAAAGCAAAAAGCATAAAGTCTGGAAAAAAAAAAAAAAACAGAACAGACCCTTGGGGTCCCTGTCCCAGGTATCTCTTCGTCTGGCTGTTCATCTGTAAACTTTATCGCGTCCTTGACAATCCACTAAATGGTCAACCTAAGCGTTTCCCTGGGTCCTGTGCGCTGTCCTGGCAAATGATCTAATCCAAGGAGGGAGGTCATGGGACCCTCTGACTTGTAGCCAAGTCAGACAGGGGTCGCGGGCAATCCGGGGACCCGCTACTTGCCACCGGCATCTGAAGTGGGGGGGGGCCGTCCTGTGAGACTGAGCACGTACCCCCTGGGGTCCTCGCTAGCTCTGATTAGGGTCAGAACTGAACTGGACACCCAGCTGGTGTCACAGAGAATTGCACATTTTACCATTATAATAATGCCTCCTGATTATCTTTCTCCTTCCAAGTATTTTTAGGATACCTCTGCTTTTGGTGCTCGCTTCGACGGCACATATACTCGGATACCTCTGTTTTGGAATAAATGACCTTTATTCTTTCAACCAATATTTATTGAACCCGCTGCTCAGTACTGACAATACAGAGCTTAACAAAACATGGTACCTGATCGCACAGAGCTGAGCGTCCAGGAGATAAACAATAACCAAACAGTCACACAAACAAATATGTAACTATAGCTGTGACGGGTGTCATAGAGAAGAGTCGTGTGAGGCCATGAGCGTCTTTAATAAGGCGATCTGACCTGGTCGGGGTTTCGGCGGGGTTTACTTGAAGAGACGATGCTGGACCAAATCCCGAGGGATCAGTAGGAGCCACCGGGGCGACAAGATAAAGAAAAGCGCCCCGAGCAGAGGAAGCAGCAGCTGGTGCGAAGGCAGCATCACTCCAGGGGACACGTGAGGGTGACACGCTGAAGGGGGCCGCGTGCACGGAGCAGACCAGGTGTATGAACGAACGGGGGGTGGGGGGTGGGTGGAGAATGCCACTGCAGGGGGAGAGGCCAGCTCTGGGAGGTCACGGCCCGGGCAAGAGCGTACGGTCTTCAACCTGACACAGGAAGAAGCCATCTCAGAGGAGGGGACAGAAGATGACAAAAGCAGATCTGGGTGCTAGAAGGGCTCTCTCTCTGACAGGGAGTAGGGAGGTGGAAAGGCCAGAACGGACACGAAACAGTGCTGTGTGGATGCTGCAGAAATCTAGGCGAGATGAGAACGCGGATTAGAGAGAAAGTGAGCAGAGACAGAAAGAAGGGACACATTGGCAATACGCGTAGGAGGCAACGTTGACAGGGCGTGGTGACAAGCCGGACACGCGGGCGAGACAGAAGGGGCTGTAATGGTGCACTTCTGGGTCCCTGGCTAACGTGACTGGGAGATGGGCCTCTTTTTTTTTTTTTCTAATTTTTTTTTAACGTTTATTTATTTTTGAGACAGAGAGAGAGACAGAGCATGAACGGGGGAGGGTCAGAGAGAGGGAGACACAGAATCTGAAACGGCTCCAGGCTCTGAGCAGTCAGCACAGAGCCCGACGCGGGGCTCGAACTCACGGACCGCGAGATCTTGACCTGAGCCGAAGTCGGCCGCCCAACCGACTGAGCCACCCAGGCGCCCCGAGATGGGCCTCTTTACCACGACAAGGCACACTGACAGACGACCAAGCGTGTCTTTTGGATTTTTTTTTCCCTGATTGTTGCCGAAGCGATTAAGTTCTTCAGGATGAAGGAAAATGACACCAGATGGAAATTCTGATCCCCACAAAGAAATTTAAAGTATTAGAAATGGTAAATATCTGGGTAAATTAAAATGTAAGAGCTTGCTTTTATCCAATTTTTTATCATACATACGACTATGTAAAGGAAAAATTATAACACTGCCTAGTACAATTCGTAACATATGTACAGGTAATACATGAGCCAGCTAGAACAAAAGAATGGAGTGTGGTAATTGGACCTATGTGGTTGTAAGGTTTCCACATTTTTACGGGAAGTGAAATGTTAATGCTAAGAAGACTGAAGAATTAAGGATGTATATTGTAATCCCTAGAGGAACTGCTAAAAATAATAATGAAAAGGAGCACAGCTCCTTTTTAGCACAGCTAAAAAGCTAATAGGAAAACTTAAAACAAATATTTAAAAGTATTTAAATGGTCCACAAAACAGAAGAAAAGGAAACTCAAGGGAAAACAAAGGGATGAACAATGGTGAGACAAACCCAAACGTATCAGTAATTACAGTAAATTCAAATAGTCGAAACCAGAGGTTGACAAATTATGGCCTGAGGGCCAATCTGGCCGATACCGGTTTCTGAAAATAAAGTTTTACTGGATCATAGCTGCACCCATTCATTTACACACCATCTACCGTGGTTTCTCTCTCTTTTTTTTTTTTTTAACGTTTATTTATTTTTGAGACAGAGAGAGACAGAGCATGAATGGGGGAGGGTCAGAGAGAGAGACACACAGAATCTGAAACAGGCTCCGGGCTCTGAGCTGTCAGCACAGAGCCCAACACGGGGCTCCAACTCACGGACCGCGAGATCATGACCTGAGCCGAAGTCGGCCGCCCACCCGACTGAGCCACCCAGGCGCCACCCCCCCCCCCCCGCGGCTTTCTCTTTATTGGCAGAGTGGCAGAGTTGAGTGAATGGCCCACCAAGGCTGAAGTATTTACCATTTGGCTCTTAAAGAAAAACGTCTGTCTAATCCTCCTCTAAGCTTTCCGATTAAAAGGCAGAGATCAAGATAGAGAAGACAAACTATATACTTTCTACAAGAGACATTACTTCCTATGTGAAGTCATAGATCAAGGGTAAATGGATAGAGACAGATTTATTATGCAAACTGTAAGAAGGCTGGATGGCTATATTGTCAGATAATAACAGATTTCAAGATAGAATATTGTCAGAGCTGAAGAGGGACGTTTCTTCATGTTCAACAGCCATCTCTCAACAATTGACCACATGCACTTTAAAAAACAGTAAGGACACAGAAGATCTGAATGACATTGCCAGACTCCTTGACCTGTTTGCTATTTAGTACACAACATCTGACGACTGCTGAATCCACACTTTAAGTCCCCAGGGACATTCACTAGGACAGACCAGATGCCAGGCCAGAACAATTCTCAGTAGGTTTAAACAGATGGGAATCAGCAGCCGAGCTGGGACTTGCCCTTCTAGCCACAATGAACTTCTAGCTACGGTGAAATAACAAGAAGCAGGTTTATCCTCCTGCCTGGAACAACCAAGAAATATATGAACAATGACAAAACTGGAGGTGACAATATGGATTTCGACAGAGGACAAAATATATAAAACAATGGTAAGATACCAGACATCCAGTAATAAAGGTGACCCCTGCCCTGGTGTGGTAGGCAGCCTATGAAATGACCCTCAATGACCCGGGACCCATTCCCAGCCTTGTGTAATTCCCTTCTCTTGAGTAACATGTGTCAACCAATAAAATATTGCAACACTGAGGGAATGATGAGGTTACTAAAGAATGTTATTTCCATCCTGGTAGCGGACTCTTTCTCTTGCTGACTCTGAAGAGGCTGAAACACTGGAGGTCTGTGTGGCACGGAACCGAAGGTGGCCTCCATCCACGAGCCGACAAGAAGCTAAGTTCCTCGGTCCAAGAACTCAACAAACCGAATCCTGCCAACAACCACTTAAGTAAGTTAGGAAGTGAATCTTTCCCCGCTTGAGCCTTCGGATAAGATCTCAGACCTCGCTGATGCCTTGATTGCAGCCCTTGCAAAAGACCGTGAAGTAGAGGATCCAGTTAAGCCATGTTCCATTCCTGACCCTGGGATAATAATGCATGCTGTTTTAAGCCTGCAAAGTGTCGGGGGTGACTTGTTATATAGCAAGAGATAACTAATCTCTCCAACTGCCTGCCTGCAGAGTTTCCAGACTGTAGCATAAGGTTAGGGAATCCATATGTAAGAACTGAACAGGGGGAGTGCGGAGTCTGGGGAGGCCCATGTGGCCGGAGTTTGCTGAACAGAGTAGTGGGAAAAGAGACTTGTAGAGAGAACTCTGGAGATCTTCAGAGGGCCCCCCTTGAGTATATAGCAAGGTGTACATCACCATATGCATGTGAGGAAACTACTCGAGGCCAGGAAAAGAACTATTTAAAAGTATTAGAGGTAACGGTGCACAGAGCTCACACAGGGCCCATTTTGACAGCCAAACTAGGAAATTGCATGATACACGAAATACTGCATTGAATCCACAGAACGGTCATCTTAGCATGAGGAAAAAATTAGCCCTAGGCTGAGAACTGCTTCGATCCCACTTAACAGATCTTAAAAGCAAGACCTGGAAGGATCAAATTGTTTCCAAGTATCCCAGATAAAAGCTCAGAAATGCCTTTAGGAACACAAAACTACCTAGCACTCAAAAAGAAAAATTTATAATGCCTGGCATCCAAACAAAGATCACTAGAGGAAAAAAAAAGAATAAAATTACAACCCACAATGAAAAAGAATCAGTCAAATGAAACTAATCTGAATGAACAGAGGTGAGAATTACAATTAATACAGCTACAGTCCACGTGTCCAAATAAGTAGAGAGCAGTGGAGGAAATTTAAAAAAAAGGTTCAAACAGAATTTCTAGAAATAAAAAACGAATGATCAAGATGAAAAATGCACTGATGGGTCAATGGCAAAGTAGACACTGCAAACATAAAGGTTAGTGAATTTCAGATAGCAACAGAAACATTCCAAAAATAAATAGATAATTTTTTTTTAAAGAATGAACAGCGTATCAGTGAGGTGGGGGGCAAATTTAAACAGACTAATATTTGTGCACTTGAAATCTACAGACTGGGGGAGTGGGGCAGAAAAAGTATGTCAGGAAATAGTGGCTGAAAACTGTACAAATCTGATGAAAACTACAGACCCGCAGACCCAAGAAGTTCAACAAACTCTAAGCTCAGAAACATGGAGAAAACTAAACCAATGCATATAATAATCAATTTAGTCAAAACCAGTGATAAAGAGAAAATCTTAAAAATCAGCCAGAGAGAAAAAAGACACATTGCATACAGAAGAACACAGACAACACGTCAGAAACCATGCGATCAAGAGGACGATGGAGGAACTTCTTTAAAAGTTCCTTACAAACAGAAAACTACCTGTCACCTTAGAAGTGTATATACAGAGGAAATGCCTTTCAAAAATGAAAGTAAAATAAAGGCATTTTTCAGATGTAAGAAGACTGAGATCATTCACAATATATTTTCTGAGAAAAATGGAATTAGCAACCAGTCACAATAAGATATCCAGAAAAAATCGCCATATAATTAGAAATTAAACAGTGCTAAATCAATTATTCAAGAAATTATTATTTTTTAAATTTTTTAAGAAGTGTATTTATTTGGCAAGAGAGAGAGCAAGTGCATGTGTAGGCACAAGCAGGGGAGGGACAGGGAGGAGGAGAGAGAATCCCAAGTAGGCTCTGCGCCATCAGCATAGAGCCCGATGTGGGGATCGAACTCGCAAACTGCGAGATCATGACCTGAGCGGAGATCAGGAGTCAGGTGCTTAACAGACTGTGCCACCCAGGAGCCCCTTTATTTATCTTCTTATAAAGTTATAAGAAATGTAAGAAAATATTTTGAACATAATGATAACATACATAACAAATCAAAATTTGTGAGCTATAGCTATAGGAGCACTGAGTAGAACTGTCCACAATAACTTCGGAAATGAGGAAAACTTTCTGTCCCTGGGCTGTCAAATACAGCAGTGGCCATAAGGATTTGAAATATGGCTAGTACAAGTAAGGAGGTGAGCGCTTAATTTCATTTCATTTTAATTAATTTAACTTTAAATAGCCACCTATGGCTAGGGGGTTCTTCAATCGGGACAATACAGTTCTAGATCTTGATTTTGGTAGACGTTTCACAACCATAAACAATTGTTAAAACTCAAACCATTCCAATAAAATTGATGAAGACAATTGTATGTAAATACACCTCAAAGCTGGGCAAAAAATAGGAAGGGTACAGTTGCAAAGGTGTATAAACTATGAAGAGGGAGAAGGGAAAATTAAAGGTCTTGAAAATGTAGGATGGATGGGATCCAAGGCGCAGACAGAAGGGCAGACAGCCCTCTACTAACATGGGAGGGATAAAGAATGTGATGACACAGATCTGGGCAGATTCATGTTGGTTTCAGGGGGGTGAAAGGGTTCTCAGCCGAGAGACTGTATTTTCCTTGCCATCTGTGAAGAAAATAGAGTGGTTCAAGGTTTGAGGAGGCCAGAACTGAAATCTTCCTTACAACCACAGAGTTTTGTTTCTGTTTTCAGTGATTACTTTGTTTTCAATGATTTTTCTATAAAGGCAACTACCATCGAAATCAAGGTACTTTGTTCTGAGTTTTTACTAAGATTCGGTCAGTTTTTTGGTTTTTTTGTTTTTTTGTTTTTGTTTTTTTTTGAGCCTGAGTTGCAGTGCGTTCCTTTTTCTTTCTCCTTTATCCTAAAGTTAGGGCATTATATAGCCTTAAGAATTATGTACGTTAGTTTTACCCATTTCATAAATTTCATTTCAGGATAGAAATGAGGGCATTCCACAATACTTGTAATAAAAAAGGGCCTGCTGAGTCTGAAAAAGTGGAGAACCACGGATACGCTGGGTCATTTAACCTCACAGCAACTCCCTGATAAAGTTACTCAAAAAAGTTAAGTAACTGGTCTCAGGTCACCACACAATCAATAAATCTCAAACCAGCATTCAAATTCAGACCGGTTTGCTTTTCAAAACCAGGCTGAATGAAAACTTATGTTCACAGAAAAACCTGTACCTGAACATTTAGAGCAGCATAATTCATAATTACCAGAACCGGGAAACAATCTAAATGTTCTTTAACAGGTAAGCAGATGAAAAACAAACAAACTACGGTCTATCTATTTAGTGGAATATTACTGAGCGGTACGGAACTCACACAAGACAAACGAGTCTCCAAGGCCTGGTGCTGAGTGACAGAAGCCAGCCCCAGGAGGTTATACAGAGTCAGATTCCATCTCTAGGACGTTCTGGAAAAGACAAAAGGAGAGAGATGGGGCACGGTCTGCGGCTACCGGCGGTCAGCAGTGGGGGGCAGGGGTGACCACGATAAAGGCAGCAGTGGGGGCAGGGGTGACCACGATAAAGGCAGGTGCGTGGAGTGCATCCTGCCGGTGCTGGTGGCTGCACCTGTCCGTACAGCTGTGAGATCGGCACGCCCCCCTGCGGTACGGTGACTTTGAAACTGATCAAACCAGGCCTTCTTCCTTGAACCGCGAAGGATAAAAGGCCGGCGTGGGAGGAGGGGTCCCGGGGAGCGACACCGGAGGGGCTTTGCTAGGGGCTCCACACAGATCCCACCTGTCTCCCCACCTTCGCGAAGAGCTCCTCCCCTCGTGCTCTCTGAGCCCCCGGGGAAGCGACAGGACAGTCGTGTCCCCACGTCCCGGCTCCACCTCACCCCACACCCCGCCCGGCCGAGGTCTCACCTCTCCCGGCGGGGCCTCTCGCAGGCTGCCTCCCGGCGCTACCGCAGCTCTGCTCCCTCAATGGCTCGGGGGGGGGGGGAGGGGGCGAGTCCCCTCCGCTCCTCCCTGCGGGACCCCCAGGCCGCGCGTGGGACCACCAGGGCCGCTAGGGCCGGGCTCCGAGGCCCGGAGGCCGCCTCACCCGGGAGACCGAGACCCTCGAAGACACCGCGCAGATCCGGGCCCGGGGGGGTGGGCGTGCCGAACCCCGACCCCGCCCCTCTCGAGGGCCACAGCCGGCGCAGGTGAAAAGGCGACCCCCCCGCCCCTTCCGAAAGGGCAAGGCCCTGCGAAACTTCGGGGCCTGCAAGACCTGACCCACCAGTCCCGAGCCAGGGGCACCGACTACCAGGTCCCCGTCCCAAAGGAACTACGCCTGAGCAGCTCTCGGCTCCACAGGACCCGCTCTTTCTCCGCAAACAATTCCCAGCCACGTCTGCGGCTGCGCGGACTCGACTGGGCGGAGGGGGGCGGGTCTGCAGACGTCCACGTGACCCTAACTGGGCGGGGTCTGGGCGTGGCCGCTGGAGAGCCGGGCTTGTCTGGGAGAACGTTCGGTGTACAGTCCTGGTCTGGTCGGTGCGGCACAGCCTCGGGGAGTGGGGTTTTCGTGAGTAACTCGCGTGCAATTTAGTTCCTCGGTTTTACAGCACTGACTCTGCTCTCGTAAGCGAAGGAGAAAGGAAGCTTCCTGCTATCTTCTCTCGACATACATTGAACCACTAAAATCCCAGAGCCACAGGAAAATCAGATTCCATAGCAACAGGCAATGATTATTAAACGCATACTGTGTGCCAGGCACTCTTCTCCGCGCTTTGTATGTATTATCTCGTTTGAGAAAGCGAAGTCAGCTCTGCCATTAACCAGACTCAGATGACACGGATAGAGCCTGCTGCAAAGTTAACAGCAAATATTTCTCCCCAACTGGTCATACATATTGCAGTTGTGAAATTTCACAGAGTTTATTTTTTTTAATCTTTATTTATTTTTGAGAGAGAGACAGCGTGTGAGCAGGGAGGAGCAGAGAGAGAGGGAGATACAGAATCGGAGCTGTCAGCACAGAGCCTGACGTGGGGCTTGAACTGTGAGATCAGGACCCGAGGTGAAGTTGGAGGCTTAACCGACTGAGCCACCCAGGCGCACAATGATCCTCTTTAAAGATTTCCTACGTTCTTACTAATGGCATGCCCACCTTTGCCTTGCTACTCCCACTTTTTTTTTTTTTTTAAGAAAAAACTAGTGAGAAATCTTTGCTAAAATCAGAGACCGTCAGAAACTATTTGACATCGTTCTCAGGATAAATCAACATCCCACTCTTGCCAGGGGAATTCGAGCCATTTTCAACAGAAACAATCTCTATTTCCAAACCGGGTGCAGAGCTTCAGATACAGCATTTTCACACACAACATGTCACGTTTATGTTAACTTGGAGATTTCTAAAACAACAGGCTTGCGTCTGTTTTTTAATCCAGACCGAACTTACATTGAGCCCATCAAAAAAAAAAAAATGCTGCTTTATCTAATTTTACCTAAAATTTACTCTTCCTCGAAATCCTACAATAACCCTGCTTCATTCTTTGTGAGATGGTCCACGTTTCTACTGGTAAGGGTCTACCTTGTTGCAGCGAATGAATAAACCGAATTTTGTTGGACTATACATTTATTCCTGGTAGTCCTTATCAGATGTGTTTTAGCACATTTCACCTCAAAACATAAGCTCCAACAGAGACTGGCACATTGTAGATAATCAAATAATTTTTGAATAAATGATTGATGTCATTATTAACCTCATTTTACAGATGAGAAAATGGTCTCAGAGAGGTTAAATACCTTGCCCAAGGTCACCCATGATTTGGCTACAGGAGCTCACTTTTTTTTTTTTTTACAGTTCACATTCTTAATTGTTGCGCTGTGTGCCCTAATGCTCACCCAAGATAGGTCGTGCTTAAAATTTCACAACTAGCAAATGTCCAAACTGGGATTAGAGTCCATGTCTAATCCCAGTCCAATTATTCTCCTACTCTATCTACTGTGGGGTGTGTGTGTGTGTGTGTGTGTGTGTGTGAGAGAGAGAGAGAGAGAGAGAGAGATGTATACTCTAGCTCATCTGCCGCCTGACTTTGGATAGACACCGATATTTTTACCAATGACAATATCTCCAAGATCCAAACACTGTCATATTTCAGATGGAAAGTCTCAGATTCCATCCCTCAGTAAGGTATAGCCTTGATGTTGCTTGTTCATTCTAACAGTGAAGGAGGTGAGTGAAAGGGCCCAGCACTGAGAAGCACCTCAGTGGCTGTAAGAAGTCAGTAATGAGCAGAGAAGAACACCTCCTGGTGCTGAACAAGTGTCATCTCCAAAAACGTCTTGTTCCTCCATCAGTGGATGAGCCTGAAAAGACAACCATCAATGGATTCGTCTGATCGTCTCTCTACATTTCTTGAGTCTCATATCCTTACATCTAATCAAGCCTCCGAGAATGGGCGGGATTCTGAGACCCCTCAGTGTGAGGCACTCTCTCTCAGTAGATGACACAAGGAACATCTGAAAGAAATTAGGGACAGTTAAGAGAGTCAAACACAGCTCAGAATTATCTAGAACGTCATTGCTCCCAAATGAAAAATTGCCATGAAGATTCAAATAAAGCAAAATTGGAAAAACAAAAGCAATTCTATCTGGAAAAATTAAAAACTACAAAAGCATTGTCAGCATAAACTGGGAAAGATGAAGGCTCATGACCTTCAATAAGGCCGCAGAACATGGCAATGCATATACATACAAGTGTGTATTGTGTGTGTGGAGGGAAATTGATGGGGCTGAGCTTGACTCTGGATCCTACAGTCTTGTAAATCTAAATAAAGAGCTCATTTTACAAACTTCTCAAGAACGTGTGCATGTTTTAAAGAAAAAAAAAATCACATGATCTGAAAGAGAAATAATAGAAATCAATGGGCTGTTCACATAACATTCTTTTCAAATATTTATTGAGAGTATTTTTAAATATACAGGTGAACGATGTGACAAATGTATACACTTGAGTAAGCACCACCCCCCATCATGATCCAGAACACTTCTGTGTCTCCAGAAGGTTCCCTGTGTTCCCTTGCAGGCAGGATCCCTCTATAGAACATTTTAATGATTTCCCATAGAATATATGAAACCAGAAAAAATTTTTTTAACGTTTATTTATTTTTGAGACAGAGAGAGACAGAGCATGAACGGGGGAGGGTCAGAGAGAGGGAGACACAGAATCCAAAGCGGGCTCCAGGCTCTGAGCTGTCAGCACAGAGCCCGACGCGGGGCTCAAACTCACGGACCGCGAGATCGTGACCTGAGCCGAAGTCGGCCGCTCAACCGACTGAGCCACCCAGGCGCCCCGAAACCAGAAAATTTTTATTAACATATTTGGATCATTGATTCTATAATACAAATTTATATGCTATTTTGTTAGAAGCTATGTCTCTTGGCATTTATTAACCAACTTTAACTGATTTTGCCAACGAAAAATAACATTATTGACTCTTACGTATTCCAACTACCCCAAATGCCAGCTGCTAGAGTTGCACCAAAATAACCATCATCTCATTACCTCATCAATGAATGGATTAAATTGAAGTTAATGGGGGGTGCCTGGGTGGCTCAGTCGGTGGAGCGTGCAACTCTTGACCTCAGAGCTGTAGGTTCAAGCCCCACATTGGGTATAGAGATTACTTATTTTTTTTTTATTTTTTTTTAATGTTTATTTCTGAGACAGACAGAGACAGAGCATGAGTGGGGAAGGGGCAGAGAGAGAGGGAGACACAGAATCCGAAGCAGGCTCCAGGCTCCCAGCTGTCAGCACAGAGCCCGACGTGGGGCCTGAACTCACAAAGCATGAGATCATGACCCGAGCCCAAGTCGGTCGCTCAACCAACTGAGCCACCCAGGCGCCCCGGGTATAGAGATTACTTTAAAAAATAGAGCATTTTAAAAATGAGAGCGGGCAGAGGAATTATTGAAAATATTGAAATGAACAGGATGTTAATTTAATATGTTCATTTAAAACTTTTATCTATTTATTTAAAAGTGTATGGCCCAGGGGTGCCTGGGTGGCTCAGTCGGTTAAGCATCCAACTTTTGATTTCAGCTCATGATCTCATGGTTCAAGTTCAAGGCCCACGTCGGGCTCTGTGCTGGCAACGTGGAGCCTGCTTGGGATTCTGTCTCTTTCTCTCTCTCTCTCTGCCCCTCCCCCACTCACACTGTTTCTGTCTCTCTGAAAATTAATAAACTTTAAAAAATAAAATCAAATAAAATATATGGCCCCAGGAACTTCAGTTAGGTAGAATCAATAGATATTGTTTACTTTATACGTTTTCCCCCCCATAAATATTAACTGATCCTCTCAATGGGACAGGCACTGTGCTAAGTACCAGAACACAGAAGCGTGGACTCTATCAAATATGATGTGGTCTGTGTATTAATTTTAAAAATAAGAGTACAACCTAAGAAATGCCTGGAGCATTGTTTTGCCACCCACCGTATGTATACATACACACACAGGCCAATGTCCCTGATGAATATAGATGCAAAAATTGTCAACGAAATGTTAACAAACCAAATTCAACACTACATTAAAAGGATCATACACCATGATCAAATGGGACTTTTCCCTGGGATGCAAGGATGGTTTAACACACACAAATCAATAAACCACATTAATAGGATGAAAGACAAAAATCGTGTTATGATCTCAACAGATGCAGAAAGAGCATCAGATGAAACTCAACATGTTTTCCTGATAGAAAACACTCACATCGGGCATAAGATGAACACACCTCAACATAATAAAGGCTGTATATGAGAAACACACAGCCAACATCGTACTTGATGGTGGAAGGTTGAAAGCTTTCCCTCTGACATCAGGAACAAGGCAGGAGTGTCCCCTCTCACCATTCTTTTCAACATAGTACTGGAAGTTCTATCCAGTTAGGCAAGAAAATGAACCAAAAGGCATCCAAATCAGAAAGGAAGAAGGAAAACCGTCTGTTTGTTGATGATATGATCTTGTATACAGAAAAAATGTCAAACACTCCCAAAAAATGGCTGGAATGGGAGCACCTGGGTGGCTCAATCAGTGAAAAGTCTGACTCTTGATCTCAGCTCAGGTCTTGATCTCAGGGCTGTGAGTTCAAGCACTGCGCTGGGCTCCACGCTGGGCACCTACTTAAAAAAATTGAAGTTAATGGAAGTTTAACTTGTATTTTCCATTTCATGTTATTGAATACTAGCCTAAAGATTAGACAAATAACTTGTATACATTGCCATTATTTCTGTTGTCAATGTATGGCTGTATTATAACTGTTGCCATATAATTTAGGGTATATTTTAAATTGTATTTGAATTTACACTGTTTGATAACAGCCAACTAAAACTAAATAGAAGTTTGGGGAGAGATGAGGGAATCAAGTTTCACAATTCATCATGTTTAGGTCATTTCTGGTTTCTTTCTCAGATGCTGTGGGTATCTCAAGAGGCCCAATCTCTTAAAATGATGTGACCTTATTAAAATATGGATAATTAGGATTCATTCATGAAGCATGATGACATGGTACTTTTTAAACCAAGTGCCAAGTAATAAGAAATAGGCTCAGAGATAACTAACTGTGTGTCTTTCCTAATCTTCTACTGCTTTACTAGTATGTTCAAAGGAGAGAAGATAGTCTTCAAAAAGTACATGCCTAGATCCTGAAGAATTTATTCTTATAAGACACACCTTGAAAATCACTCTCTTCCCATGTTGTCTTTCCGTCTTAGATAAGATCTTGTGGTGTTGGAGATGAGGAAGTGAAGCATAGTGGAATGAATGGCTCTGTTTAGGGGTTCAGCCATTTAAAAGATGTCCCTTTGCTTCTTCAGGTCCTCTGGAATTGTCTCTGTCACGGGTGGGAAGACTTATGTGATAGATACTTGGATTCCCGGCTTCTCTGAATAGAACTTGTGGAAATAGAATTTGGGGTGACCTTCTCAATAAAAAAAATTTTCTTAATTTTTATTTGGATGCTTCTGTTTCCATTTGGGGCACTCTTTTTTTTTTAAATTTTTTATTCAAGTATACCTGGCATATGATGTTCTATTAGTTTCAGGGACACAACATAGTAATTCAATAATTCTATACACTGCACAATGCTCACCATGATAAGAGTAGTTACCAGCTGTCACCATACAACGTTATTACAAGATTTTTCTACTATACTCCCTATGTTGTACTTTTCATCCCTGTGACATATTTGTTCTATAAGGGAATTTCTTTTTTTTTTTTAATTTCAGAAAGCTTCCGAAGATGAGAGCATAAAAAATCTGGCCAAAAATGTATTAATGAATGATGTAAGTATTTAAATGGAGTCTCTCTATAAAACACTGATAGAAAGCTGAAATATCAGAACTACACAGTACCCGTCCTCAAATATCTTACAAAATTTATTTGGTAGTTTCTTGCTCACAACGCTAACTTGATCACCTTTCATGAAATATCAAGTCTTACTTAAACTTTCCTTGTTTTACCAGTGAAATCTTTGATCTCTGGTGATGACTGACATTTACGTAAAGTCATTAATATATTCATCACATTCACAGAATTTCTAGGTAGTGTGAGTTATCGGATGCTTAAAGGAATTTAACTCTGGCTGAAGGCTTTCTCAGACTGACTATGTCCATAGGGTCTTTGTGGAGTGTGTGGTCTTTTGATGTTTGATGAGACTTGTGCTCTGGGTAAAGATTTTGCTACATTCACCACATTCGTAAGGTTTCTTTCCAGGATGAGTTGTCTGATGTGTGGTAAGATTTGAACTCCGGCCAATGGCTTTCCCACACTGGCTACATTCATAGGGTCTCTCTCCAGTGTTTTTTTTTTTTCTGATGTTTGGCAAGATTTGAGCTCTGGCTAAAAGCGTTCCCCCGTTATGTTCATAAAGGTTCTTTCCAGTGTAGATTACTTGATGTAAGGCAAGGTGTGAACTCTGGCGCTTGGCTCTCTCACACTCATTACACCCGTAGGGTTTTCCTCCAGTGTGTATTTGCCAATGCTGAATCATAACTGACTGGTTTTAAAAGGCTTTCTCAGATTCATTACACTCACAGGGTTTCTCTTCAGTGTGTATTCTTCTGTTTAATAAGTGTTTAATGAGCCAGGGCTGAAGGACTTTTCATACTCATATGATTTCTCACCAGTATGAGTTCTCTGATGTTTAATGAGAGAAGAATTCTAGCTGAAAGTTTTTACACAATCATTGCATTTAAAGGATTTCTCTCCACTGTGGATTTTCTGATGCTGAGTAAAGGTTAGATTGTCACTGAAGACTTTCTGACTATTACATTCAGAAGATTTCTCTCTAAAATGAGATGATGAATGATGAGTCTTTAGATGACTATTAAGAAAATAATCATAACTGAACAATTTCCCACATTCCTTAGATTTGCATGGCTTCTCAACGCTGTATATTTGATGAGGTCTTGCTTTCTGTTTGAATATATCTTCAGTCTTATCACATTTATATGGTCTCTCCCTCCTATAGGAATTTTTTGTTGTGTAGTAAGAAATGGTTTTGCAAACTTTGTATTTGCCTGGCCCTCTCTTAGAGGAGTATTTTCTTGCTAGCAAACGACATTTGATCCGATACTCTTTGCTGCTCTCCCTGCTGGCTCTGCAACCTATTCTTACATTCCAAATCTTCTCCCAAGTTTAGGTCTTAAGGACTATCTTTTGTGGGTCTTTCCATTATTGCCCCCAAGGCTAAATCTTCTTCAAAAACATCTTGGTTTTCAATAGACTCCTTGGTCTCTAGACTATTTTCTCAACCTGAAGAAAATTTTAAAGATTCATGCCTTTTGTGCTGAGTGAAAAGAAACTGGTAAAGATGAAGGGATGTCATGAAATTAAATATGTTCACAGATATATATGGCTCTTACACTCTGAAATATGTCTTTACATTTGATAGAACTCAGGGATGGGAAAGGAGAAAAGGTACGTTGGGACAAGAATGGTAGGAAAGGGGAGCACATCAATCTATATACAGAATTCAAAATGTGAGAGAAGGAAAGTGATCTGGTGGGAAGCATCATCAGAAATTAGTGACATATAAGACACACACACACACACACACACACACACATTTCAAGTTAGTGTTTTCCTCTTTTCAGATCAATATTCAGCAGGGGAACTGCTGAATCATAAAGTAGTTCTATTTTTAACTTTTTGAGGAGCCTCCATACTGTTTTCCACAGTGGATACACCAATTTACATTCCCATCAACAGTACGTGAGGGTTTGCTTTCCTTCACATCCTTACTAACATTTGTTATTTCTTTTCATTTTTTGGTACTAGCCATTCTAACGGATGTAAGGTGATAATCTCATTGTGGTTTAGATTTGCATTTCCCTGATGATGAGTGATGTTGAGCATCTTTTCATGTACCTGTTTCTTTGGAAACAGGAAAATGCCTTTGGAAAAATGCCTATTCAGATCTTCTGCCCATGTTTTAGTTGGGGTGTTTGGCTTGTTTGTTGTTGTTGTTGCTTACTTGCATGTGGTTTTTGTTCTTTTTTTCCTCTTGAGTTGCACGAATCCGTCATATATTTTGGGTAACAGCCTCTTACTACTTAAATGATTCGCATTTTTTTCCTCCCATTTAGTAGGTTGTCTTTTCATTTTGTTGGTGGTTTCCTTTGCTGTGTAGAAGCGTGTTAGTTTGATGTAGAGCCACTTGTTTATTCTTGCTTTTGTTGCTTTTGCTTTTGGTGTCAGATCCAAAAAATCATTGCTAAGACCTGTGTCAAGTAGCTTACTGCCCGTGCCTTCTTCTAGGAGTTGTATGACTTCAGGTCCTGCAGTCAGGTCTTTACTCCGTTTGAGTTAAATTTTATGCATGGTGTAAGAGAGTGGTCCAGTTTCATTCTTTTGCACAGTCATAACCAGGAAGATTTATTATTATTTGTTCCACTACTGAGAAAGGACTCTTTCATCTCACCAACCCCGGCTCCTTGGGGAGACTCCTTGGGGGACAGGGCGAACATGCTGCCTATATCCAACGCTACCAACTGTACACAGAGTTACGCTCCCTTGACAAGCGGCATGTCATGCCTCGTTTGATGTGTTCAAGCACAGCCTGGATAGTTTTCCGGTGGGGTGTTAGAGAAAGGATTCAGTCATTGAAAAAGTGGTGGGGGCTAAATCTGTAGTTCTCGCCAGGGGCAGTACAATCTCCCGGAAGTCATTTTGGAAATGGGCTGGGAGTTTCTAGTTGGCTCTATGATTAAAGGGTACAATGGCACTGTGTGGACAGGGACCAGATATACCAGCTATTATGCACTATACCAAAAGCAGTCCCACACAATAAAAAATTATACATTCCTGTACGTGAACATAAACCTAAGTGCATTTGTAAAATAAACATTATATCTTTTGCATGTTTTTAACAAAGCCTGAATTTTCCAAGGAGGCAACTTCCAGATGCCAGATGTATTAAGATAAAAGAAGACTTTATTTTGCTCAGATATATACCATGAGTGATTCACTGATACAATGCTACTCATGGTATTTGGGTTGCCAATGCCAGAGGATGAGACACTCTCCCTCGTCTGCATTGTAGCTGTATATTCATGGTGATTTTATCTACATTTAGCCCTTGTTTGAACATATTAAATACAAAGAAAAGTATAGACAATATTCAATTCAATATTGTCTTCCTTCTCTAAGCCACATTTGTTCATTGTTTTTAGGTGCAAGCATTTGACAGCCTCATTATGCAGTCATGCCCAAGCATTTACAAACCGAAACACATATTGCTTTGTTATGCATTACTTTCATTTCTTCTTCATCTCATAATTACAGCATCGTATTGGTGGTGTTAAATCGCGTGTGTGGTTTTACTTCTTTTTGAAATCTCAAGAAGACAAAGAAAATGTTATAAAATATTTATCATGTAAGGGTTTCACTGGGCTTGACTGGGTAGTGTACTCATGGTGTAGATGAATTCGAATGCATCTTCCAACATTGAGGTTCTGACAAATAATTTAGGGGGGAAATGAACACATAGACTAAAAAATTATTTCGTGTATGATAAAAGCTGGGTTTTTATCTGAGAAAAACCAGGGTAGGGTCCCGATTTCACCCATCTCCCCGGCTCCCGGTGGGGTCTGGCGTCCAGGCTGGGCGAGGAAGCCCGTCTGTCCGGGGCGGGTCGGGGACGCCGGCATCGGGAGAACGAGCGATGCGCACCGGAAATGCCGCGTCCCGGCGCCCCTCCTCGGACCCAGGGGGACACCTTGGAGCGCGAAGCCTGGGGATCTGCGTCCTGCCCGGTGGTCCGGGTGCGCTGGGTGACACCGGGCACCCCTGGTCCGCGCGGCGCCGTGTGGAAGGCACAGAGGCGCTCAGGGCCCCCGACGCCTCCCTCAGCCTCGCGCCCGACGGGAGGGGCCGAGCGCTGGGGCGCAGGCGCAGAGCCGCACCCGCCGCCCGCGCGCCCCGCCCGCTCCGTCCGGCGGCGGCTCGTCAGCGCAGGGGGAGGCCGCGTCCGCGCAGCCGGGCTCCACCCGGAGCGCGAGGGCCGAGGCGCCGCTACCCCGCAAACCGGGAAGCGTGGGAGCCGACGCGAGGGCTCCCCGCTAACCCTTCCGGCTTCCTCGAGCGCCGCGCGCACTCCGGTTCCGTCACCGCGCGGGCCCGGCCCCGGGTGTGTCCCGGCGCGCGGCCGGAGGCGGCCGGTGAGTGCCGCGCGCGGGGCCCGGGGCCCGGGGCCGGGCCTGGGCGGCTGGGCCTGGAGGCTCCGGGAAGCGGTGTCGCGGAGAGCACGGGTGGTGTGGCCGCGGGGGCGGGGACGCTGGCTGCGGGGGGCCGGGGTGGGGGTGGGGGGCAGGCTGGTCCTGGGGCTGCGCGGTCGGCGGCGGGGGGGGGGGGGGGGGGGTGGTCTCGGGGTGCGTCCCCGCCACCAGCTCAGGACCCGAGTTGCGTTCCGCTCCCCTCTGGGCTCAGCCGGGCGACCGGGGTGTCCCCGGTGCTTGCCGTGTGCCGGTCACTGGTCCAAGCGTTTTTCCGCCTGGACCGACTCCTCTTATCCTCGCACTAACCCCGTGACATGCACTGTTCTTCCCCCATGTTGCAGATGAGGAAACTGAGGCACAGAGATGAAGCACCTTCCATGACGTTACAGATCTTGTGAGTAGTAGTCCCCATTTTGTGGTTCCGATGGTGACGGTGGGTACTTGAATATGGTAGTTTATTAACTGGTGGAGGTATTGACAAATTCTGTGCATCGAATCGTGTGATCTGCTATTATTTTGAGCCGGTTTCCCCGAACCCTGTTGCCTGAAGACCATCTTGCAGTCGGTCTCAGGACTTCGCCCCGTTCTAGGGTTGAACTGAGGCTGCCCAGGCCCTCGTGCCGATTCCTTTGCGCGCTGGCAAAGGCTCCAGCAAGCAGTCCAGCTGAAATACTACAAAACAGAGCACCTGGAGAAGAGCTGTTCCAGAACCTTCCGAACCTGCTTCCTTCCGAATGACATAAATTTTTAACACTGAAGGGAGCAGAGCTAAGCGAGCCTTCTTGCTGGATTCCAAGTTGATTCTAAGAAGAAGTGGCATGGGCAGAAGAATTTCGGATGGTTAGGGTAACGGGAGGTGGCCAGCGCTGGGAAGATTGGGGCGCTTGTGACTGCTCTGCTTGAGAAAAGGATTTGGAAGGGATGCAGGATCCATAAAGCAGGGAGGTGATCCAGAAAAGGAGAGGATGAGGAAGGAAGGAGGAAAAGAGAAAATGGGAGGCGACTTCCCACACTATGGTCGAGAAATCCCTTGGAGGGAAATCTGGGTAAGGGCATGGCCCTAACCTTGGGAAGATCCAATGACCTGCCCTCTCTGAAATCTGGGGGTTCCTCCCTGAGACTTGGGTCACACAGCCCAGTCATGCCTTGGTGTGCATCCTCCAAAGCCGGGATCTGTCCAGGCTCTAGAGCAGCAGCCGCTGGAGGGGACCTCACCAGTTCTCTGAGAGCCACTTCCCTTTTTTATTTATTTTTTAATGTTTATTCATTTTGAAAGAGAGGGACAGAGCACAAGCAGGGGTGGGGTGGAGAAAGAGGGGGACACAGAATCTGAAGCACGCTCCAGGCTCTGAGCTGTCAGCACAGAGCCCGACGTGGAGCTTGAACTCACGAACCGCGAGATCATGACCCGAGCCGAAGTTGGATGCTCAACCGACTGAGCCACCCAGGTGCCCCTGAGAGCAACTTCCCTTAAGTGTGCACCAGCACAATTTTAAAATTACTTCATTTGAGGTATGTCTCCTTATGTTGTGTCTGATATTCCTTATTATAAATGCTTTGCTACCTTTTAACTTGTAACATTAACAGAAGCTTTGTGAGAAAAGCAGGTAGTAGTTACACCGTTTTACAGTGTGGGACCAGATTTTCAGGAAGGCGAGTGACCCGCCCAGGGCTGCACAGCCCTGTGATGGTGGAGCGGTGGCAGCTGCCTTCTGTGTTGATCCCCAGGGGGAAGTAAGAGACTGCCGTCGCTCGCACCCTCGTGTGAGGAAATTGACAGAGAGGCTGGATTATATGCCTCCATTCACCTAGAGAGTTTAGGAAGAGTTTAGGCTTGGCCCAGATCCATCTCCTTTACCTTTGGTCATTAAAGAATTAGGGACTTAAGGTCAGACATCCGTGTTTATTGTCCTGTTTCTGTCTCTGGGAGGAGGAAGGATTGCTTTTAGGCATTTGTTTTACCTCGTAACCCTTAAGGTTGCGTTCAGCTAGCCAGATGTCATTGCTAGACCAGTGGTTCTGGCTGCCCAGGATAAGACCTCTGCCAGCTTTGCTTTTAGACAAACAGAAAGCCAGGAGGAAGTAGAAGAGGGAAAGGCAGCTGTCTGTCCTACTAGAAGAGCTATAGCCCATGTAAGGGAAGGATTCTTTTCGGAACGTCTGTCATCTCACCAAGCAGGGGATACATTTATTTCTCTTTTCAAGAACTTCCTTCAGGTGACTCTGCCCAATTTTGCCCCGGATGGGACTCGCCATTGTTTGCCTGCCGACCGCCCTTAATGTCTCGCTCTCCACTCCTTTGCTCTGTTTCGTCATCAGGTGATTGAAGAACACAGCCTCTTGGCCTGTTTCTTGAATGGTTTCATCTGACACATGGACCTTAGGCTCTCACATTTCTCTGGTGCTTTGAAAAAGACAAGGTTCATTCTAGTCTCATCCCCTTAGTCTAGGCAGACAGTGTCCCTTAGCGTTTGGGACCTAAAATTAAACTCCAGGAATCCGAGACCTTTGGACCAAAATCAAGTCTAACATCTTCATTTGACATATGGAGAGACATAAAACCAGATTGGTGGTTTTCCCCAGGTTTTTTTTTTTTTTTTTTTTTTAATTTTTTTTTTCAACGTTTATTTATTTTTGGGACAGAGAGAGACAGAGCATGAACAGGGGAGGGGCAGAGAGAGAGGGAGACACAGAATCGGAAACAGGCTCCAGGCTCCGAGCCGTCAGCCCAGAGCCCGACGCGGGGCTCGAACTCCCGGACCGAGAGATCGTGACCTGGCTGAAGTCGGACGCTTAACCGACTGCGCCACCCAGGCGCCCCTCCCCAGGTTTTTATATAGCTACCAACAGAGCTGTGACCAAGTTCCAGATTACCTGGTGAATGCTTACACCACAGGGCTTCCGTCTGGTATTTTGCCGATGCCCGCCAAGGCTGCCACCTGCACTGTGGGCCGGCGGATTTGATCCTCAGGCTGCAGGGTGAGGGCTTGAGCATGCTTGGGACTTACTGCGGCCTCTCCGGGTGATCACCTTTTAGAGGCAGGCACTCTCTAAACCCCCATGGTGCTCTGCGGTCAAGGTCACGCTGGTATCCTGGCATCTGTGGAGGTTAGTTTCTTGGTCTTTTAGGGGCCACAGGAGTAAAAAGTGCAACTGAGGCATTCCTCTTTAGTGAGTCTGAGTCTAGCATTTATCACTTGGCCTTGGGCCAATTACTTAACCTCTCTGTACCTCAAATTCTTCCTGTGTTGTATTGTGGGAATAATCATAGCATCCCTCTCACTGATGGGAGGCATAAATGAGTCAACATTCATAAAAATGCTTACAATAAGCAGACACAAAAGACCTCAAGAGCTTCCAAGTTAAGTTCCTTTTTTAAAAAAAAATTTTAAAATGCCTTAGTTTTGAGAGAGCGCGCACGCAAGTAGGGGGAGGTGCAGAGACAGAGGGAGACACAGAATCCAAAGCAGGCTCCAGACTCTGAGCTGTCAGCATAGAGCCCGACGCAGGGCTTGAACTCACAAGCCGCGAGATTGTGACCTGAGCCGAAGTCGGATGTTTAACCAACTGAGCCACCCAGGCGCTCCAAATTCCTTTTTTTAATGTTTATTTATTTTTGAGACAGGGAGAGACAGAGCATAAACGGGGGAGGGTCAGAGAGAGAGGGAGACACAGAATCCGAAACAGGCTCCGGGCTCTGAGCTGTCAGCACAGAGCCCGACGCGGGGCTAGAACTCACGGACCGCCAGATCATGACCTGAGCCGAAGTCGGACGCTTAACCGACTGAGCCACCCAGGCGCCCCCAAATTCCTTTTTTTAATGTAGAAACGTTCCCCAGTGGGGTTTCTATGTATCGGTCACACATGCCACATACACAAACGTAAAATGCATGGTACAGTTACACATGTAGTGAGCTTATTTGAAATGCCAAATCAACTACGTTTGGCGACACTTGTACTACCGGAATAAATGAATTGATTTATAGAGGCCCTGATATAACACTGGCTCCTTTACCAATCGCCAAGGTATGAGTGAGTGTGAAGGAGACACTTGACCTCAAACTGGCCATCTCCTTTGAATTCTGTCCTAGTTCTTTCTCTGTTCAGGATATTCTGTTTTTTAAAAAAAAATTTTTTTTCAACGTTTATTTATTTTTGGGACAGAGAGAGACAGAGCATGAACGGGGGAGGGGCAGAGAGAGAGGGAGACACAGAATCAGAAACAGGCTCCAGGCTCCAAGCCATCAGCCCAGAGCCCGACGCGGGGCTCGAACTCACGGACCGCGAGATCGTGACCTGGCTGAGGTCGGACGCTTAACCGACTGCGCCACCCAGGCGCCCCTATTCTGTTTACTTTAGATAGCCTATGTTTGCATGGTTCTAAGAAAATTTATAAAGATCTTCAAATTTCAGATCTTCCTGGTTGAGGGGAAAACCTTAAACAAATCCCCCCAAACCTAAACATTTTCTCAACAGTGTCTCTTCTCCAGGATGGACTATAATACGTAATAACGTGGTCACATTCCACTATGGACAGAAGTCCCATTTCCACATCACCTTTGTGGCCGTGCGGGTGCTCTCATATGTTCAAGGGCTTCTGCTGGGGACGAGGACTTGGCTTTAGAGGCTTTGTAATTTACCTGCTGTGACACGCACGTGCAACTGTTACCATTTTCGTTCCATTTCGCTAGAGAAGTATTTCTCCTCCTTTCAGACCTACCGTCCCCTTCATCAACCTGAAGTAAAACTTACAAATAATAGTAATGATCTATAGATGTAACTTCCAAAATATCAACACATTACCTATGACATAAAGAAAAGTAACTTATTAGGATAGTACTAGTTCAGCACTTAAAGGCTGGATGAAGTAGGTGGCAGCATCTATAGAATCACTGTGAAGACAACAGCTACAAATACAATCCGGTAAACGAATGTCATATCTGTGAATTCAATACCGTGAGTGGTTTGAGTTTCCTGGAATGGTGAACACTTCCTAATATCCAAAGAAAAAGAAGTGTATTTCCTTAATTTTCCAATATATATCAAAGCTGTGCAAAATATTTTGTATCTGTATGTAAAGCAGCCTTAGGTAACTATTAACAACTTTTTTGAAAGTCTCACAGGATCGGGAACACTTTTTGTTTTGCAGGAATGCCCATTATCCCTGACCTGCACTAAATTCCAATAGCACTATCCAGTCAACGGGACAGTGAAAAAGAAAAAAACAAAAAACCCTCACCGATTCCCCAAACTTTCCCGAGGAGGATTACTGTAATAAGAGAGAGAAGTAGCAGTGAACCGCCAACAAAGTAATGCTAGAGTAGCTAAAGGGTCTGGGCCGCAAGACTGCGGGCCAGCCGGCCCGCCAGCTGGGGGGCAAAGTCCGGTTAAGGGAGGAGGCATCAGGTGTGCAACTGGATTTGTGCCGCAAGGATCAAAAAGAGTTAGCCTCTTATTCAACCTGGTGGTAGGGCTTCCGTGTTCCCTGTTTCCAGCTGAAAGGCAGGTTTTTGGCAAAGCTGGATACAGACGGCATCACCCTGGATACAGACAGCAGCCCTCTTGGATACAGACGGCATCATCACACTGCCCTCGAGGCTCACCCTGCATGACTTCTTGGTGGATGTCCTCGATTCACCTTCACATCTGGGAGGTTCCTGGTCTACGAGAAAGGAAATACCTGTGAAACCAGATCATCTCCTAACCCGGCAGATGTGTGAGCAGAAGCATTAGGGGGAACGTTACACGGTTTGCAGCCTGTTGTCAAGCACAGGGGCTCCAGATGAGTCCACGAGAGAATGGCTTAAAGAAAAAGCTTCAGTGGGGAAACTTGGGAGTCCAGAGATGGGGGAGAAGAAAAGGCACAGATTCCCACATTCTCCCATTTTCCCAGCAGGAAGGTTGTGGCAGCCGGGGTGCTCCGCCGGTCACTCGGCACGGGTCAGCGTCCTGGGAGAGGGCCTTGCCGCTCTTCCCTTACGAGCCAGTGTAAGCACAGCCCTGTCGGCGGGGGGTAAGTAGACCGCTTGGTGCCAGGCAGTCTGTGGGGTGCCGGCTGTTTAACGGGGCGCGTCTGAGAAGCTAGCCGCCTAGTACCTGGGAGCCTTGAGATCCTTGGGAAGCGCCGGCCCTGCCGGCAGCAGGAAGTCTGTGGGAAGCCGAGCTTATGTTCTAGACCCTCCTACGTGAGGAATGTCGGGTGGGGGGGAGGCTGGTTTCAGCCAGCACATTTCTCAGGCCACTTAGAGTAGGTTTCTAAGGTTCTTTGGGGACAGTTCTACTTGTTAAGTTAGAAGAACTTACTAAATACAAATGTCTGGGCCCCATATCATACCTGCTAGGCCTGAGGCAAAGCCAAGATATCTCGAGCAACAAGCTCTAGAAGGGATTCTGACGCGGATGTGTATAACCTCTTGGAGCCCAGTTTTAGCTCCTGTCACACAGCCGTTTTCGCCAGCCCCTCCTGCCACAGCCTCTGGAAGTTGGCAGTGTCTTTTCTGTACATCGAAGCATTAAGACCGAGCTCTGACTAGCCCTGTGTTACATCATTTCCCATCAGCAGGAATCCCAGCATGTGAACTGCTTTGGTCATTCGGTCGGAGGGAGGACAGCGGTGGATGCTGGATCTTCAGTGACCGAAAATCCCTGTCTAGGTGAGTGATACCATTGAAAAGACCGCCAATGTGATACTTAGGAGACGTCAGTTCTAGTCTAAGCTCTTGTAATTCGCCAGGTGACTGAAGCTACCCAGTCTGCTTTCTGTTTGTCAGATGTGAGCTGGCCTAGATGACCTCTGTGGAGATGAACTCGGATAGTCTCAGGTAGTAGACTTGCTCAGAAGAACACCTAAACCGGTTGGAGGGAGGGCTGGGGGACCCGTGGCGGTGGCAGTGCCGTAGTTACTTAAATCCTGTTGTCTCTCAGGGCCAAGAAAATGATTGCATCCACGCTTGATAGAGTCATCCTGCACTTTTTGCTTTTTCAGAGGGTGTCTCTTCTTTTTTTTTTTAAATTTTTTTAACGTTTATTTATTTTTGAGACAGAGAGAGAGAGCATGAAAGGGGGAGGGGCAGAGAGAGAGGGAGACACAGAATTGGAAGCAGGCTCCAGGCTCTGAGCCATCAGCCCAGACCCTGATGTGGGGCTCGAACTCATGGACCGTGAGATCTTGACCTGAGCTGAAGTCTGATGCTTAGCCGACTGAGCCACCCAGGCGCCCCAGAGGGTGTCTCTTCTACACTGAGTCTGTTCTCACCCCTTCCCTTCTTCCCATTTACTACCACTCATCGGCTACAGTAACTAACAGCTCATTTTCCTTTCGAAGCCCTGCTCTCCGCTCATCAGCTGGTCTACCTGCTCATTTCCATTTTTTTTGGCTCAGCATAGTACCCGCCTCCCTCCCCCTGTTTCTTGATGTCTCTGTGCTCACCATGCCTATTATAGGATCTCGGCCTGCTAGCTCTTCTGCCCCTGTTCACTTCCCTTCAACTGTCCCTTTTTATTTTCTCCCCGTAGAAAGCTGACACTAGGTGTGAATTGCAAATTTGCTGTCTTTTTTTTTTTTTTTCCTGATGGCTTCTTTCCCTTGGTCTCCACACTAGAGGCAGGTGAGGCAGGTGACGTTTGCACTTTAAATGTCTTTCAGATGGGGAGATTTGAACTGAGCCAAAGCATCAACACCAATCAGGCTATTGCCGAAGAATAGAGTTTTCAGGGTCAGCAATGGAAGGTGTCAGAGGGAAGACTGCCCAAGGTCGTACGAATGAAGAAGCCTGTAAAAGTGAGGGCCCGTCGTCAAGGCAGACAAAGTGCCCCGTACGGAAGACATCTTCTTTTGGGAAAACAGCGATCAGAAAAGTGTCAGTGACCCTCAAGGAAATTTTCACGAGGGAGGGAGGTCCCGAATCTAGTGAATTTAGCCCAAGCTCAGAAGTTAATACCCAGCAGAAAACTCCAGAGGGAGCTAGATCCCCCATATCTAGGAAACACTTAGAAGACAATTCAGACTTAATTAAACACCAAAAACTCTTCCCACAGAAGAAACCCTGTAAATGCAATGAATGTGGCAAAGCCTTCAGTTACCAGTCAGACCTTATGGTCCACAGTAGAACTCATGGTGGAGAAAAGCCTTTTGAATGCCACGAGTGTGGGAAAACCTTCAGCCGAAGCACACACCTTCTCGAACATCAGAGAACTCACACTGGAGAGAAGCCGTATGAATGCGGTGAGTGTGGAAAGGCTTTCAGCCGGAGTACTCACCTTAGTCTACACCGGAGGATCCACACGGGAGAGAAACCGTATGAATGCGGTGCGTGCGGGAAAGCCTTTAGCCGAAGCACTAACCTCAGTCAGCATCAGCGAACTCACACCCAAGAAAGACCTTACAAATGTAACGAGTGCGGGAAAGCCTTCGGCGACCGGTCAACCGTAATTCAGCATCAGCGCATACACACCGGCGAGAACCCGTACGCGTGTCGCGAATGTGGGAGAGCTTTCAGCTGGATCTCCTCCCTCGTTGAGCACCAGAGGACGCACACCGGGGACAGCCCCTACGCGTGCAGCGGCTGCGGGAAGGTGTTCAGCAGAAGCTCGTCCCTTAGCGAACACCAGAGGATCCACACCGGAGAAAAGCCCCATGAGTGTGGAGAGTGCGGGAAGGGCTTCGGTCGGAGCTCCTCCCTCATCATTCACCAGAGAACTCACACGAGAGAGAAGCCGTACAAATGTAACGACTGTGGGAAAGCCTTCAGTCAGAGTTCAACTCTCATCAGACATCAGCAGCTTCACGCGAAAGGGTAACATCTGAGCTCTCGTCGATGGCAGCGTAAGAGCACACAGCGTGACTTCCTGTCGCTGCACGTCTTGGAAGTCCCCCCCTCTACTAGCTGGCCAATTTCAAGTTAGCCTTCCTGCCTTCCTTCCTTGATGCTCAAAGGACTGATCAAGACAAGGGGATGACTTTCGAAGCCAACACGTTCCATCCCCTATTCTGGAGGACTCCAGACTTAGAGTATAGACCTCCTCCCTGACACCTTGTATTTGCTCACTTTATCTGTTCCGCAGGGCTTGGCTCCCTGAACGGTCAGTGAACCTTCTGTTTCCCGACCACGTCAGCCCCTTTACTTAAGAGGAAATCCTGTGTGTGTGTGTGTGTGTGTGTGTGCGTGCGCGCGCGCGCGCGTGTGTGTGTGTGTGTGAGAGAGAGAGAGAGAGACAGAGACAGAGAGAGAGAGAGAGATGCTGGCTCTAGTCACAGAAGAGAAGGAGCTGGCTTCAGAACAGGACAAAACACTCCCACTGGTTTGGTGATAATAGCGTTGAGGCAAATTCAGTCCCTCATCTTATAAGGACAGATTTTTCTCTTAAACCTTTTTTGCTGTAGTGTATTTTCCTCAAAGTATAAACCATGGTTCTACTAATGTGCTTAATTAATCCTAGTAGTATTTTATCTCTTCCTTACCAAGAATGTCCTGACACTTAACGTTTAATTTTTCCATTATTTAGACAAAATGCTGCCCTAGTTTTTAAATTTTTCTTTTGTTTACAGACTTCATGAAGCTTCGGCCCTCTGGCCCTAGTGCTCACTGATCCTGTAGAGCTGATCTCTCAAGGACAAATTCAGTGCCGATTTCTGAGTCTTTTTCCTACTTGACATTTGCAGAATTGGCACTTTTGGCCACTCTTAGGCCTTAACGCTTGGGCTTCTGCTGGGATCCGTGATTGTGTGCTGATCCGCACTTTCCCTACCTCCCAACATTCTCTGATCACACAGTGGTGAGCTCTATAACTTGGGGCAAGAATTAGACCAGAATAGTCTCATTTTATCGGGCCATAATACTTGAGGTTATTCAATGAGGCTGTAGGCTTCTTGAAGACGCAAACCTTTCTTTAGGTCCCTTTAAAGCATCCAGAGTGCTGAGCAGTCCCTAAATGCCCTGTGATGATTGCCCACCTTATCCCAGGTAATCAGTTGGCTAGGTTTTATCTGAAATGGCTTACGAGTTGACTTCTCTCTCTGTTCTTAACTGCTGCTGCCGGGGCCTCAGGAGTTTGGGCCCAGATTGTGAGAGTAAACACCATTGCCCTTGTCTCCCTGTCTCCAACTCGATGCCTGACTAAACAATCGCCTTGTCTGAAGAGTCCACAGTTCTCATTGTCCCTGGGAAAAAGGTCAAACTGTAACTTCAAGGCCTTCCACAGTTAGGTCCATTTCCTTATTTTCCATTACTGCCCGGTATCCGTGGGCAGACCTGTCCTTTGTCTCTACCACACCCTCTGTTCACACTTGGCTTCTTTTCAAACTATCCTGTGGCACCCTTTTACACCTCCTGCTTTCTTCCTTGTGTCTCCGGAAATCCTATCCACACTCAAGTCTGCCCCCACTGACGCTTCTAGTTCCCCACCTGAGAAGTCCTTTGCAGAAGGGGCACCTGGGTGGCTCAGTCGGTTGAGTGTCTGACTTCGGCTCAGGTCATGATCTCGTGGTTCGTGAGATTGAGACCCGTGTCCGGCTCTGTGCTGACAGCTCAGAGTCTGAAGTCTGCTTCAGATTCTGTGTCTCTCTCTCTCTGCCCCTCCCCCACTCACACTCTCTCTCAAAAATAAACATTAAAAAAGAAGTCCTTTGCAGTGATGGTTTGCGTGTATTTTCCTACATTACACACTTTCTTATTCTGTTCTCAGATCCTTTCAGGTGCTTTTTTTCCATAAGCTTTTGAAGTTAGAAATTGTCTTAAATCTCTTAGAAGCCCCATCTAACACATGGTACAATGCAGGTCTGCACTCTCGTTTTAATCTAAACCAGGAGGGTCTAATTTAATAGTGCAGTGTCTTTAGTCTTTTGACTGGTGAGATGACCTCATAAATATTTTGGTCCTTTTTGTCCTACTTTGAATTATGTAAATTCACTCGTGGGACTAAGTGTCCTTTAGAGCTCTGGGATGCTGGCGTCTTGGCTTTCCATCTCATGGGACTGTTGTAAGGAACGAATGAAATGAGCTTATTCATGTAAAGTGATGAAAACAGTGGCTGACAAAGTTAGCGCTCAGTAAATGCTAATTGTTACCATTCTACTGCTTCACATTGGCCTGTAGCCTTTCATTTCATCCCCTGCAGGGTCTGTAAGTCCATTACCAGAAATGGAAGCCTGGGATCACCATCCATTAGATTAGGAGACATTTCTTCTAACCTCAGTAATAGGCAAGAGCCGTCTATTATATTACAACTGTATTATGTATCAAAAAGGACTCAAGATAGCTTACAACATATGATAAAATAGAAAAACAAACACACATACAAATCAGCATTAGGGAAAGGAGAAAGCCTGGAAGGCCAAGATCAGGACAACTTTTGGCATGCTTGAGTCATCCAGATAGGGATACAAACTGAGCGTTCTGGCAACTAACGTGAGTAAAGTGAATAGAGCATTTGCTTACTTAGTATTTGGAAAGAAAAAAAAAGTCCATTCTTCAAGGAAAACAAACCTTTCCTCAATAGATTTAAGATGCATTTCTCCATTGGTCTGCATGTAATTATACATTTGATAACAAAAAAATGAAAACCAATATATTCTCCACAGCACCTAGCATATAGTAGGTTCTCCAGTGAATAGGTCATAGTGGAGGCTCAGAAGGGTAGGGGTGGAGTGGGGTTAGAAGGAGCAGAGCACAGAATACTTGGATAATCACATAATAACTGGGTGCTAGAAGAAAAGATCTTTTCACATATTTGAGTCCTTTAATTGCTTACATAATGGGATGAAAAAAATTGAAGTTTACAGATGTTACCTAAGTTACCAAGGACCAGGACTGGGCCCCTTAAGCTGGCCCCTGGCAAGGTCTGGAGAAAGAGCCGTAAGGAAAGGCATAGAGATGGGAAAGCCCTGTTTGTCCCAGTAGATGAACTGGACTGTGGCAGGAAGCTCAATGAAGTGCAGATGAGAAGCTTGACTTAGAACTGGGTACCTCGATGATGGCACCCTGGGGTCCTAGATCGTGTTTGGGTTTAATAAGGGAACTACAGGAGGTTACTGATCGTATCGTGCTAATCAGGTGTGGTTTCAGGGGGAAGGACTAATTCTGGAGAGGAGACAGGATGGTCTGGAAATGAGAGAGAGGGCAGTCAGAAACGAGGTGGGAGGCTGGACTGTAAGGGCAGTGGTTTTGGGACTCGGAGAGGGCCGGTTGTTGGAAGACACGGTGTCCAGATCCGGGCGACGAAGAAGAGCCGGAGGGAGGTTCCGTTCCTTAATTGCCCTTAATTTTCACGAAAGCTACCGGCACCTGCAGGGAGGGGTTCTGATCTGCCGTCCGCAGGTAGCCAATGAACAACACGTTAAATGCCGACCGTCTGACAATGATTACTTTGCGTCTTTTCTTTTTTTTTTTTTTTAATTTTTTTTTCAACGTTTATTTATTTTTGGGACAGAGAGAGACAGAGCATGAACGGGGGAGGGGCAGAGAGAGAGGGAGACACAGAACCGGAAACAGGCTCCAGGCTCTGAGCCATCAGCCCAGAGCCTGACGCGGGGCTCGAACTCACGGACCACTTTGCGTCTTTTCGAAGAAGTGAATGTGGAACCAGAAACGTCTGGGATGTCCCGTGGGGAGGTCAAGTCAGAAGGGAAGAGTGATCACTGTGAGGACCGGTGCTCCCCGCGAGCTGCGACTCGACTCACGGAAGCCCCGCCCCAGGAACGTGCGCCTCACGCGGCGCGCACGTGCCAGCGTGCAGCGCGGGCCCCTGGTTCCCACGCGCCCCGCGTGCCGACGCGCTGCGGCCCTTCCCGGCCTCCGTCGGCGGCGAGCCAGGCGCGCGGCGCTTCCCCGAGGTGGGCGCGACGGCCGCTCCCGGAGCCTGCGGACGCGGCCGGGCCCAGGCTTCCGCGTCCCTGCGTCCTGCGGGCGCTCCCGGCGACGCGGGCCCCTACCCCCCCCCAGCCCCCTCCCCCCCGGCCTCCGCGTCCCCGCGTCCTGTGGGCGCTCCGGGCAACGTGGGCCCGGGGGCCGGGAGAGCGCGGCGTCCGGGCGGCCCAGGAGAGGCTGCCGCCGCGGCTGCTTGGGTTTCTTTTTTTTTTCTTTCTTTTTCTTTTTAAACTAGCTTGCAGGCTTTTACTTTGAGACAGTTTAGAACTAGCAGTCACCACCTCGGTTCACCTGCTGAGAAGGACGTGAGCGCGCTTTACCGCGCGGACGCAAGCAGGGCCGGCGGTGCAGCTCCCCGGGACCAGGCGGCGGCGGGACGGCAGGTGAGCGGCGCGGGTGCCTTCGCCGGCGCTCTGCTTCCCCTCGCGGACCTCGACCGTGACTTCCGTTGTTCTCTACGTGGTCTTCGTGCCTTTTGACAAGGGGTGTGGAGAGCCGACTCTAGATTCTGCTTTACTACGTTTTAATGAAGGAAGTGCATTGTTGGCTGTGTTCGCTGAATCAGTATACTTATTTTTCAGTCCCGTTTCTGTGCTAAGGTTTGTGTTGAAATTCTAGTGGTTTTCCGCCTTGCGTGATAGGAGTTAACCTATTCCTGCACACGGATCAGCGGGTGTTGCATCTTTTGTATTTTTTAGCCGTTGGGGGCTCCGGGCTGGCTCGGTGGGTTGAGCGGCCCACTCTGGTTCGGCTCAGGTCACGGTCTCACGGTTGGACGGCCCGCGCTGTGGGCACAGAGCCTGCGTGGGATTCCCACTTCCCCTCTCTCTGCCCCTTCCCTGCGCGCGCGCGCTCTCTCTCGCAAAAGAAATGAACTCAAAGACCTATTTTGTAGCAGTTGAAGATAGAAAAAGGAACATGGATGGGGCACCTGGGTGGCTCAGTCGGTCCGACTGTCTCTCCTTCTCAAAAATAAATACGTGTGAAAAATCTTTTTTAAAAGAAAAAGGAACATGGACTTTGAAATTGCTGAGGAATAGCCTCTGCCTGAAATCCTAGTTGATGGCTCTTTATGCAGAGTTTTGGGACATAGAGGCAGCAGCTGCTGATAAATTTAACTTTTACATCTCATCAAAGCCATTTTTGCCTCTCTGTGTCACCTTTTGCCTTTACTCTCCCAACACATGAGGTCTTTTCAAATTTGCTTGTGAAAGGAAACGAAGGAGATGGAAAGGCGGGGCGATCATATAGGGTGATAGAATTGAGGAAAAGGGGTTGGAGGGGAATCAAGACACCAAGTCCATATCTACTGATTGTTTTGAAGTTTTGTTTTGTTTTTAATGTTTATCTTTGAGAGAGACAGAGTGCGAGCCGGGGAGGGGCAGAGAGAGGGAGACACAGAATCCGAAGCAGGCTCCAGGCTCTGAGCTGTCAGCACACAGCCCGACACAGGGCTTGAACTCACGAATTGTGACATCATGACCTGAGCCGAAGTCGGACACTTAACCGACTGAGCCGCCCAGGCGCCCCTAAAATTTTTTTAATTTAATTTTAAATCCTAGTATAGTTAACACACAGAGTTATATTAGTTTCAGGTGTCCAATGTAGTGGTTCAACAATTCCATACAATGCCCGATGCTCATCACTTCTTTATATCCATCCCCCCTCCACACGCTTCTGGTAGCTGTCGGTCTATTTTCTGTAGTTAAGAGTCTGAAGTCTGTTTTTTTGTCTCTCTTTTTCCCCCCTTTGCTCTTTTGGGTTTTTGTTTGTTTGCTTCTTTAATTCCACATACTAGCGAAGTCATATGGTATTTGTCTTTCTCTGAGTTTTTTCACTTAGCATTATACTCTAGCTCCATCCTGTTGTTACAAAAGGCAGATGTCATTCTTTTCTATGGCTGAATAATATTCTTTTGTGTATACGTATGGCGTCTCCATTCACGCATATTTCGTCTGCCTCCATAGTTTGGCTATTGCAAATAATTTTACTATGAACGTAGGGGAGCACGCATCCTTTTGAGGTAGTGAATATTTTGAGTAAATACCCGGTAGTGTGATTCCTGGGTCATAGGGTAGTTCTGTATTTAATTTGTTGAGGAACCTCCACACTGTTTTCCAGAGCGGCTGCACCAGTTCGCATTCCTACGAACGGCGCGTGAGGATTCTTTTTTCTCAGCATCCTCACCATCACTTGTTGTTTCTTGTGTTCTTGGTTTTAGCCATTCTGCCGGGTGTGAGGTAATATCTCATGGTAGGTTTGATTTGCGTTTCCCTGATGATGAGCGATGTTGAGCATCTTTTCGTGTGTCTGTTGGCCATTTGGATGTCTTCTCTGGAGAAGTTTCTGTTCATTTCTTCTACCCGTTGTTTAATTGGATTATTTGCCTTTGGGGTGTCGGGTTGTATTTTGCTGAGATGGTTTAAATGAAACTGAAACACCATGTAATTTCATCCTTGCCTATTTCATTATGCATTTCTAAAAACCGGGGACAGTTTGTAACCACAGTGTAACCACAGTGCTACTATCATGCCTGAAAAAAGTAACCGTAGTTCCTCCGAGACCCTTCATTTTGTAGATGAGATACAACCTGAGCCACATCTTCTGTTTTGGAAAATGGACAGAAACTAAGGTAGTTTGGCACCGGATGTGGATCCGTACTAAGTTCAAGGGTTGAGGTAGGGTATTTCTTCCCACGTGATGCTCACCGTTTATCCCAGCTTCCAGGACCCCGGACTGGAGCTGTGCTAACCTAGCCAGTTGGTTTCTTCAGAACATTGGCTTCTCCTGGGCAGCTGGAGATTTGAGTCCTTGAGAACCATTCTCTAATATTTTCCCTTACTTTTCATCTTCTCTGATAGGCCTCTTCCCGCGGTTAACAATTTCCTTACAACCTCATAGTCTAAAAGGACTCTTGAGCAGTGTGGCAACTGAAAATAAAAACATCCCACATCCGGTCCAGCAGCAGATCCTACTGGCCCTGCTTGAGAATTGTTCCAGAATCAAACTGTTTCCCACTGTTTCTACCCTGACGCAGGCTGCCTTCCTATCTCTGCTGGAGTGTCGCCTTCTAACTAGTCTCCTTGTTTTCGTCCTTGTTCCCCTTCCCGCCCCGGGCACACACAGACACACAGTCTGTTCTCAGCACACGACCAGGAGGGACCCTCTTCAAATGTTTGTTCATCGTGTCACCCCCGCTCAGAACTGTCCTGTGGCTTCTCGTCTTACTCATCGTAAAAGCCAAAGCCACAGCCCCTGGGGTGGCCTACAAGATCCCACCTAGCCTGGCTCCTTACGACCCCTTGAATCTAACCTTCTGTGGCTCTGCTTCTCATTCTCCTTCCTCTGGCCACACTGGCCTCTTCTTGTTCTTCAGCGGCCTGGCTGCCCTTGCCCCAGGACTTCCACATCTGCCTTTTACTCTGCTTGGATGGCCTCCGCCCAGACCTCACCTCCTGTGCCGTCTTCTCAGCGTGAGGCTGTTTCTTGTCACCCTACTTGAAATTGCAACACAAACCCTCCCGGAATCTTCTGTCCCCCTGTCTTGTTTTATTTTTACCTATAGCGTATACATGGCACTTTCCTTTTAAAATTTTTATCGTCTACCCCGTCACTAGAATGTAAGCTTCATGAGAGGAGAGATTTTTATTTATTGTATTTACTGCTGTGTTTTCATTATCTGAAAGAGGAAGCGCCTAAGGAATGAACACACAGGAAAGTTGGTCTTTGTCTTTTTGTTTGCTTCAGATTCAGGGGTGAGAACTTAGGCGGAGTCAGTGACTTCAGAGCAGAGGCAGAGCATTACTGAATAAGCAGTGCCAGAGAGATACTTTGAAAACCTTCCTCAGCACCCTCTGTATGAGGAATCTCGTGTTGGGGAGACTAGCAAAGCTTAGAAGGAGTTGTGTAGGAACACATCACAGGAAAGTGCCTCGTCGAAGGAAGGGGCTTCACAAAAATTAGCACTGACCTGCAAACCCCACTGTGGGGCAGCAGTATGAAAGTGATGGGTTTTGGAAAAGCTAAGGCAGCGCTCACTGAACAACGGAGGGTTCTTACGGGCAGGTCTCATTAATTGTACCATATATGAGAAAAGCTTCACATGGAATTCAAAGGCAACGAAACATCAGATCGTTTTTACTGAAGAGAAAACATACTGTTGCAATGGCTACAGGAAAGACTTGTACACCATTCCAGTCTCATTCAAGATAAAAAAAAGACAGGGGGCGCCTGGGTGGCGCAGTCGGTGAAGCGTCCGACTTCAGCCGGGTCACGATCTCGCGGTCCGTGGGTTCGAGCCCCGCGGCGGGCTCTGGGCTGACGGCTCGGAGCCTGGAGCCTGTTTCCGATGCTGTGTCTCCCTCTCTCTCTGCCCCTCCCCCGTTCATGCTCTGTCTCCCTCTGTCCCAAAAAAAATAAATTAAAAAAAAAAAAAGATAAAAAAAAGACAGAGTCCTTATTTATCATCAGAGAAGCCATAAGAAGAGAGGTCTTGGGGGCACCTGGGTGGCTCAGTCGGTTAAGCGTCGACTTTGGCTCAGGTCATGTTCTCATGGTTCGTGGTTCAAGCCCCTGTAAGGCTCTGTGCTGACAGCTCAGAGCCTGGAGTCTGCTTCGGATTCTGTGTCTCCTTCTCTCTCTGCCCTTCCCTGCTCATGCTCTGTCTCACCCTCTCTCTCTCAAAAATAAACATTAAAAAAGAAGAAGAAGAGAGGTCTTATGCGTGCATTGAATGTGGCAGATCCTTTACCCAGCATGCCTGTCCTGAGTCAGTGTCACATAATCCGTACAGGGACGAGGCCCTGTGAACACACTGCGTGGGAAAAGGCATTTCGTTGAAGTAACTTCCTTCCTGTGCAAAATAGAATTCGTATATAGTCAGTGAATATGGGAACATTTTTTGACAGATGTCTTTCTTCTCTCCCTTTCTCTGTTACCCTCCATACCTCACCCTTCCTGTGTCCCTCTCTCCCAGTTCTTCTCCCTCCTTTCTATCTTACTACATCAGAACTCATACTGGGGAGAAACCATATGAATTCAGTAAATGCAAGAACACTTGTGGTCACAGTTCACATCTTACTCAATAAGGGTAGGAGAACTCTTTCAACCAAAACGCATGGCTTATTCAGCACATAATATATCATGCTGGAGAAAAACCAAACAGATGAAATTAATATGGGAAGGCCTTCACTTGCTCCGCACACCTTGTCAAACATCAACCACTGATGCCGGAAAAGGCTGTACAAATGTTGTGAACAGGAGGAGACCTTTAAGCTGTAGGGGCCAGCAGCAGGCCGCCGCGAGATGGGCCACTTTGGCAGGAAGAACGTTTTGAGTTAAAAAGCAATCAAAACCCAGCAGATTCAGGAAAAGCTATTTACCTTCCCCAACAACAGCCTAAGAATAATTTAGATAGAGGTCCTTCTCCGGGAAGAGAGCTGTCGCCATGGGTAAGTACACTGTGATATAAACTAGGTATGGTGGGACAGGGAGGAACCTAGCAAGACCTATTTGACAAGCGTCCTCTCTGTGTCCCATTCGTTTACCAGCAAATGTTTGTTCACCAAACATGTACTCTTTTTCATTATTCCTGAGAATTGCATTCCTGCCCTTTGAGTCCCAGACCTCTACTCCTTTCTCCTTAGTTGAGAATGACATGTGTCCCTCATTTTGCGTGGCTGTCTTTGGAATGTCATGTCTGTGTGGATTCCCTGTACGTACACTATTAAATTTGATTTTCTCCTGTCACATGTGTCTCATGTCAATTTGATTCCTAGTTCAGCTAGAAGGACCTTGAAGGGGACAGGAGATTCTTGCTCCCCAGCAAAGTGTAACTCATCTCCCACTAGGACTTGACACATACAGGTTCAAAACATTTATCTCATCAGTGTGGGAAATCTTTTGGTCTCGTGTCATCTATTAGCATCAAGGAATAAATAAATACTAGTGAGAAGCCCTGTCAGTCTGCCAAATATGGAAGGGTCTTCACTCAGAGTTTATGTCTTTCACAGCAACAGAGAAAAATCTCAGAAGCAGTTCTGTTCTTACACAGCATCAAAACTCTGTAACACACAACACATACTTCTGGTTTCCAATCCAACATGTAAAGAACTTGGAAGTTATCATTCCCATCCTCCCAACAAGTAAAGCTACAGAAACTGAAAATTAGCAACTCTTCTTCGATTCATCAGAGAATTGCAATCACGGGGCAAATACCACCCTGAAAACTGGAGAGACAGATAGGCAGACACGGAGCATCATAACTTACCAAGAGCAGAAACTGAGGCTGGAGCCAGTGACTGATGGGATTAAGTACAGGCTGATTGACTAATTCCTGAAGACTGAGCATGGTCTAACTTGAGAATTAAAAAACCGGGGGGTCCAACCTTTGTGGAGCCCTGCATTATGCATTATTATAAAGGTTATCTCCAGGAGCCCTTCTCACTGTGAAGATCTGAGAAAAATCCTTTCCCCGTTGGAAGCTGTGATTTTGAAATATAGCCAGAGCTATTCCGTTCTCCTTAACAAATGCCCTCAAAGAAAACCGTTTTACTGGAGTCTGGCTACATGGGGGAAGGGAAGTTCCCAATCCTAGCCCCCTCTTGCCTTCCTGTCTCTCTTAAAAGGGAGGAGGAGTACTGAGAAGTACTTGTGACAGTCCCAGCCCAGGTCACAAGCACACTAAAAGACTGATGCCTAACCATAGATTAGAGAACACTTCCCCACCCACCCTGACATCTTACCACATGTCAGTGTGGTTCCTGTATGATAACGGGGGATTACACATGAAAAAGCTGTAATGTTACTAGGTGAACAGGGGAGACTCCGGGCCCTGAGACCTCAACCCAGCCTGCCCCAAAGCCATCACCGAATGCTCTTGGTCTTGTCATGAGAAAGGGCAGACAACGCAGTGGATGAGCAACGCAAGAGGGCGTTTATTCTAATGAAGGTACACTCTCAAGTTGTGAGAGTGGGTGAGCTCCAGGGAGAGTGAGCTGTGCCCTTGGGGTTTAGGTTTCTGTCTTTTTTTTTTTTTTTTTTCAACGTTTATTTATTTTTGGGACAGAGAGAGACAGAGCATGAACGGGGGAGGGGCAGAGAGAGAGGGAGACACAGAATCGGAAACAGGCTCCAGGCTCCGAGCCATCAGCCCAGAGCCCGACGTGGGGCTCGAACTCACAGACCGCGAGATCGTGACCTGGCTGAAGTCGGACGCTTAACCGACTGCGCCACCCAGGCGCCCCTAGGTTTCTGTCTTTTATTGACAGTTGTGCATGGTGGTGGTGGAGCGGTGGATTTCTTGGAAGCAAGGTTTTGTGTCTTTTCTGTTTTTGGTCAAGGCTTTCTTGTCATGGCATCTGCCATCTTGGGCCCATCTGGTGTGATGGGGCTTCTCATGAATGCTGCCCGGACAGACCTCTGACCCTCCCCACAGCTGGGCATGGCTTCCTCTTTGCTGGCCTCCAGACATCCTGTCAGAGCCTAACTAACTGCCTGCTTTCATAATAAGACTCAGGCTATATTTAAGAAACAGTCTCTAGGGAAACCCAAGGACAACAGAGGAGACAAAAACAAGGACAGAGAGGAAATTAGCCTCTGACACCTATGGCTGAAGAAAATATTAAACACCGTCGAACTCCTAGCCACACAAACATAAAATCCCACACACTAAAGGCCTGTTTACTTCAGTTCCTTTTACCCAATATATTGTATCTGGATTTCAGTAGAAAATTACAAGGTATACCACAAAGCACAAGATGAGGCCTAAAGAGACTAAGCAAGTGTTGATGAGAAGCAGATTCCAATATGGCAAAGATTTTGGGATTATCAGATCAGGAATTTAAAATATGATGAATATGTTAAGAGATTTAAAAGGGACAACATAAAGGGCACCTGGGTGGCTCAGTCAGTTAAGCATTCGACTCTTGATTTTGGTTCAGGTCATGTCTCACAGTTCATGAGTTCTAGCCTCGCATCGGTCTCCACAGTGACGCTGTGAGGCCTGCTTGGGATTCTGTCTCTCTCTCTGCCCCTCCCCTGCTCGCTTGCTCTCTCTCTCTCAAGATAAATATTTAAAAATTAAAAAAAATAATAAAAGGAACAGCATAAAAGAACAAATGGATAATGTAAGCAAAAACTCTAAGAATGAATCAAAAGGAAATGCTAGAATTCAAAAGCACTGTAAAGAAATGAAGAGTAGTTTTGATAGGCCCATCAGTAGACTGGACACAGCCAAGCAAAGAATCATCGAGCTTGAATATATGTTAGTAGAAATAACTATTTCCCAGACTGAAGAGCAAAGAGGAAAAAAGAATACAAAGAGCAGAACAGAATATTCGAGAACTGTCAGGCAGTTACCAAAAAAAGTGTATCATACTTAATGGGAATACCAGGAGGAGAAAGAGACAAAGGACCAGAAGAAATGTTTGGAGTAATGATGGCTGAGAAGTTTGCAGAATAAGTGACAGACAGAACATAACTGTGGGGAACAAACTGATATGAGAACAAAACAAGGTCAGTCATATTTATCATCTTGTGAAACTTAATTAAAATGTATCTGGGACTTTTCCATTGTTCAGATAAAAGAGTGTTAGCTATTCAAAGACCAATCTGCGTGCATTTAACTTTCCTAGTCCACAGTCTTATGCACCAAGACCTCAGAAGTATTATAATCACCACCCCACGCATTTATTCCTCGTAGTGAGCTCTTTGTGAGGAACTGAGGGCAACTTTTGCACAAATTATTTGATATACAGTAAAACCTTGGATTGCGAGTAACTTGTTCTGTGAATGTTCTGCAAGATGAGCAAACATTTCTAATAAATTTAAACAAGTGATGTCTTGGAATACCAGTCGTATGGAACACCAGATGTCACATGATCACAGCTGAGCCAATAGTGTTCACTCTCTCTCTCTCTCCCTCCCTCCCTCCCTCCCCTTCTCCCTCCTTCCCCGGGGTTGTGGGTGATCATCTCCCATGCTCAGATGCACAGTCTGAGGCCGAGGTGTTTGGCACAAATCAGTGACTTTTCAGCACGTTGGAAGGTGCCCGTAACTGGCACTAGTGTATTTTTTGTTACTTCCAAGCACCTGTGGACAGTCCTTTGCTTTTCCAGAAAAGTGAGCTTAGGAATGCTTTGCTTCATTCTAGGTCAGGCTGCCTGCAGATATAGACCCTTTCCTCTGCTGCCTCGTCGCCAGTTACATTAAATACAGTATATGACAAGAGTTTATCGACACTGCACTGTAGTCAACATCCGTGCGAGCGTATACAAGGGCCCCCATGCAGAGAAAGGTTCCGTTGAGCCAACAGGTGGCAGTGATTCTGTCAGTGATAGTGAAAGTCTTTCTACACAAAAACCCTCCTCTCTCTTGCCTCCCTCACACCAGCCGTGAAAGTTTTCAAAGGGAAGTGCAGGTTAATTTGTTTATTTTTCTTTATATTTTCTTGATTTTTTTGTATTATATTACAATATTGTAGTCATTTTTATATGAATATTTCTGGGTTGTGGAATGAGTCATCTGAGTTTCCATTATTTCTTTTGGGGAAATTCACTTGGATACACAAGTGCTTTGGATTACAAGCATGTTTCTGGAAGGAATTATGGTTGCAAACCCTGGTATTATTGTATTGTTAATCCCAGGAGTACTGATTTAGCAAAGCAATGACAAGGAAAGAGGTTTGGAAGACTTCGAAGTAAATAACACCACGCTGCTGTGTAAGTACTGATCAAAGGTCACAAGTCAGGAGTGGCTGGATGGAGATGTGTAGGGCGAGGTATGTGGGAAGGGGCACAGAGCTTCCATGCCCTCTCCTGGTACTTTGATGTACGCACCAACCTGGAAGTTCCCGGAACCCCTTAGGTTGGGGTTTTAATGGAGTCATTACCTTGGCACCATTGGTTAAGTCCCTGGCCATTAGTGATTAACTCAACCTCTAGCCCCCCTCCCCCTACTTGGAAGATGGGAGTGGGACTGAAAGTTCCAACTCTCTGGCCACCTGGTTGGTTCCCCTGACAACCAGCACGCCCATCCTTAGGGGCTTCCGGCCCCTAAAGATCTTCACCTCATTAACATTAACTCAAGGTGGTTGAATGGGGCTTTTGTGAATAACAAAAGATGCTCCTTCATCTTTTTCATTCTGGAGCTTGTTTCTGGAGCTGGGGACAAAAATGAAATATAAAAGTAGTTGCTTCTGTTGTTTTTATTACTGAGCAAATTACAAGGGTTTTTAGGAGCTCTGGAACTGAGGCAAAGACCCAAGTACAAATTTCTTTTTATATCACAATCAGAAATACAAAAGTTTGGAAAAGAACAGAACTCAAGAAAGAATTGAAAAAAATAATAATTTCAGAAATGAAGACTAGACTACAAGGAACAGAAGAACAAATAAATACAACAAATAATACATCAAGAGAAATAAGGTAGACAAATATTTAAAATCCGAACTAAATCAAGAGATAAGGAATTGATGGAGGCAATGATCATCAGTGGCTGACAGCATTGCCATTCCGTGCCTCTGATAGAGGTATGCAACACCACCTATGAAGTATCCTTGCCCCTTAAAATCGATATAGATGTATTTATTATTTTTCAATGTTTTTGTTTTATTTTTGAAAGAGACAGAGTGCGAGCAGGGGAGGGGCAGAGAGAGAGGGAAACAGAATCTGAAACAGGCTCCAGGCTCTGAGCTGTCAGCACAGAGCCTGAGGCAGGGCTCGAACTCTCAAACTATGAGATCATAACCTGAGCCAAAGTGGGATAGTTAACCAACTCTTGACTTTGGCTCAAGTCATGATCTCACGGTTTGTGAGTTTGAGCCCCGCGTCAGGCTCTGTGCTGACAGCGAGGAGCCTGTTTGGGACTCTCTCTCTCCCTGGTTCTCTGCCCCTTCCCCACTCATGCTTTTTGTCTTTCTCAAAACAAGTAAACATTTAAATATTAAATGTATTTATAAATTATATATAAATATAAAAAGCATAAAGATAAAGATATAAATAGTATAGAAACCTCTTGGACCTATTGATTTATAGGAAACGCAGGGACAAAAGAAATCTATTAAATGACATTGTGGAAATACAACCAGCAAAATCTAGTACAACGATAGGAAACACTGACAAACAACATAGCTAATTCAATAAAAAATTGCAAGAAAAAAATACATGGAAGAAGACTTCATGGATTAAAAAGTCGCAAGAGACAAATAAACTAAATCATAATATATGGGTATTATTTGGATGCCAATTCAGCTTGTTAAAGTGAGTTAGTTAGGTCCCAACAAGGTGCGTGGAGGTCGGCCAAGAGGAAGTCATGGTCACCTTTGGGAAACTCAGAGGCCTGTCTACACAGCATTCCAGAACAAGCCACAGGCCCATGATAACTAACAAAGTAGGCTGGAAACCCCCAATCAAATAATAGGTAAGGTACAAAACCCTTCCAAGAAATCCTCACCTCAAATAATGGATATCACACACCCCCTTGTTAACAACTGTCAATAAAAAATGAAACCCAAACCCCAGGGCACCAGCTTGCTCTCTCTTGAGTCCATCTGCTCTCACATGTAAAGAGTGTCCTTTCACTTTAATAAGTTTTGCTGCTTGTATCACTGCACATCACGTCGTGTGTCCTTGAATTCTTTCTCATGAGGAGACCAAGAACCTTCAGCGACATCTTTGGGATGGACTCAGGGCCTGGGGTCTCCCCAGTTCACCAAGCAACAAAACAAATACTTGTAAAATTTAAAAAATATATAAACAAGAAAATGTGAACCGGGATATTATGTAGCTCCAATGAGAGAACATATATAGAAATAAGATAAATACTGTAAACAGCAAACAAATAAGGTACTAAGACCATTTTAGATTGAAAGCAGAAAGTACCTTAGGTGAAGAAATTTGAGTTATGTGAGAGGCTATTATTTCCTAGTGCTACCAGATTTATTAATTTTCTTATTTTATTTATTTTTTAATTTACACCCAAGTTAGTTAGCATATAGTGCAACAATGATTTCAGGGGTAGATTCCTTAATGCCCCTTACCCATTTAGCCCATCCCCCCTCCACAACCCCTCCAGTAACCCTCTGTTTGTTCTCCATATTTAGGAGTCTCTTACGTTTTGTCCCCCTCCCTGTTTTTATATTATTTTTGCTTCCCTTCCTTTGTGTTCATCTGTGTCTTAAAGCCCTCATATGAGTGAAGTCATATATTTGTCTTTCTCTGACTAGTTTTGCTTAGCATAATACCCTCTAGTTCCATCCACATAGTTGCAAATGGCAAGATTTCATTCTTTTTGATTGCCGAGTAATACTCCATTGTATGTATGTATGTGTGTGTATTTTATACACACGTACGTACATAAAATGGGTATATACATATATATGTACACACACATATACACAATACATCTTCTTTATCCATTCATCTGTCAGTGGACATTTGGGCTCTTTCCCTACTTTGGCTATTGTTAATAGTGCTACTATAAACATTGGGGTGCCTGTGTCCCTTCGAAACAGCACACTTGTATCTCTTGGATAAATACCTAGTAGTGCGATTGCTGGGTCGTAGGGTAGTTCTATTTTTAATTTTTAGAGGAACCTCCATACTGTTTTCCAGAGTGGCTGCACCAGTTTGCATTCCCACCAGCAGTGCAAAAGGATTCCTCTTTCTCTGCATCCTTGCCAACATCTGTTGTTGCCTGAGTTGTTAATGTGAGCCATTCTGACAGGTGTGAGGTGCTATGTCATTGTGGTTTTGATTTGTATTTCCCTGATGATGAGTGATGTGGAGCATTTTTTCATGTGTCAGTTGGCCATCTGGATGTCTTCTTTGGAGAAGTGTCTATCCATGTCTTTTGCCCATTTCTTCACTGGGTTATTTTTGGGGTGTTGAGTTTGATAGATTTTGTATACTAACCCTTTCTTTATCTGATAGGTCATTTGCATATATCTTCTCCTATTCCATCGATTGCCTTTTAGTTTTGCTGATTGTTTCCTTTGCTGTTCAGAAGCTTTTAACTTTGATGAAGTCCCAATAGTTCATTTTTGCTTTTGTTTCCCTTGCCTCTGGAGACGTGTTGAGTAACAAGTCGCTACAGCCAAGATCAAAGAGGTTTTGCCTGCTTTCTCCTGGAGGATTTTGATGGCTTCCTGTCTTACATTTAGGTCTTTCATCCATTTTGAGTTTATTTTTGTGTCTGGTGTAAGAAAGTGGTCCAGGTTCATTTTTTCTGCATGTCGCTGTCTAGTTTTCCCAGCACCACTTGCTGAAGAGACTGTCTTTTTCCATTGGATATTCTTTCCTGCTTTGTCAAAGATTAGTTGGCCATACATTTGTGGGTCCATTTCTGGATTCTCTATTCTGTTCCATTGAACTGAGTGTCTGTTTTTGTGCCAGTGTCATACTGTCTTGATGATTACAGCTTTGTAATACAGCTTGAAGTCCGGGATTGTGATGCCTCCGGCTTTGGTTTTCTTTTTCAAGATTGCTTTGGCTATTTGGGGTCTTTCCTGGATCCATACAAATTTTAGGATTGTTTGTTTTAGCTCTGTGAAGAATGCTGGTGTTATTTTGATAGGGATTGCATTGAATATGTAGATTGCTTTGGGTAGTATTGACATTTTAACGATATGTGTTCTTCCTATCCAGGAACAGGGAATATTTCTCCATTTTTTTGTGTCTTCTTCAGTTTCTTTCATAAGCTTTGTATAGTTTTCAGTATATAGATTTTTTTATCTCTTTGGTGAGATTTAACTCCTAGGTATTTTATGGGTTTTGGTGCAATTGTAAATGGGATTGATTCCTTGATTTCTTTCTTGTTGGTGTATAGGAATGCAAAAGATCTCTGTGCGTTGATTTTATACCCTGCAGCTTTGCTGAATTCATGGATCAGTTCTAGCAGTTTTTTGGTGGAATCTTTTTGGTTTTCCATATAGAGTATCACGTCATCTGCGAAGAGTGAAAGTTTGACCTCCCCCTGGCCGATTTGGATGGTTTTTATTTCTTTGTGCTGTCTGATTGCTGAGGCTAAGACTTCCAATACTATATTCTACAGTGGTGGTGAGAGTGGACATCCCTGTCTTGTTCCTGACCTTAGGGGGAAAGCTCTCAGTTTTTCCCCATTGAGGATGGTATTAGTGCTGGCTCTTTCCTATATGGCTTTTATCATCTTGAGGTATGATCCTTCTATTCCTACTTTCTTGAGGGTTTTTATCAAGAGAGGATGCTGTATTTTGTCAAATGCTTTCTCTGCCTCTGTTGAGAGGCGCATATGGTTCTTGTCCTTTCTCTTATTGATGTGATAAATTACATTTATTGTTTTGCAGATATTGAACCAGCCCTGCATCCCGGGTATAAATCCCACTTGGTTGTGGCGAATACTTTTTTGTTGTATTCTTGGATCCTGTTGACTAATATCTTGTTGAGGATTTTTGCATTCACATTCATCAGGGAAATTGGTCTATAGTTCTCCTTTTTAGTGTGGTCTCTTGTCTGGTTTTGGAATCAAGGTAATGCTGGCTTCATAGAAAGAGTTTGGAAGTTTTCCTTCCATTTCTATTTTTTGGAAAGTTTCAAGAGAATGGGTGTTAACTTTTCCTTAAATGTTTGGTAGAATTCCTCTGGAAAGCCATCTGGCCCTGGACTCTTGTTTTTTGGGAGATTTTTGATGACTAATTCGATTCCTTTACTGGTTATGGGTCTGTTCAAATTTTCTATTTCTTACTGTTTCAGTTTTGGTAGTGTATATGTTTCTAGGAATTTGTCCATTTCTTCCAGATTGCCCATTTTATTGGCGTATAATTGGTCATAATATTCTCTTATTATTGTTTGTATTTCTGCTGTGTTGGTTGTGATCTCTCCTCTTTCATTCTTGGTTTTATTTATTTGGGTTCCTTTATTCTTTTTGACCAAACTGGCTAGTGGTTTATCAATTTTGTTAATGCTTTCAAAGAGCCAGCTTCTGGTTTCATTGATCTGTTCTACTGTTTTTTTTGTTTTGTTTTGTTTTTTGTTTTGATAGCATTAATTTCTGCTCTAATCTTGATTATTTCCTGTCTTCTGCTCTTTTTGGGTTTTATTTGCTGTTCTTTTTCCATCTCTTTAGGGTATAAGGTTAGGTTGTGTATCTGAGACCTTTCTTCCTTCTTTAGGAAGGCTTGCATTGCTATATAGTTCCCTTTTATGACTGCCTTTGCTGCATCCCAGAGGTCCTAGGCTGGGGTGTTATTTTCATTGGCTTCCTTTTACTTTTTAATTTCCTCTTTAACTTCTTGGTTAGCCCATTCATTCTTTGGTAGAATGTTCTTTAGTCTCACAAGTATTTGTTACCTTTCCAAATTTTTTCTTGTGGTTGATTTTCGAGTTTCATTGTGTTGTGGTCTGAAAACATGCATGGTATGATCTCGATCTTTTTGTACTTTTTGAGGGCTGATTTGTTTGTGGTCTATTCTGGAGAACATTCCATGTGCACTGGAGAAGAATGTATATTCTGCAGCTTTAGGATGAAATGTTCTGAATATATCTGTTAAGTCCATCTGGTACAGTGTGTCATTCAAAGTCATTGTTTCCTTACTGATTTTCTGCTTAGGTGATCTGTCCAATTGTTGTAAGTGGGATGTTGAAGTCCCCTACTATTATGGTATTATTATCAATGAGTTTCTTTATGTTTGTGATTAATTGATTTATATATTTGGGTGTCACATTTGGAGCATAAATGTTTACAATTATTAGGTCTTCTTTGTGGATAGGTCCTTTAATTATGATATAATACCCTTTGCATTTCTTGTTACAGTCTTTAAAGTCTAGATTGTCTGATATAAGTATGGCTACTCTGGCTTTCTTCCGTCAACAATTAGCATGATAGATGGTTCTCATTCCCTTACTTTCAATCTGAAGGTGTCTTTAGGTCTAAAGTGGGTTTCTTGTAACAGCATATGGATAGATCTTAGTGTCTTATCCATTCTGTTACTTTATGTCTTTTGATCGGAGCATTTAGTCTATTGACGTTTAGAGTGAGTACTGAAAGTTATGAATGTATTGCCATTGTGTTGCTTGTAGAATTGGAGTTTCTGCTGGTGTTCTCTGGTCCTTATTAGTCTTTGTTGGTTTTGGTATTTATTTATTTATTTATTTAGTCAGTCTTTTCTCCCCTCAGAGAGCCCCCTTAAAATTTCTTGCTGGGCTGGTTTAGTGGTTACAAACTCCTTTAATTTTTGCTTTGGAAACTTTTAATCTCTCCTTCTATTTTGAATGACAGCCTTGCTGGATAATGAATTCTTGGCTGCATATTTTTCTGATTCAGCACATTGAATGTATCCTGCCTCTCTTTTCTGGTGGGCCACGTTTCTGTGAATAGGTCTGCTGCACACCTGATCTGTCTTCCCTAGTAGATTAAGGACTTTTTTCCCCTTGCTGCTTTCATGATTCTTTCCTTGCCTGAGTATTTTGTTGATTTGACTATGATATGCCTTGTTGATGGTCGGTTTTTGTTGAATCTAATGGGAGCCCTCTGTGCCTTCTGGATTTTGATGTCTGTGTCTTTCCCCAGGTAAGGAAAGTTTTCTGCTATGGTTTGCTCACATAACCCTTCTACCCCTTTTTCTCTCCCTCTTCTGGGACCATGATTCTGATGTTGTTCCTTTTTAATGAGTCACTGATTCTTAAATCACGCTCTTTTGCCTTAGTATCCATCTTTTTTTGTGCTTCATTAGTCTCTATAAATTTGTCCTCCATATCGCTGATTCTATGCCCTGCCTCATCCATTCTTGCCTCTGTGATTGCAGCTCAGTTATAGCATTTTTTTATTTTATCCTGACTAGCTTTTACTTCTTTTATCTTCACAGAAAGGGATTCTAATCTATTTTCGACTCTAGCTAGTATTCTTATTGTGATTCTAAATTCTGGTTCATGTATCTTGCTTGTATCTGTGTTGCTGTCATTTCTTCCTGCTCTTCCTTTTGGGGTGAATTCCTTTGTTTCATCATTTTGGAGGGAGAAAAGGAATTAACGAGGTAAAAAACATTAAAGTTAAAAAATTAAAATTAAAAAATTAAAAACACCCCCCCCCACCCCCGACACACACAAATCAAATAAATAGTGCTAGATCCTAGGTGTGTTTTGGTCTGGGTGTTGAAAGGGGCTTGATAGATTAGAGAAAACAGGAGAAAGGAAAAAAAAAAAGAAATCGCTTGAAAATTTGAAAAAATGAGTACACTGAAATAGAATAAAATGAAATGATGGAAGTAAAATAGACTTTGAAAAAAATTTACACAAGTAAAAAATATAGTAGGAAAAAATAAAAATATTTTTAATAAAAATTGAAAGTAAAAATAAATGTTTTCTTTATGAATTCAAGAAAAAAGAATGAAAAAGACAAAGAAAAAATTGAATAGATGGACCAGCGAACAGACTGAAATACGACTGACATTACTTTGTTTTCCCCTAGAAGTCAAACTATGAAGTGCTTTATAGTCCCTAAACTAAGCGGGCAGAGAGATCTGTGTTCCTGAAGAGCAAGGTTGGCCCAGCTGGGCGGGGCTTAGTGTACCAGCTCTGTTCTCCACTAGATGGCGCCTCTAGCCTACTGGGGTGGATTGTTGTGGTGCTTGTAGGTGTGTATGCTCATGCACAATTGGGGCAAAAATGGCGTCACCTAGCTACCCGGTCTCTAGTATCAGAACTCTGTTCTTGCTGATCAGCAGTCACGCACCCATCCTTTCTCTCTGGCTTCCATCCACTCCCTGCTTTTACACTGTCCTGACCGAGTCCCAGGCAGCACCTCCCTCCTGAGTTTTATCTCTGATGTGGCTGTTTCCCGACCTCTTATTTCTGAGGGACTGCGGCTTGTACCTGCTCAGATCCTCTGTAGGAGGGTCTCACCGAGCAGTGGCCGGGTGCCAGCTGCACCCAGGAACGTTCGCCGGACCGTGCTGTTGCCGATGCCCAGAGATTGCCGCTGGGTGCCAGCCTGCCCCAGCAAAAGCACACACGACTGTGTAGCAGCAGCGTTTCAGCCTTTCAGGGATTATGGAAAATCACAGCACACATCTGGCGCCAGGCTTCACCCCCAAGGACCTTGTTCCAGCACCAGCGAATGTAGTTGTTCTCCCAGGTCCACTGGGGCCTTGCCTGTGGGGAGGCCACACAGCCTCTACCAGATGTCCTCCCAGCAGGGACACCACCTCTCCCTGTGTGGCCCAAAGACCCCCGGACTTCACTCTGCTCCTGGGATTCGCCCTTCCCGCCAGAGCACCTCCACGTATCAAACTGCAGAGTTTCAGACTCTGCGCTCCCCCTTTATAGAGTCTCCATGGAATTTAAGCCCTCTCCTTTCTCATTTCTCCCTTTTTGTTCCGTCTGTGGGGCTGTTTCCACTCTTCCACTTTCTCTCCAGCTGCTTTCATTGGGAGGTGCTTTTCCTGCCCCCTGTCTCTGTCCTTTCTCCACAAGCAAAAACAGCTCCCTGCCCTCTGTGGCCTCTCTCTCCCCTAGTTAAACACTGCACGGCATACCTGCTGAGTTCTGTGGTTCCGGTTGTGCAGGTTGTTGTGTTAATCCTCAAGTCAGTTTTCTAGGTGTGCAGGATGGTTTAATGTTGATCTGGCTGTATTTCGTGGATGCGAGACACACAAAAAAACTTCCATGCTTCACAAAACTTCACAAAACTTCACAGTTTTGTGTTGTTTTTTTTTTTCAAATTTTTATTTAAATTCTAGTTCATTAACATACAGTGTAGCATTGGTTTCAGGAGTAGAATTCAGTGATGTCATCACTTACATACAATACCCTGTGCTCATCACAAGAGGTGCCCTCCTGATACCCATCTAGCCCATTCCCCACCCACCTCCCTCCATCAACCCTCAGTTGGTTCTCTATTGTTAAGAGTCGCTTGGGGCGCCTGGGTGGCGCAGTCGGTTAAGCGTCCAACTTCAGCCAGGTCACGATCTCGCGGTCCATGAGTTCGAGCCCCGCGTCGGGCTCTGGGCTGATGGCTCGGAGCCTGGAGCCTGTTTCCGATTCTGTGTCTCCCTCTCTCTCTGCCCCTCCCCCGTTCATGCTCTGTCTCTCTCTGTCCCAAAAATAAAAATAAAAAAATAAATAAAAAAAAAAAGAGTCGCTTATGGTTTGTTTCCCTCTCTCTTTCCCTCATTTCCCATATGTTCATTGGTTTTTGTTCCCTAAATTCCACATATGAGTGAAGTCATATGGTATGTGCCTTTCCTTGACTGGCTTATTTCTCTTAGCGTAATTCTAGCTGAATCCACATGATTGCAAAGATTTCATTCTTTTTGATGGCTGAGTAATATGCCACATCTTTATCCATTCATCAGTCGATGGACATTTGGGCTCTTTCCATACTTTGTTGTCGGTAATGTTGCTATAAACATTGGGATGCATGTGCCCCTTCGAATCTTTATTTTTGTATTCTTTGGATAAATACCTAGTTGTGCAATCGCTGGATCGTTGGGTAGTTTATTTGTAACTTTTTGAGGAACCTCCATACTCCATAGAGTGGCTGCACCAGTTTGCTTTTCCACCAACAGAAATCCGTTTTCAATCTGAATAAAGATAGCATTCTTGAATTAAAAACATTTTTTTAATGTTTATTTTTGAGAGAGAGACAGGTGTAAGCAGGGGAGGGGGAGAGAGAGGGGGAGGCACGGAATCTGAAGGAGGCTCCAGGCTCTGTGCTGTGATGCAGGGCTCGAACTCATGAACTGTGAGATCATGACCTGAGCTGAAGTCAGACGCTTAACCGACTGAGCTACCCAGGCGCCCCCAAAGATCAGCATTCTAAACATGGCCCCCACCGTCTGTAGAGACCCTTGTTAACCTCTCCAGCTTCTTCCTACCCTCTCAGGCCACTGTGCTCCTGAAGCTCTGGGCTTCTCCTGGGTTTTCAGAGGTGCTCACCTGTCTTAGCCCCTCTGCCTCAAAACCCTTCCTTGTTTTCTTTGCCTATTGTTTTAAAAGGTAGGTCTTGTTATTCAGGTACAGTGACACCAGGAGATCAGGTGATTGCCTTTGAAAAGAGTTTGTTATTCACAGATGCCTCCAGGAGCAGGCCCCAAGTGGCAGGCCTGGCCACAGGGGGGAGGCCCATGGTTGGTCTGGAGGCTGAAGAGGTGGGAGGAAAATGTGGGCACAGCTTTGTTCGTGTTTCCTGTGGAACAGAACAGGCAGAGAAGGGAAGGCAGGTTTAGAATTGGCTAATTTGAATTATTTCCAGTGGGGGAGCGGAGGGGCCGTCCTGAGTTGTCTCGTACCTGCGAGTGAGCAGGTACCTCGTACCTGAGAGTGAGCCACGGGGTAGGTGGGAGGCCACAGTGGGCTCTAGGTTGCTCGGTTTATGTAGGAAAGATAAGCTGTGTGGGGAGAGGTGTTTGCTGTCATTAGGAAGTGGCTAATCCTGGGAAGGGACAGTCCCTCTCCAGGCTCTGAGGTTCCAAATGCCACAGCATGGAGAAAACAGCGGGAGGGGGGAGAGTCCGGAAAATAAGAAAGTATGATTAATACAACCTTCTATGTGCTCCTTATCAGTGAGCTTTCAGCTCAGCTGTCCCCTCCTCTGGGAGCTTCCAGTGACTTCCCAGACTACGTCATTTTGCTCCTTCACAATTTCTAGCTTATGTGATTATTTGATGAAAGCCTGTCCTCCTGACCGAATCAGACATGAAGGCAGGTAATTTGTCTCTCCCGTTCACCTTTGTGCCCACAGCTACAAAACAGTGCGTGGCACACAGTAGTCCTTCCAGAAGTACCTGTCGAATAGATAAACGAGGGTCTCCCGGCCTCAGTCACTACCACACCAAAATGAATTTCCCTTTTATCCACAAATTAAATCCTAGAGGCCAGCAACTTAGAAACTATTTTTCCTAGGAAATCTTGGCAGTTAGGGTGCTAGGTCAAATCTTAAATGCCGGGCACCTGGGTGGCTCAGTTGGTTGAGTCCGACTTCGGCTCAGGTCATGATCTCACTGCTGGCGAGATTCTGTCTCTCTGTCTCTCTCTCTGCCCCTCATCCCCTCACGCTCTGTCTCTCTCAAAAAGTAAACATTAAAAAAATGTTTTTAATCTTAAAGCTTATGCAGTGAATAACATCCCTGATGTGTTTGACTCACAAACCATCATAACAATGTGGGAAAGGTGTTTTCTGAGTTGTGGACGTGAGAACCCAACACTTTCTTAGAGCAGTCAGCGTCTGTAGCTGCCATTCTCAGGTCAGCAAGGTTTTGGAATGAGGCTTCCTCCGGTGTGAAGGGAGATGATAACCAAGTAATTCAGTGTGCTACCAGTTTACTTTTCCATAGAGGTGTCTGTCAATAATCCCATAGTGTATATACCAAAAGAAATAATGAACTTAACATTCTCCTTAGATGTTTTGAAACAGGCAGAGATCATCTTAGGACTCAGAAATTTCTCTCTAGCCCTTGCAGGGGTCAGTTTCTTTTCATAAATTGAGGACTGCCTGAATGCCCAACCCCTTACTTGACTCTGAGGTGTGTCCAGAATCACTGTGGCTTCATAGATACAAGCTAGAAGGCCGTGAACAGGGACGGCATGTGGTGGTGGTCAAAAGAATTCTCCAGGAGATGAGGCTTCCAGCCCCAGCAATGCTACTTACTCCCTGAACAAAAGTCAGCTACTTAGCATGAGTCTGTTCTTCATTTCCACTTATCCCACCAGACTGCTCTGATAAGAAATTTAAAACGTGGAGGCACTTAAAAAATACTCAGATCTTATTTAATAACTTGTAACAATAAAGAGATGGCTGACATTATTTATCTATAAGCCGCTGTTCTAAAACTTTACATGAATTTATTGAATCTATTGAACCCCAAGAAGGATGTCCATGGGGCATGTGGGTAGCTTAGTCAGTTAAGCACGTGACTCTTGATTTTGGGTCAGGTCATGATCTCACGTCTGTGACTTCAAGCCCTATGTCAGGCTCTGTGCTGACAGAGTGGAGCCTGCTTGAGATTCTCTCCCTCTCTCTGCCCTGCCCTGCTTGTTCTCCGTCTGTCTCAAAAATAAATAAATAAAAAAACCCATCCCTGACATTATCCATATTTTAAACATGAGGAAACTGAAGTAGGGGCTAGTAATTTAATCAAGGTCACACAGCAAGTAAACTAGAGCCGGGGCTTGAACCTAGGTAGTCTGGGGCTGGGGAGCAAGCACTTCTCTTCTACCACGCCTCCCTGCAAGGAAATGCATCTTTGCAAAGTAAGATTTGGTAATTTTGTTGTTCCTTCCCCGGAACCATCAGAGGCAACTCAGCATTTTTTTTTTTTTTTTACGAGTTTCCTAGACTATAATGGCACATGGCAGAGCCTAAAGGGAGAGAAGTGGTCTGCATGGCCTGATATGAGGGTGACGTCACAGAGGTCCCATGCATTCCGCTGGCACCCGGTGCTGAAGCAAGAGAGACGTTCGTTTTCCCCAGCCTTCTTCAGAGTTCTCTTCCGAGATGTCTGCTCTTCGCCTTTCACCCTTTGGAGACGGATTTCGCCTTCTCTTGAATCTCATCTTTCTGTTAGCCATATCTTCCTATCAGACTCTGAAACAAAAAACACCACTCACCACCTCTTTGGTACTCCCAGAGGACTTTGTGGTTTTATCTACCTTAATCCTAAATTTCCCTGGGAGAGCAATGAGAACTGGCTTCGACCTCTGCTTTAGGATGTGTTCCTTCACGTGACCCTTCTTCCCCACAATCTCAGGCTGAAAAGTTGTAGGTCAGGTTTGTTCTTCCTGGTAAAGAGTCCTGTTTCCCAGAGTAGCAGGCACGCGGTGGTCTCAGCCTCTTGGTCCTACCCTGTCGCTGCTGCTGCTGCGCAGACGCACTGGGAGGCACGGGTCTGTTGTCAGACAAGGGCGGCAAAGCTGATCTCCCAGGAACTTCGGTAGACCAGAGCTTGCTTTCGAGTGCAGCCAGGGGACACGCAGCCTTCACCAACGGTAATGACAGGTGAGAACGCGGGGAGCCTCGCGTCCCTTCTCCGAAGTGGAGGTGGCCTCCCGCGCAAGGCCGAGCTGGGTCCCAGCGGCCGGAGCCCCTCCCGGCCTGCCCTGAGCCCACAGCTGCGAACTACAGTTCCCAGAAGCCCCCGCATCGTCCCAGCTCCCAGACTCCATTTCCCGGAAGTCTTGGGCCCTGCGGGACGTCACCGGCTTCCCGCGGAGGAGTCTGCGGGTGTCGGGTGGGCGGCAGCTCGCCAGGTGCCGGGAGGTGCTGCTGGGCCTCTTTGGGGAGGCACCCTGAGTCTGTGGCTGCTGCTTCTCACAAGATAAGTCAGAGTGAAGCTTTCCCTTTCCCCCTTCTCTTTATTCGTTTAACGTGCACTTTCTGTGCCTCCTATCTGTTCGTCTGCATTTCTGATTTGTGGACTGGGAGACTGAAGAGGAGTCCTTCACTTAATCCTGCCCAAAGGGGCCACGATCCTTCCCCCAGCACCGGCCCCGCCGCCCTTCCTCGACCCCCTCCACACTGGCCGAGAAGCGTAAGGGATGAAAAGCAGAAAATAAACACTTGTCCCGCCACTGAGATATTAGTAATTGTTATTTCAGCCCCGCCCCCCATATCAATGTGTTTATATCTGCACATGCTAGGTATGGAGATGTGTATATAAATATACATCTCGACACATAACAAAAAAGTTTTGGTTTCTGTGTAACAAATTGTTTACATATTCATCTTGAACGCCCACCAGTGTTAATAGTTTACATTGGAATTTTTCATAGTACTATCAAAGGCCTGCCCTGTATCAGCATTTCTTTTCAGGGTTTCTAAGCACCAGTGTTCCAGTGTTTTTATTTGGAACCCCTAGCAAATGCTTCAGTCAGGTATTCTCAAAACAACTTTATAAAATTATTTTATTAGTTGTGGTAATGGTATCATGGTTATGTTTCAAAGGAAGAAAAAGCCCTTTGTGGGTTAAGAGGTACAAGTCATAGAGTATCTGGTCTTAAAAATACTCCGGGAGGGGCGCCTGGATGGCTCCGTTGGCTGAGCACGGACTTTGGCTCAGGTCAGGATCTCACAGTTGGTGAGTCCGGCTGTCAGCTCAGAGTCGGTTCTGGCCCCCTCCCTCCGCCCCTCCCCCACTTGCACTCTCCCAAAAATAAATATTCAAAAAAATACCCCAGGAATAAATAAAAGTGGGGAAGGAGGAGGTGATGGCTAAACAAGGTTGGCATCATGGAAGCTGAGTGAGGGACACACTGGAGTTCGCTGTACTGTTCCGTGTCTATTTGAAGTTCTCTGTAATAATTTTTATGCGTCCAAGGATTCTTTTTGGGACGATGAGGTCCACTCATTCTCCTGCCTCGTGTTTAAGTTACCCCGTGACCGCTGCGCAAACGAACAGTTGTCACCTCCAGTCCTCTCTGTGACGCTCAGTGATTTCTTTTCCTGGGACCTGTCTTCTCACAGGTTTTCCACAGTACTTGTGAGACCAAAGTAAATCTCCGCTCTTCCCAGAACATGCCTTTCACCTTCACGTTCCCCCGTCTCCTCCTGGCCTCTCAGACACACCTGACTTCGGCGTCTGGCTTATAGCCTTCTGCTCCGTTTCCTGGTCTCATTTCATTCCGAGTGACATCAGGGTGCCTCGCCGGGTAAATGCTCAGTAAATATTTGTTGAATCTCAGTGTCCACATGGATGAATCATCGGGCAAACCTTGGCCTTCTGTCTGGAGCCGGGGGTGTCGGCGGGCAGGAGTCCCCGGGCCTGTGGGCGGTGGGCATCTGCCGCGTGCGCTTCTCCTCGCCCACCGGTGACTCCGAGCCTTCCCTTTTTAATTCTTGTTCCAAAAGTTCTCCTCCCCCTGTGCCTTCAGAAGGGGCCTGCCGGCTGCTCCCCGCCCACGGCCTGCTGTCCGCCACGCTTTCCACACCCACCGCTGGGCCCCGGCCGCCACGCGTCCCAGCTGTCGTTCTCTGTGTCTCCTCGTGACTCCGCTCTCCCGCTCGCCTCAGTTTTCGGTCGGTCTCTCCGGTGACTCATCTCGTTATCACTTTCAGCAAGTCTAGTGGGGCTCTTCTATTTAAAAACATCTTCACCAAACCCACGTGCTCCTCCAGCCAGCAAGCCAGTTCTGTCCTAAGGTTGCCACATTTCTGCCCCCTTAGACTGCTGTTCCTTCAGTCGTGCACTTACCATCACCCACTGGCTCCGTGGCCCCTAAAATCTGACCCATCCCCTTGAAACTCGACTCTCTCTGCTCACAGACGAGGAGAATGAAAACTACATGGAGGGACCATTTTCACCGGTCAGACTGGCAGAGATCCCCGGGTCTGACGGCAGAGTTCTTGTCAAGGCGGTGGGGAAAGAGTCTCATGTTGCCGGTAGGCAGCGCGGCCGAGGGGAGTTGGGCCACATCTGACAGTTGCACGCATCTGCACGTGTTTTAAATGACACACGTACGAGGTAATTCACCGAGTAGTTTGTGATAGCAAAAAACTGAAAAGGACCTAAATGTCCATGGAATTGGTCAGATAAATTCCGGCTGTCCATGTGGTGAAACGCTGCGGCTGGTGATGGTTCGTTTGGTGTGTGAACTTGGCCAGGCTATGGTGTTGAGTCGTTCGGGCAAACACTAGATGTTTCTGTGAAGGCATTTTGTAGATGTGATATTTAATAAAGTTGATAACCCTCCAGAATGTGGGTGGGCCTCACTCAATCAGTTGTAGGCCTTAGGACAAAACCTGACATTTCCCGGAGCAGAAGGAATTCTGCCTCACGACTGTAACACCGAAATCTTGCTTGAGTTTCCAGCCTGCAGGCTCGCTCTTGGGATTTTTGGACTCAAGACAGAAACATCAGCTCTTATCTGGATCCCAAACTGCTGGCCTGCCTTATGGATTTTCAACTTGTCAGCTCCCACAATTGCACGAGCCAGTTAAAAAAAAAAAATCTCTATTTCTCTGCATCTAAATCTATATATCATCTATATCTACAGGTTCTGTTTCTCTGAAGAGAATGATGCCATACTATAAAATCTTTCTCTATGTGGAAAGATCTGCAGAATATATATTTGAATGAAAAAAAGCCAGGTGGATAACATTCTGTGTTAAAAAAGAATTGAAACAAGAATATGAATTTATATTTGCTTTTATCTGCACCAGAACTCTGGAAGGGTGCACAAATTAATTAAAGTAGTTACGTGACGGGCGCCTGGGCGGCTCGGTCAGCTGAGCATCCGACTTCAGCTCAGGTCATGATCCCAGTTTGTGAGTTCGAGCCCTGCATCGGGTTCTGGGCTGACAGCTTGGAGCCCGGAGCCTGCTTTGGATTCTGTGTCTCCCTCTCTCTCTCCCTCCCCACTTGTGTTGTCTGTCTGTCTCTCTGTCTCAAAAATAAATACTAAAAAAAATTTAAAGCGGTTACTTGATAGGGACTTCTAGACAGGTGGAGGACAGAGGTGGGAGCGACACATTTTTAAATCTATTTTTTTATATTTCTTTGATTTCTGAGCCATGTGACTATTTTTACCTATCCCCAAACTTCAATTTTCTGTGGGTTTCACTAGCTCCTGATTGCTAGCTGTTCGCTTCCTGGTCCCACTCGTTCAGGAGGCGGCCTTCTCCACCACACGCGATCTTGCCAGGGAGTGTCCTCATCCAGCCTCTCCGAGCTTTGACCCTCCTAGCGCTCTGACTCGCTTTATCTCTTTCTTCGACTCTTCTGTTCTTGACCGTGGACATTCCCCAAAGTGTCGTCTCTGGCATCTCCTCTGGCCCCTTTTCTCTTTCCGTGCAGCTGAAACCATTCAGTCTGAGTTTCCGGTCTGCGTCTCCCCTCAGAACCTTGCTCATGGTGAAGACCTGCATTTCCAGCTATTTTCCCACGTTTCCCCTGGTTTCCAGACCAGGATTCTGTTGTGCCCCAGACTAATCTCTGAAAAGGAACTCGTCATCTTCAACCCAGGTTTTTACACTGGCTACTCTGTCAAGTGGTGTCCCCAGCCCTTAAGAGGGCATTTTGGCGGTCACGGTGACTGGGGAGCGTTCCTTGGATTTAGTGGCAGGAGTCTGTGATGATAAGCACCCTCAAGTGCGCGGGGCGGTCAGGCACAGCAGGAACTGTCCCACCCAAATGCCAGGTGACGCCCTCCCCTTCCGTCACCGTCCGTCCTGCCATCTCGGTGCATACGGTGTCGGTGTCGGCTCCGGCTGTCCCCTGCCCCTTCTTCCTGCACTTAGCTGATCGCCCAGCCCTGCTGCTTCCTCTGCTGCGGCTCTCACTGGCCTCCTTCACCTGTGAGCTCGCAGCTGCAGCCGTGGCAAAGGCCCCTCAACTGGCTCCGCCTCCGAGCCTCCGTTTCCCCGCTCTTGTCGTTTGCCGGCCGAGTGCTCTCCCCGCAGACGCGTGGTCACCGTCCTCTTCCGCGAGCAGTGCGCCCAAGAGCCAGCGCCGCCTGTCCGGCCTTGTCTCCGCGTCTGGCCACGTGCGGCAGAGTCACGGACGCTTTCCTGTTGGTCCCCACCGGGATGAGTCCCCTGGGTTCAGGGGTGGGCCTAGCCGTGCCTCAGGCACCTGGAAGCCCGTGTGACCAGGCCGGTGTCCGGAACACAGGTCCCATCCCGTTCTGAGGTCACTCCCGCTGGTCCCCCTCTCCCTCCTCTCCACACCTGTTTACAGGGACGGATCCAGAGGGAGAAAGTTCTCTGACCTTTCCCTTGTCGCAGCAAACCATCTTCCCTGGGAACCCCTCTGCCGTCGCGGGAAGGAGGTCTGACCACCACGAAAATGTAGTAATTGCAGCTTAGAGGGAAAAGGTAATGGGTCGGTGTCTGTCCAACGCTAGTTTGTCCTGCCAGATTTCTGAAGCCTTTGACGACGGGCGACGCCCCGCAGCCGGACACACTGGGACATGAAGGAGCAGGGGGCAGGTGAGCGTGCGTGGCTCCGGCGCGGCCTGTTCCCTCCCAGCCCGCGGGCGGGAGCTCGTTCTCCAGAACGTTCTTGTGGCGCAGCCGGAACTCCTGCGGGCGGGCGGGCGGTTCGAGTCCTGCCGCGCAGGCGTGACGAGTGCTGGCTGAGAGCCGGCCGTGTTCTGCCGGGACGCGGGTAGAGCGGTCGCCCCAGGGGCAGGGGACCCCGCAGGTGCACCGGGGCAGGAGGAAGGGGTTTCGCCCCAGAGAACGAGGCGCCCTGGGGAGAGCACCCAGGCCCCCGGGGTCCGAAACAGCACGGGAGGGGCTGCTATGTGGGGTTGGGGCGGCGGGGGGGGGGGGGGGCGGCCGAGGTGGCCCCACACTGAGCCGCGGTCCCGCGGGGGTTGTGCGCTTTGCACACATTTCCACCTGCCGTCCCAGCCCGGTCATCCAAACCGGGAAGGCCCCGTCGCAGGCGGCCTCTGCGGGGAGGGCCGAGAACTTTCCGGGAGACCTTTCACGTGGAGGGAAGGGGGAGTGGACGTGCAGCGGCGTGCGGGACAGAGGACCGCGGCCGAAGACAGGGTGACGCTGAGTGCCGTTTCCGCCGTCCTGCCCGGCTGCCCGGCCGCAGGGACCGCACGGGGACGAGACGGAGTAGGGTGTCGCAGTCTGCCAGGAAGGTGCGGGCCCCGCTCGCAGCTCGCAGCGCGGGTCACAGAGGATGGGGGGGGGGCCGACTGCGGTTCCCAGGGTGGCGGCAGCCAGGAGGGGGTCCCTAGAGCAGGGAGCCACGTTTGTGACCCTCCGCCGCCGAGTCCTGCCCAGGGCGGCCACCGGGGCACCCAGCTGGGGGTGGGGTGGGGGGGGTTGACAGCGACATCGCCGTGGCCGTGTTTTGGGACACGTGTTTGCTGCCGTCATGAGGGACAAGGAGCGACAGCCGTGGGGAGATCCGGGCCACGGAGCAGAGGCCACCGGACCCGTCTCCACTCCGTCCTTGCGCAGTCTCCGCTCCTCACAGGCGTGCTTCCGGCAACTGAGTTTACCCACTTGAACAGCCTGCGTGTGATGAGATCGGGGGCGCCTTTTGAGTTCTTTCACATTTTCCGGTGTCATTTTCCATTTTGCCGGTCTCTGGAAAGTTTTGTCATTATTCCGTCAATGTTGCAAATGAGGTGGTAGCTCGCTCTTTGCTTTTCTGGCCACTCACAGCCAGTACTTTATTTCATATTGAAGACGGCACTCTAGTGACTCTCCTAGATTGTACCCTGGCCGCCAGCAGATTGCTAGCAGCGTTGAGACCTTCTCCAGACCTTCAGAATCGGCTGCACGATGTAAAGCTGGAGAAGTACCCCCCTCCCCCCGCATTGTCTCTCAGCAAAGAGACGACCCGTGTCTCTCACACGTAGAGTGGGAATCCTGTACCCAAGTTTTGGGGTCACCGAGTCCAGTCTTTTTTGTATAACAGGGTAGGAAATGAAACTACCTGATGATCTTTATTTCGCCAAATTGATTTTTTTCAACATGAACATTTTTTATGCTAGAAAAGTGAAAATTGCCCAGCTGAACTGTTACAAAAATCTTAAAAAAATATTAGAATTCATGTATCCAATGCTTTCACTTTTGTCATTACCTATTTCTTTTCCCACTTTACGCAATTGTAACTTTATAGTGAGTACGTTTTTGGTAAAATGGATGAATTGGTTTTTTTCAGCAAATCGGTTACGCATTGGTTTCTGTCTAATGCACATATGGCACATTGATTTTGAATGAGTCGGTCTGATTCCACTGAAGGGACGCTCTGTTGAAAGGTGGTGACAAGTGGCTGAGGTACCTAACGGTCGGTTTTAGGAAGTGTAACAGCATCCATTTAACAATCCTGTAGCTCTGTGTTGTACAGAGAGGTTAGCAACCTGAAGTTCCATTGATGGTCAGGATGTTTAATTTCCGGTTTAAATAGTAATGCTACCTTCTGTCCATTGCTTCATGATCATCATGTTCATTTAAACAGTACTGATCGTGGGGCGCCTGGGTGGCTCAGTCTGTTGAGTGTCCGACTTCGGCTCAGGTGGTGATCTCACCGCTTGTGGGTTTGAGCCCCACATTGGACTCTGTGCTGGCAGCTCAGAGCCTGCAGCCTGCTTTGGATTCTGTGTTCCGCTCTCTCTCTCTGCCCCTCCCTCGCTCATGCTCTCTCTCAAGAATAAGTAAAACATAAAAAAAAAAAAAAAAGACAGTACTGATCATTTGTTTGTTAATTTTTAATTGAAGGTACATTAGCAGTCCTCTGGGACACTGATCCAGTGAAGAAGTTTGCCTTGATGATGATGACGTGATTTACATTTCCTTTTTTTTTTTTTTTTTAAATTATTTAGAGAGAGATAGTGCGAGCATGGGAGAGGCAGGAGAGAGAGGGAGAGAAAAAATCCCAAGTAGGATCTACACAGAACCTGACACGGGGTTCGAGCTACAAAACTAGGAGATCATGACCTGACCCGAAATCAAGAGTCAGACGCTTAATCGACTGAGCCCCCCAGCGCCCCTGTTGTTTATGTTTTCAAAAGCTTTTGACAAGGAGCTTCATCAAAAGTTGTTATTGTCATTTTTTTTTTAGAGATTTAGCTTGTGTTTTGGGGGGAACTTTTTTTTTAAGTTTATTTTGAGAGAGAGGGAAGGAGAGAGAGAATCCCAGGCAGGCTCCACACCGTCAGCAAGAACCCAATATGGGGCTCGAACTCACGAACCGTGAGACGATGACCTGAGCCAAAATCAGGAGGCAGACGTTTAACCGACCGAGCCTCCCCAGGCGCCCCCTGACAAGGAAAATGCCAGAGCTGGAACTCTGAGTGCATAAAGCTGTGACAGAGATGGCAAGGGGGGCGCCACTACGTACTCTTGCCACTGGAGGGGAGCTGGTCAACTCAACACCCAGAGGGTAGCATTACTTTTGGTGACTTACTCTTAGGCTTCGCAATGAGGTGGAAAAATACAGACTTGGAAACAAGCCAGAACAGAATTTGAATGCTCATTCCACCACTTTCTATATAATTGACAGAAAAGTTACTTTATTGTTTAAATTTGTTTTATCATCTGTAAAAGCAGGTGTAGCAACGCAGACCTTCGAGGCCTGTAGTTTTAAAAAATGGGATAATGCATGTTAAGTGGCCTGGGATGATGCTTTTTAATAAATGGTAGCTATTATCGCCGCCGTCATTGTCCAGGGCCTGGTTCCAAGCGTCTGAGCCCAGGTGCGCCAGAACATATTCACATTGACCATCGCAAGTCAGATCGCTCATTTGAGACTCGTATAAAACAGGACGCTAACGTCTTAACAAAAGTGCAGCTGTGGTGAGGACTGGACTCTGTAATGAGCGCAAACATCGCGTTCTCTCCTGGCGGTCAGATCTGTAGAGGAAAGCATTGCTATCAGAAAACGAAGGTGTGGATGAAATGTGAAATTTGTGCGGAGGGCATTGGTTGTGTGATTCAGAAGGTTGTGGGACCTGCGGATCGCCCCACGTTGTCACTCTGCCTCTCCAAGTCCCTCCAGCTCCCAGCCCATTCCGTCATGGGCCCTGTGCCCGTTTTCTTCCGTTCCCCCTCCTCTTCTCTCTGCCTGGACGCTGTAATTGACCTGGGGGCTTGGGCCGTGGTTATTTTTCCTCCGAAACGTAAACATAGGATCGTGAAGATGAGTACTGACCCCTCTCCTCCCCCGCTTCACTTTCAGCCAGTCACTCCGGTATACATACTGAGTGCCTACCGTCTGAGGTGCTGCGCCCAGGGGCTTGTGCACTGTGAGGCTCTTGATTTTGGCTCCGGTCATGATCTCACCAACCGTGAGATCGAGCCCCACATCACGCTCTGCCCCGACAGCGCAGAACCTGCTTGGATTCTCTCTCCCTGCCCCTCCCCAGCTCACTCGCTCTCAAAACAAACAATCATTAAAAAACATGTTTCCAAATGATCCGATCTACTTTCTCATTTGCATTTGTCACAGTGAGAGACTTGACAAGAAAATGCGTCAGACTCTGAAAACAACTCTTCAGATAATTCTGGCGCTTTTTCCTTCTCCTTCTTGCTCTCCTTCCCATGCAGCTCTCACGCACGCAGACTTACTGGCCCGGAGGTGGGGTAGGTGTCCTGCTTGCTCCTCGTCGCCTGTTACAGGCCGTCATTTCTGCCTCTTCCCTGGAACCCCCAGCTCCACCAGGACACCTGCCATCAAAGCACAGAGCCAGCCACCCACAACCTCTCCTTGAGGTCCTCCGCCGACCCCAGGTCACTCCCTCATCCGCCGGAGGATACGGCACCTGCCTCACTCTTCCCGGGACTGTTCTCCTTGGGGATTTTAATGCACGTGCAGGCAACCCATCTAACGCCCGGCCCTCCTCTCCTCCCACAGTCCGTTTTCCCTTCCTCCTCAGACATCTGCACTCACGGTCACACTCTGGACCTTGTGTCCTTACCAGTAAGTACACTCCTCAGAAACCCCATTTCAAGCAGCCGCGGCCTGACTGCCATCTCCTTCCTACCCTTTCAGCTTCCTCCCTCTAGTACTGTCACTTTAATTTTTTCAACCCCAACAAAACCTCAAACAGACCTATGGATTTATCTTTGCTTCCCTCTCTCCATTCCCCGCTTAAATTCCACGAGCCATTATTATAAGCTGTCTCTCACAACCTCCCTTGTTTTCTTAACCTTCTGTTGGCTCAGACTCTCCTAGAAGACTCCCGGTTAAATCCGGTTTCCGGCTTATTCCGTCCCTGCCCCCCTGCAGCAGAACAGAACAGCAGACCGTAGCTAAAGGAAACTCCGGGATGGTGACTGGTCTCATTTGACGTTCACGGCCAGATTCCTCAAAGGGACTGTCCGTTGCCCTCCAGCCCCGCCTTTCCTCAGTCAGGTCAGTCCCCCCTCTCCTGCCCTCCTTTCCTTAGGCCTCTCCTTACTTCACCCACTGCTCAGGCTCAGCTGAGGACCCAATTCGACGAAGCGGAGCGGCGGGAGCGGTCGGGGGAGCGCTTCCACGTCGGGCCTCCACCAGCTTTGGTGTTCCCTCCTGCTTTGAGGTCAGCCCGCGCCCCCTCCCTTCAGGGCTTCGCCGCCGCCGTATGGCGACTCCTCTCCAGATCATCACTGGTTCAGCCTCGGCAGCGTTCCAACATACCGGGAGATCTCATCCATTCGGTACCCTCTTCCGGCAACTACCCCGATTTTCTCTCCGCGTTGTAGCAAAACTCAAGTGCCCAGACTTGGCTTTCTCCAACTGTTTCCTTCCTAGTCTGCGAACCCCCCTCCAGTCAGGTTTTAGTCTGCCAGAACTGCTCTTAAGAGCAACGCTGATCTCGTTACTGCCAAACCGGACGTGCTCAGCCTTCATCTTCTATCAGCCTCGAGGGAGACCAGTCGGCCGTCTTCGCCTTCTGAGACACAGTTTGCGTGTGGCTTCCGTGTACTGCGCTCCTTCACTATCCCGCCTCACCTGCTGCCTGCCTTCTGCATGGGTCTCACCTTTCTGATTCCTAAGGGCCCCGTCCTCGGAACTCTTCTCTCTGCTCTCCTCCCAAGCCAGCCCGTCCAGTCCCACGATCTTAAATATACACCGTAGGCTGTGGACAGGGTGCACTTCTCTCCTTCGTGCTCCTGACTTGCCTCCCTGGCGGCCTACTGGCGGCCTACGCCTGGATGTCTAAAGGATCCGAAGCAACACTTGGCCCCGATCGCTAAAAGTAAACACACAAACGCAAATGTTGGCAGAGATGCAGAGCAACAGAAACTTACTGCGTGGCGGAGGGGAAATTGTTCCGCCTTGGCGAGTGGTTTGGCGGTGTCTACTGCAGTTGAACATGTGTCCCCCCCCCCCCTCCATGACGCCATCATTTCACTCCTAGGTGTCCAAACAGATGCGTACACGTGCACAGAAGACACGTACGAATGTCACTGGTGGCATTATTCGGAATTGCCTCGCACTGGAAACGGTCGGAACGACGCATCTGTTGGTAGGACGGAGAGACGGTGCTACATGCACAGCTCCTTGCAGCTGTGAGCCTCACACGCACGGTCTGAGTTTAAAAAGCTAGTCACAGAAGCCTCCAGCTTTGCGAGTTTGTAGGAGCAAAGAGCAAAACCGGTGAAACTTATCTATGGTATTAGAATGCAGGACGGCGGTTACCTTTGGGGAAGAGCGAGGTTGTGACTGGAAGGGGCTTGAGAGGGGCTTCTGGGATGCTGGTTGTACAGATGTGTTCTTTGTACGCTTGTATTTTGTATGTGTGGTTTTTTTTTTTTTTTTTTTTACCATGTTTAAACAAGTTCCAAAACTGAATTCTGATTCGTCACCCCTCGTGTGAACCCGCGCCCTCTCTGGTGACCTCTGGCTCAGAACACCGCAGCTTCTTTGTGCGGGTTACACGAGCTAAAGCCCTGAGAGCCATTCTGGTTTCTTTCTCTCACGCTTCCGCGTCCACACCGTCAGCAAACCGGTCTGTTGTGTTTTCAAAATACGGCCTCAGCCGCTTCCTACCACTCACTGCTACGGTTTTGTCCAAGTTGCCATCAGCCCTTAGTTGGACTTCTTGGAGTAGTGTCCCGCTCGAGTCTTCTGGTACTTTCGACCCTGCAGTCTCTTCCCTACATCACAGCAAGTGACCCTTTTATTTTATTCATTTTTAATTTTTTTAATGTTTATTTATTTTGAGAGAACATGAGCAGGGGAGGGGCAGAGAGAGAGGGAGACCCAGAATCCAGGCAGGTTCCAGGCTGTGAGCTGTCAGCACAGAGCCCGACATGGGGTTTGAACCCACGAACCGTGAGATCATGACCTGAGCTGAAGTCGGACTTTTAACCGGCTGAGCCACCCAGGTGCCCCAGTGACCATTTTAAAACATAACCAAAATCACATCCCTCCCCTGCTCAGTAGGCTCCAGTGACTTACTGTCTCATTCTGAATAAAATGCCAAATCGTCCCAAGGCCAGGCAGGCCCTGTGTGAATGTTTTCCAGCCATCTGACCTCTCCTACCACTCACCGAGCTCCAGCGGGTGTTCCTAGAACAGCCAAATGCTTCCGTCTCAGCCAAATGCTTCCAGGCCACACCCTCTGCCTGGAAAGTTCTCTCCTCCCAGGTATCTACTTAGTTCATTCCTTCAGTCTCTGTTTGGAAACGGACCCTCTCCTGAGAAAGGAGTTTCCGGCCATCTGATTTGCATCGGCAGGGCAGCCCTTAGGGGGGTTTCCCACAAGCCATCTGTGCTATTTTAGTGCTATTTAAATACCGTCGCTCAGCATTTTACACATCTAAAAAATTTTTTAATATTTATATTTGAGAGAGAGAAAGAACCAGCAGGGGAGGGGTAGAGAGAGAGGGAGACAGAATCCAAAGCAGGCTCCAGGCTGAGCTGTCAGCACAGAGCCCAATGCGGAGCTTGAACTCACAAGCCGTGAGATCGTGACCTGAGAAGTTGGACGCTCAATCGACCGAGTCACCCAGGCGCCCTGGCATTTTACACATTTATTTATAATAAATGTGAGTTCTGTGAAAGCAGATTTGGTTTGGTCCATGTCTGAAGCCCCACTACTGTAAGGCCAGGTAACTCAGGCACTGGCTGTGGATGAATTACTTTTAATGAAGACCGACTAGGTTATGTGATATTTCCCCCTTTCCTGCTTCCCTCACCAAGGTATTGGACAAAAACCCAGTGAGGTGGCCCTTTATAATCTGGCGACAGACTAGGAAATTGCCGATCTAGGACCGTGGGAAAAATGCTTGGTCTCTATATGGGCACTGGACAGTCTTGGATGCTGAAACACCCTTAGAACTACATATGAAGGTCATAGAATTTTTTAGAAATCATAGAGAATTCCTTGCCTCCCAAAGTGTTGTTTTCTGGGTTACTGCTGAGATCCTTGTCAATGGTCGTGGCTACACCTCTGATGTAAACTGAACCGCTCTTATTTTTCTGGGCTGATCATAATTTCAAGGAAAAAGCTGTAACTTCTTTTAAAGTTTTTTAAAAAGCTGTAACTTCTAACTTCCAAGTCTCCCCTTTAGATTTTAGTTGTACCCTGCCGTCTAGTCCGACACACTGGGATCCGGCACGTTATGTAAATCTGTAGCTACGTTATGGTAGGTGTCTGTGGCGTATAAATAACAAAATTAGGGGAAAAAAGACATACCGCTTAAAGTAACTTCCTTTCTCGGTTCTTCAAATAGGAGTGAGGAGGGAAAAAAGGAGAGCCCGTGGCTAGGGGACACATCAGGCGAAGGACACCAGGCACCACAGTGGGCGATGAGACGGACGCGTCTGAGCAGCGGCTGGTAGTCTGCCCGCCTGGGGACCTGGGAGGTGTTCCGGGACAACTAGGAGATACGCTTTTGTGGGCTACTCAAAAAGATACAGAAACTAAGGTCACGTTAACTTTCGGAGTCTCCCTGCTCGTCCCTGGTCGGGGCCTGGCTTACCGGGAGTGGTTAGCACACAGTCTGGAGAGCTGGTGGGCCGGCACAGGGGGAGGCATGGAAGAGGATGAAGTTAGGCAGTGACGGCATAGTCCCGGGGCTCTGCATCTGACCTGACAGCATCTGAAGGGATCAAGTTAAGGGAACAAAGTGGGACCTTTCAGGGTTCAGGACGCACTTCCACATAAATCCTGTTCGTTTAGGAATCGGTGGTACAGGGACAGGAGTCCTCTCCTTGCAGACAGACGCGGGGATCTCCTCTGAAATGAGGACCCTTCCCACAGATGCAGAGGCTTCATTTCCTTGGAATCTGAGCGGCTCAGAGTCCAGCCAGAGCTTACCCTGTGACCGGGGTCCAGTCCTCCTGGCCAGTCTTCTCTCTCCCCAATGGGACGACCTAAGTCCTACGTGACAGAAGTCTCGAGAAATTGAGGAATACCAAGGTGACGTTCCTTTATAGATGCGTCAAGTTACGACAGAAAAAGGTCCTGAGATTTAAATGGCTACATTATTTCCTGAATTCTGTTTTTCACCGTCTGGCATCTTCAGTCAAGGAGGGGCCCAAATCCCACTGTAGGTCACTGGCATTTATATAAATAAGCCAAAAAGACTGCATGGATTTTTTTTTTTTTTTCACTTGTGAAAATCTGCAGCGCCCCCTCCCCCAAACCTCACCTGCAGAAGAGTCTAGAACTCCTTTTCTGTGCTACCCTGTTGTCAGAGCTCTCCATTCTCAAGGCCAGGCTGGGAAGTTGTCAGGTGCCCCTTAAAAGAGCTACCTGATCATCAGACTCCATCCGGAGGAAACCTGATGCTGATTTCTGGCCGACGCGTCGCCCTGCCTGCCAGGGGCATCGTGGGCACGGTCGTCTGCTTCAGAAATCTGGGGGCCAAGGAAAAGCAGGTAAAATGACCTTTACACAGCTGTTTAATTTCTGCAGTGTGGTGAGGAAATAAGTTGACCCTACACCCCAGAGCCTGTGCGAACCCAACTTAAAAAAATATTACAAAAACTATACTGTGTACAGCAGCCAATCTGTGAGGCTTGTAAGACGAGCCGCAGGAAGAAGCTACAATTCAAGGAGGGGGAATGAAATCTGCCCCCTTGTTCTTTCCAGGGTGCGCGGCAGGAGTGTGCCTGGTCTAACCCCCCAGGCCAGTCTCTGAGCACAGGGCCTTGGCAACAGAATTTTACAAAGTTCCTGAAGTGATTCCACAATGCAATGAAGGTTAAATAACACTGGTTTCAGGTACAGAAGAGGATCTTTGTAGGTTGTGATGAGCTAGAATGTTAAAACCAGAAGAGAAAATAACAGGAAGGTTTAACGTTATACTGACGTAAGCCACTATATAATGAGTTATTAGTTTAAGAATGCTTTACAGTTCTTTTTATTAGGAACCAGTTAATCAACTTAAATGCATTAGAACAGAAGCATAACAGATCCCCAGCCTAGTTACTGAAGCACAGACGCTTTCTATTGGCAAAACATGCATAAATATACACACTCTAGATGCGACACAGCAAAATGCTGACGTGCAGTGACCCCGTTCAAGAGTACACTGTGAACACAAAAAAGTGGAATATAAAATTCCAAACAACCTTTGAAAGCGTCCACTCCAAATCCCCTCATTCACGGAGCAAAGTGAAGCTTAAAACAGTCGAATTTTCCAACGTCACAAAGTTGCTCGAAAACCACTGGATTGCTTCATCCCAATGTACTTTCCCTTCCATAGTGCGACCGTGAAAAGTTAACATCTTTTAGGCAGTTTCTCACGTCACTCTGAATCTTCAGCACTTAACCAAAGGACAGACGGGAGCAAATGTGTCCGCCACGTCTGTGATGTTCCCGCAAGGGTCATATGCCCGGGTGCAGTCTCTGGTGCTTGTTGAGAGCAGAGCGGTATCGGAAGGCTTTCCCGCAGTCGCTACATCCAAAAGGCTTCTCTCCCGAATGAATCCTCTGGTGCTGGATGAGGTACGTGCTCTGGCTGAAAGTCTTCCTGCACTCGTTACAGTTATAAGGTTTCTCCCCCGTGTGCGTGTTCTGGTGTTCGGTCAGGTGCGTGCTGCGGCTGAAGGCTTTGTCACACTCGTTGCACTTGTAGGGCTTCTCTCCCGTGTGAATTCGCTGGTGCTGAGTCAGGTGAGAGCTCTGGCTGAAAGCCTTTTCGCATTTATTACACTGGTAGGGTTTTTCTTCCGTGTGAGTCTTTTGATGTTGAGCAAGAGAGGAACAGTGCCGGAAGGCTTTGCCACACTCCGCGCACTCGTAAGGCTTTGCTCCCGTGTGAATCCGCTTGTGTTGCGTGAGGTGTATGTTCTGGTTGAAGGCTCTCCCGCACTCGTTACACTTGTAAGGTCTTTCTCCGGTGTGTATCTTCCTGTGCTGAATCAGGGAGGAGCCGTAGCTGAAGGTTTTCCCACATTCGTGACACTGATAGGGCTTCTCACCGGTGTGAATTCTTTCGTGTTTAGCAAGAGACGAACTCCGAATAAAGGCTTTCCCACACTCCTTACATTCATAAGCTTTCTCCTGGGTGTGAGTCTTCTGATGTTGATTCAGGTTGGAGAGATAACTGAAAGCCTTTCCGCACTCATTGCATTCAAAGGGCTTTTCCCTGGTGTGAATTCTCCGATGCTGCGTCAGGGACGAGCAGTAACTGAAGGCCTTCCCGCATTCGTTGCACTTGTAAGGTTTCTCTCCGGTGTGAATTTTCAGATGTTGAGCGAGGGAGGACCAGTAACTGAAGGACTTTCCGCATTCGGCGCAGTCGTACGGCTTCTCCCCGGTGTGTGTTTTCTGATGTTGGGTGAGGTTGGAGTGCTGACTGAAGGCTTTCCCACATTCGTTGCATTCGTAGGGTTTTTCACCAGTATGGATCATGTGGTGACGAATAAATGTCGAGGGCCCATTGAAGGCCTTCCCGCACTCGTTGCATTTATAGGTCTTCTCTCCAGTGTGAATTTTTTGATGCTGAGTAAGGTGCGTGCTCCTGGTGAAGGTTTTGTCACATTCATCACATTTGAAAGGTTTTTCTCCCGTGTGAATTTTCTGATGTTCCATAAAGTGGCCTCTCTGGCTGAAGGCTTTTCCACACTCATTGCAGGTGTACGGTTTCTCCCCAGTATGAATCCTCTGGTGCTGCACAAGATGGGTCCTCTGACTGAAGGCTTTCCCACATTCGTCACATTTATAGGGTTTTTCTCCAGTGTGGATTCTTTGATGTTGAGTAAGAGACGGACCCTCAATGAAGCCCTTCCCACACTGATCACATTTGTAGGGTTTATCTCCAGTGTGAATTCTTTGATGGTTGATAAGGTTTTCACTCCGGCTGAAGGCTTTTTCACATTCATTACATTTGTAAGGCTTCTCCCCGGTGTGCGTCCTCTGATGGCGAATGAGAGCAGAACAGTAACTGAACGCTTTCCCACATTCGTTGCACTTACAAGATTTCTCTTTTCTGACCGGGTTTGTATTCTGTTTGACGCTCGTCTTAGTAGCGGTCTCTTCTGCAGATGTTTCTTGTGTCACAAGGTTTGAGCTTACACTGATGCTTTTTTCAAAGTCCTTGTTTATAGGGCCTCTCTCCCAAGTGGGTATCGTCTTTTCGGTTATTTTCATCTCTCTTGGCAGCGCCTGCTGGTGTGCCTGACGCTTCTCCAGACTGCCTTCGTACCCCCAACTTTCTGAAAAGTCAGAACCGCGAGGGTCTTCCCTTTTGTGGTTTTCCACCACTGCCCTGTGACACGGCCGCTCTTCGGAGATGTCCGGCTCTGGGACTGCTCGGCTTTCTTCTGGTCCGATGTCACGGTCTGCAAGAAAAAGAAAACGCCCATGTTCTCTATTCAGAAGGGGGAAAAATAACTGCCCTTGTGGGAATGATCTAATGAAGCTAAAAATAAAGTTTTTGGGAAGTCCTGAGGACTTTCGAGCGCAGCCCTCTTATTTGAGGAGAAGGTTGGAAAGAGCCAAGGATAGCCATAAATAAAATCCGAAAGCGGTGAGACAATGTCTAATCCCACGTCACAGAGATTATCTGTGCCAGTAAGGAAACGCCACTTGAGGTCACAGTAGGTTAAGGACACACCACAGAGCTGGCCAAGAGGAGACACAGATAGGCTAACGGAGGTGGTCTGAACTGGGATTCCTTGCCAGTGAACAGCAAAACAAAAATCAAGGAACCAAGATTCCCAGTAGGGACAGAAGGGGAAGACTTGGCTAAGACCACGGTGTTTAGCCTGGAACACGATCTAGTCCGTCTCTGCCAGAGACGCGAAGTTGTCAGCAGAGGAAATACTTCAAGGCAGGCAGATGACAAGGTCAATTCTCGGCATTTTGAGGATGAGAAAAGGCAGTGACAGAGCAGACTGGGGCGGTGTTTGTGGGCGTGGAAGATGCCCAAAGTAGAAGGACCCAGACGCTCAAGTGACAGGAAAGATCAGCTTCAGGGGAAGCGAGAGCTGCGGAAGCGACAGGAACGTTTCGGGGGAGGGGCTCAATAAAACATAAACAGAGTTGAATACGTAATAATCTACACACAAGGCAGTTTATCAGCAAACGAACAACAGAAGCGGCGCCAGACCGGGGCTTCTGCACAAGCAGGAGGCGGAGCGCTGCCCCAGACACAGGCGACAACTAAAACTAGGCCCGTCGACGCCGGTAGAGTCGGGAAAGATGAAAAGCCGCATTTAAAACGTGTTTCTTTGGTCCCTTTGACAACAGGAGGCTGCGGCAGACACGCGAGAACCCCAAGTGTCCCGTGCTGCCGGCCTCGTCACGGTCACCATCACGGTCCCCGCCAGCACGCGCCCAGAGCTCTCCTGTCCCCTCTCCGTCCCTGGCGCCCTGGGGAATGGCCAAGCTTCCGTGTAAGAAACGGGTACCTTTCCTTAAGAGAACGGCACCTGGCAAGCCACGTGTACAGCACGTGCCCGTGAGGAACGGCTCCCAGAAGCGCTTCCCGGTGAGCAGGTGGAGACCGCGGCCTGTGAGGCCGTTCGGCGGCTCGTCTCCAGCCCCGGAGTCCCAGGGGAAGCCGGGACGTGCTCTCCACGTTGTCACGTCTGCGCGGTAACCAACGGAATGACCAGAACGGCAGTGGCGGGGCAGAGAAGGAAGGCTTGGAGGACCGTGGGGCGTGAGCTCGGGAACTCCCGAGCCTGCCTCGCTGGGTTTCCAAGGCGCAGGGCGCACCGAGCCATAGGATGAACACGCCCAAGGCCCTACTTGAGTAGACGAGGGAGGTGGGTGAGATTAGGTAAACGGGGCAGAGGTTTAAGAATAGGGAATCTCAGGATGACAGCATCCAAGAGGAGCTAAACGAGATGAGGCTGCAGGGCGGAAAGCACCCCCCCCCCCCAACTTAGTACAGTAGCAGGAAGCTGATTTCACGGGAAGGAAGGACCCAATGAGGCAAACGGGTACAGAGGGCTATAGACCACCACGGGATGATGTCACCCAGAGCGGAGCTAATTAGCAAAAGAAAGGTGCCTGTAGACCCTGAGGTGCAGGCTCTTTCTAGTCCCTGAGACCCAACCTTCCAACGTGCCGCCAGGAGTTTGTTTTGTACTGACCCAAACCCCCAACACCGCTTACCCTCAAAACCCCCTCCCTCACGCCCATGAGTTAACCTTCATGATTTCATGGGTTTCATGGTCTCTTTGTACGTGCCCGTCCCCAGGCTTGTACGCCTCCTGATCCTAATAAAAACGAAGCAAGACCCTTGCTCGGGGCTCTTGTCTCCTCCCGACATGAGCCTCTCTCACATTTTTAATCCTGCATCCGGCTCTCTTGCTAGACAAGAGAGAACTCCATACCCAGGGTCTACGACAGAGAAAGTTCCAGAAGGCCAGACTGAACCGCACCACTCCCACGGCAGAAAGGCATTTGCGCTTTACTAGTGTGAAGCTGTGGGCACCGAGCGCAGGACCGCAACACCCCTGTGCGTGGAGAAGTACTCACACACGCGGACGGGCGGACTGCCACACACCAGGGAGACCGTAGGGATCGCGGCTACGCATCAAGATTCTGCAGAGACCAGGTCACCAAGACAGCCCAGAGGAGACGGCAGAAAGAGGGCAAGGAGGACAATACAAGGACCAGGAGCCACTTCGGTGCAGGTATTGTTACCGCTTCCGATTACTGTACATTTCTGTAAATCTGTAAACTGCTTTTACAGAGGGAAAAAGCGCCAGGTCCGCAGCTAAGAGGAAGTCTGCTCTGAGGGCTGAAGCGGGCGGGACCAACGGCCAGCTTACAAGATGGCCATCGTTTGGTCACGTCCCAGGAATGAAAGTAAACCAAAGAATGGAGCCAAATATTTCAAGGGACTGTCTTCTACCTACGGACCGGGTCACTGGAACCACCACCTACATGAGCTATGTATGTAGCTCATGTACATGACACACCAACATGAGGGGTCTAGTATTTTTACCTAAATAAGTCTTTTTGGTAATGACTAAAGCATTTTGTGAAAAGTCTAGGATTTTTAGATACATATTTAAATATTTTTAAATTGCTTTTTCATCTGCTCAAGTTGGAACTTTTAAAAACTTCGTTTTTAATTTGTAATAAAACTTGACCATTTTTTTCCCCAAAAGTTAACAACATGTAAGCATGACTTAATAAAAGCTTTTTTTTTTTAAATCACTTTTCTAAATTGTGTTCCATGAAACCATCTTCTTTTAAAAAATGTATTTATTTTGGGGGCGCCTGGGTGGCTCAGTCGGTTAAGCATCCAACTTCGGCCCAGGACATGATCTCACAGTTCCTGAGTTCGAGGCCCGCGTCAGGCTCTGTGCTGACAGCTCGGAGCCTGGAGCCTGCTTTGGATTCTGTGTCTCCCCATCTGTCTCTGTCTGCCCCTCCCCAGCTCATGCTTGCACTCTGTCTCTGTCAAAAACTTAAAAAAAAAAAATTATTTATTTTGAGAGGGAGTGCACACAGGGGACGACGGGCAGAGAGGGAGAGAGAATCCCAAGCAAGCTTCACAATGTCAGCACAGAGCCCGATGTGGGGCTCGAACTCCCAGAACGTGAGATCATACCAAGAGTCAGACGCTCAATGGACTGAGCCACCCAGGGGGCCTCTAAGGGAAATATTTTAATTGTGCAGTTTGGAAAGGATTCACTGTTGGGAGGGTGAGGGTTTGAGGAAGAATGTGACATTCTATGCAACCCTGTTGGAAATTCATAAGGCCCAACTACGTATTTGAAAATCTGAGTTCTTCTGGCAAGAAACCTGCTAAAATTTTAGATGATCCAACACTTCCCAAATCTGAACACAGAGTACTTTCTTTTCTCCATAAAAAAGAACCCCCACCCCAGCTCACTGACTCTGGAGATCTATCCCTTACCTTGTATGACTAAGTCTGTATATGTTTTCAGGGTCAGATCTCTGAAGAGGTCTCTCTGTGCAGTTGGGAATTCACGGTTTACAAGAAAGTTATTCACAGTCTCAAGGACGGTCTGAGTCGTAAGATCGGAGGCGTAAGGAATAAAATGGAAGACTGCAGACACAGACTCGCTCGTGCAGAGTTTGGCTGGGAAGGCAAGGAGGCAGCCTGGATGGTGGCCGAAAGGATGAACAGTGTTGAGTAAAAGTATTCAGAAATTTAGGTTACTGTTTCCGTTTGAAAGGCCTAGTAATAGAGCCTGTGGATCTAAAAAAAAGGGGGAAAAACAACCCTGTAGGGCTGTGAAGCGAGGTGATAGTTAAGAGATCAGAGTCCCAAAGGAGGTGGGGAAAGATGGAACCCACCGGAGTCCAGGTTAAGAGGTTGCCTTCAGAACAAGGCAGGAAGGATGCCTCCTGGGAGAGGAATATAAAACTAGAACAGATGTCGAAAGCCCCAGTGTTCTCACGAAGCCCAAGAGTCCGGATGGATTCTCGTTTCGCCACGGGAGCTGCTTTCAAGAAAAACAGATCTATCTAGATTTCAGCCATAAAAACCTCTTGCCAGGCTGAGGCCTAGAAGTGACGATGCTCTTCCCCCAGGTCCCCAGTACTTACCCCCGCCAGTAGCTCCCGGAACACCGGACTCCACCACCCATGGCTCCGTCCCTTGTTCTAACTGGGAAATCACGTCAGGTTTGGAGACTTGGAGTCCTGCTCACAGGGGGAAAAAAAGGTGTCTGGCTGCAGTAAAAGCCCCGTGGGACAAATCCGACGGCTCTGAACAGCACATAAAGCCTCGGCGGTCCAAATGCCCAGACATGGTTTAATCTGGAAACTGACGTGGGTTCAGAAAAATTACTAGGTTGTACTTCTACCTGCTAGGAGAGTAGAAACCTTTTCAAAACTTAGCAATCTTTGCTTCCTTAACTTCATCAGAGGCAAAAACTTACCGAAGCAGAGAGCCCTCCTCCTCCACACCCACAGACACTTAACTCCGAGAGACCCTTACCTATAGAGACAAGGTGTGTATAATTCTCCAGCGTCACATCCCTGAACAAGTCTCTCTGTACAGGGTCCAGCTGTTTCCATTCCTCCTGGGTAAAATCCACTATCACATCCTTGAAGGTCACGGATTCCTGAAATAGCAAACATATTTCTCCTCAGCCATAACGCATTAACCCGGGGAAAGGGCCAAGTCGGCAACACTGACAGAAGCAAGGCGAGACAGTTGCGGGGCCATCTGGAAAAGGACTCTGATGGGTCCTCTTTGTGAAGTGACTATAAAAACGGTACCTCGTTCGTAGGCTCCCTGTGAGATCTATATAAGAAGTCAACGTGACACATTTAGGGTCTGGCATACAATTAGTGGTAAGTCAATGGAGGCCTTTGTTGTGGTCAGTCATTGTCACCTCCGTGTTCTAAGGTCTATCAAGTATTAATAATACACCTACTAACAAAAATGAAATGTTTTACTACCTACAATGTTCAGTAACAATCAAAAATGTTTCTGAAAGAATCTGGGGAGGAGAATTCCCTATCACGTCTCAAAGTATACCAAGATGTATACCAAAAGATTAAGATAAATTAAAACTGAGTGCCCGAGTAAGGAATAAAACTCAATGTAGCAAAACAGTCCAAAAACGGACCCATGGTTATAAGAACTGAATATATGGATTAAGCAACCATCAAATCAGTTTGAAAAAGCTGAATTAGTCACCAAACGGTGTCATAACAGTGACTGTCCAGAGAAAAAAATGAAGGTGGGTTTCTTCATGGCACACAAATATTTCTGTTGAGTCGAAATTCAATTTTAAGAAAAAGCAAAAATAGAGTAAGAGGTAGGGTTTATAATCTTGCAGTGTAGAAAGCAAACATCCTAAGACAGACTGACCCATACCGCCACACAAATGTGTAAAACTTCTCAAATAAGCCATAAAAGGCAATATTCTGAGATCCCATAAATAGCAAAAGAAGCCCGATGAACCCACATCAATAAAAAAAAAAAGCCAACAACCCAAACAGGCAATTCACCCGACAGTGTTAAATAAGCCATGAAAAATGCCCCACTCCACCGCCACTACGGTGGGAGGAGCTCAGGCCGGCTAGCGCCGCGGGCAGCGCGCATGTGCAGCGTGGCAGGGACACGCGGTCTGTCTCCGGGGCCATCTGACGGGATCCATAGAACTTTAAATGCACGTATCCGTGAATCCAGCGTTATTGCTTGTAGGAATTTATTCTCCAGAAACACCTCGGATGCAAAGACATACGCACCAGTGCCCTCGCAACACCGTGCAGGGAAAACAAGCAAATGCCCATTAATAGGACAGAGCTTACAGACTTTGTGGTGTATCCGTGCTACGCACTTGACGCGGACTTTTAAATGAAGTAGCTCGATGTGCGCTAATTAGGAAATGACGTGTGATACGAAGATCAGTATACATGGCCTGATCCTGGTTCTGTTCTTATGAACAGGCAAGTTCTATGTAAATGACAGAAAAAAACCTACAAGACGACACAACCAAGTATCAGTGGCGCTGTGTGGTGGGACTCGGAGGCAGTACGGGGGACGTCCTACTTCTGTCTTGATTCTGCATTTGAAATCGGGTGAGTTAATTTGGTTTGAAATTGGTAACTGTTGAGATTTCTGCCTCTGACCACAGCAGAGCGACCGGACGGGCTCTCCCGGTGCGAGCGAGCACACACCCCGAAACAAACACGCTGGCACTTGAACAGCAGGCGGACGGAGAGAGGGGAGCCGATCACCTGAGCCCCGCACCCCCTCGTTTCCGGCCCGGAGGCGCTAGGGACCCACAGCAGGAGGCAGGGCCCATCCCCGACGGGCGTCTCCACGCCGGAGGCTCAGGACTGCGCGCGCGCGGAGGAACGTGCACGTTATGGCGTAAGCTCTGTCACACGGGCAGCTGCCGCGGTGACAGAGCCAGAGTGGGGGGGACGCGCACGCTCCACTCCCCTACCGTTCCGGCACACTCCAGGAGCGAGGCCAGAGGAACAGCGGCAGGTCTGGGCTGTTCGGCCCTTGCTAAGCTGCAGGGACACGTGACCAAGCCCTGGAAGCGAATGCCTGGGAGTCCCCGACGGCGGTGTTACCGTGTGCCTACGCGCCACGTCCCAGACCTGTCCGCACGTGAAGACACGCGCACACGGCGCCCACTTTGGGGTCTGCGCCACAGCCGCTCAGAGCCGCTCAGGACTCCAGCAGGCTTCCCGTCTCCTCCCCTGTCCGTGCGTCCCCTGTCCGTGCGTCCCAGCTGGAAAGGAAGTGCCTCTGCGTGACCGTGACCGTCACAGAGGGAGGACTCGGAAGCGTGTACCTGATGTCTCTGGATTCCGCTTGTGATCTTTTCCCTTCTCACGCTGTTTTGTGTCCTTCGTTGTAATAATCTTTAGCCCTAAGTCTTGCCACCGAGTTGGGCGAGTCATTCTGGCAAATCACTGAATTCAAGGGTGGTCGTGGGCAGCCCGAAAAATGGACCCAGAGTAAGGCTAGGCTAGACCAACCTTAAAGAAAGCTTAGGGATCAAAAACAAACCGCAAGGGGCGCCTCGGGGGCTCAGTCGGTTAAGCGTCCGACATCAACTCAGGTTATGATCTCAGTTTATGGGTTTGAGCCCCGGGTTGGGCTGTGTGCTGACAGCCTGCTTTGCATTCTGTGTCTCCCTCTCCCTGCCCTTCCCCTGCTCGTGCTGTCTCTCTATCTGAAACAGACATCAAAAAACCCCACAAAACTTCAAGAAGATCAAGCTGTGGTCCAGATGAGAGTAACAAGACTGGATTTACACTCCTGCATGAAATAACCAGAAACCCCCAGACAAAACCTATGAAACAACAGTTTCCAAGACAACGAATCTCCTACCACAAAGGACAGCCATCCCTAAGAATCAGTAAAGCAGTGAGGTGGGCCGTACAGCTGCTCCCACTTCCTGCCCCGAGAGCCCATGGACAGAGGGCCGCAGAGGAGACAGCGAGCAGAGAAGCCCCAAGAGCCGCAGAGGCTCCCACTTGAGCTTCCGGCAAGTAGCCAACCGTGCGTGGCTGCGAAGAGGCCGCCGGAGGCAGGGAGAGAATTGCCCGGTACCGGCGTTCAAAATGGGCTGGAGACAGTCTCCATTCCCATCACCAGTCGAGGTGGAAAATTTCATGGTTCATTAGACATTGGGTAGAATACGCAGGAAGGTCGTGTCTCAAGAGTGGCAGTAAGTGGCCTTAGACTATACACTGTCCTGGTTCACCTAACAGACCTTAAAGCAAGATTTGAAAGAAACACTGGTTCGGGCACCATAACTGCATCCCAGAATAAGGCTCAAGGATATTTGACAGGCACACAAAACTATGCAGAACCCAACAAAGTTAAATCAGAGATTTAAAGCAGAGATTATGAGGTATACAGAGCAGCAGGAAAATACAGCCTATAATGAGGAAAATAACCAGTTAAAGCCAACCCGGAACTAACACACATGCTAGAATTAACAGATGAGAACATTAAAAATTATTCTGGCCGTATTCCGTATGTTCAAAAAGCTAATAGAGGCACGCGAGACATTTTTTAAATAGACCTAAGTGGAACGTCTAGAGCTAAAAATGAATGTCTGGAGATGAAGAACACACTGAATAGTGTTCATGGCAGATTAGGGATGAAGGAGAAAAGATTAATAAATTCAAAGACAATGAGATAAAAACTATCAAAAGTGAAACAGGAAAAAAAACATGTAAAAAGATATAGCTTCAGGGAGCTCTGGGCAACTTCAGATGGCCCCTTACGTGTGTAGCTGGAGTCCCTGAAAAAAGAAGAGGAGAGGAGCAGAGAAAACATTTGAAGAAATAAATTTGAAGAAATAAATTTTTTTCTAAACTTGATGAAAATTGTAAACCCACAGATCGAAGAAACTCCATGAACTCCAAGTATAAGAGACACAAATCTACATTGAGACACATCTTAATTAAATAGCTCAAACCCAGTGATGGAGAAAATCCTGAAAAACAGGGCACATGAATAAATATAAAGGAACAGAGAAATGACAGCAGCTTTTTCGATGCAAGCAGTGCACAGAGGAGAAAATGAAGCAACAACAGCGTAGAACAGAATAGACAGTGTAGAGAGGAGAACGGTCAATGCAGAACTGAAAAACAAAGGCACAATAAAGACTTCTTCAGATATAAAAACTTGAAGGAATTCCGTGGCTACAAAGGTGCTCTGAGAAATCTTAAGACCTTCATGCAGAAGAAGAAATGATACCAGATGAAAATAAGGGCCTACACCAAGGATTCTCAACCTTGTCGTTACTGATATTTTGGACCAGATCATTCTTTTAAATAATCCGGGGGGAAGGGGCATCACTGCATCAACCCACCGGATGCCAACAGCACTTCCCACTGAGTCAGGACAACCAAAATGTCTCCTGACATTTCTGAATGTCCCAGGGGTCAAAATCACCATAATTGTGAATCACTGATGTACATCATAAAGGATGAGAAACACTAGAAATAGTAGTTGGGTGGATAAACATATATACATTTTTCTTACTATTTTTTCCAGCTCTTTAAAAGGTAATTGCTTGGGGCGCCTGGGTGGCGCAGTCGGTTAGGCGTCTGACTTCAGCCAGGTCACAATCTCGTGGTCCGTGAGTTCGAGCCCCGCGCGAGTTCAAGCCTGTTTCTGATTCTGTGTCTCCCTCTCTCTCTGCCCCTCCCCCGTTCATGCTCTGTCTCTCTCTGTCCCAAAAATAAATAAACGTTGAAAAAAAAATTGTAAAAGGTAATTGCTTAAACAAAAATAAGTATTGTGGGATTTATAACAGGTGTACAAGTAAAACGTGTCTGGGGGCGCACCTGGGCGGCTCAGTCGATTAAGTGTCTGACTCTTAGTTTTGGCTCAGGTCATAGTCTCATGGTTCGTGAGTTCGAGCCCCCAGTCGGGTTCTGCGCTGACAGCGCGGAGCCTGCTTAGGATTCTCTCTCCCTCTCTCTCTGCCCGTCCCCAGCTCATGCTCTCTCACTCTCAAAAATAAACATTAAAAAAATATTAAGAAAAAAATAAAATTTCTTGAAAAACAAACATATGGCAATAACTGCATTAAAAACTGGGAGGAGTGGACTGGAAGTGCACTACTGGAAGGTTCTTACATTATTCCTGAAGGGCAGCCTCGCCTGAAAGCAAATGGCAATAAATGTGTATACCTTAAGCAACAGATAAAATAACCAAGGGTTATGGCTAGTAAGCTAGTGAAGAAAACACACTGGAATCCTAAGCAATATTAAGTTTCCAGAAGAAGGTACGGATAGAGGAAAAAGGGAATGAAGGCAATACAAATAAGAAGAAAAAGCTAGATGACAGACTTACACTAATCACTTCAACAATCACATTAAATGTAAATGTGAATGTATCACATTAGATATAAAATCACATTAAATAAATAGTCTAAACACCCCAGCGAAAAGGCAGATTGCCTGACTGGACAGAAAAAGCAAAACCCAATGAACTACATGTTGTCTATAAGTAACTCACTTTGAATATAAAGACACAAAGTAAAAGCAAAGGATGAAAAAAGATACGCTACGCTGACCCCAAGCAAATATCAAAGTAAGTTTCGAGACAAACAATATTACCAGGCATAAAAAATAAAAAGTTCATTTCTCAATGATAAATAAGGTCAGGTGATCAAGAGGACATAACAATCCTAAATGTTTACACACCTAGAAGCAGCTTCACAATACATGAAGGAAAAGCCGATGGAATTGCAAGGAGAAATAGACAAATCTATATGATAACAGCCCCAAATTTCACTATCCCTATCACAACATTTGATAAAACAAGTAGAAAATCAGTAAGGATATAAAACACTTGAGGGGCGTCTGGGTGGCTCAGTCTGTTACGCGTCTGACTTCGGCTCAGGTCATGATCTCGCCGTCCATGAGTTCAAGCCCCAGGTCAGGCTCTGTGCTTTCAGTTCAGAGCCTGGAGCCTGCTTCGGATTCTGTGTCTCCCTCTGTCTCTGCCCCTTCCCTGCTCACACTGTCTCTTTCTCTCTCAAAAATAAAAAAAATATATATTAAAAAAAAACCCACTTGAACAACAATCAACTTGACCTAAATGACACGTGTGGTATATGGAATAGTGGCCCTCCCAAAGATGTCCACATCCTAATCCTTAAAACCTATGAAATTATTATCTAATACAAGAGACACTGCAGAAGCGATCCCGGTGGGGAAATATCCCAGAATGCATGAGGGGCCCAAGGTAATCAAGAGTCCTTACAAGAGGGAGGCAGGAAGGTCACAGGGCAGATGTGAAGAGGGAAACAAGTCAGAGTCGCAGAGAGGTCTGCAGATGGAGGAAGGGGACACAAGCCAAAGAATGCAGGCAGCCTCGAGAAGCTGGAAGAAGGGAACAGATTCTGCCCTAGAGCCTTCAGAGGATGCAGCCCAGCCTACTGACCCCTGCAACTAAGCCAGTAAATGTGTGGGTTCAAGCCATTAAGCTTGTAAAAGGAAACAAATACATTCTTAGAATCCTCTACCCAACAACCTGAAAAAATACACATTCTTCTCAAGTGCTCACTGCTCATTTACCAAGATAGACTATAATGAGAACAAAAGTCTCAGATTCAAAGAGATTCAGTCATACAGAGAATGTTCTCTGGTTGGGTATCTTCACTGTCTTGACTGTGGTGATGGTTTCATGAGTGCACGTGTACGTCAAAACTTATCAAGTTATACACTTTAAATATACACAGTTTATTAGCATATCATCCACCAATAAAAAATAAAGACCTACCAGAGTCTTTGAGTCTGAGCTCAAAGTAGGAAGAACTGGGGTCATTTCTTTGACGATTACATTGTGGGACAAGAAGTAGGGGGAAAAAATCTAAGAAAAAGGAGCCTGATTAAAGGGGGGCTTGAGGTTAATTATACCTGGTGGAATAATGGTTACCTTTTTTTCCTAAATTCTCAGTTACTGTTTTTTCTTAAAACATTGTCCTGTCCAATCCCTCCTCAGAAACCACTAATGGTTCATGAATGGCCTACAGAATAAAGCCTTCAACACCTCGTCTAGACATCAGAGGCTTGTCCTGTTCCAACTTCTTCAACCATTTGTTTACCATCTGCCCAAAGAAACCAGCTCCCACAATCTTCATGAACCCTATGTGACACCTTTCTTACTTGTGAACCTTTGCTCAAAATCTTCTCCATACCAAGGGGTGCCTGGGTGGCTCAGTCGGTTAAGCGTCCAACTCCTGATTTCAGCTTGGGTAACCATCTTATGGTGCATGAGTTCCAGCCCCGCTGACAGCACAGAGCCTGCTTGGGATTCTCTCTCTGCCCCTCCTCCACTCACTGACTCTCTCTCAAAATAAATAAATAAACATTTAAAAAAATATATCCAAATGTCACCCATCCTTTTACTAGTAACACAAATCCCTTACCCCCGTGAAACTCTCCTGACCCTGCCAGACCACACACTTTTTGCATTCTCTATTTTCATGGTACTCATTTAACCTGTTTTATATTTACCTGTTCTGGTTTTTAGCGGTCATTTGGCCTATTCAAGTTAAGGATCAAGTCAAGACTTGATCTTCTTTTGCTCTCTCACTGTTGGAGCATGACAAGGTACGAAGCAAGAGGTTAAGTCACAAACGTGTCAGTCAAGCTGGAGAAGCAGAGGTCCGAACAAGGTCACTGGGCAGGTGGGAGCCCAGAATGAATTCCCAACATTGGCTTTTAAATGAACATACCCCACAGCAAAAAATACACAATCCACTCGAAGGACTAAAATGGCATTTGGGATAATTCCGACTTACGTGAAAACTGGCTGGTGGGAGGAGAGTATGTCCCCCTGGGAGAAGGGTGGACTCCGAAGAGGTCGGATCTGGAGAAGAAAAAACCACAGTGAGTCGTGTCAACGTTAGCTGGTCCCTGCAATCTTAAATCCAGATTATCTTTCTACGTGAGAATAGCAGGAACTATTATGCCATTTCCTTTACTTCTCAGAATCCAAAAAAAGAAACAAGATAAATGCTGACTAGCGCCGTGGCACCCTCATCGGTAGGCTCGGGAGGTAAAGCATTACTCTCACAGTTCTGTCTCTAGACTTAACAGCATCATTCAACTCAATCTATGTTCCCTGTTAAGTGAGGCAAAGTATTTCTGCTGCCTTCTCTGCTATATCCAACATCTGAATAAAAAATGATTATTTCCAGGGGCACATGGGTGGCTCAGTCGGTTGAGCATCTGACTTTTGATTTCGGCTCAGGTCACGATCTCGTGGTTCATGAGTTCGAGCCCTGCATGGGGCTCCGCCCGGACAGCGCAGAGCCTGCTTGGGATTCTCTTCCTCCCTCTCTCGCTCAAAAATATATGAACATTTTTTTTTTAATTTTTTTTTCAACGTTTATTTATTTTTGGGACAGAGAGAGACAGCATGAACGGGGAAGGGGCAGAGAGAGAGGGAGACACAGAATCGGAAACAGACTCCAGGCTCTGAGCCATCAGCCCAGAGCCTGACGCGGGGCTCGAACTCACGGACCGCGAGATCGTGACCTGGCTGAAGTCGGACGCTTAACCGACTGCGCCACCCAGGCGCCCCTGAACATTTTTTTTAAATGAAAAAAAGATACGATTACTTCCCAGGCCCTTTGAAACTCTGCTATTCATGAAAATTAAATATCACAATGGCATATATTAGTCATACTACCTACCTGCTAGATTGTCTAAAAATTAAACAGACCTGATCAGTACTAACTGCGGCAAGGACATAGAGAAACTGGAACTTTTGTGCAGTTGCTTGTAAATTTATCAATCACATAGAAAAAGTGTTTGGCAGGTATATACTGACTTTAAACACGTTCGTTGTGAATTCAGCAATTCCACTCGTGTGCCTACAATCATGAAAGTGAGGGCTTACAACCACCTAAACACTTGTACAGGACTGCTCATAGCAGGTTTACTGATGATAGCCCCAAACCGGAAATAACCCAAACATCTTTCAACATGAATAAACCATGACATTTTCATACAACAGAATATTATTCAACAATATAAAGAACGAGCTGTCGATATACCAAATAACATGGATGTAACTCATAATGTTGAGCAAAACAAAAAACATAACAAGACGCATACTATATAATTTCACTTAAATAAAAAAAAAACAGACCAAACTGGTCTATGGTAATAGAACAGTGGTTACCTCTGGAGGGATAACAACTGGGCAGGAGCGCAAGAGAAACTTCTGGGGCATCGGAAACATTCTATATCTTAATGTGGTGGTGATTACACTGGTATATGATACATAAAAAATTAATCAAGCACTATACTCTAGATTTGTGCACTTTATGTATATAATTGATATGTCAACAAACAAAAACAAACATTGCTCTTGGGGAGGTCTATTCAGAGTAATGGTTACCAGGGAAGCCCGGTTCTCAGAAAACAGAGGAAGCAACAAAAGGAACTGTTTATTATTCTAGACTTAAATTTGATCAGTAAGGGAAAACTGATCTGTAATAGAAATTTTGAGGAAAAAAAATGAAGATGTGATTTTATAGTTTTTATTTAAACTTTTTTATGTTTACTTTTTGAGACGGGGGTGGGGAAGGGGGAGTAAGAGAGGGAGACACACAGTCTGAAGCAGGCTCTGGGCTCTGAGCTGTCAGCACAGAGCCTGATCTGGGGCTTCAACCCACAAACCCTGAGATCCTCACCTGAGCTGAAGCTGGATGCTTAACTGACTGAGCCACCCAGGCGCCCCAAGAGTTTTGTTTTTTTTTTAAGTTTTTGTCTTTTATTTAGTGTTGCTGATAACAATTCTTGTTTTTTTAAATTTACATCCAAATTAGTTAGCATATAGTGCAACAATGATTTCTGGAGTAGATTCCTTAGTGCCCCTTACCCATTTAGCCCCTCCCCTCTCCCCCTCCCACAACCCCTCCCATAACCCTCAATTTGTCCTCCACATTTAAGAGTCTCTTCTGTTTTGTCCCCCTCCCTGTTTTTATATTATTTTTGTTTCCCTTCCCTTACGTTCATCTGTTTTGTCTCTTAAAGTCCTCATATGAGTGAAGTCATCTGATTTTTGTCTTTCTCTAATTTTGTTTAGCAAAATACCCTCCAGTTCCATCCACGTAGTTGCAAATGGCAAAATTTCATTCTTTTTGATTGCCGAGTAATACTCCATTGTGTGCATATATCTATGTATACATGTACCACATCTTTATCCATGCATCCATCCATGGACAGAAGGAAATGACCATGTACAGCTATGTACCCAAAACTTTAGGGAAACAGAAATGAGAAACATGGGTAAGATGCTTTTGATTTCAAGTAACAGAAACCCACAGAACCAACACCAGTGACACCTGTAGAAAGCAAGTATGTGCCTGGCAACAGCAGATGCTCACTACATGTTACAGGTATCAGGACTATAAGGGACGGAGGTTCATGAAAAGTAATCCTAACTAAACAACTGAAAAATCCCAAAAAGAAAACAAAAGGCAACGACTTACAATGAAATTACTCTGGCAATAATTCTGAGGAACTCAGAATTAAAAAGAACGTTCATAAAAGATATGATAGGCAGAGAACTGAAGAGAAGGATGTCATCAACGTGGCAGAGTAAGAGTTTTCTATCATCTTCCCTCAAAGAACACGATTCAGACAATCACCCAGGGATGGTTCCCAGTGGTCTGTGTGGAAGTCCAGGAGCCCAACAGAGAAGCTTCAGCACACCCAGGACCGGATGCTCCGAAGATGCAAGAGGCAGTTTCACTTTATCTGCATCACCCCCCACCCCCAAGGTGGTAAAGCTCAGGGCCGAGAGACCTTCAAGGCCCTTTATTTCTCCCACAGGGGAAAGTGAGACTGTGAGAGTATTCAGCTTCCCGCCAACGAGAACCACTTCCTTCCCACCCAGCCAGAGACCGTGTGACTGGGGGACAGGAGGCAGCTGAGAGAACAGGAGTCGGTGCTCTCAGAGGGAAGCGAAGGACCACAGATCCTACAAGCCACTTCAGGGGCCCTCAGGAAGCCAACCCACTGGGGATGCTCCGGCTGCAGATACCCCCAACTAGCCCACGGGCACCCCCAGTGCCCTACATACCTCCCCACAACACCCCTGGCCCTATGGCTGGCTCCCTATGGACACTCCTGATGGAAGGGAGAGCGAGACTTTGTAGACAACTAGTGAGCGCATGCAGAGGGCCGACCTGACCCTGCAGGGCTGAGAGAAAGCACTAAGCCCTCAGCATTCAGCACCACCAAGGAGAGCAAATGGGAGTCTGTCAGCCCTCAGCCTGGCTTTGCAGGACTGAGAGAAGGCACACAATTTTAAGAATTCCCAGCCAAGAGGGAATAAGAAATGTGGGGCAGACATAGCCATAGAAGGTCAGAGAAAGCCTCAGAATCCCTGACAGAAGGTATTTTTTTTCCTGAAACCAGTAAGTAAAGACAGGAGAAGGTGACTACTTCTTCAAATGCAAAGATGGAACACCAGATTTCAAGAAACACGAAAAACCAAGAAAACAGGACACCACTGAAGGAACACAATTTTCCTTTAACCCCAAACAAATGGAGATTTATGACTTACATGACAAAAATAATAATAATTCAAAATGATTGTTTTAAAGATGTTCAGTGAGCTAGAAGAAAACACAGAAAAATATTTAAATTAAATTAGGAAAACAATACATAAAATTAGAAGTTTAGCAGATAGACAGACATCATTAACAAAAGGCAAAGCAAAACAAAACAAATTTTAGAGCCAAAGAACATAATGAATGATATGAAAAATGCAATGGAAGACACCTATTGCACACTGGACCATGGAGAGGAAAGAACCTGTGAGGTAGAACACATGTCATTTGAAATTATCCATTCAGGGGCATCCGGGTGGCTCCATCAGTTAAGCGTCCGACTGTGGCTCAGGTCATGATCTCATGGGGAGTTAGAGCCTCATGTCAGGCTCTGTGCTGATAAGAATCTGCTTCAGATTCTGTATCTCCCTCTCTCGGCCCCTCCTCCACTCACTCCCATCTCTCTCTCTCTCAAAAATAAGTAAACATCGAAATTATCCATTCAGAGGAAGATAAAGGAAAAAAAGAATGCCTATGAAAAACAATCTACACGTTAGTGGAGTCCCAGAAGAATAAAGGAAATAAGGAACAGAAAGCTTATCTAAAGAAATAATAACTAAGAATTTCCCAAATCTTGGGAGAGACTAACACCTCCAAGTTCATGAAGCTCACAGGTCTCCAAATAATTTCAACTGAAAAACATCTTCTCTAAAACACATAATGATAAAACTGTCTACAATCAAAGACAAAATTATAAAAGTAGGAACAGGGAAAAAAAAATTTTGTTCACATTTAAGGGAAGTCCTGGGAAGGCTACTGGCAGATTTCTCAGCAAAAAAAAGTGCAGCCAGCACAGAGTGGGATAATACATTCAATGTGCTAAAAGAAAAAAACTGCAAACCAAGAATACTTTACCCAGCAAAGCTATGCTTCAGAAATGAGGGAGAGATAAAGACTTTTCTATACAACACAAGTTGAAGGAGTTCATCACCTCTAGAGTTGTTTTACAAGAAATGCTGAAAGGCATCATTCAAGGTGAAGTAAAAGTATACTAATTAATAACATGAAACATGAAATTACAAAACACACTGGTAAATGGGGCACCTGGGTGGTTCAGTCGGTTAAGCATCCAACTTAGGCTCAGATCATGATTTCACGGTCCGTGAAGTCAAGCCTCGCGTCAGGCTCTGTGTCGATATCTCAGGGCCTGGAGCTTGCTTCAGATTCTGTGTCTCCCTCTCTCTCTGTTCCTCCCCCACTCACACTCTGTCTCTCTCTCTAATATAAATAAGGAAAAATTAAAAAAAAAAAAACCCAACACACTGGTAAAGATAAGTATATAGTCAAATTCAGAACACTAATACTGTAATATGGTTGTGTGTTCAACATTTAATTCTTATATAAAGGTTAAAGGACAAAAACGTTAACTACAATAATTTATTAATAGACACAGAATATAAAAAGATGTAAACTGTGATGTCAAAGACAGATAATAGGAAGGGCAGTAATAAGACAGAGTTTTTGTATGGAATCGCAGTTTAGTTGGTTATCAGCTTGAAACAGACTGTTTTATCTCTAAGATGTTTTCTGTAGGCCCCAGGATAACCACAAAGCAAAACTTACAGTAAATACACAAAAGTTAAAGAAATCAAAGCACACCACTATGGAAAATGATCAGTTCACAAAGGAAGACAGCAAAAGAGGAAGAAAGGAGCCAGGGAAGTACAAAACAGCCGGAAAAAAAAACCAAAAAAACCTAATAAGGCAATAGTAGGTCTTCACTTAAATGGACTAAATTCTCCAGTCAAAAGGAACACAGTGGCTGAATGGATAAAGGAAAATAAGACCCAACTGATATACTGCCTTATAAAAGACACACTTCAATTTTAAAGGCACACTAGGCTCAAAGTAAAGGGATGGAAAAAGATACTCCATCCAAAAGGAAAGCAAAAGAGAGCAGAGGTAGCTACACATATATCAGACAAAATAGACTTAAAGTCACAAATTGTGAAAAGAGACCAAAAGAGCCATTCTATAATGATAAAGGGGTCAATTCATGAAGAGGATATAATAATTACAAATACATACTAACATCAAAACTCTTAAAGTTATTAAGCAAATACTAACAGGTTTCAGGGGAGAAATAGACAACAATGCATAATAGTAGAAGACTTCAGTACCCCACTTTCAGCAATGAGTAGCGCATCCAGACAGAAAATTAACAAAGAAACACTGGACTTGAACCTACTTTAGACCAAATGGACCTAAAAGACATATATAGAACATTCTATCCAACACCACCAAATACACATTCTTCTTGAGGACACAAGGGGCATTCTCCAGGATAGATCATATGAAAAATCACAAATCAAGTCTTGGTAAATTTAAGAAGACTAAAATCATACCCACTATCTACTCAAACAATAATATGAAAAGTGGAGGTCATTCAAAAATACGTGGACACAGGGGTGCCTGGGTGGCTCACTCAGTTAAGCATCTGACTCTTGGTTTCAACTTAGGTCATGATCTCATGGTTTTGTGAGTTTGAGCCCCACATTGGGCTCTGTGCTGATGGTGTGGAGCCTGCTTTGAATTCTGTTTCCCCGTCTCTCTGTCCCTCCCCTATGTGCGTGCATGCACGTTCTCTCTCTCTCTGAAAATAAATAATAAACAAACTTAAAAATATATATATGTGAACACAGGGGTGCCTGGGTGGCTCAGTCAGTTACGTGTCTGACTTCCGCTCAGGTCATGATCTCACGGTTCATGGGTTCGAGCCCAGCGTTAGGCTGTGCTGACCGCTTGCTCAGAGCCTGGAGCCTGCTTCAGATTCTGTGTCTCCTTCTCTCTCTGCCCCTCCCCCGCTCATGCTCTTGTCTCTCAAAAATAAATGTAAAAATAAATAAATAAATAAATAAATAAATAAATAAATAAATAAAAATAATATGTGGACACAAAACAACATATTCCTGAGCAACCAAAAGAGTAAAAGAAGAAATCAAAAGGGAAGTCAAAAGATATCTCGAAACAAAAATGGAAACAAAATATCAAAACTTATCAGATACAGCAAAATTAGTTCTAAGAGAGAATTAACGCTAAATGTCTACATTAAGAAAAAAGAAAGTTCTCAAATAAACAACCTAGCTCTGCACTCAAGGAACTAGAAAAAGAACAAACTGAGTCCCAAGTTAGCAGAAGAAAGGAAATAACAAAGATCAGAGCAGAAGTAAATGAAATAAACACCAGAAAAATAATAGAAAAGATCAATGAAACTAAGAGTTGGTTTTTTGAAAAGGCACACAAAATTGAAAAACCTTTAGCTAAACTAAGAAAAAAAGAGAAAAACCTTAAATGAAAGGAAGCATTACCACAGAAACTGATACCACAGAAATCTGATCCACAGAAAGGATCACAAGAAACTACTGTGCCATCAAAATGGATAACCTATATCAGGGCATCCGGCTGGCTCAGTTGGTTGAGTATCTGACTCGAATTCAGTTCAGGTCATGATCTCAGTTTGTGAGACTGAGCTCCATGTTGGGCTCTGAGTTGACAGTACAGATCCTGCTTGGGATTCTCTCTCTCCCTCTCTGCCCCATCCCTGCACACACTCAACTCTTTCTCTAAATAAATAAATTTTAAAAAACGGATAACCTATAAAAAATAAATTCTTGGAAACATACAACCCAATAAAACTGAATCATGAAGAAACAGAATATCTGAACAGACCAATAAGGAGTAAGGAGATTGAATCAGTAATCAACCTTCCCCCCAAACAGACAAGCCCACTGTTTCACTGGTGAACTCTATCTAATACTTCCAACAATTTTTAACACCAATACTTTTCAAACTCAGCACCATATATAACAAACCTAGTCATCATACTCACTGGTAAACATTCAAAGACTTCCCTTTATGATAAGGGACAAGAGGAGGGGCCCACTCTCACCTTTTCTATTTAACATAATACTAGAAGTCCTAACCAGAGTAATTAGACAACAAAAAGAAATAAAAGGTATCCACATTAGAAAGGAAGAAGTAAAATTACGTTTGCAGATGACATGATATTATATAGAGAAAAGCCTAAAACTCTACCAAAACCACTGTTAGGCATTAGTGGTATAGTGGTGAGCATAGCTGCCTTCCAAAAACACTGTTAGAACTAATCAACAAATTCAGCAAAGTTGCAGGATCCAAAATCAACATACAAAAATCAGTGGTGTTTCTAAACACTAAAAATGAAGTATCTAAAAAAAAAAAAGAAAGAAAACAATCCCATTTAGAATAGCATCAAAAACAATAAAATAAAATACTTAGGAATAAATTTAACCAAGTAGGTGAAAGATCTCTACTCTGAAAACTACAAAACACTGACGAAAAAAAAATCACAGAAGACACAAATAAATAGAAAGGTATCCCATGTTCATGGATCAGAAGAATTTCTATTGTTAAAATGTCCATAATACCCAAAGCTGTCTACAGATTCAATGTAATCCCTATCAAAATTCCAATGGCATTTTTCAGAATAATAGGAAGAAGAATCCTAAAATCCATACGGTACTACAAAAGACCCCCAAAAGACAAAGCAATCCTGAGAAAGAAGAACAAAATAGGATGCACCACACTTTCTGATGTCAAACTATATTACAAACCCATAGCAATGAAAACAATATGGTGCTAGCATAAAAAGTGACACAAACCAATGGAACAGAATTGAGAACCCAGAAGTAAACCTTCTTATGTTTAGCCAATTCATATTTGACAAGGAACCCAAGAATACCCAATGGGGAAAGAATGGTGGAAGAATAGTCTCTTCAAAAAATGGTGGTAAGATGGGGTGCCTGGGTGCTCAGTCAGTTAAGCATCCAACTTCCGCTCAGGTCGTGATCTCACGGTCCGTGAGTTCGAGCCCCGCATCGGGCTCTGTGCTGACAGGTCAGAGCCTGGAGCCTGTTTCAGATTCTGTGTCTCCCTCTCTCTCTGCCCCTCCCCTGCTCATGCTCTGTCTCTCTCTGTCTCAAAAATAAACGTAAAAAAAAAAAAAAAAAAAAAAAAAGCCTTTCAAAAAAAAATGGTGGTAAGAAAATTAGATATAATCACATGTAGAAGAATGAAAATGAACCCTGTCATATACCAATCATGAAAATTAACCTGAAATAGATTACAGATCTAAACAAAACCTAAAACCTAAAAGTCCTAGAAGAAAACTTAGGAGGAAAGCTCCTTGACACTAGTCTTGGCAATGATCTTTTCAACATGACATCAAAAGTACAAGCAACATAAGCAAACATGAACTACAGCAAACTAAAAAATTTCTGCAAAGAAAAGCAAAGGAAACCATCAATAAAATGAAAAGGCAACCTATGGAATGAGAGAAAATATTTGCACACCACGTATTTGATAGGGGTTAATATCCAAAATATATGTAAGGAACTCATACAACTCAACAGCATAAAAACAAGTAATCCAATTTTAAAATAGGCAGAGGACCTGAATAAACATTTTTCCAAAGAAGATACACAAATGTGCCAAAGAGGTACATTAAAAGATGCTCAACATCATTAAGTATCAGGGAAATGCAAATCCAAACCAAGTGACATATCACCTCACACCTGTTAGGATATTATCAAAAAGACAAAAGATAATGTGTTGCTGGATGTGTAGAAAAGGAACTTTTGTGTACTATTAATGGGAATGTAAATTGGTATAGCCACTATGGAAATACATATATCACATTTTCTTTATCCATTCATGTGTTGATGGACACGTAGGTTGTTTCCATGTCCTGGCTATTGTGATTAACACTATAATAAATATGGGGGTGCAGATACTTCTCCAAGATAGTGATTTCATTTCCAGAAGTGGGACTGCTGGATCATTTGGAAGTTCTATTTTTATTTTTTTTTTTTTTAATTTTTTTTCAACGTTTATTTATTTTTGGGACAGAGAGAGACAGAGCATGAACGGGGGAGGGGCAGAGAGAGAGGGAGACACAGAATCAGAAACAGGCTCCAGGCTCTGAGCCATCAGCCCAGAGCCTGACGCGGGGCTCGAACTCACGGACCGCGAGATCGTGACCTGGCTGAAGTCGGACGCTTAACCGACTGCGCCACCCAGGCGCCCCTTCTATTTTTAATTTCTTGAGGAACCTGTATTGTTTTCCATAGTGATTATATCCATTTACATTTCTATCAACAGTGGTGATATGTGTGTATATACACACACAATGGAATACTATTCCGCCATAAAAAAGAAGGAAATCCTGCCATTTGCAACAACATGGATGGACCTTGAGGACATTAGCTAAGTGAAATAAGACAAAGAAAGACAAGTACTGCATGGTCTCACTTATATATGGAATCTAAAAAAGCTGAACACATAAAGACAGTAGAATGGTGGTTTCCAGGGGCTGAGAGGTGGAGGAAATAGGGAGATGCTGCTCAAAGGGTACAAACTTCCAGTTGTAAGTTCTGGGGATCTATGTACTGCATGGTGACTATTGTTAACAATACTGTATTATACACTTGCAAGTTGCTGAGAGAGTAAATTTTAAAGGTTCTCACTGCACACGCATACACACATACACACACAGAAGGCAAATACGTGGAGTGAAAGATGTGATAACTAACCCTACTGAGGTAATCACTTCCCAATATATATCAAATCATCACTATGGACAACTTAAACTTACACAATGTTATGAGTCAAGTATATCTAAATATAGCTAGAAAAAACTTTTTCTCAGAAACATTTTGTAGTTTTAAGTGTACGGAGCTTACACATATTAGATGTATTCCTGTTTCTATGTTTTAATGTTTTGCTTTGTTTTTTTTAATGCTCATTTATTTATTTTGAGGAGAGAGAGAACATGAGTGGGGGAGGGGCAGAGAGCGAGGGAGAGAGAATCCCAGGCAGGCTCCATGCTGTTCAGTGCAGAGTCAGACGCAGGGCTCAGTCTCACAAACCATGAGATCATGACCTGACCCGAAATCAAGAGTTGGATGCTTAACCAACTGAGCCACCCAGGCGCCTCTCCCATTTCATATTTTTGATGCTATTGTTATTTTTATGGAATTGTTATTTGTATTATAATCTATAATTGTTCTTTGATGATATAAAAAAAACAGCTGATGTTTAAAATCAAACTCTTTGTTTTGTTTTGAGATAATTTTAGATAGATATGCACTTGTAAGAAACAGAAGAGATTCTTTGCACTCCTAAAAAAAAAAAAAAGAATTGACAATCAATGAGATATATCTCGAACCTGCATAAATAATACAAGAAATATTAAGACTTCTAATGATGTTAAATAAATTCAAAAAAAGAACTGTATGATGATAGGTTAAACCAAACCTGACTTGATGGCCATATCTGAACAATGTAAAGACAGTGACAATGCAGAGGAAAGTCTATAATGACAGGTCACAGGGCTCTGTCCTTACTCTGAACCTGTTCAAGGACATGAAGAAAGAAATAAAAGGAATATTCATTAAATATGGCAGTGAGATAAAGTTGGAAAGGACAGTTAAAACACTGAATAAATGGGACACCTGGATGGTTCGGTCGGTAGACCCTGTGCGTCTCGATCTCAAGGTCATGAGTTCAATGTGTGGAGCCTACTTACAACAAATATATGTAAAAACAAAAACAAAAAAAACACTGAATAGATGAAGATTCGTAATTATTCTGACAAGCTGGAAAAACCCCTAAACAATCATATATGTGAAGTCCTGATATTTAAGGATAAAAAACAATTCTCTTACACAGGATGGCATAAATCTACTTCCCTACAGTTATGTAAAAAAGATCTAGGGCTTACAGCACAATATCGCTGATTTTTTTCAAAACAAACGTAACCTGATGCTGCACAGCAGAAATATAATTCAAACAAATTCGTCCTTTTAGGTGTTTTTCAAAGCATTTGTAAAGAACTATGTTTAATTTCAGGCAATGCATTTTTTTTTTAAATTTTTTTTTTCAACGTTTATTTATTTTTTGGGGGACAGAGAGAGACAGAGCATGAACGGGGGAGGGGCAGAGAGAGAGGGAGACACAGAATCGGAAACAGGCTCCAGGCTCTGAGCCATCAGCCCAGAGCCCGATGCGGGGCTCGAACTCACGGACCGCGAGATCGCGACCTGGCTGAAGTCGGACGCTTAACCGACTGCGCCACCCAGGCGCCCCTCAGGCAATGCATTTTAAGAAGCATGCTCTGCAGGAGAGCCGAAGAGGTCCAGATGTGTCCTATAAGATCCATCAACGGAGCTGAGACGGTTTTGCTTAGAAAAGAAAAGAATGTGCGAGTAGGAGTTGTAACAGCTGAATTCACATTCTGGAGGGCAGTAATGTGGAAGAGAGAACAGTCTCTTGCTTTCGGAGACCAAGAACTAAGTTCCAACACAGAAGTTACAGGGCTAGGCACTTCTGCCTAATAGAAGGAACTAAAAAAAAAGAGCCAACAAGGGAACAGTCTGCACCCAAAATGGAGTTTGATGCCACACTTCGCATAGGCTTGACAGACGGCCATCAGCAAGGGACCCTTTAATTCTTGCACTGAAGGGATGATTACCAAGATTTTTTCTGACTGCAAGTTTACCATTCTAATATTTAAGAAACAGAAGTCACGTGAGGATCACAGACATTCTGAATCATCTCTCCTTCTCATTCCCCAATCCCGAAGCCAGGGAGACTTAACTCTTCCTGCAAGTCTCTCCATAAGAATGTAAGAATCTCTCCCCTTGATGTAATGCAGTTTTTCTCTATCCCTAAGATAAGCTCCCCACCCCCCACCCCCCAACTTCCACCTCTACCAGTGAGTTCTGTCAAGTAGTCGATCTTCCGGTCCTCACTGTTCTTTTGCCTCCATCAGCCCTCTGTCCCCCCTCCAGTCCCCACTACCTTCCATCTCAGGAGCTCATTCCGTTCCTCCGGAGCCTGGACACCAGGATTTCTCAAGCAGCGTCCTTCCAGCGGGGGCCTCGGTCTGGGGGGCTCAGGTGTCCGGCCAGGAGTCTGCGCCGGCTGAGCCCTTACACGGGCGGAGCGGGGCAGCCCTAAAAGACACAGCCCGGGGTCAGCAGCCTGCGTCACAATCGCACCTCTGAGTTTTGCACAGTGGCTAAGAGACCCCTGGAAAAGAGAAGTGCCCGCCGAGAGCCACCAAACAGGCACTCCCGCTGAACAAAAAGAGAGTGGAGCTCGAGCACGCAGGTTCAGCTCCGGATTCAAAAACCCCTTGGTGCCCACCCTGCAGCCTGGCCAGAGGCGCCCCCAGACCCGGCCCGTTACCTCCGTGCCCACTTGCGGGCTCACGCCCCGGCTCGCGAACGGAAGACACACCTGTTGCGGGGTGGAAACGCTGGAAGGTGGAGCGGCGGGGCGGGGCCCGCTCCCAGTCCTTCCTCCCAGACCGGAACAAAAGAACAAAGCCCTCCAAGGGATCAGGGCGGAACCGCCCCGCACGGAGGGAGGCGAGGGGCGCCCCCTCCGAGGACTCCCCAGCTCCCTCTCGCAGAGGCCGCTTCCAGCGGGGCGAGGAGGATGACGTCACGCAGCCGCAAGGCTGGCGGTTGCCATGGTGATACCTGGGCTTCCCTCCCTCTAGGGCGCTCCACACTCTCAGCTCGCGCGTCCGGAAGCGCCGGGACCGGCACCAGACCTAGCGAAGGGAGCCGAAGAGGGTGCACTTCCCCAGCGCCAACCTCTGCCGGCTTCAACGGCCACTTCCGGTCGCGCGGAGAGAGCCCCTCCCCCCGCTCGTCGTGCCCGGCGGACGCGCGGAACTACGGTTCCCAGAATGCTCCACGACGCCGAACTCCATTTCCCAGAGCTCCCGTTGGGCGGGGCCGGGAGTTCTCCGCGCCAGTCTCTGGCTTCTGAACTCTGGTGGGAGTAACGGGATCCTGGGGACCCTCAAGTTTGTGTGACCGAACGTTGTGTAGGAGATACACATTTACACACGTGTATAATTTTAAAACGCAGGGAAACACTGCACAATTCATTATTTGCCTTTACTACTTGTTCTGCATTCTATTTAGTGCTCTATTTCTTCATTTTAAAACTTCTTGTCGTGGCCCATTATATTGCCTTCAGGACTTTCAAATGGGTCGCGACCCACATCTTTTTAAATGCTAAGGGAAAGCGGGAAGTGGTGTTACCGTGTTCTGCCCTACAGCAGTGCACGGTGTATGCCTACGTCAGCTGCGAATGGAGTCCAACGCCGGTCTGTCGGTGTGTCCCTGGCAAAAAAGAACCCAATAGAACTCCGTAGGGTTTTATAGTGTTCGATGTGTGGCCCACGCAACTGACTGTGCTGCTTCCCAGGCTTTTGGATAGAGGGCCTAAGGTCAAGTCAGTGCTGGATGACAAAACATTAAACTTGGAAATCCTAACAATGAGTACATGAAAGACAAATTCACAAAGGAAAGGAAAGGAGAAACTGGACATCTAAGAGCAGATTTCAAAAAAGATCTAAGGGAGGCACTAGAAAATTTCAGGGAACAAGTTGATATTCTCAGTAGATTCCAAGAAGACATCGACCCAATGAAAACAGGATAGAAAGATGTGAGAACAAGATGTGAAAAAAACAAAACACTAAAAAGACATTCTAGATGAAAAAGGATAAAAATATATAGCGAGCATATTTAACATAAGCAGCATAATTAAAGTCATATTGGAGAACTGGATGGATGCTGTGAAAAGTGAGTCGGTTACCTATAGGATATTCTTTTAAAAAGCTCTTCTATGAATCAGAAGAAAAAGATGAATGAGGCAGAAGAAAAAGTGATATAAAGGACAGACGATGGAAAGCCAACATAGGGATAACTGGCCATCAGGAAAAAGTGACGATATGCAATGAGCTATGATTTTCATATGACTTTATGCCAGGCAGGGTCCTAATAAGTGCTTTGCATCTATTAACTTTTTGAATTCCTAAAACAAGCTAATGAAGTTATTCTGTATTATTATTCCTACTCTACAACTGAAGGGAGCTGAGGCACAGATACGTTGAATAACTTGCCTAAATCACACAGCCAGCAAATGGGGAAGCTGGGACTTGAGTTTAGGAATTTGGTCCCAAACTCTCACTTTTAATCTCTGTAACACTAGACCCCCCCTCCCAAGTAAAGACATGAACAGTTTCCCGAGTTTAAGAATATATCTCTCATTCACGGCTGGTGGGAGGGCAAAATGGTACAACCACTTTGGAAGACAGTTTGCAATTTCTCACAAAACAAAACATACTCTTACAATACGATCCAGCAATCTCGTTCCTGGATATTTGCCCAAATGAACTGAAAACTCATGCTCATATAAAAGTCTAATTTCCAAAACTTGAAAGCCACCAAAATGTCCTTCAATAGGTGATGGATAAACAATGGCACGTCCAGACAATGGAATATTATTCTGCAATGAAAAGAAATAAGCTATCAAGCTACCAAAACACCCAGAAGAACATTAAATGCATATTGCTGAGTGAAAGAATTTAAAAAGGCTACATACTTTATGACTCCAACCATATAACATTCTGGAAAAGACAAACCTGTGGAGACTGCAAAGGACAATGGTTGCAAGGTGCTGGGGAGAGGGAAGGAGTCATGGATAAATAGAGCGAAGGGGATTTTTAGGGCAGCGAAACCATTCTGTATGATAGCGTAATGAATGTATGCCATTATATTTTTGTCAAAACCCATAGAACGTACAAGACACAGTGAATCCCTACTATTAACTAGCAGCATAAATAATATCAATACTGGCTCATCAACTGAAACAAAGGTACCACACTAACCTAAGATGTTAATGATAGGGAAAACTGGTTGGGGGAAGGGGGAGTGAGAGTATGTGGAAACTCTATACCTTCTGCTCAATTTTTCTGTAAACCTAAAACTTTTTTTAAAGTGTATACTTAAAAAACACATGACCATCAAAGTTGCTCTGTTAAGGTTTCAGAAGGAAACGAAGGACACGTAATGAGAAACTGGAAGAAAAGTGACTGTTGTTATAAAGTGAGGAAATCGCCAAGCACAGTGTGGAAGGTGCTTGACTTCTCCCTGATGTCTATAGTTAAAAAAAAAAAAATTTTTTTACAAAAATTTAAAAAGAAATCGAGGAAAGAACTGTTAAGCAAAAGGGAACCAGATTTTGACGACTTGGAAAATTTTTAGCCACCCCTTACACGAAAGAGACTTTCAATGCTGAGGACAGCAAGAACGCGTGTGTACACACATATATCAGTTTTAGTGACTGGGTCTGCACATGAAATGGAAGCTAGTACAGGAAGTTGCACATAGATGCTCCGGGGCTATATGGGTAAAATATTAATTGAGCAGCTATCATGTGCCACGCACCAATTTAAAAATAAAACAAAAAGCACTACCTACATAGAAGGTATAATTTGGTGAATAAAAGACAAAGCTTACTGAGTTTTTACTGGATGCAACGCTCTGAACAGTTTATTTAAGTTAACATATTTCCTTAACTCAGGGTTCTAGAGAACAGGAAAGGATAGAAATTCATGAAAAATGCACAGATGAATAATTTAAGATATCACTCTGCCTCAGTAATGTGTCTTTTTGCACAATGGCTGGAAGTTTGGTAACACAGAATGTTTTTACTCCAAATAGTGAGTATCTAAGTATGTTATCAATAAATATTTGGGTGTGACATACATTTTAGCAGCAGCAAAAAAGTATGACATCCTAGTGATGAAGGATCTTTTGAAAGGAAAATATTTGATTAACAGCTACACAACAAAGCATCCGAGAGTGAACAACTCAGTATGTCTACACAAAGCCAGCACAACCATGGCCTCAGCACCCAATTTGAAAACCGAAACATTACCAGAATGCTAGAAACTCCTCCCAAGGGTAGTATTATTCTGATTTCTAACACCATAGATTAGTTCCACCTGCTTTTGAACTTTCAAACAATGGAATGCACTATAAATGTATTCTTTTGTGCCTGGCTCCCCTCGCTCATTCTTAGCGTGGGAGGTTTCATTCGTGTGATTGTTCTTGTAGTTCCTTCCACTCCCTGTGGGGTGAAATTCCATTTTATAAGAAAACAACAAACAAACAAACAAACAACAGCAGCAGCTCACGATTTGTCTTTTCTACCGCAGATGGACGTTTGGTTTATTTCCAAAGCAGGACTAAATAACTGGACTAGCTTTTGTTTCCTGCAGCTCAACGTGCATTGTCTTCCTTTACCTAGACCCATTCCATGAAAAACATTTTCAGTCCAGTAAAACAAAGTTGCACCTGTGTCCACTCCTTCCTCACGGGCACCCTAAAGCAAACAAGCAGTTGATTAATTGTAATTCAAAGGGCACATCACTAATTGCTGTTTTGCAGTGTTTTCCAAAGCACAGATCTTGGATAGTCCCTCGGTATCAAACCTCAATCAAAACTAGCGTTCCAGATGACTTAAGCAAAAACAGAAGAGCCACAACGTGCTTGATAAAAAAACGTGTACACCAAGTAAAAAAGAGGAGGGGATCCGCACAAGTTATGGATAGTAACTGCTTCACGTCTACCCCTTCGGAGCAGGCTGTCCCATCAAACCACAGGATTAACTAACGTCTCTCCCTTTCTCGTCTCTTCCTCGCTCTCTACAGGCGACGTGATTTCTCCACCTGCGATCGTTTGCCTCTTAAGTGAGCAGGGCACCCCGAGTAGACCACAACCAACTCCTGGCACCGGGGCACCCCACGACCTCGGACTCGAAGGCGGAGACCAAGTCGGGGAAGAGAAAACACACCGGCGCTCGCTAACTTTGGAGAGAGAGAGAGAGCGAGAGAGCGAGAGCCTGCTTCGCACACGAATCAACACAGGGTCCTGCTCTGGGAAGGCGCCCCCCGCAGCCCTCCCCCCGCCCTGCGCCCGCGACCGCGGTCGGCGGCGCCGAGTCCCTCCCGAAAGCCGCTCCGGTCGGTCACGGGCCCAGGGCTCCCCTCCAGCGGGCCCGCGGCCCCGGAACCCCCGGCAGGTCGCACACACTTGGCAGCGACTCGGCTCCCGGCGCCCGCGGCCTCCACCCTTTCCCCGCCTTCGGCCGCTGCTCTTTCTAGGTAAGGCCTGCGCTGGCCGCTCGAGCCCCATGTAGTCGTGGCCGAGTGGTTAAGGCGATGGACTAGAAATCCATTGGGGTCTCCCCGCGCAGGTTCGAATCCTGCCGACTACGGCGTGTTTTTCTCCGGCCCGAGTTCGGCCTCGGCCCGCCGGGAGCGGCGGGCCCTGTTACTTTAACGCCCCGGAGAGCAGGGCTCCCTCTTTTCCTCGGAAAACCCGCCCGAAGCTTTAGCGGAGGCCGGCCGGGGCTAGCCAGTGTAGACGCGCACCAGGCACCTGGGCCACCACAGGGGACGCTCCCCGGGCGCGTCCCGTCAGTTCTTTCCGTCGTCCCGCCCCGGAACTGCAGCCGCGCTCCGCGCTCCGAGGTCCGGCGAAGGACCGCGCTGGGCCGGGGGCGTCCACCTGCGGCGCCAGGGCGCTAGTCCGGGGGCGGGGGCGGGGGCGGGGGCGGGGGCGGGGCTGCAGTCCGACCAGGAGGAAAATGGCTTCCGCGCCGGGGGCGGTGCCAGCTCCGGAACCACGTGGTGGACGGCTGGCGGCCAATCAGAATTCCCCCGGATGTGACGCGTCGGCAGGGCACAAGGTCACTCTAGGTATCCCTCAAAAATGTGTGGTGTGAATCTGATCAGAGGAAACCTCTGACGGTTTCAGAAGGAGGGTCGTTCCACAAAGTAACTGCGTTGTTCTCCTCCTCGCAAATCGCACCAGTATGACACAGAGGAAGAATAATGTTTCAGATCTTAAAAGAATTTAATGCAACACATGATCTGGGGTTTTCTTTTGCTGTGCAGGACATTATTGGAACAATCGGTGAAATCCGAATGAACCACAGGGATTAAATAATTTTATTTTATCGGTGGTAATTCCTGATTGTATTCATCGTTCTTTGGTTATATAAAAGAATGGCTTTAAGAAAATACTGGGAGAAGAAAGAAAAGACCATGCGTTTTCAAACTCCGTCTCAGTTTCAAAAAAGTATGACATTAAGAGAAAACGAAAGTACAATAATATGTCAAACATGCTAAACTTTGGAGAATGGAGTGAAGGGTAGCCAGGAATTCTTTATATTCTCGTAAATGTTCTGTCCGTCGGAAATTATTTGAAAATTAAATGATTTCAAAATAAAAGGGTGAAAGAAGAAAACAGAATAAAACCATAAATGAAGAATATACTCATTGAAATTTATTGTCTTCTTCCAAAAGCAAGAGCACACTGTACACACTATGTTAGCTAATTTGACAATAAATTATATTGAAAAAGAAAAGCACAAATACACAGTTTGAACCATTGATATGAAAGGGGCAATGAGTAAATTACTCAATAAGAATTTAGGATTGGTGAAGGAATGGGTTCAAAATGTTTTTTTTTTTTTTTAAGGTTACTTATTTTGAGAGCAAGAGAATGGGGAAGGGGCAGAGAGAAAGGGGGAGAGAGAGAATCCCAAGCAGGCTCCCTGCGGTTGGTGCAGAGCCCCGTGTGGAGCTTGATCCCACGACCAAGAGATCACGACCTGAGCCCAGAGCAAGAGGCGGAGGCTTAAAGGACTGAGCCACCCAGGAGCCCCCCCTCCCCACAGCATCGTTTTTTAAGAGAAAGGCCACCCTTCCAAGATAAAAGCCTAAATCTGAAATATTACTTTAAAGTTAATTGTTAACATTCTGTCATGAAGTTTTGATAGTCAAGTTTAAAAGATAGTATTACCGTGCAGCTCTGTCGGCCACTAGCTTACTTCTGAAGCGACTCTAGGGCGCAGGAGGCTGCCCCCTGCTTTTCACCTACCATTGAATCTCATTTGTCTCTCTTCTTCAGAGACAAACTATTCCTTTTTTATGGAGGAAATATGATTCGTCATGATAAGAATTACGAAGGCACTGAGAGCAATCAACGCGGGTGGGGCTTGAAGGGCTCCGAACCGTGGGAGAAGGGACACAGGACCCGAGGTGCACAAGGGCATCCCCTTGAGGACACGTGCTATTTTCCAGCATTTTGGAATAGATGTCGAGTGCAAAGATGTAGATGCGCTGGGCCGGGGAGACCTAGAACCCGAGGGACAAAGTTCTGGTGGTGAGGGAACCACGGAGAAGGAGCTCGAATTTCTATGTATTCTTCTTATGTCATTGACAAATCCCTCAACTGCACACACACACAGGAAGATGTTCCAAAACTCTGTCGGAAAGAGCAGCTGGAAGGCCAATAATGTTCTCTAGAGATTCAGCGGGCGTATACTTCTGGGGGACACAGAGGTTAAAGTTCACGCCTCTCCCAGTTGGAGGGAACTTGGTTAACAGTACTGTTATTTGAGACTTCAGAAGCATTTCCCCTTAGCAGTAAGTGACAGACCCTAGTCATAAGAACCACACAAAAGGAGTAACGGCTATGTCTTTAGCTTAAAGAAACACTAACATAGCCCAACTATAACAAAGGTTCAATCTTATGTACTTCAGAAGGACTACCAGAAAACTCTGAATGTTTGAAAAGAAAGCAATACACATCTATGTAGTCCATGGGTCAAAGAAGATAACGAAATGGAAATCTAAAATTTTTTTGAGCTGAATAATAATGAAATGCATTATATTCTTATTTGTCTGATGTAGCTAGAGCCATTTTTAGAGGGAAATTTTTATTTTTTTATTTTTTATTTTTACATATTTTTCAATGTCTATTATTTTTGACACACACACACACACACACACACACACACACAGCACGAGCAGGGGAGGAGCAGAGAGAGGGGGAGACACAGAATCTGAAGCAGGCTCCAGGCTCCGAGCCATGAGCACAGAGCCCGACGTGGGGCTCGAACTCACGAACTGCAAGACCATGACCCGAGCCGAAGTCCAACACTTAAATGACAGAGCCACCCAGGCCCTCCCCCCCCCCCAAATTTTTATTTTTGACTGCAGGTATTAGAACAAGACAAAGGTTGAAAATAAGTGATTTAACTTTTTAATTTTATGGCTCAGCAAGCCATAAAAAGTTGGGAATTTAAATGCACAAAGTAGAAGGCTCTATAAAAATAAGTGCAAAAATCAATCAATGGAAAACAGACATACATCAGAGAAAATCAACAAAGTAAAAAAAGCTGGCTCTGAAAAGAATGATAAAATAGATACACCCTGAACAAGACTAATCAAAAAGACGGTAAGATAACCACACAAAATACCAGCAGTAGGAGTGAAATAGATGATATTCATATATATCCTAAATATATTTTGAAAACAAGAAAGAGGCATTATAAACATCTTTATGTCAGTACATGAGACGTGTTCAATGAAATGGATACATTCCTGGAAAAACACAATTTACCACAACTGACACAAAAAGCAATAGGAAACTGAATTGTCCTATTCCTATTAAAGAGATTGAATCCATAATTTACTCACCGTGTCTGGGGCGCCTGGGTGGCTCAGTCGGTTGAGCGTCTGACTTCGGCTCAGGTCACGATCTCATGGTCTGTGAGTTTGAGCCCCGAGTGGGGCTCTGTACTGACAGCTCAGAGCCTGGAGCCTGCTTTGGATTCTGTGTCTCCCTCTCTCTCTGCCCCTCCCCTGCTCATGCTCTGTCTCTCTCTCTCTCTCAAAAGTAAATAAACATGAACAAAAAAAAATTTTTTTTAAATAAAGAGATTGAATCTACAATTTAAAAAGTCACTCATATAAACTTCCAGGAGTAGATTCATTTGTAATTTTTCTATGCAAAGAGAGATGAAATCAATCCTACTGAAATCTTACAGAAAAAAAACATCTTTCAACTCATTATATGAGACCAACATAACTGTGATCCAGAACCTGAAAGACATTATGAGAACAGCATATTACAGGCTAGTATCCTTATAAACAGAAGCGAAGCTCAAAACTGTTAACTAAGATAAAAGCAAATCAAATCAAGCATATTTTTTGAAAAAGCTGAAACATCATGATCAAATGGACTTTATTCTAGAAATTCAAGATTGGCTTAACATTTTTAAAATGTAATTTACCGCATCGATAAAATAAATCTAAGAACCAATGATCATCTTATTAAACACAGAAAAAACATTTGATAAAATTCAACATCAATTCATGATAAAAACCCGAAAAATGCCGAATAGAGGGGAATTTCTTTAGTCTACCTAAAACAATAAAATAATACCTACACTGAACCCAGTCTGGGAACATGACCAAGATGTCTATATTATTTCTTTTACTCAACATGGTTCTGGAAGTAAAATCTAGTGCAATAAAACAAGAAGAGAATAGGAGTCCCTGGGTGGCTCAGTTGGTTGAGCGCCCGACTTCAGCTCAGGTCATGATCTCACAGCTTGTGAGTTCAAGCCCCACGTTAGGCTCTGTGCTGACAGCTTGGATCATGGAGTCTGCCTTCCTCTCTCTCTGCTCCAACCCACTTGCATTCTGTCTCTTTCTCAAAAATAAATAAACATTAAAAATTTTTTTTTAAAAAAACAAGACAAGAATAATTGATATTAATACTGGGAAATGAAACCTTTCATTATTATGAATGTACGAAACTGAGAAGAATCTAAAAATTACTGGAATTAGTTAAATGAATTTAGTTACTTACTATTTGTTACTATTCAGAAGGTTATTGCCTTTGTGGTCAATGTGCAAAATGTCAAACGTGTGAATATATTCTAGCAATAAACAAGTGAAATATAGAATTTTCTAAATTCCATTTCAATAGCATTACAAACATTACCTAGGAATAAGTCTGACAAAACTGTGCAAGAAGACTCCATCAGAAACTACAAGACATTACTGGGCTACATTAAAGAAGACCTAAACAAGTGATCTCTTTTGCATATGGGATGACTCAAGAGTGTTAGGATGTCAAATCATCTTAAATTACTCAGCAGATTCAATGAAATCCAAATCCAAATCTCAGAAAGTATTTTTGTAGAAACGGGCTCTGGTGCAAAGGAACTTGCAAAGTCAAGTCAATATTGAAGAAGATAAACTAAGCTAGAACAATTATGCTGCCAACTCACAAAATAGGTCCTAGGTAAATTTAGTCAAGCGAGGGTGGTCTTTTCCATAATGATACAACATCTTGAGAGAATTAAATGAATCTTGACTTCCTACTTCGCATTATAAATGCACTACAAACAAAACTATTTCGTGATAAACCTTCATGTGAAAGAAAGAACAACCCAGTTTCTAGAAGAAAACAGAGCAGAATATCTTCATGGACTTGGGCTAGAGAAAGATTTCTCAAATGGGACCAACTGAGTCATAAAATAAGAAGTTGAAGAGTTGGACACTTCAAATAAAGGATGTATTGGTTGCAGAAGACACCCATGAAAAAAGCAAAAACAAAGCCTTGAAATGGGAGGAGGTATCTGGGATCTGTATGTATATTATCCATCCATCCATCAAATGACTGATATATATATATATATATATATATATATATATATATATATATATGAAGAACCTCTACAAATAAATAAGAGTAGACAACTCAACTTGAAAGTGGGCAACAGGGGCGCCTGGGTGCCTCAGTTGGTTAAGCGTCCAACGTCAGCTCAGGTCATGATCCTGCAGTTTGTGAGTTTGAGCCCCGTGTTGGGCCTCTGTGCTGACAGCTCAGAGCCTGGAGCCTGCTTTGGATTCCATGCCTCCCTCTCTCTCTGCCCCTCCCCTTGTGCTCTGTCTCTGTCTCTCAAAAATGAGTAAACATTACAAAAAGAAAAAGAAAATGGGCAACAGGCTTGGCAGACATTTTGTTAAAAATATTCAAAATGGGGGCGCCTGGGTGGTTCAGTCGGTTAAGCATCCGACTTTGGCTCAGGTCATGATCTCACGGTCTGTGAGTTCAAGCCCCGCGTCGGGCTCTGTGCTGACAGCTCAGAGCCTGGAGTCTGTTTCAGATTCTGTGTCTCCTTCTTTCTCTCTCCTCCCCTGCTCATGATCTGTCTTTCTCCTCTCAAAAATAAATAAATGTTAAAAAAATTTTTTCAGGGGCGCCTGGGTGGCGCAGTCGGTTAAGCGTCCGACTTCAGCCAGGTCACGATCTCGCGGTCCGTGAGTTCGAGCCCCGCGTCGGGCTCTGGGCTGATGGCTCAGAGCCTGGAGCCTGTTTCCGATTCTGTGTCTCCCTCTCTCTCTGCCCCTCCCCCGTTCATGCTCTGTCTCTCTCCCAAAAATAAATAAAAACGTTGAAAAAAAAATTTAAAAAAAAATTTTTTTTCAAATATTCAAAAGGGTCAATAAGCATATAAAAAGGCACTCAACATCATGACTCATCAGAGGAATGCAAATCGAAACCAAAATTAGATAGCACTATACACCCATGAGAATGTCTAAAATTTAAAATTCTAAGCATAAAAACTAGTGGTAAGAGCATTTTCACATTGCTAGTAGGAGTATAAATTCATGTAACCACTTGGAAAAAATGTTTCACCATGCCTACAAAAGTTACACATAATATTCTTGTGGCCCAGATATTATCCTACTTGACCATATAACCAACACAAATAGCGTGTACGCGCATGTTTGTAGCAACGTCATTTGTGATAGTCAAAGTCTAAACCACCTAAATGTACTGTCAGTGGCAGAATGGAAATGTGGAATAGTATACAGCCATTATAAGGAATAACTACTGATAAACACAGCAACATGGCCAAGCCTCACAGATACGATGTCACTCAAAAAAACACCTAGAAGAGTGTCCATCTCCACTTATAAGAAGTACGAAGACAGCAAAATTGATATATGACGATAGAGTGCTTGTCCTTGGAGGGAGGGTACACGCGGACAGGGATGAGACTAGTGAGAGCCTTCTATACTGCTGAAAATATTCTGTATCTTGATCGTGGCGATTGTCATACAGGTATATGTACATGCGAAAGCTGATCAAGCTATATAATTTTAAGATTTGTGGTCTTTTTTTTTATTTTTTTTTCAATGTTTATTTATTTTTGGGACAGAGAGAGACAGAGCATGAACGGGGGAGGGGCAGAGAGAGAGAGGGAGACACAGAATCGGAAACAGGCTCCAGGCTCCGAGCCATCAGCCCAGAGCCCGACGCGGGGCTCGAACTCCTGGACCGCGAGATCGTGACCTGGCTGAAGTCGGACGCCCAACCGACCGCGCCACCCAGGCGCCCCAAGATTTGTGGTCTTTACAGTACGTAAGTTATACCTAAATTGAGAAAATGAAAAGAATTAAGGCAAAATAAGGATGGTTTCACTCAAAGGTAAGCAGGGAGAATGCCTCATTAGCAGATATGCATGACAAGACCTGATAAAGGGTGAGGTGCTGGGTGACTCAGTCGGTTAAGCACCCAACTCTTGGCTTCGGCCCAGGTCATGATTTCATGGTCGTGAGATCAAGCCCCACGTAGGGCTCCACACTGAGCATGAAGCCTGGTTGGGATTCTCTCTGTGTCCCTGCCCGGTTCATGCTCTCTCAAAAAAAAAAAAAAAAAAAAAAAGTTCCAATTTCAATAAGCATCAAAAATGTCAACTGCCTAGCAGTAAATCTAATAAAAGATGAGCAAGATATCTATACTAAAATCCTGTATTCATCCAGAAGAAGGTGAATAATATAAATACTTATCGATTTAAAAAGGGGCAAGGGAGCAGGAATGGGAGGACAAAGAACAAACTGGCAAAGTTGAGAGAACTGGAAGCAAAACTAAATAGCTACTTATCTTTAATGCTGGTAGACTAAATATTTCAATTATAAGACAGATCATCATAATGGGAAAAAAATTTACCCAAAACGATATGCTTTTTAAATTTTTTTTTTCGTCAACGTTTTTATTTATTTTTGGGACAGAGAGAGACAGAGCATGAACAGGGGAGGGGCAGAGAGAGAGGGAGACACAGAATCGGAAACAGGCTCCAGGCTCCGAGCCGTCAGCCCAGAGCCTGACGCGGGGCTCGAACTCACGGACCGCGAGATCGTGACCTGGCTGAAGTCGGACGCTTAACCGACTGCGCCACCCAGGCACCCCACGATATGCTTTTTATAAGGCACACAATTTAAACATATGGCTTTTTTAAAAAGAATTGAAGTAAAAAAATGGAAGACACAGAATAAATAACAACAACGAAAACTGACCCGAACCACTTTAATGATAATAATTTGAATTTGTAGCCTTTAAGAAAGAAGCATTACTAAAAATAATGAGGCTATTTCATAACCTCCAGGGTCAATTTAGTAAGAAAATATTACAACACTATATTTGTACGGGCATTAATAACAGCTTCAAAGTATAGAACGCAAAAGATGGACAGAGCTAAATGAAGACACACAAAAATCCATAATCATAGTTGATGTTTCAACACCTCTGTAGAAATAACAAACGGGACTTGGAGAAAAATTTAGTATGGAAAATTAAGTAAAATTTAGTGAGGACATTTTAGGCAACTGGATTAATACGATACCCAACTGCAGAACACCTGAGCTTTGGGGGGACACAGGAGACACTGAACAAAATCACTCAGGCGAAGCATCACGCAAGTCTCAACAAGTTTCAGGAGACAGAGATCAAGCGGAACAGGTCCAGCACTGTAAAATGAAATCAAAACCAATGTCAAGAACATCAACAAGTGGAAAATCCTCAAATGTTACAAAATCAAGTAACGGAATTGAATTTACAAAATAACCCTGTGGGTCAAATAAGTTTAAAAAACTGTAAACGATTTTTAACTGCATGATAATGAAAACCGGATCTATAACGTCTTGTGACAAGAAGCTACAACAGCACTTGAGGTCTAATCGTTAGCTCCAAATCTACACATTAACAGAGAAGAAAAATGGAAAGGTAATGATCTAAGCTTTCATCTCAAGAATCGAGTTTTAACAAGCCAGTAAATTAAATCTTTATTTACTTTATTACTTTATTTAATTTATTTAAATAAATAAAATTATTTATTTCTGAGAGGGAGAAAAACAGGGTGTGGGCAGGGGAGGGTCAGAAAGAGAGAGGGAGACACAGAATCCAAAGCGGGCTCCAGGCTCTGAGCTGTCAGCACAGAGCCCGACGCGGGGCTCAAACCCACGAATCGTGAGATCGTGACCTGAGCCAAAGTCGGACGCCCAACCGACTGAGCCACCCAGGCGCCCCAAATCCAGACTATTTTTAAGGAGGAAAAAGTATAAAAGGGGGACGACATTAAAGATCTTACTGATATCAAGATCAGAGTGAAAAGATAAAGTGAATAGTTCGTGGGGAAGGAATCTGACAATAGAGGACAAATCACAGGTTCCTTTATAAACGTGACTTACCAAAGCAGACACAAAGAGAAATTAAAAGTTCAAACAGTCTGAAGTCTACGAGAGAAATTAAAGTCATAATTACCCTCTGTGTTAGCTTGCTATGGCCGCCATTACAAAATACCATAGAATCAGGGGCTTAAACAACAGAAATTGATTTTCTCACATTTCTTGAGGCTAGAAGTCCAAGATCAAGGTGCAGTCTTGGTTTATCCAGAGACCTGTCTCTCTGGCTTGCAGAGAGCCATTTTCTCTAATGTGAAGATAGCTGTGTCCTTATATGGCCTTTCTTCTGTGAGTGCTCATCTCTGGGGTCTCTTGGTGTGCAAATTTCTTCCTATAAGGGTACCGGTCAGATTGAATTAGCGCCCATCCTAACAGCCTCATTTTAACTTAATTTCCTTTTTAAAGTCTCTGTCTCCAAGCGCAGCCACATTCTGAGGTGGGACACTGGGGTGGGGGTGGCGGTTAGGTCTTCAGCATCTGATTCTGGGAGGGAAAGGGCGCCTGGGTGGCTCAGAAGGTTGAGCATCTGTCTGACTTCAGCTCAGGTCATGATCTCACAGTTCACGGGTTCAAGCCCCATGTCGGGCTCCGTGCTGACAGCTCAGAACCTGGAGCCTGCTTCAAGTTCTGCGTCTCTCTCTCTGCGTGTGTGTCCCTCCCCCATTCATGCTATATCTCTCCCTCTCTGTCTCTCAGAAATAAATTTAAAAAGTTTAAAAAAATGCATCTGGGAGGGAACACAATTCAGCTTATAACACCTTTTGACAACGCAAACAGTATGCACAAATGGCTTCACACTGTTGAAAACTTAAACCATTAAGGAAGGAATAATACCATACATAAACTCTCTCAGCAAACAGAAAAAGTAAAAACATTCGTAACTCTCTTGATGAGGCCTGAATAATCTTCATACTAACACCTGACAAGGATATTACTAGAGAGGAAATTCCAGGTCAATCTGTGTGTTGAACATTCTAGATGTAAAACTCCTAAATCAAATAATAGCAATCAGATCCAGTAATATCAGTGATCCAATGAGTTGAAAGTAAAGAGGTAATGTTTGTCTTAGTAATATGAAATTTGTTTAATATAAACATCAATCACTTGAAATGTATCACAAAGAGTAAGAGAAAAAAATCAAATGATCATAGCATTTGACAAAATTCAACACCCCTCATTAAAAACTTTCACCAGTCTAGGAATGGAAAGGAGATTTCTTAATCCCATGATGCATATATACAAAATCCGACATCTAACATCCTGATTATGGTAAGTATTTTTTTTTTAATTTTTTTTTCAAACAGGCTCCAGGCTCTGAGCCATCAGCCCAGAGCCCGACACGGGGCTCGAACTCACGGACCGCTAGATCATGACCTGGCTGAAGTCAGATGCTTAACCGACTGCGCCACCCAGGCGCCCCTATGGTAAGTATTTAACACTTTCTCCCAGATACTGGGACCAAGACAAGTATGGTCACTCCCACCACTGCTTTCAAAGTTGTACTGGGATCTTAGCTCATAAAATAAGTTAAGGCATAACAAAGAATTAAAGACATTGAGATTGGAAATGAAGAAATATGACTGTCATCATTTGCAGATGACGCAATTAGGTGCTTGGAAAACTCCCCAAATCTACAAATTATTAGAATTAATAAGTAAAAATAGCAAATTTGCTGCATACAAAACCCAACATCCAAATAAATATATGTCATCTTCATACACACTGGCAAAAAAAAAAAAAAAGACAACTTTTTAAAATGTCACTTACAATAGCAAGAAAACTATGAATAACCTAATAACAAATACCGTAATAAATGTCATTAAAAAGTACAACAGTGCTACATTAATAGCTCCGAATCACTGTGCAGAGAATTTTAAAAATTGTCTAAATGAAAGGATATACCATATCCATAGATTGAAAGATACAGACTCAATGTATTTGAAGTAAAATATTCAAACAGGACTTTTGGTAGAATTGACCATCTCTAAAATGCAATTTCAGGGGCTCCTGGGTGGCGCAGTCGGTTAAGCATCCAACTTCGGCTCAGGTCACGATCTCGCGGTCTGTGAGTTCGAGCCCCACGTTGGGCTCTGTGCTGACAGCTCAGAGCCTGGAGCCTGCTTCGGATTCTGTGTCTCCCTCTCTCTGCCCCTCCCCCGCTCACACTCTGTCTCTCTCAAAAATAAATAAAATTTAAAAATTTTAATAAAAAATTAAAATAGGGGCGCCTGGGTGGCGCAGTCGGTTAAGCGTCCGACTTCAGCCAGGTCACGATCTCACGGTCCGTGAGTTCGAGCCCCGCGTCAGGCTCTGGGCTGATGGCTCGGAGCCTGGAGCCTGTTTCCGATTCTGTGTCTCCCTCTCTCTCTGCCCCTCGCCCGTTCATGCTCTCTCTCTGTCCCAAAAATAAATTTTAAAAAGTTGAAAAAAAAAGAAAAAAAAATTAAAAAAAAAAAGAACAAATCTGGAGGACTTTTACTACCACATAACAAGACTTATTCTAAAGCTACACTGATTAAGAAAGTGTGTTACTGGCATAAGGACAGATACAAAGATCAATACAACAAAATAGATATGCCTACACAAAACCACACACATGTAACAAAGTGTCACTGCAATTCAATGGGGCAAGTGATAGATTTTTCAAAAAGCAGTTGAGTCAGCTCAACATACAAAGGAGAACAATGTGGACATTGACCTCCTCTGTAAACTATCCCCTAAACTAATTCAAGACGTATTCAAGACCTAACTATGTGAGCTAAAACAATAAATGTTATCGAGGAAAACAGGAGACTGTCTTCACGAACTTTGAATTAACGAAGATTTCTGTTTAATAAGCACAAAAAGCAATACCCATTAAAAAAAGATAAATTGGACTTCTTTCAACTTAAGAACTTCAGCACATCCAAAGACAACATTAATAGTGCGAAAAGGCACAGGGCGGGAGGAGATATTTGTCACACACACGTTTGGCAAAAAATTTGTCTAGAATATGTAAAGAACTCCTTAAAATCAGTAAGAAAAAAGGCTATAGGCAGTAACTCAGATGGGGGGAATCTGGGTAATCTCCTGGGGCAACGGTTGAAAAACTGGTCAGTAACAGTGAGGGCGTCTTTCGAGGTGTCAGTAGGCTTCCCCTCAGGGTGATACAGGTGCATTATTTTTAATTCTCTGGGAAGGCAGAACATTTCAGCTCTAACGTCTATACAGGGTACAGCAGGTTGGCATAAGCATCTAGTTCCACTTTCTGAACCTTCCCTTACGACAGAGGCTAGAAGGTTAAAAGTACAAATCCTGGGCGCGTGGGGGGCTCCGTCGGCTAAGGGCCCGACTCTTGACTTCAGCTCAGGTCATGATCTCGTGGCTCGTGGGTTCGAGCCCCATCTCGGGCCCTGTGCTGCCAGCTCGGAGCCTGGAGCCTGCTTCGGATTCTGTGTCTCCCCCTCTCTCCGCCCCTCTGCCCCTCGCACTTTGTCTCTCTCAAAATTAAGTAAATATTTTAAAAAAAAAGAAATGTAAACTACTTTCTGACTGTTGTGTTTTCTTAGATTCTGTTTCTGTCTATCTGATACGCACTGATCACAGGGCCAAGTTAACCCCCGAGTTTGTTTTTTTACATCTCCTGCTATCCAGAGCCCAATACTCTGAACCACCTCCCAAACTGCTTCTAGGGGACCCGAGTAGCATCTAAGTTTTCTTGCAATGACACCGACCTCTCCTCTCTGAGACCGGGGCACAAGTCACTGGCTGACTTGCTTTCTGCCACGACAAAAGGCTCTCGTGCCAAATTTTGAGAACCACTGCCCTGGAAAGTACACTGGTGCTGCAGAAGCCTCCAGATTTCTGCCCCGCGGTTCAGGCAACAGACGTCTGAAACCAACCATTCCAGGGGCAGCGTCTGGATTTTCTGCTTTCTCGACTGCAGAGACAACGCAGGCTCTCTGGGAGCCCATCTCCGCGGGGTTGGATTAGAGCTGGCACCTCCCTCCACCCCCCCCCCAGTCCCAAACTTTCCTAGGGGTCTGTATTCTTCATTAATCCCCTTTCGCTTACAATAGCTTCAGAGGTTTTGTTTTTGAAGGAAATCTTTAGGGACGTACAACACAACGTAGCAGTGATGAGGAAAAAGACGTGAACTGTAACGACACAGCTCAAGAGAGTTTCACAAAGGGAACGCACCTGTGTACCCGGGACCCCAGAATGAGAAACCCCCTTCTCGGCATCCCGGGCAGGTTCTCCTCGAACTACAGTTCCACGGGAATTTACTTAAAACGTCACAGGTTCGTTGGAAACGTGTGGCCCGAATAAAAGCGTCATAATGTGACACATTACGGCAACATCTGCATCGCAACTTGCACGTTGGTTTCAATTTGCACTTAGTCACCTTATAAGGTGACCCGACTTGTAAGCAACGGCTACGCGACTGATGCTCAGTTTGCTGGGAAAGTTAGTTCAGCCAATAGACTGCTCAGTTCAATGCGGAGTCCGGCCCCTTTACCCCAAACCCGCCGTAATACTCCCCTCAGAGCAGACTCCCCTCCATTAGCCCGGGGGGTTTCCTAGAATTGATTTTCTGTTAGGAGAGGAACCTCCTTCATCTCCCTCCCACCCCCTTCCCTCTTCCCGTCACCTCTCTCCCCCCTCCTCCTCTTGTCTGTTTAGTTTTGCCTCAAAAAAGGGACATTTATTCAAAGAGAAAAAGGCAAAGAGTAGCAAGATACGCCTCCCTGTCTCCCTCCCCCCCTCCCCTCCCCTGCTCCTCCCCAACCCCCCTTCCCGCCGCGCACAGACCCCTGGCTGCTGCGGGGAGGAGGACAGCCCCTCTCACATAAGGTCGGGAACACCGAGGGGCATCTCCTCAATGGAGGTGTTGCAGAAGGTCTGGGTGTCTCCAAGAGTCCCCCTGTCTTCTTCGGTCACCATGGTAATGGCCACAGTCCGTGGCCACATATGGCTTCAGCCGCCTCCACGCACACTTCAGTCCTGCGGGCGGTTTAGCGGCGCCGAAGCCCCTTCTGTCTTCGGCTCGAGCCCCCTCCTCCTCCCCACCCAGGCGCTCCTCCCTCCCCTCCTTGTCCTCCCGGTTTAAAAATGAGATGAAGCCCTTCTAAGCAGGACAGACCAAATCCGCTTCAAGACTTGGGAAAACGCGGCCAGAGAAACTCACATGTAAACCTAAGAGGAAACACAGACGCTGCGGGGCGTTGGTTAAACCTGGAGAGAAAGAGCCCGGGCCTCGGCCCAACGTCAAAGCCGAGCGGGAAACAAGAGGCTTAGCAACCTGCCGGCGAGGGGATGCAGAACTCTGAGCGCCCTCCGCCCGGGGCACAAAGCCAAGGAAGCAGGTGCCCGCCTGGTGCCCGCCTGGTGCCCGCCTGGAACTCACCGGGAACCCACCTGGAGCCCGCGTGGAGGCCCGGAAGTCCTGGAAGCCCGGACGCACCCGCGACCGCTGGTGGCACCGCCGCTCCGGGGTCCCGGGGGTCGGCCGCAGCGTGTCCGCGGAGCTCCCGAGGGATCGTGCGCGTCGCCGCCGCGGCCCACGGAAGCGGGGCCGTGCGCTCCCGCCCGCGGGTAGTCGTGGCCGAGCGGTTAAGGCGACGGGCTAGAAATCCGTTGGGGTGTCCCCGCGCAGGTTCGAGTCCTGCCGACTACGGCGTGTTTTTCTGCGCCCCCGCGGGCACTGCGGGGCGGCCCTGGTGACCAGGGCCCCGCTCCGTCCCTCTCGCTGCCTCCGGGCTCCCGTCGTGCGGCGGTTTTTTTTAAAAATGGTCTTCACAGGCAAAACCCCGCAAAACCCACCGAGCGAGCTTTTCTCTGCGGCGACGCCGCCTGGGTTTCCTCCTGCGGGTGGCGCGCCCGGTGGCGGGGGGCACAAGGCCCGGGTGCCCCGCAGACCCAGCGCGGAGGGACCCCGGGCCCTGCGCGGTTTGCGGCGCTCCCGCCGGAGGACGCCACGCGCGCCCCCCCGTGCGTCCCCGCCCGGGCTGGCGTTCTCCGGGCCGCGGGCGCCCCCTGGCGGCGGGGCCTTCCCGCCGGTCCCGGGCCCCCGACCACCTGCTTGCTCCACTCAGTTCTCGTCCGTCTTCCTGCGCCTCACTGTTTTCTAGGCAACCGGATCGGATGCAAAACAAGCGAGCTGCACGCGTCACGATGAGTAGTACAGAAGGACAACGGTAACCCGACAGCGGGGACGATGGGGACAGGCAGCATCCTGTGCCGCCCAGAGACCTACTTCGGTGGACGCGACCTCATCTGCGTGGTGCTCGGCTAAAAGCGCACAATCTGAATTTAACTTTCGGGAAAGCATCAAACTCAGGGTGAGGGGGCGTTCTACAAAATACCGGCCCAAGTTAGGCTTTGAAGGTCAAGGAGATGAAACACAAAGATGGGGGCGCTCTTCCAGACGAAAGGACTAAGGAGGCAGGACAAATGAATGTCATCTGTTTTTCTTGAAATAAAGGATTCGCACAATTGGCAAAACAGTAACAAGGCCTCTAGATCAAGTAAGAGTTTTAATCCAGATTTCATAACTGTTCTGTGGTTAGGAAAGAGAACGTCCCTGGTTTTAGGAAATACACACTGAAGTATTTAGTGGTAAAGGGACATCTTGTCTGAAACACACTAGAAAAAAATTCTATATGTGTAAACTTATTTCTATATATCTAGCTATTAAAAAACACATATCATAAATTAACAGCGAATATAGGTGAAGGATTTATGAAAATCCTTTGTACTATCTTGCAACTTCTCCATAAATTAGAAATTAGATCAAAATAAAAAGTTGAAGGAAGAAAAAGAAAGCAATAGAACTATTAATTTAACAATATGCTCCTTTAAATAAAAACCCAAGCACAATTTGAGCATTAGACATAACATAGGGAAATACTATGTTTCGAAACACTCAATTTAAAAAAAAAATGTTTGTTTATTCATTTTGAGACAGAGCATGTGTGCAAGCAGGGTAGGGGCCAAAGAGAGAGGGAGAGAGAGAATCCCAACGTGGAGCTTGAACCCATGAACCGTGAGATCAGGCTGAAATCAAGCCAGATGCTCAGCCACGGGAGCCACCCAGGTGCCCCGGAAAGACTCAGTTTTATCAAGATGACAACTATTTCCAAATTGATCGATAGATTCAATAAAATCCAATCAATCTCTATGTATTGTATGGAAATTAACTCACTGCTTTAAAAACACATTTGGAAATGCAGAACAACTTAAAAAACAAGAAGCTATTGAAGAAGATAGCAAAGTTGGAAGACTGATACTATATATATATATATATATATATATATATATATATATTCAAGACATATGTAATTACTTATAAATCCATACTGATTAAGGCAGTGTGCTCTTGGTTATTATATATGTAAATACTAAAACATTGTCTTCTTATTTATTTATTTTAGAGAAAGAGTGCGAGTAGGGGAGAATCCCAAGCAGGCTCCACACTCAGCTCGGAGCCCCATGAGGGGCTCCATCAGATGACCCCAGCATCATGACCTGAACCAAAATGAAGAGTCAGCCACTCAACTTACTGAGCTGTCCAGCGCCCCCATTATCTTCATTATCTGTGTCAACTTGGCCAGGTTGAACTACATTCCCCAGAATTCCCTTTTCTATGTGTTTCTGATTGGATGGTCCCCAGGAGACATTCTTGGGGGAGATTTGGAGGAAGAGGTCAAGTAGCAGCCATCTTGTTGCTCATTCTAACTCATCTGCTGACTTACCTCCTCAGGAGGCAGAGCTGGGTCTGCCACTGCCCCCCACCCCCCCTTCCCCTGCACCCTCCTTCAGCCTCCCCCTTTCCCGGATCACATGTGTGCGTTTAGCCCTAAATGAAGGGCCCTGGCTTCTGCGGGACACCTGCACCACCAAGTTCTGAGGCAACCAAAGCTGACACAGATTTCAGTCCATCCGGTGGGATCCAGTTCATGCTTGTGGGTTCCAGCTTGTTCTAATCTTAGCCACTTTTTATCTGTCTTCCCGTCTGGGTCAAACTGCCCTGGGGGGTCTGAGCTTCAGCACTTCAACATTTATGTGGACTATTCAACCGGCTTCTACAAATCTACATGTGTACACATGTATCTGTCTATCTCTACGTATCGATACCTGTATATGAAATTTACATAACCATCCTGGGGGGGGGGGGGGTCCGCTTCTGCCATTGAACACTGACCGCCCTTATTTTTTCATGGACTTGCACTAAGCGTTAACCTTCACGTGTTGACCAGGAATAAATTTAGTTGTCGAAATGTCTGTATTCAAGAAGAGGGTCACGGAAGAAAAAGATGATTAAGCAACCACACAAAGGAATGGGCGAATACCCCGCCAAGATTTAAAGTCAGATCGGTGGGCTGGAAGCGGCCAGTGCCAGAAGGACTTGTGATCTGCAGCATTGTGGAACACCTGAGACCAGACATACTCGTCCACCTTAAACTGGAAAACGGAATACGGTATACAACACAGTGTTCTTCAGACAGCATGCGACTTCAGACAGTGACTAACGCGGATACCCGGGAGAAGAAAAACGGATGAGAAGAAAAGCACCCCACCTTACTGCTGGAAAACAGATCAAGAGGGACATTTCATGATGGTAAAGGGGTAAATACATCAGGACACAACAACCCTACATCTGTATACAATTAATAACAGTTTCAAAATACGTGTAGCAAAATCCGAGAAACTGCAAAGAGAAAGAGAAAAATTCCTCAAATACAGTTAAAGATTTTAACACTTTCAGTAATTGGTAGAACACAATGGTCAGGAAAGTCAGTCAGAATATGCCAGATTTGAACAACATTATCAATGAACTTGACCTAATTAACATTTATCGAACCTTCTATCCAACAACAGAATATATTATATTCAAGAAACATTGAATACTCACCAAGGCAAATTGTATTTTGGGCTATAAGACAAATCTTGGTAAGTTTAAGAGTATGTGAAATCATAGAAAATATGTTCTTTGACCATGACAGAATTAAACCAGAAATCAGTAATGGAAATTAAAGACAATACATCTAAATAACCCACAGGCCAAATAATATATCACAAGGGAAATTTAAATTTTTTATTAAGAAAATAAAAACAAGGGGCACCTGGGTGGTTCAGTCGGTTAAGCTTCCGACTTCAGCTCAGGTCATGACCTCACGATTCGTGGGTTCGAACCCCGCGTCGGGCTCAGGGCCTGGGGCCTGCTTCAGGTTCTGTGTCTCCCTCTGTCTCTGCTCCTCCCCTGCTCACACTCTGTCTCTTAAAAACAAAGATTAAAAAAAATTTTTTTAAAGAAAGTAAAAACAAAACATAAAACATCTACAGCTGAAGCTTTGTATAGAGAGCAATTTATAGCAAGAGATGCTTATATTATAAAAGTTCTTAAATCAGTGAATTATAGTCCATCCCAAGAAACTACAAAAAGTGCACCTGAAACTAATATAACACTGTGGATTAGCGATACTGGAATTAAAATTTAAAACTTAATTTAAAAAAAAACTAGAAAAAAAGAGCAAATTAAATGCAAAATAAGCAGAAAGCAATATTAAAGAGAAAAGCAAAATTCAATTAAACAAAACAGAACAGTAGAGAAAATCAGTGAACCCCAAAACCTGGTTATTTGACAAGTTGAATAATATTGACAAATCTCACACCGGGTTTTTAACGTAAGGGTGTATGCAGTGGCATATTGATTTAAACCTGGCTTTCCATTTTCATATTTTCCGGTGATATAAATCACGCAGAGAGCAATGCTTCCTATGAAAAATTTAAGGAAAACAAAAGTGATCGAAACAGACAGCTACCCTCACTTCACTGCACGTCTTTGCTCTCTTGTTCGATTGGCGAGTGTCCCGTCAGTTTTTTGTTTTTTTTTTAAATGTACTTGCTTAATCTGGGGTTTCACTTTCTATACATGGGGGCTATGTGTACGTGCTGTTATGGGTACTAAGGTTCACACGCATTTTCCAAGAAGAACGACGAGGATCCAATTCTTTGCGGGCTACCTGGTGCCCTGAGATCGGGCCGGCGTCACCGTCCTGCCTTCCTGGCCAACGTGCCGCTTCCACGGTTCTGCAACGACAACGACGCGGCGGCCTTGGTGACCACGCAAAGCGGCTGTTTCTGCCCCGTTTGCTCGGTCCGAGTGGAGGGTTCACGGAAGCCACGGCGTCTCCCCCTCCCGGGACCCCGGAAGACCGCGGGGTCAGTGGGGGCCGTTCCAGCGCGGAGAAAGCAGACCCCGGGTGCGACCCCGCGAGGGCCCAGGCTCAGACGGCCGCCTCGTGCCGGACTCACTTGTCTGCTGGAAACACCGACGCGCCCGCGGTGAGGACTCTCCTCCCCGCGCTCCCGACTGCCCGGGCGGCACGAGAGGTCGGGCCCTCTTAATCTGTACCGTTTTACAGGCCAGCCCCCCGTTCTCCCCGCGGGTTCGCGTTCCGCTCACCGGGCCGGCCGAGCGGTGCACCGGGCCCGCGAGCCGGGCTTGGGCGCCGCGCTGTCTACGACTTGAAAAAGGCGGCCGAGCGTCGTGTAGTCGTGGCCGAGTGGTTAAGGCGATGGACTAGAAATCCATTGGGGTCTCCCCGCGCAGGTTCGAATCCTGCCGACTACGGCGGCTCCTTTTCCCGCGGGCGGGCGAGCGGGACACCCCCCCGCCTTTTTTTTTTTTTTTTTTTTTTTTTTTTTTTTTAATCAAAGCCCGGGAGCCCCGCGGAGGGGGCGCGGCTGTGCCGAGGGCGCAGCAGGTGCGGGGGTCTCGGGGACGCGCCGCGGGCGCCCCCGGTTTCGGGGCAGCTCTGGAGCGGCCCGGGGTCGCCGCTTCGGCCGCCTGCGTCCCCCAGCGCGGCGGGGCAGCCCGGCCGGGGAGCGGGCGCCGTCGGGCGGGCAGGGCGGGCGGGGTCGCCGGCAGGGGTCGCGGGAGCGAGCCGCGCGCCGCCCTCGGGGCCCAGAGCACGCGGGCGGCGGGGGTTGGCTTTATGGGATCCGCAGGACGGCGCCACCGCGTCCTCCTCGTTAGTATAGTGGTGAGTATCCCCGCCTGTCACGCGGGAGACCGGGGTTCGATTCCCCGACGGGGAGCACGGAGCATCCTTTTGCGTCCACACCCGCCTGTTTTGGAATCCCTGGCCGCCCGGAGAGCTGCGGAGCTCGACCCTGTTGGCGACCGTGAGCGGCGGGGACCGGGAAGCGCTCTCCCGCCGCCGCGGCTCTTCCGGGCGCGCCTGCCTGATAGAAGACGCGGTCCAGGACGCAGAAGCCCGCGCGCCGTCTTGACCTTGTTCAATCAGCCTCTGTTAGGGGGAGCGCTCGGTGCCGGTTGGCGAGTCCGGGCAAGCCTCAACGGGGGACCGCAAGAGAAGTTACGACAGAGAAGTTCATTACTCACAGGTGGTGGAGGAAGGGCGCCCACGCTTCAGAGCGCCGCGTCGGGAGGTCGAGGCAGACAGAGCAACCCGACCTGCCTTTATTAGGGCCCGTGAGTGCAGTGCTCTGGGGGGGGTTCCAGGGCTAGGGCTGGACTGGCCGGTTCGAACCAGAAGAGGGGTCTGGGTGAGCTCCACAGGGCTCTAATCTAAGGAGAGCGCAATGTCATGGCCCTGGGAGGCAGGGGAGACTTGATCACGAGCGCTTCGGGGACGTCATGGCAGGAACGTACATTTGCTGTGACCCTGCGGGCTGCTGTGTAGGGCACACACCTGTACGAGGGCCTGGTGTCCCTTTCCCGTCCCTGCGGGCCTCGGCCCAAGAACGTGGATGCTGAGACCGCAGTCCCCCCCGGGGTAGCCTAGCTGGGCTCTCCATACACAGGGATGCGAATAAGAAAAATGAGTAGGAAACACACAGTCTAACAGAAAGATGGGCAAACGTCCAAGGGGTCCTTCACAGAAGAGGGCATCAAAGTAACCAATAACCTCACCAGAAAAAGTGACAAGTAAAGCAAGTAAGTTCCACCACTACATTCGTTAGAGTTCTCCAGAGAAAGAGAACCGATAGGACGTGTTTCTAGAGAGACAGAGATTTATTTGGAAGGATTGGTCACAAGCTTATGGAGGCTGGTAAGTCCAGAATCTCCAGAGCGGGCAGCGGGCCGGTGACCCAGAAGAACCCAGGCAGCCGGGCAAGTCTGAAGGCTGTCTGCCGCCTGAATGCCTTCTTGCTCGGGAAGCCCGTCTTTTGTTGGATTTATGCCCACCCACGTGATGGAGGGCAATCTGCTCTGCTCAGAGTCCACCAATTTCCACGTGAATCTCATCCAAAAACACCCTCACAGAAACGTCGCAGAGACACAGAATAACGACTGACCATACGGCCCAGCAGGTTGACACGTAAAATTAACCAGCACAACTATTTGCCCGTTAGAAACGTCCAAATAAAATAACAGAAGACAAGGATGTGGACTCTCATTTGTGGGTTCGATTACTTGCAAAAAGTACTTTGGCATCACAGGACTCAAGCTTGAACATACACACTTACGGCGGTTCCACAATTCCATCCCAGACGACATCTGCCCGGCGAAACCCCCGACTGATGTTGCAAAGACACGCACGAGAATATTCACGGCAGCACTGTTGTGGCCCAAACTAGGAACATTCCAGATGCCTCCGTGGAGGAGGTGGACTTTAAGAGATGCCTTGACATCTGGGGCTGATTTTCAAGAGTGGTGAAGGGGTGTGTGTGTGTGTGTGTGTGTGTGTGTGTTGGCTTTTTGTTTCATTTTGTTCCTCTACAAACAAAAGGTCTGTTCCTACCTGGACCTTTCCTTTCCACTTTCTTCTGCATGCAAATCAGAACACGGAGTCTTTGAGTTTATACTTTGTTTCCCGAATCAACCATAAGGCCCAGGTAAGTGTCCTTGGTCCCCGGATGTGCAGGAGAAGGTAGGAAGAGAGGGCTGGGACCAGAGAACTCTCCCCTGGAGTCTCTAAGTTGTAAGGTGGAGATACTGAACCCGGTGAGTGCTGGTCAGAGACTGTGCTGTTAGGTTCGGGAGTTTTTCTCTAACTGACCTGATTTTCACTTTTTTTATCTTTAAATCCCACTTCTTTCCAAAACTTGCAAATGTGATACTATGACACACTCAATGGATAAAGTGTATCAGACCTCGATGTGCAAGAGAAACTCTAAGTTCAACTTCTTTGTCTACCATGTTATCTGTAAATTTCATGGTAATACCATAGTAAGAGTAATTCCACAGGCACTCACGTTCCAAAGATAAGACGATTGACTACCCCGGTCATTTACTTAGTTTACGTCCTCAGACCAGTGTCACCACAGATCTCCATTAGTAATTTTGCTCTAAAGTCATCCTGTGACGAATCCTGGCCCCTAAAGCTCTTATAAGTCTCCTTCCCTAAGTCCCCTCTTTGAGACACCGAGACTCTTCCAGTCTGAGACTCTAACTTGCGGAGTAAGTTTAATACACCCAGTTTGCCAGAATCAGCAGGCTTTTTCCCTGATGGTTTTTGGAGGGGGCTCCACGTGGATTTTGTTCTTACTCTCAAACTAGAAATATCCACTTCTTGTGGCTTAACCAACTTTTCCCACTCTTGGGCCCTGGAATTTTCACACTGAGAAGGTTTAATGGGTGCAGAGCTCTTTATAAACCGATCATTCATATGAAGCCACAATAACAATCAGTTACTATCACTCAAAAACAGGTAAAACCTCATTGCTGTTCAATGATCCGCCCTACACTTGGGCTAACAAAACACTTAACACACAGTGGGTAACAACTCACACTCCCGGCCAACCACTTAGATTTATCTATGGAGGCAAAAATCTGAATAAGAGAGTCAGGCAGTAACATTAATTTCCAAGTGTAGACAACAGCAGTGAGAGCAAGCTGAGCTGCCCCCACACCTGCACCAACGTCTGGCTCCCTGGGTATAGACACAAACCCAGACAGAGTTCAAACTCAGTCCTGCCACTTACTAGCTGCGTGACCTTGGCCAACTTATTTTACTCCTATGGGTGTCCCTTTCCAGATTTTTAAACTGAGGATATTAATACAATTCACTTCACACGAATGTTGTAAGGATCTTACGTGCTAACATACACAAAGCGCTTGGAGATTTGTATGTAATGGGCGCTTGATAAATACCAGCTGATATTAACGTCATTTCCTACGTGTGAACTACACCAGGATTGAGTTGCTGGCCACTAACCCTGCAATATTTGTGAAAAGTGACTTCACAACTGCATTTAAGGAAGTCCTTGCTCTAGTTAGCATTTGACTGTGCAGTGTTGGGCGACTCAGTCTCGGGTTTCCTTATCTGTAAAATGGGACTTATGTTACCTACATGATAGGGCTATGGGATTAAATGAGCTAATGCAGGTAATCCCAAATTCAGTGCTTGGGACATAGTAAGGATTCAAACATTGGTAGCTGTTAGAGTAAATACTGCTTTATAAAGCCTGAGTTCCCTAGAGCAGACGGTAGCAAGGAAAACACCTCGTCTCCAGAAGATGGGGGTCCGACTTTGCTGCCCAGCGACCCCGAGTTGGCTATGAGCCATAACCGTGGAAAAAGAAACGGCCTTCCTCAAGTCAAAACGTCCACACCCTCACAGATTTACTCACCCCTTTGCGACTGTTTGGCATCGGAGGAAGAGGTTATGAGACCCAGAGAAATGGGTAGGCAGGGCGACCAGGGGACCCGGACGCCAAGGGCAAAACCGTAGCCGGCAGGATTCGAACCTGCGCGGGGAGACCCCAATGGATTTCAAGTCCATCGCCTTAACCACTCGGCCACGACTACCTGCTGACGGCCGCCTCCTGCCAGCGATTTTGAAGGCGGGCCACCTCGCAGCGCCAGGCCGTCCTGCGCCTGCCTGGACGCGCCGCGACGCCGAGATGCGACGCGGGGAGGGAGGCTCGCTGTGCGGGAGTCGGGTCTGCGTCCACGCGAGGCCTCTCAGTCTGGGGTGCGGGGGTCATCCGGCAGCAAAGGGAATCGGGCGGCGCGGGTGGGATTCAGGGAAGACTGTCCGTGCCCGGAGTCCGCTCCCTCGTCACCGCCGGCCGCGCGTCCGCGGGGTCTCTGCGGAGCGGGCGGTGGTCCCGGCGGCCTCGGATGTGCAGGTGCCAGTGGCCTTGGGAGCGCGCTGGGAGGACTCCGAGTTGCTGGCGTCTGCTGTCGGCGCCCGCCACTAGAACCTCAATACCTCGATGGCCTTCACCTGCTTTGCGCTTTCCTGCTTTCCAAGAACAGGTTGAAACCCGACGGGAGCGCGGGTGCGGCGGGAGGGGCGGGAGGGAGCAGGTGCAGAAGACCACCCGGGAGGGGGGTCCCTGCGCCTCGCCTGCCCCGGGAGGGAGGCCCCTTGGATGGGGAGATGCAGGTCGGACGGGGAGGACCCTGTGCAGCTCCCCTAACACACGGGCCGTGTGAGCGCGGCCGCGTCTGGCTCGAGTAATAGGATTGTCCCCGCGCGCAGAGACTGCCTTCAGCGGCACCCCGTGGAACCGGGTTCTTCTCTCAGTGCAGAATTTAGGGACCACAGGGGTGAGAACTGGGGATTGAAGTGCTTTGTCAAAGCTCCCTCACAGCACAGTCACCAGACTTGCTGATCTGGTCGGGAGAATTCCCTGCGCGCCCGAGGCCCTCAGGCTCCCGCGTCTGTTCTCAGGGCGGGCGGAGGGACAGGTGCTCCCCCAGTGGGTCCAAGGCTGGGCGCCAGGAAGATCCGCTGAAATCCCGTCCCCCCTCCCACCTGTGAATGTGACTATTTGAAGAGAGTCTTTGCTGATGCCATCAAGTTATTAAATGGGGTCATTGTGGATTAGGTGGGGCCCTAAATCCAATGATAGTGTCCTTATAAGGAGCAGGAGATTTGGAGGCACACGGGGACACGGCCCACGTAAGGGGGAGGCAGAGGTTGGAACAAAGCGGCTGCAAACCTAGGAGGCCAGCGGAGAGCCATGAAAGAGGTTCTCCTCGGTCCCTCTAGAAACACCAACCTTGGAGACACCGTGCATTCGGGTCTCTGGACTCCGGAGCTGTGAGAAGATACATTTCTGTCGCTTTAAGCCACTCACTTTCTGGTAATTTGTTAGGGCAGTCCTGGGCCACCAAGCCAGCTCCCTTCCCGGGGTGCTTGGAACAAGATCCTTGTTCGGGACTCGCTCCCACATTCCACCGCGGAAGCCCACACAAATGGCTAACCTCCTTCCACGGCAAACTTATTTTGGAGCAAACTCTCCTAGGGAAAGAACCCAAACTAAAAGAAATTATTTATGTGCAGAGACACTCGTGATGCTGTTAGTTATAATTAAAGCATTTCCAAAAATGGGAGGGGGTGATGGTATAGCTTAGGCGTTTGAGGGTTGTGGGTTATTTCTTTCCTTGTGTTTTTCATGAAGTACACCTCGTGACTCAAGTGTTTTTAAAATGAAGCAGCAGAAATCGTGACTCTATTGCTGGAGCCAGAAAGATGTATTCTCCAGGTACAAGGCTTCAGTATCACTCAGCAGCCAAACGTTGGAGGCACACGGGGAATACTTGTCCACCATGGCCATGAAGCCCAGTTTTCCTGGGAAGGAAGGAAGCACAGAGAGATTAAGTGTCCGGCCCCAGGTCGCAGAGCTAGCAGGAGAAAGCAACTGAGTGGCTGCAGCTAGGAAATGTGAGTTCACTTGAGAGAGGATTTAGTGCAGAAAAGTGCCATGTTCATTTTGGGTTTTGTTGGGTTTTTTTAATAGACGTCGTCAATCCAGTTGGCTTTTAAAACTCAATATTGGCCAAATAATCATAACAATTGATAATAACAGTAATAATAATAATAATTTGAGAAATAATTTGGGAGATTGAAGTCCTAAAGTAGCCACGAAGGTGAGGCTGGTGGCCGCAGAGACTGCCACGCTGATGTGCAGATTCTGAGAATTAGTCCTCAGCGAACGAACGTCTAGGTTTGTTTTGAGGAGGGCGTTTGTCTCCTTGGGCCACGCCAGAATCAGCGCCGAACAGAAACCGCCAAAATGCTCTGGAACAGATGAGCTCCGTGTTTGCGAAGCGTTTGCAAAGCAAGGTCTTCTGCTCTTGGCCTTGTTTATTTAGGAAAAGATGTTTATTATTAATTAAAATAGACCAGTTGTTCAACAATGCAGCTGGAGGGGGGCACGCGTCCAGGAGGGCTGGGGCAGCTTTGTAAGGTGCCCTGCTCCTGGGCCCTCCACCTCATTGCCCCCGTCGCCCCGTGGATTTCACGCAGAGTAGAAAGTGATCCCTGTGGGCTTGGAGCCAGAGTCATCCTAGCGGTCGTCATGGGGATGAAACTTGAACTTGGCGCGGTGAAAAGGATGAGAGACACGAACCTCCCGTGTGAGGGTGCAGGCAGGAAACCGGCCCTGAACCAGCCGCTCGGAAGATACGGGAGACCACTGGGACACCCCCCCCCATGCCACAATTTTTTCTCATCTACGCGTAATCGCAATGAAACAACTTGGAAAATACTGCCACTTGGGGACTAGAAGGGCGTTTGTGTGTGTGTGTGTGTGTGTGTGTGTGTGTAACTCTCTGTCTCTCTTCGTGAACGTGCACGTACAGAGGTGGATGAAAGCCACGTGCACACAGCAGTGATTCCTCACATGGAGAACATGCTGGGACCCCACACAGGTCCGGAAATAGATGCAGCCCCCTCCCGCCCCATCCCAGTCAACAGATTACAGAATATGTTTTGGGTTGAAATGATCATCCCACTCTGTGTAGTTTTCTGTCCCTTCTGATATATCCCACTTCGTGTATTACCCTGCCCTTTTATGTTCCCCCTTTTATATCTTGTCTGCTTTTGTGTTGACTGAACAGTTCTATGTTATTCTATTATTTCCTCTCTACCAACATGCAAGCTGCATGTTCTTTTAATTTTTCTTTCAATGGTGAGCCTAGAGATCACCACATATAGTCCTGACCCAACGGTTCTTATGTTACCATCTTTCCAGACAATGCAAAGGACTTAATGTTAGAAAAATTTAATTCTATTCATTCCTCTCTTGATTTAAATGCCATTGTTTGCATGCACTTAATTTTTTTAATGTTTATTTATTTTGAGGGGGAGAGAGACAGAGCCTGAGCCAAGAAGGGGCAGAGAGAGAGAGGGAGACACAGAATCTGAAGCGAGCTCCCTGATGTGGGGCTCGAGCCCACGAACAGTGAGATCATGACCTGAGCCGAAGTCCAAGTCCATCCGGCGTTTCACCAACTGACCCACCCAGGGGCCCCTGTTTGTGTGCATTTAAATTCTACATTCATTTTCTCCTCCAGAAGACATTCGTATTGTTTTATTCAGTCAATATTCGCTTTAATTTGACGATAATGTTCCATTTTTATTTGTATTTTCTGCATCTTCCTCTGAGATCCTTTCTACTTTATGTCTTAATCTTCAGGAAGCAGCTGGAATATGGTTTATGAGATAGCTATGACTGGGGGGAACAGTGCCTCTGTGAGTGGACAGGAAAAAGCCCAAGGAAACTAGGTTTATTTTGTTTTTAATTTTAAAAAATGTTTATTTGTGAGAGAGAGAGTGTGTGAGAGGAGGAAGGGCAGAGAGAGAAACAAAATCTGAAGTAGGCTCCACACTGTCAGCACAAAGTCTGATGCAGGGATCGAACCCATGAATCCATGAACTGTGAGATCATGGCCTCCACCAAAGGCAGATGCTCGACCCATTGTGCCACCCAGGCTCAGGCCTAGAAACTGGGTTTAAATGACACAGGATTTGGCAAACTCACTGACAGTCAAGAGAGAAAAAGCGGTCGGGCACCTGCCTTCCATTTACATGCTAATTTCTTTACCGATTCCTGGAGAAGGTCAGAATGTAAGGGGTCTTCTCAGAGAGGACGCAGTAGAGGTGCGATTGCCCCACGACAAAGATGAGCCCGTCCCCCCTTCCGTCCCCATTCCATCTGACCTACTTACGTGTGAGTCCCCAGACTGCATTCTCGGGAATCTGCACCCCAACAGCCCCCTGAGAACCAGTCCAACTAGTATTTGGGCTTCGGTCACGGATACAACTTTGACCTCATTCGCAAGACAAAGATTAATGAAAATTTTAGTCACAATTAAAAGGTGATTCTCCTTCAGCAGTGTGATGCTTCATTTCTACTTAGAGAATTTGTTTTTATTCAGTTACAGATCAGGTTAGGTGACATAAGAGAATCTCCAGATGCAGAATATTCATAGCCTGGGGTCCATGAACACCTGGAATAGTTTGCAAAATGATATATGTATGTATCTAGGGGCACCTTTGTGGGAAAGAGGCTTCCCAGATTTTATTCGATATGATCTGGAAGCAAGAGGCAAAAGAAATATACCAGGAATCTTTGCTCTAATGAGTTCTTTATCTTGGGAAAGAAGAGAAGAATTTTTCAGCAGCATTTTGTTGGGGGAGAAGATATAAGATGCCTGTGAATGAGCACGAACATTTTAAACCAATTCCCAGGGACTGGTACCAGCCCCCATACCTTCTCTGATGTGGGACTGACCTCCGTCTTGCAGGAACTTGGCGATTACTTACTCTCAGGAAAGATGGTTCGCTCCGTCCTCAGCCCTTCAGCTTGACAGTCTGGGATCGCTTCTGTCCCCTACCGTCCCCCCTTTTTGGGGGGGTGGGGTGGGAGGATCTCCTCCGCGACAGCAGGGAGTCTTGCTGAGAAGCTCGGGAGAGGGGGAGCCTCGCCGCCCGCCGGGGGAGCCGCTGCACCTGCGTCTGCGCAGCCGGGCGGGGGCGGCCGGGCCCGGATTGGCGGTGGGGGGCGAGCTGCAGAAAGGGCAGAGGGCGACAAAAAGCAGGACCTGTCTCATCTGTCCCTAGAAACCGATTTGCTTCGGAATTTTGCGCCGAGAGCCCGGTGCGCGCGAGGAAAGGCCTGCGTCACGGAGGCAGGCTGATACCTGCGCAGGGCGCAAATGCCAGCTTTTCCGAGGAACCTGAGCCACAAATGGGGATGCGTCCTGTCGGGAAGGAGAGCTGTCAGCGACAGCGGCTGTGGGGTTCCATGGTGTAATGGTTAGCACTCTGGACTCTGAATCCAGCGATCCGAGTTCAAATCTCGGTGGAACCTAAGTGTTTTCATCCTTTTTTTTTTTTTTTTTTTAAGTTTTCTTTTCTAGGAATGATCGTCAGGGAGTCCCCGGTTCACATGAAACCCAGAGTGTAATCTAGAAGGGGAAGATGACACGAACTCTTGTGTGGACCCCACTGCCTCCCTGCCGTCTTGTTCGGAGTGCAGAACCACCTCCCTCTTTCTCCCCATTTTCCTCTCCCACCTAACAGATCTTCTGTGACGCTCGTAACTTTGAGTTGAGTTGAACTTTTCCTGATTGATTGCTCTATAAAATGCCCTGAGCTCACTTGGTGCAGGGTCAAAAGGAGGCGACAGAATTGAGGGAGAAAAGAGATCCTCTTGAGCACAATACTGTTCTGCCCAGAGAGAATGAGGCTTCATAATGTCCAGTAGGTACAATGACCAGACTTCAGAGGTGTTTCATTTTCCACGGAGAAATGAAGATTTGTGAAAATCGATTCCTACTTTAAATAAAGGATTTCTTGAACTGTCTCAGATATTTGAACACCACTGGACGATGCCCATGTAAACTTGAAGCACTGTGGACAGAGCAAATAAAGACTCAGATACATTTTCTAAGTATCTCCGCGGTGTTCCTTTGGTCGTTTCCGTGACATTGATCCACCGCACAGAATTGCTGTCGGTGACGAATATGTTCCAGAGAAATCACGGGGCTTTCCGACTGCATCCGAGGACATCTCTGCGATCGCTTTATTTTCATAAAACTGAACGTTCTGATTGCAAGCTGGTTGTTTTTCTGGTGAATGTCTGCGTATGCCACAAGTTCAGGCAAGACAAGGAAGTTCCCGAGATCCCCAAGAAGTAATCCCAAAGTGTTTTCCTTACTTTTATTTCATCTATTGCCTTCCTAAAAACGGTATATATACTTTTTCACTTAATATTTGCTACTGGGTATAAGCTTTTCATATGCCCTTTTTAAAAGTTTATTTATTTTGAGAGCTAGAGAGAGTGCGAGCAGGGGACAGGCAGACAGGATCCCAGGCAGGCTTTGCACTGCCAGCACAGAGTCCGATGTGAGGCCGGATCCCATGAACCGTGAGATCATGACCCGAGCCAAAATCAAAAGTCAGAAACTTAACTGACTGAGCCACGCGGGCGTTCCTAAACATTGCCTATTTTTATTTCAAGATACAGAGTATCAGGCTATAAATGATCTTATGGGTCTTACTCTTTGACTTAATAACATATTGCGAAAATTAATTGTTATCTTTGTTGCAAGTAGCTGCCATTCATTCAGTCATTCGTTCACTCCTCCTTTCATGCATAATACTCTACTGTGTCGATATACCGCAGTTCATTCATCCATCTTTTTGTTAATGGGAAACTCACATAATTATACATAATATGAATTTGGTTTTGACTTAGGTCAGCTCTGGGGTCATGGGAAATTGAAAGTGTTTTAGGGCAGAGAAAATCCACGATTCGATAACCACGCATTTAGCTGGAATTTATAACTTTCAGCTGTCATTCCCTCCCTCCAAAGGCTTGGGCACAGTAATAATCACTCGCCCTTCTATATTATACTACCCCGTTCTCCTAATTACTCATAATGCCTTAATTCCTAGAGTTCACTGCCAGCAGAACTATGTCTCCAGGTACAGTAGGCTATTACTGGCGCGAACAGCTTAAATATCTACCTACACTTACTGTTTCCGGGAAGCAGTTCTGCATAAGACTTTTGCCATCTGTTTCTTTCTTCTGAAGGAAGAGATCTTGCTTTCAGACATCTGATTGGCAAAGCTGAGGGCACAGGCCTGTCTTCTAGCTGCACGGGAGGCTGGGGACTGAGTTATGGCTGCTGTCTTGAGCATGCGCAGTTCATAGCTAGGCGTTTCTTCCTAACCTATGAAGTCTCCGCCATATTAGTGCACTATGTTCAGCAATATGATTATCACCTACTATTCCTTTTTCGCAACTTGCCCAACTTTTCTTCTCCCAGTAGTTTTCTCATCTGTCATGATTCATTAGCAGAATATATTCTAAAGAAGGTTATTAAGCACAGCAAATAGAATTATATCATTAAGAAGTAAATTATGAAAAAGATCGCTTTTAATAAATAATAAAAAAATAAAATCAGAGAGGGGAAATTTATTCATTGATCTAAAAGCTCAAATATATAGTTTCAACAGTAGAGATAACAAAAGTGAGAGCAAATTAATGAACAAGAAATTGGAACTAATGACCGAGTGGTATACAAAAATTATAAAGAACAAGAACATTCAGAAACACAAGAGAAAATCTAAATAAGCAGTGAATGCATAAGACAATATCATTAGTAATTACTACCTTTTCAGGTGTGGTAACAAAATGAAACTAAAATTATAGACAGCAATGATATAAGAAATGGGACATTGTGATCAGGGTCAAATTAGAGTAGAGTTATTTATTATGAGAAAAGATTAAAGACAAAGTTCATTGAAGTCATAATTCAGGCAAATGATAAATGACTGTAAAATCAGTGTTTGTCTGAGACCCTTGCCGAAGCCGCACAATAACCACTTGCAACAAGGAATATTAAATGCTAGGATTGAAAGAAAGAAAGAAAGAAAGAAAGAAAGAAAGAAAGAAAGAAAGATTATTGAAAAAATCAATTCATATTAACATTATATTTTGTTTTTTAAATGTTTATTTATTTTTTTGAGAGGGAGAGACACAGAGCATGAGTGGGAGAGGGGCAGAAAGAGAGGGAGACACAGAATCCGGGGCTCGAACCCACGAACCACGAGCTCATGACCTGAGCTGAAACTTAACTGACTGAACCACCCAGGAGCCCCATAGCATTATTATTTAATGTAGTGTATGACATGTGAGTATACTGGTGTATTATAATTGTGCTGTAATTAAAAATTTAATAGTCAAGAATTGGAATATTGATATTATTGTGTTTCACCGTCATTTGCTAAATTTTTCTTCATTGTGCTGCACAGTTGGGCCCCCCAAAACTGCCCTCTTGTAACTTAGATGGACCCCATTTGTTTCTAACCCTTACTCCTTTTCTTCATAGACTTTATTATATCTGAATAAATGAAGATTTATCCTAATTTTAGAGTTTTTCTTCCTCATGAAAGTGGAATATGGCAAAGTAAACATTCTACTTTTAAATTATCGTGAGTGGATGGAAAGAATTCTCAAACAGGGCTTTTTCTTTAAAGACTCAAAGCCAAAATAGAATGTCATTTTTTAAAGTTATTTTTAAATATTCTAGAAATGAAGAATTAAGATACAATCACATCTTTATTACTCTTCATTTTATTCTAAAGCAAATATTTATAAACAGTTTTGGGGAATAAAAGTATGAGATGTTCTGTTTTAATGTTTATTTATCTATTTATTTTGAGAGAGAGAGTGAGCATGAGTGGGGGAGAGGGGCAGGGGGGAGACAGAGAGAGAGAGAGAGAGAATCTTAAACAGGCCCCAGGCCCAGAACAAAGCACAAAGTGGGGTTCAGTCTCACGACTGTGAGATCATGACCTGAGCCCAAATCAAGAGTCAGATGCTTAACTGACTGAGCCACCCAGGCACCTCATGAGATGTTCTTCTCACTGCTAGCTGTCTAGCTAAAGAACTCTCAATATTTATGTTATCTTTTTTATATCAATTCAGTTTTATTAATTCTTAATATTGCATAAATAAAATTAGCCATTTTCACAAATTATTAATTATTGAAGCATTTTAACCCCAGAAATAGTGAAAATCCATTCATATTTCAACTAACAGATGGTATTTAAAATTTTTCTTAAAGTTTATTTATTTTTGAGACAGGGAGAGACAGAGCATGAACGGGGGAGAGTCAGAGAGAGAGGGAGACACAGAATCCAAAACAGACTCCAGGCTCTGAGCTGTCAGTACAGAGCCCCACGCGGGGCTTGAACTCACAAACCGCGAGATCATGACCTGAGCTGAAGTCGGCCGCTTAACCGACCGAGCCACCCAGGCGCCCCAAATTGATGGTATTTTAATAGATAAAGCACATAAGGAGATTTTCATTCCATGCTTAATAGCTGGAATTATTATTCTTGTCTCAAAATAACTTGTCGGATAGTAACAGTAAACCTGTTACTGTAAACACTAGTAGTCTTACACTGATTAGACATGATGGTAAACAATAGAATCTCATGATTGTTTATTAAACTTAGGTTTAAGGATACCAAAAATGCTGTGGAAATAGGCACCTGGCTACTTAGCTTAATAAAGGCAACAGATAGAGCAAAATCAATCAGCAAAGTGTTGAATCTATGGCTAAAATCAAGTTGTGCTACATCTGATGCTGATTACATTCAGATTTGTTAAGTATGAGTGTTGAGACTTTAAGGGAAACCCTAATCATAATAGAAATGGTGCATTTAAGGTATATATTTTACTTTGAGGTCATTGGAAATTCAAAGGCACTTCCAAGAAATAATCCAGAGAGACCTCCTGTGCCCTTTCCCCAGTTTCCCCCAAGGGTGACATCTTGCAAATTATCCTCCAATGTAAAAAACAAGGATGTTGACATAAATAGTGAACATAAAACATGGCCATCGTCACCTCCCTTTCCCGGTACACCTTCTACTTTCCTCCCTCCGCCCTCATTCCCCCACCCCTCGCAACCACTGATTCTCATTTCTATGTGTTCCCATTAAAGACTATAAGAGTCTTTCGGCGACTGAAGTCGGGAAGATTCTAGCCGGGGCCGAGGATATAGGACCACCTTGTCCTCCTCCCCTTCGACCTTTCCCCAAAGCCCCTCTATAAAATGGTTTGATTCCCCCCCACACACACACAAAAGAATGCTATATAAATGGAATCATAGAGTATATAACCCTTTCAGGTGAACTTTTTCACTCGCTGTAATTCCATTAAAGTGAGATTTCTGTTTGCAATCCTTTCAATGAGCAGTGATGTTGAGCATGTGCTTCTCAGCCATTTATATGTCATTTTTGGAGAAGTTCATTCAAGTACTTTGCCTAATTTTAACACTGGGTTGAGTAGTGGGAATTCTTTGTATAATCTAGATATGGAACCCGATCTTATCAAACATACAATTTATGAATATTTTCTCCAAATCTGCTGGTTGTCTTTTCCCTCTCTTGATAGTTCCCCCGATGCATGAAGCTAAAATCAAGGTGCCAGTGGGTCTGCATTTCTTTCTGGAGGCTCCAGGGAAGAGTCTGTTACCTCACTCAACTGGGTCAGAATTCGGTCCCCTGCAGTCGTAAGACCAATGTTGCTTGCTGCCAATAAGCTTAAAACGGTTTCCATCGTTTCGAGGCCACCACATTCCTTGGTTTGCAGCCCTCCTTCCTCCATCTTGAAAGTCAGCAGCGATGGACGGAGTCCTCATCTCCCATATCTCTGGCCTACTGTTTTGCCTCCCTCTTCCACTTTTAAGCACTTTAGTGATGAGACTGGGCTTTCTCAGATAATTCGGGATAATCTCTCCATCTCCATCCCATTCACAAGAGCCATTTTGCCACGTAAGGCGACATATTTGCAAGTGTTGGGGGTTAGAACATGGACATTTGGAGACACCATTATTCTGCCCATCACAGCAGCTACGGAGTGTCTTTTTTTCATTCAGTTTAAGATCTTTCTGGTTCTTGGCGTCACAAATGATGTCCAATTGGTTCGAGACATTTTGGGTATTATGCTATGAGACTTTGGATCTTATATAAACCTTCTGTGTTAGCTGGCTCCCTCTAACATCTAGCACTGCTCTGACAGGGGAAGGGGGAAACGTTCTGGTTACGGCCAGGGAGCGATAGCATTTCAGGTTCCCCATTCAGCCTCTGTTGCTACCCAAGGTGTAGGCTCCTTATTGCTGTGCAAGAGAGGGAGTCCTGGGCCCCCATTAGGCTTCCTCTAGTGCTTCCCTGAATCGGAGGGGTGGGAGAGCCTCATCCTTGCCCCCCGTGTGACCTCCACTAACACTGAGCAATGATGAACGTCTTGTCTCTCCACTAGGCCTCTTCCAATCTCACCCCGGTGGGGAGGGTGAGAGGCCAGGTGGGGTTGATAGTGCAGGCCCCCCAAGGGGTCTCTAGGGACAGGGCCTGGGAAAGGCCCTTTTAAAGCCTGGAGCAGTGAAAGTCTCAGCCTCGTACTCTGCTCTCTCTGAGATACTTTGTGGCGGGGGCAGGGGGCAGGGGTGGAGGGGAACGCCCTGCTAAAGTCTGGCAGGGATGGATTGGGCCCCCCCCCGTGTCTTTGCTGCTTGTGGGTGGGGTGAGACTGCAGTTTGCTTTCATTTCCATCTTCCTGCAACTGAAAACCTCTCCAATGGAATGTTTAACTTCACTAAACACACAACATGAACTTAAAAGCATAAATCCTCAGACTCAACATACAATTTTTAAAATATAAAGCTTTTAGAAAAAGGCAAGCTTAGGTCCAGGAACTTGTCAAAATATCATGACTTCCTACTGGGAAAGCACTCTCAGCCTCCCATCCACCCTTGCTAATTTAGATTATATAGATTGGGTTTTTTTTTTTTTTAGTTTATTTATTTTTTGAGAGAGAGAGAGAGAGAGAGAACAGAGGAGGAGCAGAGAGAGGTGGGGACAGAGAATCCCAAGCAGGCTCCGCATTGTCAATGCAGAGCGGGACAGAGGGCTTGAACTCACAAACCCTGAGATCATGGCCTGAGCAAAATCAAGAGCCAGATGCTTAACCAACTGAGCCCCCCCAGGCGTCCCTAGATCATATAGATTATGCAGCACACATACCAACTGGCTGTCTGACCCTTCAGGACCCTGTGGTCTATTAACTGTCTCCGCAGCCCTGTTGGTGAAGCCGACCCTCCAGCCCAGCTGGTCGTCATGGTAACTGCCTGCTTCCACCAGGGTCCTGTCACTCCCGTTGCCATTAACAAGCTCTGTGACCACCTGTCCTTCAGTGAGCCCTGAATTTCCCAGTAATTCTAGTCCCTTCTCACCCGCACATTTCTGATGGCCTCGGTGAACAGTGCGGTCATCTGGGTGAGACCCGGGGTCAGGCGGGAGCTCTTTTGGCGCTGGTTACGACCTACCTCCATCTGGGTCACCATGGTGTGTGGATTGGCGAAAACTCATAAAGCCCTGCCCTGGAGAGCTGTGCACATTTCTGTGTCTGTTTCGCTTCCATAAAGACAAACACCAGTTTGCCTTGATGGAGAGCTCTGTTTAGCCAAAGGAATAAAATCCAGCAGTCTTTCTGAGCACATTGCAACATAGTAGACAAAGACATTCTCATTTTAAAGCATGAGACACTGAAACAGAGATTTTAAGTGACTCCCCCAAAACCACACAGGGAGTAAGGGACGAAGGTGATGTCTGAACCTGCCCATGAACCCGAGGGTGGGGGTGGGGGGCCTCTCGCGGCAGAGTCTGGGCGTGAAATCCTCAAGCTTTGAACACGATTGTTTCATAAAGTAAATCCGAGGCTGAAAGTGGCAAGGAACCTGGGGAAGAAGTCCTACCTGGCTCCCGAAGAGACAACTGCAGCTGACTTCTTCTCCTTCAAGTCACAATTCCGAACAGCGCGGTTTTTGGTTTTGTTTTAAAGTAAGTTTGACTCCTTGGAAACGGGCCGCGAGGACACAGCAGGTGTATGTCCGGTCGGTAACCAGAGTGCACCTTCTGCCTTGAAGCAGCCGCGGGGTCTTCTACTATGTGCAGAACCCAACACTCGTCTTGAAAATGGTTGGTCACTTGGAGTTGTCCAGCCTGTCGCTGTCCTCACGGAGCCGCGGCCCGATGCTACAGCCCGTGCGGGTTTGCTGCGCGTCTCCCGGGTCCCCTCGGCAGCTGGCCGCGCAGGGAGCTGGGCTCCCGGGAGGTGTCCTGCCCCAGCCCCTTCCGGCGGCAGGGGTCCTCCCGAGCTCACGACAAGGACGCGTGACTCCGCCAATTCGCCCCGCTGATGTCCAACGGGAAGAGACGGCAACAGCAGATGCGCTTCCTGGTGGAAGATGCGAGCCCCTGACGCCTGTCCCTGGCGCCTGCCCCTGACACCTGCGGGCCTCACGGCTACTTATGCTAATGAGGCCCGCGGCTCCCGTGTAGTCGTGGCCGAGTGGTTAAGGCGATGGACTAGAAATCCATTGGGGTCTCCCCGCGCAGGTTCGAATCCTGCCGACTACGGCGCCCCGCCCCCCACCTGGGGGCCATCCTATTGTCGCCGCCTGAGCCGGGAAGCCAGCGACCCGGTCCTTTCTGGGGCGGCGGGAAGACTCCGCGCTTGCCCGGGCAGGAGGCGCGCGCGCCGTGTTTCCGTGCACTTTTGCACAAGTCACTCGGCCACAGTCCTGCAGGTGTGTCCCCGTCCCCGAGGAGGAGCCAGGCTTCGCGATGCTCCCGAGTCCGCCGCGGTCCCAGCCCCGCTCGGACGGCAGCGAGTCCGCCCGGGAGGTGGCCGCGGGGTCCGCATCTCCGAGGAATCGCACCTTCGTCTGGACGCTTGTCACGCCACGCACGGCCTGGCCACTGGAAAGGACATCCCAGGAAACTTTGGATCAAGTACAGGGGAAAGCCACGACCCGGCGATGGTCGCCAAGTCGTGAATCCAAACCACTGCACAAGTGCGGAAATTAAGTAAAGCCATTTTCCTCGTCCAGCAGGGTCGACGGGGTCTCGCTGAGCTGGCTGGTCCTGGGGTCCTGGAGAGGGGTGGGGGGGAGGGAGAGAGGGGCCAAAGACAAGGAGTTTGACCCTCCCTGGGCTCAAGCCAGACCCGGTTCAGAGGCAGAATCGCACTGTACGAATTACAGGCAGGGGGTCGCGTATTAAAGGAACACTCTCGACTCCCTGCCTGGACAGTCCTTGGAGACTCCGGCCTGTCACTGTCCTGGCTGCTTCGTCGCACCCGTGTCATCACACCCGTGTGCACCTAGTGCAAGGATGCTTCTCATAACTCCTCGTAAACACGGTGCCCACCCTACGGATGGATGACGGGATCCCTGCCTCCTTTATGTGTGTCTCCAGAGGCAGGAGGAATAATTAAAAGCACTCTGAGTCGCCAAGTCAACCGGGCCAGTGGTGCTGAGCTGTGACAGGTCCTCTCGGCTGAGCAGTGCCAGTGGGATGAACGTGACTCGGCCGGGCCTACAAGACAGGTTTCGAAGGGTGAGCTTGATCTTTCTTTGCAAAACGCATCATCTTTCTTCTCTCCTCCTTTCACATCCAGGTTACTGGTGGCTGAGACTCAGAACCTAACAGAATTCTAAAATGTCAGAGCTAATGGAATGTTCGGGTCCTCTTGTGGAAACAATTCCTAATTTTAGAGGTGAGGGAAGTGACCCATGTGACATCAAAGTACAGAATTTAAAAACAAAAATGCGTTCAGAAAAGGGCGTCTGGCTGGCTGAGCTGGTAGAGCGGGCAACTCTTGATCTCAAGGCTGCTGGTTCAAACCCCACGTGGGGTGTAGAGATTGCTTTAAAAAATAAATGTAAAAAAAGACAGTTGGTTTTTTTTTTAACGTGTTCAAAAACATACCTTAGAGGAGAGTTTTGATCTGTCAGTGGGAGTTCCTCTCATTCCCAATGCTTCTTCTGGAGGAGCCCCTGGAGGGCAGAGCCCACGTTCTGGGAACTGTAGCAAGGATCCCCAACCAGGACGGCCCAGGACGCAGAATTTTGCTTCTCAGAGTGTGGGTGTGTGATCTGGTTTCCAAACATTGCCCTTGGGATTCTAGAAAGAGTTCTCCCTTTACTTTTAAATTGCCAAGATGTCTTGTAGAGGAGGAAGACAAAACCGACAACGCCACACTGGTGGATGGGAGCCAGAGTTCCGGTGATTTCAACAGAGAACGTAAGGAAGGAAGTGGAGATGACCCGATAGGGCCACCCTTCACTTTCCTCCATCGTTTTGATATTCAGAGAGTAGTAGCATTTCCAGTGGAAATACGGCCACAGCTGTAATGTAAAGATTTCTATCAGTCATATTAAAAAGTAAAACAAGTATAATTCATTTTAATAATGTTTTCTTTAACCCAGTACAGCCAACCTATCATTTCAAGCTGTAAGCAATTTGGAGAGTCGACGAGATATTTTGTTGTTTTTTTCCGGGCACAATCTTCCAAGTCTGGCGTGTAGTTTGCACTTGGAGCGCGTTTCCTTGGGTCCAAGGGCTCACTGGTTCCCCGAGGCAAGTGGCTAAGACACCACAGATCTGCAGCGTGTAGAAAGCACCACACTGAGCGTGCAGGACATCGAAGCCAAGGATGGTCTACGCGCGGGAAACAACCGGGTACGTCTAAGTTGGGAGTCTTCTAGGCGCGCACCCCGCGGCGCTTCAGGGACTACTGTCGCTGTGACTCCCAGCATTTCCAGGCGCTCTTCCCCGACTCCCTGGGTGTCTGCGGTGGCCCGTGAGCAAGGCTCGCAGCCCCTGTCCCCGAGCAGCGGGGAGCGCCTGTCCGGGCAGCGGAAGCAGCTGTTTGGGCACCGAGGACACTGTCGGTCCCTTGCAGGGACGATTCCTAAGAAGGCAGAGGCCAGGAAGCCGTGCGCCTTCATCACTCATCAGCTCCCCCCTCTCCTCTCCTTGTGCCGCCGTGGGGGGTGGGGGGGGCGCGTCTCTCTGATGGGCTGAGTTGCTGCCTTTACAGCAAAGGTAGAATTCCTCGTGGGTGCAAGTTGATGGTTAGCTTCCGCCCTCGCTTCCTGCCATCCGTGCATCTTGGAGGCTGCCTTCCCACGGCTCCCACTTGGATACTGAGAGAGTTCATACTGAGAGAGTAGTTCATCCCCCACCCCCGGCTTCTATGCCTCTCCTGGTGTCTTTGCCAAAACACGGTTTGAGAAGACGCACATCACCGCTAGCGCCCCCAAGTCACTTTTTGCACATATATCTCCTTTCAGCCTGGTGTTGTACTTCTCCTTCATTGTGTCTGCAGAACGTGTGTCTCAGTGGACTGTCCCGTTTCAATCCTCAAAGTCCAGCTGATAAACTATTTCAGCCACTGTCGTAGCAAATCACCCCACTTACGAATCTAACTGGTGTCGTGTCCTTTCTAAATAGTAAATTCCTACGTGGAGTGTCCTTTGCTCTCTCCTGTCTTCCTGGCTTCATCTAAGAGTCCGCAGAAAGTAGATGCATGAATCCAGCATTTCCCCTCACATGTCTTAAGAAACCTCTGTGTCCTCTGTTACATGTGCTGGTCCTTCAGAAGGAACACAGCACTGCCAGTAAAATGCTACTTACGAGGTGTCTGTGACTCCCGGAAAGAAAGGCAGAAAAGGACAAACCGGGGGCTTCTTCTCAGTGGAGACCATGGAGTTGGGTTCGGAAGAGGGGAGTAGAGGATCCTGTGACCTCTGGTTACAAGGGCACAGAGTTCTGTTCCACTCTGTTGGGCCTGCGTGTGTCTGATTTTAGTGTCTCAGGGGTGTGCATTGAGGAACTCACACCTGGAAAGGTGAGAGAAGTCGTACAGCTGGTTTGACTAGGACCTGAGCCTCGGGCATGGGTGTGCCTTGGCCTCCTAGTTTGTAAAGTTGAGGTTAATGACTCACATAGACGCGTTTCAGAGACGATATTTCTCTGGCAACTTTGTGTTTAATTACAGTGTAGTAGTGATGAAACTTATTCGTTAAAATAAAAGGAGACACAAAGGAGAGGCTAAAATGCAGACGGTTTCTCAGTCTGCTGTCTGTGGCCTCTAACAGTGTTTGTGAATTGTTGGTTTTGCCCCCGGGGGTGGGCGTCTCTCTGTGAGAGGGTGAGTAAATGTTATTTTCCGGGCCGTGGGATTTTGAGCCAAAAAATAAGTTAAGAATTTCTTCCTTAATAGCTTCATGACCCCTGAATGGGAAGAAGAGCTTGCTACCTCTATTTTGTTGTTTTGGGAAGCACACAAAATGACTAAGAGAAGATATGTGGGTCACAAATAGATTCCTTCTAACTTGTACTAGGTTTGTCTGACGTGAGTCCAACACGAGTCTTCTCAAAGACAAAGTCCCACTCACTACCACAGGAGGGAAGAAGCTTTCTTGGAAACCACTAGGCTCACTGCCATGCCCACTTGTGTTGACGACTCAGACCAAGACAGGCGGGTGTCCATCTAAAGCAAATGACTTTCAAGGACTTGGCTGATCCGTATTGCCAACGGCATCGACAAACTTATTCTCCTCTCCCCCCTCTTATATTACACGAGCGTGATTGTATTTATGCCTTCCACTTCATCGCTGCCATTACACCCTCAGGAGGTTTTTGTTGCTGTTGAGATTTTATTTTCAAGTAATCTCTGCACACAGTGTGGAGCTTGAACTCACAACCCTGACATCAAGAGGCCCAAGCTCCACCCACTGAGCCAGCCAGGCGCCCCTACACTCACGGTCTCTAACGGCTATTCAAACCCTTCCCGTGTGGGCTCTGTTGCATGTGCATAGAGTAGCCTTCCTAGTTGGACACAAGTCACAAGAGCAGGGACACGTCCTCCGCCTTCACTTTGTGTTAACTACACCCCAGTCAATAAGATCCAATTCATTCAGAAATGGAGTTTTATCAAAGATGCACTGTGTTTCACAGTTTGCTTTTCTGTTTTTGATGTTTTTCGTTTGTTTGTTTTGTCTGCGTAAGCTATGCTAAGCACTTAATATTATATCTGGGAGGCTTCAGACAGCTTCGTCATGTTTCATAAGGAAGGGAAAAAGGGCAAAGTAAATGCCTCTACGTAAAATACCTGAAAAAAGACAAACTATTCAGGAACAAGTTCAACAAAAGAAGTGCAAAACTTACACTCTGAAGACTACAAAACATTACTGAAATAAGTGAAGATAGATATGTTTATGGATTGCGTCTGAACAATGTTATGATAGCAAGTGTCCCCCAAATTGACCTTCCCTCCCAGAATGCTAGCTGACTTCTTTGTAGAAATTGATGAGCTGATTCTAAAATTCACATGGGATTTCAAGGGACCCAGAATATCCAGAACAATCTTGAAAAAGAAGAAAAAGCAGGAGGACTCACTTCCCAACTTTAAGACTAACTGCAAGGCAATGACGATCAGGACAGTGAAATCAATGGGATAGAATTGAGAGTCCAGAAATAAAGCCATATGTCTACAGTCATCCGGTTTTTTATTAAAAAGTGCCAAGACCATTGGTGGGGGTGGGGGTGGGAATGGTCCTTTCAACAAACGGTGGCTCTGAGACCTAGATGACCACCTGCCAAAGAATGAAGTTGTGTCCTTACCTCACACAATTTACACACATTAACTCAAAACGGGTTAAAGGCATAATACAAGCTCTAATATTATCAACCTTTGAAAAGGAAACACTGGGGAAATCTTCAAGGCCTCAGATTTGGCAATGGATTGTTAGGTATGACACCAGGGTTCAAGCAACAAAAAATAGATAAAGTAGACTTCGTTAACATCAAAAGCAATCGTGCTTCAAAGGACGCTATAAAAAATGCAACCAAAAAGCTACAGGAAAAGATTTGCAAATCATATACCGGATAAGGGACTTGCATCTAGAATGTATAAAGACCTTTACAACTCCAGGGAAAGACAAATAGTTCGTGAAAAAATGAGCAAAGTACACAAATAGACTTCTCCCTAAGAAAGATATACAGATGGCCATTAAGCACACGGGAAAATGTTGGCTGTCATTAGTCGTTTGGGAAATGCAAATCAAAACCCCAGTGACATACCATTTCACACCTATCAGGATAGCTTTAATGAACAGGCCATGTAATAACAAGTGTTGGGGAGGATATGGAGAAATCTGAACCGTCACACACAGGGGAGGATGAAAATGGTGCATTCATGTGGGAAAACAGTCTGGCCGCTCTTCAAAAGATTAAGCATCGACCTACCATATGACCCAGCAATTCTAGGTATATAAACAAGATACAGGAAAACATGTACATAAATAATAATGATGGCAAAACTCACGTTATTTTGAAGTACACGTAGTGAAAACTAAAAGCTCTCTGCAACCCACGAGTTCAGCTCTTCAATTTCTACGCACAGCAGCAAGCAGAAGCCAGGTCTGGTGGAACCTTCCAGAGGGAAAATACATGCACGTGCACCACCTTTTCACCTTTTCTGGTTTTTAAGCATCGTAGCTATCACATACAATTCTGCAGTGAATGTTGAAGGCCGTTCCAGTTGTGGGACGTGGCCCGTCCAGCTTCCCCAAAGGCTGACTCGTTCCAACAACTCATCAGAACAAGGAGTCCCTTCAGTTCTGAGGAGAAAGTCTTGGTGCCGCAGTATGGTAGTCATCCAGATGACATTAAGGAATAGGAAGGATTTGGCTACAAGTGCACTTTCTGGTATGCAACGTGATCTTCACCAACAGAACCAAGCTTCAGCACGGCTATTTACTTTAACAAGGGACAGCTCTGTCACGTAGTCGTGGCCGAGTGGTTAAGGCGATGGACTAGAAATCCACTGGGGTTTCCCCGCGCAGGTTCGAATCCCGCCGACTACGGAGCGGCTCCCTCCGGAATATTTTGACGTCTCGTAGGTTGCTTTGAAACCCTACACGGCTGCAAGTTCAAAGAGAAACAGGAACTGAACCCAAACTCTAAACGATGCATCCTCATTCACTAAACCCCCCCTGTTTTGTTCTTGGGATTAACGGGCCTGTGAAGGAGCCTCTCCATCTGGCCAGAAAAAAAGAAATCATAATTACTGTATTATCCAGTAGGTTTGACCTGAGTCCTAATGCTTTCTTTTCTCCCAGAAGAGTCCGAATTTCAGGGATACCTTGGTGGTTCCTGCTTGAAGGTCACTCTTTCAGAAAGATGAAAAGCTAGTGGGAGTGCTTGCTTCTCCACGGAATCGTTACCGTTCGGCAATGTTTGCAGACCGGCGGTATCGTTAATATCCCCCGATACGCTCATGTTTTCATGCATCTGTGCAGGCTGATCTGGAGTTTCAGGCTGGCTTACCACAACCCCAGCCTGGGTGAGGGTAAGGAAAAAAGCGCCAGAAGTAAATGCTATCCGAAGACAGTAAGATCATTTGCTTCCATGTCACTGGAAGATAAAGTCTGGAACAAAGCTGTAATCAACGGACAGAAAGCATGTTTTCTTTGCATTTAAGAATTCCAATACTGGGGCGCCTGGGTGGCTCAGTCGGTTGAGTGACCGACTTCTCAGCTCGGGGCGTGATCTCGCGGTCCGTGGGTTCGAGCCCCGCGTCGGGCTCTGTGCTGACAGCTCAGAGCCTGGAGCCTGCTTTGGATTCTGTGTCTCCCTCTCTTTCTGCCCCTCCCCCATTCACGCTCTGTCTCTGCCTCAAAAATAAATAAACATTAAAAAATTTTAATAAAAAAAGAATTTCAATATTGAAAATATTTCAAAAATAATAATCACGATATGAATCTCAAATGATATTGGGATACACGCAGTGAAAAAAAGTGTTTTCCATCTAATTGCTTGAGCTCTTCGATTTGCCTCCCCAGTGGAATGAGTTTTTGTCTAACTTTCCAGAGTTACATGTGTGTATAATGTTCAGTCCACTCTATACTCTTAAGTGAAGGGTAGCAAATTCGTACAGAGTGTTCATCTTGGTTATTTCTTTCCCTTAACAATACATACTGACCCATGGAAATATGCCCAACTGATTTCTGAACAGTGGCGTAGGGGAAAAAATTCAACAGAAGAGGGAGCCTTCAATACTTGGTCCTCGAGTAGCTGGCATCCGTAGGCCAAAAACCCCAACAAAAACAGAAACCAAAACCCACATCGACCTAAATCTCATTCTGTACACAAAAATTAACTTAAAATGAATCACAGACTGAAATGTAAAATTCTAAAACTTTTAGAAAACAACATAGCGGATTTTTCAGGATCTAGGGTCAGGGAGACTCCTTCGACTTGGTACCAAAAGCTCAATCCTCAAAAGGAAAAGAGATAAATCAGACCTCTTCAAAATTAACAGCGTTTACTCTGCAGAAAGACGCTATGAAGCCGTTGAAAAAACAAGCTACAAATCGGGAGAAATATTTATAACCCACATATCTGGCCAAGGACAGTATCTAGAACATCTACACAGAATTCTCAAAACCGGACAGACCAGGAAAGAAAACCAACACTTTAGTTAGGAAGTCGATAAAAGACATGAGAGGCATTACACCTATGATAATATACGGATGGCAATTAAGTACAGGAACAAAATGTTCAACTCCATTAGCTGTCAGGGAAATACAAATTAAAACCACAATAAGGTATCACCCTCCACCTGTCAGAATGGCTAAACCAAAAATAATGACAACACTCGATTCTGGCGAGGATGTGGGGAAACTAAATCCCTCCTACACTGATGGTGGGAACGTAAAAACGGTAAAGTGACTCAGGAAAATGGTTTGGTAGCTTCTTAGACAAGTAAACATGAAATTTTCAGATAATCCAGTAATCGCACTCTCGGGTATTTATTCCAGAGAAATAGGAACTTATGTTCCTACAAAGATCTGTACGTAGTTTTGTTTTTTTTTTTTTTACAGCATCTTTACCCAGACTAGCCCCAAACGGGAAACACAGGTAGGTGAATGTCTGAACAGCTAATGATGTATCCACACTGTGAAATATGCTTCCAGTACAAAGGAAGAGACTACATATACATGTGGCCACTTGGATGAATTTCCAGGGACTTGTGTGGAAAAGAAGCCAATCTCAAAAAGTTATATTTTGTGTGATTCCACTTCTACAACATTCCGGGAAAGACTCACTTAGATGAAGGATCAGCTTCTGGTTTTCTGGCCTTAGGGAGGGAAGCGCTGGGAGAAGATGGGGAGGTGGGGGAGTCCCACTGCCACGAAGCCACATGGGCTTGGGGTGCTGGCTACGTGAATCTGCACGTGATAAACCGCATAGAGGTGAACGTACTCACACAAAAGTGACTACAACTGGGGAGATGAGAATAAGACTTGGAGAGCTGTATCAATGTCGATATCCTGCTGGTGATGTGATGAGCCCGGATGTTACCATGGGGGGAAACTCGGGTAACGTGTTCTCTCTCTAGCATTACTTACAACTCAGTGAGTCTGCAGTTACATGGAGTAAATACGTAGATTTACATATATTATGCATGTGTAATTCACATCAGTACAGACGAACATGCCTCATTCACACGATCACCTGCAGAATATTCCATTATATATGCGTTCCACAGCTTAAAGAATCAAAAACTATTACATTTAGAGTTTTGAAATCTTCTTTTTTTTTTATATCATTACAGAAGAGCTTTTTATTAGAGGTGTAGTTGCCAGGTAGGTCTAGAATGTAAAGAATCCAGAAGCTTCTGGCTCTGCTGTTTTATTAGCGTAGGCTACATGTTTAACCTTCTTCGGTCTGTATTTCCCTCAAAATGTTTTTTTGTGTGTGTGTGGATAGTGTAATTTTTTTTTAATTTTATTTTTTAATTTCTTTTTTTAAATTTACATCCAAATTAGTTAGCATATAGTGCAACAACGATTTCAGGAGTAGATTCCTTAGTGCCCCTTATCTTTATATTGCACACGATTTCACAGCCAGTGTCTTCTCGTTGTCCATCATTCCTCACACCGTTTGATTCACAGTCCGTCTGAACCTTCCATCAGAGTTTGTCCTGGTTTGGAGGGTAGCTCCCTGGTTGCCCTCAGAGGCTGACCAAGCAGGAAGCTGGAGATTAAATCAAACCGGGTCTCGTCAACCCAGGGACAAAGCACAACGTGCCCATTTGTCATGAGAGCAAAGGGTCATCTGTTGGACCCATCATGTCAAAGAGTCAGGAGTTTTGGCTCCGAACGTACATTTTACTGTGTTCTTTCACCTCACCGGGAGAGAGTCAAAGTTGAAGACAACTGCTTCATCCTGGTGAGAGATCTTGCTGGATCTCAGTCTAGTTCTCATTTAGCTGCAGGAATTTCCACCTCCCAGGTTACATACGAAACAAGCAATCTGCTTTTCCACCTGAAAAGTTGAAGAAAGACGAAGACAGAGGATCCTCGAGTCTAAGACACACTCACCCCACTGCCAGAAGGGATGGGTGGGTGGGGACATCTAAAGACGAAGCTGCTGGAGTGGGGGCCGAGGAGCAGACCAGAGAACTCAGTCAGGTCAGGGAGAACTGGAGCGTCTGGACTCGCACTGTCAATCCCGAGGGCGAAAAACTGGGCTCCCTCTAGACATAAAAATGTAAGTTGCGGCCCTTCTAGTGCAGTCCAGAAATAGTGTCACAGGCTTGAAATCAGCACTTTGAATCAAAGCCAAAAAATGGGCGGCCAGTCCAGCTAAGAACAGGGGCCCCCGGAGTCTGGCTTCGCTTGACACAATTGAGGAGCGCGGGCCAAGTCCCGCATTTCCATGATATTTTTTTGAAGTCTTGGTTCGACCCTTGCAATTTCCCGGGAGAGCATTCGGGAGTCCAAGTGACCGACGCACAGGTGCAGAGGCCGCGTGACCCTCTTCCGGCAGGAGGGGGCCGCGTCCCGTTCCTGCTGGCGGGGGGGTCAGCCGTAGAAGTGACGGAACGTTCTGTCCCGGGCGGTCCACACAGGGTCTGCGCTTCTGTGCCAGGCAAGAGGGAACGGGGCAGAAAGTACGAGAATGTGCCCGAGAAGGTGCGCACCCTGCAGAATTCGGAAGGGAAGCGAAGGGGGTGAAGGAGGAAACCAGTCGGCGCCTTCAGGGGTTGGCAGGTGCCACAAACCGCGCCTGTATCGGGGGAAGCGCGTCCCGGGTTTGGGTTTGGGTAAAATCTCCTCGGAGAGGGCCCGTCTCTGCCCCGGGAGCTGGCCTGTCGGGTTTCTTCAAACGCCCGCAGCCTTGGCAGCCTGTGGAGTCGCTAGGGCCTTCTGGGCTAAGTCACCCGTCTGTCGGTGCCCGAGGGCCAAGACCCCGCAGGTAGAAACGGACCTGTCGCGCAGCCCCACGTCTGACCGCGGTGCGCGGGGGTGGGGGTGGGGGCGCTTCCAGAGCTGGGTGCAGGTGGCTCTGAACCCCGCGATGGGGGCTTGGAAATGGGGGGGGGGGGACTTTGGGGTCTCCAATAACGGAGAGCGGCCGAGCGAATGAGACCTGCGCGGACGCGCGGGCAGGGGTCACGAAAGGTAAAACAGCCCGGGACCACGTTAGCGGATAAATCCGAGTGCGCGGCGAGAAGGAAGAGGAGGAAGGTGATGGGCTGGAGGACCAGGGGCGAGTCCCAAGGAAGGGGCTCTGCCCGAGCCCTGGTGCGGAGAGCTGACATCCTCGCCATCATCACTCCCAGCGCAGGCGGGTGACGGGCGACCTCGCAGGGAGAGGACTGGAGGTCCCCGAGGGTCTTCGCGGCGAGGACACGTCGGGAGTGGCGTGGACTGTTGGGCTGGGAAGAGAGTGAGACGCGGAGCAGAGACGGAGGGAGGGAAGGAGGGAGAGTCGGGGGACGGAGCGTAGCACCGCGCGGGTCAAGCAGGTAGGAATCGGGGTAGGAAAGCCAGCGATGGCCTCGCCAGACGAGCAGAGTGGCGCAGCGGGAGCGTGCTGGGCCCATAACCCAGAGGTCGATGGATCGAAACCATCCTCTGCTAAGCTCGCTTATTGCTGCCCGCGAGCGCGGGGTCTGCTTCCCAAGCACCCCCAGGGCGGAGACCCCTCCCGGGGAAGGAGCTCACGGCTGCCCTGCTCTCTCTTTCTCAAAGCTCACGGAATAAGGGCAAGCCCTCCCAGCCTTTTATTTTCTGGCACCTCGACTCCCGGTCTGCCGGCTGGACTCGGGCTCAAACCTGAAGAGTCACAGGGGCCTCTCGTGAGCTCGGCCGCGCCCCTACTTCCCGCGCCGCCGGGCCCTGGCGGCCTTGGCTTGGGACGCCGCGGAGGGGACCCTCGGGGGAAAGGGAGCTGACCCTGGGAGGAGCGGGGCTGACCCTCGGCGGAGCGGAGGTGACCCTCGGAGAGAGTGGGGGTTCAGGGCGGAGGGAGGGGAGGTGACGCTCTGGGGGGCTCCCGTAGGAGAAGCCCCGCAATAGCGGGAACCCGTACGCGTGGGGGAGCGGGCGGCGGGACGCGGTGCCGCGGCTCCCGGGGGAGGAGGTGCTGGCGGGGGCGGGTGGGCAGGGGGAGGGTGGGACGGGAAAGGGCAGGGGGAGACTGCGGGCAGGGGGAGGGTGGGGCGGGCGCCGGCGGACACCGGGGCCCGCAGAAGAGGACGCGGGGCCGCGCGGCGGGAGCGGACGGGAAAGGACCGGGACGCGGGCGGGCGGGCGGGGGGTTCGCGGGCGGGAACCGCTCGCAGAAGCGACCCCAGCGTCCGCCTCGCTTCCGGGCCGGGACGCGCGGGACCCGAGACGTGCGCGCCCCAGACGGCCGCGCCCCCGCCCTGCGGCCCCTGACTCCGGGACCCCCTCCCCGCGCGCCTCCCCGCACGTACCGGCCCGATCCCGGTCTCGGTGAGAAGCCCGGCTCCCCGGGGCCCGGGTGAAGTCTCCCGACTCGGGAAGGACGCGCTGTTCCGTCACCGCAGCGGCCGCGCCGTTGAGGCGGGAGGGGGCGGACTTTTAGCCGGAAGTCTAGGGGGCAAATTCCCGCGTCTTCCTTCCGTGTCTGTTCACCAGCCGCGGCGCAGCCCCGGGAGGATGAGGAGCGGGACGAGCTGCGGGTCCGGCTGTGGTTGCACCCCTTCTGTGCTCAGGGCTCTGTGAATTCCAGGTCCGGCTCCCGGGGGGACGCCGCACCTCCATCTTCCCCGACTCGGGGAGAAGCCCCCTGAGGACCCCGCGGCCACCTCCCGGGCGGACTCGCTGCCGTCCGAGCGGGGCTGGGACCGCGGCGGACTCGGGAGCATCGCGAAGCCTGGCTCCTCCTCGGGGACGGGGACACACCTGCAGGACTGTGGCCGAGTGACTTGTGCAAAAGTGCACGGAAACACGGCGCGCGCGCCTCCTGCCCGGGCAAGCGCGGAGTCTTCCCGCCGCCCCAGAAAGGACCGGGTCGCTGGCTTCCCGGCTCAGGCGGCGACAATAGGATGGCCCCCAGGTGGGGGGCGGGGCGCCGTAGTCGGCAGGATTCGAACCTGCGCGGGGAGACCCCAATGGATTTCTAGTCCATCGCCTTAACCACTCGGCCACGACTACACGGGAGCCGCGGGCCTCATTAGCATAAGTAGCCGTGAGGCCCGCAGGTGTCAGGGGCAGGCGCCAGGGACAGGCGTCAGGGGCTCGCATCTTCCACCAGGAAGCGCATCTGCTGTTGCCGTCTCTTCCCGTTGGACATCAGCGGGGCGAATTGGCGGAGTCACGCGTCCTTGTCGTGAGCTCGGGAGGACCCCTGCCGCCGGAAGGGGCTGGGGCAGGACACCTCCCGGGAGCCCAGCTCCCTGCGCGGCCAGCTGCCGAGGGGACCCGGGAGACGCGCAGCAAACCCGCACGGGCTGTAGCATCGGGCCGCGGCTCCGTGAGGACAGGTCCGAGGTCCTGGTGCCGAGGTCCAGCCCCAGCAGGTCCAGGGGTTCCCGAAAGATGAACGTCGTCGGCGAAAATAACACATGGGCGCAGACAACAGCAGTGGGTTCGACCGGCCGCTTTATTGTGGCAAACGTGGCATTATATTTGTTAGCAAATTCCTTGTAGCCGCGTTATCTATGTTTCTAGGCATTACCTAATTCTAAAAATGTTCCTTTGTGTGATCACCCATAAAGGAACAACATAGTTATTTTCTTGTAACGTTCCCTCCTGCCCTTTCAAGGTCATCTAGCTCTCGACACCTCAAGTGGAACGTTTACAGGGATAGGACTTTTTAATTGTTTCTTTGAACCATTTGCAGTATAAGGAACAAAGGTTTTCGCTTTGGTCTGGGGTGCGGGGAGGGAGCCAAGAGGGCCCTGGGAACCCACGCCTCATGTGCTCCCAGAGAAACAATGTATGCCTAGGAACTAATGAACCATTCCGTACCTTAACCCACCAGGTCCAGTTACCATCTGGAACGCCTCCTGGGGGCCAAGCGGGCCTAGGGGTTGGAGTAATTTGTATCCATAGATATGTTTCTTTGTTGCCATAGTGGGGATTTCGAACCCATTTGCCCCCTCCTTGGCTGGGAAATATACGGGCCCATCCTTCCTTTAGGTAGAGGAGTCTTTATAGGGGTGGCAAGGGCTGGATGTGGGGCCGCACAATTTCCCCGCGGACAATTTCTTTCCCCAATGGTTCTTTTCCGGGGGGTCTGGTGTGGGCAATTCCCCACTGACAATTCCCCAGGTACTTTCATTGGTGGGGGGGCTGCCCTGACCAACGCTAAGGTCAAATTACATAAAAGCGGGAGCACGAGAAGCTTCACTTGTACTTGTACTTGTGGGCCACCCTGCAGTCCCCATCCGTCCACCGCCCGGGCCCTGCCATCGGGCTGGTTGGATAGCTCGGCTTCCGGCGAGGCTGGACAACTCCAAGTGACCAACCGTTTTCAAGACGAGTGTTGGGTTCTGCACATAGTGGAAGATCCGGCGGTCGTCTCCCCGAAAACCCACAACCATCTCATTTAAAAGACTGGCTGCACCCGTGTGCGGAGATCACCCTGGCACAGGCCTCCAATAAAGCCGTTCCTCAAACCTTCAAAACATGAACATGTATACAAATGTAAGAGGCTTCTAAAACTGTTCCCCATCTCACTGTTCTTTCAACATCATCTTTTAAAAATTCGTTAATTTTGCCAATCGCCGACTGGCGCCGATGTTTTGAGAAACAAGTTCAAGGTAATTACTTTCACTGTGCATTGCAGGCAACGAGGCAGATGATGAATCCAAGAACCCTTTGAGGCAAATGTCAACTCTCGGGTAATATCAATAAATAACCAACAAATCAATACAATGCGTCCCTCTGCTATTCACTTGTAAGACTGGATCACTTCGCGCTGCAGGAAGCAAACAGAAGGTTCGCTCCTGACTCCGCAAACGGGAAGCCAGCAGCAGAAACATCGTGAAGTGTCCCTCCCTTCCTCTCAGCGTTTCACTGGCGAAAAGGTTGCCTCACTGAGGTCATGTTAATTGCACATTGCTCTCGTCAGTGAATACGTGTTATGTCATAAACGTTTTCCCAGGACGATTACAGAAACCTCCCAAATTTCTGTTTAGCGGCCTTTATTGATCTGTTAGGCAGATGAAGCAAAAATATTTAAACATTTCATCCATTTTCAATATCTTTTTAAACCTATCACAACGGGAAATGAAAAGGTTTGTGTGCAGTACACGCTCTTTGTTAAGTTCATTTCATTAGGACGGCGCTCCTCAAAGCTCAGTGGGCATCAGGTCCTCCCTCCTGGGCTCCCTCCTGGGTTCCCTCCTGGGCTCTGTCCTGTGCCCCCTCCTGGATTCCCTCCTGGGTTCCCTCCTGAATTCCCTCCTGGGCTCCCTCCTGGATTGCCTCTTGGGCTCCGTCCTGAGCTCCCTCCTGGATTCCCTTCCGGATTCCTTCCTGGGCTCCGTCCTGGGCTCCCAAGCACCCTGTGACCGCTGTGACCGCGGTGTCCGCGAAGGGCGGCCGCTGGGGGTCGGCTCCGGTGCTGCGGGCCTTGGACATTCGAGTGGTTTGTGCCGGAGCCTTTTTCTGACCCGCCACGAGGCCGCGGGTTCTCGGTTTGCCCTGCACGGTGGACGGGCTCCTTTGTTCCGGAGGGCGAGGCCCGCGGATCTTCCCGGCTGTCGCCCGGCCCCACTCCTTGGGGCGCGGCACGCATCCACTCTCGGTTCACCCCAGGCGAGCAGGTAGTCGTGGCCGAGTGGTTAAGGCGATGGACTTGAAATCCATTGGGGTCTCCCCGCGCAGGTTCGAATCCTGCCGACTACGGTTTTACCAGGAAGGTAACATACCCCGTTCCCCACCCGCGGGGGCTGCTTCCTCAAGTGCGGGCGGTGCCCTGCTCGGCTCCACTCGCCAAGTTGGCATGATGCACCCGACTTCCTCAGACTCCAGCCCGCACTGTGGGAAGTTAGGATCCCTGAAAAGTAGCGACTCTGGTAGCTCGCTACCGATCACTTTGTGCCAAGAAGACAGGAGTGAAGCAGGAGCCCCATCAGATTTTTATTTCCACTTGATGAAGAAACTGCTCAGGGCCGCACAGTGAGGCTATGGTCGCGGACTTCCGGGTGGGTTGATGGGCCGGGCGCTCACAAGGTCCTCAGGAGACACTCCTAAAACGCTCAGGTTGCTCGCAGCTTCAGGGGCAGATTTGTTAGCGCCCCCAAATCACAGTAGGTCCTCTTTTTCAGGCCCCTACTGCACCCCGGCGTTCCAAGGACTTGATGCGTCTCATTTGTCGATCTTTACACCAGGTCGTCAGAGATCCCGCCAGACACAATAGGTTTGTATTCTGGTCTCAGGACTGGGAAGCCAGAGGGCGAGCCCCGCACCCAACCCCCCAGCAGCTGTTCGTCGCCCCTGGCCCTGCCGGGGGTTCAGACCCGCGCCTGCCTCCACCGCTGAGTCGGCTCACTGTTCTGGACTCGTCCTCTCCGGCGATAAGACCACAAGAGTGGTGCGACCTAAGATCCTGGATTTGGCCTGGGATGGAATATTGCTGCCCGTTGAGTGTTCGGTGCTCGTGTTTTCCCTGATGCCGGAAGCATCACCCCTCAGTACTTGGGGGGGGGGGTTCGCCTATATCTGAGCGGGGCATTTCTTCACAGCGCGCAAAGAGTTTCCCATCCAGCAGACCTTTTCCGCACCTGAACCCCAGAGCCTGATGCCGGGACAGACTTTTCCAACCAACAGGATTTGGATGTAGAGTCGAAGACTGGTTTGAGAGAAAGGCGAGAGCTGTTTTGGCCCCAGAGATGGAGAGGAATTGGAATTAAGGCACATATATTGGAGGGAGGGAGACCTTTAAACTCTGCAAAGCCCCGATCGACATATTCCTTAGAATTAATGCTTCCATGCTGCTGCAGAGACCCCAAAACAGATTCTTCTGTCCCCACTCCCTTCTCCTCTAGCACGTTCAGGGGATGAAAGTGTTACGGCGGGTTTCACAAATGATTAGGAGAAACAAACAGTGATTAAGAGGCTTATGAGTTCAGGTCCGGAAGAAAGATGGGAGTGAACTTGTGGGTGAGAAGACCCGGTGGGGGATGGAGCCGTGGGGGGGGGGGGAAGGTGACTGAAAGTTATGTAGCTTTGAAGATAAATGATTATTTAGGGAGTCACTGAAAAGATCACCTTATTGCTAAGGGCAAGAATCATCCTGGAAGCAGCCTTCCCCAGAATGACACCCAACAGTGTGAGACAGTGGGGGGAACACCGACAAGATCCTCAGGGAAGCATAATGTAAGTCCAGGATTTTACATCAGCTGAGACGTATTTTGGGTCATTTAAGAATGTGTATTCCCACCAAAAAGGATTAGGCGGCATTTAACAGGCATAGATCCACACATAGCTATACGGATGAATCTCAAAAAAAAAAAAAATGTGAAAGCTTCAGGAGCAGAATGAGACGTATAGCAAAATATGATACAGAAAATAAAATCAAATACGCAAAAAATACTGACATCTGTTTTGCAGGAACGCATTTGAGTAAAACCGTAAACATTAGATGCTTTTAAAGTCAGCCTTATAGGGGCGCCTGGGTGGCTCAGTTGGTTGAGCGTCAGGCTTTGGCTCTGGTCATGATCTCATGGTTTGTGAGTTTGAGCCCCATGTCAGGCTCTATGCTGACAGCTCAGAGCCTGGAGCCTGCTTTGATTTTGTGTCTTCTCTCTCTGCCTCACCCCTGCTCATGCTCAATAATAAATAAACATTAAAAAAATTTTTTTTTTAAGTTCACTTTGTAGAGTAGATTCGAGGGAGACCATTATGGAGATAAAACAATCAATCAATTAAGACATGGTCTTTACAGAGACTAATTTACAACCGAGATTGTCTGAAAATCTGACAGGTGTTTCAAATCATTGTAATCTTTGAGACACATTTATGTACATATATATATATATTATATTAGATAAAATTTAATGGATGAAAAATAATGGCTAAAAGTTAGAATGACAGAAACTTCAAAATGTCGACAGTATTGCAGGGCTATCCAAGGCCTGTGAACTGACAGCTGGAAATTATGGAGCTATTTTGGACACAAATCTGTCACCGGGTAATTAAATAAAAGACAAACTTAGCACAGGATCCAACTTTTCTTTGTGTTTATGCTACATATCCCACAAGTCTGTAGAAGGTATCTATGACTATGTTCAGCTTAGTGGCGTTAACAGGGGTGGGATTTTTAATCAGTCTGTTTGTCTGCGACTTGGTGAGTCGATACAACTGAGTGGACGCACACTGAGGTCCGAGACAGTGAGAGGAAGTTACACAGTAAATGTAAACAACACGTGTGGAGCACTTTACTGTTCGTATAAAATAACAAAACAACACATGCAAACAGAACTACAAACATTCAGACAAAAAGTTGCAGAGTCTGGGGGTGGGGGTGAGGGGGGAAATGGCACAGGGCACCTAGCAAAATAGTTGCTCCTGGAGTCAGAAGGCATAGAATATTGTAGTGTGAAAGGGAAATATCAATCCATCCAGCTAAAAAAAAAAAAAAAAAAAAAGAGCTGTGTATAGACCAACAACGGTAATGTGCTTTGAACTGCGGAACGTAATTAAGTTAAATACCTGCTTGGAAATCCAAAGACAAACTGCAACTCTTTGATGTTACCTGGATAGGGTCTATGCCCTCCCGCCTGACCCAGGAACATACCTGTAGTGGGGCACGCTGGGCCGATCATCATCCGTGGCAGGGAGGGAGAACTCCCCCCAGAGGGATCAGGAGGTGTCTCGGGGGGAAAGGATGCTGGAAAGAATTTTGCTAGGATTTGGGCTTTGGCCGGGTGCTTTGGGGGAGGCTCCCAAGTAGCAGGGTTCTGCTCTGGATTAGAAACTGTCAGAAAGCAGGCGCTATTCCTTCACTGGGTATCACAGTTGATCTCGTGAGAAGGAGGCAGATCGGAGAGAAGATAAAGCTGTAACTGGTCAGAGGTGACAGTCACTTGTTTGCGTGAGGAAGAGGTTTGGTATTGTGTGTGTGCCACAGTGACCTTAGACAAAGTTGGGCCGTCAGCTGTCTGGCTCATTCTATCATGGTCTCGGAGGAGGCATGTCTGATGTCGGTATTCTGGGCGATTATGTTCAATAGGAGAATGACGTGGCCTGGCCCGAGTGCCGGGTCAGCTTCTGGATGTCACAAGATACTTTATTCTCCTTTCTTTCTCTATCCAACACTTCTCTTGTGACGAAATTCTTGTTTGCCTCTTAATTTCAAAGTTGAAATTCAACATATCAAAGTTCTTGGGGGATACGATTGGGGAATATGGACTTTGACCAAAGTCTTTGAGCCCATCTTACCATAGTTAGCATCTAATGTGGGTAATGAGGGACATTAGAACAATTTCGAATGGGGCCACCTTCAGATGGGGTGTGAGATTTGAGGTGACCAGAGGTCCCTGGCATGATTAATTCCACTTCAGACCATCGGTGTACTAGAAATCCCTGTATCAGCCCTAAACCTTGACCTGCATGGGCTTAGTTTTCAGACAGTAAAATGACGTCACAGAATGTCCCAGGAAACAGGTATCACAAGGGTATCATCGTAGGTGGGAGGGCATCACAAAAATGGCCCTGATTTCACTTGAAAACATCATCCTCAGTATATAATGACTGATGGGGGCACCTGGGTGGCTCAGTTGGTTGAACAACTAGCTCTTGATTTGACTCCGGTCCTGATCTCATAACTGTGCGATTGTCCCCCTACCCCCACCAAGCCCAAGGTGCATGGAGCCTTGGAAGAGGCTCTGAGATGGACAGGAGGCCTGCTTGAGATTCTCTCTCCCTCTCCTTCTGCACGCACCCCCCCCCCCGTGTTAAACTCTCTCACAAATAAAAAAACATATATATTTAAATATATATACATATATAATGACTGGTTGATATCAACTGTGGTAAACTGAATTTCTACTTTCTCGGGACATATATTCATCTACTTTATGCATGCCTCCCTTCTTCTTCAATTAGGCTGAGTCTTCTCACACTTAATAAGAAACAACAGAAAGGAAAAGAGTTTCCACAATCTTTCCTCCCCTCTTCTATAACAATCAGGCGAATCCGTATGGCTACAGGTTTGAGTCAACCACGGCTGTCAGTTTTTGGTGTAGAGGAAATATCTGTTGATCGTATCCTCTTTAAGTTTTCTGATTCTGATTCATGTGGACCATTTTCTGATGGCAAAATATTTACAAGAAAGACTTAGAGTTTTACTTTTGCAGGGTAGAGACACTTTTTGCATGTTTGTCTGAACAAGAAAATTTGTGTGCCTAGGAAGGTAAGAAAGAATAAAGCAAACTTCAGTGTTGACCACACTAAGAGCAGTCCGTGTCCATGGGTGACGGAGTGTATGAAGAGTAGATCCCACATACTCTGAAGGGCGAGGGGCTGCGGCAAAGCCATAATTGGTGTTTCCCCAGCACAGACCTAGCAAAACACTCGGGATTGTGCGTATCCCACAGTCAGTGACACACCGTGAGAGAGAAAACCAAAGATCTCTAATTTTGAATGAGGGTGTGTGTTTACTCGTGGTGGCAGAGACTTCACAGAACTCATTTATTATGGAGGGCAATCTGGATATGCACGTTTGGATAAACAGTTTGCACAAAGCGACAACGGGAGAAGAAGCAGGCCGTGAACGAGACCCGGCTACGGGGACAGAATTTGCAGGGCGAGCACATTTGGAGTTAGTGATAGGTGTTGGTTGTGAGGGGGAGACCATTGCCTAACAATCTCCTACCCGCCTGGTGTCGTGAAGAGACTATTTGCTGGCGTGGGATCTTCCAGCCCCGGAGCGGAACGTCTGCAGATTTCCAATCCAGGATGAAAACAACCTCACTGCATGTAACACAGATGCCCAACCAGAAGTTAAAAAAAAAAAAAAAAAAGAAGAAGAAGAAGGCCTATACACAACAGTACAAGAGCAAATGAAAAAAGGAAACTTGTACAAATAATGTAATTCGTAAAGAAACAGCTGTAGAGCAGGAGTTAGCCGTGCTGGATGAGAAAGAGGGAAGTGTGGCGTTCTGGGGGCGGCTCAATGGCCCGATGAAGGGCCAGTGAGATTATTACTATGGATTTCCCCTCAAGTTCTGCCTCGAAATATGTTGAACCTGTAGATATCTTTACGATGTGATAATGAGTCTTAGGCAGCCCTTACTTAGAGTCCCCTAATTTCAGATTTTCCACCTTTGGTTTCTGCGTGTGTGTGTGTGTGTGTGTGTGTGTGTGTGTTGTATACACAAACTGGGTTCAGTGGCCATAGGGAGAGGGGAGGAGGACCATTAGAATTATTTATTTCCCCTGTTTGAAATATTTAACAAGTGCAAACATTCTTTTTAATGTGCACAGAAAAATAAATGTTCTGTGAGTCGATTCTTGCTTTTTATTTAGAGTTGTTTCCCGGTCACGGCAGAGTACAGGGGCTTTGCCGTTTCCCTCCTGTGTTTCCGTCTCATGGTTCTTTCCCTCCTTAAAAAGAAACCCCATTAAGCCAGAATGAAATTCCGTCCTTCGTCCTGGCCCAGATGCAGGTGTGTGCGGACTTGCAGGGACTCACAGGGGGTGCCCAGGGCAAAACTGGTCGGGGTCATTGAGGTGAACAGCACTTTCCAGGAAAAAAACAAAGCGAGACCAAAAGACTCGGCAGGTTCCACCGAGACTTGAACTCGGATCGCTGGATTCAGAGTCCAGAGTGCTAACCATTACACCATGGAACCCCGTGTGGGACGCTGGTCCCCGTAATCGTCTATGAAGAGTCTGAGTGACTCCACTGAGCGTTTAGTCGAGTTTATGAGTCACGATTCTTCGTCCACGCTCGCGCGTGACACTCTTAAAACAAACCCCAGGAGATTTCATTTTTGTGTTATTTTATGTTCCGCCACCTAGACGGCCATAGAGTGCCCCTCCCCACCCCAGCCCCCAGAGGTCCTCACCCTGCCGGCTTCGGGGGGAAGAGGGAGCACCCGATCCGCAGCGGGGCTGGGCGGACGTCACAGTCACTGTACGCGGCGACGGTCCCCGAGAAGCGGCCCGCTTAGTCCCCGGACACACGGGGCACAGGCTTGGCGTCTCGCCTCCCGGCCCCGCGGTGTTTTCTCCTCGCAGATTGTTGATCATCGCGTCTCCTGCCTCCGGGAAGACACACCCAGGTGTCCGTTTCTGGCACGTTCACGGGAGAAAACCCGCGGGAGGAGCGTGTTGGCCAGAAAAAGGAGCAGGTGGGCTTGAGCGCACCTCGGCCACCTGCAGCCGTCGGCAAGGAGCGCGTGGGCCACGCGGCAAGTCACCGTCTACACCCGCCAAGTCACCGTCTACACCCGCCGCCTGACCCGAGAGGAGCGTGCCCGCGAAGGCTGCCGAACTCTATCCACGACGTTCTTTCCCGCTGCTCCGCACAGACCCTCTCTCGGGCCCCGCGCTCCCCTTCGGCTAAAGAACAGGTTTCTGGGCGCGGAATTTGTGCGGGCGGGACCCCGGGGGTGCGGGACCCTGGGGGGAGGGCGCGGGACCCCGGGGGGTGCCGGCCGCCTGCCCCGCGCGTCCGAGGCCGCAGAACGACTTCTCATCGGAGAGAAGCGGCCTCGGCCCGGCGGCGCGGTGACCATCCGGGTGAAACCTGTCCGCGCTCAGGACTGTGTCCGAGGCCCGCACCCGGGTCTCCGTGCCGCGCACCCCGGACACCCCCCGCCCCCGGCACTCGCCACGCGGAGGAGGCGGCGGCACGCGCCTCCCCTGCTAGCAGGGGCGAGCGAGGTCGGAAGGGCGGCCCGCCTCTCCTTCCACTGGTCTGTGATGCAAGACCAACCAAAGTCAAGGAGCTTGCAAAACGCCAACTCCGTGCAAACACCAGTTCCGCGCAAAGCCCTTAGAGAACTAGGACCCGGTTCCGGAATCTGGGTCCTGCTCACCCACACGTCTGCGGCCATCTCCGGCGCGGGAGGAAGGTGTCACCCTGCAGCTCACAGGAGCAGGTGCAGAAACATCGCCACAGAAAATAATCTTAAAGGAAATGTAGAGCTAAGCTTGCAAAATGCAGAGCGAAACCTCTCCTCCCTCTCAGGCTTGGGGGTTAGCCCACGTCCCCTGGAGAGTCACTTCTTGGTCCGGGGCCTATATATGTATATATCCGAAAAGCAGGAGTGAAGAACGGGGAAAAGAAGACATTAGAACAGGACCAAATCAAAGGATTGAAACAGAAAGATACGGTTTTTAAAGTTCTTATTGTAGAAAAAAAGTCATCAGCACCTTTTCCCAAGACCATTCAACAGTTTTATTGGACTCTGGAAGGTCAGGCACTGGAGGTGTAGAGGTGAATAAGACAGGGGCTCTCTGCTGGGAAGGATGTTCCGTAACCGGGGATCAAGTGGAGAAGCGCTTGTAGCTGGCAGTGTAACGGCTCGGACAAGATGGGAAGCTCAAATGCAAACAAAAATGGAAAATACTGGTTTGCACAAGAATTGATAACCTACTGTGCAGACTGACCGTCCATAGAGAAAGTGCACGATAAGAGTTCAGCGCATGGGTCCCGATTATAAAAGCAGAACGGTTTGTCTTTGGCAGCCACAAGACGGTAAAACAGAAAAGGGAAAGTAAAGAGTAAGTTCCACAACGGACTTAGAATTTTGGCTCAAACGAGCCTCCGTGCTGTTCGCTTTCAGAGGCACGTACACGCACCGGGGTGTGCACAGGAAAACCCAACAAGGGCAAAGCCAGCGAGCCCAGGAGCTCCCACTGTCATGAGGGAAAGAGGTGCTGAGCCCGCTCAGGGGAGATGCTTACACCGGTCAGAAAGAAGGCGCTGGGCCTCGTGGCCATCGAGAGGCATTTCGTGCATGTCTGAAAACAAGAAAACGAAGCTGGCAGTTTCTTCTGTCTCTTTGTAATGGACTGTGAAATTACCAGGGAGACTTCCAGAACCTTTGTGGGTGAAGCACCCCACGGCGTAAGGAATGGAAGTGTCAGCCCGTCACACACAGAGGAACCTGGACACCAGCACCCCGCGAGTGCAGACCACAGACCACCCAGCGAGTTCACAAAATTACCCGAGTGTGTGCCCAAAACTAAGACCCCCCCCCCCCCGCGTCTAGGTTTTTCCTGCATCTCATAGAGCCCAACGGTAACTCTTAAGAAATGAAATCACTCCAGTAAAATCAAACATAAAGCTCCTAGAGAAACAGCCTCTTCAAGTTCAGGCTGCATAATTCATTAACCTCGAAACTGCAAATTAGGAGCCCAAGGTGCACCCAGGCCTGGAGCTAAGAAGCTCGTCAAACTGGTTCTGATGGTCTCCCTCGTCTCAGGGTGGTTATGGGATGTGGCTTCCTGACCAAGCTGATGTAGGAGACCAGAGTTACACAAACCTGGGTCAGGCCCTGGGGATAGCACCAGGTTCCTTTCTAAGCAGAGGAAGATCAGAATCTCTCCCGCGCAGCTTCTGCTCAACCTTTATCTTGAGTTTCCCATGAGAACGGTTCTATCTGAATTACATTTTCCTCATTTCTTTTGGCAAAGGAAACATGTAAAAGTGTCCCTAATAAAGGGTCTCCTAAGTCTCTATAGATATGCTGAAGCTTGTAGGAACACATTTTTTTTTCCCCTAGGCTTTCCTTGTTGCGCTTGGAGGTAATGCCTTGTATTTCCAAGTCATAGCTATTTCATTAGCCATGCTTTATCCAGAGGTCTTGCTTCTGGAAGATTGAGAAATGGAGAAAAAATGCCAGGTAGTGACGGAAGTAAAAAGAGACACCGATACAACCACAATCATAGTGGGGTATTTTCACACAATACACCTCTCTGAAAAGCTAATAGAAAACATAAACGGAAAAAGTAACCATAATTCATAATACTGTTATTCATATAACCATACAATATAGAGAGAACAGGGCACACATCAACTCCAGGACTCAAACTTTTTCAGACACAGATAAAATGATCTCAAATTTGACATTTTACCAGGCCACAAAGCAAGGCCCCAAAACCATAACATGGCTGGATACATGCTATTATTTCACGGCAAGAAAATTATACCAGAAATCAAAACCTGAAAATGAAATATTATATTTGTTTACAAAATAGTAAATGTGCTTCTAAATAACCTATGGTTCAAAGGATAGATCCCAAATGAAATTAGGAACTATTTTGAAATAAATGATAAAAATAGTGCATATCTGAACACATACTGTGCAGCTAGAAGTGTATATAGAGGGACCCCCTTGTGTACATATATAAATAAAATAAACACTTAAAGGTAATGATCTAAGCATTCAGCACACGAAACTGGGAATCAACCACTAATTTCTTTCCAAAGAAGCTTCAGGGAAGGAAATAATGAAGCAAAGAACAGACAATGCGATAGAAAATAAGTACAAAATGGGGACACTCAACAAAGCCAACAAAAGTGGTAATCTTTTTTTTTCTTTTTTTGATATTTTTCTTGTGATAAAATACACACAACATAAAAACTGACCGTTTTACCATTTTTCAGGGCACAGTTCAGTAGCATCACGCACGTTCACCTTGTCCTGCAGCCCTTCCCACGTCTCTCCTGAACTTTATGCACCTTCTCAAGCTGAAATTCTGTACCCACTAGTCAATACTTCCCTATATCCCCCTCCGCCCGGGCCCTGGAAACTACCGCATCCCTTTCTGTCTATATGCGTTCACTCTAGGTCTCTCGTGGAAGTGGAATCAGTTTTTGTCCTTTGGTGGCACATTTCACTCAGCACGGTGTCTCCAAGCTCCATCCGTGTTGACGAATGCATCAGAATGTCACTCCTTTCTCAGGCTAGATAATACCCCATCACATGCATAGACCCCATTTTGTTTAAGCACTCGCCCACTGATGGACACTTGAGCTGTTTCTACCTTTTGACTGTTGTGAACAATGAGTGTACAAATATCTGTTCGAGACTATGCTTTCGATTCTTTTGGGTGCACACACAGAAGTACAATTGCTGGGTCATATGGCCATTGTATTTTCAACTTTTTTCAGCCTCCTTGAGATCTAGCTGACGTCTAACGCTGTGTAAGTTTAAGGCACAAGGCAGAATAATTTGATACGTACGTGGTTGATATGTACGTATTACCTCACAGAGTTTCAATTTTGTATTGATTGTGTGATTTATTTCAGAAATGCAATCTGATTTAACATTCAAAACGCAATCTAGAAAAGTAAATCTTTTGCATCGATAATATTAATAAGTAAAAGTATAATTATAGTCATCAAAATACACGTGTAGAAAGTGTTTGATAAAATACAGTCCCTGTTCATGTTTTTAACTTAAAAAAGCTTCTGTTTTTAATGGTTACAGATACATAGCAAGTTGCAAATATAGTACAGAGGGGTTCCATGTACCCCATGGTTCCTTCACCCATTTCTCTGATGGGTTACTTGTGACATAATCAAAGTACCATATTAAAAGCAGGAGATTAATATTGGCTCAGTGTTTGTATGTAATCCTGTCTCTGGTGAGAGCAGCCAATCTCAAAACGTTACATACTGTGCGCATTCCTGCACCAGATACACCACAGAACATCGCTGGGATCATCTCCACCCGCCCCTTCCAATCACGCTCACACCCTGTTCCCACCATCCGGAAACCTCTGGCAACCGCTACTCTGTTCTAATCTCTACGATTTTGTCACTCGGTAGAGTCACGTAGTTGGAATCATGCACTGGGCGACCCATCAGGATTACTTCTTCACTGAGCCTAGTGCCCCCCTGAACGGCTTCCAAACTGTTGATTCGTCACTAGTGCCCTCCACTCTTTCCTGCCCAGAGTTCCGATCGACACACTTTGTGTCGTCACGCACCTGCTGAAGGACACTTCGGTGGTGTTCGGTTTTTGGCTGTTGCAAAGAAGACCCCTGTGGTCCTTCATCTACAGGCTTTTGTGCAAACACAAGTTTCCATCTCTCCGGGAATGAGAGTGCAGTGGACGAATCATACAGCATTTTCCTGTTTTATTTTATATGAAACTGCCATTTTGCATTTCCACCCGTATAAAAATCGTGTTCAATTTCTATCACATTCTCAGAAAGGCCAAACTACAGGGACAGAAAACGTACGTGGGTATGGGCTGTTGCCTGCGGGGCTGGGAGGTGTCTAGAAAGGGGAACACAAGGGGCGCCTGGGTGGCGCAGTCGGTTAAGCGTCCGACTTCAGCCAGGTCGCGATCTCGCGGTCCGTGAGTTCGAGCCCCGCGTCGGGCTCTGGGCTGACGGCTCGGAGCCTGGAGCCTGTTTCCGATTCTGTGTCTCCCTCTCTCTCTGCCCCTCCCCCGTTCATGCTCTGTCTCTCTCTGTCCCAAAAATAAATAAACGTTGAAAAAAAAATTAAAAAAAAAGTCCATTTTACTCTTCAATAAATTTTTAAAGTATCATAAAAATAGCCTCTTGTGGCAGACTAAATATCCTTCTTCACCCAGTGGTCTCTTTGGGAAATAGCTTACCTGGAGCAGAGTTCGGGGGAGAGAAAATTCGAAAGTACCCTTAGCTTTTGCACGTCGCCGGGCACAGGCCTGTTGGCGCGAACTTTCTGCGGCAACGAGCGTACCGACTCCGGTTTTTTCTGGGCGGCACTTGGGAAGGGCGGAGGCGGTGGGTTTTCGCCAGGCCCGAGACGCGTCCGCGCCAGGAACGCGCACCCCCTGCAGGTGGGATCACACTGGGGAGAGCGGTGAGGGCGGCCTCTCCGCGAATCGCGGCGCAAAAGCTCACTCGTAGTCGGCAGGATTCGAACCTGCGCGGGGAGACCCCAATGGATTTCTAGTCCATCGCCTTAACCACTCGGCCACGACTACAGGCACGAGCCGGGCTCCTTCGAATTCTAGGAGGAAACGTGGTAGGTTTACAGGTAGGATGCCTGTGTAGACAAAAGCGTGTTCAGGAAGCTGGGCAAGGTGCAGGGAGAGAGACGCGACGCTGAAAACCGTCCTGGGTCCCCTCACTCGGGGTCCCCAAGCTCCGAGGCTGACACCTAACATGCTCGTCTCGCGGCGTTCGGGAAAGTGCTTGGCAAATACCAATGCGCTATCACTTTCCACGCGGATTAGAAGAAACCTATAGGTACAGACGGTCCAGGAGTTTCATTTCCCCTGAGATCCTGGCTGCTTTCTGAAGAAATGGACCAGCTGGTGTGGTTTGGTTTTTGCCAGTGCAAAATGTAACCAACACGACAGTTTCCTGCTCTCCTGTTCACTTTTGCAACGTACTGCTTCCTTCCGCAGGATTTCCAGATGCTCCACTGGGACGATTCAGAACAAAATGCTTGAGTGTGGGTGCCAGGTAGATCGGTCCCCATTTTATGACCAGTGGGTAAGAGGCGACAGCTGAAGGATTTGATGCGTCTTGAGAAAGCTGAGGTAACTGCTTGGATTTAATACATTGTATTTAATCAGAAGTAACAACGTGTTCTTTAAATAGAGTTCAATTCAGATGCCACTGGGAATGGAGAGGGCTAGATCTAATCAAAGATAAAATATTTTCCTTCTATTTGTATCCAGAAAAGATAAACTGTGCTGTCGCTAATAACCAGAAGGCATATGGTCATGGTAAGTAAGCACGCATCACTGGCAATCTTGGGAAAATTCCCAGCTATTTGCTTTAAAAGACTGTGAGACATATTTTTCCATCTTTATTTTCTGCGTCTCCCCATAAGAATATTGGGGGGCGGGGGTGGCAGACCGTTGTCTTGAACTTTCCTAAAACATTTTTTAAAGTCTCAATTTTTTGTTATTACTATAATAACCCCCAAAGAGTCCTTCACCAAAGTATGCACGCAAAATAATTCTTAAGGTCTAATTCAATCAGCAGGTCAGAGAGGTAGAGAGGCCCCCAGGAATTCAATTAGTCAAGAACAAACTCAGAAATAGTGACGGGCATTGGAAAAGACAGATGATTGAACTGAGAACTGCTGGGGAACATTCAACACCAAAGTCCTCGAGTCTATACTTAGAGTTCCTCTTTCGGTGCCCAGAAAAATAGATGTTTCTCTTCCTTGATTGGAAAATCTGTGATGTATGGAAACCAATTTGACAATAAATTTCGTATTAAAAATAAATAAATAAGAAAAAAAAAAAAGAAAATCTGTGATGGCTGTCTCACACGGGGTGAGGGAGGTGGAGAAAACAACCCACAAGCTTACCTCCTAGAAACCAGCAGGACTTGGGTATAACTTCTTTCCCTCACCCCCAACCCCAGTCCTTCCCTTTCTTTCTCTTTCTTTTCTTTTCTCTTCTTTTCTTTTCTTTTCTTTTCTTTTCTTTTCTTTTCTTTTCTTTCTTTTCTTTCTTTCTTTCTCTGTAACACAAGGGGAAAAGTTTATTAAAGTGAAAAGTGCACTCTTGAGATATGAGATGGGGTGAGCTTAAGAGAGAGAGAGCTTGGCCCCCTCCCCCAGTACTTTGAATGCAAAAAAAAAAAAAAAAAAGTGAATAGTTGAAGTCCCCCAGAACTTAAATGCAGACAAAACCCAGCAGGAATACGTAAGCAGTTGAAAAGTTGGGTTATGACTCCTGTGGTAAGAACTACAGACCACGCACCATGGGGAGCGGTGGGTGCATCTCACTAGGAAGAGCCTATTAGAAAGTTCAAGTTCCTACAGGGTTGAGTCTTGCGTGAGGTGATTTGGGGGAGGATTTCAAGAGGAGGGCTTTTCTGGGTTGGATGCTGTCCGGAAGCAGGGAGCGACTCTGTGACTGGATAGCTTGAAACATCCCGTCCGGAAGGGAGAGTAGAGCAAAGCTGAAACTATGATTGCTAAAGAAGCTGTGGTTACTCATATTGGACAAGTCGGGGCGACTTGGGGACATTCTTGTGGCTTCACAATATTTCTGTTTCTCTTTTTGTTTTGTGTGTGTGCGTGCGCTCAGACACGACTACAGAGTGATCTTATTTTCATCTTGCTCCGTCAAGGTCACTGAGTGGCCCCGTCTGGCACCTGTGTTCGGCCAAGCTGTCTGTGCGCAGCAGGAGAGCGCCCAGGCCCGGCCGGTGACTCCGGTGACTCCGGGTCACCTCCCCATGACGGGTGCCGCTTTTCTCTGTCTCACGGTTTTCGGATGTCACGAATTTCGTCGAATATCACATCGCAAACGCTTTTTGCAGGAACTCCCCAGATGTCATCGTAGTGGCTTGGTGATGTTTCGCTCTTCGGATGAGGCCGGAAAGAATTCGATATTCAATATTCTGCTTTTGCGCACAAAACGTTCTTCTTCAGGTGGGGCTCGTTCCGTGGGACAGTGTCCTGCAAAACGGATGACCCATTCAAGCGTTATCAAGCTTAAATCAGCCGAGACGCGTGCCCCGGGTGCTGCGCTCGCGGGGAGAACACGACCCTGTGAGAACACGAAGGCAGCGCAGAGGCAGGAGCCCTGGGCGTCGATCGCCACACGAGTGTCCCGGACAAGGGCTGGAGGACACCTTTGCCTCGGAATCTGAAAATCGGACGCAGCTGTTACTTGCTCGCACCCCCGCAAGCGCCCTTCTGTTCCCAGGATTGCGAGCCTGAACCCGGAGCCTGGAAAGGACGCTGCCTGGACACCCTGCTCGAGGGAACCACATGCGACCCCGAGCCCAGAACCGCCCCGTCTATAATACGGCTCAATTCTGCCCAGGACTCACGAGTTCCTGCCTGGCCTTTCCGCGGCGTGCGCCACCGCGAGGCGCGCAGTGCGGCTCCTTGGACACCGTGTCCTCCGGATTTGCGCGTCTGCGTCTGGGCCGCGGCCTCCCCGACGCCGAGGCACCTCCTGGACCCGCGCTCGCGTCCCGCGCGGAGGCCGGAGGCGTGGACGCTCCTGGGCCAGTGGCGGCCGTCCCGGGGTCCCCCCTGCAGCTGTGAGGGGGCTGCCCAGCTCCCCACGGCCTCAGCCAGCACCCCCCAAGTGTCCCTGGGCCCAGGGCAGCCAGTGTGGTGCCCTCTAAGGAGCCCCAGTTAGGTGTCAGCTGTGAGGGTCACGCACGTGGGTCCCCTCCCTGGCCGCTCCTCCCCCCACCCCCTGCTTTGGCGCCCCGGTTCCAGCCCCCCTGCCTGCCGTGCTCCAGATCTAGAAGTGACCCCACGTGTCCTCGCAGGTCAGCGGCGGGAGAATGCACCATGGGCAAGCTCCGACTCACCAGCCTCGATTGGTCCTGGATTTACTAGGGGCACATTCTTTAATCTGTGAGGAAGACGCCTGGCCTCAGCCAGGAAATGGTTGCAAAACTCGGTGTGTGCCCGTGCCCCCCCCCCCACACCAGGCCTCTGTCACACTCACTGCCAAGCACACCTTGGCCCGGTGGCCAGCCGCCCGCCTACCACGCGCTCGCATTAGGAGTTAACATTCCACTAGCTATGCGGGCGGCTAGACGGCGTGCAATTCTGCTGACTGGCCGTGGAGGGGTGAGCCGGGGCGAGCGATCCAGCACCCAAGATGTTTACTGAGGGTGTGGGGATCAGGGGTTCAGGGAAGGTAGCCCGAACGTCTGCTGTCGGGAAAGGGCTGAGGATGACTATGCGCGCGACCAACGGCATCAGCCTTTCCAGACTTTCCAGAGCTCAGGTCCGGGAGGGTGGATCACCCATCGTGGATAACGGGGACACGAGCAGGGGTGGCTGTAAAGTCTGTGTATCTTAAAGATGCCCGTTGTCATTCAGTCGGTCATCACAGCCGTCTAGAAGCAGCACACCAAGTTTCTGAGCCACCGAAAAAAAAAAAAAAAGAATATCCTTCCCTGTGAACGGGGATGGCAGGGGGTTTTGTCCTGGTCCCGGCCCAGTGCCTCCCTCCATTCACAGCCTCAGCGATCGTAGGAGAGGGAATTCTCCGACCGGAGCAAACTCTGCTCTCACTCACAATCTGTGGTCTGAGACAGATGCGTTTCCAGGAGACCCTAGTTCGCCCAGGATGGACAGCACAGGTCCGAAGACACAGGGGGAGACCGTCACAGCTGTGCCAAACATCACAGGGTCTTTCCTCGCACTTCGCTGTTGGGATTTCACGTGACATATACGGGAAAGGCCCACAAAGTATTTGGAGAACGTGGGTGCATCGCGTAGCCCACGATGGGTAAGCGGCCTAGAGGACTTTATAACGTATAATGAAAATCATGTTTAGGCACCGTCTCTGCATGAGATTGTTTACTTGAAAACGCGTTCTCAGATGGGGTGTTAAGACTGCTGAGGCAAGAGGGATTACGATAAGGTCCGGAAGACTATTTCATTCCACAGACCACTAATTTGGGGGCTTGCTGCAGATATGTGCCACACGAGCAGCTGGGAATATTTAACTGCTCTGCAGTCTACGCGTCTTATTTTCTGCGAAGGAGCCCTTGCAACTGAGCATTCTGTTGATGGCAGACACAAACTAACGACAGATATATTTTTACCGCTGTCCACCCGGAAAGACTTCCTTTCATTTGAAAACTTTAACATTCTCTGCGAAGCACAGCGTGTGGGTTTAAGTATCTAATTAAGTAGCCTAAGGCGTGCTTAGTTAGATCTCCGGATTCCCGGATCCCATCTTCCCAACTGACTCGTGCTTCGTGCCCATCTCGGATACTCCACGGTGACGAAAAGAATTTCATCTTGTAAGCGGACACGCAGGAATGACCCTCAGGAAATAGGACGACCCATCTCCTCTGGCGCTGAGAACGTTCCACCCGGCTTAGCCTCCCGCTCGCGTCCGACACTCTCGTCCTGTCCGCTTTGCGCTTTCGCAGACGCTGGGTTGGGAGCTCGGGTTTTGCCCTGCAAGCCTCGGAGCTCGTTTTGCGCTTTCCGGGTGCGGCCCGGACGTGGGGGTGGGGCTGGGGGCTGAGGACCCCGCGTGCGCGCGCGTGCAGGGCCCTGGGGCCCCTGACCTCCACGTGTGCGCGCTCCGCCCGCAGGTCGGGGCTGGACCCCCGCTGTCCGGGTCGCCGCGCATCACGTCGTGGCCCAGTGGGAACAGCTGAGATGTCCCCTCTTCCTCCGACATCCCCCCCCATGCGCAGATCACCGCAGCGCGCGCGTTCGCGCCCGCAGATCCCGGACTGGCCGCACCTGTAACCCGCCCCTTCGACGAACCCACTGGACCGAGGGTCGCCGAAGGAGCGGGGGCGGCTGGACCGCCCGGTCGCACCGGAGAGAGGCAGCAAAGAAAATTGCCGAGTTGGGAACCTGCAGTATTTCCCAAGCTGCCTGGATGCGCTCAAAGCTCCGCGGGCCTGCGTGGCGGTGCGGTGCTTTGCTCCGCGAGTCCCGGGACCAGGCCGCGCGCGGAAGCCACCGTCCTGGTCAACAGCACAGGTGCCAGGAAGCGCCTCCCCGACCGGGGCCGGAGGGGACGGGGTGAGGGGGGCGAGGAGGAGAGAGGGGGGCGGGGACGGGTTAGCCCCGGCTGCCCAGGCCACGTGCCGGGAGCCCCCCCAGTTCTGTATTCGCGGAGCCAGCGGCCGGGAGCACGTCCGTGCATCATGCGGGTGAAATGACATCTGTGTGTTTATGTATTTATTTATTTGATTATTTATTTACTTTTTCCTTTACATCCCAGTCGGTTAGCATATAGTGCAACAATGATTTCAGGGGTAGATTCCAGTGATTCATCCCCTATGTGTAACACCCAGTGCTCATCCCAGCAAGTGCCCTCCTTGATGCCCTTTACCCATTTAGCCCACCCCCCACCCACAACCCCTCCAGTAACCATCTGTTCTCCATATTTAGGAGTCTCTTATGTTTTGTCCCCCCTCCCTGTTTTTATATTATTTTTGCTTCCCTTCCCTTGTGTTCACCTGCTCTGTGTCTTCAAGTCCTCAGATGAGTGAAGTCATGATATATGTCCTTCTCTGACTAACTTCGCTTAGCATAATGCCGTCCAGTTCCGTCCACAGAGTTGCAAATGGCCCGGGGTTTTGAGCTTTGATCAAACTGTTCCTCATCTCGTAGAGACAGATGAGAATGGTCGCTGGAACGATCAGAAACACCCGCGTCGGGTACTGTGTGTCCCTCGCACTGTCTTGTTTTTGTGTTTCTTGCACTTTTCGCGGTGACTGGAACGGAATAAATGTCCAGAAAAATACTGTATTGCTGACCACGTGCACAGTAGACGACCTTAGGGCTCGGGCCCAGCGCGCCTCCCTGCAGGCTCTGTGGCGCAATGGATAGCGCATTGGACTTCTAGCGCGGGCGGTGGAGGAATTCAAAGGTTGCGGGTTCGAGTCCCGCCAGAGTCGGAAGCGTTTTGCCACTCAGGGGCCGCTTGGTTTCAACTTTGTGGTGTTGGGTCCCCGCAGCTTCGTCATGAGCAATCCCACTCGTGTCTGCAGGGGCTCAGTGACCAAACAGAGCGAAAGGGAGTGAACGCTTGTAGCGAAGGTTCAACATTTGCATAAATGCTGCTATTTCTCTGTCGTGAGAAACGTCTTCCAACGTGCTGTTTTCCCGGTCTTGGCTGGAGGGTCGCGGGCGGGGGTTCCACGCTGCTCCTTCCAGAACATTGAAGTCGCGGGGGGGTTTGCAGCTGCTGACGCGCAGCCCGGGTCTGCACTCCCCCTTCCCCCACGGCGCCCCCAAAGCGCTCCTTGGAAGCACCCAAGTTCCAGCCCCAGAAACTTAACCAAAATTCAGTTTGCTTTTAAATGAATGGTGGGTGAGATCAGTAGCAATTATCCCCCTCCCCCCTTAACTGTGGAAATGGAGATAGAGCCGAAAAATACACCTGCTCTCCATCCTCGAACACTACTTCCTTCATTCTCTCCACTGGCGCGTAGTTTCGAGTATCCTTCCAGAAGTTATACATGCATGTGTATGTTATATAAACATATATTATACAATATATCTATATTATATAAGATTTATATATTTATATATAACCATATGGATCTCTGCGCCCGTCTTTCGTGTGTAATATCATCTCACATATGCAGTGTTGTTGTGTTCTTTATATAAGCTATGCAATATTCCATAGCAGGGGGTGTACAATTGCATCGTAAACACCTCACATCTTAAGTCCAGGTTGCAAGGCATCGCGTGGCCAGCCCTCCCCTTACTGAAGGCCCCCGGGGGGGTGGTCTTGTGTTTGCCATTAGGGAAACAGGACCACGGACCTACTGAATTCCCAGCAAAGCCTGCATCTGGCATGCTTCCGTGCGCTGAAAAGGGAGAACTGGTTGACCTCTACCTTTGCTTGTTGAGCATGGGGTCATTTATCTTCCAATAAAGCATTTTCTTGAACCACCTCTTGTGACATGGTGGGTTTTCTGCTCTTCAACTTGCACAACAATTTGGCAATGATGCGCGTTTCACTGCCGTCAGCCAGGGTAATAATTAACCTCCTACAGAATAGTGCCGATTACACACTCCTCATACCATGATATACATCGCATGTCCAGCAGGCCAGGCAATGAAATGAGGGGGTAGTTTCACAGCCTCTGACCCCTATTCATTCCTGCATAGATTTCTCAGTAAATTACCATGTTCTTACTATAGCTGCAATACCACTTTTCTAATATTAAATCCACACATGGATGATTTCTGAATTCTCCATGCCATTGCATGTTTTATCTGTTAATCCCTGCACCAAAATGCATGCCCTTAATTAAACGAGTTTTCTACTAAGTCTTGATACTTAGTATGCTAAATACCACTGTCTTTTTCTTCTTTAAAAGTCTCCTGACCAGCACAGTCACAGACTCACCTTTTCTCTTTGCCTTCCCTCAAGGATCTCAGTCCTACACTTCCTGCTTCCTGACATCTTTTCTCTAATGGTTATGTAATAGATTTTTTTTCCTGGTTTTCTAATTTTTGTATAGCCAGAGGACAACTCTCCTAGTGGTTAATCCTTCATGGGTGGAAGTAAAATTTTCATTAAAAAAAAAATAACACACGACAGAGATCACCAATTACTTTCACCATTTCATAGTACTTTTCTTAGATTTTTAGATTATTTGATCTATGCATGGGGCTGTTTAAGGACCCTCTTAATCAATTGATTGATTTCTTTTTATCTGCATATTCTATTCCCTATATCATTTTTCTTCATAGGAAACCATTTTAATGTATTAACTGTTCACATTGCCATTACATTAAAACATTACATGTTTTCTTACAGAATATGTAATATTTGGTGCATATCTTTTCCATATGACAAAATCGTACTTGGTATACATATCATTCCACTTCGGACTTTTTCTTTTTTTATACATTGGGATTTTAAAAAAATGTTTATTTATTTTTGGGAGGGAGACAGAATGTGAGCGGGGTAGGGGCAGAGAGAGAGGGAGACACAAAATCTGAAGCAGGCTCCAGGCTGCCAGCATAGAGCCTGATGCGGGTCTTGAACTCACAAGCTGTGAGATCATGACCTGAGCTGAAGTCAGACACTTAACCAACTGAGCTACCCAGGCACCCCTGACCCTTTTCCATAACCATCATTACTTTATACATCATTTAAATGCTGAGCACTATCTCATAGGGTGTATCTACCATATTTTACCTTTTTAAAAAATGCTTCTAAGAAGGTGCCGTTTTAGTCCCTGAGGCAAACATCCTCATTCGCATCCATTTGAAAGGCATCTACCGTTTACCGTCCAGATGTGCTGGTCTGTAAGTTACATTTCAAATACATAGTACCAAGTGAAAGAAATACGGTCACTGCTGCCGGTCCTGACCTCCCTTCCGGTATATCATATTTGTGTTTGGCTATGTAATAATACATTTCATATAAAATTAAAACGAGATAACTAAATGAAGGTCCAACTGTCAAGAAGCAGGCTTAGAAACTGGCTTGGGTCGGATGGTGCAGCGGTGTGAATGTATGTGAGGGAAGGAAATATTCAAGGTAGATCCTATCTTACTACATAAATAAATACATTGTCAGTAAACTTACAAGGTCGGGGGTTCGAAAAACAATAAAATGAGAACATTTGCTGTAGATGGGACTTGGTGAAACAAATCAATGGATACATTTCCTCACAGGTCATTGACATGCTCTCCAAGCTTCTCGGTGTCTTTCTTGTAAAATGCCTATTTCATAAACAGCAAATGGCTGGATCTTCTCTTTTTTCCAGTCTGACCATTTCTTGATTTCAGAGTGGGATTTTAAACTCACCGAGGATGTTGTAGAAATATCGCCGGTACCTGTTGAACGTGAGACTGGGTTCTATGTGTGTCTCTCGCGACGCGCGGATGTAGTAAGGCAGAGACCAGGACTGGAGAAAGCGTTCTCAGGCTCCTGATATTCAGTCATTGATTCATAGACAGAAAGTCAAAGGGCTCCCAGGGGGAGTTTTTCTCACTGTTAGGAAGGCCAAAAATAATACTTCAAGCTAAGGAAGTGTAAGAATTTCTGAAAGTTTGGCACCCTAATGTGTGACAGTTTCATTTATTCTCTCTGTCTTACCTGGGGAAAAAAGGATGATACGGGCAATGGAGAATCTGAGTAAGCATTAATATCCTACAAAGCTCTTTAGTAACAATTCTGGGTAATTGAGTGTACATCACTAAATAAGTAATACAGATTTTACCAGGTGGGAAATAAGAGTCAAACAACATTTTGTGCTTCTGCTAAAATTGTGACTTTTTGACAAGAGAAAGCTTTGATCCACATGAAAATTGTTTTTTGTTTTTTTAAAGATTTGATTTTTTAAAGTAATCTCTACACCCAACATGGGGCTTGAACTCACGACCCCAAGATCAAGACTTACATGCTCTTCTGACTGAGCCAGCCAGGCTCCCCATATGAAAATTGCTTTTATATACATTTTTATACACATTTCATATAATCCACACACACACACTTTTATAGACATTGGTTTTATAAACATTTTTGTATCTTTTTTGGTACAATGGAATAAAATTAATTTTTGAATGTGTAAAGGGGTCTTGAGGCTTGACCCCAGTGTCTTTATCGTTTTGAGGGGATTACAGACTAGGTAGGTCAGATAAGCATCAGAAACATCCTCGGCTTTACCTTTAACATTTTTGTATGAATCCTCATTTAAGAGTGTGGTCGATTTTTCTTTGGAATAGTAGTGAGACTCCAGCCCCAGCTAACGTATGGGTTAATCAGCACGAGCAGAACGGATGGTAGGTAAGTGGGATCCTTCCTTATCGTATAACAACTAATTTCTGACATGGAGTTAAATATTCCCCTGTGAGCAGCAACTTATCATAAACACTGAGGACCTCTGTTTTAATCGTGAAGTGTATGTACTATAATTGTCCCCGACTGACTGATAATCACTTTATACACAATTTTTATACCTATCTTTATGTTTGAATATGACTACGTTTTCTATAAGCTGAGAAATAAAAGATCATTGAAATGTATTTATATTTATGTATTTTACTTTATTTTTATGAAATAAAAATACACCCTCATACACAATTAACCCAGGAAGACTGTTCTCTTTTCAGTGTTAGTCTTTTTTTTTTTAATCCTAAATTTGGTAAATAAAAGGATTCTCACAATACTTCTGAGTCCAAGTCTGGAAAATGACAAAGCAAACCTAATTATTTCTATCATTCTTCCTTTTTAAAGTGGAAGAGCAAATCTTTCTGTCAGTTGGAGGCCATTCTAGAAAACCTGAAGGAGTTAGGCACAAAAGACATCTTCGGGGTTTTTACTCTTCTGAAGTTAGGCCCTACATTTGTGAAAATCAAGTCAAGAGGAATTGTCATGGGAGACAAAACATGAATACAAGTCAGAATTGTGTAAAAACGAGGCATAGTTGTTGTTGTTTTTTAACAGATAACATGTAAATCCACAGCAATAATAACAGTGACTATTGGGAACTTAAAAATATGTAGATTGTCTTCAAATTATTTAAAAATATACCAGGAGTACAAAGAGGCAACAGACTATTTCGGCGATTCAGAAAGAACTTCGGTTAACTTGGTACAAATAACTTGATAATTTTTCAGGAAAAAAAAAATCAAATTTTGCTCTTTTGCACGTATTTTCATCCCACAATTGTTTATTCTTTTCCTACAAATAAATCAATTAAAAATGACTATCTCATATTTTGATCATTTGTATACTGTTTTTTTTTTTTAAATTTAAATGTTTATTTACTACCGAGAGACAGAGGGACACAGAGTGTGAGCAGGGGAGGAGCAGAGAGAGAGGGAGACACAGGATCTGAAGCAGGCTCCAGGCTCGGAGCTGTCGGCACAGAGCCCGACGTGGGGCTCGAACTCACAAACTGTGTGAGTTCATGACCTGAGCTGAAGTCAGCCGCCTGACCAACGGAGCCACCCAGGCGCCCCTGTGTACTGCCTTTTAAATGAACCTTACTATATCTCTCTATGTATGTATTTAAATATACACACATACAGCATCAGATGTATCTGCGGACATTACCGGGGGTCCACGGAGGGTGGCACCGGGTGCCAATCACCCCTGGTTGAGAATCACTGTTCTAACCCTTTTGCCTCTCATGTCTCGCTGATCTGATGCCACAGAATACATCACATCCAGACTCTTCACGCCACAGCCCACGCCCTGACCATCAGGGAGAAGTGATGGGGAGAAGGTGTGCAGGGGAGGAAAGGGGAAGGTCGGAGAAGAAAAAGAGGCTGAGGCGAGGGCAGTGGGGAGGAGGGACACGCAGGAGAAGGGTGGAGGGGTGGAGGGTGCCCCTGCCCCTGCCCGTCACAGAGCAGTTCAAATACTGGAGGCAGGAACTTAGAACCCTCACCTCAACCCATGTTGTAAGACCTACATTTTAATACTGATGTATTACTGAGATTCCACACAGAGGGAGAAAGAAAGAAACAGAAAGGAGGGACGAAGGAAGCACCGGCAGAGGAGAAAGACATGCAAGCCCACCGACTTAAAAAGGGTGACGTGCGGGCAGCAATAGGGAGAAAGGGGAAGACCCGCTCTTGCTGCCTAAAACGGCGGTTACGTAAAGTTGCAGACTTTGAAACTAAAAGGGGGGTGTGTCAGAAGTGGGATTCGAACCCACGCCTCCATGCGGAGACCAGAAGCCCCGAGCGCGGGAAGCGAAGCTTGAGTCTGGCGCCTTAGACCACTCGGCCATCCTGACACCCGCGAAGGGCGGGCCGCTAATCGGCTTGTAAACGCACCAGAGGGAACCGGACTCCGCCCGGCGAGCGCCAGCCCACTGCGCCTGCGCGATGCCGGAGGCGAAAGGCGAGTTTGCCGGAAGCCGGGGGCTGAGGCGCGCGGAACCGGAGCCGGGACCCGGGGACACCCGGGGGGACCCGGGGGACGCCTCCGCCCCGCCGGGTGGGGGTGAGGAAAGCGCGGGCCGCCGAGCCCCCCCCCCCCCCCCCCCCCGGCTTCCCGCGGGGCTCACGCCCCTCCCCCCACGGTTAAGTTCAGAAGGTAACAGGTGCCGCGAGACCCGGAGAGCAGGGCTTAGCGCCCCCTGCCCGGGCCCACCTGGAAGTGTCCTCCTAAGAGTAAGCGGCGGCTGGATTGTTTTTTCGGTCAAGTCGAAATGATTAAATGTTATTCCCCCAGGCATAGGTTTGTCGCGTTAGTTTTAATGCCTGGAATTCCGTGTCATTTCTGTGCCAAAATAGCACGAACACACGACTTCGTAGGAGTTGGCATCGTGGGTACTGCATGAACTTGACGCATGATTTTCCTCATATTTGGCCAAAGTGGCATTTGTCTTCATGAATTGAAAAGCCCAAACATAATGCCTTAAATTAATGATAACGGAAGTATTGACTCGAAGGAGGTGAGTAGTCCGGGGCTGGCGCTGCCGCCTCCTTTGGGTGGGTGGGAATTTGCCCCCCACCCCCCCCACCCCGGTCTCTCTGCAGGTGCTCGCGAGCCGCTAAATCGCGAACCACGAGCACGGTTTCCTCACCCGCCGCTCACTCCTGTCTTGGGATGAGTTGGGGCTCGCGATGCAACGTGAGGGACAAAGCTGGAGGCGGCCCTGCACCCCCCACCCCCACCCCCGGCCCTAAAGAACCCAGACCCTCCATTTCCGAAACTACGGGGACAGTCCCGCAGGCGACAGCCAGGCTTAATCCCCCTGCGTTGTGTCAGGTCAGACCCTCCTCCTCTCCATCTTCCCTGCGTTCTCTTGAGGATGCCCTTCAGTCGTTCCAGTTCCTAAAAAAGCCTCGTGCCGGTTTCCCCCACCGGCAGCGGAGGGAGCCCGCGCGTCCGCTCTGCAAGCACCTGAGGAGGAAATAGTGTGTCCGACGGTCCTTCTGCCCCAAACCGCGAGTCCCCTTCGGCAATAATTGGGTCCAGGAAGAACCTTCACTCTCCCTGTAGCTGTGCGCGTTAACCGGCTCTTTAAAGAATGTCCAGGGTGGCGGTTACGCGGTCTGCTTAAGGATGAGATGACCCGGGTCGCTGAGCCACACTTTGGGGGGCCCTGGTAGTTCCTGGAACCTTAGATCACTTCTCTTCCTGGTAGCTCGAATTCTGCACGGAATTTAGTTATTTATAAGACAAGTTAGCCCTGCCTTTCCAGGGCCTGGGTAGCTCAGTCGGTAGAGCATCAGACTTTTAATCTGAGGGTCCAGGGTTCAAGTCCCTGTTCAGGCGGCAGTTGAACTTTTTTCCCCCCAGCCACATGGCAGTTGAACTTTTTTCCCCCCAGCCACATGTGGAAGAGGAACCTGCACGTGGTCCACATGAACTCCCACATGAACTCGTTGTCTTTGCCCACGTGAAGGCCCAATCTAGCCTCATTTAATTATTCCTTCTAAGAGCGAACTAAGCCACTCCTAGATTTTGCAAGGGAATGTAGAATTGTGGGCGATAGGAGGAAAGACACCAAAAAACTTTCGAGTGAATTACTATGAGATGTGCCCTTTTAAAATTCCCTTGCACAACGTGGGGGTGACTGTCTAGAAGGAGGGGTGCAGTTTGATTAGATCCTGCCCGGGTACCATTGTGGTCACTTTGATCCCTGGGCGTCCCCCAGCTTGTTCAGCAGACGCCAGTGCACGGCTACTGCCCCGCTCTGCAACACGGAGGTGAAGAACTGAAATCCAGACACATCCTGAAATCGTGTTCACCATCCGCTTTGTGCTTTCGTTGAAAAGCTGCCCCTCCCGGGGTGCCCGGCCGGCTGGGTTGGTAGGAAGTGCGACTCTCGGTCACCCGGTTGTGCGCTCGAGCCCCATGTCGGTATGGAGATTACTCTCAAAATCTTTAAAAAGGGAAAGCTACTCCCCTTCTCCTGGGGTTTAAATCATCTGTAGAAGCTCTGGAAAGGAGGTTCTTTCCATTTGTTCTGTGTAGGGTGCCATAGGCTTTGGTAAGTCCTTAGATGGCGTTTTGCTTAAAAAGTCAAGGTTTTCACCTGGTGGATACTGTGTGTGCAAAGCAAGAGTGCATTTGCTTCATCACTGTGTTCCTCGTTTCCACCGCGTGATACCCCTGCAGGAGAACACGTGTCTGGGGAGTGGTACCAGCTTCCCTTCCTTGGCTGGACCCCTGACAGGGCGACAGGGAGCCTCCCCATCTAGGTGTGCCTGACGTAAAGATGTCAAACAACTCCTCATTAAAAGATCCAAAGTCTGCTGTTCTCCAGGTTGAGTTCCTGGCCTGCTCTTGAATCTTAATTCAGTCGGAGAAAGGCTGAGATCTCCCAGATGAGCGGAAGGAACCCACAGCTTCCGGGACACTCGGGCTCTCCCCAGAGTGTGGACCAATTTCCTAGAGTCTTGGACGGGTGCCACAGCCCGTCATCACTGAGCAGATCGTTTCACCTCCACACTGTGCATTTGCTGAAAGCTGATTTATGTGCACACACACGGGAAACGAACCAGAAAAGTCGAGTTCGAAGAAGGGCAGGCTCCATTTGGGGGTGTTTTCGCTGGAGTCCGCCACCGACTGCCAGAAGCGGGCAGTGGGGTAGAGCAGAGGGGCCCTGGGAGATCACGTTTCCTACAGTCCAGGCAGAGCAGGACACCAGGTTCCCGCAGGACCTCGGGGACAGCTGTGTCCCCTGGCCGCGGTGACCAAGGAGGAAGCCCAGGAGGAGACGGGGAGGAGCTGGAGTCGAGCTGACAAGACCGGGCACCTGCCAGGGAGTCTGCTGCCCCCTGTCGAGTTTTTCCTGCACTTTGTACCTGGGATTTCCCAGGTCCTTCGGAGCCGGAAGAAGGGCGGTGCGCCCACCTCGGAGGCTTCTCCTGCTGGAAAAGACCGTTTCCCTCGTCCCCACTGTTGGCAGGTGTTTCCTGCTCACTCGCCCCTCCTTCCTCTTCTCCACCTCGCCGCTGCCTCCCCTCCTTTTCTCTCTGGTCTCTTCTCTGCTTCCTTCTCCGTCTCCCCCCGCGTGTCACCTCCAGTCTCTAAAGGCAAAGTGGGGCGGAATTAAAACACGCCGGCCCCACTGCGCACTGTAGTGACTACATGATCTGGAGGAGAAACACCAGGTTGCTGTCGTTGTTACATGAAGGGTGGTAACAACAGGATCTATGCTACATCACTAGTGGGCTTTTTTTAATGCCATACAAATAGTTTACATTTTATATGAAATACAATAAATATGTGACTATGTTAGTAACATAACCAGAATAACTAATGACAGAGAAATGAGCAGTGGTTCCCTAACTTCGAGGCCTGTTGAGATCACCCGGGAATATCCAACACCTACTGAGGGCTGGTTCCCACCTCCAGACATTCTAATTTCATCGGTACTGGGTCCCACCCCCCATCAGGGATTTTAGAAGCTTCCAGGTGATTCTAATGTACAGCAAACTTCTATGTACATTGAGAGCTTTGCCAAGGGTGGTTCGTGTAAGACCAAGGTCTCCATCGCCAGAGACCTTGTTAGAAAATCCAGAACCCCCGGACATACACTATGTCTACTGCAGGAGAATCTGCATTTGACAAAATACGCGGGTAGTCCCAAAGCCCCTTAGAGTGTGAAGAGTCACATGTGTCGGGAAAAACCGTCAAAGTCTTGGAAATAGGCGACAGAAAATTACTGGGTGTCCTTTCAGTGAAGTGTTGGACATTGTCTGTCGGACTTTTGGAAATTGTTTGGTTCTGAGTGTGCACCTTTAACTGAATTTCTATCTATTAAGCTATTCCAGAGTTTTGTATGGTAGAGGCTGGCTTGTAGATAGTTGATCATAATGCAACTGATGTCTGTCCATAGCAAAAATTCAAATACATTTTGCCCCATAGGGAAGATAATCTCAAGTATTACTGTCTTATAGATTGCTAACCCGTTTCCCATTAATTACTCATTTACTAATCTCCTCAAGAGTCATGGGGTAGAATTTGTTATCCTAAATGTACAGGTGCAGGGAGGGGCGTGAGGGGCAAATACCCTAAGACAGCACCCGCTGTGGAGGGATGCGGCCTAAATTCAGGCACATCTCTAGGTGATTCAAGGAGCTTGTGTTTTGCGCTCCTCTGTCTTAATATTTTGGGTTGTTTCGTTTTCTCGCCAGCTCCATCGAAGCTCGTCCCTTCCCGCCGTTTCAGTTCGGAGCAGCTGGGAATTGCTACTTCGTGTAGACTTTCCGTTTTTCTTTTTTCTAATCTATCCGGTCTGAAAGCGATTTTGATCAGGTGTTTACTGCCCAGCGCTGAGACCAACGGACACATAATTCCGGGGCAGGTAAGGGGCTGGCCCCGGGCACCCCAATCCTTGCCTGCCGCGGCCCAGGTTCCGGCTGCTGCAGGGAGCCGGGAGTTCGAGTCCCGCCGCCGGCAAACCTGGGCTTGAGCCCGTGCGCCACCGGTTCGCAGGCGCCTTCACCTGCCCCTTCGACTCCACTTGCACCTCGTCCCCGAGCGCGGGCCCTACGCCCTGGATGCTCCGGGGAGGCCCCTCCGTCGCCTCACCTGTCCCGGCAGGTGCCCGTCCCTTTCCGCCCAAACACCCCCCACCCCCTGCCCCCGACGCGCCCCCCGCCCCGCGTGCCTGGACACACACCTCACTGGCGCCTGCGACGTCTGCAGCTCAAAGTTCTCAGCTCAACATCCGGGAGCATTTCCGGGGCGCACTTCGCATCCAGGGAAAGCGGCCCGGAGCAACGATCAGCCCCCACACGGAAATTGCCTTAAAACGAGAGGTGGAATCCAAGCAGGAAGCCCCCCGGGAGCCCAGCGCACCCCGGAAGTTTGCTGCTCTCAAAAGGGCGAGGCCAAAAGCTGCACCCGTTGTCTCCCCGTCGGGGAATCGAACCCCGGTCTCCCGCGTGACAGGCGGGGATACTCACCACTATACTAACGAGGAGGACGCGTTAGCGCCCCGAAAGTTCTCCTATAGAGGAGTTCACACGCTGGGTCCTGACCTTTCCTGCGCACGGGATTCCTGAGAGACGCGCCCATCTTCACAGGAAAGATTTGTTATAAAATCCAAGAGAACAGATTTCCCAGTGTGACCTGGAAAATGCAAACACGACAGCCCGCAGGAGATCAGACGTTGCCGTGCACAGTTTTATCACTCTGGCACAGAAATGTTCCTTAACAGCAGGACCCCCGAGCTAGACGCACTTCCTCTGCTTCGGTTCGCCACGGTGAGAATCGTCTGTGTTGTGCGTGAATTTGTACACGGAGTACGGAGAAGAGCTTACTCTTAAAATCTAATCTCAGATTCTGCAGCGCTGACATCGAGTGGGTTATCTGTGAATAGCCTTTTAGCGGTGGAAATCCCACCGTTAGGAATATTCCTCGGTGAAATTCCAGCCCCAGAGCCAGAGGGGGCTTCCCAGGTGGTCTTTGTAGAAATTCCAGGGAGCAAAGAATCGAAGACACACTTCCTGGATGAGCATGACTGAAATGAACGTGTGTCCTGACCGGAGAGAAAAGCAATAGGAGTCGCACGACCTCGGCACAAACCTCTACAAACAGGTTTGGCTTAAGGCAACAGAAACGCGTTCCTCTCAGTTTTGGAGACCAGCAGAGGGAGATCAAGATGCCAGCGCCAGGAGGGCTCTGAGAAGACTCTTTCCTGGCTTCCCAGGTGGCTCCGGGCCATCCTGCCTGTTCCTTGGCCTCTGGCTGCCAAGTTCCAATCTCTGCCTCTCTCTGTGTCTCTGTGGGTCCTCTCTTATAGGGACACCAGCCACTGGATGTAGGGCCCAGCCCAGCCCAGTAGGACCCGATCTTAATTTAACTAATGACATCTGCAAAGACCTATTTCTAAGTAAGGTCGCGCTCTGAGGTTCTGGACAGACACAGATTTCCAGGGGGTGGTATTTAACCCGCTGCAATTAAGAATGAAAGATAAAGCGTTTGTGCATAAACTCCGTTGACTGCGCCAGAGTATACACTAAGAGCTGGAAAGGCACTGATGAAGTTTGGTTGTGGGGAAAGGGAAGGGAGAGTATACAGTCGTCTGATACTGTTGCTCCAGTAAAAATGGAAGGAAATTGTAAAAAGAGGAGGACAAAGCTGTCAAATGACATAATGATGGTGATAACACAACATACAAACTTTCCAAAATATTGGAAACGGCAAAATGTCAACATAGCCTCGTTTCCAAAGAGACATTAAAGACCTAAACAAATGGAGAAGTATATAATTTTGTGGTAGGGGGACTTAGTATCTCAAGGATAGCATTTCTCCCTAAAGCGATCTATGAATTCCACATTATTCTAATATTCATCCCAACAATTTTTTCAAGAGCTTTTTGTAAAATTGTATGTAAGTGTATCGGGCCCATAATAGCAAGGCCACTTTTACTACAGATACGGAGAGGATCGCCTGTAAAGCTTGCAGAACTCATCAGACACTCCAGGAATGAATATATTGTCGCATCACAGACACTGGCATAGAACCTCAAATTGGTTAAACAGGACAGAGAGCTCAGGAGATCAGTCTTTGGTGTATTGAGAGGGGTGGCATTCAGGGCAGAGGACAGTTCAGGCTACTTAGTAAATGGAGCGAGGAAAAAAATGTAGTTTTCTCATGGAGGGAAATATGACATTGGATAAAGATGAACACTAGAAAGATCAAGGATATAAATGGCACAACCAAAATTTAAAGCTCTCAGTAGAGAGTATGTGAATCAGCCAGGAACCTGTATGTGCTAGCCTGGGGAATAATGTGGAGACATTTAATATAGTAAATTTAATAGAATTTAATAATTTGTATAGAAATGTAATATAGTAAATTGTATAGCAGATATAGTAATATAGTAAATTCCGTTAATGATGGAAGAGCTGATGTGGTCAATGGGACAGAGACTATCAATGTAGGAAGCCACACAGGCTAAAAGGCCTGGCTCTCTGGGAGAACTTGACACCCCCGCAGATTTGCCCTCGAAGGCATTTGATGCCCTGAGGAGATACAGCTGAGACCAAGCAGTGGCGAGTAATACTTTCACTCTGGCTTCTCTCCCCTAATCTCCATCCAGTGCCCAACACTGATTTCAACCCAACCAGAAGTCACCTGACGAGGTAAAGTGAGGACTGCAGCTTGCGTGGTCCAGCATCTTCGTGTTAGAAAGCACGAACGAGCCCAGGTCGTGGATAAATCTGAGCACAGACATGCGAGGCCTCCCCTTCTGCTCCTCACCATCCAGTCTCAGCATTTGACTAAAATTTAACTTACATTCAAAAAGCTAATGCTCTGGACGCATGAGGGTGCCCTCAAACCCTTCCAAAAAAAGAAAGGCAAAGCACCATCCTCCTTTTGGAAAGAGGGGAATTGGAATTCTCCAGACCCAGGATCTCATCACACCAGCTCTGTTCTCTGTGAACTGAAGGCAAGGAGAACGTGCAGCTACTCCAGGTTACGGAGCCCGCGGTAGAAAGAGGGGTAGACGTGACCTGGTTCCGCCATCTTTTTTTGGCCTCCAATCTCCCACCAGCGCAACTAAGCTGCAGACAGGTGGGAGGTTGGCCTGGGAAACACCGTCTGGGGAGTTGAGCCCTGCTGATGTCGAGAGTAATTCAGAGGATGGGGATCCACCCACAAGTGAGTGAGTGATCCACCCCCATCATGAGAATGTGTATTCGAGCAGCAAAGATTGGAAACACTGGTTAAATACGACACAGAAATGCTACAGGGTCAAGACAACTTTGACCGGTTTGTGCATATGAAATTAATAGCTTCTTGTAACCGAATTATAGCTTAAAATGAAAACACAACTTGTGCGGAGAAAGGTTAACTGCAATTCAAATAATGGAATTGCAAGAAACTAAAGAGAAAAAGAAAACAGTGCACCAAGACCTCCCTTACGTTAGTAAGTCAAGCACGTCAACGCAATAGAAAAACAGGCAGTCAGGGGCGCCTGGGTGGCGCAGTCGGTTAAGCGTCCGACTTCAGCCAGGTCACGATCTCGCGATCCGTTGAGTTCGAGCCCCGCGTCAGGCTTTGGGCTGATGGCTCGGAGCCTGGAGCCTGTTTCCGAGTCTGTGTCTCCCTCTCTCTCTGCCCCTCCCCCGTCCATGCTCTGTCTCTCTCTGTCCCAAAAATAAATAAAAAACGTTGAAAAAAAATTAAAAAAAAAAAAAAAAAGAAAAACAGGCAGTCAAATAAATACATAAGTAAACCGGAATTGGGGAGAAAATTCAAGTGTATAAATCCAAACACGCGTAGAGATATTCAACCTCACTGTGATACCAAAATGCAAGCCATTACTTCAACAAACTTATTTCCACTTGATAGGATAAAAATTAAATGTACAGAAGTGACAACCGTTGGAGAAGATTTGAAGACACAGTACCCTTTATACTTTGCCCAAAGAGCCTGTGGTGGTGAACCTCATGTGGGAACTTGCCCGGATCAGATATCTGGCTAAACATCGTTTCTAGGTGTGTCTGTGAGGGTGTTTCTGGATGAAATTGGCCCCTGAATTAGGGGGTTCGGTAAAGCCATTCGCCTTCCCCAATATGGGTGAGCACCATCCCAGCCGCTGAGAGCCTGAATAGGACAAAAGGGCAGAGAAAGACTTGGGCCCTCTGCCTAATTGCTCAAAGCTGGTGACAGCGGCCTTCCCTGGCTCCCTGATTCTCAGGCCTTCGGACTCAGGTTGAATTAGGACGGGGCAGACGTTATGGCTTGGATGTTTGGTTATCCCCCAGTTCATAGGTTGAAATCTTGCCCTCCAACGTGATGGTGTTTAGAAGCGGATCCTTTGAGAGGTGACTAGTTCCGAGTTAGTCCCTACTGGGTTGGATTAATGCCCTTTCCAGGAGACCCCGAAGAGCTCCTTCGAGGAAGCTCTCTCTCATCAGACAATTGAAGCTGCTAGCACCTTGATCTTGACTTCCCAGGCTCTGAAACCGAGGAGTAAATTTCTGTTGTTTAGAAGCCCCCAGTCTGTGGAAATTGTCACAGTAGCCACAAGGGACTAAGACAGGCGTGCGTCTTTACAACTTTGGGAAAACAGTTCTCGTTACCTCCAATGGTTACACATTTATGCGACCTGACAAATCAACACTTTGTCTCCTAGGAACATACTCACACGTTACACAGGCATACTTTGCTCTCTTGAGCTTCGCTTTACGGCTGTTATGACTGTTGTTCTTATAAACTGTAGGTTTGTGGCAACCCTGCGTCCTGCAAATTTGCCGGCACCATTTCTCCAAAGGCATTTGCTCACTTCGTGTCCTTGTGTCACACTTTGGTAATCTCACAATATTTCAACCTTTTCATTATTCTTAATTTGTTGTGGTGATCTGTGATCCATGAGCGTTGAGGCCCCCATCGTAACTGTTTTGGGGTGCCACGAACCGTGCCCAAATACGAGAGCGAAATTAATCGAGAATTGTGTACAGTTTGGCAGCTCCATTGACCGGCCTTCCCCATCTCTCCCCTTCCCTCTTCTCGGGCCTTTCTTTTCCCCGAGACACAACCATATTGAAATCAGGGCCGATCGATAGCCCTACAGCGCCTCTAAGTGTTCAAGGGGAGGAGGAGTGGGGCACCTCACTTTAAAATCGAAAGCTGGATGTGATTAAGCTCAGCGAGAAAGGCATGTGGAGAGCCACGGCAGGCCGAAAGCTAGGCCTCTTGTGCCAGCCGCCAAGTTGTGAATGCAAAGGAAAGTGAAAAAATTGTAGCTCCAGCGAACACACAAATGATGAGACGTGACACAGCCTTATTGCTGATGGTGGAGACAGTTCGAGCGGTCCGCATAGAAGATCAAACCAGCCCCAACATTCCCTGAAGCTAAAGCCTTGTCCAGAGAGCAAGGCCCCGACTCTCTTCAATTCCAGGAATGTTGTTCCTGAACCATTGATCAACAAATCTATCTTTCCGCCTCTGGTTTGAAATGCCCTCTTTATCATAGACTAAATGTCCTTATGTGATTTGGTTTATTTCTGGACTTTGTATTTGACCGCACCGATCAATTTGTCCATTCATTTGTGAGTGCCACAATTTTTTTGTAGGTTGATGTTTATCGTTGAATGTTGGGGTCTTCTAAGCGTACTCAGGTCCTCTGCAAAGAGGGATCATTTTACTCCTCTTCCAAATTTTATGTCTCTGATATTTTTCATCTAACTGCATTCCCCATACTGCCAGTAGACAATATTGAGTAGCAGTGGGAGTAGTGACCAGCTGTATTCTTAGTGGAAATGCCCATAGTGGTTTCCTGTTAAATAAGCTGCTTAAACTGCTGGTTTCAAGATGGGGGTGTGTGTGTGTGTGTTCAGAGAAAGTATTCATTAATTTCTATTTTCTTGAACTTTTAAGTGAGGAACGGGTGTTGAATTTTACCTAATTTTTCAGTATCCGTATCGATGTGGTTTTGGACTGGTGGGGGGCCCAGGGCCGATGGCCTTGAAAGAATTCTTGAGTCGTCTTTGTGCAAAAAGGTGGTTTTATTAAGGCATGGGGACAGGACCGTGGGCAGGAAGAGCGGCTCTGGGGTCGTGAGGAGGGACTGATTGCACACTTGGGAGTTGGGGGACTTAAAGGTAAAAGGGAAGTTTCCAAAATGACTTTCATATGCTAAAGAGGACTCAGAAGATACCAGAGGCCTGGCTATTGTCAAGCTAAGGTGGTTTTCCCTCTAGCGAAGCATGAACATTAAGACCGTAGGGGTTCCCGGAGGAATGTTATACTCTGCCTGCCTCAAGAATTTGTCAATGAGCTGCAGGTTCTAAGGAAATTTAGTTCTGCCATTTCCTTCTGTCCTTGTTCCCCACACCACTGTGGAGGGGAGGGGCATGTTGGGGCTCCAGGAAACTAAGTCTAGAGGTGTCTGGAGATTGCCTTTTTTCTTGTAAATCATGAAAACACTTACAAACTGATGGAGACTCAAGTCCTGCACGACTGTGATCTCTATCAGTCAACCATTTGTTTTCCCCTTTCTTTGGTTCTTGGGCGACCAGGGGAGCCTGAGGAATGTCACAAAGAGCCCACCCGTCTGGGCAGAGGTGGGGGCGGGGGGGGGGGAGGTTGGAGGGTGTCACCTTGCCGTATGCTCCTTCATCAGTATCAGAAGAGATCATATGGCTTTTCCCTTTACATCTATTAATGTGATATATCCTTATCCTTTAATGGACTTCATAAAAATGGGACAATCTTGAATTCCTGGACTAAATCTCACTCTGTCAGAATGGTGTTGGACTCTGTTTGCTAATGTCAGTATTTTCAGATTGATATTCGTGTATGATCATCACATGTACATTTTTTTACTGTTAGGTTCAGACATTAATGCTATAATTGCTTCATAAAAAGAATTAGAAGGTATTCCTTCATGTTCTATGTTCTAGAATAATTTATGTAGCACTCAGACTATCTGATGTTTGTAGATTTGACAGAATTCTTCTCAAGACCATTTGGGCCTAGTGGTTTTTTGTGGAGTAGTACCTTGATAACGTTCTCTGTTTTATGGCACATAGTCTAAGTTTTCTGCTGATGTAGTCTTGATTTTGGTAAACCGCATTTCTGTAGGACTCATCTGTTTCGTCTAGGTTTTCAAATATATCTCAAAGGGGTTTGCAAAATATTTTTATAATGTTGACAACATCTCTTTGTTTTCGATGTTGATTTCCCTTCAGTGTTTCTTAGGTCTGTTTTCTCCTTTTTCTCATGATTAAATTAGCCATTAGTTTGCCTTAAGTTATTTTTTTTCCAGAAATTCAGGATTTTGATTTTATTCTATTTTCTACAACACTGTTTTCTGCACTTTATTTTTCTCATTTTCTTCCTTGTGTTTTCGTCTGTTAATTTTGTTGATATTATTCTGGTTTTTTCAACTGACCGTTTATTGTATTTGTTTCCATTCTTATTGACAAGGAGTTTCACAGAGTACCATGAACTGAGGGGCTCATAAACAACAAAAATCCATTTTTCACAGTTCCAGAGGTTGGAGGTCCAAGACTGGCGGTGCCAGTGTGGCTGGGGTCTGGTGAGAGCCCTCCTCCGGGTTGTTTTCTTGTATCCTCACAGGGCAAAGAGGGCTAGAGAGCACTCAGGGCTTCCTTTTGTAAGTCACTAATGTCATTCACCCTCCTGACCCAATTACCTCCCAAACACCCCACATCCCAATATATCACACTGGGGTTTAGAATTTCAACATATGAATTTGGGGGGGGGGTACAAACATTCAGTTCATTGCAAGGATCGCTATCTTCCTGTTATCACTACTTTAAATGAACCCCCCCCCATTCTGTTATGTAGTGTTTTCTTGTTGTGTTAACACGTCTAAGATAGAGAGATACACAATGAACAATTAATTAACAATTAACAATTGAAACAAAAGCCAAAACTTTATAGTAAAATAGTAAAAAGATGTTAATAGACAATTTTTTAAGATATAAAAAAAGTCCCTAGGGGCTCCTGGGTGGCTCAGGTCATGATCTCATGGTTTGTGGTTTCCCATGTCGGGCTCTGTGCTGACAGCTGGGAGCCCGGAGCCTGCTTCAGATTCTGTGTCTCCCTCTCTCTCTGCCCTCCCCTACTTGCGCTCTGTCTCTCTCTCTCTCTCAAAAATAAACAAGTGTTAAAAATTTTTTTAAAGTCCCTTATACATATAAAAGTATATCCGAACTCTAACAGATAAAGAAATGCAAATTCACGCCAAACTGAGATGCCATTTTTCTGCTATTAGATTTACAAAAATTAAAAGGTATGCAAAGCTATGGGGAACAGGCAGTCTTACTTACTGCTGGTGGGAATAGAAATTGATATAACCGTTATGGAGGGGAATTGGGGCATATCTAACAACATCACATAGGCATTCATCATTTCTCCCAACAATCCCAAACCTAATGACCTCCCCTGAAAACTTACCTTCAACAGAATGAAAACACACGTGCGCATATAATTTGTAACTGCGAACAACCGAAATGCCCAAACAGAAGAACGTGGTTAAATAAAGCATTACTTTCACACAACGGGGTATGTCTGCGGCTGTAACAATGTAAGACCAGGGAAGATCTCGATGAACTGACTAGAGTGATCTCTAGGGTCTTTTGGTAAGTGAAAAGATGAAGTGCCAATCAACATCTGTGGTATAGTTTCTTTAGGAAAGAAGAGGAAATTTTAAAATTGTGTATCTGCTTGTTTGTTCAGGAAAAGGTACAGGAAGGATAGGCCGAGTGGGGACTGATTGCCCACAGAGAGAAGGTGGGAATGAGCAGAGAGAGGGAAGGAAAACCAAAGAACCGCTGAGGCGAGTGACATTCTCCGAGTATCTCCGCATGGTTTTGACTTTTAGAACGATATCGTCCCTGTGCCTACAAAAATAATAAAATAAACAAGGGTAGGGTAGAGATGCAACATGGCATGAACCTGATTATTTCAAATGAATAATATAACAACGAAAAAAGGAGAGACCCAACACAATGAACTTAAGTGCAGTATTTATACTACCTGTCGTCAGGCTAAAACATAAAAAAATTAGAAAACCAGGTAAATTCTCAGTACCTTGGGTTCCCAGGGCCGTGGTTTAACGCACACACACCATGCACTTAAAAGCCATGATCAGGGCCTTTAACCATAATGCAAATCCCTGGATAAGAACCGAAACTTTTTAATGTAAAGACAAAAAAGCAGCTAAGACCATTTCAAAATGTGTTCGCGTATGGCTTTTCAGCCAGGCGCTTTTAAGGTGCCACAAACTGTCCGTGTAGGAAGAGTTGGCCCAAACTGTGTCACCCCGGAGACAGACCGCGAAGACTCTCTTCCCTTCCTGACAGGCTTCGCTCCGAGATTAATGGGTCGTGTCAAAGGAACGTGAAAACAGACAAATGTGATTAATGAAAGACCAAAAACGTAAACTCTTGCAAGGATATGCCTTGGTCTGTTTCGGCTGTTGTGGAGACCCCGCTCCAGAGATGTTGTAGGCCTAACTGAAATAAAACAGCGACGGGCCGCCTGAACAGGGACTTGAACCCTGGACCCTCAGATTAAAAGTCTGATGCTCTACCGACTGAGCTACCCAGGCTTCACGGGAGGATCCCTAATTCACTGCATATAATGACTAAGGGCTCCAAGACGTGCGAGTGATGCCCGTGACTCCAGAGATCACTGGCGTCCCCCAGCTGCGCCGCTCACACAGTCCGGGCCTCAGCGCGGCCGCTGAGCTCGACGGCATTGAGCGCTGCATTTCTTCGCGACACAAGTATTGGGTGTATTTACTGCAGGGGGCGTGGGAGCAAAGTCGCTTGGGAACAGGGGGGATCCGTCTGGCGGGAAGGAATATTCCTGCAGGAGAGGACTGCAGGCAGAGCCCCCGGAGCCGGCCTGGGCGTGGACGCGCAGGTGTCCCCACGGCTCACCGCGAGGAGGCAGCGCGGGTTCCACCAGCGACTTCCGAAAATGGGAGGGAACTTAGGAGAGCCAAACGTTGGGTAAAGAACGAAGGTTGTGGCACAGGGCAGAGGTTTAATTCCCGTTGCTTCCAGCAGTGTTTTCCTTCGGCGTCGGGGTCCCCGGGCTGTGAGGGTGGAGCGGCGGGCAGACACGCGACCGCCTCTTCTAAGACGGGCTTCTGTCCGGGACGCGCCGCAGTGTCCAAGTCGTCCCTCGCCTTCCGTCACGTTCCTTCCCTCCACCCCTCCAGGTCTCCCCCACACCTGTCCGACCTCCCTTTGTCAGTGCTGTCATTCTTGCGCCCACTCGTCCGACGCGGCAGGGACGTGAACCCCGGGCAGTGCACCGCCCCCTCCCCAGCGACGCTCGGGAGTCCGCTTGCGTCCTCGCCCTGCTGTTTTTACCTCCACGTTCGGTCCTGAGCTCCGTCCTGTGTACGGGAGGGACGGACCAGGCAGATGCGAGCGCGTGCGCGGCGTCCCCGCAGGTCTTCGTGCGGGCACGACACGTGGTCGCACCTCGGCAGGGGCCAAGACGCGGGGACCATAAACGGGATGACGCGTCCCTTCCCAGTATGGGGTGAGCGTCAAAAATGTTAATAAAGACATGCTTTTGATAATGGCCAATTTCCAACAAGATCCAAAAGAGATCAAGAAAGGTAAGGTAGTAGTGTCACTGTCACGAGCGGCCTTGGTGTTCGTGCGGATCTTGGAGCTGGAGAGGGCAGTGTGCGGATTGAATAAAAACACGCTAGCAGAGGATGGTTTCGATCCATCGACCTCTGGGTTATGGGCCCAGCACGCTTCCGCTGCGCCACTCTGCTACCTGCGGTGACAGTGGCCTAGACTCTAATTAGTACGTCTTTTCGGGTGTCTACACTCTTCTCCGCCGGCTCTTCTACCGCCTTCCACTCGGGGTCCACCGCACATTTCCTTCTCAGACCTGCGACCACAGGGAATCCCTCCCACGTCCGCGCCTTTGTACACACTCAGAAAACCCAGGGTCCGCAGCCCTTTCTCGGGAGCCCGCGTGGAGTTCTGGCGGGGGTTCAAAGCTCGGAGGTCTCGCGCCATAACCTGCGCGCTCGTGGACCCGAAACTAGGTCGCCCTGCACCTCCGCCACCCAGGAGGCGGCAGGGGCGTGGGGCAGAGCCTGGGCTCGCTAGAGGGGAGGGGCGGGGCAGAGGGAGGGCAAGGATGGGGTGGGGACCCGGCTAGGGCAGAGAGAAGGGCAGGCTGGGACGGGGGCGGGGCGAGAGCGGAGGGAGAGGAGGAGGGGGGCTGGGCGGGGTAGAGGGAGGGGCGCGCGAGGCGGGGGCGGAGCGAAGGCAGAGGGAGGGGGCGGGGCGGAGCGAGGGGAAGTGGGCGGGGCATGCCGGGGTGGGGGGCGAGAGCGGAGGGAGGGTCGGGGGCAGAGGGCGGGGCAGAGGGAGGAGCCACAAGCGCTACTTGCAGAACCTCCACTACCGGGGTTGCAGGGAAGGGGCGAGCGCAGGACTCACAGGAGGCTCCGTGCCCTCCTCCCCTGTAGCGGGACGTCCTGCCTACACGAAATCTCCAATCTCTGGTCCCGACACTGAGTTGGTGTTCGGGAGAGAGTCTGTACGTATGTTGTGACCTTGGAGCAGAAAGCGAGGCCCGGATCGCTTTCTAGTTATGTCTGGACCCGTTTCTGCCAGCGAGGCCTGGTTCTTCCCGACCAAGACTCCTGCCAAGCTGTTTCCAAACTTTTCCATGTCCTCATTTCTTACCTGACACCCTTTCGCTCTTCTTTCTTGTCCCTCTCATCGACCGTCTCTTCTTTCTCCCACCTTCCAGGGATGCCCCGAGAGCGTCGTTGAAAGACTGTCTCCTACGCAGAAGTATATGAAGCCGCCTCTCAGTTCGCGCAGGTGTTTCCGTCTTTCCTCCAGCCTCTTGGCCTTGGAGCTACAGAGCCCAAGGGGATCCTACTTTGCTGGGATCTTCGCTCACATCTGAGCCCATGGCCACCTGCTGCGTACTTATTCAAAACCAGACTTCTCTCCTTTCAGCTTCATGGTTAAATGTTATATTCGTTCGTATGATTTGAATTGCTCCAAAGTTAAAAAGCAAAAAAAAAAAAAAAAAAAAAAAAAAAAGTCTGGAACACAGAAGGCGCCTGCTACTGGAGAGGTAGCATTTCCCCCACGTTTCGTTTTGAGTGGAAGCCAAGGTAACTTTGTGGTTCTCCTGGGGAGAGGTCACATTTGTAAGTGGATTTTTACAAAGGCAAGTTATCAATACTTCAGCCTTCTTTTTTTTTTTTAACAAAAATACAAGACAACAAATCTACACCTTTATTTACTTTTCAGTTAGTTTAAATCCTTGAGGGGTACAGCATCACACGGATTTTGTGGCCAATGGCTTTAGCAGGAAGGTTGCTTCGGAATTTGGCACGAACCATGCCACTGTTTCCATGAGCATGAGTCACTTTTCCCCAGATTCCTCTGGTTTTCGGTTTGCCACAGGGAGTCACTGTGTTGTTCTTTGCTTTGTACACATAAGCACATCTCTTGCCTAGATAGAATTCAGTTTCATCTCGAGCATAAACACCTTCAATTTTAAGAAGAGCTGTGTGCTCCCTCTGGTTCCGGAGACCTCGCCTACAGCCAGCAAAAATGGCTTTGGATCACAGCCTTCCAGACGTGTTTGTCGTTTCAGGAGTCCGGTTCCTAGCAGGCCTCCACGGGTTCCAAGACGGCGGAAAGAGGATAGATACTTCAGGCTTCTTAAGGAACCATTTCTATCGCCCACTCCTTACTGCCTCATCGTCAGCTTCAGAACCGTCTTCCAGTTTCTATTCAGTTACTTAGAAAGGTCTGATTGAGAAGGCCCAAGTCACAATCACAGTTCAGCTCCAGCTGGAAGCCACTAGAACCTCAGCTGATACTTCATCCCCAGAGGGACTCAGCCATTATTTCTCTCAAGGTTCTGAATATGGTATGTGATTCCCAAGAGGGCCGGATTTATGGGCCTGAACCAATGAAGTCACACAGCGCACCGTCACCCCCAAACCCACACTTAGAAGGGCTCTGTCTTGGGGTTTATGCTCTGCAGATGCCGTCTTGAAATTCTTAAGAGTTTTCCCTTTAAATATGTTTCGTGATGCTCACTGGGGCACGGAGCGTGTTGAGGCTGGGGCTCTCGTTGAAGCCTGGGCTCTCCTGGCTCTTCCCTCCCAGAGAAGGGTTTGTGCCAATTTGCCCTTCCCACTCCCCTTCCTGACCCCCTCCCTCCAGCAGTAAGCTCCCTAGGAGATCTGGGGGGAAAGGTTGTAGTCTCGCAGCTGGCATTACCGGGGGACGCTGGGTGGGAGTCTTGGTGGGAGTGAGCCTCTAGCCCACCCCCATGGGGGTATATTTTAGTAATTTTAACAGCACGTTTCTCCCGCTCTTTGAGCCAGGGGTCCCCATTTTCCTTTGTCATTGGGTCCCGTAAATTATGTAGCTGGTCCATCTCCCCCAGTTTCCCAGGGCTCCCGTTCTCTTTCCTGGCCTCTCCACGGCCTTCTTTGCTACCTTGCTCTCACTTTTGGAAAGTCAGGACCTGAATTTTCAACGAGGGAGCCTGGTGTTTTCAAGGGGAGAGTGCGGAGTCTTCATTTTGAAATCCCACTGCTGAAGGCTGTGTAAACACCACCCGCGGTAGATTTTTTTTTTTTTTTTAACGTGGCCATCTACATGGAAGTGTACGGAACTGACCTTGAAGTGAATTTCGTTCCAGAGTGAAGACAAAATATAACGCAACGGTGAAGACAGAGGTTGACAATTTTGACTACATGAAAGTTAAGAAGTGTTCTTTTAAAAATCATGCTCAACACTCTAAGGGTAAACAGAAATATACGAATAAAGAGAGACAAACTAGACTAAATCTAAGTGAATATTCCGGAAGCAGTATGACAGAGTTTAAGAGGTGGAAAATATGAAAGACTAATAAAGAGGCATGGAAAACAGATTAAAAGGTTCAAACAAGAAAGAGAACAGCTGTGCTTTGATTGTAGAACCAGCCAGTGATGGTTTAATGTTAGTCGACAGATCCTGAGATTAAAATATTTCATAATAGGTATTCTTTCTGTTAGCATAAGAAGATAGCACGATGCCTCTTAAAAGAAAGAAAAAGATATAATCTCCAGAAAGTTACATATTAAAAGCTAAAAGTGAAATAGGACGTGAGTATGTTAACGTAATTTTATGCAACAAAAAGACAAGATAATGAAAGGAAGAATAGTAGAATTACAAGCCAGTGAAATTTTGCCTCCAGTTACCATAAAGCAAACTTTCTTTGGCACTGGAGGTATTATTTATATTTCATCGTTTTTAAGTTTTTTAGTTTTTTATTTATGTTGAGAGAGACAGAGACAGCACAAGTGAGGGAGGGGCAGATACTGCAGTCTTGTTTTAATCAACAAACATTCAATAAGTACAATAGGAGAAAATGTCTTGAGTCAACGGAAAACCGCATTCTCTCAAAGAATCCCCTCTGGGTTATCTAATTCTGATTCACTCGACAATTCGGTAATTGCGAATACCTGGGAGCAATGGAAAATAATTCTTGTCTATAGACATACAAACTCTGTCTTGGACAGCAGAGGTTCAGATGACTTCCCTTCCCTGCTGTGCCAAAAGCCGGGGTCACATTTTCACATTTATTTCAGTATTCCTGAGCTATAAATATACCTACTCTTTGGATTCTCTTTTAAACTGATAAAATATGCTGGATTCCTGTATTATGAGTTAAATAAAGCCTTTAACGTACGGTGGTTCTTATATCTGTATGAGCTACGGCTTTACTTTTATTGAAACTCATCTTTTCACTACTATGTGTCAGACACAGTTCTAAGCAGTGAGAATAAGAAACTAAACTTTTGTCTTCAGAGAGCTTATTTTCTAGTGACACATAAAGTGTTGAACAATTATTCTGTAAAGACCTTTTACATCAATGAAGATATTTATTGTCTCAGTATTGAATTAGCCTATTAACCTTAAAAACAAAAACTGCCTATTATTTTTACCAGCGAAAGATGGGTTTATTTGGGAATAAAAGAGAATTGGAATCTGGCAAAACCATAGGCAAGTCCAGGGAACAAAGGAGAAATGTGCTTTTTTAAGCAGAAAAGGGGTGAGCTGGGAAGGCAGTTCCAAACCAATGGTTTGTTGGAGCAAACCGGAAGTTGAAGCATGGTGGCTTCTCATTGGCTGGGCTGGGGGGGTGGACAGGAAGAACGTGTCTTCCCGGGGCTGGAATAGTAGAGTGGTGTCCATTTGCAAGGTCGAGTCTGTGCAAGGTTAAGTCCCTGTCTTCCTGTTGGGGCTGCAGTTGGCATGGTTGGGCTGAAAGTGGTCCCGGGTAGACTGGGGAGCCCATCCCCAGGACGTCCCCGAAGGCTCTCGGTCTTGTCACAAGAAAGCATTCAAGGACAGACCAGACACAACGGTTGAGGGGTGCAAGTAGGAAGTTCATTAAAGTGGGAGCACACTAGAGATGTGAGAGTGAGTGAGCTCAGGGGAGAGCCGCCGTCAGGGGCTGGGTGTCTAGCTTTTACTGACAGTTGTTAACTAGGGGATGGAATATGTAGGATTTTTTTGGTGGGGGGTAGGGTTTGGGGGGCCTTTTCTCCCTTATTTGGTGAGGGTTTCTGGCCTGTTTGGTGCCATCTGGCTTCTCGTGGCTTTGTTTCGGAGTGTGACCAGGACCGGCCTCTGACTTCCTTCCTGCTGGCCTCCAGACATCCTGTTAGAACCTAACTGACTGCTTACTCTACCAGTATGGAGTTAGTTCGTCAATCAGTCAAATCGTGGAGTCTTTCATGACCTTGGCCAAATCTCTGGTCTGCTAGGTTTTGACTGTTTCAGTTGACTTGTACATTGTATTGGGCTTGAGAAACAAATATTACATGCTGATTTTGAATTCCCTTCACACTGATGGGGGAGTGTGGGGCAAGCTGAGGGCAAAGTACAGGCTGGCACACCCCCGCCCCCAGGTGGGATATGGGTGATATTCCCAGGACACTCCTGGCTACCCAAGAACAAAGGAAAGGGGTGTAAGTGCTGGCCACGGTGATGTGGGAAACTAAGGCAGATGAAAAATTAAATTCCCTTACTGCCTACAGCCCACTAACATTCCTTGAAACTGGTAGAGTGACCTCCTGCTAGGAGCTCAGCTGCCTCGATGATGACACTTTGCTGGGGGCAAAAGAGAACCTTAGCTTAACATTATCCCAACCTCTAGGATCCTGTAAGTCTACTACTTCCTTGATCTCAACTGCCCCTAGATAGATGCTGGCAATCAGACTCCAAGCTTATGGCCCCTGGTATACATCTGAAGGGTCTCATGACTGAGGTTTTGTTAAACGGCAGTTAGTGGCATTTCCTTAGCAACAGCCAGTCCCTCAAAGTCCTAGAAACCTTGCTTCCAAAATTCCTTAGAGACTTAACCTATCCCTGACCCCCTCCCAGCCTGAGGGTATATAATGAGTTACCTGTCACAACCCCATGCAGCTCTTCCTGCCCATGGGTCCTGTCCCCATGCTTTAATAAAATCACCTTTTTTTGCACCAAGGATGTGTCTTCAAGAGTTTTTTCTCGATTGTCGGCTCCGGACCACCCCACCATCACCCCAAAACGTCATCAACACTACATACATCTGATAGTTTAAATAATCAAATAGGGACGGATAGAAAAAAAAAAAAGATGCAGAACAAAAGAAGAAGAATACATTTGTTTTTATTAATTTTGGGAACACACGAGTCCATTAGAAAGTGTAGGGAAGGAAAAATTTTCCTTCTATCCTCTGGGTTCTTTTGGCTGGTCCGTTAATTAAATTGACATAGGACAGATCAATAGGAGAAAACACACTTAATTTCATACATATGGGAGCCCCAAAGACAAGAGACTCGGGGGCAAGTTGATTTATATGCCATTCTGAGCTAAGGAATGGGACAGGGGTTGGGCTTCAACAAGAAGGAAGACGACTCACAGGAAGATGGGCAGAGCAAACGTTTGGAAAACAAATATCTGTCATGTGGTGCAAAGACAATGGGACACAGGAAGGACTTAGAACAAACAGGCCCTGTGAGCTCCCCCCAGCTCACCACCCCTGTTCCACACTTTTTACAGTCTTTTCTGCTAATTGCTCTCTTCCTGGGCCAGGCCTTCTATCTACATTTTTCAGGCAGTTGAGTCAAATGCCAAAGTGGCACACCCTGGGGTGGCCTATTCTGCTCCCCTGGAAAAGCATGTAGACTAAGGAAAGCATAAAAGATTTTAAAGTGTTCTGCCTGGCCACAGTACTGAAATTAAATACATATATCCCATTTTATACATAGGTAAACTGAGACAAGAGTCAGAACACAGTGACCTGATCGAACACGTCTCCCTCTCCACTCTCCTAATTAGCTTACTGTTAATCAGCTTGTATAAGATTTCACATGTGTCAAAAAATCATCAGTGGGGCGCCTGGGTGGCGCAGTCGGTTAAGCGTCCGACTTCAGCCAGGTCACGATCTCGCGGTCCGTGAGTTCGAGCCCCGCGTCAGGCTCTGGGCTGATGGCTCGGAGCCTGGAGTCTGTTTCCGATTCTGTGTCTCCCTCTCTCTCTGCCCCTCCCCCGTTCATGCTCTGTCTCTCTCTGTCCCAAAAATAAATAAACGTTGAAAAAAAAAATTAAAAAAAAAATCATCAGAGACGTAAAAATGGACAACAGAAATTGTTGGGTCCTTGCCTTAGTGAAGTGCTGGGCATGGTCTAGCAGACCCTCTGGGAATTATCCAGTTTTATACGAATGGGCACCTTGGGCTGACTTTCTATTCACGAGGCTATTCTAGAACTCTATGGTGGTAGAGGTTAACTTATTAAAACAAACAATTTTGCAAGTGCTTCTTGTCTACATCACTGCAAAGGATTTTGCACGCTTGGAATACAATTCTGTCCAGGAGAAGAGAGGACCCCAAACACTGAGCCTTATTGTGCTATAGGATATTAACCAGTTTTGCACCTGTTAGCAAATTGACTTCAGCCTTTCTGATTGTGTGTGGTCTGTTCTTCCCATTCTCCTCGGAAACATTTCTGTTTACTCATTAACTAGTGAGACATAGGAAACCTTTGACATTGTGTTCATATGATATGTTTAAAAGTCAAGTTTTCAGGTTTTTAAAAAAGGACTTTATTTGCCAAGTAACCTCCACACCCCACATCGGGCTCAAACCCACAACCTCAAGATCAAGAGTCACAGGCTCTACCAACTAAGCCAGCCTGGCACCCCAAGGCCTTGCCTTTTCATCTGATTGATAACACCAATACATTGGGAGAGTTTCCAAGAGAGAAGGAGGAAGAAGTCCTGACTGAGATGTCAAGGGCATCTTGAGAGAGCACACCGCCCAAGGTGGGCAGGCGAAGTCTGAAAACAAGTTCATTGGCAGAAAGGAGGACTCGCAGCACATTTTCCAAGTGTTTGGAAGATAGAACACCACAGTTCAGAAAGGGCAATGGAGCAGGGGATTGGAGTTGTTGCTGCACCAGCCTAGTGCCACGTTAGCCAATAGAAAAGTGAAGGTGACCGGCGTCTTGAGCAGCAGCCACTTGTCACATGGTTTGCTGGGGTGGGGTGGGGCCCTACATGAAGTCTCCTTAATCCCTGGAGGATCTCGAGGGAGGACTTGTTCCCTAAATGTAGGGGTGGAGGACACGTTCACAGATGGCCCGAGTCATGCAGAGCGATCCCACACCACACTTTTGTGAGTCACGGGGCTTCAGGCACACACATCTGATTCAAGACCTTCACGTTTTCCACTACTTTGCGTTGCCTTGGAGACAGTATTTGGGGTGCTCTCTGTGAAGACCGACACCAACCCAAACCAGACAACTATCCCCCCCCCCCCCCCCCCCCCCCCCCACGGCCGTGCGCACAGACTAGGATCCTGGCACAGCTGTCTGCCAGTCGGGGCCTGCATGTTTCGGGGGTCCTCGTGGGAAACGAAAGGTTTCTGCAGGCCATTAACTGGGGGGACTGACCAAGAACGCTCCTGTGGGGCAGCAGGAAACGGGAACATTGGTCGAGGCAGGAGGGATTTAAAAGACAACGTCTTTTTCAACTCAGGAGAGATTGTGAAGCCAGTCGTCCGTGCCCTCCTACTTCTCTCGTTCTGCCTCCTATGATGAGGCGCGCCCCGCATCACATCCCTTCTCGCCCTGCAGGCCGAAGGAATGGAAGGGGAGAGGAGAGGGGAGCCAGGAGGTGGCCCCGGGGGACCCTGGGGAGGGAACCCGAGGGCCGCGCAGGGACGTTCAAGGCTCCCCCGCGCCCTGGCCGGAGCCGGTGAGACGCGAAAACACCGCTGCGCCCTGGGGCCGGCTCCCCGCGGGAAAGCTCGTGCAGATGAAGGCGCGGGAGGGTCCGTGACCGTCCAGGGAAGCCCCCGAGGCACGGCGGGCGCACCCCGGCCCGGGTAGCACCTGCAGCCGCACCCCACGCCCTAGACGGGTCCTGCAGGCAGGCCCCCGGGACGCGCGCCTTCACCCCGCCGCCAGCGCGCAACTCCCCGCACCGCTCGTCCGCTTGTGCCTTCGGGTTTGCGGGTGCTTCGCCCCCGTACCTTCTGGAAACAGAGCCCCCCCCCCCCTTCCTGCACGGAAGGGCCTCGGTCATTAATGGTCCTTACCCCCCAAGGCTGCACGGTTCGTCAGGATGGCCGAGTGGTCTAAGGCGCCAGACTCAAGCTTCCGCTTCCCACCCCGGGGCTTCTGGTCTCCGCGTGGAGGCGTGGGTTCGAATCCCACTCCTGACAATGCTCGTTTTGGTTCTTGCCTCACTCATCATCACCCTTTGGTCCCAGGGCTCACTCAGAATGGGAGGAAAATTTTGCAAGCCATGTACTGGCTAAGGGGTTAATATTCAAAGTTTGTAAAGAATTCATACAACTTAATAACAAAGTAGCAACCGATCTGATTTAAAAACGGGCGGAGGAACTAAATAGACATTTGCCCAAAGACGACGTCCGAATGGACAACAGGCAAATGAAAAGGTTCTCAACATCACTAGCTGTCAGGGAAATGCGAATCCAACCCACAATGAGATATCACCTCACACCTGTTAGAACAGCCAGCCTCAGGAAGAGGCTGTTGAAGGAAGGATGTGGAGAAAAGGGGGCCCTGGCTCACTGCTGGTGGGGGTGCAAACGGGGACAGCCGCTGCCGGAAACAGGGTGGAGTTTCCTCAAAAAAAGAAAGAAAGAAAAATAGAACTCTCATATGACACAGAAATGCCACTTCTGGGTATTTACTCAAAGGAAATAAAAACAGCACTGAAGAGACATAGGCACTCCCATGTTTAGTGCAGTATTATGCATAATAGCGCAGATATGGAAGTGCCCTTTGTCTGTCAATGCACGAATGGATCAAGATGTGAGAGATATATATCTATACATATATAATAGAAGAGTATTCAGCCAGGAGAAAAAAGGGAAATTCTGCCATTTGAATCAACATGGATAGACCCTGAGTATATTATGCTAAGTGACATGAGTCAGAGAGAGAAAGACAAATACTACATATAGGAGATATGTGGAATTAAAAACAAAATTGTGTCAGCAGAGAGTGGAGTGGTGGAATCCAGGAGCTGGGGGTGGGGGTGGGTGGGAGAGATACTCTAGGGTGTATATTTGCAACTAGTAGATAAATGAGTCCTGGAACCCTAAAAGACAGCACAGTGATTATAAACAACAAAACTGTGTTATGAACATTAAACTTGTCAAGAACCGAGATGCTGATTGTTGTCAGCACTAGAAGAAATGATAATTATGTGGCCAGCTAAGAACTCTGTTGTACACCTTAAGTGTTACACGATATTGAGCTTACACAATATTGTGTGTCAGATATCTCTCTATTTTGAACACAGAAAAAAAACTACTACAATGACTTTCCTAGGCAAGGCCAGCGGTGGAGCTGAGCTGGAATCCCACCGAGACACATCCCTGCCGGAGAAGTTGCTGGATAGTAATTCAGTAACAGGGGGACAAACTCGTATTCAATAGCAAAGCTGCAAACATCTAAGATCTGAAATTTCAGACCAAGATGTTAGCCTACGCAGAACTTCATAGAATGCATTTTTTTTTTTTTTACCTTCAATAAATGAATCACATAAATCACATAACCCTGAGATAAAATCTCAGAGGGAGCTCTTACTGTTAGTGAGCGTATTTGCACAGCGAGGCCACTTCTCCGCGATTGCTGACTTAAAGGTTTTCGCTCTCAGAGTTCACAGGCGGCACTGCAGACTTTGGGACGGAACTTTGGAACAGGTGTTTTTCCGCACGCGGGTTCAGTAATTCTCTCCTCAGTAAAAACCCCTCCCGCCTGCGGATGACTCGCCCACCCGCGCACGCGGTTCCAGTTTCTGGGAAGAGGGAAGGGGTTGCGTCCAAATGTCCGTGAAAACACCCCCGTACTCTCTTGGTGGCCGGTTAGTTAGTCGCAGGCGGTTACGGGGGAGAATTTTGAATCCACGGAGAGAGGAACAAAACGGAAGTGTCAGAAGTGGGATTCGAACCCACGCCTCCATGCGGAGACCAGAAGCCCCAGAGCGGGAAGCGGAAGCTTGAGTCTGGCGCCTTAGACCACTCGGCCATCCTGACACCGCGGCGCGACGCCTGCCAGATCTGCTACTTGAGGTGCTTCCGCGCGTGCCCCGGGGCTCAGCGCCCGCGGCGTCTCGCGGAGCGACTGGGCGAGGCGCGGGCGAGGCGCGGGTTCGGAACCCAGAGACGCGACCGCGGGGGAGGACGGCGCCCGAGCCGCCCTTAACCTTTCATCTCGCCCGCCGGTTCACTCACCAGCGCTGTCTTCCGCCCTGCGGGGTCGCTTGGGCGCTGCAGGACAGTCCTGCCCCTCCTTTCTCCACGGCTCTCGGGTGCTTTTCGGTAAAAATGACCCACCTTGGGCGGCAGCAGCTAGTCTGAAACATGTTTGCCTTGGGTGGCTGGAAAAACGCCAGCTGACGGTGAAAATGAAATAGCCAAGAAGGAAAAGAAGTAACCTTGGTGCAACTACCGTTCTGGGACTAAGCCGTGAAAGAGAGAAGCACTTTCAAATTCCGATAAACAGGAGTATCGACAGGTTCCTGTAATCAGACCGCAAGGGTCTAGATCCATACAGCACATTTAAATTTGTAAGACATCACTTTTAAATCTGTGATTTCTTCATCTATTACTCTAAAGCTGCGTGGGAAATACCTTTTTTAAAAGGTGGGTTATTATTTGTAGATTTGACTCTTTTTAATGTGAGCATGTTTCAGCACGGCAGTGACAACAGTATCGAAAATTAAGTGCATATCTTAATGTATGCACATGTTGAATTTTTGCACTCGGCCTATACCGGTTTGAGGTCTATGTATATATTTTCTGTGGAATGAAAACTTCTGCATACAGGTTTAAAATATCGGAGATACTTGAAAGTAGATATTATTTTGAATGTCCCGTCATATGGAATTGCAGCAGAAAATATGCCATAATCCAACTGTCTTTCATAGATGGATTCCTCACAGCACGGTCAATATGTCATGAACTCGGGGACAGTACATTTCCTGACACCTCTTTGTTATATTGTATTTTACCCATTTTTTCCTTACCAGTTCAGGGGAAATTGGATAAGTGAAATCTGAAATAGTAGAGGCTTCTGAGTGCAGCCGTAAGAACGCCTGGGACAGACGGTATTTTCCAAAGATGGCCCTACTGAGAGATGTCATGCCACGGGTTCTTCCTTTAACGCGATTTTGACACATTTCCGCCCGAGGGTGGGGGACTGTGTTGCATCTCATTGGGTCCAGGTAGATCTGCGATGCTTGGAACCGATGCTGCTGGGCTCCCAGTGTTAGCTCACCACCGCTCCCAACAGCCTTCTCTCAGGACACTTGTCCTCAGAACCCAGCCACCATGCTGCAAGGAAGCCCGACCTGGGCCACAGGAGACCCTGCAGGGGAACTGAGGTCTCCAGCCCGCACCAGCAGCGGCTGCCTGACACGTGGGGAAACGGTCCTTCGCATGATTTCCTGCCCCCAGCCTCACAGTCCTCCAGTGGGGTCTCCAGAAACCAGGAGCAGAGACAAGCCGTGTCCTCGGTGCTCTGCCCAGATTCCCAACCAAGTCTGGGAGAGAGTAAATGAGAGCGGTCGTGTCAGTTAAGCCATCACGTTTTAATGTGATTTTTTACGTGGCAATAGGTCGGGGGCATCCGTCCAATCAGGAGAGAGACACCGCGCAGTAATTGGACAGGAAAAGGTGTTTGGTTGTTTATTTATTTACTTATCTTTCACGTTGTATTGAGATATGATTGACCTAGAACACTGTAAGTTTAAGATGGGCAACGTAAGGATCTGATATAGGAACGTATTGCAAAACGATCACCACAGCAACTTGAGCCAACATCTGTCACCTCGCATTGTGACAATTTTTTCCTTGTGATGAAGACTTTTAAGATCCACTCTCTCAGCAATTTTCAAGTACATATTTCAGTATTGCTAACTATGGTTGACATGTTTTACACGATATCCCCAGAACTTGTTTGTCTTATAACGAACAGGGCAAGTTTTAATGTCAAGAATTGTTAACTAAAGGGAGGGTCGGAGGAACAAGGAATTGGCTAGGAACAAGTAAAGAGAACTGGGAAGACTTTAAGAAGAGCGACCCAGGGAGCAGTCACCACCCCTAGGGCTGAGAAAGCACGGCCGGAAGAGAGGGCCGAGTTAAAGCCTGGAAGGGTGAGCCCTCTGCCCCTCCGCACCCCTAGCTAAGATCCAGCCTTGCTGTGGGGGACACAGCCGTGGCTCACTGAAGACCCGAGAAATCACGTGGTGTTGTGCTGGCAGAACTTGGCAGAACTTGCGATCCCAGAGTCAGGGACGTTTCAAGGAGGGTGAGGAAAAATGAGCCCGGAGAAGGGCGCCCGGCTGGCACACTCAGTAAAGCACGTGAGTTTTGGTCTCAGGGTTGCAAGTTCAAGCCCCACATTGGCTGTAGATTTTAATAAAATCCTTTTTGAAAAGGCCGGAGGAAAGGAGAGCATTATTATCTAATGGCAGAAAGCTTAGCAGGACTGTTACTATGGTAAATGTGAAAAAATAGAAAATGTACCTAATGAATTTGGAGACTCAGCGAAGGACGTTTCCGGGCAATGTTCTGAAGGTGTCGCCTGGCTTTTCCTAGATGCCTACGGTAAAATGAGACACGAGAGGGACACACACTAAGGAAAGAATGGTTAATTATAAAGGAGCCAGGACTTGGTGAATATTCACCAGTAAAACTGTTCCCCATTGCCAGCTTCTCCAGATGACCGACGATGTTACAATTAAGAAAAGTCTTCTGGGAAAACATGGTCTAAAGGGAAAGCCAAGGATGCAATTGTGAAGCCTTGGGTCGGATCCCAGAAAGATCTCTGCTGAGCCGCACGCAGTCACGGACCGCGAGATCGCGAGATCCCGCAAGATCGCGAGATCGTGACCTGGCTGAAGTCGGACGCTTCACCGACTGCGCCACCCGGGCGCCCCCATATATGTATTTTTAAGTCAAAACCTACGTCATACTTGTTTTAAGCCCTTGATTTGAGGGGTAATTTGTTCTGTAGCCACGGTAACTGAAACAACAGTAATGGCAAATGCAATCATAGGACAATTAGAGGAACAAGACAAAAAGGAAAAGACAAGAAATCCAGATAATGGAGCTCCCACGGCAGAGCAGACTTTGAGAGCTGGTATTTACCTGTATTTGACATTCCGTAGTGTATTCTATTCTGGGATCAGGGAACCAGCCCCGGGAGCCAAATCCCGCCCGAGGCCCGTTCGTACAGGGCCTGTGAGCTAAAACGGACATTTTAGAGTAGTTGAAAACGTCAAGGGAATATTTCATGACCTGTGAACATTGTATGAAATTCTAATTTCAGTGTTGTGAATGAAGTGCTGTAAGAACACAGCCCCGCTTCCTCGCTTATGTCTTATTTATCTGAGACGAGTTTTGAGCCACAGTCTGGAGCTGAGTAGTAGCGACAGAGACCATATGCCCGCAAAGCCTAAAATGTTTACCATCTGGCCCTTTCCAGGAAGAGTTTGCCGACTCTCTCACGAATCTGTCGTTCAGTGGTTTTTATTCTTTTTTTTTTTAATTTTTTTTAACGTCTATTTATTTTTGAGACAGAGAGAGACAGAGCATGAACAGGGGAGGGACAGAGATAGAGGGAGACACAGAATCTGAAACAGGCTCCGGGCTCTGAGCTGTCAGCAGAGAGCCCAACGCGGGGCTCGAACTCGTGGACTGTGAGATCGTGACCTGAGCCGAAGTCGGACGCTTAACCGACCAAGCCACCCAGGCGCCCCCCCCCCCCCCCCGTGGTTTTTATTCTGAGTGCACTGGCAACTCTGGGTTCTTTGTTGTTCTTCTGGGGGAAGGTTAGGGCCTCCGTTTCTTTTCTGTTATCTGTTGCTCACGTCCTTTCAGAGGAGTGGCCCGACTCCAGGCTTCTCGGGCTAACAATTTCTCTCTACTCTAGATTAGCTGCCGCTTAGGGACAAGCGTGACCTAGGGTGGGTGGGGGGTACGTCTGGGGCACAGAGGTTTGTGAAAGGCAGAGACGTAGGCACGTTCCTTCCCCCGGTCTCGTGCTGGCGTCACCATCACCTTCTCCGCACTGGAGTGTGCTTTATCCCCTTTCTCCACTGCAGAGAGCGAAAAATCTATCTCTACGTTCCCCAAAGAGGTGGGCTCGGTGGACCAGATACGCTCTTCTGTTCTGTCTCTTCCCGGAACCAGAACAGGGTGTCTCATTTATGGAGCCCCTGACATTCTTGCCCGTGACCTTCTCTCCCAGGCCCCTTTGGGACCCAGTGACACTTATTTACGCCTAGCTAGAAATGTGTGTGTACCTTCTTGGCTCCTGCTGCCCCCTTTCTCACCCTGTAAAAGAGGAGGCAAGAGCATTTGTCTCACTAAATCTTACCCATGAGGGATTCCAAAGGCCAACAGAAGCCACACTGGGTATTAGTTGTAAGGAAAGGTGTTACGGATCCCAGTTGAGTCCTGTCGGCCGGAAAGGAGCTACTGCACAACCAGGATCTTCTCTCTGCTTTGTGTCCAATGGAACTAACCAGCTACCCATCAGCCCAACGGCACACAAAGGTGTGTGGATACTGTCTGCGGAGAGTCTGTTGAGGGCAAGTGACAAGAAGGACATAAAACCGAACACAGCCACTCATCGTACGGTCGGCAGACCACCACAGTCCCTAAATGTCTACCACCAGTCTCCTCTGTTCCAAGATAGGGAGCTCGTGCCAGAAAGAAATCAGTTGTATCGGTGAGCATCTTGTTTAATTCTGTTGATGGATTGTTTGTAGTGAAAGTTCCTCAGGGAAGGTAGGAGTGCATTTAATTACATTCTGGAACAAGCTTACCTCTCTGTGGTCCAGAAACGGATGTTTCCTGACCAGCAACTTTGCACATCCCTGGTATTAGGGGAGTGTTCCCACACTCAAGTGTAGGGCAGGATCGTGCGTTTTAAAAAGATAATCCACGCGACCAGTATAATCAGAACGAGATTTCCAAAACATTATTTATGTAGCTCATGGGGTCCCCAAGAGAAACAGACTTGACTACCTCTCGAGCAGGAGATATCACTGCAGCCTTAGGTGGTGTTTGGAATGAAACCAGAAGCCCCACGGCATGTTCTCCAGAAACAGCCTTATTTCACAGAAGAGCTGCCTTTCGCAGACCAGTCTCCCTGGGAGGCGTCTGCCAGAAAGGACTAGACTTCCTGCCTTCCTCCTCACCCGATGGCAGTGAGTGGCCAACATACTGCAATGGCTGTACTCCCAATATGGGCCAATTCAAGCTGTTTAGAAGTAAATATTATGTATCCGCTGCTCAAGCGTCAACCTACCCTATTACCCGAGGTCCATCCAAGAATTTCACGACTCGACCAACCCTACCCTAACCCTATCACTGCAGTTACATTAGGGTGCTGCTCATCCTTCCTTTGCTCATCCAGACCCATTCTCTGGCCTGCGTTTCTTCCCTGGAAGGCTGTATCCCGTTGGGCTCTCCTGCCCCGCTAGCTCCTATGTGGATTCAGCCCGTGGAAGCTACTGGCAGATGTGAGATGCCAAGAGAGAAGTAGAGGACCCCGATTTCCTCTCTTGAACCTAACCCTAAATTTGGAGATCAATCCAATGGCTCTCTGAAAACACCCGTTAAAACAAATTCTAGGGGTGCCTGGGTGGCTCAGTCGGTTAAGCATCTGACCCTTGGTTTCGGCCCAGGTCATGATCTCACGGTTCATGAGGTCAGGCCCCATGTCCGGCTCTGTGCTGACAGTGCAGAGCCTGGTTGGGGTTCTCTCTCTCCCTCTCTCTCTCCCTCTGTCCCTCCCGTGTTCATGCTCTTTCTCTCTCTCTCTCTCTCAAAATAAATAAATAAACTTAAAAAACGAAAACCAAATTCCAGTTAGGCAAAGATTTCCTACATCAGAAGGAGGTAAAAATTAATAACAACAGTAGGGAAAAGTGAATTGTCAAGGTTAGCATCACAGAGTCAAAGGGCTGGGTCCTACATTTATGGAATTCTGAATCTTTGGCTCCACAAATCACATTTACCGTAAGTAAGGCTCAACCAAACACAGAGAAATATTACTCAAGTATCTTTTAATTTGTATAATTGAGGGGCGCCTGGGTGGCGCAGTCGGTTAAGCGTCCGACTTCAGCCAGGTCACGATCTCGCAGTCCGTGAGTTCGAGCCCCGCGTCGGGCTCTGGGCTGATGGCTCAGAGCCTGGAGCCTGTTTCCGATTCTGTGTCTCCCTCTCTCTCTGCCCCTCCCCCGTTCATGCTCTGTCTCTCTCTGTCGCAAAAATAAATAAACGTTGAAAAAAAAAATTTAATTTGTATAATTGAACAAGCATTACAAGCTAATTATAGAGGGCTTTACACATAAATAAATTCGAAAGCCAACGGAGAGTCCCCACTGTGCTGACTTATTTCCTTCTAAGTCAAGGTGAAGGCGTTTAGAATAAAACTGTGATCGTATCATGTAGTTTTGCACTCAGCCTTTTTCACTTACTGGTATTTTATGGCCTTTCCCCATATTGAATATAGTTTTCTTCTAAAAATCTGTAAGAGCCACCTGATATCCTGTGTGGCTATATAGTACCTTAGTGCGGTGTTAGTGGAAGTGGACCAAAATTCAGAGTCCCACCTGGGGACTCGGGCCTGGGAGAGGGGTGGTTCAGGACCCCTTGGGAGTATTGCCAACAGATCTGGGGACTTGATGGAGGCGGGTGTCTATCTCCTACTTCCGTCCTTCCCGTCTCCCTCCCGACTGTGTTCTCTGCTTCCTTTCCCGTTTTCTTAAAGAGAGTTCTTTAATTCTTATGAGGGGGCCATGCCTCCATGATCAGAACCTGGAGCTGTCTGTCTTCCTGCCCCTGAGGTCTTGAGTTCCAGGCAAGGCTTAGCTGACTTTTGGAGACTCAAGCTGGGAGAAGAGCGCTATCTGGGCTCGTCCCCTTCGAGAACTGTGGTTTCTTGCAGGCCCTCGCAGAGCTGCAAAAACGCTCTCAATATAACTGCATCTGCAGGTGAAACAGTCTGTCACACACGCCGCGTGGTCGAGATTTGCACGCACGCCGCGCGGTCTCTACCTACTGAGGACTTGCCGAAAGACCAGGAGCCTGCACAGAATCCAGCCCAAGGGCTCATCGAATGAACGCATTTCAGCCTTTGTCTCTGCAGACAGGGAAGGGCAGAGAGCCCACTGAGATCACTTAAGATCATTAAAAAATAAAACAACCCCCCCCCCAAAAAAAGTTCAAGTGATTTCTCTGACCCTAACAGGCCTGTTTGACCGACGTTATACATTTCTTTAGGTGCTAGAAGCAGGAAGTGAACATTGTACACAAACCTGCAAATCACAGGCCGGCTGGGACTTTCTGACCCTCCTCGGGCCTGCACCCCCTTCTCCGATACTCTGGCGACGACGCGAAGCTTCGGAAGACAGGGCCCTTCTGCGCAGGCAAGTCGAGGATTTGGGAGAATGTGAACACACTGGCCGCTCCCGGAGGCGGGGGGCGGACCTCTAATCCTAGCGGGGTCAGCACGGCGCCCGCCGAAGAGTAAGTGGTAACATTGAACCCCCTCCACTGACCTCGCTCTCACCTTCATGGACACGCCCACCCCTTGTTAGGTTTCCGATCGTTCGCGTGCGTTCCTGAGGCCCCAGGGCACACAGGCAGTGCTGCGCCTGCGCACGGTGGTTGTCCCAGCCTGTGGGTCCCTCTGCCCGGCTGGCCGCCCGCCCTGCAGGCAAGGGTCGCACGGCCTCTCCCCTGCCGCGTGGAGCGCGCATTCCGGAGTCCCGGGCGGAAGCGCCGCGCGGCCCCCCGCTTCCCAGCGCCGGAATCTTGCTTTTCCGGGTCGTTTTCATGACTCCTTTGGCCTGGCCAGCAGTCGAGGTGTGTTTGGGTTTGGTTCCTCCTGTTTCCGTGTAAGCCAGCGACCGAGCCGCGAGAGTACGGAGGGAAGCGGTCCCTGCCGGCTCCAGGCGCACCTGCTGCGGGCTTGGCTCGGGGGCCCGCGGCTTCCGGGCGCGTTTCCTCCCTGACCCCGGTCTCGTTACTTTGAGGCGCTGCTGGTCCGAGCCCGGTCCCCAGACAGCCCTTCTGATGTTGAAACTGTCACGGAGAAAGTAGGAAAGGGAATGAGGGTGGAACATGAAATTTCCAGAAACTTAAAAAACAGGAACCCAGACATTTGAATATATAATCAACCTTAGGACAAGGAGTCAAAGAGGGACTCGCCGAGGCTCCGTAGCTCAGGGGTTAGAGCACTGGTCTCGTAAACCAGGGGTCGTGAGTTCGAATCTCACTGGGGCCTCCAGTAGCTGCCTTTTCTTTTTTTTTTTCATCTTTGGTAGATGATTTCAAAAGGAATGTTTCATTGACACCGGAATCAAGAACTAGAAATGAACCGACCGCATCTCTATTCCGAATTCTCAGAAAATTGCTGCGAACAAAAGGAGACGATTCTAAAATGGAAATTTCTCCTAACAAATGGAAATTGAGCCGCTGCGCCACCTGCATTACTGGTAACACCTGAAATTCAGGTGCAGAAAAAACCTGAAGAGCCACCAGTGTCACTACTGCCGATATAAGCCATCGGGGAAGCTGATTTGTATGGAGCTTCAAGCCCCACCCTGGGGTCCTGCCTCGTTCAGCCCCTGGAGGCCTAAAGGAATTGTGTTATAATCATGGATCTTATCGCACTTACCCAGTGGACGCTAAACTCCCCCGCAGACAGGAGTCACATCCGATTTACTCTTGTATCTCAGAGCCTGGCCAAGTGGGGACCCTAGTGTGTGCTCAGCAAAGGTTTGTTGAGTGAAGCCCAGCTAAAGACTGTACCCGGAGTGCGGCGACTCTGCAAATACCTTAGGAGGCATAAAAACGATCTGAAGGTCAAGGAGCCAAGGGCAGCAAACCGAGAAGACCAAAGAGCAGCTCAGCCCTGATAACGATTCTACCAAATCTGGGACTCCTCCTTCTGGCCTCATTTTGTTGTCTCATGACTGGAATTGGCTGCCCCCAACGTGAACACTGGCTATCAGCTGAATGGCTTCCGTATGTTGCTAAAACCAATAATCCACACCAGAGATTCAACTGATGGAACCTCCCTACACCACGCTTGTATCAAATAATTAATAATATAGTAATTATAAGTATATAAGCCACAGACATATTTCTCCAGAAAGTACTTTGGAGTTTTGAAAACAATCCAACACGCCTCCCTTTGCAAGGTGTTTGGAAAGGGTACTGTAAACTCTGAAAGACACATTTGATTCATTTTCGTTAAAATCAGTCAGCTTTCTGCTGCTCCCAGCTGAGGACTCCGGCTGTTCCTCAGAGTCTCCGGGGTTCGTTGTGCTTTCGTGACTTTGCGGACGCTGCTCTCTCTGCTCGAAATACACCCCCAACCGCCCCCAACCCTTGTTCTGGCAAAGTCCTCCCCATCTTTCAGGATTCGGCTCGTGGGTCGCTTTACCCTCAATCTAGGCGAGCGGTGCTTTTTCTAACACCATTTGTACACCTTTATAACAGCATATGTATAAGGCCCACTAAATAACTGATGGCTTTTTTTCTCTTTTTCTTACTAGAATGGCACTTCTTGGTAGTAGATAGGAAATTCCGTGTCCGTAGTTATCGGTCCTAAGGAAACTATTATAATTCAGCACTTTAGGGGAAAAAGCAAAACTTTCTTGCTAAATATAACAAGCACTATTAATGATCTTTAACTTCTCTGTCGAAAATAATACGCCAGTGCGTTTCTTTCCCGATTCAGAAATAGCCTCTGTTCCAAAGTTGCTTTGTAAACGGGAAGCTACACTTTGCTGGCTGGGCCTCAGAGCGCTCTGGCGGTCTCCTGAGGGACCCGGGGGAGCAGAGGGAAGGGGCAGAAAGGAGAGCAGAGGGTGACAAGAAAAACTGCTTGGCAGAATAAGAAAAGACCTAAAACACGGCTTCTCATTATGATTCTGAAACTCCGAGCCGTCTCACTTGGCACAGAACTAGAGAGAAATGAAGTGAGCCTCCAAAAAACATCTCTGGTGGAATGATAGCCCAGAAATCCAAATGAAAGACTGAACTTTTCTTTTTTCACATGAATTCCTTTTAGCCTCTGTGTGTATGAAGCAGACGATTTGAGGGCGTCTCGTTTTAGTCCCCAAGGTTACTGTTTCCCCTCGTTTTGGATTATATAAGCCAATGGCTTCCACTGTTTGGTGTGTGTGTGTGTGTGTGTAGCCAGGGTCAAGGCCCAAGAAATTGCAAGATAAAATTTGTAACCTCATGCACGGTCAATCAAGGGGTGAAGAAGTGTGAAAGATAATGAGGCCAAAAGAACAGACTTTGGAGACATGTCCACTGGCTAAATCTGGATGTCGCAATACCCACCCCTACTTCGTGGTGCTTGAGGCCAAATGTAAAATCTGTTACTCTGATGATTCCCTGACTTCTAGAATCCACCTCACAACGCGCTCTTTCTCGTGGGGCTGATGAAAGTGAAACTATAAAAACTAAATAGGCTGAGGGGCGCCTGGGTGGCTCAGTCGGTTGAGAGACTTTGGCTCAGGTCACGATCTCACAGTTCGCGAGTTCAAGCCCCGCATCTGGCTCTGTGCTGACTGCTTGCTCAGAGCCTGGAGCCTGCTTCAGATTCTGTGTCTCCTCTGTCTGCCCCTCCCCCGCTCATGCTCTGTCTCACTCTGTTTCTCAAAAGTAAATAAATGTAAATTTAAAAAAATTTAAAAAAACCTAAATCGACTGAAAGGAGGCTGACCTCTGTAGACGGAACACACACGTCACGTCTCCTTATCCCGTCCACTGAGCACAGCTAAGAATCCCAGGCGTTAGGTGTAAACCAAATGTAAGGAGACCCTGAAAGGTGTGGAGAAGAAAGAAGAGAACTTGGGACCCGAAGAATGGCATGATGGTGAATTCCCTGGGTTTTCATTATGGGGTGTCGTATTTTCGAGATTGGGTACAGTAGAGGCCTGCTGTGTGATATTTCATATACAGTACAGCATTATATACAGAGAGAGAGAGAGAGAGAGAGAGAGAGAGAGAGAGAGAGTTGACCTTGAACAATGTGGGAGATTAGAGCCCGGATCCCCATGCAGTCAAAGATCCAGAGATAACTTTTGATTCCCCTCAAACTTAACTACTAATAGCCTATTGTTGACCGGAACCCTTATCTATAAGAATTGACACCATTTTGTATACTGTATTCTTCTAGAAGTAAGCTAAAGAAATGTTATTAAGAAAATCCCAGGGACTGACTGGCTCAGTGAGGAGGGCATGTGATTCTGAAGCTCCCCGTGGGGCACAGAGATCATTTAAAACAAAACAAAACCAAAAAAAAAAAAAAGGAAAAAAGAAAGAAATCACAAGGAAGGAAAGATACATTTACAATACCGTGCTATAGTTACTGAAAAATCTGCATATGAATCGACCCAGCAGTTTAGACCGTGCTTTTCAGTTTAGACCGTGTGTAGGTACACAGCGGCCTCTGTCCCCGGTTCCTGGCACAGAGCTCCCAAGTCCCTTGTAGTTTCCCCGAGTGACAAGAGCACTAGGAGCGTCTTTTGTTCTAATACTCGGTCTTTGACCTCAGTCCCTGGCGCAGAGCTGCTAAACCCTTCGGAACGTCCTCGGTGACAGGGGCGTCTTTTGTTCGAAAGGGGCGACTCCGCGTGGGGTCCTGGGTGGGGGCTGGTCACCGGAAGGCGGAGCCACCATCAGGAGCTTGGAATGTTCGGCTGCCCCCACCCCCATCCTCCAGGAAGGGAAGAGGGACTAGAGATTGAGTTACTGAGCCTCAGGCCTATGTGATGAGTCTCCCTAAAAATCCCAGAAGGACAGGGTTCAGAAAACTTCTGGGTTTATGGCTAAAAGCATCTAGAAGCGCGAGCCTGAGTGGCTGCTCTGATGGCTGAGTGCAGAGGGAGGGACAGAGACGGTGAGCCATTCTTCCGCGGATCTCAGAAAAAGGCGGGTGTTTCTTGGTGATGGGTATGTGTCTCCTCCTCTAAGGGACTGAGGCTTCTTTCCTGTAGGGAGGGGTGCCTGGGGGGACGTGTGCTGTAGGGAGGGGTGCCGGGTGGGGGGCTTGGAAGACACAGTCTGCCCCACGCGGCCCAACCTCACAGCAGCCAGTCCGGGCGGCGTGCGTGAGGAGGGAGAGTTCAGGAGACCAAACGTACCTCCTTGCCCACTGCAGCGTCAGCATCGTGAAAAGGCCCGAGCCGGGAAAGGAGAAAGCTTTACCCTGGGTGAGAATTTTAAGAGTTGATATCACGCTGTACCGGAAAACGAGAGTGTTCCTTAGCATTGGTACAGAGAGCTTATTCCGACGCTTGTCGGTGACATGGGGAGACCGGAGGGCCTCTCTTTCAGAACGGCGCGGTCCTGCTGTTTCTCCACTAGGCCCCGCGTACTCCTGTTCTGTTCACCTGCCTCGGAGTAAACCAAAGAGGTTCTGGGCCCATTCCGAGGGGGGAGGCGAGAAAGTCAGTCTTTCTCTGAGTTTCCTCCTAGGCCCCCCGGACACCGGATCCCGAGCGTGTTCGGGACACTGGCTTCCAGCAAACCCGGCTGGTGCTGCGTCAGTACCCCCTACCCACGGTGATCTGTGAAGTAACACTTCCTGTCCACCTGTCGCTCGCCCTGGATTGGCCCCCGCCCCGGATTCCTTAAGGAGAAGGACTCCGGACCTCCCTCCGATATAAACTCTTAACCGCAGGCGACAAGACTCACTCTCCTTCCCTTCCCGAGTCTTCCCGATTCTTCCAGACTCTGCGTCTGCGACACTCTTACCACTTACACTATTCACCGAACTGGTTTCGCTTCCTTCTGGCTCCTGTTTGATTTCGATCCTGCTCGAAGCCAAAGACCCTCTTGGCTGGTCCTCTGGGAGCCCCTGTGGGTCCTCCCACCCAACCTGCCTCCATCATTAAAAATGGTGAGATTTTACTCAAGACCATTGTCATGGGGAGAGGGACTGAACCCAACTAACACAGCGCAGATCATTGGAGTTACCGCCCTGAGGATGGCTAAGAGGAGAGACTTCTGACACCGGGATTCTTGTGAAAGACGGGGCCACAGTTCAAGGGTAGAGGCCGAGGAAACTGATCCCATGTCACGGCTGGGAGAATTCGTACGCAGCGGACTTTGCAGGATTCTTGCTAAACTGGGCGAGACAGGGGTGCCTGGGTGGCTCAGTCCCTTAAGCCGAGGACTTTTTTTTTTTATTTTAACTTGTTTTATTTTTTATTTTTTTAAAATTTACATTCAAATTAGTTAGCATATAGTGCAACAATGATTTCAGGAGTAGATTCCTTAGTGCCCCTGAAGACTCTTGATCTCGGCTCAGGTCATGATCTCACGGTTTCCTGAGTTCGAGCCCCACATCAGGTTCTGTGCTGACAGCATGGAGCCTGCTTAGGATTCTCTCTCTCCTACTCTGCCCCTCCTCTGCTTACACTGTCTCTGTCTCAGTCAAAAATAAATAAACTTCAAATAAAAGGAAAAAATACACGGGGGGGGGGGGGGGAAGCAGGCCCCGGGGGGCCAAGGCCTCCCTGGAGTCTTTGTCGACCTGAGCAAGAATCCAGAAAAGCTGGATCTACTGGGATTTTCACCGAGAAGTGAGGAGGAAGGTCTGCAGAGCCGGCTGAAAGAGGCAGTTGAGAGAGTGAAGTTTCTTCCCGCTCAGCTCAGCCAGTAAATCTGGCGTGCGGGGTTGCACCGGTGCTTAATGCATGGGTGGTATTTTCCTGTAAAGTCGGCGTTTGTTTGAAGGAATTTTGTAAACCGGAGTTGGGGGTTGCAAAAATCAGAAGCTGCTCTAGTTAGTTTAAAATGGAATGGAATGGAATGGAATGTATGTATGTATGTATGTATTTAGAGAGCACGTGAGCAGAGCAGGGGCAGAGAGAGTCCCAGGTAGGCTCTGAGGGGCTTAAACTCATGAGCCATGAGATCATGACCTGAGCCAAAATCAGGAGTCAGATTCTCAACCGACTGAGCCGCCCAGGTGTCCCTGAAATGGAATTTATTTTTAAAGTTGAGGAACACCTGGGCGGTTGAGCGTCTGACTTCGCTCAGGTCATGATCTTACCGTTCGTGGGTTCAAGCCCCTCATTGGGCTCTGTGCTGACGGCTCAGAGCCTGGAGCCTGCTTCAGATTCTGTGTTTCCCTCTCTCCCTCTCTCTGCCTGTCCCCTGCTCACGCTCTGTCTCTGTCTCCCTCTCAAAAATAAATAAACATTAAAAATTTTTTTTTCACTGAACAGCTTGGGGGCACCTGGGTGGTGCAGTCGCTTAAGCATCCAACTCTTGATCTCAACTCAGGTCGTGATCTCATGGTTCCAACGCTCGAGCCCTGCGTAGGGTTCTGTGTTAACAGCTCAGAGCCTGGAGCCATTCGTCTCTCCTTCTTTCTGCCCCTTCCCCACGTGTATGTGTGCGCGCCCGCGTGCTCTCTCTCTTCCTGAGAATAAATCAATAAACTTATTTTTTTTAACTGAGCATCTCATAGGAGATTTTAAGATGGGCAAAAGGGACTTGTGGGTTCCCCTCAACGGGTTGCTGGGGCCTCTGGGGATTTGCTGATCCTAGAGAGGGTTGGTCTGTGGGTGAAGTCTTACAACTGTGGAGAAGGAAGCTAACCCGTAGAAAACTGACAGTATGCGAATCCTGTGTGTGGAGAGTCCAAATTACAGCGGGTGCAACGCCAGGCCAGTCAGCTGCGGTGCTCGCCGGCTGTGGGGCTGGCATCGGGTTGTAAATTCATTTCTGTATTTCTCACCCGACTACGTATGTGCGTTGCTTTGGATTCTCTTTTGAACCAACGATAATATCTTACTGATTAGCTAACGTTTCCCTCGTAAATTACTGAGCTTATTAAAATGCTTGAAATGATAGGATTCCGAAAACTTTGCCCCAAAATGCGGCACCTTGACATATTGACTGTCTTAAGCTGAAGGAACTGGAGAAGATCCAGAAGCAGGAAGGTCACGCTGACCTGCCCTTGCCCTCCTTCCCTGAAGCAGGTCGCAAACTCCCGTGCAGCAGGTCTGTGCCGGGAGGATGAAGACATTCTTACCCCCACGGGGTGGGCAACCGGGGGCCAAGAGATCTGTGCAAACAAATCTTGTTAAACTAACCATTTGCCACCCCTACCCCAAGCCCCCTTGTATTGTCAATTCCTTGCAAATTATTGTCCCTTTGTCAATGGCATACAAGCTTCCTGGTCTGGTCACTTCTTAACCAACTGAGCCACCCAGGCGCCCCAAGGTCTGGTCAATTCTTGGAGTCTTCGTGCTCTGGTGCAGGCTTCCGCGTACACGTAAAAATCCGGTAGGGTCTGTATGCTTTTCTCCCCTCAGTCTTTGCCAGTTTAATTTTCAGACCCAGCCAAGGACCCCCAGGGGAGCAAGAAGAACTTTTTTCCCCTCTACAGACACATGTTCACGTCATGGTTATACGAGAGCCGATTCGTCCTTTAATGCTCCACAATTCTTCTCCGATGTTCCAAATACACGGATGTCCGGAGAGTCAGGCCTGGAGACAATGTCCAAGCCAGGGGGCTGCGGACGCAGACAGCCGGGTACCAGTGCACCGGGCGTCCCTGCCACCTCCTCTGCTAAACCCGACGGAGCACCTGCTGTTCCCGAGCCAAGTGGCTGCCCGGAGAACTGGGGTGACCCCAGGCCCCGAGGCCCTGCCCCAGCCCGCCCCGAAGATGTCGCTGAAGGCTCTTGGTCTCCTCAAGAGAAAACATTCAAGGACACACGATGCGGTGTGCAGTGATCCAAGCAGCAAAGTTTATTAAAGTGAAAGTACGTTCTTTACATGTGAGAGCAGGTGAGCTAGAGAGAGAGCTGGTGCCCTGGGGTCGGGTTTCCCTCTGTTACTGACGGTTGTGAACTAGGGGACAGAATGTTCATTGCTTGGGGCTCGTCTCCCACTTGTCCTCCTCACTTGCTCGGTGGCTTGCCGTAGTGGCCATCTGGGCCAACCGGTGTGGGTGTGACCCGGTTTCTCGGGAGTGTGGCCCACACAGGCCTCTGACCTTCCCTGAAGCTGGGCACAGCCTCCTCCGTGCTGGCCTCCAGGCTTCCTCTTAGAGCCTAACTCACTGCCCACTCTAACAACCAATGTGTCCCCACTGACAGCCTCAAAACGGCCACAAAGCGTGTCCAATGCTTCTTCCGCACATTAGTCTCTTCTAAATCTATTCCCGTATGGGTGTGTCTATAGGAGAAAAATCTAGATCTGTCTCTGCACTCTGGATTCCAGGGAGACTACAAAATGGAGTTTCCAACTTCTGCCTTGAGATAAGTGGGGCTGTTAATAGCATAGATGGGCTACTCAAAAGAAGTGTTCAAAATATACACAATATTTTATTTGACTTTTTGACAGTTCACAGCGTGTTGCTCACATTAATCCATTTCATTTAATAATCTGCTATGTTGTTGCTGTCACCATCAGCATTGTCATTGCTATTCCTCGTTTGAGAGGACCAGGCTTTTAAAAAATCCAGGGGGTTCCTGGGGGGCTCAGTCAATAGACCAACTTTGGCTCAGGTCAGGATCTCGCGGTCCGTGGGTTCGAGCCCCGCGTCGAGCTCTGTGCTGACAGCTCAGAGCCTGGAGCCTGCCTCGGATTCTGCGTCTGCCTTTTCCTCTCCCACTCGTGCCCTGTCTCTCTCTCCAAAACAAATAAACGCTAAAATTTTTTTTAAAAATCTGGTTGGACTCCATGGATGGTTAGCTCCATGATTAAAAATCTTTTTCCTCATCAAGAGGCAACCCCTTAATCACAAGAGAAACGGGAAAGACTAAGATGTAGTTGTAGAAATTGGTCTCCACCAGAAGCAGTTCACAGTCTGGACAATCTGTAAAAACTTGTACTTTACTTGGGTCTTGTTTGTTTGTTTGTTTGTTTGTTTGTTTTGAGGAGGGGGCTGTCTGTCATAAGATAACACGCCTGACTGCATCACAGAAAGAAAAGAAGGTATAGTCCCTAGAGAACAAGGCAGGTGGTCCTCCAGTTTCCTAATGGCTCCTTGGTGACAGAGTCATTCTGCCAAGGTCAGGGGACAGCATCGATGTCCCTCCTGCCCTAACCAATCAGCAGTAAAAAGGTCTAATCAGGTGAATGGCAGGGGCGGGCCTCAGCTCAGGAATGCGTGTGTGAGGAAAGCCCGAGCCGGAGGGACACGTTGCAGAGTCCGGAGAAGGTCACTAGAGCAGGCCCACAAGTGTGGAAATGGCCCAGGTTTCCTACCTGGGGACCCATAGACACGTACCAGTCAGGGCGGTCCTGAGCTTCTCTCCGACAACAGGATACCCGAGTGGGCCGTGTTTTCATGTAACAGCCGGAAAGATACTGAACAGGTAGAAAGTTAAATGAGAATTCTCGCCCTTTGTTCAGAAACGCAGACGGGACCCCCGGGTGCAAGGCAATGGGACAGGTGCCGGGGAGAAACAAAACAAAGCTGTCTAAGATGCGATCCTGAGGGGGGAGCAAGCAGTGTCCCCACACCCCTGCACGCCAGAGCGCCGTGTCCCCGGGTGTGGCCGGCGGGAGCAGGGCAGGCACCTCGCAGCCCTCTGCTGGTGTCGCTCCGCGTGTCCCTGGTGCGTCTGTTCCCGCTTGGCCTGGCCCCTCCCACCCGCCTGCCGATCTTCCTACTTTCCCCGTGGGTGAGAGATGGAAGTCCGAGGGCATAAGATCCTGCCTCACAGGTGCCTGGCGTGCGTGGGAGTGATGTGTCGCGAAATGTCCCTCGGCCTTGTTTCGGAAACGTGGAAAACATCGGGGGGAAAGGAGAGCTTGAAAATGGGGTGGTTCGGACAAGGTGTTTCAGTCCGAAGGTGGGAGCGAAATTATACCAACAAGAAACCTCAGTGCACGGCTTACACCAGACGATGGAAAGGGCACCCACCGCAGTGCCCCGGGCCCAGGAAGGTGGCGGGAAACCCTCCGCCAAGCCGCTCAGTCCGCAGAATCCGGAAGCTCAACGGCTTTCCCACCGTCGAGTCAGCTCGACCGGAGCGCATGAGAGAATCGCGAATGACTAGAGCATCTCACGTTTCTGGAAGATACAAAGATCGAGTAAACCCCACACCCCCAGACCCCAGCGAAGGTGAATGGCAAAGTGTAGAGGAAGCTTCTGGCAACTGTCGTCTGGAAGTGTGTCTTCGGCGTTTTGCTCTGCAAGCCACCAAACGGAGAGAGAGGCTGTCACAAACGGGAAAATTTGTAGGAACCAGAGTGTTTGAGCCTGATGCCTCTAGACTCGCACAAAACCATGGCATAGGAGGACCGTCCCCCGGGAATCAGCCAGGCAAGGCAATACCCGTTGGGGCCCAGGGGCCCCAGGCTCTGCGAAGGGACACTCCGAGGCCAGAAGATACCCCAACGCGGCATCACATCCCCCAGGACGCGAGACAGCGCCCTCTGCTGGGCGCCTACGTGATATTTCAGTCACGGATCCGTTGGGGAGCGAGAATCTCCTGTCCCCTTCAAGGTCCTCCTAGCTGGACGAAGACTCAAATGGACGTGAACCAGATTAGCAGAGAAAATAAAATTTAAAGCCTGTGTCTGGGGAATCCACACAGACAGGGACATTCCAAAGACAGTCAGGCAAAGACAGATGAGGCACACACGTCCTCATCAACCTTGGGGGTCGGGGTCTGGGACTTCAAATGGAAGGAATGGAATCCTCAGGAAGATAGAAACGAGTAAGCGTCTGGTAGACAAATGTTTGCTGGGCCACCCAGAAACGGTGGGACGCAGGGAGGACATTCGTCCAACAGGCCTTGCCGGGCTCCCCCCCCACCCCCCGCGTGCCCTGCCAAGTTCACCCCGGAGTGTCGTCGTCCATGGTGACCGCTCTCTTCCTGGAGCAGGTTCTCAATCTAAATTCGTTTTAGACAGTCGAGGGGGAGGTAAAGAGCTTTTCCTGGATCTGCTCGGTTTTGAAGCTTTTAACACAAAATAATCTTTATACCAAAGAGACCCATCTTGGGGCGGCCTGCCCTGGGCCCCGACATATCCATGCCTAAGTATTGACAGCGTATTTTTATTAGGGAAGGTGTGCCGAATTTATGTACTTCCTATTTGGCCTACTCAAGATTATGTCATTTTTTTTTCATTTGACCTATAGTTGGTGAATTACATTCATTAATTATGTAGTACGGAACCAACTTTAAATTGTTTAAATGACCACCTTCTGTTTTTTGCACGTACGCTTAAAACGGGTACTGCTCGATTCTGTTCGTGAACACCTTCCGCAGTGGTGTTAGTTAGCTGAAGATCGGACTGTTCCACCCCACGGTGTGCCTGTTCGCCATAAGGGTTGTTTTGAGCTGATTAGTTCTGAGAAAAAGCAGACACAGAAGAAGCTCTAAAAACAGAGTAGAAGTTACCCGTCTGTAAGGGCAGTTTATAAAGGAACTCTCTATGGGCGAGGCTTTCCTTCTCTGTACTCTAAATCACAAGAGCATCTTTTTGTAACAGCCCTCCAGTCTGTCTTTTTTTTTTTTTTAAGTTTTAGACGTTTGCTTATTTTTGAGAGACAGAGAGAGACAGAGCATGAGCGGGGGAGGGGCAGAGAGAGAGGGAGACACAAAATCCGAAGCAGGCTCCAGACTGTCAGCACAGAGCCCAGTGTGGGGCTCGAACCCTCAAACTGCAAGACCATGACCTGAGCTGGAGTCTGAGCCTCAACCCACTGAGCCACCCAGGGACCCCCCCTCTGGTCAGTCTTAAGGGTTCACTTGCTTCAAGCTAACACACCCCTTACTTGCTGTCCCAAGGCCCTTCATTGTAACAGAACTAACGTGCTCTCTCTGAGATTTGCAGAGCACTGGCCTTGAGGAGTGAAGGACCAGAATGTTCCCAGGCCACGGAGGCCAGCAAGCGGGTTTAAAGCCACCTTAGCTTTTCAATTAGCCTAGCAATTTTTTAGCAAAATGGTTTTCTTTTTCAGGTCACACAAATGATTTTACTAATCTCCCTGTGGGTGTCTGCAGACCTTGTCCTCCTTTGCAGAAAGAACGGAGTCCTCCTACGTACCATGAAACAGGAACCCAACTCCCTCACACATCCCAGCACTGAGATAACATTAGCGGCTGGCACCATGGGGTCTGCGCATAATCAAGAAATGTTGCAGGCCCCTTTACTTCCTTTGCTGATTAACCCCCCAAGTCCCTTTAAAAACCCCTGGGCCGGGCAGAAACCTGGGAGTTGGCTTTTGGACAAGAGTCCGCCTTCTCCTCAGTTTGCTGGGCTCCAGAATAAAGGTCGATTCCTTTCCAGTCAAAACTTGAGTCTGGGCCTTTCAGTCGATGACGCTCAGCTAAACTTGGGTTTGGTAACATCATCAATGGAAAAGGCTCTGACTTTACGCTGCGTGACAAACATTACCTGTGTTTACCTTGCTTTTCCTGATAACCTCAAAACTGGCGCCCCCATACCTTTCTCTTTCTCGTCTTTAACTAGGAAGGTATTTCAGCTGGAGTTGGAAGTCACTTTGAAGAGTTACTCATTTTCCCCTGGGCGTCTTTCATATGTACCGGAGGTTCCATGTTAGTGAGCTTCTGTGTTTTTCTTTTGCTAATTGTTCACGACAGGGATCTCGGGCAAGAACCCAGAGGGACAGAGGGCAAATTATTTTTCCTACTCTGCAAAGCAAAATGAATCGGTGTTCGTTTTTTTAATTAGCAAACTTTATTTTTTAGAATAGATTTTCAGAAAAATGAGCAGAAAGTACAGAGAATTCCTGTATTGGAACTCTTTAATTGTGTTACTTTCATTTGTTGCTGGTATCAGAGTAATGCTGGTGTTATAAAGTCAAAAACAAAGTCACTTCTTCCTACACTATGCTATTTTCAATATTTAAATATTAAAAAGGTTCAAAGCATTCCACTCCAAAATATGCCGCTTTGGGAAAGGCATCATTTTTAGGCAACGGAAGACCAGCAGAGACAAGCTCTTTACTGCCCCCCCCCCAGCTGCTTAAATGCCTAAAATACAGTGTATTTTGTAAAGGAATTTTGTAAAGGAATTTGTAAACTCCTGTAAATTTTGTAAAGGAATTTACATTTATAAGGGAAACTTCCACTAGAAAAAGCATCTGTACCAAGAAGAGAGCTATTCCGGGGTGCCTGGGTGGCTCAGTCGGTTAAGCCTCCGACTTTGGCTCAGGTCACGATCTCACGGTCCATGAGTTCAAGCCCCGCATCGGGCTCTGGGCTGACGGCTCAGAGCCTGGAGCCTGCTTCAGATTCTGTGTCTCCCTCTCTCTCTGCCCCCACCCCGTTCATGCTCTGTCTCTCTCTGTCCCAAAAATAAACGTTAAAAAAAAATTTTTTTTAAATAAAAAAAAAAAAGAAGAGAGCTATTCCCAGAGACAAATTTATCCAGGAGACACTCTTAGCTGCACAGAAAGGCAACTTTATTTACCATGCATTTCCTCCTTTACCTTCCCATAAGTTGCCTCTTCCAACTCAGAAGCTCCACATCTCGATTCCTGTGCGTCTCCCAGGATGGCACGGAGGTCTCGATCATCTGTGAGATGCCTCTGTGTGCGTACATAATTAAGATAGCTTTTTTCCTCCTGTCAATGTTTTATGTCAACTTTATTCTTGTGCCAGTCGCAGAACCCAGTCAGTGTCCCTCTCCTGCAATGTCATCACACACTTGGCTTTGCTCTGACGAGTCACTTAACTGTCTCCGTGGGTATTAGCCACATTAGTAATGCCCGTTGTCCTGGAAAATCACCAATTTTGTCCAGGTTCTCATTTTTTTGGTTGAGGTGTACAAAATACTCTTTTAAAATTATATTTGCACATTTCTTCTGCATCCTCATTGTAATTCCCAATTTTATGTTCCTGTTTTTAATAACCTAATTATTATCTATTTTATTTCTCTTCATGTTATCTATATATTTTCCCCTTTTGTTTTTTCCTAAAAATAATCTTTGGGGTCCTGTTTTTTTTCCTTTAGCTTTTTAAATTAATTTCTTATGCTTCCCTTGGATCTTTAATTGTTCCTTTCCCACTATCATGTCTCAAACACTTATTTTCTTTATTCTTGTTTAATGATGTGAAGGTTTTAGGCTCTGAGCCCACATTGAGCTGTACCTAAACGTTCTCAAAACACACGTGCAAGAAACACACACGTGTGCACACACACACACATACACACACACATGAAGGATATCTAGAATAATGTCTCCCTTACCTCATACTTGACTTTATTTAATCCATACAGTACAAACCACGAAAGCACGTTGAAAAACACGACATGGCCCAACCTAGCTATAGTTTCTTTATTCTGGGACGATCATCTCCCCACACGGGCCAACCGTCACCTTGTTCCTGGTTTTACCCTTTAGCCAGTTACTTGGCCCAAAGGGGATGCTCAGTAGATTTACTGTGAAGATGATAACTTTTCAAGCTGTTGGATGCCCGCTTGCACTCCCAGGCTCCGTGGGACCCAAGCAAGGTGCTCCTAAGGTTATGATGCGTTTTAATCGCACTTAACATCGCCGGAGACACGTGACCTGATGTCCCTCCCTTTGTAGGTCATTTGCTGTCTTTCTGTTTATGAAGTTTGGTAACAATGACAAGATATCTCAGTTTTGATGGATTCAATATTTGTTTTTCCTGGAAGACGACTTTCTTTATAAATATTTGCAAACATTTTTGTTGAGGTTTTATTTCTTGTTTCACTTCATTTTTCTCTACTTCAGACACCGGCCACCAGATTGTTTAGATCTCCGTCGTGTTTCAGTAAAACCTACGTGATTCCGTTTCCGTGTTTGTCATTTTCCTTTGAATTTCATGAATTTTTCCCTAATCTTGTTTTGTCACAGACTCAGTTTGTTAGGGTTACTCGCTGTTTCTACTTTGTAAATGCCGTAGCTCATTTTATTTGCTCTTCAGTCTCTGTTTTCATTCAGTTCTGACGCCTTTAAACTCATTTTGCTTCGCAGCCAGAGCATCAGCGTATGACCCAGCTGCCACCGGCCCCCCGACCCGCGTCAGGCTTCGGTTCAGGCGCTGTGGACGTGGAAAAGCAGGTAGTGCGAGCATCGGTTCAGCCAAGAGGGGCAGAAGATGTGTTCATTTTTCAGAAGAACCTTGCACCACTGCTTGGTGGTGCGGCTGTGCTGGGGGGGGGGGGGGGTGGATGGGGCGTTATTGCTGGTTGCACAGCGTCTACGCCTGGCCCTCTGGCCTCCTCAGGAATTCTGGTGGATTTCTTACCCACTTGTTGCACAGTTGGGTTGGCCATATACAGGTAAGAACTCTGACTGGTACGATGAGTCTTTGAAACGTTGTTTAAAGGGCCATAAGAGACGCATTCTAACATGTCAGTTTGGGATAGTTCTTCTGATTTGGGCGAAAGCGTTGGTTTGAGGTTATCAGAGAAAGTGAGCCTTAGGACCATAGACCTCCACTAATCCTATCTCTCCCTACCCCCATCCTCACCGCCCTTCTGGGGAAACCGAGAGAGGGGTGGGGAGAGAGAGAGGGGGACACACAGAGAGAAACAGAGACAGAGAGAGGGGGGACAGAGGGAGAGAGGGGGGAAGAGAGAGAGAGGAATTGAGATGAGGGGATAGAGAGAGAGAAAAAGACACACACACACACACACACACACACACACACAGAATCTCAGGGTTCTTTGGGTCTTGTACACGATGCCGATTTCTCCACAGGGCTGGAGGGGGCTACAGACCTTTTGGGCATCTTTTCAGTAATCGACCCATTTTTCCACATTAATTTCCTTCGTTCCTTTGTGACCTGCCAAGACATGGTTTATTCTTGGAGGTTAGTCATTCTGGATAATTCTTCCTCGAAGACTCTCCTAACGTCATCCTACAGGGAAGATGCCAACAGACTGAGGCTTGGCACTTCTTTCATCTTGAGGGACGGTCCCCTGATCGGTGTTGGGGGAGACGCGTTTTCGGTCTGGAAGCATGTTGTGCAACCTCTGCCCAGGTTGCAGCCCCCACCTCCCACCGACAATCTACATGTTTCCAAATTGGAGGATACTACTGTTTGCTTTCAGCTCTTACGTAACTGATTCATTCTATGAAGTACCTGGGAGTGTGTACAGAGAACCTGCTCAGTTCTCTTCTTTTAGATTGGTGCTCGTAACTGTTCATTCTTCGGGTGACCTTTAAAAAATGGACATATAACTTTAGCCTTTTCTCCGCTCTGAATACTTGCTAGGGATGCAAACACTTTCTCTTATTTTTATTTATTTTCTTAGATTTAGAGACAGGGAGGGTTTATAATTATTAGGATCAACTGGGAGCTTTTTAAAAATGTTGATTTGGGGGATCTATCCCAAACCAATAAACTCAATCTCTGAGGGTGAGGACTGTTCGCGGGTATGGTGCTAGGCAATTTTTCAGTTCCTCCAGGGGGAGGAATCACTATTCTAAAAATACAGATTCAGAGGGGTTGGAATGTTTTGTGCCCCCACAGCACATAGCAGCCAGGCTCTGAGGTGTTTCAAATGCTATTTCAACATTTCCGCATTATTAATATGGTCTTAAAGACTTGTGAAGAGAAGATACACCCAAAGGTAAATGGCATTTTCCCCAGGTTATAAAAAGACACCACTTTTCTCAAATGGCAAATGAAGTCCAGCCACATCTCCCTCTTGCAGACGCAGAATAATGAGGACCTTGAATCATGGACTCTATAGAATCATCTTTTGAGACAGAATGTGAGTATTTCCTAGAGTTACTGGCTGAGATGACTTTAATGGGACATTTCAGTTGCTACCGTATGTCCATTGTCTTCTTGAAAAGTGGGTTAAAGACCCAGTGGTTGCCCTTTATTTGTATTGCTATTATGCAAGGGAGGGAAAAAGGTTTTCCTTGACCCTCGTGGGGTCCCCGGCCGGGTCTCAAAATTAAACCGACAAAGGCAGATTCACAGGAGGAAAGCACACAAGTTTATTTGACATAAGGTGTACATGACCCGGGAGCCTTCATAAGGAAATAAGACCTGAAGACAGGGTTAAGCCTGATTATTTTTACACCGAGCTTGATGAAGAATGGACGAGCCTGCAGACCCGTGACAGGCCAAAAGGTAAACCGGGAGACACTGTTTGGATTCTTCCCGGGGTCCCTTTGTCTTTGGAGATAAGGATGCTGTTTTCCTCAGGGTACCTCTGACACAGGAGTTTTATGACCTGCTTCGGGGCAGACGGGCAGGGGGCGGGTCAGAGTGACCTTCCCGCTTCTCACATTTTCTCAAGCTCCTTCCGCTTGAAATAGTTGATTTGCCAACTTGCCATATTTTGGGCTAGCGTGTTCTGAACCCCATCAATCACAACAATATGCCTATTTCCACGTTGGTGCCCCCCCCCCCCCACTCAAAACATAATATCACACACTACCTCCCAAACCCCGGCCAGTCATTCCGAACACTGCCAGTTATATCACGGCTCCTATCACCCAGGAACTCAGGTGCGGAGGGAACCTTCACAATGGATAGTCTTAGAAGGGGTTCATAAACAGGCTGTTTGACAAACGTGTGGGCAGGTTGAGGGACAGGACAGAGACCACAGCTACTGCTGACGGGTGGTTAGCATCCCTAGGGCCTGAAGCAGCAGGGAAGAAGCCATTATTGGAGATGAAGGAAAGGTCCACTTGGATGAGCTAGACGGAGGTGAGGCCCAGAAAGGAGTGCAGAGAGCTAGATACCCCCACCTCCCTGTCCTCTCTGACCTCCCGCCAGTGCCCCCACTGTGAAACTGCAGCTGAGGTCAGCGGCTGGTGGGGAGCCCATGATGTCGTCCAGACGGGCCAGCCTTCCACACGACAGAAGGTGGAGATCAGAAGACGGTTATTATTATTTTTTTACCATTAACGATTCCAAGCATCTAGCTTCCTGCTTTTCCCCACGCACACGATTTTATGCTTCAAGGCCTATGTTGTGTCACAGATTTGGCTTCTCCGATGAAAATCAGCTTAAGATCCGGTGGCGCCCCAAGTCTTGTAAGTTTCCACCTCTTAAGAACAGTGATTCCCAAGATGCGGGCTCTTATCTGGATCCGGAGCCGGGACACGGCCCCACGGACGCTGCCCTGGGATTTACACGCGGCCGTAGAACAGTGCCTGCCGACGGCTGCTGTTCAGATGGGATGGTCAGGCCAACTTGGTCTCTGGAGGCCTGGAGGGGGTGGGGGTGGGGCGGGGGAGGATTTCTCCGGTTGAGGGTCACCTACCGAAGATCTAGTGTTGCTTCTCACCTCTCGTGTTCAGGTGTCACCCACGTGGAATGACAGCGGCGCAGCGATGGTCTGCGCTCCCCTCCCCCCGCCGTGCGTGTGTCTGGGAGGAGGAACCTGGTCGCCGGTCTATTCCTCTCGGCCCCGACTGTGAGGCAGTGTGTGGTCAAGAATACTGGGCAGGCTATTCTCCTCTGTAAACGATTCCGCTTCTCCTGCACAGGAATCGTCCCACAAAAGCAAAAAGGCCTCGTATCTTGTGTGTGCTTATACTTTAATGGTTGCAATTTCCGCGGGCCCAAATCAAACGAATAAGCCAGCCGACCAATGCACACAAGGGGCTTTTACGATTAAAGGCCACATGGAGGGGACGAGGGTTGTGGGTGGGCATGACATCACGAGGCAAACAGCCAGGAACCTGCAAGACCGAGCGGGGTGGAGGAGGGGGGGGTGGGGGTGGAGGAATGCGGGTGGGGAGTGGAGTAGAGTGGGGTGGAGGAGAGGGAGGTGGGGGGTAGAAGGGGGTATGGGGGGGTGGAGGGGGGTGGAGGAGAGGGGGGTGGGGAGGTGGAGGGGTTTGGGGGTGTGGAGGTGGGGGGGTTGGGCGGGTGGGGGGGAGGCGCAGGGTGAGGATGCGGGTGGGAGTGTGAAGGAAGGGTGGTGGAGGAGGGGGGTGGAGGGATGGGGTGGGGGTGTGTGGACCGGGCCTTGGCCGCCGTGACGCGCAGCACCAGCGGGGAGGGGTCTCGACTCCAGCGGTTCCCGCGGGAGCCGCCGGAGCGGCGGGCTGGGACCCGGGCTCTCGAGGAGCCGGCGGGCGCGGACTCCAGGGGGCGCGCGGAGCCGGGGCCGGGACTCGGCTCGTCGGCGCCCCGGGCGCGGCGGGAGCCCCTCGGAGCTGCGGGCGGGGCGGCCCCACGGCTCCCGCCCGCGGACACCGGCCCCGCCCCGCCCCGCGGGGGAGGTGGGGGGGGGAGGGGGCGGAGCCGGGAGGGCGGAGCGCGCGCCCGTCCCGCGGGGGAGGGGCAGGCGTCGGGACGGCGGCGTGCGTCGGCTCGCAGCGGGGCGGCGGGTGCGGGCGGGTCCCCGCGCGTCCGCGTGCGCGCGCGCCGGCCCCAGGCTCTGTAGAGCGCGCGCTGGCGGTGCGGGGAAAGCATGCTCCAGTGGCGCAATCGGTTAGCGCGCGGTACTTATACAGCAGTATATGTGCGGGTGATGCCGAGGTTGTGAGTTCGAGCCTCACCTGGAGCATGTTTTCTTCCCTTTGCGGTTTCACACTCCTTTTCTTCGGGTGCGTTTCCCCCTCCTCCTCCTCCGGACAAAGCGCTGGAGGGAGCCTGTGTTCTTTTCCGTGGCGAGACCGCGGATATGGAGGGCATTTGGTGGTTTTCGAACGGGACGAAACCGCACACCAGAAGGAGGCAAATTGAATTTGTCCGGGCAGAGGCGCCTCTCCCGGGTCAGGGGACCTCACAGCCATTGCATATCGGCGGAGGAGGCCCCATCCTTTCCCCGCTCCTTTCCTTAAAGGATTCCGCAGCTCTTTGGGAAGTGGGCGGGGGAGCGGAGCGCCGGGGCGTGCTGTCCGCTGTCAGCTCCGGGGGTGCGGATGGGGGCAGGGGGGGCGCTCCCGCATCTTAGTTCTGAAGCCGCAGGGCGCCGTCTGGTGGCCGGATTCCACCTGTGAAGTCTTCGCGGGATTTGAGTCGCCTAGGCCGGCCTCCGGCAGTGAGGCACCGGGCACAGGTGGCTGGGTGCGTCCTTCTTCCTAATTTCATCAGAAAATAAACAGACAAGGCCTGTTTGCAGAGCTGCTGTCATTCTGACGCTGTGTCTGAAATAAATGATTCAAGGTTGCCTGTTTCTTTGTCCAGGCTCTCCTGGATTTATTCTGTCTCAGGGCCTCCTCCTCTTCTGTTCCTTAAATACGACATTCCCTACAGTTCCGTCCTCCGCTTTCCTCTCGGCTAAGGATATACGCATTCTCTGTGTGGCATTCGTTCCCTTGATTACAGCCTCTCCGTAAGAACCGAGGTCTACCCTTTCTGTCGCACCCAGCCAGCCCTCTCGTTTGAACGCAGAGCCCAGCATCCTGCTGACCTCTGCGCTGTTCTGACCTTAACCCCGTCGGGTCTGTAACATCGACACGTGGGAAAATTATCAACCTTAAACCCACTCCCTCTCCTGGGCTCTTTACCTCAAAGGCGGTCATTTAACAAATATGGAATGCCTGCGGTTTTACTGGGTCCGTGCTGAGGTTACCCACTGAAGTAAAAAGATGAAGCCTCTGTGCTCTGAGTTCTAGGAGGGAGGAATCCGCAGTGACCAATTAAAAATAAACATCCAAGTAGACAGAGTGGCGGAGTGTTTCCTGGAGAAAAACAAAGACAGGCCACAAGGGACAGGAGGCACCAGAGTATGCGCTGGGAGTGCTGTATGGTGTAGGGTTGTGACCAGAAGGCTCGCTAAGCCAGTGGCCTGTAGGCAGAGGCCTGAAGGAAGCAAGGAAGCAAGTCTCAGGTCTCCCCCGCGGAAGTCCTGCCCAGGCCCAGGGGAGAACAAACACGCGGCCTAGCTGTGGGATGTCCCCGGAAGCTCACTGCCGTGTACTTTTCCACAGAAGAGCCTCTTCGATAATTTTTGAAAAGCTGATACGTGACGTGATGTTTTATACGGTACCAGTTAGGACCGAGGCCGAAGGATGTTCGAGGAGACGGTGGGGAAGCAGAATCCGAGAGGCACAGAGCAGCGTCCCCAGGGCTTTCCTGCGTGCTGTCCGAGGCTGGGCTGTCCCTGGCTTCCGAGGCTTGATTTTAGAGCGCTGCCGCGGGTTGTTCGAAACAGAAGACAGCCATGCGGTTTTCTAGCACCTCCTTTTTCGTGAGATTCTCACCAACTTGGTGGCTTAAAAGAGCGCAGGATCATTGCGTTGCAGCTCCTCAGGCCGCGAGTCCTCGGTGGCTCTCACTGCCCTGAGATCAGGCTGCTGGCCAGGCTGGGACCTCCTGGAAGTTGTGGGGGAGCATCCTTCTTCTTGCCTGCTCGGCCTCCGGCCTTCTAGAGCCCGCCGGCGCCTTATCTCCAGGGCCAGCCACGGAACGACCCTGATCGCTGCTTCTGTGGTCACCTCTCCTTTCCCGACTCTAATGTTTCTCCTCTTCCATCTTTTAAGGACCCTTATGATTGTATTGGAGCCCTTGGATAAGCCAGGATAATCTCCCTATTTTAAGATCCTGAATTGAGGCACATCTGCAAAATTCCGTTTGCCGTGTGAGGCAGCACGTTCCCAGGATCTGGGGGTGGTGGTGTGGACATCTTCACGGAGGCCTTTGCCCAGCAGGATGATCGTGTCTCGGGTAAACTCCGCCACCGTCGACGGGGAGCAGCGCCTTCCCCCAGCATCTCCTCCTTCCCTGGGGTAGCCTACTTCCCCGGCACGCCCCCCCGGCCGCCACTCACCTGCTGTCCACTGCCATCTGGTTGCCTTTTCTAGAACTTCGTGTAAGTGAGATCATACAACTTGTGGGGTTTCGGTGCGACCTCTTCTACTTGGCATCGTGCTGTGCTGGTGTCTGTGGCCGAGACTCACGTCTGATTCCTCGTACTTGTCTGTTAGGCGGTCTTCTTGATTCCACCTTACCTCCTAACGTCTCTGTCTATTCCCCTGTTCATAGTCCGTGCTCCCGCAGACCGCTGTGCCTTGATAAGTACCCTCGCTGTGCCCTGGCTCTTTTCTCTTCCTTTGCATCCATGTGTCTGCTGGCGACCACGCTCCCGTACCTCCCCGGTGTCCGCGGTGCACTGCCCTGCGAGCCTCCCCTGCTCTGCCGGGCCCCGGGTGGATTAGCTCAGGCTCCTCTTTGCTTCCCTCCCTCACTCCGTGGATCATTAGCTCCTGGGGGGACAAGGACTGTATTTTAGCTGCTCTGATTTCTTTAGCACCCGCTCAACTCCTGACTCTGAGTAGGGTGTCCCCCTAGGTAAGCTTTCTGCACCTGTGGTGTCTCAGAGGGCTCTGCACCTTTGCCCCCTCTGTCTCCCCCCTTAACCCCTTATGGTGAGACTTTATTTTGTTTTATTGATGTAATTTATTTATTTCAGCAAGATAAACGTTAAAACGCAGACACTGAGAAATGAACAATATTAACAAGGGAGTTTTGTTTTGTCTTGCAGTGTCTTTCACTGAAGAATGTGGAGTCAAAGGTCAGAGCAGGGATGTGCCAGCTCAGGTAAAAAAAAAAAAAAAAAAAGCAGCGGTGACCACGGCCTGTTTGAGTCCTTTCTCTGCCTACGAGATTCTCTTCATCTGGTCCGCGTGCCAGATTCCTGCTCCTTCTTCGTGGCCCGGACGCAGACCTGATGGTTTCTTCCCTCTTCCTAATAGATAATTTGTACTGTTAAATTCACATTTATCTCATGGTAAAAACGACGTGTTTACACACACAGCCGTCTTTCCTACGAGTTTGCTTATTAAGGGCAATTACCAGGACTTTTTGCTCAAAAGTGCTCAAAATGCTCAAAAACATCTATAGAGTCTCAAAATGGTACAGGAGAAGAATGCAGAACTTTGAAGAGAAAAGGAAGATAAAAAAGGAAGGAGGAAAAAGTAAGGTGGTTTGGATGGGAATGATGAGAAGGAAAACAAAAAAAGGGTTTCTGTTGGCTGTTCCAGGTGAAAATATCAGATATTTTAAACACTATAACTCGAGGTTTTTCTAGAGTTGACACACACTTCCACCAAATGAGGATTGATTTACACGCTTGGCTGAGAAATAGAACTGGTAATGAGTTTGTTGTAGCCACCGTGAGACCTCGTGTGCCATCAGAAAAGGCCACATGGGGCGCCTGGGTGGCTCAGTCGATTGAGTGTCCGACTCTTCATTTGGGCTCAGGTCATGATCCTGGGTCGTGGGATCCAGCCCGTGTTGGGCCCCATGTCGGGTTCCACACTGGGCACTGGGCGTGGAGGCTGCTTAAGATTCTCTCTCTCCCTCTGCCCCTTTCCCCAGCCTGTGTGCACTCTCTCTAACATTAAAAAGAAGGCGGGGGAGGAGGAGGAGGAGGAGAAGAAGAAGAAGAAGAGGAAACAGCCAAATATCCTACTTCAAAAATTTCCCTCTTCATTGTGTCCAGTAAAATTTTGTGACTATTTATGGAGTGATAGAATTTTAAATAGTTGGACAAGAAACTTTCTCACAATTTTGACCTGTGGGTCTCTTTACTATTTGCTTATTTCTCCCCAGTTTCCATTTCTATTTCTGCTGCAAACTGAAAAGATCCATATCCTTAAAAAGCCCCGTAAGTGATTTTATCCATAACTTAAATATGGCCCACTCTTGCGTCTTCTGTCACATCCAAGTTATGGTTCATGTAACAATTTTGTGAATTTTTATTTATTTATTTATTTTGCCTAGATAACACATTTCCTTGGCTCTGAATATTCGTGAGTATCAAGGTCCTCCCTGGTTCTATCTCCCAGCCCCCAGGTCCCCGAGCACAGGCTGTTGCTTTATGTTGTGGACGCAAATTGAATAAGCTTTTTAAAAATCTTTAAAGAGAAAGGAAAAGAGTTTCATTTGAGCGCAAGTTAGTTCAGGTGCCTGGGATACACAAACCTTGCAAAGAAGAGAGAGCTCTTAGGAAGGAACATTTGGTGCAGTTATATATGTTTTTTACATTTTAAAAAGTTATGGGGGCGCCTGGGTGCCTCATTCAGTTAAGCGCCAGACTTTGGCTCAGGTCAGGGTCTCGTGGTTCATGGATTCAAGCCCTGTCAGGTTCTGTGCTGACAGCTCAGAGCCTGGGGCCCGCTTCAGATTCTGTGTCTCCCTCTCTCTCTGACCCTCCCCTACTCATGCTCTGTCTCTCTCTCTCAAAAATAAATAAACATTAAAAAAAATTTTTATGTTACAAATCATCATGATGAAGAACACTCTAGAAAGTTAGACTTTATCTTACATTTTTAGTATGTGCAACGCCGTGTGACTTTAATCCTACAGGAACCAGGGAGGTTTTGAAACTTTTCTTATCTTTATGTTAGGAATGCTCCTTTTTGGTTATCATTATTTTTTTAAATAAAGCAGATGTACCGTGTGTGTGCAAGGCAGAAATAGAGCCCCTGCTTTGAGGTTTTGCTGAGTCATTTTGACCTTGGTAAATGTTAAAGCGTGGCTTCCCCGGAAGCCCAGAAGCAGGGCCCATAAACATGAAAAGTTGACAATTTTCTTTGTTTTACCAATGTTGTCAGTTTCTTCAAAAACTAGAGTGACTCACATTCTCTTCTTTGCCAGATACCATTCGAGGTGAACATGTGGAGAGGACCCTACCCCTTCCCAGGTAGTGAAAATGGCCAGAGAGGTCTGTCCTTTGCTTCAGATATTGGAAGCTAATCTATGTCATACCTAATAGTAGCAGTGAAACCTTGGTCTGTGAGCCTAATTCGTTTCAGAAACATGCTCGTGATCTAAAGCACTTCATTGCAAATATATCCAATGTGTATTTGTATATTCAAGCGAATTTCAAAACCATTGGCTCAGTTGTGATCACCTGACGTTCGGCGTCACGTACGACTCGTTTTGTAAGACATCGCTCATGTATCAAGTGAAAATTTATCAGAAACGTTTGCTTGTCTTGTGAAACGTTTGCAGAACAAGATACTTGCAATCCCAGGTTTTACTGTATATATGTTTTAGGATGGGTCTGGCCACATACCACAGCTATGTCAGAAAGACCAACCATGTGATCTAGGGTGGGGGCTTTAGGTCATGCTCTCAGGCAGCCTGGAGAGTGAGTTCAAGCACATGCATAATCGATCACTTATGCCTGTACAGTGAAGCCCGATAAAAACTCTGGGCACAGAAACTCAGGTGAATTTCCTGAGCTAACAATAAATACTCTGTGCATTGTCACACGTCGATGCAGAACTATCGCTTATCCTGAGGATGACAGCAATTTCATTTGGAACTCTGCCGGGGTCTGCTGGATGTGTGTCTCCTTTTGGCTGATTTTAATTTGTGTCCTCTCCCTTTAATACACTGTAACCAATGAGTATAATAGCTCTGATGAGCTCCGGGACCCCTTTTAGCAAATTATCGAGCCCAAGGGTGTTTTGCAGAACGAAAACTTGCAAATACGTGTCAGAAGTGAGAGAAGCCTAGGGACTGTGCCCTCACACTTTGCTGTTTGACCAACTCCAGGTAGAGGAGTCAGGTAGAAACCTCCCCCGATCTGACAGTGCTTCCCATGAAACGGATCAATAGTAACATAGGGAATAAGCTTAATTATTTCTAACACCCTCTTTTTACAATATTAAGGAGCAAATCGTGGCTGATTCTCTAGGAGCCCTCTGGGAAATCTCAGTCAGTGTTAGGGGCAAACTGCGTCAGGAGTTGAAGCGAGGAGAAAAAAATGTCAAAAGTTTCCAGGTAGTAACACCTAATTAAATAGGTTCGCAAGTTAATACTTGGCTACCTATTTAACCAAGTGACAATAAGATCTTAAAGGTAAACACAGGGGACTTTCAGTTTTTGCTCCAACGTGTAAACAGTTTGGGAGCCATCACTCTGATCCTCACCACAAGAGAAAAGCTGAAAATCAATAATTCTCCCTAGGTGTATCAGGATATTGAGGTCACAGGGCGACCTGGTAACCCAAAACCTGGAGAGGAAGGAGAGCGGCAGAGGGAATCACGGTCACTGATCACAGTCCGTGAGAATCACAGAAGGTGGAATCACAGCCAATGCTCAAGGAAGCCCCAGAAAGTGGAAACGGAGCGGGAGACAACTAACAAAACAAAGAACAAGGGAAATGAATGGAAAATGTTTACAAATACGGATGTCCTTGACTTGCAGTGAGGTTACGTCCTGCTAAACCCATCATAAATGGAAAATATAAGTTACAAATGCATTTAACGCACTTCCTACAGGACATCAGTTTCGCTCGCCTCAAATGTGTTCAGAATGCTCCCATCAGCCTACAGTTGGGCAAAATCATCTAACACCCAGCTTATTTTATACTAAAGTGTTGAATGTCTCATGTAATTCACTCAATGCTGTGCTGAAAGTGACCAGCAGAACGGGGTCAGAATGGTCGTGATGCTTCCCAGCATCAAGAGAGAGGACCCCACCCACGTCACAGCCTAGAAAAAGATCGAAATCCAAAGTCCGCTTCCTCCTGAATGTGTATGGCTCTTGCACCAACGTAAACGGAACCATCATAAATGGGGACTGTCTGTGCGGTAATCCCTCCGTACACGTGGTTCCACTTTTGACAGTTTCCGCTGCCCGCGGTCAGCTGAGGTCTGGAGGCAGACGACCCTTCTTGCGATATGTCATCAGAAGGTCAAGAGCAGCCTAACGCCTACATCGCAGTGGCTGCGACATTGAAACCCTGCATGTTTCAAAAGGTATGGGCCTGTACAACACAAAGAGTAAATCCTAGGAAACTATGGACCTCGGCTGCCAACAATGTATCACTCTTGATTTATCCATTGTAATAAATGTATCATACTAATGCAAGATGCTACTAAGAGAAGAAACTCTGAATTTGGGGGAATAGGGAATCTGGGAACTCCCTGAACTTTCTGCACAATTTTTTTTGTAAACCTAGAAATGCTCTGAAGAATAGCCTATTTTAAAAAGTCAACATAGAAGGTAATGTCATTATAAATAACAGTAGCTGTGTCAAAGGTGGAAAGACTTTGTTATCTTACATAATCAAGGGCATACTAAAAACAGATAGTTGTAGGAGTTAAATTCTGCCATTTGGGGGAGGAAATGAACTGAATTGTCACCGTTGTGCCAAAGCATGTAATGGCGGGAGCTTTTGAAGGGGGCTTGGGGTGCATTTAGAGTTACCCATAATATCAAGGTGAAAAGCCAGAGCAAAATAACTGTTAAACAAAGAAGCAAAATTAGATCCTTACCGAGCTGCCCCAGACGAATGTCTGGAGCACCTGTATCAGCAGGTGGTCTCACTGGGATCGATCCCAGAGCCACCGTCAGGAAAGGACGACAGCAGGCTGGGAGCCCTGAGCGTCTGGGGGGATGAGACGGGTGTCCCAGGTGGGCTTTTACTCCCGTGTGACCCAGGACACCAAACGGCCAAAGACAAAAGCCAGAGAGATGAGGACACCGACTTTCTTTAGGCCCTCGTGATCGGGAGAGTGCCCCAGAATGCGGGATCGTGGCGTTCTCTGCAGGGTGGTTTGCCTTAGACTGTTATAGGGAATATACACAGCGTCCACATGAGGTTGTGTGGAATCGTTTAGCAATTGGGGAAGTTTCAATCAGATGAGTGGGAAGTGTTCAGTTGTGTGTCTGGCTACTTTCAAGGGGATTGTACGGAGTTCACCCAGCAGGCCTGGGGCTGCTGTCCTTAGAAGGGCCTGCTTGCAGGATGGGCCTGTGGCTGGCATCTGGGAACTTAGATTTTAAGAGATTCCGACCGTTTCCCAAATGGCGGGAGCGCCTCACTGTGCCTGAGCTGTTCATGCAAAGCATACAGTTCTGCCGAACACCTGCCTTCTTCCTGGGTCTGCAGTTTCGATATACGCTAGGCAGTCTCCCCCCACCCCCAAGTATTTGGGCACCGGGTCTCTGACGAACTTCCCTGGTGGACATTTTCCGTGTCTTGTCACAATTTTCGGCTGTGGGAATTAAGCCTGTCCTCTGTGACCCGCCCCTGGTATCCCCCAGACTTTGCGCCTGGTGCCTTTTTCCTTTGCTGACTTTTGCTGTGATAAATCATAGCTATGAGGACACCTATATGCTGAGTCCCGTGAGTCTTTCTCGAATCATTGAACGGGGGTGGGGGTGGGGCGACAGAGGGACAAACAGTTCTCATCTTAGTCAATCACTCATGTCACAAAGGACAAGGAGTTGGCGAGGAGTGACAGGGGAAGGGTCTGTGTTTGGTCTTACCAGCAGGTTTGGGCAAAAGAGGGAAGACTTGTGTTTGGGCTTGTCCGCCCTTAAATACTATGATGATGTTTTGCATTATATAGGAGGTGGGGTTTGTTGACTGCAAGTTGCTCGTATAATTTTTGATACAGGGTATGCTAAATTATTATTTTTTTCAGTTATCCAAATAACAGATACCCCCATAGTGTAACTATTTTAAACAATACAGAGAAACACCAAAAATATCTTATTCTCCCCTCTGTTAATAGTTAATATCATTAGTCATCAAAAAAAAAAATACAAGTGAAAATCACAAAGAAACTGCACGACATCCTGGCCTGAATAGCCAAAATTAGAATGGCTGACAATATCCAGTACTGGCTAGTCTATGAAGTAACCAGAAACCTCACACATCGCGGTTAAGAGTGTATACACTTACTACGTGCATTTTGGAAAACTGTTTAGCAACATCTAATAAAGTTAAACATACATATATCCTGTGACCCAGCAATTTCATATTCTATCTGTGTATTTATGTATCTAGGTATTTATCTATGTATCTATCCATATACCTTTGTATCTATCTATGTATCTATCTGTGTATGTATCTATTTATATGATGAATGAGTGCTCATGTTCACCTGAAACCATGCACAAGATGGTTCAGTGGCTTTTGTAGCCTAGAACTGGAAACCAAATGCCATCATCAGCATTAGAATGAACCAGTGAGTTGTGGTGTAACCAAATGGAAGTTGATGTAAAAGAACAAACTGTCGTCACAGATAAAAACACAGATGAATCTCAAAGACAATATTGAGTGAGAGAAACCGGACATAAGAATGCAGATTCAATTTGTTTTAATGTGTATGAAGACACAGTAAAGGACAGCACATACAGTGAGAGCCCGGACCAGGGGCTGACTTTGGGAGGACAGCAAATGAGAGGGAGTCTGACAGTGCTCAGGTGCTTACACAGGGTGTGTAAAAATCTCAAGCTGTGCACTTAAGATTTGCATACTTTATGCTATGTAATTTATACTTTCATAAAATGAAAGGGGAAAGGAATAAAAACAACTGAAAGAATAAAAAAATTTGGGGGGTCCAAACTAGAAATTACCCCAAATGGTGTTTTCTTGAATTCTTCCAGCAGGAAGCTTTGAATCCCTACACTCCACGGCTATCTAATTCATACATTAGAAACCCTGTACAAAATTTTCTTTATCACCTTTTTTTTTTGTTCTTCCTACAATACTCAGGAAACCTTGAATATGTTCACACAGTGTGTAAATTTGTTTAACTTTTTTTTTTTGTATAGTTAACATACAGTATTGTATTAGTTTCAGGTGTACAATATAGTGACCCTCCCCCCGGGTCTGATTTCTATGTCCATAGGATTAGTTTTGAAATGGGCAAAATGTAACATTTTCAGAAGATTATTTTTGAGTTACATTTTCAGAAAACAACACAAAAAATTTACTTACTTTCCTGAAACAGATCATCCTAAAAAGCAAATAGGCTGTTCAGAAAAGCTTATTTAAGGAGTAATTGACAAGAAACACTCTCAGGGCTCGCCGAGATAGCTCAGTTGGGAGAGCGTTAGACTGAAGATCTAAAGGTCCCTGGTTCGATCCCGGGTCTCGGCAGGTCTCTTTTGCAAATGTTGACTTTCCTATTACTGATGGGCCTCGGAAACCGTGAACCCATAGCAAATGTCAGTCACCCTCAAATTAAGTTCAGTCCACAGCACCATTTATGTGGAAAGGAACTGCATACATTCACCCTTACTTTATTGGAAAGGGCTTTTGTAAACTCTGGCAAAACGCAGTTCTACATCTATACACTAAATTCCTCCAGTTCCTTCAGGTAAGGAGAGCTCAGTGCCTTTTTCAGAGCACTGGGGTGTTATTAAATGCATCTATAAGAATCAGGGCATGAGCACTTTGAGTTCTTCACTAAATTACCTCTGTTTCTGCTTTCACTTAGGGTCCTTACACGGTCAGCACTTTGAATCCCGTAAGAAGGTTTGCTTACTTTATACAGCATTTTGGTTTTCAGCTCTAGGGACAGTCCTAGTGCGTCATTTTACTGTGCAGAAAGGCGAGAATGATAGTTTAAACATAAATTGAATTTTATTTATTTTTAAAGAACCTCGGTTTATTTTTTTAAATATAATTTATTGTCAAATTGGCTTCCGTACAACGCCCAGTGCTCATCCCAACAAGTGCCCTCCTCCATGCCCATCACCCACTTTCCCCTCTCCCCCCCCCGACATGAACTGAATTTCACTAGTATTTATTAAGATTATACGTGACTATACATATGCTATAAAATATCACAGGAATTGTGAACATTGATCTATCATTTTTCCCAAGACAGTGCTGGATTCTTAACGGAATCTAATCTGGAACATAACGCGCATCGTGTGAAATTCTCTTACAAGACATTTGCTGCACACGCTACAACATATGGCCGAGGGTGTAGGTGGGGACGTTAAAGGAACGCTTGACTAGGGGTAGGATATTTTGGGGGGGGGGAAAGGAAGCAGGCGAACGCTCTGGTGGTCTCCGAGGACGATCTGAGGGTAGAGTCTAGGATCGATGGATTCGTTCTATACCATCATGTTAAAGGACGGGTCTTTTCACGAGCCCCTCTTCTGATCCGGAATCGCTACGTTCACACGCAATATTTCACTTACAAGCAGACACGGAAAAATACAGTTGTGGGCGTGGGACCTTCGGTCCACGTGGGCAGGTGACTGAGGTGGGGTGAGGACAGCTGACCCACACCCTAGGTTTCCCTAGCTGGGAGGGGCTGGGTCTGCAGGGGAGCGAGTGCGGGGCCCGCGGTGGTCCCGGAGACCCTAGGGCGGGGTCGGAAAAGTCAGGGGGCCGGGCCGCCCTGGAAACTCCGTTCTTCCCGGAGGAAGGAGTCCAGGGTAATCCCTTCGGCGTTTCAAGGCCCGGAAACCGGCGACGTGCGTCGCGGCGGCTTTGCCTGCCGAGCCCGGAGCCCGGGACGCGGTCGGGGGGCGCGGCTGCCGTGCGGACCCCGGGGTCAGGTCGCGGTGGGGCGCGCGGCTCCCCGCGACGACGAGGACGCAGACCGCGGAGGCCACCTCGGGGACTCGGAAGGCCTGGGCCCCCAGTCTCTATCCGTCGACCCTGGACACTTCCAGAGCGGACCCTGGAGGCGCGTGCTTCTGTCCTGCGCCAGCGTCGGCTTTGAACCCAACAGTCGTCATCACCTGTTGATTCTCTTAGCTCTAAATAAAAGTATTCTCGGAAAAGTATTCTCAGCACGAAAGTTCGACAAATACGTGGGGAGTAACTCACGCCGGGAACACCTTCAACCTGTCTTCGGGGGACCGGCCAGGAGGCTCGCGGGACGCCCAGCGCGCAGCTGGCTGACTCCGGGGGTCCCCCCGCTCGCACGCCGCGACCCGAGGGACACCCAGCAGGTGCCGTCGGCGGAGAATTAACAGCCGGGCGCCGCCTGCCCCTCGCCCTCTGCAAACCTCCGCGGCCCTGCTCTCCCGCCCCCAAGCAGGACGACTCACGGTGGTGACCCGTGCTGCTGGGGGCCGCCGTCCCGGCTCATGACGCCGGGGCAGGTGTCTGCGGGGCTTCAGAGACCCCGGGGCACAGCGCCTTTCCTGCCTCGCGCTCGTCTGCGTTTCCTTGCCTGGAACCGACCCGAACTGGACGCGTCACTAAGGTACAAGTCCTGGGAGAGAAGTTTGCGACGTGTGATCCGGAGCTACCGACTCGCCTCTAAAAAGGGGACACTCCCTTCACCACAGCCGAAAATCCCGTCCCGGTGCTCTCTCCACAAATAGGCTGGACCCAGCGTCTGCACAAGTCTCTCCGTGGATTTCCTAGTCCAAATCCGAAGAACTGAGAGTGTAGACTTCTCATTACAGGCTATGGATACGGTTCAAAATGGTCCTTAGAAGCGAGAGAAGAAAAAGAAGAAATTCCCCTCAGTTTTGGGCAAGCAAAACAGTAGATGAACTTATTCTTTTAGAAAGCGCCCCCCGTCGGGTGGCCGGTTAGCTCAGTTGGTTAGAGCGTGGTGCTAATAACGCCAAGGTCGCGGGTTCGATCCCCGTACGGGCCACGCAGTGTGACCTTTTTGGCCTTCCCGCCGCGTGGACTTGGCCAACTCACTAGTCGGACCCCAAATCGCTGCTAATCAGAATCAGAAGTTCGGACCTTCCTCTTCCCAACAAGGTTACGTACTTTCGCTTCGCTTCGCTTGTTCTTAATTAAAAGTAACCACACCCGCTGCGAAGTTTCCCGAAGCAACCCGAGGGAGTGGTGTGGAACGAGGCGGCTGTGTTTTAGGAAAGGGGGGCGTCAAGGACAGTTGTAGCAATGTGCCTGCTCGGTTTTCGGTGAAACTCCAGGAGACGGTATTATCCGGGCGCGTAAGAGAAGCTGCTAGAGAGAAAAGGAGGCAGGCGGAGGCTGGCGGTGGCTCGGTGGGCTGGGGCAGCGACACACGGGCTTTGCTCCGGTCGGGTCTCCGCCCCTGCACCTGCGGGCCCCCGGCGAGGCTGCACCCGCTTTCTCCGGCTCGGTCCCCGCCCCTGCACCCGCCCGCACCCGGCGGGGCTGCGCACCCGCTTTCTTCGGTTCCGTCCCCGCCCGCCAAGGCGCACGCGCTGACCGCAATTCACCTGCCAGGCCGAGCGAGGAGACAAGCTACACATTGGGAAGTCGGTCCACGTAGGAGGATGATCTTCTGGGCTGGTTTGAAGAATTTCCCCCACTTGGCAGTGATTCCCCCCCAGCCTCTATGCTGGGCCCCGACGCACAGGGCGGAGGCAGGTCTGTTGAGAGCCCCCTCCCCACCCCACCCCCACCCCCGGGAGCTGCCACCTCCCAGGTCTTCCTCATCTTCTCCCGCTGTTTACTTTTGTAAAAGAAGGGATTCCTGTCGGCTCTTTGTCCCTCGGGGGCAGCGGCGTCTGTCCCCACGACGGCCTGGCCGGGCACGTGGGGACATGTCGGGGAGGAGTGGCGACTGCGGCCGGCCGTCAGGGCCAAGCTCTAAGGGGCCCCACTGAGGCAAAGAGCCGCTCGCACCCGTGTCCCCACAGCCCAACCTTCCTTGAGGGGTTCCCCGGGAGGGGTTCCCTTTCTTGGCTGGTAGCCGTGGGAGGAAGCAGCTCGCAGGAGAGACCTCTGGGGTGAGGACCCTTCCCAGGGGGAAAAACGTGGGTGGAGAAGATACTGGAAGAACAGCTTTTATTTTTTAGAGCTTCTTTGACTTTAAAACCTTCCTTCTAACGGTCTTTTTCGGCCAATCTCCTGTCTCAAGTTCAAGAGATGAAGGAAGAAAAAGCTTAGAGGATCGTTCCTTCGATGCTTCTGATGCGTCTCTTTCAGACCCAACCCACAGCCGATGTGGGATAGCATCGCGAGGGTGAAGGATCATGTTCCAGGAAAACGTGTTCGGAGGACTTTGAGGATTGTTTCAATCTTTCTTTTTTCTTTTTCTTTTTTTTATAGGTACCTAGAGAGCGTGAAGAGAAAAAAGTGAGCCCGACGAGCCAGCCAGGAGTCGAACCTAGAATCTTCTGATCCGTAGTCAGACGCGTTATCCATTGCGCCACTGGCCCGCGCCTGCTCGGGTGGCCTCAGTGTTAGTATTTTCGTTACTTTACACAATTCACACCAGACGAGGAAGTGGTTGACCAGGAACAAAATCTGTACCAATTCTGGGAAAGCATAATTGATTTTATGACTTGCTTGCACAACACATTTACATAAAATGTTTTCATTGAAGACAGAGGGCGACCTGCACTTCTCTGACGGTCCCCATGGGACGCTTGTTTGGTGCTTCGGGGCTGTTTGCTTTGCTTCGTTTTGGTTTGGCTTTTGCTTGAACAAACCTCCACGGACGCAGGGTTCACGTTCCCTCTGGACTCTGTCTTCACTCCAGCTTATCCTGGTGCCCGGCTTTGGGGCTCTTCCTCACCGCCCCGCCCGCAGACGTCGCCCACAAACTGCAAGAAACACCAGATGCAACAAGGAGGCGAGAATTCAGTGGAAGTATACATTTGAAGATTCGCATTTGACGGAGAAACTCGGAAACCAGGAACTCATTTACTAACAAACGCAAAATTGGCTTAAATTGTACTTGGCTCTTCGAGGGAGGCAGAATAGTTGCCAGCGTGAGCAGGCGTTCGTCAGATTTCACAGCCTCACGATCAGGCAGCCGGCGTTTTTGAGCTCTCCAAGGCCGGATCTCGGCGTGGACGGTGGAGACGCGGAAATCTGGAGGTTCTCGGGCGCCCGGACCAGGGAAGGGGAGGGTGGAAGTCAGACCGGGCTGGTGGCCCAGGCACCTCAAACATTCAGGGTTATGAATCGGGACCGTGGCCGAAGGGAGGGGGCCGGTTGGGACCCTCACCAAAAAGCTGCGACGCTGTGAGCAGGATTTGAACCTGCGCGGGGAGACCCCATTGGATTTCGAGTCCAACGCCTTAACCACTCGGCCATCACAGCCCCCGTGGAGAAGGCCGCACTCGCTGGACTGAAGACAAGTGTCTGTCGTTGACCGGGCGGCGTGGCGGAAGAGATAGGGGTGGCTGATGCCGGAGGGTCCCCTCAAAACCTTCTTCAACTTCATGGCTCTTTCAACTTTTCAGATATTTAGGCAAAAATCTTGGCAACACGCTTGACTTCAATTATTCTTTCATTCCACACAGGTGCGGGAATTCTCTTTCCCTCTGCCCTCAGAAGCATCTAGATCCGAAAATGCTGTCACCACCCAGCTGCTAGCAGCCTGGTGCACAGCGCCTGCACGTCTAACGCGGAATGTGCTGCAAGCATCTCCGAACGGGTCCCGCATCCGGCCTTTCCAGCCCTCACCCAACACTCCACACTCCACTTGATGGCCCCGCTGTGCTCACAACTCAGTGGCGTCCCCTCCTTTCATCGGAGTAAGCGCCCAAGTCCCCACCTGGGTTTCCGGGCCCCCGAAGACCTCGGGTGTCACCCTGCGCCCCTGCTCACCCGGCTGCAGTCGCTGTCAGCCTCGTTCTTCGCTGTAAGCATCAGGCTCCTCGCTGTCCCGTGCTTTGCCCTGCCCGGTCCCAGCCCCTTACCTACTGCAGGTGTTTCCTCAAATCACACCTGAAACTCACACCTGAAACTTTCACCTCCCCTCTTTCCAGTGCTTCTCCTCATTCTCTGCTTTGTTTTCCCCCATGTCACTCATAATCACTGTAACACACTGTGTAACTTATTTATTTTGGGTGGGACCATGTGAGTTAGTTCATGGGACCATGGGACCGTGTGTTGAAATGTGAGTACTCCTGGCTCCCCATTACACGCTTATCCCTTCACATCCTTTTGGATATGCGTGTATTTTCTTCAAATTCCCAAGGCCCCGATGTTCACAATTTCCATATGTAGGGAAGAAGAACGTTCCCTCTCTTCTCTTAGGCTGGGGGCTGGGGCCTACGAACGCAACTGACAAAAGACAGACGAACCGGAGAAAAGGTTTACAAAGTTTGTTGATGTTGTTGTTGTTTTTTTTTTTCTTATTTTAATTTTACAGGCGTGAAGGCTTCACGTAAAAGAAGTGAGAACCCGAAGAAGCAGTTAGACTGGAAAGCTTTTATGCCATTTTAGCAAAGGGTGATACATTGTAGGGAAGCGGGCAGACCCAGAAAAGGGGAGCGTGGGCTCCAAGGGGCAACAGTTGTGGGAAGGAAAACAGCGGGGAAAGAATGGAAGACGGGGTTGGTTCGCGGTTTATTTCCTCAGGCTCCTCTTGGCGCTGACTTCCTACCTCCAGTCATCGGGGTGGTTCTCTCTCTGGCAGGACGTGGGGGGTGGGGGGAACCTTCACCAAGGGACACTTATGTCCTGTTTCAGGCACACAGGAGGACAGAGGGCTCTTCCTGTTTGCTTTTTCTCAGTTGCCCTCAGCTCAAGATCATCCTTATACTAAACTGACGTATCTGGGCGTAGCAAATGTTCGCGTGTGTTTTTAAGTCTGAGACCCCAGAAAGGAAGTGCAGGTTCACGTCTAAAAGGATGTAGGCTCAAGAGCAAAACCAGGGCCAGCGGCTGTTTCCGCCCGGTTTCGAACCGGGGACCTTTCGCGTGTTAGGCGAACGTGATAACCACTACACTACGGAAACCCCGTGATGGGAGAGCTCAGTAAAAGTAAATATTTCTTGATGCCCCCAGGTCTTTTTCGTAGGGGAATTTCCCCTTTACAAAATTAACAATGTCCAATCCCAGGAGAAATGCGTTCACCAAATGTATCTACCATAACGTTCAGAGAAGCCTGTTTAGCCAAAAAAATTGGAAACTACCCCAGTGCCCATGAAGGCTTTCTACAGAAAATGACCCTTAATCTGAGACTTCATAGATGAAAAGACTATGAAGCATGATGCACAGACGTCAGAAAGGGGGGTCTCGTCATTGGGAACTGAGTGGAGTGGGCATGATCTTGGGAGGCGGGGAATGGTGGGTGGGCGGGGATGGAGGCGGGGCGGGGGGGGGGAAAGGTCACGAGGCAGGTCGGTGGATGTCCAAGGATTTGAAGGAGGGCATGGAAAGAAATGAGATGAAATGGGAATATGTGGGCCAGACCAGAGACGATGAGGTGTGTGCCTTCCACAGAGGGGAAGGTATAATTTAATCTGAACGTGATGAGACAGGTTGGAGCCTAAGCTTTAATTCTTGGAGTGTAGATGTCATCAGTGAAGATTTCCTTAAAAAAAAAAAAATCAAGGTGTACTTTACACTATTAAAATGCACTAATCTGAAGGATACAGCTCAATGAAAAAAATAAAAGTCACACCACCTCATTGATTCATGAAGCCCAGCAAATGACAGCCAGGATAATCATAAGGGAAATCATAACCACCTAAATTATATTGAAATGCTTGGAAACCAAAGATTTAAAAAATCTTAAAAAGGAGGTGGAGAGAAAAGATAATACATTTTAGGTTAAACAAAGGTTAAATGGAATAATAACTATTCAAAGAAACACAGAAAAAGAGGAACATAAAAAGGGGGGACAAATGGACAAAAAATAACTTGACGATGGACTTAAATCCAAATATAAATAACTTCATATCATGTAAGTGGGATAAACACGTAATTAAGTGGCAGAGATCGGCTGGCAGAATAGCAAAACAGGAAAAACCGGAGCCAACTGTTCCCTGCTTACAAGAGACGCGCAAGATGACTAATGATGACAGGTTGAAGGTAGAGTGACGAGGAAAGCTTACCTTGAAATCACTAGGCATTAGAAAGCTCGTGTGGCCATATGAATATCAGACAGAGTAGACCTGAAGGTAAAAAGCAAGACCAAGGTTAAAGAGAAACATTCAACAACAATTAAATGATCAATTCACCAAGGACACTTATTAATTCTTGGATGAAGCGAAACTGAGAAAATTAAAATAAGAAATAGAACAACCACGACTATGGTTGGTGATTTAAAAGACCCCTTGGAGTAGCTGGTGAGAAGCTGAAAGAAAAGGGGAAATAAGTAGGATATAGAAGATTTAGGCCATGGCTAGTAACTTAGCAATTTAACCTCATTAGCACTTTTAAGACACTACGCCTAACTCTTGCAGAATACACATTATTTTCAGGTGCACCTGAAAAATTCACCAAAACAGGGCCATCGAACAAGTCCCCCAAATTTTTGAAGGACTAAAATAAACCTTCAGATATTTTCTGACAACAGAATTAAATAGGAAGTCAGTAACAAAAAAGTAGAAAATGCCCAGATATAGTGAAACTTCAGCATGACTCTTCTATATAAGCCACAAGTCAAAGTCAAGGTATAATGGAAACCAGAAGGTAATTCTAACTAAAAGCAACTAGAACAATACTTAGTGGAAAATATACAGGTTTACATGCATATATTAGAAAAAGAAGAGAGGGTTAAAATTGGGAAATTTTAAGAAGGAAGTGGTGTCTTGTATTTTAAGACAGAGACTTTGGTGTGTCGAGAATGGCTTTCGATGGCCAATCTGGAAGACAGGGACAGCTAAGAGATGTTGAAGACCCAAAGAGGGACCAATAGAAGGACAGATGGCAAGGACATCTTACGCGTGTTGAAGGCACAATCAACAAGACTTTGTGGTGACTTCATGGTGGGAAAGGCAGTGGGAGGAATCGAGGTTAATTTTAACCACAGGTTTCCAATGGGATTGACGTCAGTTGAGTTTAGGGTGTACTGTGCTAATAGTGCCTATGTGAAATCTAAGTGCAGATGGAAATAATGAGTTTCAAGCTTGGGCGAGATCTGTTTTGGATGTGGATATTTGGGGAGATCAGCTCCAGGCAGGCCGCCAAGATGCTTAGAGTTGATGAAGAAATTCTAAAGGATGAAGGATCAACTCCAGAGATTCTGCAATGGGTCAGCGCTGGGGACATCGGCCCTGGAAAGCGCCAAGGTGCTTGAGATTTTTTCCAGGTGTAATCATGGTGTAGGTACAAGGCTCAAGAACTTAAAACTTAACCATCTGAGAGTGTTTGACACTCCTAAGTTTGATGTGCTGTTTATGTGGAATTGTAGACACAGAGTCAGCATTAAACAATACCAACACAGAGAAGAACATTAAACTCAACTCTTATGGAGTCCATTAGATTCAAATCCACTTTAAGGAGTTTTAATAAGATATTAGTCTTCTAACACCTTTGCATTTCCTGATGCTCAAAAATCAACAAGAAAGTAATCAATCCTTTCTTAGTCATCAGTAATTTCTTAGTAATACAAAGAATATCTGAAAGGGTGTTTTCACAGTGGTTGAATCTCTGTCACTTGATCTCAAATGGCAGGGCAGAGGGGCAAACCTCAGCTAGGCTAGGTGAGGCTCCTTGCCTTTCCCTGATATATCACCCCTAGAACAGATATTCTGAGTCTTTAAATTACTCTTACGATGTACAGGATATGCGTCTCAAAGGCGTGAGTATTCCCCAGGTAATTTCAAGTTGGTACCTACCCACCCGGAGAAAACACGGGAGGTTAAATCACAAAAGCCAGAAAGAAAGCTGAGGTACAGGCCCCGCTGGGATTCGAACCCAGGATCTCCTGTTTACTAGACAGGCGCTTTAACCAGCTAAGCCACGGAGCCAGGTACAGTGGGCCCCTAAGTTACATATTATTTCAGTATGATTTCACACGCCTCAACTGTAATGAACTTAGTAACTAGTTCACCAGACGTTTCAGAAATGAAAGAACAGACATGTCTCAGTCAAAACCAAAGAAGAATGTTCTCTTGGAAGGATGAACAGAGGGCCTGGATCGAAATGATTGTCTCTTTTTGGATCGTTGTTTCAAGGTGGACACCACTAGACCCACTGAAGTCTGTTGGGGACACAGACCTTTGTTGAACCCTAAAGGAAAAATGACTTGACTTTCTACTAATCATCCTTTTCTCTTAACCACACCTGCTCTCTCCACTATTAGTGTGGAAAAGGAGAGGTCGCTGGTCAAAGATTAGCACGTGTCTGACACATGGCTCTGAAAGAACGGTGAGGATTTGTTTGCGCCTGTCAGATGGCCCTCCAAAATGGTGGCACTCCTTTCTCCACTCACAGATGTTGACCGCCCACGGTTCACTCACGGCTGGGTTGGTCTCTGGGAACTTCCTCCACAGAAGAGGCACCTTGCTCAAAGTTACACCCACCTTCGAGGGGTGCTCACATCCAAGACTGGGTGATGTTAGAGTACAAGTCTTCCCCCCACCCTCCTCCGCCTCAACGCAGGACATTCCTGAAGCGCCATTCCGAGCTCAAATCCCCCTGAGACATCAGCTTGAGGCCTCTGTTAAACTACACGCAGCTCAGCTTCTGCCTCTTCCCAATCCCACTTCCCTCACCCTCTCGTATTTACTGATTCTGAGAGCGTTCCCCATGAACTCAGAGCGTTTCCCAGGGAACTGACCCTTGACAAAAGGCAAGTAATGACTGACGCATACTTTGGTCTCTAGAGGTCAAAGTGAAGTCTGAATGGGGTCCAGACTTTCAGAAATCATTTACCCTAGCAAGTGCCCCGGGAAAACAAGAATGATAATGATATTAATCTTCTACTCTACAAACTTTCAGAATTCCCACCACAGAATAACAACAAAAAGTATGAAGATACCCGCTAGTTGCTTCAAACGGTATACACAGTTGCCAAAGGAGTGCTAAATGGCCAGAAGAATGATTTATATGTATGATATTAAACGCAAATACTTGAAATGGAAAGTTAGGAAATAAAAGGTAAAGTTAGCTGGTCAAAGGATATGGTTCTCATTTCTAGGGAGAAATAGCGCATATCAAGTCCTAAACACCTTACATACTACAGTGCATATCCGAGAGAAGCCCATATAATACATACACGTGCTCACAGGTACTTATAAATGGGGGGGAAAGAAGGCTTTGAGAATGTGCACAGACCGGTGAACTTCGGAAAATATTAGTACCCCTGGCTTAGAAAGCGCCGTGGTGGGAAGCCAGGGGGAAGCGGGACCTGGCAGAGAGCGGAGGATGGCAGGACTCCGCGCCCCGCGCCCCCTGCCGGCCCCTCCCGCGTGGGCGCGTCCCGGCAGGTGCATCAGGCCGTGCTGGGAAGGGCGCGCCTGCTCCGAGGTTTCCCTCCTTCCTCCGGAGTCGCCCGACGGGGGCCTCGGCTCCTCCTCCGGTTTCAGTCCCGGCGCTGCTCCCGGGCCCAGGACGCGCCCCGCCTCCCCCTTCCCTCCGGCTGGGTTCGGGAGCTCGGGTCGCGCTCCGGGTCCCGGTGGGTCAGCAGCCCCGCAGACCCCAGCCCCGCTCTCGGGCGCCACCACGCGTCCGGGAGCCACACTGCAGCTCCAGCTCGGCGGCACTGAGGGGCGGACTCGGCGCGGCGCTGCGCGGGGTCCGAGGTGCGGCGTCCCCAGGGTCCGGGCGGAGCCGGCCTGTCTCGACGGTCCCCGGGAGCGCCGAGGCGCCTGGATCCCGCTCCCTGACGTTGGCCTGAATCTTCTCGGGTTTTCCCGGAAGAAGCCCGATCCCTTGAGGCCGAATATGGAGCTTTCCCCCTCCCTTCTCCCCCCCTCGGCCCCTCCAGACGGGAAGGACGCGAGGAATGGGAGCGATCCTCTCTTCTCCCCGAGATTAGCCTCGAGGAAGCAATGCTGTTTGAGTGCCGTTTACCGTGGGAAAAAGCCCTTGCGTGTCCTGGCCGGTTAGCTCAGTTGGTTAGAGCGTGGTGCTAATAACGCCAAGGTCGCGGGTTCGATCCCCGTACGGGCCAACTTTTGCGCTACACGTGGAGGGTACCCGCGGGCCTGCACACCCTCTGGGAGCGGGCTTTGCTGGGTGAGCGAGTCTCCGAACTTCTTTGCTGCGGTGCTGGCCCCCAAGGTGGGCACAGTCCCCGCCCCCAGCTTGCCGGTGCCCTGCACCTGTCTCGGCCCCCCAGCGCTCTCGCACACTAGCGGGGGCGACAGAGCAGAGGGCTTAGTTTTCCTGTGACGAAACTCTTCCGGAAGGAGAAAAACCTGAATTATTTGTTTCCTCTGAAAACCAGTTGTGGAATCGCCCTTCCTACCACTCACCGTGGGTCATTCTGCATTCCCCGGTTCAGTCTAAAAGACAAAAAGGACTACAAAATGAGAAAAATCTTCCAAAACTTTAATAGTAAGGATTGACAAAGATCTTTGTTTCCTACACTCTCACACTTATTCTGACATGAAAGGGTTACATAGCTTGAAACGTTATTTGAGGTTTCTGTTTTTGCGTTAATGATACATACATTGATGGTTTTGAAGAAAGAAACTTTAAAAAGATAAATGCAAACGTTTCCCTTTCAGCGGTATTCTTCCTTAGCCCACTTCTCACCGTCGCCTTCTGTAGGTCAACTCTGTTCTTAACTTCTCATTTATCCTTATTGGTTTTCATATATACATATATACAAATAAATATTTGTATTTATTATTATTTTTTCTTCTTTTGCCCGCAAAAGATTCATAATCATTTACCCATTGTTTGCCCTTGCACTTTTCTCTTAGTATATCTTGAGTATTTCTAATTGCACTCTCCACTTTGTACGCAGTCAAAAATTAAAGCTTCTTTTCTTTTTTTTTTTTTTTAAATTTTTTTTTCAACGTTTATTTATTTTTGGGACAGAGAGAGACAGAGCATGAACGGGGGAGGGGCAGAGAGAGAGGGGGACACAGAATCGGAAACAGGCTCCAGGCTCCCAGCCATCAGCCCAGAGCCCGACGCGGGGCTCGAACTCACGGACCGCGAGATCCTGACCTGGCTGAAGTCGGACGCTTAACCGACTGCGCCACCCAGGCGCCCCCCAAAATTAAAGCTTATTTTCAAATGAGTTGGTCCTGCCAGCCAGGAGTTGAATCGAGAAATTTCCCAACATCATACAAAGTGTCGGGTTTTCCAACACAGGGAAGGAGGTAGTGGAAATGATATCCTTAATTTTCTCTAATGTGAACAAAGCGCTTTCTTTCTCAAGCCATATCACATTTAGAGACTTGAATAGGCACTCCTAAGCTGCTCACTTATCGAACAAAATTACAATTTTGACAAACGTGTATCGATCTTTCACTCTTCAGTATGGCACTGTGTTGTCCTTCATGAAAAGATGTGAAGGAAATATGAAGTGACAGACTGGAGTCCGAAAGACTGTGTGTGCATGACTATGATCTCTTTAAAACTGTCCTGCGACTAACTCTCATGTGGTTTGGGGGGAAATGGGTAACGTAAGACAAGGGGCAAACGTGGAAAATGTGTTCCCAATTGTTGAAATTGGATGAAGAGTACATAGGAGTTCTTTGTATTACTTTTGCTTTTTTTTTTTTTTGTTTCTGTAAGTGTGACATATACGTTTTTTAAAACTTTAAAACTAAAGAATCAATAAGAATGTTTCACACACATGCCTCAGGACATTATTAAATGTGCTAAATAGTCATTCCCTTTAGATGGTGGAGTTGTGAACCATGTTTAGTTTTTTCTTTTTGCTTAGCCACATTTTCTCAATGAGCCCCTCTATGTACTTATATAATGTAAAACAAACAACAACAAAATTTAGAAAAAAACAAAGAGAGAGAGAAAAAAGAATCATCAATCTGTAGGATGTTTACACTCGTTATACTTCTTTTCCTTATTGGGTAACTAAATAAAAGGAAGTAACCTACTAAGTAATTAAAGTGAAATTCCCAGAGAGAATCCCCATGCCAATAGTGCAGGGTACATGGCTGACATACGCTCAGAGTTTCTTATCTAGACGGGAGTTTTCAAGTCCACAGTTCATATTCAGTATCAATGATGAGATAATATTAATTTAAAATTGGAGCAATTAATATTCTAAGGTACGATTCGAGATGCTGTGAGCTTGGTTATTTGAATAGGACGATTCCTTGGAATACGATCATCCGCTGACAAAATGACAAACGTGCCTTTGAGAAACAGCATAGTGACTTCGTTAAGAGGAAGTTCTGTAGAGCTATCTGATCAGAATGCTGACTCAGTTTTTTATCTGTAAAATGAGCATGATTATAATATCCACCTCATAGGTTTGTTGTTATGTTTCAATATGTTAACTCATTTAAAACACATAAATAGTGCTTGATACATAGTAACTGTTATATAAGATTTTAGTTACAACTGTTATTTTAAACTGTAAGATACTGAAAGACTGGGGCTGAAGTATACTGTAGCAACTCTGGGATCAACCCAAAACTGCTGGTCCCTTTTATTGCTATAACACTGTGCAGGATCAGAAAAATTTTTGCCTCCTTCCCATCTAGGTTCTTTGGCTGGTCTAGTAATTAAATTGAGATAAGACTGCTCCACAGGAGGAAGATAAGTTTAATTTTATACATGTGAGAACCCCGTAAAGAAAGGAAACTCAAAAATGTGACCAAAGCAGGAAGCTTTCCTACCGTGTAGGCAAATAAACAATCAATTTGTGAAGAACTGACAGCACAAAGGGGTTTGGACTTGGGATAATTAACGGTGGAGAAGTGACAAGGTTTATTTGTACAGGCTTCTCAAACAGAATCTTGTAGACCCCGGATCGTCATCTCTAGTGCTAAGGATGTCCTCTACCTTTCTGGTACAGGGAGGGGACCCTTCACATGGGAGACTTCGCTCCTGCTCTTGGCAGGACAAAGGAGGGTCAGAGTGTTGTTCGTGCATGAATTGTTGCTCAAACACGTTTAGTTACAAATAACCAGTATGTTCAAATGACATGTTTTGGGGTGTGATATTCTGCTCACCTTCAACCGCATTCACTTCCAAATTCAACTTATGTTCTTCTCTACCTGTCCTAAGAATCACTGGTTGTTTCATCTCAGATCCGACTTCCCCGTTTGCTCGCACAAAGTTTTGTCCATTCCTATTTCCTGGGTTCTTTTAAAAAAACTTTTCATGTTAACTTTTTTTCTAGCTCAGGTGCATTATTGTAGTCAAGCGTCTCTTGTTTATCATTGACATTTGATTTGCATTATTTCCTTGTGGAAGGAAGCTTTTAATTTTGCTCATTACTGGGCCCCCATATGTACGTAATTAAACTTTGGGGTTTCTCCTCCTGTTGATCTGTCTCATGTAAACTTAATTCTTAGACCAGCTAGAAGAAACTTGAAGGGTAGAGGAAATTCTTCCCCTCCATCAGCACAGCAACTCAAAGGCCATGAAACCAAGTGAATAGGCCGTACCGTAGAGCCAGATGACCAGTGTGGCTGGTGAGGGAAAGGGTCTGGGTCTCTGGCCTGCCCTGCCCATTCCAGTCTCTGCTCGATCTCTAGCTTCAGGTGGTCCAGCTGAAAATTTTCCTTTTGTGAGGTAGGTTGGCTGATCTATGGGCTTTGGCATTAGGAAATAAGGAAGAAGCTGGTGAAGGGTGGCACACAATGCCAGCCCGAAACATGCCCCTGGGGCGCAATGGTCATTTTGAGCGAAACGCTTTTGAAAAGCAGCAGATGCAAGAAAAACACTCCAGCCTTTCTTCTTATTCTTAAAAGTAGGAGATAACATTCTCCTGTGAAAGATGTCTTTAAATATTGCTTTAAAATATTATCTCGATTGGTGATTATCTTGATTCCTTTTACCAGGAGAAGAGTAACATTCTGATTCTCAAGGATAGAAAGTGGAGGCTGAGGGAAATCCGTACAAACAAACCTTGTTAAATTCACCCTTATCTTCTGGTCACTTCACCCAGTTAACTCCCTAGCCCCTGCCACCTTGCCCCATCACATTTTCTTAATTTTACTGCTCTTTGTCCAATTCCGTGCAAGCGTGTGCAACTCTAACTTTGGGACATTCCCTGTGAGGCCTCCCGTGTCACATAAATGTTAAATAAAGTGCGTTGTTAATTGTCTTTACATTATAGGGGCCCACATCGAGAACTCAGGGCAGAAGGAAAGATTATTTTCCTTCTCTTCATTGAGGTGAGAGACTGGTTTTCTGCTGTGTGCATTCTTAAAAGTCCTTGGGAAACAAAACCCAGACTGGAAAACCTCAAGTTTCTTCTACAAATAAAAGGGGGGAGAGAGAGAGAAACTATAGATTCAAAGAACTGAAGAAGCATATATGTCCAATCACTTGTTTTTTAAAATGTGTATGTGTATCTTATATACATGCTTCTTATAGTCTAGATTATATAGAATATTATAATTTTAATACCTCTGTATAATTATATTATACAACACATTTATAAGATATATCAAACGTGGCAAAATTGGAACAATAATTGAATGCTTGATCTTATTTTTGTTATATTTAGGTGTGATCATTATACTGTGATTATGTTTTTTAAGGGTCCTTATCTTTTAGAGATACATAAGGATTAGCCTTGTGCCAGTCATAGTGGAGCCTGAGACAAAAGGAAAATCAGTAATACTGATTCTCTATTAAGAATTTTGATATTGTATTCATTATGGATCTTTTGCATTAATTTTGATTTTTAAAATATTGCTTTAAAATATTATCTCGATTGGTAAGCTTTTTGGTAGCCTTGCAAATTTTGTGCCCAAGGCAGAGCTCACTTGCCTCACCCTAGCCCCGGCTGTGCTAAATTTATGGAAGATTCATGTCTGAGATTTACTGCAAAGTGTTGGGGGAATGAGGGTTGGGGTTATAGATTACTAAAATTGCCATCAATTGATAATTATTGAAAGGGTTAGATATGGTTATCGGATTCATTATACGAGTCTCTCTTTGTATGCATACTTCTGAAGTTTTCCAAACAATTTCTGGCAAATCCAACCCCTCCGGGCCCAGGTCGAAGGTAAGGAGGAGAGAGAAAGGCAGGCGGAGCAACTAACCATAGAGGCGCAGACTCCTCCCAGGTTCCTAGAGCGGACCGGAAGTGACGCCACAGAGGGAAGCCTAGCCGTCCCGCTCGGCGGTGGACTCGGAGGTGGCTGTGCGGCGGGGAGCTCCCGCGGAGTTGGACGCCAGTTCTTCGATCCCGGGGCCCCAGCCGGACCCCCTCTGCGCTTCGAGGCTGCTCGAGGAGGGCCGGGCTTCGCAGCCTACAACCTGACGAGGGCGGGACGTGGGGGCAACTGTCGTGGACGTGGGTCTGGGACACGAGCTGGCCCCCCACGGTCCCTGTCCTCGCTTGGGAAGCGGCCGGCGCGGGGCAAGGCACGGAAGGGCCTCTCCTCGGCCTTTGGGAGGGAACCGAGTGCGCGGATGACCGGGCCGAGAGGCGACCCTGGCCCGGGAGCCGAAGGCACCTCCCCGCCCCACCAGGGGAGGTCCCTCCGGAGCAGTGTGGCCTTTTCCCTGCCGAGGAGGGTTCGGGGTCTTGAGCGGTAGGTGCTGGAGTTTACTGCCCCAGATAACAGCATCTTCTGGAAGAGTATTCCGTGGGAGGCGGAAATGTGGCTGCGTTCAGGGACCGACGATTCTGGGCATCGGATGAGTACGAGATGGTAGTTATGGGGCGGGGGTTGGGGGGACAGGTGGTCATCACTACTGCAGCCCCTCTGTCTCAACAGCCGGCCTCGACCTTGAGATCATCTGAAGTGTCCGTGTGCGGACGGTGGTGGTCACGCCTGGCTGCTGTCCGAGCCCCCTCTTTATTCCGGGCAGAAACCCTTCTTTGACGCGGTTCCTGGTGGAGACGTTGTGGCTTAACCGGCACTTAATCCGTTGGCCCAGGGAAATTTACCAGCACGGTACTGAGTCACAAACTTGGGTCATACAAGCAACGAGTAGAGGGAAAGAATCTTACCTCTTTTTATCGAATTTGAAGAACGCCGCGATATCTTTCTCGGTTTAAGCAGAGTTTTCTTCAGCAAAGGTGGAATCCGTATAAGGATTTCCTGGCACTGTTAGGAGCTCGGTGATGGAATCTTAGTATCTTTTCTGTCAGGAGTTAATGTGGAAATCCAGCGATGTTCTTGAAAGCTCTAGTGATTGGGGGAAAAAATGACCTTTGTTCTGTTGCAGTAATTACAACAACAGGTGGAGGAATTGTATGCCAGCTGCTCCTGAACCGGTTTACACGTGTGTTCCTTCATCCTCACAACCCTGAGCGAGAGATGCTTTTGTTAAATCCATTTTCACGCTGGCTCGGTGAGTAGTTCAAGATCCCATCGCTAGTAAGTGGCAGAACCCAGGGTTTGAATTCATGTCCGTCTGACATCAAAGCCTGTGTTTTTTTACTGTTAAGCCAGTGGGGTGCTTCTGCTATAGGCTCTCATTTTTTTTTTTTTTAATTTTTAAACGTTTTTTTAAAATTTATTTTTTGAGAGGGACAGAGACAGAGTGAGCGAGGGAGGGGCAGAGAGAGAGGGAGTCACAGAATGTGAAGCAGGCTCCAGGCTCTGAGCTGTCAGCACAGATCCCGATGCGGGGCTGGAACCCACGAACCGTGAGATCATGACCTCAGCCGAAGTCGGATGCTTAATCGACTGAGCCACAGGCGCCCCTTATATATATTTGTTTTTGAAAACCCAATTTATTCATGTGTTTCAAAATGAAAATAATAAAGAAGGTACACAGTAAAGTCTCACTCCTACCCTCCCTCCCATCCACACCACTCCCTTCCCCGGCATAGCAAACAGGGAACCGTTGTTGTTAGTGTTTTTAGTTGTCTCTCCAGAATTCCCTTGTGGAAATACAAGCAAATACAAAGATATGTTATTTTCACTCTTTCTTTTTTTTTTTTTTTTTTTAAAGTTTGCCATTTATTTTTTTTTTAATTTTTTTTTTTTTCAACGTTTATTTATTTTTGGGACAGAGAGAGACAGAGCATGAACGGGGGAGGGGCAGAGAGAGAGGGAGACACAGAATCGGAAACAGGCTCCAGGCTCTGAGCCATCAGCCCAGAGCCTGACGCGGGGCTCGAACTCACGGACCGCGAGATCGTGACCTGGCTGAAGTCGGACGCTTAACCGACTGTGCCACCCAGGTGCCCCTCACTCTTTCTTATATGTTATGTGACACTCGCTTTTTTCCACTTAACGTTATATCTTAGAGATTTCCGTATTAGTAAAGACAGTTTATTTATTTATGAATAAACTATTATGATACATTAGGTATATATTTTGGTCTTCCTCCATGGTTCTTGGCTCGTAGCTCCCAAAACCTTTGTCATTTCCTAAGAGACTAGAGTAAGAGGGGCATCTTTGGTTATAATATTTGGTGTTACACTTGGTTCCTGAAATAGCTTTTGAGTGCTAAATGTGAAAAGAGTATCTTTTATTATTCATCACGAACTTCTTTCAGCCACACCTGAGCCTATGTTAATGAAGTGACTTTTTTGGAAAGCTCTAGGAACCGGATTTTGAGATTAGAGTATTGGAACTTTCAGCTCTACCCCCTGACCTCCAGGAAGGGAATGGGGCTGGAAGTTGAATCGACCACCAGTGGCCAACGCCTACATGCTGTGCTGTCTGTCTTGTATCCAAATTTGTTTCTCCTTTGGTTTCGCCACCGTAATAGCTAGAGAGCCAGAAAGTCTTTCCTTCCCCAACTCCCTTGTAGTTGGAGTAGCTGGCACGTGACCTGGGTCTGACCGTTGAGATTCAAGTGGAAATCACTTGTGAGGGGCTTCTAGAAACATTTCTTTAAAGGGAGTGACTTCTCTAAAGAGAGTAAAGTCTTTGCAAAGGTGGAGGGTGACTTGGCCGTCATGCTCCATCACCTCCTTAGCCTGTGCTTTGCTCTCTATCTGGAATGCAGACAGGATTCCGGGAGGAACAGAAGCGCTCATGGGTCTGTGACGACGAAAGCCATAGGACAACGGCAGTTAAGCAAGAAGACAGAAGGTGGTTGGGAACTTCGTGACTTTCTTGAACAGTGGTGCCAGCTCTAGATGATTTACCTGAGGACTTCTTGATAAATGACATACTTACCCCAGAGAAAAACTAGACTTTTCTGTTGCAGCGAGTCCTGTCCTAACTGACCACCCGGCGGGTAAGTAGTAGCCCCTGCTGTGTGCCACGGCACTTGTCACCACGCTACGTACTAGCCCCGAAAGTCCTCGTAATGATCTCATGAGATAGACCGGACGTTCTCCAAGCGCGGTCCCCGAGCCAACAGCGTTAGCATGACCTGGAAACTCGTTGGAGATGCAAATTTGGGTGTCTGACCCCAGACCTTCTGAATCAGACTCTGGGAGCAAGGGTCCAGCAATCTGTTTTAACAAGCCTTCTAGGTGATTCTAATGCATACTGAAGTTCGACAGATTCATCTCTGTAGATAGAGTACTGTCCCCATTTTACACATAAGTAGACGGAGCCGAACGTAAGTGACTTGCCAGTGTCCTAAAACTAGTAAGACGAACTACTAGTGTTTCTATAATGACTACGTTACATCCCATGTTAAGAACTCCTATTCTAGAGAAGTGATCTCCAGAATTTGAAAGCATACCCCTTTGAGAGATAATAGATAATGCACCCCCTTGAACATTTTTACATTGACCTATAAAATTCTGTCATCCATTAAAAGAAATAATTTGCTTTAACATCTGAAATTTTACATCCTCGTCTTTTGTGCCTGAACTTGTATTTTCATTCGCCACCCCACAAAAATAAATTCTACTGTAACATGGCTGTTTTTGGTCTACCCTGTCTTCTCTGCAACAAAATAGTATAAACAGTGAACTTAATTTTTTTTTAAAGTTCCATTGACCATAATAACTTTAAGAGTTCATTTGCTTTCAGCATTAAGTTATAATTTTTATTAGTGTAAAATCAAGTCATTGTGGATATATTTGATTATTAACTTATTTGATAGGTTAATAAAGTAAAATTGAGTTGCAAATTCACTCTTAATGAGATGGATGTGGCTAAGATTTTCTAATTAATGCATGTATCTGTGGATGAATATTCCTCATTGCGAGAATGGGACAAGTTCAGTATCAATTTTATGTCTATTTTCATTACTGTAGATGAGAGACTATATCAGTTTATGTGAATCGGTAGGTAGGAATTCAAGGATTTTGAAGTAGGAACGCTATTCTAATTTTTCCGACACCTGCATTACATGCCCAAATCACATTATGCGTCATAAAAATGTTTGTTACTCTGATTCTGACAGCTGGGTTAGACCCTCCTCACTTCTGTGCAAAGCAAATAGAGTAGAAACCATTTTGTTACAAGTCATGTAAGGCTCACTTGCTCACTGACGCCGTTATCTCAGGGTCCTCTCACGAGACGCTTTGAGGAGGCTCTGCCTCTTGGGTCAGCGTGAAGGGTGTGACTTGGGACGGCTGGGTGGAGAGGGCTGTGACGAAAGGGAAGGTGGGAAAGCAGCAGGTTGCGGGCGGATCGGTCACGAGTCTCGGGGGAATCCACGGTCACAGGCTGGTTCCTTTACAGTGTCTGCGTCCACGTGTTCCCAGGGGGGCACGTGCGTCCGGGTTTGAAAACTTCGGGAGCTGAGAGATAGCTCTCGGAATCATCGCTGTTATGTTCTACAGAGTTTAAACGGATAGATCCCTTCAGGTTTGAAGTCTCTCACTTGGGAAGTACGCGTTTCTGCAAAGAACAACACGGAGCCAGCCTGCAAATCGCGAATTGTACTCGGGCGTCAATACACTGCTGAGAGGTGATTGTTCTCACTTGAGTATCTCGGGGGCATCTTTAACCTTCACATATTTTGGGTAAATATTCAAATGGTCTGAATACATCCTAAATTCTGCAGACCTCTTGTCCCGGTAGCAGCAGTCACAGACCAATTCTTGAGTTCTGAGGGAGTAACCTTCGCGTCACTTAGGCCTTCTGGCCTCACCTCCGAAGGGGGTTTCTGTGGACTCAGCACGAGGGGAAGTGAGTTGAGAATCCCAGGTGTTCAGCCTGTTTCATTCTTTGCTGGCCCCACACCCTCCTGTAGTTTCTCCTGTGTCTGTACGAACTTGCTTTTCTCTCATCCGTCCCTAACTGATTCATTTCTTTTTTTATTGTGGAAAGAACACTTAACGTGAACTCTACCCTCTTAAACGTACAATAGATGGCCGTTGGCCGGAGGTCCGTGTTGCACAGCGCATTTCCGGAGCTTGATATCTTCCTTGACCGGAACCGTGTCTGTGGTAACTCCGTATGACCCCCGGCCCCCGACAACCCTCGTTCTACTCTCATTCTGTGAATTTGACCACACTGTATTCCTCAAATCGTGGAATCATGCGGTATTTGTCCTGAAGTGGCTTATTTCACTTGGAATGCTACCCTCAGGGTTCGTCCGTGTGGTGGAATAGTGGGCAATGCCACTGTTTCAGGGCTGGATAACCTCGCGTTGTCTGCAGAGACCAGGTTTTCTTTATCTGCTTGTAAGTCTAGGTGGTGTTCACATCTGGGCTACTCTGATCATTGTTGCAGTGGACACGGGAGTGCTAATCTCTCTTCCAGACCCTGATTTCGTCTCTTTCGGAGAAATCCCAGAAGTGGGGTGGCTACCGCGTGATAGTTCTGCTTCTAATATTTTGAGAAGACGCCTTCCTGTTTTCATAGCAGCCGCGTCATTTCCTTCCTACCAACAGGGTGCGGGTGTTCTGTTTTCCCCACATCTTCACCAGCACCGTTGTCCTTTTTTTTTGTCTTGTTTTTTTGATGATAGCCATCCTGACAGGTATGAGGTAGCATCTCATCGTGGTTGTGTGTGTGTGTGTGTGGTTTCGATTTGCATTCCCCTGATGATTAATGCCATTGAGCATCTTTTCATATACTTGTGGGCCATTTATATATCTTCTTTGGAGAAATGTCTTTTCAAGTCTTTAGCCCATTTTTTAAGTGGACTGTTAGTTTTTTGTTTTATTTATTGCTATTGAGCTGTAGCAGTTCCTTACGTATTTAGAGAATTACCCCTTATCAGATACATGGTTTGCAAATATTTTCTCCCATTCTGTAGGTTGTCTTTTTGCTGTGTTGGTTGTTTCCTTTGCTGTGCAGGGCGTTTTAAGTTGATGTAGTGCCACTTGTCACCTTTGGCTTTTGTTGCCTGAGCCTTTGGTGCCTTATCGATGAAATCCTTGCCAAAACCAATGTCATGGAGCTTTCCCCCGTGTTTTTCTTGTAGCAGTTTTAAAACCTCAGGCCTTACGTATAAGTTTTTACTGTACGTTGTTTGGTTTTTATATGTGGTGTAAGATAAGGGTCCAGTTTCATTCTCTTACGTGTGAATATTCAGTTTTCCATCACCATTTGTCGAAGAGACTATACTATCCTTTCTCCATCTTGTATTCTTGTTGAAGATCGGCTGACCGTAGATACATGGCTTTATTCCTGGATTCCCCACTCTGTTCTTTGGTCTGTGTGTCTGTTTTTATGCCATTACTGTACTCTTGATGACTGTATCTCTGTAGTATTTTTGAAACCAGGAAGTGCGATGCCTCTGGCTTTGTTCTTCTCAAGATTGGTCTGACTCTTTAGGGTCCTTTGTGCTTCTGTATGAATTACAGAATTGTTTTTTCAGTTTCTGTGAAAAATGCCTTTGGGATTTTGATAGGGATTACATCGCTTCTGTAGATCTCTTAGGAAGTGTGGACATTGGGACAATATTAAGGTTTCCACCCAATAGGAAGTCTGTGTGTAAGTTCTTTGTTTCATCTTTGTTTTGTAGTGTTCGGTGTACAGGTGTTTTATTTCCTCAGTTAAGTTTTTTCCTGAGTATTCTTTTTTGTAATAAGCGGGATTGTTTACCTAATTTCCTTTTTGTAGAGTTTGTTATTCGTGTCTAGTAGCACAAATGAGTTTTGTGGGCTGATATCATATCCTGTAATTTTATTGAACTCATCTGTTCTAACAGTTTAAAGTTTTTTTGATGTTTATTCATTTTTGAGAGAGAGAGAGAGAGCACAGGTGGGGGGGGGGCAGAGAGAGAGAGAGAGAGGGAGGGAGGGAGACACAGGATCCGAAACAGGCTCCAGGCTCCGAGCTGTCAGCCCAGAGCCTGACGTGGGGCTCAAACCCACAAACCATGAGATCGTGACCTGAGCCGAAGTCGGACACTTAACTGACTGAGCCACCCAGGGGCCCCTATTCTAACACTTTTTAAAATGGAGTCTTTAAAATTTTTCTCTATATTAGATCGTGTCTGCTGTAAACAGGGATCATTTTACTTCTTCGTTTCTGATCCGTATGCCTTTTCTTCCTCTTTCTTACCTAATGGCTCTGACTGGGGCTTCCGGTACTGTGATGAGCAGAGGTGGCAAGAGTGGCCGTCCTTGCCCCGTTCCTGATCTTAGAGGGAATCTTTCATTTATTCACCTTTGAGAATGATGTTAGCTGTGGGCTCATATTTGGTCTTTATTACGTTTAGGCACATCCTTCTAAACCTAGTTTGTCGAGAGGTTTTATCATGAGAGGTTGTTGAGTCTTGTCAGATGCTTTTTCTGCACCTCTTAATTAGTCCTTTATTCGGTTAACGTGGTGTGTCAGGTATTCACTGACTCCGGTCTGTCGACGATGATGAATATCCTTGCAAACCCAGCAAGTGTTTCCCAAATCTACCAGTTTTGGTGAGTCGAGTTCTGGGTTCCCCTAGGATGAAGAAACCTTTTAGTTTTTGATTGCTTAAAAAGGGAATTTGGTGGGGTGTGGGGGGTGGGGACTCAGTTGACTGTCCAACTCTTGATTTTGGCTTAGGTCATGATCCCAGCCGGGGATGGCGGATCGAGCCCCGCGCAGGTCTGTGCACTGAGCATGGGGCCTGCATGAGATGCTCTCTCTCCCTCTGCCCTCCTCCACTCACTCGTGCTCTCTCTCTCAAAAGAGAAAGTTGGGGGCGGCGGGGGGGGGTTGTCCTTGCATTGTCGCTAGTTGGTGGGTCTGTGGGGAGAAGGGATCCAGGGTTTCTTGCTCCAGAAACACCATCTTTCTTCGTGTGCCTTGACCAAGTCAGCCAGCTCCTGGAGTGCGGCCCAGGTGCTCGTGGTGGACTTTTATCCCCGCTGGCCACCTAGCTCCAGGGACCGCCCCCTGCTAGTGCCGTGGCCATCCCGGAAGCTCAGCTAGTTCCTCGCAAAGGAGCTCTGCCTCTCGACGGGTCCAGTTTTGGCGATCCCGCTTGTGATTTATCATTTCTGAGTGCTGGTGCAGTCATTCTGTGACGGGCTCGTTCATTCACCCGGTATTACAGGTGACTGCGTGCCAGACTGTTCTAGGCGAGGGGGACCCAGACCAGGTCCCTGCGCCCGGTGACCTTACGGGCTGGTGGGAGGAAACAAAAAGTAACCCTTCCGCTGGAAAAGAGCCACGAAGCAACATAAAGCGGAGTCAGCGGAGGGAGGAGGAGGAAGGACAGCAAAGGCCCCTGAGCAAAGGACTGAATGTCGATCAAACAACACTCACACGAAAGTGCTAATGCGGGGAGGTGGGCACTTAAGAGACTCCATCATTGCCTTGGCCTTGTATTTTGGAGGCCTGGATCTCAGTTGCTTAGTGGGGACAGAGAAGCCAGGAAGGGGGGCGGGGGGGAGGGGTCCAGAAGTCTTCCCCGCGCTCGGGTGTTGTGACACCTCCCCCGCCCCCAGCCCCGAATCTGTCAGCTGCTCGCCACTTACTCAGTGACCCTGACGTCGCTCTCAGTCGCGTCTGGACTTGTTCACAAGCGTGGGGTCTCCTCCTCCTTCCAGAGCAGAAAAAGGGACACTGACAAAGGATGGCTTTGTGTTGAGCGAGTGCAGAGAAAGAGAACATGAGAACATGCACTGTGCTGGCAGAAGCAGCTTAGATCGTAATGCTGGGTCCGTAAGGATTTCCCCACTTTATGATGTCACTCCGTGGGCCACCAATGAGCAGGCACAGTGGCCTGTGTTCTCAGTCTCCGACTGGTCGTTCTGCCCACTTCCTCACCAGAGCCGGGTTCTCTCCTGGTGACCCCGCTTCTCCTGCTGGCTCCTCCCCAGTGTGTTAGCCCCTTGCTCCTCCTCACCTCTTCCAGACTGTTCTCTCCCCCTCCGTAAAAACTCCTAGCCTGGAAGCTTTTCCCCAGGACTTGGCCACACCTTCTCCTTACTTTTGCTGTCATCTACAGCCCGTTGGGATAAGTCCTCCCATTTTTTGAAAATGTAAGCCCTTGGAGTACTCCACTCTGATACGACCCCTGGTGTGATTCTTGGTGAGGTTAGTACCCGGGAAGGCCGTTCCCAGTACTCCTGGCCTCCCAGCTCCCTGGTCGCTCATCCCGTGATCTTGTCTCCGCCCCTTCCTCGCAGCCCCTCATACGGCCCAGGCTCAGACCAGGGCTTTCCAACCTGCGCCTCGGCTCACGGCCATAAATCTGTCTTGCGTGCAGACTGTACGTGCGCGTGTGTAAAGTTTGGACGTTTTGTATTCCACTACTTGCCTTTGCTACTTACAAGTAAAAGGTAGAAAGTACCAAATGTGTGTTTACTCATATTTAAATAAATTTTAAAAACTCAAAACGAACGATGGAAGCGCAAAGTCAGAAAGGTTCGTTGTGACCTCCAGAGCCGATCTGTCCGTCCACAGCGTCTTGCTGCGGAGAGCTGCAGGTTTAAAACTGCCTTAGACATGGTTAGACCCTCAAGCGTCTCGCTCTGTCCGTGACCTCTTCCCACTCATCCCCTCTCAGGCCTCAGCTCTATCAGCCCCCTGACCCCCGGGCACCTGTGTCCACTCCCCCCTCCCCCCGTGTTGCCCACCCCCCCTTGTCACGTCCTCACTTCCGCCTTACCTGACGCCATTAGAGCCACCGTCTTGCACACCCCCTCAACCCACCTGCCTCGTCAATACTCGTATGCAATGCCAACCCATCAAGGCATTTCTGTTTATTCACTGCCTACACCCATACAGTGAATGAAACTGGAAAAAAGCAGGCTGACTTGTCTAGCTGTAAACTCATGACCGTAAACCTTGAGTGAGCCCTTCGTGCTGCCCCGCGATCCCACACCATTCCCCAGCCCTCTCTTCTAGGTAACTTCTCACCCGTCACCGTCTCCAGAACCTCCTGCCCCGTGCTCACCTCGGCCAGGACCTTCCGTCTCTTCCTCTGAGAAAATAGAAGACGTTTTCCACACAGTCTCATGACCTCATCTATGACCTCACGGTGTGTGTTCTGCCTTTCTTCCTAGTTACCGTGGGTAATTTGCTCATCCTCTCATCTGGGGCTAGTCTCGGGAATATTGCCATCTCCCTCAGGTTACCAGGGTCTCTCTTCTGCGTGTAAAAAAACAAAAGACCTTTTGATCCCACAAGCTCTTCAAAGACTTGTCTATTGTTATTGTGTCCGTCCGTCCTCTGTCCGTTCTTCCAGGGGACCTCCTCTTCCATCCGTCTTTCTGATGAGCTCTGTTGGTCCATTCAAACAGCGTCTGTCAAGGTCGCAATGACCTTTTCATTGATGAATTGAGGATCCGTTTTCATTCCTCACCTTACTTGTCTTATCGATGACATTTGGCACAGACGTTTCCTCCTTGAAACATCTTCTTATGGCTTCAGGGACACCCCTCTCATTTGGTCTCTTCCTACTTCACTGGCTACTTCTTCCCAGTCGTCTTCGTTGGGTACTTCTGTCCCTGGGTCTCTAAATCCTGGAAAGCCCTCGAGCTCAGTCCTAGGATCATTTATCTCCTTGGGCCACACTGAAACTCACTTACTCGCGATGGTTTTAATTCCCATGTCTCCTGGGGCGCCTGGGTGGCTCAGTCGGTTAAGCGGCTGACTTCGGCTCAGGTCATGATCTCGCGGTCCGTGAGTTCGAGCCCCGCGTCGGGCTCTGTGCTGACAGCTCAGAGCCTGGAGCCTGTTTCAGATTCTGTGTCTCCCTCTCTCTGACCCTCCCCCGTTCATGCTCTGTTTCTCTCTCTCTGTCTCAAAAATAAATAAACGTTAAAAAAAAATTAAAAAAAAAATTCCCACGTCTCCTGACATTTCTCAGATTTAAATCCCTGTGTCTCTACCCTGGACCTCCTTCTTAATCCCCATGCGAGTATATACCATCGCCTGACATCCTTGGACGTCTAAAAGGTATATCTGATGTAACGTGTCCGAAATCAAACTGCTTCTCACCCCCTTGTGCCTGCAACTTGATCTCACCCATATCAGCAAAAAGCAACGTGGTCCTCACGGATCTGAATCCAAAACCTTGAGCTCATTCCTGACTCACATGTCTAATCCATCACTAAGCCCAGTGGCTCTACCTGCCAAGTAAACCCAGTGGGAGACTGGCAGCGCCCTCCTCAATAAGCACATGCTCCAAACCACCATGATGTCATATGGTGTCACGATCGCAGTAGCTCCCTGAGTCCCTTGCTTAAACCTTGCCCAGTAGTCTAATCATAAAACAGCAGCTGAGTGAATCCACAGAAATGTGAGTCCGACCTTATTTCTCTGCTGCAATGGCTTCTCGGAATAAAACCAAATTCTTTAACGTGACTGCTGGATCGTCCAGTCTGGCCCTCATCACCTTGGTGACGTACTCTGTCTCCACTCCAGCCGCGTGCGGGCCTCCCTGCTGGACGTGATACATGACTTTACTGTCATATGTATTCACACAGGCTGCACACAGTTTGGACATGGGGGTTGGGTAAGCTTCCAACCGAAGCTTGGGCCTTGAAGGATAGATTCACACTGGCTGATGAGGGAAGAGAAGCAGGGGGACCGGGTAGATGGGGACGAGCAGAGCCCAGGGGCTGCACCACTCTTGGGAGATCTCCCTCTGGCAACCATATTTGTTTGCAGACCAATACCAGGCATCTGGAACAGTGTAGGCACCGCAGTGGGAAGTCAAGACATATCCGCTTACTAAGTGAATGAGATACTTGGATGGTACTTGGTGAGCAATGGGACAGAAGGTTTAAATGGAGCCCATACCGGAACTCTTGCCTATACAGGATTTGGGAGACAGTATGGTGAACTTTTTTTGGCAGAGAGGTTGAATTTTTGGAGGAAGTAGACAGAAATAAAGCTGGAAAGATAGGGTGAAGCTGGATTAAGGAAGGGCTTGGATGCTACTCAAAGGATTACATCCCATGTGCTGGGGAGATTTTAGGAGCCTTCTCAGCAGAAGGACCTGATAAAGTTATGGGGGGAGAGGCTGTCGGTCTGCGGTCTGGATTGGTGGGGATGACAGCCGGCCCGGGAGAGGTGTCAGAAGGCAGTATTACAGAATGTCGGGCATGACATGGGCATAGGGTATTTGTTAAATAAGGAATTAAACTGTGGAAGGGTTATTGGGGCCAGGATGGGAGATTCAAGAAAGTTTTAGGAATGACGGATCATTAGGAATTGTTTTGGAAGGGTAAGGAGTTAATCTGGAGAGTCTGGGGAAACTCCCCCCTGCCCCTTCCCTTTCTTAGGTGATGCCTTTCCAGCGGTGGTTTAGCATGAAGACACCGAGCAGAGACATGGTCCTCAGCTGTCATTTCCTGGCCACCTCCTTGGTGTGGTGGTCTTTCCTGGTGTCCTGGGTGGAAATAGAGCTGCCTGGAAATAGAGCCTTGTCAGCACGCCCTTCGAAGCCTGGGCGCCCGGCACAAGCCAGGTGAGACGAGGTTCGACCTGCAGCCTCAAGTCCCCTCCTCCCCAGCTCCCCCACAGCCGCTCCTGCCCGGCCGACACCCACCCGCATTCACGGGCTCCCCTCGCCTGGGGCCTGGACAGCCGGGGAGTGGGTCCTAGAGAGGGAGGGCTTCTCAGACTCTGCCATTCGGCCCTGGTTCTAGCCTCCTTAACACTGGGTGGGATTTTCATGGTCAGCGCCCTTCTCGGCTCGCTCGTTCCGCTTGAACTTTCTGTTGCTGGTTATTCCCTGAGGCCCAGAAACAGGGTGTTTCCTATGCGTTTATCTTCACCGTCAGGGGTAAGGACAGGCAGGAGCGAACTCTGAACGTCTTGCCCTTGGGTTAGAGGGAAGATTTTAGCTTGATGAGCTTTTTAAAAAAACGTTGAGGAGAGTGCCAAGGAAAAGAAAAATCTAGGAGAAAACAGTGGTCTCCCAGGAGACATAAAGCAAATGAGGGACAGTATGGAGGGCGGTTTGGCTCACGGATCACGTTTCTGCAGTGGAGCCGTGAAGTGTCAGCACAGGCTGATCAGAAGGTCTGTCTCTCCACCGTCTCGGGTTGGCGCGGGCTCTTGCGTTCCTCTCGGTATCTACGCACTATCTGCAAACTTTGGAAGTGGCTCGGGGACCTGGTCCGCCAGAAATCACCAGAAGTGTCCGTCCTTCATGCACCTGTCCGGCTCGGCCATCTTTCTCCTGTCTGGTGAGTGGTCATCGGGTTCTGATTGAGGAAGGTCAGTCAGCCTCCCGGGAAGTGGATGAAGCTTGTTTCTTTGGTCTTCCTTTTCCTCAGTCTCAAGTTCCGTCAGTAGTCACTCTCCTTACTTTCTCCTTTTCCTCTTTGGTTCTGAGCATTAGTGTCCCTTATGGTGCTTGCCCATGGTTTCGGGATGTATGTTAAAAATTTTGTTCTTACTTGATTTCTTCCTGCAGTTCGGTTTCGCAGTATAAACCCCGGAAGTGGGATCGAGAACCCGCTCTGCACCAAACGCACTTCGGACAAGGGGTAGAATGCAGAATACGGGGAAGAATTACTTCCTTTCTTGACAGCAGAGTGTACAACGTAACACGTAGGACCAGCTGCACACTTTGTGAGGCCCAGGGCAAAATGCAGCTGTGGGGTCTCTTGGCCGAAGGTCATCAACCATTTCAAGAAAGCGACGGCAGAGCAGGAGGCCCCTCTGGGTGCAGGGCCCTGCGTCTCCGTCCCAGTCACACAGCTGGACGCCGTCAGCTTGGACGTTGTGTCACGGGGTGGTCGCAAAACCACACCTTAGTCTCTGGGCCTGTTCCACTCCTTGGAAATTAGAGACCGTCTCCACCGGAGTCATCGGTATGGCTGTTTTCTTAGGAGCCCTCTGCCTTCACAGTTCCCAGGGTTTGGGAGCTGTTTTAAAATCTCAACCAGGATTTGGAGTTTTAAAATCTCAGCCAAGCCACATGGACACCGTGTCGTCAGAAGACCCAAAACGGAGCCGGAAACCAGCAGAGAGAGTGAACTGAACGAAGAGGGCTCCCTACCCGCAGCTGGCGATCTCTCAGCCACCCACCCCAAAGGCAGTGTCCCCGACTCTGCCCCTTGTTCTGTGCAGGTGTCTTTGTGGAGCCCTGGATCAGAGGTGCGTTTCATGGTGGAGGAAGCGAAGGGGTAGAATTGCGTGTGAAGAAGCAGGCAGGCGGTCTTGTACTTTGGTTCCTCAATTACACAGATGCCTCTTCTCCATTTTCTCTACAAATGTGCACTTACTGGGCTGTTTCGTAACAGTATTTCACTGTCTTTTTTTTTTTTTAATTTTTTTTTTTCAACGTTTATTTATTTTTGGGACAGAGAGAGACAGAGCATGAACGGGGGAGGGGCAGAGAGAGAGGGAGACACAGAATCGGAAGCAGGCTCCAGGCTCCGAGCCATCAGCCCAGAGCCCGACGCGGGGCTCGAACTCACGGACCGCGAGCTCGTGACCTGGCCGAAGTCGGACGCTCAACCGACTGCGCCACCCAGGCGCCCCTCACTGTCTTTGACAAAGCTCTTCCTCCATCTGTGAAGCTGAAGTTCTAATAAGAATCTTCCTCCCTCTGGGAGCCTTGTGACCGATCATCTTTCCCCACAGTGTCGTTTTCGGCGAATGCCGCTGGCGGGCACAGCGTCTGCGGCTGGTGGAGCCGTCTTCCTCAGTCTGGGGGAAGGGCAGTGACCGTTTGGCCCTACTCACGACACCGCTGCTGTGGGACCGCAGAGGGTCCTGGGGACTGGAGTCAGATCTGGCGGCCAGGCCCAGGGCGATGTGTTGGGAACACCTGACTCAGGCGTTCGGCCTATAAAAGTGTGGATGAGATGACAGCGTTAGAGAAGTGAGAAGTGAACGTCTAGAATGTTTTAAAAGCCACAGAAATTAATCAGGAACATTTTCATCAGGACAGCTTGTCAAGGAAGGGAATGGTTTTCTTGTATGGGGCACAGGAACTAGTGATTACTGAGCACTCCCTACTTGCTGTGGTACACGCAGCGTGTGTGTGTGTGTGTGTCCTCACAACTCGGTGACGTAGGGGTTATTATCTCCACTGGAACCGTGAGACACTGGCTGGGGGGGTACGTGGCGGAGGCACAACTGGGAGACAAGATCGCTCTGCTGCGGTGTCCACGTGTCCGTGAACCCCTCTCTTCTCAGGGTCTCAGTAAGGGGTCGGCTTCTCTAGATCGGGGGAATCTGCTCCGAAGTCTTCCTTCCGAACTAGTCTGCTCCATGGTCTCTTAAAAGCACATTTATCTTTTGATCAGGGAGCGACCACCTTTGTAGGAATCCCCTGATCTAGATACCTGAATTCATAGTGGAATCCTGATAACCAACAAGAGTGTTCACCGTTCTAAGTTTCTATTGTTTCAACCTTCCTCATCACTAACCCTGCTACAGACTGTAGGTCAGACGACCCCCATCCTGGGTAAGGAACCCTGAGTGTCCACCTTACGCTGTCAGGACGAAAGATTCTTCATAAAGTTTTATTTTTTTTAAGTATTTCATCCTTTCTCCACATATAAAGATCCAAAGGATTGGTTGTTGTGGTTTTTTTTTTTCACTATTTCTGCATTTACTTCTCTCCTTTCTAATTATACAAGTATTACGGAGGATTGTTGCCAAAACACATAAAAAACATGGCTACAAAAATATACATATATATTCCCTCATTGAGTAAACACTTAAGCACGTTTTATAGTATAGATACTGCTGGACATTATATACATACGTATACATACATACATTTTTTAAAAGGATTATCCATTTTTTAACTTAATGCTATTTCTTAAGCCTCTTTGCTAAAAAATAATAACTATTACATTCTGAAGAGTGAAGGTCAATAAATATTTCTTGGATGAATATATAATTTCCCTTGATCACTAGCTGCTTCGAAACCCCTACCTCAGGTATCTTTGAACACTATATTGCGTCTGACAAAAAGTATTTTGTCCCTGAGAGCAAAACAAAAAGTAATAGGGATCTCATTTTCTCCTCCTCCCTTCTAGCTCCCACACTTTGCTTTCATTCCCTTCTCTAGAGGTGCAGTGGGAAAGAAATTTTCAGATCCAACTCTTTCCTGGTTGGATAAACTCATCTGAAAAAAAGCCACACTTGGGCCACGTGCAAAACGGGAAGTGTTATTGGTAAGCCAAGTACTGATGAAATCGAGATCTCATTGTTCTATTACCTGAAAACTGGAGCTGCAGAACAGTGGGTAAATATTTTCTCTTTTATGTAAAAAGTCAGGGAAGATAAGACTACGTTCATATTTGCAAGTATCATTAAGAAAAGGAAGGTTGTATAAGAAACTGAGGTAAAGGTGTTGGTGAGACCCGCAGAGATGGGGAAGGAGGGACCACAGACTTCAGGAACCTTCTAATACTCTCTCATTTTTCAGCGAAGTGAATATATTACTGATGCAAAAACTATATATGCTGCATTGTTTCTTAAATTCTTACTGTGCTGAGATTAGTGCAAATTGTCCTTCCTTGTTTTTTTTTTAAATTTTTTTTTTTTTTTCAACGTTTATTTATTTTTGGGACAGAGAGAGACAGAGCATGAACGGGGGAGGGGCAGAGAGAGAGGGAGACACAGAATCAGAAACAGGCTCCAGGCTCCGAGCCATCAGCCCAGAGCCTGACGCGGGGCTCGAACTCACAGACCGCGAGATCGTGACCTGGCTGAAGTCGGACGCTTAACTGACTGCGCCACCCAGGCGCCCCCTTCCTTGTTTTTTAATCATGGTTTTGCTTACACTGAACTGGTGTGATGGTTAATTTTATGGGTCAACTTGACTGGGCCATGGGGTTCCCAGATACTTGGTCACATATTCTGGATGTTTCCATGAGGGTGTTTTGGGGTGAGTTTAACATTTAAATCAGTAGACAGTAAACCACCTTGCCCCCCCTAATGTGGGTGGGCCTCCTTCAATCAGTTGAAGGTCTGAATAGAAAAAATGGGCCTCCCTCCCCTGAAGAAGATGGAACTCCTCTTGCCAGACAGACTCTGAGCCGGGACAGCCGTTTCTTCCTGCCCTCGGACTCAGTCTGAAACGTTGGCTCTTCCTGAATCCCAAGCCTGCTGGTCTTTGGACCGGAACCACACCATTGGCTGTCCTGGGCCTCCCACTTGCTGCCTGCAGATCTGATGACTTCTCAGCCTCTATATCCACAGGAGCCAACCTATATATTCCACCCTACTGGTTCTGTTTCTCTGGAGAAGGCTGGCACAGGCAGTAAAGAGAGGATGGCCCAGGGTGAGGTGGTAGGAGTGTGGCTGGCTTGACGATTTCTGTCCAAAGACAAAACCAATCCAGAAAGCCTCAGTTTCCTCCTCGAATCAGTTTCCTGTTGAAAATAAAAGCCACCTGTGTGTCTCTTCCTTTACCCAGAAAGCCTGGGTGGGAGGGAGGAAACTTAGTTTGTTTTTCCCTCAGTGTTGCATTCCCAATATCAAGATGCATGTTGCAATATATATATATATATATATATATATATATATATATCATATATCATATATATATACCATATATATATATCATATATCATATATATATCATATATATATATATATACCATATATGGTACATATATATGTGGTATATATATATATGGTATATATATATATTTATAAACTATGTATATAAACTAGTTTAAGGGATGAATTGGTAGCTATTAATTATGTATTAGATGAAAGACTAGTATCTGTGAAGGATTGTACAGGCTTATACACCGTGGGAGGGCAACTTGGAGGCCATCAAGGAATTCCACCTGCCTCGAGGAACAACAGGAGAGGTTGGGGCTGCGTGGAAGTTGCCGGCATCACTGATGATCGGGAGGAAGTTAATAAAGTCAAGTGCCTGACACAACAGGTTCAGATCTTCCTGGTGGCAGAGATGGGTTTGGGATGGTAATTTTAGATGCGTTGACTCTCTGGTGGGGGGATGTGACATAAGAGAACTTGTGCAGTGACAGGACCTGGATGTCGGTGTCATTGGGCACCAGTCTGCACGACATCGCTAACCGACCACTGAGAGACTGCTGTGTTTTCTCTTTAGCAGACTTCAGTTGGGGTAAAATCTTTGCCATCTGGAATCTCATTTCAGAGAAAAATAAATCTTCCACTTCCACCCGTCCTCTCTCTACCTCATTCACGGGAAAGAAAAAAGATGACAGAAACCACCTTTGGTAGGGAGGAGTCTTGCCTCTCCATGGAACGTTAGTCTTTCTCAAACCGACTTATTTCTGACCGTGAAGACACAGGAAATTCCTTCCTTCTGCCGGGGATGGCCAGGAGCAAACGTGAAACTCAAGGTTCACACTTGAAATTCAAGGCCGCTCATGAAAATGATGCACTGAGCTGCCCCAGGATCAGAGAACGTTCAAATGTGGAATCTCGCTGTTTGATCTCAAAACATAGAAGCAGTTTAGCCATCAGGACAAATTTTATCTGATGTTAAATCTGATTTCGGGGTTTCTGTTAAGGACTGCTACAAAAGAAGTGTGTGAGTTTCTTCTTAGGGGAAAGATGACTAATCTGTACCGAGGCAAAGAGACTTCTTAATTCAGCAGGCATTTACGTGAGATAAGGGTTATTGTCTCCATTTAACAAAGGAAGAAATCAAGGCTCAGAGAGGCCGTGGGAAAGCCAGAATTAGAACATAGGTTGTTGAGTTCCAAGGTTCACGGTCTTTCCAATCATCTGGTCCTATGCATTTTAGAGAACAGAATTTAGTAGTCCGGCATTTCAACGGATGGGGAGAATATGGACATTCAGTAATATGGTGTTGAGAGTACTGGTAATCCTCTGGAAATAAGGTAGAGTTAGATCTGTATCTCTCATATTAAAACACGGAAAAATCAGATACCTCAGAGATCTAGATGCCAAAGAAGTCATGAACGTTGTAGAAGAAATGGCGTCCTCTGTCACTCTCGCTCTTGTGGCAGGAAAAGGCACATCCAAGTCAGACACTGAACCAGAAGGGTGGTCACCGTGGGGGCGCACGGTCCGAAGTGTCCGCCTCCAAAATCCCTGCCAAGTTCCAAGGCAAATAAACCTGTGACATACCGACAGAAGGCCCGACGGACTCCTGTTTCCCCCGAGAGGAAGACCCGACAGGGAAGGAGAGGAATGAGTACAGGATATAATAAGTTCCCACGAGAGGAGGCCCAGGGGGTTCATCCACTCGAAAAGACGCCCAACAACACTGACCGGAAGGCAAGCTAACACCCCCCTTCCGCTGGCGCGGGGTCAGCCGTGTTTGGGAGCCAGCCGCAGGGGGTGAGGGGCACCTGGCGGGTGGTCGTCCGGCGGGGCCCCAGGCCTCCGTCCCCCTTGGAACGGAAAGGCCCGCGGGAGGAGCAGCTCCTTAGGAAGACTGTGGACTTGGGGCGGCGCGTGGGGGGGGGGAGGGGGAGGGGGGGAGGAGGGCCTCACGCTGGCCCTCTGAGGGGGTCCGAGCAAAAATCGGTTCGGTTCGCGCAGGTGCTTCTGCTTGAGGACAGCGTAGGCGGGACAAGAAAAGCAGGCGCGGGGTCAGGCCGCGGTCGCCGCCCCAGGGGGGCCTCCAGCCTTCAGGAACTCGCCCTACCGGGAGTGGGGTTCGAACCCACGCGGGCACCTGCCCATTGGATCTTAAGTCCAACGCCTTAACCACTCGGCCATCCCGGTGGCTGGGCTTCTGCCCCCGGCAACTGTTTTTTGTTGCAAGCACGGTATTCGCGCCGCGCAGGAAGGAAGCCCCGGGTTTCTGATTTTGGGGGTTGCATCGGACGTGAGGCCGGTCGTCGCAGAGGAAGCAGCCCGCCGCCTGCTTTCGGGGAGCGCCCACGCCCCCCCCCCCCCCCCCCCGAGCTCACTGCCTGTGCCTCAGAGAAGTAGCTCTTTCTGTGTGGTACGAAAAGAAAAACGAACCGGGGAGGGACGGAGAGCAAGAGCCCCCGCCCTCCCCCTGCCCCGGTGCACCTGCTCCCTCCGCTCCCCGCCGCCGCCATCCGGACTCGCTTGAGAGGCCGCGGTTTTCCTGAGCTCGTACCCCCCCCCACCCCCCCACCCCCGTCCCAGACCTCCCGTCCCCCTCCCTCTCCCGTCCCCCTCCCCCCTCCCCAACCCGGGTCTGGGCAGCGGGGCGGGGGCCCAGGGGACGTGAGGTTAAACGAGCTCGCCCTGGCGGTAGATTTGGAAATTCCTAGCGGACACAGTTCACACGCGTGACTCCGATTTTAATGGCAAGGGGCTGTAACTGCCAGCCCAGTGTGTCCCCGAAGGAGCGGAGGGTGGGCCCCCGCACCTCCGGTATAGGGTGGGCCCCAAGAATGCCAACCCCACCGGGCACACTCGGGTGACCACCGGCCTCCGTCTGCGGACCGCACTCCGCCAAGGGCGCTACAAGTCGTCGCGGGGAATGTACGGACCCGATGGGACATTTGGGGTCTCCTGAGCTGAAATGAGATCTGGAGGGCGCTACCCAACACCTAGCGTGTGACACGGCCCTCAGGGAACCGAAGGGAGGCACCACAGTGTGAGGGGGTCATGTCTGCCCTACCGGACAAGCAGAGATGACTCTTCCAGAATGTCCGTTGATGGACCCAACCCTCGTTTTGAGTGTTCAGACTGACCGGATCCACATTCAGATCTTTCTCTTTGGCTGATAAATTCACCCACAAGGAGTGGCCCCCTCAAGTCCTCCGGTTGGCCGGCTCTGGGTTCTGTCTCCGGCCAGATCAAGGTTCAACTCCTAGAAAGGAGACAGGGCCCAAGGGTCCTGCACTTAACAAGCCCAGAAGGAAACCCAGACGTCTCAGCGCTGGGGTGAGAACTGGGCTGAGGCTGGGGTTGGACACGACTGCTGGTTCCACAAAAAAAAAAAAAAAAACAGATCAGAGATAGCATCCTACAGGATGGACAGACACAAAGGTTCCCAGAACATTCCATTACTGTTGTTCTGAACACGGGCTACACAGTAGAATCAGCTAGTAAGTTTAGTTCCCAAATGTGAAAGTAAAAAATAAAGCTACCAGAAGTCTATGAGGAGAAGAACTTTAAACCACTTCAAAAGCACCGTCGATAAAGACATAAAACTCTAGCATTTGCTTCCATTACAACGGAGAATGTGTAAAATAAAGGACATGAGAGAAATATAAATAGATCGATGGGATGATGGGTGAGTGTGTTTAAGTTGTCCCAAAGTAGCAAGGGCCAGGTAGATAGATGATACCGCAGCAAAAAGCCACGAACGGCAGCAAGGCCAGAAGGAAATGGGCGAGCAGGACGACAGGGACGCAGGCTTCTGCCTCCACCCTCGAAGGATGCGTGCAGGTAGGAGCTGCGCTTCCCTCGTGGGCAACAAGGAGGCCCGACAGGAATTGTGACATTTGCTGTCAGTGCAGGGCCCCCATCCCCGGCAGCGGGGGGACGGGAGAGGTGAGTCTCACGAAGGTTTTGGCTTAGGGCCTAGAGGCAGCTTCTAGCCCCAGCACGGCGGCGGGCGAGGGCGGAGGGCGATTCAGAGCCAGGCGGGGCCCCCGCATCGGGAGCACAGACAGCGTTTCAAGGAGGCCAAAGCAGTCAGGATACGGGGGCCACAGGACACCGGAGAGGAGAAAGCCGCGCACGGAGAGGGCTCCCGGGCTGGCTGAGGGGCCCTCCTGTGCCTTCGGGGCGGAATATGGGTTCAGGCTCGAGGGGAGGTTGAAACGCCAGGAGGCTGGGAAAGGAGCCACTGGAAAAGGGTAGGCTGCTTACAAAGCCCTGGAAATGGTTCCCACCAGCTCTCCTGAGGAGACATCCTAACTTATGGGGCATCAGGTGGGGTCCATACCAAGGCATAACCTTAGGTTTGGATCCCCCCCCCATAAAGTATCCAGGTAAGCCACAGGAGGCACAAATGGATGCCGAGGAAAATGTTACTTGAACCTGGAGGAAAAGGGATTCGTCGTGAAGCAGCAGGGGATTTAGAAACGCCAGGGCCTGCAGTGTCATGGAATGGAAACCAGTCCGACGGACCAGTTTAGCTAGAGAGATTTCCAGGCCGAACTGCGAAGGTGCTGCTCAGGTTTCAGTGAAGGGGAGGACTGTCAGACACAAACTCAGAGCCACAACTCAGAGGGCTTGAAAGACAAGCTGTTCGTCATGCCCAGCGGCTCCACGATGAAAAGCGATGCCGAAGTTAAGAAAGAAATGACTCTCAGGCAAGAATTAAATCCAGGGCACTGTCAGAAAACGCGGCCTCAAGATGAAGCCACAGGCGTGATTGTAAAATCTTCTGTTGGCACTCCAAAGGGAGTTAAGGCGGTATCTCAGCAGAAAAACCTCTGAGCCTCTTAAGGAGGACTTGCCCCGCCCGTCCCGTCCACAAAAGCGCAACTCTTGCGGGTGTGATGCCACGGCAGCCCAATTGGAAGCCGAGGCAAACAAGGGCTTGTTTGCATGAGGTCTGCGAATGTGGCTTTTTTTTAATACAGAGGTTGGCCGACTTTTTCTTCAACGGGCCAGTGGACCATACAGTCAGCGTCGGTCGAAGCTACTCAGATCTGCTGTTGTAAGCAGGAAAGTGGCCGCAGATGACGTGAAAAGAATACGTGTGGCCGTGCTCCAATAAAACTTGACAAGAACAGGTAGCTGGCCAGATTTGTCCTATGGGTCACAGTTTGCCAACTCCCGCTGTACGAGAATAAGCTCCAACAACGTTCACGAGATCGCAGGTCTTTAAAGAGCAGGGTGGTTGAACGCAGCTTGAACTAAAGGGACAGAGGACCCGGAGAAACGAAAAGAAAAAGAAAATGAAGAGAGGGGCCGGAACCTCCCGGACTACAGGCAGGAGGTCGGCCAAGGCGACTCTTCAGCTGCAAGTAGGAGAAAATTCCCGCCGGTGGGATGGCTGATCCCAAGGGCGCAGCCAAGGGTCCGGGAGACCGATTCCCAGACAGCAGCGCTGAGTCCTAATCAGGAAGCGTCATGTGCCCCCCGGAGCCTGGGATCGCCGTGGACCCGTGTGCCTCCTGTTTTGTTCCTTTTGCACGCGAGTGTGTACACAGCGTGCCCCGTGCCTCCTGTGCCCGTCTGCTGGGAGGCAGGGAGCTCCCAAGGCACATTGGTGTTCGAGTTAAGGACAATCCTCCTCGAGGATTCCTCCCTGAGGAAGGAGCTTTCCCTGGCGTCGATGACCCCATCCTGGGCTCCACGTAGATGAAGGTGTGACATTTCATAAAACAATATGCGTCAGGGAGGGATGGGACATCAGGCTCCGTGGCTTAGTTGGTTAAAGCGCCTGTCTAGTAAACAGGAGATCCTGGGTTCGAATCCCAGCGGGGCCTTCCTCTTTGAGGTTTTACAAAGCGAAATTGTCCAAGGCAAATACAGGCAATGGGTAAAAAATAAGCAAAACAAATCAGACCTTGGGTTTTATACCTGATGGAAGCCTCAGATGTCGAGTCTACCTGTCTGAGGCGTTTTGTAGAAGACTGAGAAAATTATTCACCATGAATTGGCAAAGCTATGCTGTGAACTAGACGCGAGCCGTAATTTTCTAATTTTAAACCTCTATAGCTACGCTCCACATTTCCCAAAGAAGCTCGCAGTCTCAGCATTTTGCTTTTAAAGCAATCCACAAAGAAGGCAAGAAAAAGAGACAAACCGTGCATGTTGTGCAAACCGAGTGCCGCGATGACCACCCCTCCTTCTCCCGTGATTGTGGGTTCTAGGACGCCACAGAATATTTTGAAAAGTCCAGTAACGTGATGGAATCTTGGAAGAGTAAGAAGAACGGCGACGGAACCAACCAAAACAGAAAACAAGAAGTCTAACGGCGACTGGAGGCAGCCGGGACTGGAAGTACTTAGATCAAAATAAAACGCTGGGGAGAAAAAAATCAAATCCTAGGATAGAATTTTAATGTTTTAGCCGATCTTTCCCTTTTGACGTGCGAGGATGCCTCTTAAGGCGGTCCAGTCTGCAAAGGCACCCCCTCCTCCACACAACATTCGTCGCCAAGCAGGGGGTGGCACTGTTCTCAGCCGCTTGCTCCTCCCCGGAAGGACCAGCGAGGTGGCACGACCGCTCCTTTTGTGAGCTTTCGGGAGGACGCGTGACAGGATTTGTGGGCCCAGCGTGAAATGAAAACGCAGGGCTTTCTGTTGAAAAGTTATTGAGGATTTCAGACCAGGAGTGGTAGAACATTAAGTCGGGCGTGGGGTTTGCCAGCCGTGACGCTGGCCCTCTTTGGGAGTCTGGTTTTTTTGCCCAAAGACTGGATTTTAAAGGACTCCTGAAAGTGGAATGCAGTCCAAGGTGACGGTCAATGAGACCCAGTGCTTTTAGAAGCCCGGGGAGCTGGAGGGTACTGACTGGAGAACGTGGCACTCGAGAAACCGTGAAAAACAAACTCGGTGAGAGGGCCTTCTCTCCACCTGACGTATTTTTCTGGCTTGTGTTCTTTTCCCAAACAACTCCTCCTTCCAGGTCCCCGTCAGTGTCCCCTGGCCTGGTGACCGGGCGCACAAAACAGACACCCTGTCTCGGGGTGTCCCCATGACTCTCTAACTCGGGAGAGGAAGGGACGGAGCTGTGCACAGGAGACCATAGATAAAGCGAATAGAAGGCTGGGTCAGAAGGGTGACAGGTGTCCATGTGACACACGGCATTGGCTTGTTGGAAGAGAAAAGGGTTTACTCGGCTGTGCGTGTGTTTCTGCCTGGTTTCGAACCAGGGGCCTTTCGCGTGTGAGGCGAACGTGATAACCGCTACACCACAGAAACCCCTGCGCGTGGGCCAGGCTGGTGGCACTCACCTAGGCTTCCTGCGTTCATCAGCGTTGGTTCCTAAAAGTCCGGGGTCTTCTCTCTACTCACGTTTGCGTAGTCAGTGTCCACAACCGCATTTTAAACTTGATCCAAAACAAGCACCACGCTGAGGTTAGGAGGTATCCCATTCCCAGACATTTTTAAGTGTTTAAATTCTATGAGCCTTATGCTAAAACCATGACCACGATCAGAATGATCTCGTTCTTCCCCACCCTCCACATGCTCCCGGGCGTGGCTCTCAATCTATTCCCTGCCCAGCTTGAAATTCAAAACTTCACTCCCTTTCACACAATTCCACACACATTAACCGTTTTCTTTTCTAATATACGCATTTATTATTTTTCAATGGACTTGTTAAAGAGCAGTTTAGGGTTCACAGCAAAACTGAGTAGAAGGTAGAGACGTTGACCGAGAGTTCCTATCACGAAAGGGAGCTGGATTTTGTCAAATGCTTTTTCTGCGGCTACGATCTGATCGTGTGCGTTTTCTCTCTCAGCCTGTTGGTGTGATGGATTACGTTGAGTGATTTTGGATCTGGAACCAGCCTTACACACCTGGAATGAATCCCACTGGGTCATGGTGTATAATTCTTTCGATACGTTGTTAGATTCAATTTGCTAGGATTTTGCTGAGGACTCTTGCGTCTGTGTCCGTAAAGATGACAGTCTGTGGTTTTCCTTTCCGGCCGTGTCTTTGTTTGATCCTGATGTTAAGATGATGCTTGCCCCACTAAGTTTGGAAGCGCTCCCTCTGCTTCTGTCTTTTGAAGGAGATTGTAGAGAAGTGGTATTATTTCTTCCTTAGATCTTTGGCAGAATTCACTGTGAACTTCCCTGGGCCTGAAATTTCTGTTTTGGAGTGGTATTTCTTATTGATTCAATTTCTTTAACACGTGGAGGCCTATTGAGGGTCATTGTTTCTTCTCGTGTGAATTTTGGCAAATTCTGTCTTCACAACTTCAATCGGTCCATTTCGTCCAGGTTATCTGAATTGTGGGTATAAAGCTTGTGCATAACATCCCTTTATTGTCCTCGGGATCTATCGTTTTGTCCTTTCTTTCATTTCTGCTATCACGAATCTGTGTCCCTTCCCTTGTTTTCCTTAGTCTAGTGAGAGGCTGATCGATTTTTACTGATTTTACTGATCTTTTCAAAGCACCAGCTTTTAGTTTCATTGATTTCCTCTCTTTAATTTCTGTTCTAATTTTTATTATTCTTTTCTGCTTGCTTTGGATAATTAGGTCTTCTTTTTCTACTCTCCTGGGATGGAATCTTAGATGATTTACTTCCGATCTTTTTTTTTGCAAATAATATGCATCCGATGCTCTAAATTTCTCTAAGCACTCCTTTTACCGTATGAAACAGTGTGTTTTCATGTCATTTAGTTCAAGATGTTTTTCACTTTTTCCCGAGACATTTTCTCTGCCCCATGTGTCATTGAGAAGTGTGTTGTTTAGTCTCCGGGTTTTGGGGGGATTTTCTAGCTATCTTTCCGCTATCGATTGCTAGTTCAATTCTGTTGGCGCCCGCGAGCAGACGTTGTCTGACTCCAATGCTTTCAGATGCGGTAAGGTGTGTTGTATGGCCCAGAATGTGGTCCCGTGTGACCTGGAGAAGAGCGAGTGTTCTGCTGTTGTCGGGTAAGCTGTCTGTAGATGTAGATGATATCCATTTGCTTGATGGCGTTGTTCAGCTCGGCTGTGTCCTCACTGATCTCCTGCCTGCTGGACCATTTCTGACACGAAGTCTCCAAACATGATCATGGATTCACCTGTTCCTCTTTGCAATTCTCTTACATTCTGTCCCAGGTGGTTTGATGATCTGTGAGGCATGTTCACACTAAGCATTGGCCCCTTTTGTCAAGGGAGAATCGAACCCCTTGTCATTCTATGAAGCTCCTTTCTATCTCTGGTGGTGTCCTTGCTCTGAAGTCGGCTCCGTCTGACTTTAACACGTTACTCCTGCTCCCTTTGTTCCAACGTTGGCTGGTGTGTCTGTATCCATTCACTTACCTTTAGTCGATATGTGTCTTTATGTTGAAAGTGGGTTTCTTGTAGACAACATATAGTTTAGTCTTGTCTCTTGGTCCACTCTGACAATCTCTGTCTTTTAACTGGTGCGGTTAGACCATTGATATTTGGGCTGATTCCTGGTATAGTGGGATTCATATTTTGCACAGCTGTTACTACTTTCTGTTTGGTGCCTTTGTTTTTTGTTCCTGTGTTTGTCTTCCACTCGTTTTCTGTCTTTTGTGGCTTTAATTGAGCACTTCACGTTATTATATTATATTATTTTATTTTCTCTCCTTTCTTAGCATATCAGTTATACTTCTTTTGTTACTTTTTTTTTTTACTGGTCACCCTAGAGTTTGCAATATATATTTGCAACTACCCCAAGCCCACTTTCAAATAACACTGTGTCAGGGGCGCCCGGCGGGCTCAGTCGGTTAAGCGTCCGACTTCGGCTCAGGCCGTGATCTCATGGTTTGTGGGTTCGGGTCCCACGTCGGGCTCTGTGCTGACAGCTCAGAGCCTGGGACCTGCTTGGGATTCTGTGTCTTCCTCCCTCTCTGCCCCTCCCACGTTCTGTCTCTTTCTCTCAAAACAAAGCAAAACAAAACACTGTGTCACTTTACAGGAAGTGTGAGTACCTTAAAACAGCAAAATAATCCTAATTCTTCCCTCCTGTTCCTTGTATCCTTGTTGTCATTTGTTTCACACATACATAAGCAAATATATGTATATACACACATGGATATACAACATACATAATCTAGTATGTTGTGGGTATTTTTATGTTGAACACCCTGTTATCAGTCAGGTCAATTTAGAGTAAGAAATATGAAAGTTTTTATTTTACCTTCATGTATTTCTACTCTGACGGTCTTTCTCACATAGATCCGAGTTTCTGATCTGTATCATTCCTTTCTTCTGAAGAATTTCTCTTAACGTTTCTTGCTAGATGGGTCGCTGGCCACGAATGCTCTCAATATTTTCTCTGGGGAAATCTTTATATCTTCTCCACTCTTTAGGGATGACTTCCCAGGGTGCAGAATTCTAGATAAATGTGTTTATCTCTAGCACGAAATATTTCACTCCGCTCTTTTTGCTTGCACATTTCCTGAGGGGGAAGCGGCTGTAATCCTTATCTTTGCTCCTCTGTAGGTAATTTTTTCCCCCTGTAGCGGCTCTCGGGATTTTTTTTCTCTATCTCTGTGTTTCTGTAGTTTGAAAACGTTGCCTCTGTGTGTAGACTTGTGGGCATTTATCCCGGTCGGTGCTCCCTGACTATCGTGGGTGACGCTGCTGTGAACACCGATGCACAGAGAAGGCCTTCCTCTGCCCACCGAGATTTTCGTGAAGCCTGGCAGCACAGTTGAAATCAGGACTGGACAACCCGCCGTTTCCTACTTCCTGAGGGCGGCCGCTGGGATCGCGAAGGGGGCCGGCAGACAGCCTCCGGTCAGAAGAGCGGACAGCTTTCCAGAAGGAGCGAAACCTAGAAACGGGCAGGTGCCAGGAGGCGACCCCGGTCCTCACACTCCGGGGACTCGAGGGGACCCGCTGGAAGAGCCGTGCCAAAGAGGAGGGAGGAGGTGGAGGTGACGCCAATCTGATGACTATTTCCCCCACTTTAAAGGAAGTATTTTTCCATGTATGACAGTCTCAAGGGATCAAGTCTAAATCAACATCCTTTGTCATCCCCACAACCCCCTGCCGGCCGCCAAAAGTACGTTTCTAAACGTTTGGTGGCATTTCCCCCCTGAAACCATCTGGGGTGGCTTTTCTTCGTTGTGATGGTTTGGATTCCTGCTTCAGTATCTCAGCAGTTACGGGTCTGTTCACATGTTTGTTGCTTCATGTTTTCTATTTGGCCGATTGGATGTTTCTAGACATCCGTCCACTTAATCTAGCTTTACCCAGTATGCTTTTTCGGAGTACTCTCTCGCAATTGCTTTTATTTCTATAAAATCTGTAATAACGTCCCCACTTTCACTTCTCATTTTCATCATTTACGTCTCCTCTCTTTGTTTTTCTTAGTCAATGTAGCTAAACACTGGTCAGTTTTGTTGAAACTTTCAAAGAACCGACTTTCTGTTTCATCTATACTTTGAATTCTGTTGCCAGCCTCTCTTCCTGCTGGCCCGCCTTGTCTGAGTGCCTGCCGTACGGATTTACAAATTGCTTAGCCAGTCCCCGTAATTGGCACAAGCCAAGTCCTTCCATAAACCTTCACCCCCGCCCTGCCACCCCTCCCAAAACGAATCCTCTTTTCTGTCTCTTTTCTTTTGGTCAGCGGGTCTGCCAAGTTCATTCATGGAAGTTGTAGATTATTCATTCTACGTTCTGCATTATGTATTTTTTCATGTGGACATGTCCACGTGACTGCAGATGGGCACTTGGGAAGTTTCCAGTCTTGACTACCATGAACAGATGGCTGGGCGTGCTGGTGATTCTACCGGCTGGATTTACGTCCCAGCATCCGCTAGGCAAGTATCGACCGTCAGGACATGGTATCGTTGATTACAAGGAATGAAAAGTCTGAGATCTAGGACAGGACACAATCAACGAAAGATCTCTTGAATTGAAAACGTTTCCAGGCCTGGATACCTTCTTCTAGTCTGACCACTTCACACACGTGGTGTTCTGGAATGTGGTGGTGCGCACCTTCCCTCGACATCTGAAAGGTTCCCTGGCTTGGAAAATAAGGTCTTCATTCCTAATCCTAAATTTTGCTTCCTAGCGTCTCCATTTGGCCAGATAGAATCACTGTTTATCTTCAGACGGAGGAAGCTTCTTGCCCCTCGCGGACTCCCTAAGCCACGTTGCTGGCACCCCGAGTCCCCATCCCAGCCACCTGCCCCAGTGGCTCTGAGTCTCCGGGTTGTTAGGGGGCCCCTGCGGTGCCAGCCCCCGGAAGCAGCCTCAGCAAAGGATGCCGCCTGCGACACCCTGATGAGATGCTGGCCCGGACAGTCGTGTTCATCCTTTAACAGGTCTCCTTATCGGAAACAGTCTGAGCCCGACGAAAAGCGCCCACGTTTGGCTCTGACCACGGGTCTTACTCAGATGCTGAGTCCCCAGGGGCTGTCGCAGAGCCTCACAACGGGGGGGGGGGGCCCACACCCAGTGAGCCTTCCGACTTCGGTCACTCAGGAGGCCATCCCCCTTCAGGGACAGCTCGTCCCCTCCTGCCGATCTGATGGTCTTAGCCTCACCCGAGCTGGGCGCTCCTTTGGAACGGGTGCCCGTTCGTTTCCCTTAAGGGGCCCGGGAGGGACACCTTCCGGAGTTCCCTGCGTCCCAGCGGAATGGTGTGCTGCCTCTGCGGGATCGGAGCCGGGAGCCCAAGGCGCGCAGACCTGAGGGCTCAGTCGGGTGCCGGCTCCCCGCAGGCCTCCCGGCTTCCCACGAAGGCGAGGACGCGCGTTGGCCGCGTGGAAACGTCTCGAGTGGAGGAGGCGCAGGTACCCGGGGGTCTTCCTGGGGTTCCCGCCAGGACGCGGCTGAGGGACGGAGAGCCTCAGGGGCCGGGTCGGAGGCCTCTGCTGGACAAACCCTGCTGAGAACCGGAGCCTTCTTCCCCCCTTCCCCTCAACACGCCTGTGAAGGTTAATTGTTTGTGTCGGCGTGACTGGGCTCAGGGCTGCAGACAGGCTGCGAGACCATGATGGCCGGGTGTCCGGACTCCTCGGGAAGCCCCGTCACCCCAGACGGGCCCAAGGGGGTGGCGCCATGACAGGAGTCCCGGAGCAAACGAGGAAGGGAAGGCGCCAAACCTCCCGCCCCAAGTCAGGAACATCCCGTCCTCTAGTGAACAGCGGCCCCCAAGACAGAAACCTGAGCGCCTGGGAGGAAGAGCCGGCCACACTCTGGCTCTCTCGGTGGGTGGGTGCGTGCGGCCTACGTCCTCTCTCTCCCTCCCCTGCGTCACCACCCGCCGTGCTGTGAGTTGTGTGTCTGACCTTGAGTCCTTTCTCGTGATGAGGCCGAGAGCGTTCAGTGACACCTTTGGGACGGAAGGGGTCGGGGCCCCGGGCCCCGGGTCTCCCCAGTTCACCCGGCACCAAATGCACAAGGAGGGTCAGAACTGGATTGAACCTCGGGACACGTAGCGGGTCGGTGTCCGGAGAGCTGGGGAACCGGCGGGTGTGGGGGGGGGGGAGGTGCAGCACATTTGTTGTCAGAAGTAGACCACAATCGCAGGGAGAAACCACTCCAAGCTGTTGCGGAGCCCAGGGCCCAGGACCGGGAGAGGCCTGGCCGCCATGGGGGAGCCTTCATGTCCAGAGTAGACAGCGTTTGCTGGGAGGTACGGAGTGGGACTTCTCTAGCCGCTCGGGAGTAGGGACTTATTCAAGTCTCCACATTCCGAAAAGAGCCACCAAAAATGAGGCCATTGCCTCCCTCACCGGCCCGCACAGAGAGTAGAGTCGTGACAGGGAGGCTTTTTTTTTTTTTTTTTTTTCCAGGAAGCAACTTAATTCCTTCTGATACCGCTCAGTTGGGTTCGCACTCGAGGAACTGTCCTGTAGGGGGAGGCCTTTACTCAATTAGTAAAAGTATCAATCCGCACCCACAGGCGTTGGAATTCCTTTGACCTTGGCAGATGAGGGAAACCTAATCGTTAGTCTTTCCTGGATAGTCTCTGGTTCCTTGATGGTCTGGGGGAGCAAGTCCGTGGTTGGAAGATTGTTTCTAAGACACTTTACAGGCGGTTACTACTCGCAGAACTGTCCTTGACGCCTTTTTTTTTTTAGTAAACATCCTTTGGGCCATCTGATAAGTTTTGTCCCTCCCTAAATGAAAAGCCTGATGCTGTGTTTTAATGATCTTTTAGCTCTGTGAGCCCGGTAATAGTAAATGCCCTGCTCTGTTTGCAACCATTCCAAGGGCTGGAGTCAGACCCCAGTTTATTTTTTCGGGGGGGGGGGAGAGTAGGTGGGATTGAGTCTCATTTAATCATTGATATAGCAGGCAAACTATTTTCCAGAGCCCTGGTATCTACAGCCTACACTATCCAGTAATTTCCAAACGCGCACACAATTGTTTATTTGTTCTGGAGTCAGTACTGTGTAGTCTCTAATTCAGTTACAATGTGCCTTCCTAGCAAGGGAGGAAGGCCGTCTGGTTTTACCAAGAAAGAAGGAGCAGAAATTAGTTTTCCCCATAGGTATCCCAGGGGCTGAGACAAAAACTTAGGTGTAAGTTTTCCGGAGATGCTTCTAATTGTTCTCCTGCGTGTGGACGGTTGGCCTGGAGCGGAAAGGAGGATGGAGAAGGTAGCTCCGGCGTCAAGAAGGACATCAACCAGTTTTCCTTCCATGTTGAGAGTCACTCGAGGCTCTGGGTTTCTGATGGACAGTTGGTTTAGGGGAGCCACCGTGAAGAGCCCCAGGCCCCGGTCAGTCCCTCCCAGGGACACTGGTTTTCTGAGCCCTCATAGAGAGAGGCCCCGAGGGCCTTCAGATCTCCAGCGGTTGTCTCCGTGCAAAGGGCCTGGCTTATGGGGTTTTCATTTTGGTTGTCCCCTCTGAGGACAGTCTCACTTCAGTGCTCTGAACGGCCGTATAAATGGCACTTGGTGCCAGGACCTCGGGAAGTCCGGTCTGACCTAGTACGTAAGGTCACCACTAAGGCCTCACATTCTTTTTGTTTTTTTTTTTTTAAGCCTCCTTCTCTGTTTTTTTTTTTAATTTATTTTTATTTTTTTATTTTTTACTCTTCTCTTGATCTTGGTTGTAATATGCCCAGTTGGCAGCTCGTAAGAGCTCCTCCAGGCTCCCTTCCAGACCAACAGTCAGGTTTTACAGTTTTCTCTGAATATCTGGGGCCGATCGAGTGACAAATTTGTCTTTTAGGATTGTCTCAGCCTCAGGGGTGTCAGGGGAGATAGGTCAGTGTCATCAGCCTCACAGACCGTAGATTTGGGGCGAGTGGTGGCTCAGAGGTGCACCTGCACGGAAGTTGTGCAAGCCAGTCCTCGTGAGCCCGAGAAGCAGCACCCACAACAGGGAGAGGCCTTGGGCAGCGGCCAGTCATGTGAGGGGACAAAGGTCTCTTTCCCTCCTTTGCTCCCCAGTCAATGGATGAGCCAGGCCTGGCAGTGGAGAGGGGACGTCTGACCCTGCGTCTGACCCTGCACCCTCCTGCGTCCTCGGAAGACAGAGCACCTGCCCCCTCCGTCTATCCGCCATCTTCCTTACTTCCCTTTCCTCTCTGCCCCCAGCCCTACAGGGGGGACATTGAAATAAATGTGTCCTCAAACTTACGGAATTGGCCCACAGGATGGAAAGAGAGGTTTAACAAGACCAGTCTGAAGGCAGCGGTTGGAGGAAAATTAAGTCGTCTCATGTTGCAATGTCATGGGGTTGAGACTCCTCGTGGCTTTGTGAGCCATCACCCTGCCGAGGACATGACCCCTGGGCACGGTCTGACTGAGACGCATGCCGCCTTCACGAGGAGAGGGACCTGGGCGTGGGGGATGCAGAGTTGGAACCCGCAGACAGACAGACGGGCCTAGGCACAGAATGCTTCCGTCCCCTCACACGGTGAATTACCAGGGAAAGAACTGCACATCTCAGACCTTATGTAAGAAGTCTCTGAGGACAGCCATGATGTGTCTTATTTTCTCCTTCTCATTCCCCCCTCTTGATTCTCAAGCTGCCCTTAGCGGACTTAGAGAACATCAAAGTTTTATATTAGCAGTGAAGGGAGTCCTGGCATTGTAACAGGAAGGCGGCGACCCTTCTGGTACTTCTGCTGAGTGGGGGCGCAGAGGTTGTGCAGTCAGGGGTTCCCTCCCCCCCCCCCCCCGTCATCCAAGGGGCTGTAATCGTAGTTAGGGCTTCTGGTTCCCGCCACCGTCTGAAGCCTTACTGTCTCTACCCAAGAGGAAACAAAGTGGGTTATCACATTGAGAACACAGGGGCCAAACAGGAGGGCTATCAAAAGCGTTAGGAGGGGATCAACTAAGGGCAGAATCCAAGGGCCCCGTTTCCGTATGTCATTCCAGAACCCCCAGGATTCTGACAGCTCTCGCCTTCCGTCCGAGACCCCTTCCTTCAGCTGTTGGACCGTATTTCTGACTATTCCTCCTTGGTTTGCGTAGAAGCAACCTTCCTCATTTAGGAAGAGGCGTATTTCCCCCCTTCTCAGCCCCGGACAGGTCGAACCCTCTTCTATTTTGTCATACCCCTGCTGCTAAGGAGTCCACCAGGGACTTTGCAACCTGTTCTACGTCGTCTGTCGGATCTTGGGATAGGTTTTGGTGAAAGGAAATCGATGAGGCTACTCCCCCAACTCCAGTACTTACTCCGGCAGTGAGTCCCAACCCGATTAGTAGAGGCGTAGCTTGGATAGCTCGGTTGGACCGGGTATGTGCAGCCCAGGGAACGGTAAGAGATTGGTTGTCGGGGAGAATACTCGCTTGGGGGGCTAGGAGTGCAAAGGCGCAAATTCCCATCCGGCCAGCAGGCGGGCACAAATCAGCATTAGTTCCACAAGCAAAGAATATTCCTGCGGGCCAAGAACCACTTGTCCTAGCCCTTGCAATTGTTTATGGACCTCTAAGTTTCCCCATTCCTTGATGTCCCCTTGGAGTTGAATCAAGGGGGGTGGTCTCCCGTACGGCATCCCGAAGGGGGAGAATCCTACTTTTGCTGAGGGGTGCCGCGTACTTGCGGCAGGCCCAGGGGCAGTATTTCAGCCCAGGGCAGACTAGTTTCTTGACCGAGTTCTGCCGGAGCTCATTTGAGGGCCCGGTTCACACGTTCCACTTTCCCTGAACTCTGGGGCCGGAAGGCCGCGTGTGAGTCCCACTGGATACCCGGGTCCTGGCTACTTGTTGCAACTGCCTCGGCCAAGAAAGCCGGACGTCGTCTGGGCCTATGGTTAGGGGCGTTCCGTGTCTGGGAATGATATCCCTTAGCAGGGCCTCGGTTACCCCTCTTGCGTGTTCGGTGCGTGTGGGGGAGGCCTCCGCCCAGCCCGGGACCGTGGAGATGAATACCGGGAGGTATCTGTATCCTCTCCTGGGTCTACCTCCAAATCCTCGAAGGGTGCCTGACCACAGCGTTGGGTTCCCTTGGGCCCGGTGGGGCTTTGTTTGGCGCTATTTCGCGCACCGAGGAGGCGGTGTTGAGAGGCCGAGGCACGGAGGGACGGGAGCCGATTACATAGTAACGGCTCCGTAAGGTCTCAGGGGCAGGTTTTCCCAGGTGGGTGAGCCCAGGCTGTCGGAGAACCACCAGGCCGGCTAGCGGCTCCGGTACGGAGACTCTTTGGTCTGGAGGCACCCACCATCCTTCTGTCTGGCCTCCTGTTCCCTGCTGTGCCCGTTTTGTCTCTTGGATCGTGTACCTCGGGGCGGTGGGCAGTTCCAGGGCCAGCGTGACCTTTGGGGGCGTTGTTCGTTCTCCCGCTGCTTGTTGAGCTGCGGCGTGTGCCCGGCAGCTACCTTCTGACACTGAGTCAGTCCTTTCCTCTCTGGTGTCCCTTGCAGCGGGTGACTGCTACCTCCCTGGGTTCTCAGACTGCCCTTAATAGTTGTGGGATTTCTTCCCGGGTCTTGATTTCGCTTCCTCCTGCCGCCGCAAGTCCTCTCTCCTTGTATAGGGCCCCGCGTGCGCGTGGAGCGGCGAAGGCGCGGTGCGAGTCACTGTCCGTGTCGGCCCTTTTGTCCTTCCCGAGTTCCCGTGCTCTGAGGAGGGCCCACAGCTCCGTTCTTTGGGCCGACCGTCCTTGCGGCAGGGCCTCTGTTTCTACGACCTCACAATCGGAGACTAGCGCGGAGACTAGCCAGACGGTGTGTCTGGCCTTCGTTCGTGAAGCTGCCGCCATCGGTGCGCAGGATGAGGTCAGGATTGTGTAAGGGCCTGTCTGATAGGTCGGCTCGGCCAGAACAGACTTCGTCCAGTGCCTCCGGACAATCATGCCCTGCGGGCAAGAAAGAGGCGGGGTTTAGGGTTTTTCCGGCTTCCGGTCTTACTCGTCGGTTCTCACTTAGCCGTCCCTGGTACCGGGTCACCCGAGCGCACGGTGGCCAGTGTTGCCCGCCGGCAGCCATCAAGGAAATAACAGAACGGGAAACCTAACGTTTAGGTTTGGTCGCCACGGGCATTTGTCCGCATCCTTGATTAGAAGTGCGGTGGCTCCCAGTGCCCTCAGGGTGGCCGTCCTGCAGCAACTGAGTCAGTCTGCTTTGAAAGGCACGCCACCGGTCTTCGGTCTTCGCCAAGGCCTAAATCGCTGGGTGAGAACCCCCAGGGCCTCCCCATTCTTCTCACGTGCGAACAGGTTGGAATCTCGCGATACATCTGGGAGCCCCCAAGGCCGGTGCCTCTGTGAGTTTTGTTTGTACGGTGGTGAAGGCCTTTTCTTTTCCCTGTCGTGTCTCGTGTGGCGGCCTGGCCAGCTCAGCACCCTGGCATCCATATCCGACAGAATCCTGCCGCTCCCGGGAACTCTCGGACCTGCCGGCGGGTAGGGGGAGCCGGGGTGGCACAGGCTGCCTGTTTCCTTCCCGCTCCCGGCATCCGTTGGCCTTGGGTGACTTTGAAGTCCAGATATTTAACTCTCCTGTCGGCAGATCCGTGCCTTTTTCTTTGACACCCGGTATCCCGCCTCTGCCAGTAGCCTGAGTGGGGCCCTGGTTCCCTCCCAGCATTGGGTCCGCGTGGGACTGGCCGGCAGGAGATCGTCCACGTTGGAGGAGGACACGTCCTAGGTCCTGTTCCGGAAACCTGGCTAAGTCAGATGCCAGCGTCCCACTGAATAAGATGGGTGGATTTTTGAAGGCTCGCAGCGGTCTAGTCCGAGTGAATCGCCCCTTTGCCCCCGTGGCTGGGTTTGCGCTCAAAGGCGAATAAGGGTTGACGATTAGGCGCCGACTGGACACAGAAGGCATCCTGCTCCCAAGGATGTGAGTCCTCGTAGAGCGTATGGGTCAGGCAACGCTGAATGCGGCATGACGACCGCGTCATTAATGGCTCTTGGGTCCCGTACAGGATGGTAGTCATTTGTCCCAGGCTTTTTTATGGGCAGCAGAGGAGTACTCTACGGGGACTGGCATCGCTTCGGAAATCCCCATCTGAGTAGCCTGTCCAAGTGTGTCTGGATCTCCAGGCGTGCCTCCCGTGGGACCCCATCTTGGCGTATTTTGACAGGTCGGGCCCCAGGCTTTAGGTCAATTAGTATCAGGCGGTGGTTTTTTGGCAGACCAGGGCGGTTCCTTCCGCCCAAACTGAAGGGAGTTCGGCTTCTAGTTTGGGGGCCGCTGTTGGCTCACCGGGAGGGCAAGTATATAACCTGTCCCTCTTCCCGTGGATTCATCAGGGACAAAACCATGGGTTGGGCCTCTTTGTTTAGGTGCCGTTGCGTCTGTCCACCCGAGGTGAAGGCTACTTCTGCTCTCAGCTTGGCCAGGAGGTCTCACCTAACAGTGACAGCGGGCAGTCGTGTAGACACAGGAATTCATGAACCTCCTGGTGACCCCCAGCCGGCACTGTTGGGGACCGCGCAATGGCCTTCGGGTTTGCGGCCCAGTGGCTCCTACGATGGTGACTTGTGACCCGACAGAGGTGCCACCTGTGTGTCACCGGAGTGTTCGGCTCCGGTGTCGACCATGAAGTCTATTGTCTGGCCCTCTACCTTCATTTTGACCATGGGCTCGTGGGGGCCCAGCTGGAGAGAGCCTGGTCGTTCCCAATCAGGGTCCACTCGTGCCGGTCCGATCAGGCCGGCCTCGGGTGGTTCCGGCTGGTAGCTGGGTGGGGAAGTTTTCGTTTTTCCCTTGCGGCGGTTGGGACGTTCATTTTTCCAGGGTCCACGTCCCTTGCAGAAGGCACACTGATCCTGTGTCAGCGGCGCCCTTCTCTTTTGTTCTTGCATTCCTCAGGGTGTCCGTGGGGGCCCGTCCGGCGGGGGTGGCGCCCCAAGGCCGCGGCCAGGAGAGCTGCCGGTTGTTCCGTTCTTCGGTCCGCCTCCTTTCTGGCAGCTTGGTCGCGATTTACAAAAACCCTGTTGGCGATTTCCAATAGTTTGGTGGCCTTCTTTCCAGGGAATCCTTCCCGGTTTTGGGGCTTCTGTCTAATGTCACACTGGGCCTGTCCCACGAAGGCAGCAATGACCATGCGCTGGTTTTGGGGGGCTTCTGGGCCGAATGGAGAGTAAACTCTGTAGGTCTCACATAATCTGTCATAGAAGTCAGCTGGACCCTCTTCTGGCTTTTGTAGGACCTCGGATACTTTTGCCACGCGGGTGGGCTTTCTGGCCCCGCTTTTACCCCTTGGAGGAAGGTGAGCTGGTATCTCTGTAACCGGGCCCTTCCCTCCTCCGTGTGGGGGTCCCGGCGGGGCTCCTCTTCGGGCACAGCCTCCCGTGCCCAACACTCAACGTCTAGTTGTCCACCTGGTGCCTGGGTCTGGAGCCATTTTCTGGCTTCAATGACAATTCGTGGGCGCTCTTCCGTGTTGAAAAGGGTGAGCAGAGGCTGCTTACCGTCGACCCAGGCAGGACGGGGGGTCTGGGCCAGGGACTCCAGGAGTTCTGTCGTCGCCTGCGGCCTCTCAGATCGGGCGGGTGTGGTGTTTGCAGTTGAGGAGGTCAGTAGTGGAGAACGGTCGGTAGCAGAAAACCGATCCTCCCTCTTTTGGGGTCTTAACGGGACCTATATTCTCTGTGGACCCCTTGTTTCCCGTAACGGCAACTGCATTGCCGTTGGGGGTCCTGGACCTTGGGCCACAGACCCAAGCACCGGTTCGGGTGACGCCGGGAGGGGTGGGCTAGCCGCTGGTGGAGGCGAAACCGACGGAGGTGGGCTGTCGGGCAGGTGAGGTTCCCCTCTCTCGAGCGGTGGGGCATAGAGGGCATATGGTGGTGGAAATGCAAGGGCTTCTGAATTTTCTGGGAGGACGGGGGGCGTTTTTTCCTGCTGTGAGGTCTTCTTCTCGGCCTGTGCCACCAAGACCCTACATTGTCCCTTACTATTAACGCAGAACCGGACCCAAGGAGGCTGGACTTGGGCTGTTTCCAGCCACTGAGCAATGTATGGGAATTGATCGGAGGGGCCAGGGTCTCCAGCAACTACTTTATAAACAGCTCGGACCGTGGGGACATCTAGGGTGCCCTCAGAGGCCAGCCTGCACCGAACGTGGGCCATCCTAACTCACAGACGGTGCAGAATTTCCCAGGGATCAGTCTTATCCCAAAGTCTCCCGAGAACACTTTCTTGATCATGCAGTCCAGTATAGTCGGCTTTGAGGAGCCCGCTCCCGTGATGGTCTCTGGGGAGGCGATCTGGACCCTCCCAGGTACAGTGTCACAAGACGGGAGGATACTGTCCCTTCGTCCGCCTGGCTGCTCCCCTCGCTGGGATTTGGGCGCCTCTTAGCTTTGGCAGGTCAGCATCTTGGATCAGGTGTGTCGGGAGGGGCAGCGTCCCCTGGGCCCTGATGCTGCCTTCAGCCGGAGGAAATGGAAAGAGGTCTCCAGGGAACCGCGGGTTAGGACTCATGCAATCAGCGCGGGGGAAATGTGTAAAGCGTTGAGAGAAAAAACTACCGGGGCGGGATTCCGTATGCAGTGAAACTATCCTCCGGAGTGAAGAAGGGATTTCTCCGGCAAGCAGAAGTAGAAGGAATCCCGTGTCATAGACGGGCCTTGCGAGAAATGTTAAAAAAGAAGTAAGGCAGAGAGAAGGCGAACGAGTAGGTGAGGAAACTGAAATCAAGGTAGACTGAGGGAGGCTGTGTTCCGGTGCCCGGTGGGCACCCTCTGGGGCTCTGGAGGCTTGGGTGGGGTGGGGGCAGGGAGAGGTCCAGTGACCGCGTGGGCCTCAGGGAACCCGGCTGGGGAGGAAGACCAGAGGCTTCCTCCCTGGAGGCTAAGGGCCCAGACTCCAAATCTTGTGGGCCCGGTCCTGTGCTGGGGGCACGGATCTGTTTGGCCGGGATGCACGTCGTGCACATCAATCGGTCACCTTCCTCCTCTGCAGCGTCTTCCTAACCTCGGTCTAGCTGCCCAGTGGCTCAGCCTGCCTCCGAGAGAAGGAAAGACTCCGATGCAGTGGCTGGAACGAAGGCTGGAGGAACGGGCCACTGTGGCGTAAGGATTGTTGTGAGCGGAAGGCAGTGGAGAAGCCGCAGATACGAGAGGCTCTCTGCACCGCCCCCCTTCTCCCCCTCCCCCACCCCCCGTCCACCCCCATGTGCCTAAAAGCCGGGCGGAAGTTTACAAAGTTGTCCGTCTTCCCCTCCGTGCCGGGAAACACAAAAGGTGTCGACCCTCGTCAGGGAGAAGGCACGGACAGAGCTGTGTCCCAAACGTCCGCTGGCTTGCCGTGCGCGACCCGGTCACCTCCCCTGCCGCCCCTCCCCCCCCAACTCTTTTCTCGCGTCTTCAGCGGCCGGGGGGGGGGGCGGGGATTGGGATTTGGGCGGAGCTCCTCGTCCTGCGGGTACGCGTGAGGCGTGCACGTTAGTAAACGATTTCTTTTGCGCTGCTGTTGTTACTGAGTTACTGAGACCGGAGGGCTGGAGAGAGAACTACTTCTCCTCCCCGGCAAGGGTGATGGCCCCCACGCCCTGCGCGTCCCGGAGCCGGGAAGGCAGTTTCCGAGAGGCCGGCGCGGGATCTGGTGCCACACGCCGCGCGAGGACAGCCGCGCAGGGGCCGCGGGAACCGGGCGCAGGGGACACCTGTTGCGGCCACCACCGCGCGGGCAGCGGGAGCGGGGCGCAGGGAGCAGGGGGGGTACCCGGCTCACCCCGGTTGCCAGGCGAAGGGGCGGCGCGCGGGCGGGGCGGTCGGCCCGGCGTCCGTGTGCCTTCCTCCCCCCGCCAGCGGGCGGCCGAGCCCAGAGCAGCTCCCGGGGGCGCGTCCGCGCTCCCGCTGCCGAGCAAGCCGCTCGGGCCGCCGCGCCACCTGCTTCCCGGAGAAGGCGGCCCGGCAGCGACCGAGGCGGGAGCGGGGGGTGGGGGGCGGGGGGGGACAGGGGCGGGAGAGGCGAGGGGCAGCCCGGCGAAGGGGCTGCTCCTTCGCGTGATAAAACGTAAGAGCCGCGGCGCCTCCCGCGGAGCAGAGTGGCGCAGCGGAAGCGTGCTGGGCCCATAACCCAGAGGTCGATGGATCGAAACCATCCTCTGCTAACTGGACCTTTTGGTGGAAAATGTGCATTCGGGCTCACAGTAGTCCCCTCTGACATAGTACCTGATTTCTAGAAACGTGTGGTATGTTCATCCTTTCTCCTTCACATGACAGCATGACTCTCTCATGGCTCGTTTCGGAGCAGAGGCAAATCCTCCTCGAGGAGGGAGAAGGGGAAGGTGACAGGTGCCGAGCGTCCTTCCTTCCGGCAGGCGGTCGGCGCACCTTGAGGGGGCACGTGACCGTTGTCGTGCAGTTTTCTTAGGCCTCAAGGAGAAGCATTGCTTACTTTTGCGCAGGCCGCTGGTTACTGCAAACCTGCCTTTTTACTTGGGTGGGGTTTTCTGCGTCTTTCACTCCCGTGTCTATTCCTGCCACGATTTTATGACACTCATTTCGAGTCCATCGTAATGGGCTGCAAATTCTTCTCCGAAGCAACGTTATGGGCCGGCACCGGGAAGGTGTCTTTTCTAGCCTCTCCTTGTCCATACGTGCGCAAACTAGATTCACGGGAACGTTAGGAGAAACACAAGAAGCAAAGAAGTTGGATGTGAAATGGCAGAAAACACTGGAATCCACTAGAATAAAACATTCCAAATGGACACCAAATTCCATGGACAAACGAGGAAGCAAAATAGTCCTTCTGACACATTTGCAGAAGACAAATTTTACGAAGAAAATTACTAATCGAAATACTTCTTAATGTGTGCCCGGGTTGTGACGAGGGGACAGAGACTCTTCTGAACAGCGGGACCCCCACAGGGCAAGACAGCCGAAGGGAAAGTTCGAGTGATCATGTTCATACAGGAGTTTAGTGGTGAAGACGTTCCTGTTGGGCAAGACCAGTCCCCTTCGACGTATTCTGCTTGTTTGGCCCCTAAAAGCATTTTCCCCTTAAATGTCCAGAGCGAGGAACACGTACACACGCAGTATTAGTCACAGATGGCCAGGGAAGCTGGTGATGTAAAAGGGTAGAACTGGGCGTAAAGGAATATGGAAGAACGTTTCTCTGACGGTCCTTTCTGGTAAGCCTTTACCTTTCCAAAGCTACATTTTGAAGGTTCTACGGTTTCAAAAATTAATATGAAATCAACAAGAATGGGAAGGGGAGGGATGAAAACCCAAAACTGAAAGCCAATGAGCTGAATTCTTTTTTTTTAAAAATATTTTTAATGTTTACTTATTTTTGAAAGAGAGAGAGAGAGAGACAGAGGGGCAAAGAGAGAGGGAGACACAGAATGTGAAGAGGCTCCAGGCTCTGAGCCGGCAGCACAGAGCCCCGCGCGGGGCTCGCACCCACGAACGGGGAGATCGTGACCTGAGCTGCAGTCGATGCCTAACGACTGAGCCCCCCGGGGCGACCCCGGAAGACTCTTGTTTAAAATAGAATATTTGACACCGTGATGCGGCCTCGGCTGCTGCTGCTGCCTCGGCACCTGTGCTGGTCTCCAGGCGCCAGCTGTGGAGAAATCCTTCCCCCCCCCCCCACGCTCCTCATTTTCCTTCCCCCCATCCCGCCCCGCCTCAGCTCTGCACCTGCCGCTCACACCTCTGCACCTGCCGCTCACACCTCTGCCCGCCGCTCACACCTGTGCCCAACGCTCACACCTGCGCCCACCACTCGCACCTGCGCCCCCTCCCCCTCTCACACCTGCGCCCCCCTCACACCTGTGCTCTCCACTCTCGTCTCCACCCACCGCTCACACCTGCGCCCCTCCCCCGCTCACACCTGCACCCCCTCACACCTGTGCTCTCCACGCTCGTCTCCACCCACCGCTCACACCTGCGCCCCTCCCCCGCTCACACCTGCGCCCCCCTCACACCTGTGCTCTCCACGCTCGTCTCCACCCACCGCTCACACCTGCGCCCCTCCCCCGCTCACACCTGCGCCCCCTCACACCTGTGCTCTCCACGCTCGTCTCCACCCACCGCTCACACCTGCGCCCCTCCCCCGCTCACACCTGCGCCCCCCTCACACCTGTGCTCTCCACGCTCGTCTCCACCCACCGCTCACACCTGCGCCCCTCCCCCGCTCACACCTGCGCCCCCCTCACACCTGTGCTCTCCACGCTCGTCTCCACCCACCGCTCACACCTGCGCCCCTCCCCCGCTCACACCTGCGCCCCCCTCACACCTGTGCTCTCCACGCTCGTCTCCACCCACCGCTCACACCTGCGCCCCTCCCCCGCTCACACCTGCGCCCACCTCTCTCACCTGCGCCTGCTGCTCATCCCTCCGCCTGGGCGTCACGGTTCTTCCCGAGGCTTCTTCCGCTGCCTTGATCTGGGCTTCGTCGGCTTCGCTGCTCCCAGTAGGTGTCCTCGGCACCCCAATTGCCCCCATCGGACCCGCACATAGTTTGCTCCTTTAACAGCATCCTCCCTCCCGCCCGCCAGCAAGCTCCCAGCGCGGGACCGTCCTGCCGCCTTGCGCTCCGTGGGGTCCCCGCCGCCGTCCAGCGCAGCGTCCCGGTCACCTGTGCCCGGAGCAGGAGCCGCAGCGCACCCTGTCCCCATCCTCACCGGAGCCGGGCGGCTCACCCCCCTTGTGTCCCAAATCTGCTGTGTGTCTTCCCGAATGTCTCCTCAATCCCCCCCCCCATCCCATCTGACCCCCAACGTCCTTGCTCCTGAGGGCTGGGCTGTGATCAAAGGCAGACGAGGTCCTGGTTCGCGTGGCCGCGACCGAGTTCACCTGCAGAAAAGGTCCAGCTCGCTGCACTCCCGGCGCTTGGCCTCATCCGCGCTCGTCTTCCCGGACTCAGTGATACACTTTCGGCGGGCGCTGTGGGGCCCCCGCCCTCGGCTGCCGTGGCCGCACCTTGAACGAGTCCCTGTCTGTGGAAACGGGCCGAGCGTTTTGGGAGCTCAGCCGCAGGAAGCAAGGCTGCGCGCTGAACTTGCTGGAGGTTCTCCGGCCCTTCCAGCCCCGGGCTCCGCTTCCGATGCCTCCAGCTCGGAGTGAACCTTCCCGGATTCCCCACGTAAATCCTTTGATTCACGCGAATTACACCCACCCTCGTGTGATGCCAGGATGTCGAGCTGCCACCCAGTTTGTAAGTCTCTTGCTGCTACCGGGCGAGGTAAGTGCGGTCCTGCTGAAGGACAGGGCGCTGTCAGACCGTCGATGCAGTTTTCCAGGCACCTCAGAAAGAGCGCAGACAACGCTCTGGTTTATTTTGCAAGTAGCCGGAGAAGAGTGGGGGCAATCAGAAGAAGGAACAGGGAATGGCGGAGCAGAGAAAAACAGGGTCAGACTGTCCTTGGGGTGCAGATCGTGTCCCCAGAGACGGAGCCCTGGGCCCGATTCGTGCAGACCGTGAGCTGTATCATTCCAGGCGCCCTCAGACAAATGCTCCAGACTTTGACGACCGCCGTCGTTATTTTCTGCATCCCTTCAAAGCCTGCCAGGCTCGCCAAGGAGACCCTGTTGTGCTCAAGGTGTCTTTGCCCTGAGGCAGGTCATGAGGCAGAGAGAGGCTTCTCTCCAGGCTGACGAGCTCATGTCCCTGTTCACCAGAAGCGACTTAGCCCTCAGCTCTTTACCAGAAGCTGGAAATTAAAAATGAAACATTATTGGAATCTTCAGCCCTCCTCCCCCCCCCTTATCTTCCTATTCCCCTGCACCTGGAAATTTCAATAACCTAAGGGAAGAATGCTCTAAGGGAATTAAAATGTATTAAAAGAAACTCTAAACAGAAAATTTTTAGCATTGTCCGAAGTGTACAGAGAGGGAAATAGATATATTTAAAAATGGAGACAAGGCAATTAACATACAACAAAGCTAATATTTCCATCAAGTGAAGGCGATTTTAAAACAAACGGTGGTGGTGTAACTAACTTGACCTATGGAAGAAAACAAAGATGGACATTTACTCTCAACCATGTTAAAAATCAAGTTCCAGATAGACTCGTGACTTAGATACAACATATAAATTAATCAAATACGTAGTTGCAATTAATAAGAGAACTCAGAAAAAAATTTGCTTGGAAACTATTGGATATTTAAGCGACGAAGGTTTAAAACAATACTCTTCAATAAAAGTTTACAAAGTCATAATAAAACACCTTAACTCAAATGTACACAAACAGTAGGGGAAGTCCACCTGAAAATTAGCAATGAACCAGTCAGAGATGATGTAAAAGGGCTGCTTTAGTCTATGACTTCATTGTTTGAACCAAGAACAGTTTCAAGCAATTTTAATTCTGTATTTTTGTGCTTTCACACGTTTTCCAGCGCTATTCTAAAATATTTCCTCATAAGTTTAAATCACTCCCAAGAATGTAACTTGTAGCATATGTAAACTTAAGAAAGAATCCAATCAATGATTGAGTACTGTCCATTGGAAACTAAAAGCTTTAACGATCTACATGCACTAAGATTCTCTAAAAATATACTTGGTGAAAGAAATAAGACAGAGAAAGACAAATACCTTATGATCTCATTTATATGTGAGATCTAAAACAAACCTGAAACTAATATAATGTTATATATTATTTATACATCAATTAAAAAAATATGGCATGCTTTTAAGAGTTGGAAGTGCTCATGAATTCTCTTTTAAAAATATTTCTGTTCTCTATCTGCCACAGAATTTTATCCCAATATATTGCATTTTTACGCTTAAAGGCTGTGATTAATGACCCAATTATCCTAGTCTAAAACAAAATCATATAAAAATTGAGGTATGATTTTTAGTTATTTCAGGTGTGTAAGTCTCTCTACTTTAAATGTTTTTCTTCTTGTTAGAGCAGCCATTAAACGTAATAGCATGCAACCAAACATTAAACATACTTTTTCATAAGTACAGGATATGAAAAATAATATACTGGAACTTAATGAAAGTGATGGGACTTCCTTCCCTTCCCTTCCCTCCCCCCTTACAGTCACGTGTCTGCGGATGAAATGGAATGGAACGGAGCGGAATAGAAACGGTTTGGAAAAGATAGTAAAACGACCAGTAGTTTATAGAAAGGTGGGGATCAAATTGAAAAAGGAAACCCTAAGGTCCCACCGAGATTTGAACTCGGATCGCTGGATTCAGAGTCCAGAGTGCTGACCATTACACCATGGGGCCCACCTAGCCGCCTTGCCCCCTAATTTGGTGACATAGTTCTTCTTGCCCAAGTCCCCTGATCTATAAGCACAGGTGACTTTTCCTCCTCCGGGATGGAGTCGTGGACGTTCACCTGTCGCACATCTCCTACCCCAGGGTCTTACTGGAAAACACCGGCTTCCAAACCTCACGAACCCTCTCCCCCTTTTACCTGCGTATTCCCCCCAAGCGGTTCCGGAACGGGGTGCTCCGGGCCCCTAAATAGGAGCACAGGTGAGGTCGTGACCCGGGCCGAGCCGTCACCGAGGTTCAGGTTTTGTGACAGGTGTTTGTATTGTTACCTCACGTGAGGCTCACACGCGCCCTGGGAGGTGGGGACACCTGAGGCCGAGGCCTGCGGTCCTTCACTCCGCTTGCTTATCAAGGCTGATTTCCTTCTGCGGGCCCTGCACTTGCGCGGGGGACCGGGGACGGGACTGGAGGAGGGTCCCTGCGGCCCTGGGGCACCTGTGTGTGTGTGTGGGGAGGGACTGGGGACCGGACGGGAGGAGGGTCCCTGCGACCCTGGAGCACCCGTGTGTGTGGGGTCCGGTGGCGGGAGGGAGGTCCCTGCGGCTCCGGCACCAGCCCCGCGCCCTCCAGTCCTCTCCCCGACGGAAAGCGGGTGTGGGAGGCCACCGAACGCACGTGACTCGGGGAATGCGTGTCGTGGGGCGCACCCTGGACGTAGCGGAGTAGCGTACGGACCTGGCACCTGCTGGAGCGACACGGGGGCCTCCGCCCGCCGCCGCCCTTTCGTCGGCTGCGTGCTTGCTCTGGGTGCTTTCATCCGGAGCCGGTGGGCGCGGGACAGCCGGGCCGGGCCGCCTCCCCAGATGAAAGGATTCTTCGGCGAGGCGCTGCGAGGACGGCGCGCCCCCTGGTGGACACAGACGGCAAAGCGCAACAAAGCGCCGCGAAACCAGGTCGCCTCCAACACCCCTACCCCGGAGGACCGAACCCCGCAACGCGCCGTTCTCCCTGTAAATACCGGGCTTCTTGCTGGGTCCCCTCGCAGAGCGAGTTTTTCAGGGTGGTTCTTGCTGGAAAGCGGGGCTGGGAATTTTCCTGAAGCCTAGAACAGGTGCAGGTCGTATTCGCGCAGAGTGGGTAGGAACTCCTCGGGAGGGAGGGTGCAAATCCTCCGCGGGTCCTTCAATCCGCCAAGACCCGGCGCAGATGAGGAAAAGGAAAAGGTCCTCACACAGAACACCTTCAACCCTGCGCGGGGAAAGCCCCGACATTTCTCATCCCTCCACGAAGCCAGCCAGAGGTGAACACACTAGTTCAATGACAGTTTCCGACGCCAAAGGAAAAAAAGAATCCCAATGACCTTGACCTTGGGAGGTTCAGGGAGGGCCCCTGACTTGAGCAGCAGCGGCTCCCCGTTTATCAGCACGTCTGTGCTCCTGCCGGGCGCCTCCTGGGGGTTTCCCCCCGCCCGCAGGTGAGCCGGCTGAGAGCCCGGGTGTGACCTGAGCGGGCGCCCAGCAAGGGCACCGTCCAGGAGCCTATGTCTCCGTCCTGCGCCCTCGGAGACGAGATCGGAGCACCCTCAGCCCAAGTCCGCTTCCCGTGCCCACTCCGAAGTCTTCAGCGAACGCACGATTAGTGCGCTCCGGAGGCGGGCCTCGGGGGCTGGGCAGGAATGCAGGGAAAGGGGCCTTTTTTCCCTGAAGTGAGTTCTTGCCCAAAACAGGCGAAAAAAACGGTGGTCCGACCCCCTCCTCCTCCCTTTAGCCACTGAGTGGCCTCATTAAGACCACTCGTTGTGGACATTCATCTCCAGGGAGACTTCTGCTCCGGTCTGGGGGCAAATCTCGTTCTTAGCGGGTGTAGACTCGGGATCATGGAAGGAAAAGGAGTGAGAAGGAACCAGGTATGGGTTCTGGGATGCGTGAGTCAGTCCGGGTGCACGGCCACGACCAGGGCCCGTGGGACCCAGACCTGAAAGGTGAGCGGGCGTCAGGGCTGACCCCTCCCCCTCGCGCAGGAGGGAGGGTTTGTTGCACGAGGAATTGAAACCCGAGGCGGGATGAGAAGGGGAACACGCAGGAGGCACTGACGCCCGGGGCCAGGGAGCCAGCGGCGGCCCCAGGGAGAAGGGCTGCAGGGTGCAAGTTGGTTTTTGGAGAACACGAGGGCAGAGGGGAAGGGCGAAGACATTGAGTGGGTAGAAAACGAGAAGAGAGGGGGGAAGAACGGAAAGAACAGAAATACTTTTACCCCGGCTGGTGACTAGAAGCTGACGCGGGACCCTGCGAGGGGCAGGAACAGTGACAGGCGGACGAGGCAGGAGATGCGGGCAGGTTAGGGCCGCGATCGTGCTGCGGCGAGAATTCTGCAAGCGACCAGCACGGGCGTCCACGCAGCACGACTCACGTGCAAGAAGGAATCTCGGAAGCGTGCAGCTCGCCGAGGGGAGGGGGTGGGGCGAGGGGGCCTGCAAGGGCTGGGGGCCGCGGGAAGCTCCGAGGGGTCGAGGGGGGCCGCAAGGGCTGGGGGCCACGGGCAGGGGACCGTTCGCTCTGCGGGCCTGGGCTTGGTGAGAGCGTCCGATGGAGGAGGCCAAGCGCGGGGAGGGCGGACCCGCTCAGACCGGGTATTGATCACTTCTCAGCTCAGATGCCTTTTCCAGCCTCACAGTAACCTGGCCACTCCTCGTAAAACGGAAGTCCTTCTGTGTGCACAACCTCCTCTGTAGGGATCCAGCCAAGGGCACACGTGGGAGACACGAGTCCCGCCCCCCCCCCCGCCCCCAATCTGGATCTGGGAGCAGTTTACAGGATTGGAGACTGCTTCTTGTGCGCGTTTCTCCGCGGGGTCTCGCTGGCGCGGGCGGGCTCTGGCTTCCGGTAATATTATTGGTCGTTAGGGCTTCGTATGGGCTGCCTTACAGGGGGAGAGGGTCGTTTTAAGAGAGATCACGGGAAGAAAAATAGAAAAAAAAAAAAAATTGGCAAAGAGAAGCCCGGAAGGTCCCACCGAGATTTGAACTCGGATCGCTGGATTCAAAGTCCAGAGTGCTAACCATTACACCATGGGGCCGGCGGGTGCCGTTGCTTAGCAGGTATCCCTTGTGATAAATATTCATCACTGAGGCGCTGCATCCTAATCCCCAGATTTTCATTTTTTTCCTCCTCCTCCTTCCCCCCCCAGTAAAGCTGTACCGCCCCCTGCAGGCGCATTTTGGAAATGTGTGAGTGCTTTGGCTGTCTCCATGGCTGGGGGCACGAATGGCTGTTACAGGTCACGACCGGAGAGGCCGAAGGCCTGACCTACTCAGGACAGTCTTCTACAAAGACTGGTCCTTAGGACTGCGCGGCTTTGGTGGCACCACCTTCTATGCCCTTCATCCGGTTTTCAGGCGCCTTTTCTAACTGAAATTCCTGCTCCCACCTTTGCACCCGTCTGTCCATAGTGAATCGTCTCGTGGACATCTGGCAGGACGCTGTCGGACTTCGTTAGCGTTTTGAGGTTAATTCTGACGTGGGAAGTCACAGTTTCTGGTCGGGGGTGTTGGGAGACACGGTTGGAATCCTAAGTCACCACAGGAGAAGTCTGACCGCTGTGAGGCCGCCGTACTGTTAAGTAGCCCGGACCCGCGTCAGTGGTCTGGCCCACAGTGTCAACGCACAGGCGTGGGGATAAAGATGCCGTCAGGTGATTGTCGCCCTCCGCAGCTATGCCGAGAGTCACCCCAAGTCGGTGAACTCCCACCTGAGCTCCAGACATCTTGGAGCACATCCTGACCACAGAATCCACGAATATAACGAAATGTTTCTTATGGTACCAGATTTTGGGCTGGCTTCCTATGCAGTAACGGTAACCAGAAAAACTTCTAGAAACAGGAATTTTCCCTGTCTACTCCCTCAGTATTGCCCAGTAGGACTGTCCTCAATTTGTCGTCACCATAAGTAATATGTTAATGAACATCAGCATTCGTGTCTTCTTATGGGCCTATTTAAGAACTTGCGATAGGCCTCCCAACATGATGATTGTTTCCAAAATTGTTGGCCCTGGGGTCTGCAAGAGTGGGATGGAATTTGAAAAGTTAAAAATATGAAGTAGATGATTAAGGCTAAGAAGAACCCCCCCCCCCAAAGACGCCCTCTAAGGGCCATGTATTGTTAAATGAAGCGAAAAAAGACATTTGTGGGTCATCACTCACGCAGTGTCGTTCCAGAGTCTGCCTGGTGCTGGGGGTATGGCGGAGAACGGGATTCCTCTGTTAGAAGTCACCTCTTTAGGGAGAGTTTTACAAGAATACCCTTCGCTGCCCTAGATCCAGATCCTAGCGCACGTGAGGCCATCGGCTCTCATTTTGCGGCGCTAATTTTCAACAGCTGCCTAGAGAACCTTCGGGTTTGTGAGGTTCTATGCAGGAAGTAAGTTGCACTACGAGGAAGAGGCAGACGTGGGAACCTCAAAACTTCTCCCCCCGTGGCTCCCTTTGCTGTGCCCACACCAGCCTCTCTGGCTGTTCCGGAAGGTGCCAAGCAGGGAGCTGACTTGGGTACTTTGCACGGTCCCTTCCGCCTGGAGTAGCTTCCCCTAGATGGTGTTTCTCTCTCCACTTGATGCCAGTGATGTCCACCGTCCCTGTCCGCCTACCCTCCTTCACATCGTGCGCCTGGGTGGCTCGGTCAGTGGAGCGTTTGACCTTGACTCAGGTCACGATCTCACGGTTTGTGGGGTCGGGCTCTCCGCTGTCAGCGCTGTTAGTGAGGAACCTGCCTCAGGTCCTCTGACTCTCTGCCCCTCCCTTGCTCACTCTCGCTTTCTCTCTCAAAGAGAGACAAACATTGAAAAATTTTTGAAAAAAAAACTTGTGACTCCCAGCTCCCTAGCCACTTCCTTGCTTTATTTTATACAAACTACTCAGCCAGGAGCTGACGTAGAACAGATTTAATTAACTAGTTAATTTATTTGTCTGGCTCGCTCCTCCCCTCCATGTGCCACTTACACAGGAACTTCCGCAGCCTTCTTTCCCAGTGTTTCTCCAATGCCAGACTAGTGGCTTCCATACAAGAGAACGCTCTTATTTTAGGATTAAATTAATTTTCTTTACGCTGGCTGATTGGATCACACAGAGGTCAAATTGCTGGCTCTCCGATGATTTGTCTGACTTATAATTGGGGTTTGCAACAATGCGTATTCTTTTCTTATTCCCCTAGTGCACGATGCTTAATGATTTTCCTGTTACACACGTGGCCTGAAGCTCCACGGACTATTCGGACCTTTGTCACAGCTCCTGTTGTTATGCCCAGCATTCGTGATCCCCAAAGACCACCAGGGAGCTGAGTCCGATGCAAAAGCAAAGAGCCTTTATTCGAGCTAGCTCCAGCTCAATCCCCTACCTGCACGGACGCAGCGGTGAGATACCCGAGAGAGAGCGGGTTTCAAAAGCACAAAGGTTTTATAGGGATCATGGCCTTAGCCGATTGGCTGGGGAAGGGTCGTGGCCTCAGCCGATTGGCTGCCAAAGTGTGGTCCCAGATCAGCAATTATCAGCATCACCTGGAACTTGTTAAAAATGCAAATGTTGGGCCTGGTGGTCACAGACCCACTGAATCAGACACTCTGGGGGTGGGGCTCAGCAATCTGTGTTTGAACAAGTCTTCCAGGAGATTCTGATGCACCTGAAGTGTAAGAACCACTGTGTCTGAGGCTCTCTAACATGTTTGGCCTCAGTGTATACAGAACGTTTCTCACTGGTCACCTATTAACCATTGGCTGTGAGCCTTGCTGTGCTATGTAAATACCTAGTACCAAACACCATCCCCAGAGACTGACTTAATTGGTTTGGGGAGGGGTAAAATGCTCTCAGGTCATTCTAAGCCTGGACAGGGTTGAGGGCTCCGGCCTCTGGCCCCTACCTGAGAGAAGGCCTCCCTCTTCTACTCACACTGTCCACGCCTCTCACACTCCCCTTCCTCCCACCTTAGACTTCAGAAGAATGCATCAATCGGTGGCCTGCTTTCTTAGAAAACATAAGTTACTCAAGGGGAGGAGGCGTGGTCTGAGGTTTGAGCGGGAACTTCTTTCTGCGGCCACGTCCGTCGGGGACCTAGTCACTAGTCGGCCGCCCTAGGTCTGCTCTTTCACTGTCTTGTCTCTTGTCAACGTGAGCTGCGACAGACTGAAGCGTAAATTCTTGTAGTTAAGTGTGAGGTTAAAGGAAACCGATTTAGAAAAAAACTTGCACGAAAGAAGATGGGGACTGTTTCTATACTAAACACCAAAAAGTAAAAACCAAAGAATTCTCTTCCTCCTGGCAATGGCCAATTAGAAAGAAGGACCTCCTGGATGGTAGAAGATAAGGCCCACTTCTCTCGTATGAAATAAAACCCTCTTCAACTTCTTTTCTATTTCTTCACGTAGAATATAAAGTCAAGCCTGGCCAGTGAGGCCCTGTCTGCACACCGTACTGCGTCCCATATGGAGTTCTGTGCCAGTGTTCAAAGCTGCTACCCAGCAGTTTGTTTGCAGGTGATAAACACAGAGGAGTGTCATTAGATTTGTAAGGGGGTCTCCTAGGACCTCGGAACACGAGACATTGTTGCACAGCCTTCCAGCATTTATCTCCGAAGCGGGCACTTCTCATCCATTGGCTTCTTTGATTATAGGCTACAGAGGCAACAATGTTGTATATGAAATCTTTCCTTTAAGCCGGTCATAAATTCTTCTGAGCTTCTTCTACTAGTTCCAAAATAGTGATACTTTCTTTTTCTCCTTCATGCTCATGGAGCAAAGAGATCCTATGAATGCTGGACTAACTTAATAAATAATTTGAGAGCCTGCTTCACTTAAATAGCCATCCAGTTATATTGGCGTGTAGAATTTTGCATATTTCGGAATCTTACTTGATAAGCTCTTCACAATTCGTGTTAGTTGCTTTATCCCGAAGGCCTGCCATTTTCAGAAGCCTGCGCAGAGTACAGAATGAAGTCTTTGGTATAACATTCCATCAGACTAATGGCTCGGGCCCATGGACTGCTCCCTTCTGCCTCCCCTTGTAGACTTTAGTCCCACCAAGGATTACTGATTCCTTGAATGTGATACCCACTTTCCTACTTCTTCTGCCTAGAATGTTGTTTTGTATGATCCCCACCCATACCGGTAATATCACCTGTCCTGTGCTCCTTGGGTTTTCCATACACGTCTCTGCCAAGGCATTTATTATGTGTGTTTTATCTGTATTTGAGCAGGGGGATTCTTAGATTTATTTATTTGTTCATTCATTCATTCATTTATGGGCAGTGCATGCCTGATTTAAAATTCGAAGAGCAGGGGCGCCTGGGTGGCTCAGTCGGTTAAGCGTCCGACTTCGGCTCAGGTCACGATCTTGCGGTATGTGAGTTCGAGCCCCGCGTCGGGCTCTGTGCTGACTGCTCAGAGCCTGGAGCCTGTTTCAGATTCTGTGTCTCCCTCTCTCTCTGCCCCTCCCCCGTTCATGCTCTGTCTCTCTCTGTCTCAAAAATAAATAAAAGTTAAAAAAAAAATTAAAATTTGAAGAGCATAAAAGGGTTACAGTTGAAAAGATCCTCCCTGAATTGTTGGCAGTTTATCTAGTATCCTTCTAGAGGCATTTTACAATCATACAAACATACGTATACAAAATTCTCTGCACACTATCCTGTGCCTTACTTTTTGCACTAGCCAGTAATGGAGACCTTCACATATCGATACCTGGAGAAGCCTAATAGTACCCAGTGGTTACAAATGTGGATTCTGAAGCTAGATTCTTTAAAAAGTATGTTTGCATTACTTATTGGCTGTGCAACCTCAGGCCATTTACTCAACCTCTCTGAATCCCCACTTTATAATCTATAAAACAGGCATAGTAGTAATTTCACTCCTAAGGTTATTATAAAGATTAAAGGATGGAATTTATGTGAGGAATCTTTTAGGACCTCGTCTGGCACGTGGTAAACAATACATATTAGCTACTGTTATTATGAAAAAGAGCATTTCTATTTGTTTTTACCATCAGAATAATGCACTGTAACTTGTTGCTTTGTTTTTGATCACTCAGATTGCTTCTAGTCTCTTGTACTATAAACCGGGCTGCTGAAAAACTCTGTACATATATGTCATTTTGCACATTTTCACGAATAATACAATCCCAGAGGTGGTTTCTGGGTGTAAAAATAGATGCATTGTTTTGAAAGAGATTGTCAAATTTTCTTCCATGAAAGGATTCCCAATTTTCAGGGCCCCCAGTGGTGACTGAGAATTAAGATCATGGAGTCTTACTCAGGAATTTCCATTTCTAACCCAATATACAATGACTGGCTTGTAGTGAGTATTAAAGGCGAAATAAAATGTTAGTTTAACTGGTTGGAAGGATTGGGAAATACAGTGGGGTTTTGGTGGCGGCAAGAAAGCATTTTAAAATCTGCTTTGGCATCTTTTTATCCTAGCAAAGTCACAAGACTACTGGCAAGGAGGTGGACACAGAAGAACTTTTATTTGTCACTTTGCGTTGGCCTACTACTACAGAGATTTCTTTTGGAAACTCGAAAGAGGAATAGATAAAAATTACTGAAGTTTCATTACTAGCTTAATGCAACAGGGTGGCGGGGGACCATAAGTAGCAACTGGCCAGAGTGCAATTGATTTACTGGCTTTCCGGTAGCAAAATGCTTTACTACTGCCATAACGTGTTTTCACGTTGGTTATTCCACGTGACTCTAACACAGACAAAGATACCGGCAAGAAGACAAAGGAACATTGAGTGACCAAGAGCTGCAACCTTCCTTTAGACCTCTCATTGTCATCTCCGAGTTATTCCCATTTTACAGAGGGAAGACGTGGAGATCTGTACCTTATGCAATTTGCTGCAAGACACAGCAAGAACTGGCCCGATGGGGCCAAGAGCCCAGCATGGTGCTAGGAACATAGTTAATGCCCAATAAATCTGAAGAAATGAGGGGTTACTGTAGAAGGATGATAAAAGCAAAGGCCTTCATTTACACTTTCCTTTCTCATCAGGGCAGGGATTATGCCCTAAAAATGGCAGCCAATCCTACCAAAAGCGAGGACTCAAATTTGGCAGCTTAAATTCCATTCACGTTCTTCTTCTTCTTCTTATTTTATTATTATTATTATTATTGTTTTTTGGCTGTGTGGCCTTGGGTAAGTGAGTTGTTTTGCTTTACTTGAGAAAGGGAGGTGACCGTGCCCACTTCACAGAGCTGTTCTGAGGAGTTAACATGCACTGAGCACTGTACCTGCCATATTGGACGCCGTGCACCTGCTGGCGGTGTGTCCATCCTGCAGATCAGTACTCAGAGCCTTGCAAGGGGTGGAGCTGGAGCGAGAGCCCGGAGTTTCCGCTCCTATCCAGGGAGCCCAAAAACTTCGCTGTACCTTGTGCCCACATGTGCAGAATGGCGAATAGCACGTGGAGGCCCGCATTCACTAATCTCCTTTTCTTGCTTTAAATATCTAAAGCTGAGCCCTTAGGGCTCTTTAGTCCCTGCGAGGGCACCACGAAGACTGCCTTACCTCCGCCCAAGACCACCTCGGAGACTCAACGTAAGCTTTAGCACCCACCTCCCCCCTCTGGAACGAGGAAGTGGGATGAATTGTGAGGCTTTCCCGCCCGTGTTCCTCTAGTTTCCACTTGGTCCGCAGAGTTCAAGCAAAAGGCTGGCCTCACTCCACTCTCCTTTCCCTTCAGTGCTCCAGGTTGTGACTTTTGTCCTTGGGGTTTCCGGTTATACGGCCACTATCAGGTGTAGACATGGCAAGCGCGGGAACGCACGGGGAAGGGTGGTGCTAAGCGCCACCACAACGCTGCAGTCACGTCCAGAGTACCACCAAGCCCATCACCCAGTCAACATGGCAGCGTCAAACCCACCTCCAGCCTCCTGGAGAAGACCCGAAAGGTGCTTAAGGTGTCCCTGGAAAACGTGATCCGGGACGCTGTCACCTACCCAGAACACCCGTTTCTCTAAAAACAGTGCACCAGCTCTTCCTTAGTAAGTTTAAGTGGCTCTGAAAAGAGCCTTTGGGATTGGTTAACAGGACGCTTACTTGGCAAGTCTACTTGGAGCTGGTGTACTTGGTGACGGCCTTGGTGCCCTCGGACACGGCGTGCTTGGCCAGCTCCCCGGGCAGCAGCAGGCGCACGGCCGTCTGGATCTCCCGGGACGTGATGGTCGAGCGCTTGTTGTAATGCGCCAGGCGCGACGCCTCGCCCGCGATGCGCTCGAAGATGTCGTTGACGAACGAGTTCATGATGCCCATGGCCTTGGACGAGATGCCGGTGTCGGGGTGCACCTGCTTCAGCACCTTGTACACGTACACCGAGTAACTCTCCTTGCGGCTGCGCTTGCGCTTCTTGCCGTCCTTCTTCTGCGCCTTGGTCACCGCCTTCTTCGAACCCTTCTTCGGGGCCGGGGCGGACTTGGCTGGCTCAGGCATGGCCGGGACGACTCCGGACGCGCTCAGGAAAAACGAAACTGTACGGCGGGTAAGGCGCAACTTGTCCGGTTTATATAGAAACCCTTATGCAAATAAGGTGTAAGTTACAGTCCTGGGTCTGATTGGTGGCTAGTCAACATGACGTCACTAGTTAGCTCTGCCCAATCACAACGCGACACTCCCCAAACTGCCTTCTCGTTGGAGAAAATAAAGCCACGAGCTTAGCCAATGCAGAGCCTTCTTTTTCGCGCCCAATCAGGGCTATAAAAAGTGCTGGTTGGGTGCGCGTTTCGCCAAGCGTCTCTAGAGTGTTCAGGTGGTCATGTCCGGACGCGGGAAGCAGGGCGGCAAGGCTCGCGCCAAGGCCAAGACGCGCTCGTCGCGGGCCGGGCTGCAGTTCCCGGTGGGCCGCGTGCACCGGCTGCTCCGCAAGGGCAACTACGCCGAGCGGGTGGGGGCCGGCGCGCCGGTGTACCTGGCGGCCGTGCTGGAGTACCTGACGGCCGAGATCCTGGAGCTGGCGGGCAACGCGGCCCGCGACAACAAGAAGACGCGCATCATCCCGCGCCACCTGCAGCTGGCCATCCGCAACGACGAGGAGCTCAACAAGCTGCTGGGCCGCGTCACCATCGCGCAGGGCGGCGTCCTGCCCAACATCCAGGCCGTGCTGCTGCCCAAGAAGACCGAGAGCCACCACAAGGCCAAGGGGAAATAGAATCCTGGATTAACTTGCTACAACGCCTCTCCCGCATAAACCAAAGGCTCTTTTAAGAGCCACCTACCATTTCCTGTGAAGAACTGTACACGAAGTACCTTTTGTTTCTGATAATTCTGAAACGTCATCAATCTCGCGACTTAATGCGTTAAGTTAAAGCAAATTGACTAAAAAGTTCGACTTCCTAGTCCTAAAATTTTCAAATCCGTCCTCTAACTTTTCATGTCATGCAAAGAACCTATCGTATGGACTTGCCACTTTCGAGTGAGAATTTCTGGATGTACATGCAGATGGGTAGACCCACCACAGGTTACTGGTGGTGGGGAAGTAGATAATCCTTAAGACAGGAATATGAGTAATTCTGCTAAATTACACACCATGCTTCATGTCCTTTGCAAAGCCAGTCTTTCCTCCCCCGTTAGTAAAACAAGACAGGTATCGTAATTTTGAATTTCCAAGTTAGAAAAATAAAGTATGCTGCAATGGAATTGGTTTGTATTCTCTGAAAATGAGAAGTTCGTGGCACAATGTTTCCCTAGGAAGTTTCTAGTCTGTGGATTGTTTGCATGCAAGTTAGAATTTCCTTGTTGAAAACAAATCCCAAAATGTAAAAAGTATAAAAAATTGAGGGGAGATGGTATAGACTTGAGCTGTCCAGAACGGTAGCCAGTTGTGTCTAGTGATCACGGGACGTGTGGCTAGTCTGAATTAAGAAGTGCTGTACGTGTAAAATGCACACTGGATTCCGCAGAGTTTGGAGAAAGGAATGTAAAATATCTAACAGTTGCTGATTACATGTTGAAATGATTTTGGAAATACTAGGTTAAACAAAATATTTAAAATAATGTTTTTTTATTTTGTTCTAATGTGGATATAATGTGAAAATATGTTTCTTATGTAGCTTGCATTTATTTCTACGGGAAATCGCTAATATAAAGCGGACAAAAAATACATATTGAGGTCGTGGACAAGACCATCAGCACACTCGGCGCTCCATAAAAGTTTCGAGTCTTTAACCAATCCGGTTACCGGTTGTGTAGGCTGGTCCCCTTTTGTCCAATCAGCTTCTGACTCTCACTATAAATAAAACGGAACCGGCTTTCTTTTCTTATTGGCATCCGACGACCAAGCTATGGCTCGCACGAAGCAGACGGCGCGCAAGTCGACGGGCGGCAAGGCCCCGCGCAAGCAGCTGGCCACCAAGGCGGCCCGCAAGAGCGCGCCGGCCACCGGCGGCGTCAAGAAGCCGCACCGCTACCGGCCCGGCACGGTGGCCCTGCGCGAGATCCGCCGCTACCAGAAGTCCACCGAGCTGCTCATCCGCAAGCTGCCGTTCCAGCGGCTGGTGCGCGAGATCGCGCAGGACTTCAAGACCGACCTGCGCTTCCAGAGCTCGGCCGTGATGGCGCTGCAGGAGGCGTGCGAGGCCTACCTGGTGGGGCTCTTCGAGGACACCAACCTGTGCGCCATCCACGCCAAGCGCGTCACCATCATGCCCAAGGACATCCAGCTGGCGCGCCGCATCCGCGGGGAGCGGGCCTGAGCCACAAGGTCTGTCCCTCCTTCCCAAAGGCTCTTTTCAGAGCCACCACATGTACGCTGAAAAGGACTGTTTCCCTGTAACGGTTATTGATGGGTTGGTTTCACCGGTGAATAACGACCATTTCCGGGCGCTTTACAGTGTTTTAGGAGGTTAGTAAAGACCCTCACAAGTGCACTTAGCTATTGGCCTGCTTGCGCTCCGATTTATACTTTTAGTCCTGTTTAACCACTCTGGTCTGGGGTTCATTAAACCCTTTTTCTCGGTAGACAACTTGATGTAAACACAAGGAAGCTACCTGCACATGTTCTCTCTTGTTCTCCCTGTCCCTTCTCAACTTTAAGGCAGGTGGGAAGAAATTTTCTAAGTTACTTTGTACTCCTGAAGTTGGGTTCCAAGGTCACAACTGCTAACTTAAAATCCCCCATCTTGATTGTGTTAATTGCCTTCAGGTGAGTGGGTTCATGGTTAACTAGTGCCTGTGATTTCCACATCCAGAGTTTTAAGATAATGCCAGTATTTTACCAATTAAAAATGCCCTACTATCCTCTACCAGCAAAACAATGTATTATAAACATGCTCTCCGTAATCTGCCTTCCTCTGGAAGGGAAGCTACATTTGGAGGAAAGCAGTGCCCTCCCACCCTCCCAATTTACCCTCCCCCCCACACACAGACACACACACACACACACACACACACACACACACACACACACACGAGGCTGTGCTGATCCAAAACAGATTGGTATTGAGTGTAAGTGAAGCTTTCCTTACCCCTGGGCTGGGAAACAGCTATTAAGAAGGGCCCTGTCCACCCTGATCAATACTCTTGCTGGTTGGGCAGAGTATGCAAAAAGTACAATTCTCCAAGTTAGTCTTTCCGTTCTGATTATATGAAGACTTATTCAGGGGCAGTGAGTAGTTCTAGTTGTGTGGACCTGGTCATTTTTAGATCTGTGGGTCTAAAATGGATACTCCAAGTCTCTGAAACCACTCCATGTCCTAAACTGATTATCTCGTGACCTACCTCAGCTCTTTCTGGGCCTTCAAGGTGTGCTTTCATCACCCCATAAGAGGAATTGAGTTTTGCTATAGGAATGGCACGCAAAAATGCATGCTCAGTGACCCCAGATCATTTTGGCTCATGCTAACGTGTCGAATGTGATGCCATCTTCTAAGGCTCACTGAAGGAGGAGGGACGGTCTGATCAGTCTGGGGTGTGCATTTTCACTTTGCTAGAGATCTGCAAGAATTTCAGAATGTACATGAATATGTACGTCTTAACTCAGGAGGTAAGTCTGGGATGGACATAAAGGTTTGGGAGTCATTAGTACATAAAAAGTAAGGTTTGGGAGTCATCAGTATATAAAAGTCTTTAAAACCAAGCAAGTGGCCTACAGATCCCTTCTGGCTTCTTCCTGTCTCTTGCAATCTGCTCTGTGGCCAGTATCGAACTTCGTGTCATTGCCTGAAATATCACAAGCCGTGAATCTGGTGCTGCTCATTCTCTTGCTGAGATCCCCACCCTTTCCTCTAATTCCCAGTTTCCTCCAACTTTCAGATGAGATGCTCCCTCTCCTTCCTTATCCTTCCGTCTTAGTCCTCCCAAAGTCCTGTGCTTATTTGTCTTGCCATCTTGTGTTTTGATTATTTACTTTTGGGTTTTATCCCATTGGAATGAGTTTCTTTTGGACAGGCAGGGTCTTATGCTATATATATAGCTTAATGTATAGTTCCTGAATATGAAATGGAAACTCGTGGAAAGTATAAGTACATTACAATTTAATAAATGAGGCCACAGAAAAAATAGTCTTTGTGCATCCATTTCTTGAGATTGCAAAACTAGTAACTGGCATAAATATTCCAGTCTTTTCCAAGGACTAGTATACAAGGATCCTGCTTTGCCTGTGTAGAAATATGGACAACGGACCAGGATCTTTGAACTCACTATTCTCAAAAGGGCCTTTGGCTTTTCAGAAGCGTTTCTATTCTTTCAAACTGGGTCTCCATCATGAAAACTTGGACTCCAGTTCTTAGCATTCAGTGCCATCCTTGTTACAACCAAGATTGTACCGCTATATTGGACATCTACACGTTTGGCCATGCGGTAATATATGTATATACTCATATACATGAATATACACATGAATAATTATAATACTATAAACTGTATTTGAATACTTTTAGTAAACAGATCATTAAAACCAAATTATTCTTTAAAGGCAATTTTTTAATTCAAAATTACCATCTTCCTGACACCCTAGTGGTTTTGTGTACCATATATGGAAACCACTCCTGCATCCTGCCCAAAGTTACCTTGATAGTAAAATTGTCACCTACAACAAACTTTCAGATACTGACATAGGTAGTCACCTTGAATCAACTTAATGTCCTTGTACATTCAAATAAATGACTTTGAAATTAGTCTATTTAGTTCACAAATGTTAACTTGTTAGCAAAGTATCCTAAACACTGTATGAAAGGGAAAAAATTCTTCTCCCTTCATTGTACCCACTCCTAACCTGGTTTAAGAACTAGAATAACAAGTACATTTTATTACATGCAGAGGCCCACTGAAGTTTGGGACCCCAAATCAATGACCAAGGCGGAAGTTTTTACTTTTTAGACAAAAGCCTGAGGATTTGGCAGAATACAGAAAACATGTTTGAGATCCTGGACTGAAGAAACAAGTTGAACAAAAGCAGACTAGTAGAAACTGCAGCTCCCGAGTCTTTAGAGTTCCTATCTCTGGTGGTCCAGCTTTCAGAGAAACAGCAGTTGTCTGTCTTTACACAGTGGAGGTTTCCCAAGTGTATTTAGTTCAGAGTAATATGCCAATGTGGTGACCTGGGGGCAGACTGCCCTTGGTCACTACAATACCAATTCTTAAGTGTGAACAGGAAGCCAAAGCCCAACTAGAAATTGCACTTCAATCGTCCCGAACGAAAGAATAACGTGAGAAGAAAGCAAGTCGTGTCACCTTTTTAGGACTATAGAAGTGGCTCTGAAAAGAGCCTTTTGTTTTTCAATGGTTTCCAAGCTTCCTTCTCACTTGGCTTTGTGGTGGCTCTCGGTCTTCTTGGGCAGCAGCACGGCCTGGATGTTGGGCAGGACGCCGCCCTGCGCGATGGTGACGCGGCCCAGCAGCTTGTTGAGCTCCTCGTCGTTGCGGATGGCCAGCTGCAGGTGGCGCGGGATGATGCGCGTCTTCTTGTTGTCGCGGGCCGCGTTGCCCGCCAGCTCCAGGATCTCGGCCGTCAGGTACTCCAGCACGGCCGCCAGGTACACCGGCGCGCCGGCCCCCACCCGCTCGGCGTAGTTGCCCTTGCGGAGCAGCCGGTGCACGCGGCCCACCGGGAACTGCAGCCCGGCCCGCGACGAGCGCGTCTTGGCCTTGGCGCGAGCCTTGCCGCCCTGCTTCCCGCGTCCGGACATGACCACCTGAACACTCTAGAGACGCTTGGCGAAACGCGCACCCAACCAGCACTTTTTATAGCCCTGATTGGGCGCGAAAAAGAAGGCTCTGCATTGGCTAAGCTCGTGGCTTTATTTTCTCCAACGAGAAGGCAGTTTGGGGAGTGTCGCGTTGTGATTGGGCAGAGCTAACTAGTGACGTCATGTTGACTAGCCACCAATCAGACCCAGGACTGTAACTTACACCTTATTTGCATAAGGGTTTCTATATAAACCGGACAAGTTGCGCCTTACCCGCCGTACAGTTTCGTTTTTCCTGAGCGCGTCCGGAGTCGTCCCGGCCATGCCTGAGCCAGCCAAGTCCGCCCCGGCCCCGAAGAAGGGTTCGAAGAAGGCGGTGACCAAGGCGCAGAAGAAGGACGGCAAGAAGCGCAAGCGCAGCCGCAAGGAGAGCTACTCGGTGTACGTGTACAAGGTGCTGAAGCAGGTGCACCCCGACACCGGCATCTCGTCCAAGGCCATGGGCATCATGAACTCGTTCGTCAACGACATCTTCGAGCGCATCGCGGGCGAGGCGTCGCGCCTGGCGCATTACAACAAGCGCTCGACCATCACGTCCCGGGAGATCCAGACGGCCGTGCGCCTGCTGCTGCCCGGGGAGCTGGCCAAGCACGCCGTGTCCGAGGGCACCAAGGCCGTCACCAAGTACACCAGCTCCAAGTAAACTCGCCTTTCCCAGGAAGATCGGATTCTCCAGAGCCATGCCCCAAAGGCTCTTTTTAGAGCCATCCACGCTTTCTAAGAAAGAGCTTGTTCGCTGTTAGCCTTGCTTAATGTAGAATTGGGTGTTGCATGTTCTCTTAGAAGTAAATTATGAGAAACTGACATTCTTGTTAGCAGGATTTGCCTCGAGCATTTCAGCATCAAATTTGAAGTTGCTTTTTAGTATGAAATCTTGTGTACTAAGAAAAAGCCAAAGAAGATATCACCGCGGCTTTCTAAATTGGGCTGCAATACTATTCAGAGGTTCCTGTGGTGAACTACGTAGAACATAGTGATTTCTGGCTTCTTCGACTTAATCTGTGCGTAGACCTACGCTAGTTTTTTCCGGGGTAAGAGGGATAAGACAGGATCATGGGGTGTGGGTCTTCGTTGATACGGCTGGTGCCATCTACGTGCCCCCAGGCTCCCGTGATTCTACCTCCTGCTCCATCTTTTACTGCTTTATAGTTGGAAGGTAATGTTAATGTCAGGACAGCAGCGCTGATTGAAAACTTGATGACTTAACGTCACCAGACAGCGTAGTTCAGACTATTCTATTCTCTAGTTCCTCACCTGGTCACCTCTGTCAGTTTACCCCACGAAGGCGTCCATACCGTGCCTCCCCCCGCCCCCTCGTAAAAGTATAAGCATTATTAAAGGGCTTTCAGTAAAGGTGTAACAAATACAGTTTGAAAAATAAAGCTGAGTCCTTTCCCATCAGGCTAAATGAAGACTTGGAGAAGTTTCTTTCTTTTCCTTCTCCGCCTCTTCAATTCTCTTTAAGATTCCCAGTAACTAACTCAGTCTTTTTATTTGTATCAAGTCCACTGTTCTTCACTCCTCCATGTATGCAGCACATTGGTCTCCAGTGCCTAGTAGGTGCTAAGACACGTTCCTGCAATGAGAAAGTCCCAGCATCTCCAGAGGAAACAGAAGAAAATGCGGACTGTGCAAATAAGCTGGGAAGTGAGCTAAGTGGAGCCTGCTGGGTGGGTAAGACCCTGTAGCGGGGAGGGAGGCCTGCTCCAGGCAGGTTGGTGTGAGCACCTAGCACACCCTTAGAGACTTTGGAAGCTACTCGAGAGTGGCTGGAGGCTGGGATGCCTGGAGATGAAGGTGGAAAGGCCAGCCGAAGGTGGGGCAGAAAACCTTAGATACTGTGAAGCCCTGCACACCTTGTCAAGAAATATAATGTTTATGTACTGGGAGAATCCGGACTGCAGAAATTGAAAATGTTGCAAGATGTAGGATTCTGAATCATTTTCCCGGTGGCCTAGGTGAGAACAGATTGAAGGGGAGTGAGATCCGGGTCAAAACGTTGGAAATACCAGCCAGGGGTGAGGTCGGGACTAAGGAGGCAGCAGTCAGAAGAGGAGGGCGGACGGGGAAAAGGAAGCAGAAAGGTCAGACCTTGCTGCACACGGACGGACTGACAGAAGGTGGCGGAGCACAGGCTGACGTCCAGCTTTCAGCTGGAGCAACGTCAGTGCTCAAGAAAGGGGGCTCAGAAAGGGGACTTGGGAGGAGGAGAGGCTCGCCACGCTCATTCCGATCGGGTTCCAGACTCGCTGCCCCCAAATACGGCACCTTGGCCCTTGGCATATATTAATATCTTGAGCTTGAAAGAGTTTGAGAAACTAAAAAGCTGGAAGGTCGCTCGGACCCCCCTCCCCCCACCCCGCTCCGCCCTTTGACCCTGAGGCGGGAGAAGAGCCTCCCCAGGGAAAGGTGCCCTCCCTGCACCCAGGGGAAGGGAGGCCTTCTTGTCACCGGAGACAGGGGAATTGGGGGCCAAAAGACCAGTTGAAAAAACCTTACTATTTCTTCAATTGACTACCCCAAGCCCAAAGCCCTGTGTCTTGTCAATTCCTCACAAATTCATCTTTTTTCTAAAAGGTATGGAGGTTCCCCTGCGAGAGTCACTTTGAGATGTCCTGCTCTCGTGAAGGCTCTCGTGTAGCATGGAAAAATTCAGTAAGATTTGGACCCTTTTTTTCCCCGTTGGTCTGTCTCGTGTTGGTTTAATTCTTAGCCAGAGATCCGAAGAGGATTGAGAATTCTCTATTTCCCTACATTTCATTCAGCAAATATTTATTGCCCCGATACTAGGAGCCAGGCCCTGTTCTAAGCCCGGCAATGTGACAGTGACCTGGTTCAGAACAAGTCTCAAAATGCCCCTTTGACAAGTGGACTATTTGGCACAAGAACTAAAGCCAGTCAACAACCTCACAGGCCAAGAAAAACTTTTGCCCCTCCCTTAACTGCCTTAAAGGATTTCGATAAGGGGTTGATAACAGAGGGAGAGCTATTACCAGACAGAACGTTTAATGTGGAAAGATGTTGCGAGGCCGGGCAAACATCTGATTAACCAAACAGTGGCTCTTATCTTCCTGTGATTGGCCCTCCTCCCTTTTGCAGCCCCAGTTCCCCATCCCATCCCTCAGCCTGGGAGGGGGACTCAGCCTCGACTGCCTGACTGCCTTGGAGTCTCTTATTTTTTACAGGGCTTCTGTACTTATGAAATCAAATTTATTTTTTTCCCCCGTTAATCTGTTTTATGTCATTTCAATTAGTGGACCATACAATGAACCATGAAAGGAATAAAGGGAAAATTTCCAGTTCCTACAATGTACAAAATGACGAGCTCTTTCTTTTAAAGATGTCAGTTTTTCTGCCCCAGTTAATAAGTGCAATGCAGTGATGTGAAAACTTCCAAAAGGGGTTCATTTTTCCTTTAAACCTGAAACAAGATCCACTATTTTGCAGGGGAGCAGAATATACCACCTCAAACTATGTCGCTTTGGTGTTTTATCAGTGATGGTAAACTCACATGCACAACAGTTATCGCTGGCACAGGTGAATGTGATAAGAATTTTGTGGAAAGTGTAGTAATATTAATCAAATACCACAAAATCTACATCCTTTCTGACAAAGCATTTCAACTCTAGGTTATCCTCAGATTTATGTATAAATCTCCTTTAAAATTGAAAAAAAAAACACATTATGTTAAGTACTAGAACATTTGTTTAAAATGTATCATAGAAACTGCTTATGATGGAATATTACACAGATATAAAAATAATCACTTTTTTCACCTTCAGTCATGTAACTTTTCCAAAGTTCCAAGTGAAAATAGATTTCCTTTGGCAAAGGAAACTGATTAAAATAGAGAACAGAATAAACTTTTTGGTAATAGTTCTGTCAGGGAGGGAGAATATCCTGTCCGTTTCTAGGTCCTTCTAGCTAGGCTAAGAATCAAATTGACATGAAACAGATTAACAGGAGAAAATAAAATATAATAGTGTATGTACAGGGAATCCACACAGACATGACATTTCAAAGACAGTCCAGCAAAATGGGGCATATGTCAGGCTGAACTAAGGAGGGGGCAGGGGTCTGGGACTTCAAAGGGAAGGAATGCACTTCTGAAGAGTTTGGTTAACCAATGTCTGCCGGGCCACTCAGGGGGCATAGAGAGGACTCTGATCAAACAGGCCTTGCCGGGTCCCTGCCCATCTTCTATACGTAGTTCATAATATAGTTATTGACTGTGAAAGCTCGCTTCCTGGAGCAGATCCTCTATGCAATTTCTTTTTATTTAGTTGTGGAGGAGGTAAAAAGCTTTCCTGAATTTGGATTTTAATAACCTTCACTCCAAACTGGCCCATCATAGTGGCCTGCCCTTGCCCCCACAGTTCCAAGTATGAGTCACTGTTAAAAGTGACACATCGATCAGTGGGGAAAATAATTCTTTTAAACATCTGGTTTATTAAGGATTTACTAGAGAATTGGTTAAAGTGTACTATAGAGAATTCTTAAGGAAGAATACCACGTGGATATTAAAAACGTCTTTTTCTCTTTAGAGAGAGGAAATTGACTAAAAATATAATCAGCATAAAGAAGTTCCACAATCCCTATGCACGGCACTGTGTAAATTTTCTTTGAAAAAAATACGTGCATATGTCTGTTCCCCAAAATATCAAAGTAGCCAGTAGTCGTAAGTGCTCTCTGTATCCTGGGGTAAGAGCTTGCTAGTTTATTGCTTGCCCTTTTTTTTTTTTTTTTTTTTTTTGCATTTTTCATAACATTCAAAAGCAATTTTTAAAGTTTTAACACGTGGTCACAAAAGGTACTAGGTATAGAACAAAGCACAAGGAAACCGAAGGCTTTTTTTTTTTTTTTGGTCAGACTTCCCTCCCCCACTGGGTGGCACTTCGCGGCTTCCTTAGGTTCTCAGTTCGGTCCGCCAGCAGATATATAAAAGCCCGCAGCTCTGGGGACGTGACAGAGCTTTGTAGAGTCTTCCTTGTCGGCATGTCTGGTCGCGGCAAGGGCGGGAAGGGCCTGGGCAAGGGGGGCGCCAAGCGCCACCGCAAGGTGCTGCGCGACAACATCCAGGGCATCACCAAGCCCGCCATCCGGCGGCTGGCCCGGCGCGGCGGCGTCAAGCGCATCTCCGGCCTCATCTACGAGGAGACCCGCGGGGTGCTCAAGGTGTTCCTGGAGAACGTGATCCGGGACGCCGTCACCTACACGGAGCACGCCAAGCGCAAGACGGTCACGGCCATGGACGTGGTGTACGCGCTCAAGCGCCAGGGCCGCACCCTCTACGGCTTCGGGGGCTGAGCTCCAGGTTCCCGGCTTCCGGGGCTCTGCGCACCCCCGTCCCGCCTTGTCTACAAGCAAAGGGCCCTTTTCAGGGCTCCCCCCACTCTCACAGAGGAGCCGTGACGCTGGTTTGACGCTCGCTGGTCCGCATCCCGCACGGGTCGCTCCCTCTCCTGTTGCAAACCTACAACAGCGAACTTTTCCGCCTGGCTTGGGGTTTTAGCTGCGAATTCGCTCGAGGAAGCAGGTCATGTGAAGAGGCTTCTGAGGCCTGCGGTGGATACAACTTCCTTTTTGAGGCTTAACTGTGGGCCTGCTGGGGAGACCCCCCTCCTGTGATCGGCCCCTTGCCAGAAGTCCTGCAGAGTCCGCTTGGCAGAGTTGAAAAAGTTTTCACACTTAAAGTTAGGGAGGTTTTTATTCTAAGAAAGGTGGCAATCTATTTTTAAGTTTGTAATTGAGGGCTCCGCCCCCTCTAAATGTCACCTGTCAATCAGGTCAGTGGTGTCTAAGTCTGGAGGGGCCACTAATGTCCTATTGTTCGCCATCACATCCCACGAAGAGTAGACAGCTTTTAAAAGTTAACGCTAAATGTGTTTTTGTTATGTTTTAAGGGCAAGGATCCTAATCGGCGCTCGTTCAGCGTTAATTTATGACGTACAAATGGTGGATGTAACACATGGAAAATGTACTTTTAACTCGTGGGAAAATGTCAGCTTTGGCACCAGCGAGTGGACCCACGTGAACTTTGGACATAAAGACGAATCTCTTAAGCATGTAAAACAAACAAAATATTGTGAAAGTTAAGACGTAAATGTCCTGTTGTATAACTTTGCTTACTGAAGTGATGCGAGGTGGTGAAACGTCTAAACAGAGTCGTTATAGAAGCGTCACTTGGCTGTGAGAGCAGGTTCAGTTCTAACTCTTTCCTGGGCCTCAGTTTTTTCACCTACACGGTTAGGAGGAGGAAGCGGAGGAGGAGGAAGAGGAGGAAACCTCACTCAAAGGATTATTTTGAGGATTGAGTTGCTAATGACAAGTGCTTGAATCCTGCCTGCCACACAGAGCTGTGTGAAGCACTTATCATTTACGTTCCGCCACTAATTGTATCTCATTTTGTGACCTCCGGGTGTGAGCAACTTTTCTGGAACAACCACATTCCAGTAGAGATCCAGCCACATTAATAGGAGATACTATAGTCTCTTAGGGAGCCGTGCATAATACTCCGGTGTATGTTTTTTTCCAAACAACTTTGCAAATGTCGGAGATATTCTATTTATTTATTTATTTATTTACGGAGTAGAATTTCGTGTTTCATTACTTACATGTAACACCCCGTGCTCATCCCAACAAGTGTCCTCCTTAATGCCCATCACCCATCTCACCCATCCCCCACCCAATGGAGGTATTCTCTTGATTATTCTTACAATGTATACTTGTTCATTTGTACTCATTCTGGGTTTATGCCTTGCTGGCCTCAAAATACACCACCAGACAAGCTGTCCTGTGGCCCAGAAAGACTCAGACCAAATTTAAATGCTGGGGATGCTTGTGTGTGTGTGTGTGTGTGTGTGTGTGTGTGTGTGTTTTGTTTGTTTTTAATACATTTGAGTACATAGCCTGAGACAGGGGGAAAGATGTGTGGTAAGTTAAGGCTTGGGTAAGGGCATGAGGAGATAGATGGACCACAGCAGCTGAATCATTGGTCATGTATTTAGTTACCTTTCTCTCTGCCACATACAGCCTTTCTTCTTGAAGACTACAGCCCAAGTTGGGACAAGTAGTTCCTCAAATGAAAGGCCCCCCGGGGCCAATGACTGGGAGCTAGTCTTTGGAAGACAGATGGTTATTCCTGGTCACAGCTGATGCTTACTAGTTCACCTGCCTAATGGGCATGTGCTTGATTTGTGTATCTTAGGCAAAGGACATGTGGGGCCAGGAGGGACATCACCAGAGGGTGACTGAATCAAGGTACTACGTGTTCCAAATATATTTAGTGTATCACGAATATTTAGTGCCTTACGTATCTCATGCATATTTAGTGTCTGGTGTTTCAAGTATAAAAGTGCCTCATGAATATTACATGTCTCTTGGTCCTTTACCCCTTCTTTATATCCTTAATACATACACACTCCACTTTCTAGGTATTTATCTATACTTAAGACAGAAGTTTCATCCATCACATTTGTTTCTCTAGCAGTATTGAATATCTGCAAATTGTAGAGAAATATACACTTTGAAATGTTTAGGGAACCAACATCAAGGCTTTTTATCAACTGTGATACTTCATCTTATGATGAAGTATTTTAAATTTTATCTTTTGTCTTACTTGGTCTGTTTTAATGATGGTTTGAAAAGGGGATAAAGGAAAGGCCTACTTGTTTTAAGAAGGATCAATTAGTTCTAAGCCTATACCAACCACATTATAATAACCGCATTCCTTGGATTCCTTGGATTCCTAGCATTTTGCATAAAATCCAACCATTATTCTGTGAAGTTTTGTAGATAGAGCCAATCAATATATAACCTATTTTCAACAGAGTCGATCGTTTTAAGATTCCTGGCAATTTACCAGGAGTTCTTTTAATAGAATATTTTTTTAAAATTTGAGGAATCCATTTGAAAAAGACAACAATTACAAGTATAAGAGGACTTTAGTAAGGGAATTTTAGCCACAACCAAATCAGTTCATTCAGTCCTAACTAATTAACTCTTGCTTTGCTGATCTTGGGTTAAGTACCCTGCTTCTAATACGGCTTGGAAAATCTTAAATCGGTCCCAGGGTAGAGTCTGACAGGTATCTGGTACAATTATTTATTAAAGTTCTTTTGATGCTTCTTCTGTAAAACTCAATTTCAGATCTGTATCTTGTAGCATGGGCCTGTAGAGAACCGCATAAGGAAAAATAGTACCATCCGTTGATGACTAGAGAATGTCTGGTTAATTTATTATATTAATCAGTGTTATCATTATGGAATAGGATAGGATCTATTTAGGTATGATACTGTGAATACGGAGATTGGTAAACCTCCAGGAGCCTTCTGATATTTCCCGGAAAGTATTTGTTATTTTTTTTTGCCATGGCGTTGATATCTAGGAACAAAGTCTGTTGGTAGTTTTGTGTGGTTATTGTATATTGTATATATTGTATATTGTATATAAATATAAATATGTTCTATCCAACTTAAGTAAAATTGTTAAACATTTATATTAAAAATATTTCATCTGGTTAACTTAGGAATGTATAGTTTTTTTTTTGATTTGCCCTCTTTTTTCCTATTACATGATATATAAGAAAAGAGTTCTCACAATTGTATATTGCTAATTACAAAGTACATCTTTTCTCATAAAATGAGAAATATGTGTGGCCTCCTGGACACGTGGGAAACTACAAGAGGAGTTTAGATACAAGTAATACCTTCAGGGTTTCATTATTCAAAATTTGGGGCCTGGATTTATGAAAGGTAATATCAAGAAATTTTGAATGTTTCTTTAAATCAGGCTATGAACATAAGTCATGGATTTCTGAAGACAAGTATTAGAATATTAACTATAAAAATAACAAATAATGTACAGAATACTTAAGGATTTTTTTTTACTTGTTTATTTTTAAGAACTGAGAGACTGTTACCAGAATTATTCAAGAAATCAGTGGAAAGCCGCAAACAGATAATAGACCTTCAGAAGGTGTTGGGGAAATATAATCAAAACCAAATTCTCCCGACAATCTCCTACAGGAATAGCAAAGACAAAAGGAAATCCCATTCAAAACACTGTGGGTTTTGCAATTTAGAGTCATATGTTAGCTGAAGTTAGCGCAAGTATTCCCAAGAAAATGAGAGATCACAATCATTAAGAAAGACCGCACTGTATTTCCGAGATGCATCCAGGGTCCTGAGTTGGGAGAAGGCCAGGTGCATATTTAGTATTTGACCTCACAAGGGTTAACTCTTGGTGAAGCACGGGCAAATGTTTAAAGTTTTTAATTTCAGCTTTAGGGGGAAAATATCTATCTATCTATCTATCTATCATCTATCTATCTATCTATCTATTTATCTATATCTAATATCTCGATCACTGTTTACTTTTTTTATATACCTCTGGGAATTACTACTTCGGCCTGTGTATATGCACTGGCCAAGCTTTCTACCAACATCCAGATTTTCACCTTTGACTTTGGGTTTCTTTCTCTACTTGCTAAGATCTGGTCTGGAGGAATATTAAGACCTAGTTTGAATTTAGGTCTGGGTTCATGTCCTAACCCCTTGATTCCTTTTCCACTCTTCCACTCCCAAGATCCCTGCAGTAGCTCCTCTGGGTTTAGGGTCTGCCTTGTTTTGTCACCCTAACATTTCTGTAATGCAACCTTGTTTCCCTTGTTACTTAGTTGGGATGCCTTCCAATTGCGTCCCACCCTCAGCAGCCCTCTGTGGGGGATCAGCCTGCAAGTCTTCTACCACCTACCGGTGTCCACACTGGGTGGAAACCAGGATCCGAGCCAGGGGGCCAACCACGTGCTGCATGCATCAGAAAGGGGGCAAGGAAGGACGGCTCGTCACTACTACTGCTCTCCAGTCCCCTTAGCACGCACTGGTTTCTTGAGCAGAGGACATAGGTCAGCAGAATAAAGGCCACTAAACAGGAACTAAACTTGAAGGCGTCGAGAATACTAAACGCACCAAGTCACGAATTCAGCGCGGAGACGCGGAGTCCGTCTCGTCTGTCTCAACCCTGACACGTGTACACCGTCTGGACAGAAAAAATCGCCCCACTTCCTTCCAACTGCGGCCATACCGAAGCTCCTGGTGCAGCATTAAACCCCCAAACGCCAGACTTAAACGTTAAACAGAGAACACCAAGCATGTTTGCTAAATACACTGATGCCCGAGGAAAATGCACGAAAATGTGGGCAGTTGGCAGTAAGACTTTCCTAGTCTGGACACGTAAGGAATAGGAGTGCAAAAGCCAGAATGGGAGTTAACACAAAGCCAGAAAACACAAAGCGAAACCCGCGTCACGGCCCCTTCGCGGAGAGGATAGGGGCCCTGAAAAGGGCCTTTTCGGTGCTTGGGGAGGTCGTGGTGGGTCCCGGGCGCTCAGCCCCCGAAGCCGTAGAGGGTGCGGCCCTGGCGCTTGAGCGCGTACACCACGTCCATGGCCGTGACCGTCTTGCGCTTGGCGTGCTCCGTGTAGGTGACGGCGTCCCGGATCACGTTCTCCAGGAACACCTTGAGCACCCCGCGGGTCTCCTCGTAGATGAGGCCGGAGATGCGCTTGACGCCGCCGCGCCGGGCCAGCCGCCGGATGGCGGGCTTGGTGATGCCCTGGATGTTGTCGCGCAGCACCTTGCGGTGGCGCTTGGCGCCCCCCTTGCCCAGACCCTTCCCGCCTTTGCCGCGACCAGACATAGCTGCCTAAATACGCCGTGTAAGTCTCAGCGATGTCTCCACTGGCCCGACCGGCGTTATTATAAGCAGTCGTCGGACCTGATTGAGAACTGAACGCGCGCGCGGGAACCGAGGCGCCGCGACCGCACGCCGGGCTCCGCCCCTCTCTGGGCTGAGAGCCAATGGCGGTGTAGGGGAGGGAACGGAGTGAGGAGTTTCACTTTTAAGCTCTAGAGTTTTCTGAAACCGTTGGTATTTGTATCTGAAATTATATCTTCCCGTGAGAATGTTCACAGGGGCCACTTTTTTTTTATAAGCAAGTGCTGTCCTTTCTCCTTCAGAAGGGGATGATTAGGAAGGGTACCCTAGGACGCCACCCCAAAATAGGAGTGGGGAGCTCAGACACACCTTCCCCAAACATGCCCCGTGCGTGTGAACGGTATGGTATACGCCGCCCGCACATAGGCCTGTCTGACATAAGGGCTATTTCTGAGCAGTTTAGAGAAATACCAGACGCAGGAGAATCTCTAAAACCAGAGGAGAACTCACACTTTCTTAAGGGGAGTTTCACATTTATGAAGGAGATCTCAATCTGTGTCTCCCTCTCTGTGCCAGAAAGAGAAGGACGACTAGATGAGCACGGAAACTTGTCCATGGAGGAAGCCCGGCCTTGATTCTGCAGAACAACCTTGCGTTGTTTGCCATCCTTTTCCTGGGAGCCCATAACCGGCTCCCTGTGCACGCCCCTCCCGCACGACATCTTTTGTCTTTAGTGGAATGTAAGGGGGTGGCTTGGGCCTTTTCAGGTGTTCTCCTCAGTTTGTCAGACTATCTCCCAGGAATACATGACGTGCATGTCATTACACTTCTGCTTGTTTTCTCTGGTTACTCTGCCTTTGCTATGGCACGGGGCGTGGGGGGCGGCGGGGGGGGACGTACAGAACCTAGCAGGGTAGAGGGTTAGTTATTTTTCCTCCCCTACAGTGTTCTTTTGTATTACATCAACGTTTTACACTGCAGTTGCATTAGAGGGCCTAATTTGCCATGACAGGTCTCGTGGTTTCTTTTCAAAAATTTCTGATCTAGTCTCACAAGGTTCCTTTCATGGGCAACTTTAGGATCATTGTAGCAGTTTCGGGGGGAAAAATCCCTTTAAGATTTTGATCACAATTGCATTCGCTGTAAATTCACTGGAGTACAATTAAAGCCCTACAAAAATGACGTACTTATATCCATAAACTTACCGCTGGCAGTTTCTTTTAAGCCTTTTAATTTTCAACGACTAAAATGAAAATTTGGTTTTCATATGAGACTTAAAATAGAATATTCTTCGCGTACGTTGGATTTTATTTCTTAAAAACAAATACAAGATCATTCTCTGAAATTTTGACACCAATATAATTTTGTAAACTACTGTAACTAACGTCACCCATTGTTCAAGTGTGTGTTTTAGGAACCGGTTAATAGCTGAAAAAAAAAAAAAACCAAAAAAAACTGCGGTTTGAAATTGTATCTTCTCTACTGATTGGGTTTTGGTCACTTGCTTATGCTTTCTAAATCTTTGTTCATGTACAGAATGGGATTGGGATAGTAACAGTAATCACCTCAAAAACAGTGTAAGAATTAATGAAGATAATTTATGTAAAATACTGCATATACATGGCATGCTTCTATTTAATATAACAAGTAATTTTTATTTTTAGTACTAAATTTAAAATATTTTATATTTACTTTATACTTTAAAATATTTTTACCTTAATACACATGAATTTAAAACATTGTACATGATATACACAATGTTAAATAACTAACATTTATTTTTACTACATATTATGTTATTAACAGAGTCTGTGTTTATTTTAATATGTATTATATTATGTGGGGGAAGGGAGAAATATTTCCTTTCTTCCCTTGCTAATCTAATAATTAAATTGATATGAGACAGATTAACAGGGATAAAACAAACCATATGTATGGGAGCCTCATAAAAATACAGCCCCCACAGGTGCCTGGGTAGCTCAGTCTGTTAAGTGTCCGACTTCGGCTCTGGTCGTGATCTCACGGTTTGTGGGTTCGAGCCCCGCGTCGGGCTCTGTGCTGACAGCTCAGAGCATGGACCCTGCTTCCATTCTGTGTCTCCCTCTCTCTCTGCCCCTCTACTGCTCACACTCTCTTTCTCTCTCAAAAATAAATAAACACACACACACACACACACACACACACAAATAGAGCACCCAGGTAATGAGGCTTATATAACATATTGAACTAAGGAAAAGGGAAAGGGTCTGTCTGGAGGTTTAAAAGGAAGGAAGACCATTCACAGGAAGGAGAGAGAAGGTGTTTGGAAAATAAAGGTTGCCCTGTCATGCAGATACATTTCCCAGGATAAAAATATCTCTCAAAAAATAAAATAAAATAATAAAAGGTATCTCTGGTAGTACGTTGTCCTGGTACAGGCCCCCTTTCCAATGTAAATGTAGGCAGGTAAGGGGGAACATAAGAGGTTTTCCTGAATCTGCTAGGTTTTGATTGCTGTTAGCTCAAAATAATCCTTAGGCCAAAGAGATATATTTTGGGCTGGAGAAATCTGCTGTCCCTCAATAGATTTTTTTATGGACATTTATTTTGGTCAAAATATATTTTTAATAGTTATTACCCTAAACAAAATGAACATGTTACTTTTTTCCTCTGTTTTCATTTCTATATATGTATGCACATCTTCCTCAAGTATTCTGTTTTGAAATAACTTCTTTTTTAAAAAATTTTTAATGTTTATTTATTTTTTTTAATTTATTTTTTTTTTAACGTTTATTTATTTTTGAGACAGAGAGAGACAGAGCATGAACGGGGGAGGGTCAGAGAGAGGGAGACACAGAATCCGAAACAGGCTCCAGGCTCTGAGCTGTCAGCACAGAGCCCGACGCGGGGCTCGAACTCACGGACCGCGAGATCATGACCTGAGCCGAAGTCGGCCGCTTAACCGACTCAGCCACCCAGGCGCCCCTTTAATGTTTATTTTTAAGAGAGAGAGAGACAGAGACAGAGACAGAGCATGAGTGGGGGAGGGGCAGAGAGAGAGGGAGACACAGAATCCGAAGCAGGCTCCAGGCTCTGAGCTGTCAGCACAGAGCCCGACGCGGGGCTCGAACCCACGAGCTGTGAGCTCATGACCTGAGCCGAAGTCGGATGCTTAACCGAGTCACCCAGGCGCCCCTGTTTTGAACTAACTTCTAATCAGTGTTTTAACAGCTAAAAATGTAAGTGAAGGGTGATCGCAGCAGAGGGTCCATTGCTACTCCCTCTTCACCAAAGCTCTGTCTCTTGAGATACTACCACTGCACCAGGAAAACCAATATTTTCATGTAGACAACTTCAATAGTAAGCATACAGAAAAATCTGGAAGCCGAGAGATTTATAAAAACCACACAAAAGCAACCCTAGGGGAAAGTCACTGAAGCCTCAGAAGTTTGTACTGGTTGGCAGATCCCTAATTCTCTGCCCTTGGTGTTCGCGCCCGGCCTGCATCCCTGCCTTCCTCCAAGCCGCTGGGGCCCCTGATCACTTGAGCTGTGTCATTATTCCACCAGGTAACTCATATTCATCGACAGCAGTAGCATTTATTTAAATGTGAGATTGTTGGTAGATTGGGGGAGGAGGCAGGAGGCCGATCAAATTAAGGTCATCAAGCACAGTCTCTTTCCAGATAAATACCATGAACTGAAAAAGGCAATTTACATCTTTCCGACTGGTCTTTGCTCCTTGGACCCGTCTCATCTTTATGCTGCCTCCACTTAGATTGACTCCAGTTCCTCCATGGGATCTCTTTTTTATTTACCTTTCCATCTCTCTCTTTTTTTTTTTTGTTTTTTGCTTTTATTTTATACCACGTACCTATGTTATAAGGATTTTTATTATTATAAAATTGACACAACTTATTGACTATATTTTGTGGGGTTGTCATTGTGTCATTTGTGTTTAGGAAGACACAAATATGAATAAAACCCAGTCTCCACTCTAAGGGACTTTGTAAACTGATGGGTGAGATACACGGGAAATCTAACATGGGAAGAGGTGCTTTCAGAATCTGCAGAGATGGAAATTAATGGAGAGACCAACGCCAGAAAGAAAGCTTAAACACTGCTTTCCTCTGTGTCAATTATACTTCAATTGTTTAATAAAAGGTTCCGTAAATGTTCTGCCACTAAAATTGAACTTTACCTCCTATGAAAATGATTTTACAGTATAAACTATGAAGTTGTCATCAGTCCTTCTGGATCTGATTGCAATTACAAATATCTGAATTATTTCATCAAGAGTTTTTGAAGGTTTTGTTCTATTTTTTAAAAAGAAGTTTTTATTTATTTATTTTTTTGATTATATAAATAATAATAGTGATGAAGTTTTGGGGGGGGGGTTGTGACATCCAGAGACGATGGCCAAGAAAGAATGTTGAAGACGTCTTGGGTGCAAAAAGGTGATTTTATTAAAGCACAGGGACAGGACCCTGGGCAGGAAGAGCTGTCCTGACAGGTAGAGTAAGTCTCTAAGGTATTTTGGAAGCAAAGTTTCCAGGACCTTGAGGGGGTAGCTGTTGCTAAGGGAACAGCATTTATTATCATTTAGTAAAACCTCAGTCATGAGACCCTTTAGATGTATGGGGGTCTCTTAAGGGGGGCCATAAGCTTGGAGTAGGATTACCAGCATATATCTTGGGGCAGTTGAGATAAAGGAAGTAGACTGACAAGATCCTTAAAGTTGGGATAATGTAAAGCCAAGGTTCCCTTTTGCCCCCAGCAAAGTGCCATCATGGAGGCAGCTGAACTCCTAGAGGGAGGTCACTCTGCCGGTTTCAAGGACTTGCCAATGGCTGTAGGCAGTAAGGGAATTTAATTTTCCATTTGCCTTAGTTTCCCACAGCACCATGGCCAGCACTTAAACCCCTTTCCTTCGTTCTTGGGCGGTCAGGGGTGTCCGAGGAATATCACACATGGCCCACCTGGGGCGGGGGTGTGTGCCAGCTTGTGCTTTGCCCCTCTGTCGGCCTCATGCTCCCTCATCAATAGTACGCACTTTATCCAATGACCTTGGAGCTATAGGCAACTAACAAAAAACTCAGTTAACATGGAATTATAAGCGATAGTGTATCACGCTTGAATATATTTTACTTAAAACAAAAATGTGTATTTATTTGCCAATTATTTGATTATGGGTTCATTGGTTTGATAAATCAAAACCATGCGAATTACATAATTTTAATAACAATTTAACAATGTAGTCGTTCTTGTGAGAAATACAAACAATGCAAGAAAGCAATTACTAGCGATTTGATCTGTTAAGGGCGGACAAAACTTGTCCTTTCTTTACTTCTAGGTTCTCTGGCTGGTCTAACAATGAAGTTGACAGAGGACAGATGAACAAGAGGAAAACATTTAATTTTGTACATGCAGGAGTCCCACCAAGACTGGTGAGGCTCTCCCACAGTCAGGCAGTTGAGGCTTGAATGCTGTTGAGCTAAGAAGGGGGCAGAGGTCTGGGCTTCAAAGGGAAGACTGTTCACAGGAACATGGGGAGAGGATGTTCAGTAAACAAAAGTTTGCCAGGCCTTGTGGAGACAAGGAGACAGGGAGAAATTTGATCAGGTCCTGTGAGCTCCCCACAGCTCATTGCACCTAGCTCACACTTCGTACTTACCTCTGGTGATAGCTCTCTTCCTGGCCCAGGCCCAGTCACATCCTTGTAGGCAGTAGAGGGGGTGGTCAAAAGTCTACCTGAGTATTTTGGGCCTAATTGTCTTCAGCTCATAAAACACCACTCGTCAAGGTGTCTCATGCTGGGAGATTTGTTCTGAACCTTGTCACAAAATCCACATCAATCATCAAAACAGCGTATTTTATGATTAAACATGGAAAGAACTCCCAGGCCTTCCTTGGAGCTGTGTTAACTGATTCTATTTGACGTTTCCAATGCTAAGAGAAATAGCTGTTCAAAATTTACAAATTTGATTAATGCAGGTGACTTTTTAAGAGGAAACAACTGAATAATCAGATTCACTGAAATCAAGATGTGGGTCCTTTGACATCGAATAATCGTAACTTTGAAAGAAACGTTTTTAAAGGTGACGTTTCCCTCCTATCTGGGATTGCTGTGTTCACGGATTCTAGGGGGTTTTTGCCTGTGACTGCGGTTCAGATTTCACGACAGGACATACAAACCTTTCAAGAGACCCAGGAAATTAATTCACATAGAGTAGAAGCGGCATAGAAACTTAATTTTATTAGAAGATCTTCGTGAGGAAAAACTAAACATTGGCGGAGGTGTACTTCCGTGGAGAGGAATGGAAGACGCCCTCCAGCTTCTGACTTGGCGATAAGGGTGTGCTGGTGGCGGAGAACAGCCTGAAGAGGCACTGGGACTCATCGGGTGCCAGTGTAGTTAAGGTGACAATGTGACTTACAATGTCCACCTCTCACGCCTGTTGCAAAGGCACATGGTCTCCCCGATGTTTTCCCTGCCGTCTTTACTTCACCTGTGTACAATTATGAAATGCATCGTCTGCCTGAACTTATTTCAAACAAGGAGTCCACCGGCCTGCAGGACTAACGCAGGACATATAGGAGGGGGGAGTCTTTTTCAGGAGGATTCCATTGAATTAGAAGAGGGAAGGCTAGGCCAAAGTCACAGGCTGCCAGGTTTGGGTTCCACATGGACATTCGATCCTGCGGGAAGAATCAAGGACACCCAAGTTTTCCTCTCCTGGGTTCCTTAGGGCAAAGGTTTGTCTTTTTTGGCAAGGTGACTTTTAATTCAAGGACTCTTGGGTCGATTGACAGGCCTATAAATTTTCTTTTTAACAGGATTTGCCACTATTCAACACCTGCTATCCCAATGACAGAACGTGAGGCACAGCTCTTTTCCTTGATTAAGTGGATGGCTCTAAAAAGAGCCTTTTGGTTTGGACAGGAGACTTGAGCTCCAGACTAGGCGATATTTCTACTTGCCCTTGGCCTTGTGGTGGCTCTCGGTCTTCTTGGGTAGCAGCACGGCCTGGATGTTGGGCAGGACGCCGCCCTGCGCGATGGTGACGCGGCCCAGCAGCTTGTTGAGCTCCTCGTCGTTGCGGATGGCCAGCTGCAGGTGGCGCGGGATGATGCGCGTCTTCTTGTTGTCGCGGGCCGCGTTGCCCGCCAGCTCCAGGATCTCGGCCGTCAGGTACTCCAGCACGGCCGCCAGGTACACCGGCGCGCCGGCCCCCACCCGCTCGGCGTAGTTGCCCTTGCGGAGCAGCCGGTGCACGCGGCCCACCGGGAACTGCAGCCCGGCCCGCGACGAGCGCGTCTTGGCCTTGGCGCGAGCCTTGCCGCCCTGCTTCCCGCGTCCGGACATCACTGAGAAAATACCACAAACCTGACGACGCTCAGTATGGACTGAGCCAAGGCTACCCTATTTATAGTCTCTAATGGGCGCAAAAAGAAAACTATCCCATTGGCTGAAATTACAGTTTCGCTGTAACCAATGGGATGCTGGTTTTCAAATACACTTACTTTGATTGGACAAAATTAATACGTGACGTTTGCAGAACTCGCCAATTAGCTACAGGATTTCGTCCAGTGCCTCCTTTGTTTAAGAAGCTGTGGATAAAAAGGACACTTAGAGCCTCCTACTCATTCTTTCTGTTTTCAAGTCCTTTAACGGGGATTCCCGATCATGCCTGAGCCAGCCAAGTCCGCCCCGGCGCCGAAGAAGGGCTCCAAGAAGGCGGTGACCAAGGCGCAGAAGAAGGACGGGAAAAAGCGCAAGCGCAGCCGCAAGGAGAGCTACTCGGTGTACGTGTACAAGGTGCTGAAGCAGGTGCACCCCGACACCGGCATCTCGTCCAAGGCCATGGGCATCATGAACTCGTTCGTCAACGACATCTTCGAGCGCATCGCGGGCGAGGCGTCGCGCCTGGCGCATTACAACAAGCGCTCGACCATCACGTCCCGGGAGATCCAGACGGCCGTGCGCCTGCTGCTGCCCGGGGAGCTGGCCAAGCACGCCGTGTCCGAGGGCACCAAGGCCGTCACCAAGTACACCAGCGCCAAGTGAGCCCGCCGGCTGCAGAGCAATCGGTAAGGCTCGGTCCACACCCCAAAGGCTCTTTTCAGAGCCACTCAGTCTTCTAAAGGGAACTGGCACTTATTTACACTGGGTCTTTGTTTTCTGGAAAGAAACCGTATCTGAGCCCCGTGTTTTCGTCTCGCTAGAGATTACAGTGTACAGCAAGTTGAAATAACTCCAGAGACGTATTTCTGTGGGTTTCGGTCAGGAAGGATCACATTCGTGATCAGACAAGCCTACTGAAAGAAAGCACCCTTTGTCTCAAACAAAACCTGGTCAGCTTTGAACACGTCAGCCTGGCAGGAGGTTCCATGACCACAAAGCTCTGTCCTTAGCTCCCAGGCGCACCTTAGAGCGAAGCCCTGGACACGCGCTGAGAAGCGCACACATCCTTGTATTCACTACTGTTTCTTTTGGGGATGGTGCCAGCTCTGCTCCCCCAGGTTTGGATTCGCCACTCGCAAGTTAGAAAGGCAGCAGAAGGAAATGGAAGATCCCCGTTCATCGGTGGCCACGTTGGTCTGGGCAGCCAACCAGGGCGCAGCGCGCGGAGTTTAAACTTTACCGCCGGCTGCCCGGTGGTAGTCTGTCCTCACTGGGGTGATTCTGGGCCGCGTGGCTTGGCGTGAGGAACCGCTGCTGGACTCACTCCCTCGTTTCTCTGAGTGAAATTCCTCTTTAGGGGAGGGGTTGGGTTCTGTTCCCTGCCTTTCCTATCGGAGAATCCATCCCATGTTTTCTTTCTCTCTGTGCGCCTTGCATTTCCTGTTTCTATGGGAAGACGTTTGGAAAGAAAATGAGAAAAGTCAGAGAAGGCTGTTCCTTCACCCCCGATTCAGGGAGTACAAATCCTTCTCTCCGCTTTAAGCCTTAGGAATGGCATATTTAAAAATATTTTGGTCTTGGTGGGGGGGGGGTGGTGGAAACACTTCTACATTTGAGTTGGGTTTGCTGAACTTTTTGATAATGCCCTTTGTCCAATGTCCGTACTCCAGTGACTCAGTTCCACCCACAGGTGTCTGGGTGAGAATATTCTCCATTCTTAGTGGCAAAGTAGTAGATGCAGCCACATACTCATGGCCAAAAAGACTAAACAGATATATTGCGGTACATTCACTCGCTAGGAGTCCACATAGCAGGAAAAAGATTAAGGTACACAGCAGTGCTTGGTTAAATTTCAGAAACCTAAACCTCAGGAGGTTCATATATGATAGCACTCTCTAGAACTCAAAAATACATTATTATTTAAGCTTCTATAGAAGCACGTGTAAGTATAGGATTCAAAAAACTTTAAGAGCTCCATGTGCGAGTTTTTAAAAATCAGGAAGCGCACACCTCAGTGACTGAGGTAAATAACTAGTTATTAACATTCCAGATTTAGTGCTAGAAGTTCATCATGGGTGTTTGATACAACTTGTTTTACACTTAAGATGTATGTTACACATACTCCCTTTATGTAGCAAATGCTATACTGAAAAATATAAGGGAAAGAATCTTGCACAAAAATCAAGGTCCCATCATCTCATGTGTCCTAGAGGAAACCTTATAAATGAGAATTAAATACAGTACAGGGTTTCTGTAGATAGAATTAGTTTCTTTGAGGGTGTAGGAGAAAAAGACTGACAGGCTATTAAAAAGGCCCATGAATTCAGAAAACTCAAAATGTGGGCTGCAATTCAGCCAGAACCCACCTCCAGCTCCTGTAAACTTTTCTGTCTACTCAGCTTCTCAAAATCTTTGGGACAGGTCTCTGGCTTATACATGTGTGTGTGTGTGTGTGCGTGTGTGTGTGTGTTGTATATGTTTTATGTATTCGAGTGTATGTATGTGTGTATATCCCTTCCTCAATTCTGTTAGAAAAGAAATATTTTTAAGTCTATGTATCGTTTCTCCTTCCATCGCCCTTCGAGACGGTTGATGACAGGGGCGCCTGGGTGGCTCGGTTGGTTAAGCGTCCGACTGGCTCAGGTCATGATCTTGTGGTTCATGGGGGTGAGCCCTAACGTTGGGCTTCAGATTCTGTGTCACCCTCTCTGGGCCTCCCCCACTCACGCTCTCTCTCTCTCAAAAATAAGTAAACATGAAAAAAATGAAAAAAAGATAGTTGATGACAGTGAATTTACCATATATTTGGTTATTTTCATCACTACTTTCAGACCACATATGCCTTTGATCCTGTCCATTAATCCATTAGTGCAGATAATTGGCGGTAAACTCTGGTATTTCTGTTTTACAGCATGAGGGACTCGGCAGATAAAATCCAGGGGAGGAAATGAGAGGATTTAGAGGGATTAAGTTATCTACCACACAGATCCTCGGCCTGGGGAACGTGTGTGTGTAGAGATGGGTGTGGATGGCATAGGTACGGGTACAGGTATAGGAATAGGTAGATATGACTTGCACCTCTCAGCAGGAAAGATGTTTTGAAGAACCCGGGAAGGAGGCTTCTGAAATCTGCGCAGAATGGACAGGAGCACGCAGAAGGCATTTGTGGTCCCTCTGTACAGGGTTCACACATCAGGTCCATTGCACTTCAGCATTTAGAAACTTGAAATTCCTGAAAGGAGAGAAAAATAAAGAACCCAATGCTAGATTTTGTGGGTTATTTGCACTTTGGTGATCCAGGCCTCTAACCCTTTGTTGTTCAAAGTATCTTGATTAATTTATGGCACTGCTGATCAGTCTTGGGGAAATTGACTTGAGCTCATCCCAACCTGAATGTCACTTCACTGTCTTACACCAGACTGGCTGGTATCTTCAGTGATCCACGTGATGTACCCCAAGTAATACTTTTTTTCATCGTGTCTCTAAAGAACAACTTTTAGAGCACAAAGGGACAGATTGGGACATAAAAAACAGATGAGAGAATCTTATCCTAAAGGAGAGGCTTTTCCCCAAGTTACATTATCTGAAAATGGCCTTTGTCCAGCCTAGAGAAATTCATGTTTTCTTCATTGAAAACTTCCTTCCAGGTTGAACAAAATGTACTGACAAAAGCTTAACCCTTTTTTTTTTTTTTCTCACTCCTTCCTAGATTTCATGCAGTTTACCAGCCCTCAGGACATTGTATCGGGCACATGACATTAATTTGACCACAACTTCCCTTAGGCACCTGTTAGGTTCCTGGATATGGAAGCGTCTCCTCACCCACAACTGTCCAAACCCCTTTAAATGTGTATTGTTTCTGCAGATGGCTCGTTTATCTGCTTCCTAATACCTTTTCTTTTAAGGCTTATTTATTTTTTTTACATTTATTTATTTATTTATTTATTTAGAGAGAGAAAGAAAGAGCGTGCAAGCGGGGAAAGGGCAGAGAGAGAGAGAGAGAGAGAGAATCCCAAGCAGGCTCTGCACTGTCATCTCAGATCCCAACTCGAGGCTGGATCCCACGAACAGCGAGATCATGACCTGAGTGGAAACCAAGTCAGACGTTCAACCGACTGAGCCACCCAGGTGCCCCGGCTGCTTCCTAATTGCTTTCAACTTCTACTGAGCCCCTGTTTCAGAAGCTCGCCTTTTCTGATGTCACCTATTCTGCCTCTTGGGAGGTTTCACGAGAAAAGCAGACATGCGGTATTAAAACACAAAACAAGTTAGCAAAACGCACAAGGAAATTATTTTCCAGACTTGAATAGGGTTAAGAACTTTCTCTCAACTCCTACAGCGTTGAACATACGTGTAAGTATTCCTGGCATCACGACTGACTAGGACTGCTTCAGCTTAAACGCGTTGACTGAGGGCCTGACAAGTACTAGGAAGGGGGTCGGGTAGACTACGGGACGAGGACCCCACCCCTGCAGGTGTGCAAGAATCCCAGTGACAGAAAGAAGAACCAAATAAGTGCCTCAGCCAAAGGTCTGTGCTTACATCATTTTGAGGGAGAAATTATGAAAAGCTGTAAGGGAACACTGGAATCCCAAGGATATTAATTTGGGGAGAACCTCATATGTATAGATATTTATTTGTTTTTGAGGAAAAGAATGTGAGCAGGGGAGGGGCAGAAAGAGGGGACAGAAGCAGGCTCTGTGCTGAGAGCAGAGAGCCCCAAACATACGGGGCTTGAACTCATGAACCATGAGATCACGACCTGAGCCAAAGTCGGACACTTAATGGACTGAGCCACCCCTGGGGAGAACCTTTAAATTTCAAGGCATCAGGGCAGAGGCTCCAGGCCAGGGCTGCTGAGGCCAGGGGGAGGAGAGGAGGGAGCCGTGACCCGTGCTTATGCACACGCCGGGAGTTCTGGGCTCGTGTAGCTTAATAAACAGGTTACATTTCCTGGACTTCATTTATGAAAGGCAGTGGTTCTCATGTGGGTCATTCCCCGGGCTCCCCTTTTATATCTATTTTTAGTGGCCCCTTTTTCCAGCCTAAAGTTAAATTCTTAGGTAATAACACTTAAATGCATGCACAATTTCTAAAGGTCATGAAACAGTGTAACTATTATATAAAAATGAAATAAGAGACAGTTATTTTAACAATAAAGGAGATGACTTCAACATGAATGCTTGCGTCCTACACAAAAACACATAGAGAAGTAGTTGAGTATTTGCACCTGTACTGGTGAGCAGTGAAACCAGTAGGATGGATGTGTATATATATTAAGGCGTTTCTTACAAGGACCCGGCTCCTGTGACTGGGGAGGCTGACAAGGCCCGAGAGCTGCCGGGTGAGTCAGGAACTGGGAGACCCAGGGAGGCCATGCTGTTCCAGCCTGAAGACCCGCAGGTTTGACACCCAGGCAGAGCCCATGTTTCAGTCTGAGTCCAAAGGCAGGAAGAAGCCAATACCCCAGCTCAAAAGCAGCCAGACATGAGTAATTCTTAGTCAAGGGAGGGACAGACAGCCTTTTTGTTCCTTTTCCTGATTTCAACTGATTGAATGTGGCCCACCCACATCAGGGAGAACAATCTGTTTACAAATTAAGTCTACCGATTTATTTTTAATTTTTCTAATGGTTTATTATTCATTTTTGAGAGACAGAGTGCTAGCAGGGGAGGGGCAGAGAGAGAGAGAGAGAGGGAGACACACAATCTGAAGGAGGCTCCGGGTTCCGAGCTGTCAGCACAGAGCTGGACGCTGAGCTCAAACGCATGAACCGCGAGATCATGACCTGAGCCGAAGTCGGATGCTTAACCGACTGAGTCACCCAGGAGCCCCTTAAGTCTACCAATTTAAATGTCGCTGTCATCCAAAACCCCCTTGACAGAAATACCCAGAATAATGTCTGACCCAGTATCTGGGTAGTGCACGGCTCTGTCAGGTTGACACAACAGTCCTCACAGAACCTGTGTGTAGAATCATCCTGGAGCCACAAAGACCTTGTAGGGTTGGCTCGGGTGTTCAAACACTGAAAAGAGACTTAACTCTCAGTGAGGCGACTTTTTTTTTTCTTTTTGTAAACACCAGTGATTCTTGGGGGACATGAGCATGTGAAAGGAACAACACAATCCGGATTTGTCGGAAACCTCAGTGTCCCCTAAACTACACACAAACACGTGGGCAAAGACCTCGTGCTTCCGGGTTCTGGGCTTGATCCACAACAGGTCCCGCACCTTCAGATTCACCCGGAGACACTTGGAAGTCGCGTGTCCCCTGACTCCGTTCTTCATAGGACACCCAGCAGCCCGTCCGCTTCTGTCAGGGGTGCACCTCCCCCCAGTCACTGGGACAGCCTAAATCCGGTCTGCCTGGCATGCTCCCGAAGGGCCACTACTGCTCTGCGGGAATGCAGACCCTGGTGACTTTGATCGCACAGGCTACAGCACGGCAATGTTACAGGAGAGAGCTGCTGGGAGGCTTCCGAGATGCTGGGGTACCCCCAGAAACAGTCGGCAGTGCTGATAGATCCGCTCGCAGAAGACCTGGAGAGGCGTCAGCCCTGGGTAAGCCGGAAGGTCCACGTGTCTAGCTGAATGGTTCCCGGAAGCTGACCCTGGACACGGGAGTAAGCACAAGCGTGAGACGAGGTGGACAGCCTTGTCTGTGGGTGCGCCAGCCCGCCGGCTTTGAACGAAGGCAGCAGCACTGACACTGACATTCAGCTTCAGCCGGAAGAGAATAAACGAGCGGGACACTGAAACACAGGTGGGGGGCCACCTGTGCCGGGCCCACCGTGATACTGGAGCGCCTCTATGTACCCTCGACCCTAAGAACATAGGGGAACTCAGCTCTCCTCGAAATGTGGCGCAGAGGCATTTGGCCTTTACAGCAGTCACCTCCTTGTAGATGCCTCAGAAGCCTCCCTCCCCTGGCCACCTGATACGTATGCACCCGATAGGTCAGCAAGTCGTCTCTCTGTAAAATCTGTCAGAGACGCTGAGGGACCCCCCCCCCCCCACTTGCTGGAAGCGTAATTGACATGGAGTGAGAACACGCTCTGGGAAAGACGAGGCACGTGGGAGCTGCTGGTGCTGGGACAGCGATCCCCAAACCTCAGACTTGACTTTGTTTTCTTGTCCTTCTCACAGACGTGTTGTACAAGCCTAGAAGGAAAGAAATGAAAATAAATGTGTGTGTCTTTGGGGGGCAAAGAGAACTGAAGAGAGAAAGGGGTCCCCCTTTGGAGAAAGGGGATCAATTATTGTTGTGTCCTTGGAGAAGCAGGTGATAAAAAAAAAAAAAAAAACAACACCATCAGGGGCGTCTGGGTGGCTCAGTCGGTTAAGCGTCTGACTCTAGACTTCAGCTCAGGGCATGGTCTCTCAGTGTGTGAGTTTGAGCCCCGTGTCAGTCTCTGCGCTGAGAGTGTGGAGCCTGCTTGGGATTCGCTCCCTCTCTGCCTCTCCCCTGCTTGCATGCTCTCTCTCAAAATAAATAAACTTAAAAAAAAAAACAAAAGCAAAAACATGGTCACTGTCCTAAAGGACATAGATCATGATGTACGACAACAGAAGGAGCTTTATACGTGAGATATATGATTCCCGAATCATGATCTGGTATGGTGTGTTCTGAGGGAGGTGGAACAGAATGGGCAAATTCTTCAAAGCAAACCCCAGCATTCAGGGCTCAAGCCACACGGTCCCCAGGATAACCAGTCTGGATTCATTTGTGTAGAAAGAAGCATTCTTGTGAAAAGCGTTATTAACGAGGCAAGTGACATTTTAGAGAGGTTTACTCCGCGGAAGCGTGCAGAGGGAGAAGACTGGGGAGGAAGGCCCCCTCCGCCGCGACTGAGGGATGGACGGAAGCAGACCCCGAGTCCCTCACTCCGCCCCCTCCACCATCCTATTCCACGCCCCACCCCCTCTGTCCTGGCCACTGAACAGCTTCCACCTGCTGAATGCTCCCAGCCCCTCGCCCCTGCATCCCCCCAGCAGCCCAGAGATCCCTGGGACTTCGTCAGATCAGCTTCAACACTTCCGAGCCCTTACCCTGGTCTCTGAGGGGTCAGGTGCTCCGGCCCAGGGCTGCCTCGGGCCTCCGATCCCCAGGGTCCAGCTGGCCTCCTCTGCCCCAGCCTCCCTGGCCCCTCCGGCCTTCGCACTACCTCTCCCTCTGCCCGGAATGCTCCCGCACGTTCCTTCTCGCCGCCTCCCTCCCAGTGACCCCCCTCCGTGGCTAGGACCGGGCAGCCTCACTGGTATCAGGCAAGAAATTACCTCGAGGTCCCGGCGATCTCCCGCGGAGGGCACGGCACAGAGAGACTCAGACTGCGTTTCAGCGCTCTCACCACAGTGCCTTCCTTAAATCAGAAACCCGGCAAGCAGCAGAGGGGAAGAGAGAGGTTCGGCGTACGAGGGGGCCGAGCCAGCTACGTGATTCAAGTGTGTGTGACTCTCGTCCATCTGTTCTCTCCGAGCACCAGCCCGCGGGGCAGATGCAGGGCCGGCGCCTGGCCCCACGGAAGCTCGCCCAGGAGTCTGCTCAGCAGCCACAGGCTTTATTTTTGTTCCCAGACTCCTGGTGTCCCCAGAGCGGGGCTGACTCCAGGCCTCATGATTACCGACTGACACGAGTCTGGTGTGCGTGCGTTCCAAGTATCTAGCATCTCACAGATGTAGTGCAAGAATAGCTCTGGACTCTTTCGCCCCTACGATCTCTACTGAACAACGAACGCCCTGTTTCCTATTTACCTCTCCTTATGACATCTTAAAGGTTTTTGCCTCTATGTTACTAATTAAAAGCATACTTGTCTTTTATAATAAAATTACTAATTTTTAAAAGTAAATGTGTGTTACAATCCATGTCATTGGTGGGCGTAATCCCTGGCATATAACGGTAAATATATGCCGGATGGATGAGTCATGCTTTCTTTCCTCTCCAGCTCGTGCTTTTCCTGAATCGTCTGTGCACACATGCCCGCACACACGCACACACGCACAGGCACTGGAAAGGAATCCCACAGACCTGAGTTCTGGCGTGCTAGAGGGCTTGTCATCTGACCTGTCTCGTTTCCGATTGCTCAACTGTAAATTAGAGGAGGGTTTAACAAGACGATCTTTAAGGTTCCCTCCGGCATGTAGGGCGTCATCAATAATGTGCGTCTCTGCTCCAGGTTTCTTTGTGCGGTGGCTTCACCTTAGCCCATCAAACACATTTCAACAAAATCAAAAGCCTTCTGTCTTTTGACAAGATTGTTAGGAACATTACCGCTAAGATCCAGAAGCAGAGGAAAATTTTCCGATATAACATCAGTGAATTTTGCATAAAGGAATCCGGAAGAGGAGAAATTAAATTTTAGAGCTTTTCAAGCGGTATAAAGTCAGTAGAGTAACAGATTTACTGACAAGCCCGGGAAACTTTGCAGAGCTTTTTAAAAAAACAAAACAAAACATCTGAGGGGCACCTGGGTGGCTCAGTTGGTCAAGCGTCCAACTCTTAGTTTAGGTTCAGGTCGTGATTTCGTGGTTGGGAGATCGAGCCCCGTGTCAGGCTCTGTGCTCCCTCTCTCTCTGCCCCTCCCTTGCTTGCACTCTCTCAAAAAAGAAATTACTTTTGATTATTTGAAAACTAGAGTAAACTTCTCATGAAAGTAGTAACAATGAAGTAACGTTATAGATTACCATCGCTATAAAAAAATTAGGGGCACCCGGGTGGTACAGTTGCTTGAATGTCTGACACTTGATTTCAGCTCATGATCTCACGGTTTGTTAGTTTGAGCCCCGAGCTGGACTCTGTGCTGATTGATAGCACAGAGCTTGCTTGGGACTCTCTCTCTCCCTCTCTCTCTGCCCCTCCCCCATTCGTGCTCTCTTTCTCTCTCTCTCAAAATAAATTGCTGGAAGCCAAGCTAACCCAGCCTGAGTGGCAGGGCCCCGGCTGTGGACGGATTGGTGACTGCAGGGCGGCCCCACCAACAGTGAAGCTTCTTGTCCTCCCGCTTTTAGGTAATTTGGCCTTAAAACTACCTGGGGTATTGTCTGTCGGGGAATCGCCCTCGGCAGGCCCCTGGGAAAAGAACCATTAGGGAAGAAAATAAGGTTCTGCAAGAAATTGCGGGGCCTTATGTTTAGCCCTCGCCATTCCCTATGGAGACTCCTCTTCGTACAGGAAGGATAGCCTCATACGTTTGCCGGCAAAGAGGGCCTGTAAAAGAGAGACATGTGGATTTGAAAGCCCCACTCCGGCAACTAAGGAGTGTATCTCTGGGCACAGGTGACTTCAACCCCAAGGCCCACCTGGTCCCCCGGAGGCATTCCAGATGATGACTGAACCTAGTCAGTTCATTGGCTCCTAGGTGCATTGTCTCTCTGAGAATGTATGGGGCATGGGTTTCTAAGGCCTTTTCGGCCCCTTTTTGGCCCCTTGGACCGAAGCAGACACATTGTTGTTCTGGCCTCATGTGGTTAGGAGGTCATGTCCCTGTAACTGTTCCACTTGAGGTGTTGAGAAATGGAGGGCCTTTCACGAGAACAGCAAAGCAAATGCTTTGTAGATTATAGATAAACGCAGATGCATAATGGAATAATGTAAGAAATTAACCTATACTCAAAGGGTATGCGGGAAAGTTAGGGGGAAATCACCATGTTCTTTCTTTTTTTTTCTTTCAACGTTTATTTATTTTTGGGACAGAGAGAGACAGAGCATGAACGGGGGAGGGGCAGAGAGAGAGAGGGAGACACAGAATCGGAAACAGGCTCCAGGCTCTGAGCCATCAGCCCAGAGCCCGACGCGGGGCTCGAACTCACGGACCGTGAGATCGTGACCTGGCTGAAGTCGGACGCTTAACTGACTGCGCCACCCAGGCGCCCCATCCATGTTATTTCTTAAAGGTCCTTTATACACAGGAACATTTTGAAAATTAGGTAATGTTAGATAGATGACGTATGCTACAAGGAAATCACTAGCATATACAATGCCACGTTTACTACAAAAAATGGGCCAGTTCCACACACTGCTGTTGTCTGTGTCCATTTTTATTTTAGTTTTTTATTTTTATTTCTATTTTAGTTTTATTTTCACTTTTTCGCCGACGCCGTTCATCCTTCGGGAACCCCTGGACCTGCGGGAGCTGGACTCCGGCAAAAAAGAAATAAAAACTTAAAAAAATAAAAGGCAAAGATAACACCACCACACAGCAATTAGGAAGGTCGAAATCTGGAACGCTGAGGACACCAAATGCTGACGAGGACGTGGAGCAAGGTGAACCGTCGGTCGCTGCTGGCGGGAGCGCAAAATGGAAAAGGGTCTTCCATCCCGGGAGAGAGTTTGGTCAAGTGTTACAAACCCGTACATACGCTTTCCACGTAATCCTGCAATCGCCTTCTTTGGTATTTACCCAAAGGAGTTGAAAACATGTCACACAAAACCTGCACTCAGGCGCATGTAGCAGCTTTCTTCAGAACTGGCAAAACTTGGAAGCAACCGAGACGTCCTTTGGTCGGTGACTGGATGAGCAAACTGGTGCAGCCAGACAACGCTATCGGCGCTAAAAGGAAATGAGCTGACGAGCCGGAAAAGACGTGCAGGGACCTAAAATGCATATTACGGAGTGAAAGGAGCCAATACAGCCTTACGGAAAAGGTAAAATTATAAAGATAGTAAAACGATCACTGGTTTCCAGGGGCTGAGGGGAGGGAAGCGATGAGTATGTGGAGGGAGCACAGAGGATTTTGAGGGCAGTGAAAACACTGTGTGATGCCATAATGATGGATACACACCATTATCCGCTGAGAGTGAACCTGATGTAAACTGTGGACTTCGAGGGGCGCCTGGCTGACTCAGTTGGTTGAGTGTCCGACTTGGGCTCAGGTCACGATCTTGGGATTCGTGGGTTGCAGCCCCGCGCGGGGCTCTGTGCGACAGCTCAGAGCCCGGAGCCCGCTTCGGATTCTGTGTCGCCCTCTCTCTCTGCCCCTCCCCCGCTCATGCTGTCTCTCTTTGTCTCTCAAACATAAATGTGAAAAGAAAAACCTTTTTTTTTTAAATAATAAAAAAATAAAAACAAAAAGTCAAAGATAAAGTAACATAGAAGTTGTGGACGTACTTCTTGTGTATTTATAAGCTTGTCACTCAAGGACAGAAAAAAAAATACTATTCTGCCGATTGATCACTTGAGGCAAAATTTCCCATCTGTTCAAATTGCCTATGAAAATACAGAGACAATTTAATATGATTAATTTGGAATATGCCAAGAAATAAATGACTGACCAGCCATGAGAAGTCTCTCAAAGGCGATGGCCTTGAGATGGGTGAAGAGAGAAGCTAGTCTGAATCTTTGCCGGAGACCTCACATTCAAAGTTGAATAGCTTCAGACATCTTTTTGGAAACCATATTATAATACCTTTGCTAGATGACTTATAATTTCAGATTTCTGAATTTTTATACTAGTGGTGACTTTAAAAGAAAAATTTCAATGCACTGGAACAAAACATAAGAGACAAAATAATTCCCAGAGATTTTCTGAGATGCTTAGAATGAAGAAAAATATCCACCAGTAAGTGTTTTTTGAGTGTTTTAATTTTTTTAAATGATTTTTGGGGTGCCTGCGTGGCTCAGTTGGTTAAGTATCTGACTCTTGATTTGGGCTCAGATCATGATCTCACAGTTTGTGAGATGGGGCCCTGTGTAGGGCTCTGTGCTCAGCGTGGAACCTGCTTGAGATTCTCTTTCTCTCTCTGCCCCTCCCCCACTCATGCGTGCACGCTCTCTCAGAATAAACACGAAAAAAAAATAAAACGACTTTATATCACGTCTGCTTTAATTGTGAAAATAATACAGAACAAACAATTGAGAATATAGGCATGGACTTTTCACGCAAATATTCGGGTGTTGCACAAAAATGTTCAATAATGGTAACTTTTGAAAGTTGCTGCACTTGTGTATGAAAAAAACAAATATGAAGTACACCCCAATTAATATTAGAAATATGAGCATATGATGTGAATATGGAGTTGTACCTAAAACATGTTCTAATCCAAACATACTAGTGTTTTTTACCAGTTGGTTCTTGTGAATGTATTTTGAGAACATGGAACTATAAAAAATTCTTGCACTCAAATTTGAGGGATAGCATTGTATAAATGTAACACTGGATTTTTAAAATTAATTCTTGGGGCACCTGGGTGGCTCAGTTGGTTAAGAGTCCGACTTGGCTCAGGTCACCATCTCATTGTTCCTGAGTTCAAGACCCGGTCGGGCTCTGCGCTGACAGCTCAGAGCCTGGAGCCTGCTTTGGATTCTGAGTCTCCCTCTCTCTCTGCCCCTCCCCTGCTCACACTCTGTCTCTCTCTTCATCTCAAAAATAAGTAAACATTAAACAAAATTAAAAAACAATTCTTGATATTAACGTGATTGTTCTGTAGCTTTTTAATTTAATTCCATCACCAACATTTTAAACTCACATCTTGAAAATAAAGTAATAGAACGTTAAGGTATCCTGCAAGTGTTAATACATTTGTATTTGGCCAAATACAATTATTTATATTTGTCTCCAAGCAACTGAAACTTAATACTGCGTGCAACTAAAATAATTATGAGTGTATGTATATGTATATATGTATTTGTTCATGTATGTCACATACATAAATGTATTATTTATACACACGCTAAAATAAATTCTATTTTAATTTCTCCAATGCTTTTACTCCAAGGGGATTCCAAAAAATTCAAAAGCATTGGCTATCTGGTTTTTGATTATTTCATGCTCCCAGCACGGAACAGCAGTGAGATGGAAAATACAGATAGATGCAATCCTGACATCTTAGCTATATACTCTGTAAGCCCAAATACACTATACACATACATAGGTACGTACACACCCTAAAACAAAATTATACATAACACATTTTTATATTTTTTCATTTATATTGTATTTAATGGAATTAATGGAATAATCAGAAACTGGACAATTGCTGACCCCTTATTTTTTTAGTACTCTCTTGGGGTAAGAATGTTAGAAAAATTAAAACTTCGTATTCTTTTCAAAGAAGTGGCATGCAGCTGATAATGACTGGGAGAACCATTTGGGGCTACATGTGCAAAGAGAGCACACGGACAGCATCCTCGTATTTATTCTGTGGACTATATTAATTCTTTCAGAAGTTCAAGGTGGAATATTAAAATTACTAATTTATTATGAGTATTCTTTACAAAACTTCGTCTATGTTTATTTATTTTTGAGAGCCAGAGAGACAGAGCACGGGCAGGGGAGGGGCAGAGAGAGAGGGAGACACGGAATCTGAAGCAGGCTCCAGGTTCTGAGCTGTCAGCACGGTGCTCGAACTCAGACCGTGAGATCGTGACCGGAGTGAAAGTCCGATGCTCAACCATCTGAGCACCCAGGCGCCCCATGAGTATTTTAACACATACCTGGATAGGAGTCCATTGTGTCTTTTCTAAAATTTGTAATTATATTGTTTTTTGAAACTCTTTATTTAGATTGAGACCCCAAATCTGGTAAATTAACCTTGATAAGGTGATGTCTTATATTGGCAGAGAAGAATGAAGCAATTAGCTCAGGAAGAAAAGTGAGTTAGAGTTAAAAAAAAAAATTATTCTGGACCGAGATAAAGGACTGTCAGAGAAAAGTGTAATATGCACTTGGCCTTTGAACACAGCATCTGCCACTGAAGTGTTCTTGAGGCTCTGGAGTCAGGCGGGTGCACCCGTGGTCACAGAGAGCTAACCACCCAACGTAAGCCCTAGAGTGGAGATTTTGGTCTCTCTTTATTCACCAGAAGCCCTGGAAGAGGTAGTGATTACAAGTTTTGAGTTAATGCGTCCAAGACATTACTGACTGAAAGTAAGGCCGATCTTAGATGTCCGGACTAACAGTAACAGTAAAAAGAGAGGGGAGGCAAGAAAGTATGAAAGAATCATGTTTAAACCGTGCTAATTGGAGAATTAAAATTAAACTGGCACCTGGCTCACTCAGTTGGTACAGCACGTGACTCAATCTCAGGGTCAGGAGTTCAAGCCCCGCATTGGGCGTGGAGCCTAGTTAAGAAAAAAATGAAAACGCTGTACAGTTCAAGGCTAAAAAAAGAGCTCCCTGCCTTTTTATTCACTGAAATTTCATTTCAGGAGAGCGGATTTCATTTTAATGACAGCCATCATTGGGCATGCAGACCGATTCACAAGGCCTTCTCAAATTATTCTGTGTATCAGCTCCTGCCAAGGGTATCCCCAATGCTACCACCAACAGGATGGTTATGAAATAAACAAATGAAATGTCTTCTTGTCCTAAAGGCAGTGTTTCTCAAAATATGATCTGGGGACACATGGGGGTCTCTGAGACCCTTCTGGTGGGTGTGTGAGACTAAATTTATTTGTGTAGTACTGAAACTCACTTAACTTTTCCATTTGACAATCATATTGCAATAGATTGACTGCAGAAACAAATACTGTACATGAATCTAGCTGTCTTCTATTAAGCCAGAAATTAAAGATATTTACAAAATGTAAACACAATTCCACTCTTCTCCCTGAATTTTGTTATTCTGGAAAAATATAACTATTTCTCATAAAATATGTATGTTGCCGTAAAATGGGAGTTGCCTACGTGAAAATCACAACGAACAGACACGGGTTCCAGAAAAGAGGGCATTACAATGTGAGATAAAGGAGGCAGGCTCAGTATGCACCTTTCTGGAACTTCACTAGGAAAAATGGGGTGGAGTGAGGTGTACCTTGGAAGGTATACCCAGGAAAACACGCAAAAAGTGACCCCTAGAAAAATTCAAGTCTGAAAGTAGTGCCTGGATTAGCAATCCTCATCCTTAAGGGGTGAACGGAGGTGATTAATTTAGGTTCTCATTTTCCTCTCTGTCCCCATCTTTATTCCAACACCATTTAGGTTACTTGGTGAAAACGTAGGCCTACAATGAGAGGTAGCAGAAAGGTCCGTACTCAGCATTGACCGTAAGGAATGTTAAAGGGACTGTGACTTGGTAAGTTTCCTTTAAACCAATTTATGTGATTCAGAGCCTTCCAATGGGAAGGGGGAGCGGGGACAGGGGAGATACTGATAAACGGTGGTATTCCGTAAGGGGAGAGAAATAGATGTTCAGCCAGTTAAGATTTTCACTAGAAGCTGAAAGATAATCTTTCTTCTCGTCATAATTTAAATTTTCTCACTAATTAACCGAACGAGTGATTCTTGGTGTGAGAATTTAGATGTTAAGTGAAATACTCACAATAAAATTATTTTGGGGTGTCTGATGTTTGTGAGAATAAAACAACAACAACAACAACAACTTTAGATCTTATTGGAAACACAAGGCCAAAATGTAGCTTTTGCACAAATTAAGAAGCACGGACCAAAGCCTTCAGCTTAAAAATTGCATTTGCCTACCTCTAAATCGGGATAAAATGGGCACTAGTGGTTTTGGAACGCGTAGATGGCTGTGAAAGAAAGAAAGCCCGTGGGGGCGTCTGACCCCTACCTTGGAGGCACCTTGCACACGTACACGGGGCGGGGGGCGCGATCTCCCGGCGGCTGCGCTGGAGCCTCTTGCCGTCCTTCGGCGCCTCGGTCACCGCCTCCTTGGAGCCCTCCTTCGGGGCGGGAGCGGACTTGGCTGGCTCAGGCAGGGCCGGGAGCAGTTGCTGAAGGGCTTGAGAATAAGAGAGAAAATGAGTAGGGGGCTCTACGTGCCTCTGTTCACAGCTTGTTAGCCTTGACTGGTCTTGTCACGGAGCACAGGAACCACCCCCGTCCCCCAAGCCGAAAGGCTGGAGAAAAACCGAGGGTCTCTAGGTTCTCTTTATGCACAGCTTCTCACGCGAAGAAAATTAAACAAACCGGGTGTCTAATTGGTGGTAAATTCTAGAGGGCATCATGTGGTTGTATCCAATCAAAGTAAGTGTATTTGAAAAGCCAGGATTCCATTGGCTTAAATAAGACTGGAATTTCAGCCAATGGGGCAGCTTTATTTTGGCGCCGCGTGAGGACTATAAGTAATGAAGCTGTGTCCCACCCTACCCACCCACATTCTAGTCCTTGGTGAATTGCTTCTTGTCGTTATGTCCGGACGCGGGAAGCAGGGCGGCAAGGCTCGCGCCAAGGCCAAGACGCGCTCGTCGCGGGCCGGGCTGCAGTTCCCGGTGGGCCGCGTGCACCGGCTGCTCCGCAAGGGCAACTACGCCGAGCGGGTGGGGGCCGGCGCGCCGGTGTACCTGGCGGCCGTGCTGGAGTACCTGACGGCCGAGATCCTGGAGCTGGCGGGCAACGCGGCCCGCGACAACAAGAAGACGCGCATCATCCCGCGCCACCTGCAGCTGGCCATCCGCAACGACGAGGAGCTCAACAAGCTGCTGGGCCGCGTGACCATCGCGCAGGGCGGCGTCCTGCCCAACATCCAGGCCGTGCTGCTGCCCAAGAAGACCGAGAGCCACCACAAGGCCAAGGGCAAATAAGGTTTCCCTAGCAACTTGCAAACCAAAGGCTCTTTTCAGAGCCACTCACTATTTCTGGGAAAGAGCTGGGACAGTATAGTTAAGGGTCTACCTAATGTGCCACTGAACTTTTTAAAGCCCAACCCATCTGCGCTCAATACGTGTACCAATCAAGATCCTCCTGCCTGCAAGGATAACCAGGAAAAGAACCAATTACGGATGTTGCGCGGGCTTTTTAAAAAGGCAAACTTACTTTTTCCTTTTGTAACCCAGATTGTTAGACGCTGCAGTACAGCCCATAAAAGTCGTAAGTAATCCACACACAAGGGGCTGAATGAAATTCAGTCCCCAACTCGTCCTTTGCAAGTGAAATCGAGAGAAAAAAACCGAAAAGGGGAAAGGGGAGCAGATGCAGGGTTTAACTTAACCCGCAGTGGTGGCTGACGCAATTGCTCAAGATTAAGGGTTCGACCTGAGCGTACAGCTGTTTTCAGAAATCTCTGGGTGGCTCTGAAAAGAGCCTTTGGGGTTTTGCTGCCTTCTCAAAGGCCAATTTCCTACTTCTTTTTCGGGGCCGCTTTCTTCGCCTTGGCAGCCTTGGGCTTCGCTGCCTTGGGCTTGGCGGCTTTGGGCTTGGCCGCCTTCGGCTTCACAGCCTTGGGCTTGGCTGGGCTCTTCGCCGCCTTCTTGGGCTTGGCGGCGGCCTTGGCCTTCTTGGGGCTCTTGGCCACCTTCTTGACCCCGGCAGCCGCGGGCTTCTTCGCCTTCTTCGGAGTTTTCTTCACCGCCTTCTTGGCTCCCGCAGCCTTCTTTGGCTTCTTGGGGGTGGCCCCGGAGGGCTTCTTGGCCTTCGCCGCGCCCGCCTTCTTGGCTTTAGGCTTGGCCTCCCCGGAGGCCGCCTTCTTGTTGAGCTTGAAGGAGCCCGAGGCGCCGGTGCCCTTGGTCTGCACCAGGGTGCCCTTGCTCACCAGGCTCTTGAGGCCCAGCTTGATGCGGCTGTTGTTCTTCTCCACGTCGTAGCCGGCGGCCGCCAGCGCCTTCTTGAGCGCGGCCAGAGAGAGGCCGTTGCGCTCCTTGGAGGCGGCGACCGCCTTGGTGATCAGCTCTGACACCGGGGGGCCGGTGGCCTTGCGTTTCGCCGCGCCACCGCCCGCAGCTTTCTTGGTCGCCTTCTTCTTGGCAGGTGACTTCTCCACCGGCGCCGGGGCAGCCGTCTCGGCAGGCGCGGTTTCTGACATGGCCAGAGGCAGGAACTGCGAGAGGAAGAGAGACTCAAAATCCAAAGAGCAAGTCGTGCAATGCCGCCCGACTCCGGCCAGGCGCTTATATAAGCCGGTGGCGCTCTGTGATTGGTGGAGCGTCCAATCCACTGCCCTCAGGCAGCCGCCCTTCGCGGTTGGACTCCAGAACTGTGTTTGTTAGCCCCCCAAATTTGATTAAATGCTGGAAATAATTGTACAGAATTTGACGCTTTGAAGCTGTAAAGGAGGAAAGCAGCCTCCAGGTTCACATGCCGGCTTGTGTTTTCATGAGTCGTGCGCAACAGATGAAAGATATTTTTAAAAATCTTTTCAGCTTTTCACGTATATCCACTGGGTTTAAGGCATTGTGCTAGTTTGTTGCAAGTTTCAATAAGTTTCTACCAACTATCAAGTGGAGATTTTTTTCAAAAGCTTTGTTCCTAGGTTCGGCCTTTGATTTTTTGCTAGAGGAAGACCCAGGTTTCCTTGGTTTGGACGTAAACTTTGTTTCCAACTGTAGCAAGTAACACAGGGGCAGCGCAGACAGTTGCCTGCAGCCCCAAATTCACCACATACACCCCACACACCCCACTTTCAAAACCAGTTCTGCTTCCTAGGATTTTGCAGGTGACAATATCTCTAGAGAATGCCTTTTGCAGCTTGGAGATGTTCAGTAGCCAGAATGACGTCTACCTTGCAGCGGGAGGAAGAGGAATGACTTTGGCTTCAGGATCCAATGACCTGGATTCAAATTCAAACTTAAATTGAGTGTTTTTTTTTTTTTTTATCGAGATCCTTTCTCTCTTTAGTATTAGGCAAATCCATTATAATAAGTACAAAAATTGCCTTGCCCGGATAATGTGCTTTAGGAAAAACTCAAACCTGCTGAAAATATTCAAGGGGTTCCAGTAGTCCTCAAAAGTACAGACTGTGTAGATGACATGGGACTTTGTCCGGTTTCCAAGGTGCTCTTCTCAGTGCTCTCATTCAAACCCCATATCTCCATCAACATTTAATAAAGTACACTGTCAGGAATACCCTCTTCTGTAAGCAGCCAGGAGACATCAATGTGGGCATTTTTGTGTGTTTGAGCAAAGGCAGACCTGTACTTCAGAGAAATTGTTGACTATCAACTATGAGAAGGGTGGGAATTGAGGGACTGCAAGTTATAGAGGTTCAGAAGAATTCAGGAATACATTAGCATCCAAGAGAACTGAGGCAGTAACCTTGAGGTTGGAACGGAGGGAGGATATGTTTGCTTATTTGTTTGGGAGGAGGGTGAGGTGGGGAATGGATAGGATTTTGTGACTGGCCTGGATGAGAAGGGAGGTCTAATGATTAGAATCTCTACTGCAATCAACACTCACCTAGTTCTTCCCTGTGACAAACTTTAGGGAAGTTTAAAGTTGCCAACGTATTTCTCCCCAAAGAGCTCCTGGAGTTGAACCTGTAGCCAACATAAGGCCAAATCGGGACAGTGTCGTTTTCTGTTGCTCTCAAGTTAAGAGTGCTTTTTAGATTTTTTAAATTGTGTTAAGAAAAAAAAAAAAAAAAAAGCCGGAGACAATATTTGGCCTGAAAAGGCCAGAATATTTGCTATCTGGCCATTTTGCTATGTTTTGGACTCATCCACACAGACACAGATTATGGGATATTGCTACAAGCCTGCCTTTTTTCAGAACCATGCACGTCAAGAACTAAAGAAGGGATATTAACAAAAATGTTTTAAGCAAGCATTTTCCACCACTTCAACCACAAAACTTTCAGAAGATCTAGGGTGGGGGAAACCCAAACCTCTATGCTTAAGAGAGGCATAATTAACAAGGGCTAACATTCACTGAGCATTCACTAAGTGCCAGGAAGTAATCTAAGATTGCTCTACAGTCTTATTTGCCACAGTTTACAGCTATAGAGACCCAGGGCAAGGATGAGTACCTGCCAGAAGTTATATGGCTAGTCATTGGCAGTTTTAAGGTTTGAACCTGGACCACAAGCTCTGTAAGCAGTATATGTCCTCAGCTCTATTATGATGGGAAAAATCCTAGAAAGGGTGAGGAGAAATCAATCTTTGAAGCTTGTAAGAGATAACATCAAGTAGTCTCTAAAACTAAGAGCCACTAAAGAATTTCTAAACTCCTCTATAAGAGGACTCTGGCCCGCAGGTCAGAATGGCCTTTTTCTTTTCTTTTCTTTTCTTTTTCTTTTTCTTTTTTTTTCCAGAACGGTCTTTCTTGTCAATTCCCCGACATTCCAAAAAGTTTTAGGAGCCTGTAGCTGGGATGTCAGCCTCTCTGGAAGGGCAAACCCCAAATACGGGAAAGAATATAAGGCCCAGATGGCTGACCAGTCTGAGAACACTCGAGAAAAACTGCAACCTCATGGGAATTAGGATTTGTAATGAAAACAAGCAAATAAACAATTATAGTCCTATGTGAAAAGCACAAGGTTTTTCAAAAAAAACGTAATTGGACAAATTTAATAGACACAACAAATTTATTAGGAAACCCATTATTTTTGTGGAAACTAGTAACAGCTTTAAAATCTTAGTTCCGTCTGATTCCTTTTGAAAAAAAACCCCGAAAATCCTCACAACCCAACTTCACACTGAGAAGCACAATTTTAAAACAAGGAAATACCTTATGCTTTTTAGAGCTCCTGAGAACTCAGAGGACAGCCTGCAGGTCAGAATATGTAGGTCATTGCCGGCCCATTTTCCACAATCACATACATGGATAAAACCGAAGACTATTCTCGTCAAACATCACGTTGAAACCTTTTTAAGCACGGAGGGTACTACATGTTCTATGCCTCCGAGTAAGAGAAGCAAATTGAGGCCCATTCCGGATGTAAAAGCACTGGGGGCCACTTGGCAAAAGTAAATAAGCCAACTGCACAATGCACAGAAACCTAAACTCAACTTTAAAACTTTCTTTCCTTCAATCACTTCACGTGGCCCAGAACAGCTCATTTCTAGGATGGCTGGTTCGTTTCAATATATTCAAACAGCTCCTTTGTGCTAAGTACCAGGAGGGGTCAGCCAGTGCGAAACCTCCCGATGCACAGCACAACAGCCACCTCCTGCAGTCTTCGGGTGCACACGCCTGGTGTGGCCCAGGAGCTATTGGAAACCGCCCCGTGTTGTTCCCGAGCCTACCGTATATTCCCTACAAGTTTAACAGCTCTTTTCTGGTGACAATGGAGGGGCTCTGAAAAGAGCCTTTGGGGTAGGGTGTACGGAGAACGCCACAAAGCTTTAGGCCCGCTCCCCACGGATGCGGCGCGCCAGCTGGATGTCCTTGGGCATGATGGTGACGCGCTTGGCGTGGATGGCGCACAGGTTGGTGTCCTCGAAGAGCCCCACCAGGTAGGCCTCGCACGCCTCCTGCAGCGCCATCACGGCCGAGCTCTGGAAGCGCAGGTCGGTCTTGAAGTCCTGCGCGATCTCGCGCACCAGCCGCTGGAACGGCAGCTTGCGGATGAGCAGCTCGGTGGACTTCTGGTAGCGGCGGATCTCGCGCAGGGCCACCGTGCCGGGCCGGTAGCGGTGCGGCTTCTTGACGCCGCCGGTGGCCGGCGCGCTCTTGCGGGCCGCCTTGGTGGCCAGCTGCTTGCGCGGGGCCTTGCCGCCCGTCGACTTGCGCGCCGTCTGCTTCGTGCGAGCCATGACAACTAGGGCTAGCTACTCAGCACTGCAGGATCAAGAACACGGGTCCCAGTACTTATAGCGACCCTCGAATCCTGATTGGACAGTAGGCGCCCGCCCCGCCCAGCCTCGCCCCGCCTCCAGAATTCACTTGGTTCAATCCATTGAGGACCGGAAGCGTCTTCCCGCCTCGCCCGCCGATCTCTGTGATGATGCACAAAGAAAATGTCGGCCTTTTCAAAAAACTTCTAGGTTGCATGAGCATCCCTTACCATGTTGTATTGAGAATCCCAAAGTGCATTTCACGAATTTAAAAAGCGTCATGATTGCATTCCTGGTAAAAATGCATCTACTTTAAATGAAGTCAATTGGCGGGACTGACGTGGTTTGCGCGTCCTGGCAATGCGTTCTAAGCCAGAACTCCCAGACGAAGAGAATCGCCGTTTACCACGATCGTCCTGTTGCCCCTCGGACGATGTATGGTAAGTTAGTTCGGCTTTCAGTACAAACCTGCTTTTGACAGTATAGACTCGGCAAGACCGGACGTTTAGCCACTTTGTGGTGGACACACCGGGGGCCGAGTGCAGAGACGCGCGGATATTTCAGGCACAGTTTAGTTTCAGGTCTGATGGGTCCTAACCCACGCTAAGGGCACTCATGGTACGGCGCTCAGCTAAGTCAATAAAGGGGTCTACAGCTCCTTAACAGATTTCGTGGGTGGCCCTTAGAAGGGCCTTTTGGGCAAATAGGTGCGACGATTTAAGGTCATCTCAGCCCCCGAAGCCGTAGAGGGTGCGGCCCTGGCGCTTGAGCGCGTACACCACGTCCATGGCCGTGACCGTCTTGCGCTTGGCGTGCTCCGTGTAGGTGACGGCGTCCCGGATCACGTTCTCCAGGAACACCTTGAGCACCCCGCGGGTCTCCTCGTAGATGAGGCCGGAGATGCGCTTGACGCCGCCGCGCCGGGCCAGCCGCCGGATGGCGGGCTTGGTGATGCCCTGGATGTTGTCGCGCAGCACCTTGCGGTGGCGCTTGGCGCCCCCCTTGCCTAGGCCCTTCCCACCCTTACCGCGTCCAGACATGTTTCCGGAACAAACACTATTACTCGCCGAGGTAGGAGTTTATATACTCCTCTGTCGGACCTGTTTGGGAACACCGCCGACCCACAGTATCCGCCCGGTGAGGTCTCCGACCGAGCCCAGCCCGAGTTTTCAGCATCAATGCGAGGGGCGGTGCTTACAGTCCTTGGTTAAAAAAAGGCGCCTAATGGAAAGTTCCTGCGGTTCTGTGCGCTTGCCCGGGCCTCGGTGGCCGGGTGAAGTCTTGCTGTTGTTTCTGTCGCTCAGCACTGGTCGAGGTGGCGACTCGTGGCGGGGCAGCTGAGCTCGCGTGGAACTCTCCTGAGCTGCGATTGCAGGCATTTGGGGGCGTTCGTGAAACCGCGTCGGGCGCCGGGTCCTCTCTCCGTGACCCGTCGGGCGGCCCGCGTCAGCGCCTCCTGGCTACAGGTCAAGGTGCGGTTTTTACCTCCCCGTTTCCTTTCTTTACGTATTACTTATTGTCTTCTTTCCCTTCCCCTTCGCTGCCACATATTTTGGGGGAAGTGACTTATTCTCTTCATCTGGGTTGGAAACACTAGGTTTCTTAAGTTGTTGAGGAAGGTGACCTTTTACTCATGCCTTGCAGAGCGCAGGAGCAGGCGGCAAAGCTTTTCCAAGCTCCCCCTCCCCCACCAAGTCCTTTGATGAACTGGGAAACCGACTGCACCCAGAAACCCTCTGCCTTTCATTTACAAACAAAAGGCAGAATGAAGAGACTAGGGAAGACTTTATTCCAGGGAAAAAACCTTGGAAAGGCGGCGCTGTGGTGGTTTCCCTGATCGGGCTGTATGGAACGGCCTCTCTCGGGCGCTGGCTTGTCTCCCAGATAATGAATCGTTTCTCCCTGGAAACCTGCCCGTCCACACCCACGCTTCTCTTTCCCCCAGCCTCTGTTAGGTTTACACTTCCTATTTCAAAAGCGTGTGATTATTTACTCCTTGAACAAATACCTAATTTTATTCCAGGAATCAGCCACTGGGTGTATCCTAAACTGTACTTCCCGTAAGTTAAAAACACTACTTGCCTGTGTTGTATTCGTGAACATTTCTTACTGAGCGTCGAGTCCCGCCTCTTTTTCCATCCCTGTGTAAAAATGGAATCTGCGTGCTTAACCTTGAGGAAGTAAAAGGTGTATCTGCTGATGAATAAGGGCACTCTTTCCCCTGCACCTACAGAGAAACGGGCCACATTCGGCTTCAATATATACCAGCTGTTCTTGGAAATATTATTTGGAGACCAGTCTTTTCAAGACAAGTCTTGCAGCACAGAAAAGTTATGAGTGTTCCTTTGGTGAAGGTAACATACCTTGAAAGGCGTGTAATTTGATTTGATTGCATTGCCAGTGCTCTGTCCTGAAACATTCACGGTCTCTGTTTCCCGAAGGTGTAACTCCCTGTTAAATGCAAGACTCTTCATTCTCTTCTCCCCCTGGCATGGAGGGAGCAAACAGACGGGCCTGCAGATTTTTTAGCTACATCTGCTAGCAGTCTGTTCCCTGCATGCAAGGGGGAGAAGAGAATTAAAAAAGTCCCCAATATTTTAAGAGCTTAAGGTTCTCACTTCCTTTCAATTAAATACTATTAAAATTCTATTTTGTGTCTCGGCATGTAATTATGCTAATTGACATGAGCTGTCCAATAATTTCTTGGTGAATAATTGGGATACATGCAGGGATTCCCCCCCCCACACACACACACACATTAGGAGAGATAGTATTTTCCAAGAGAAATATTGACAATGTTTTAAGTTCTGTGAAACTTAATTAGGCCCTTAATTAGGCAAAATTAAGGCCCTTAAAAGGCCTAATTAAGGCCCTTGCCCCTTAATGAGGCGAAAGTTGTTTGCCGATCCACACCTCCTTGGTTGACAATTTTTTAATATTATTAGTTCCAAGTGTTTGGCTCAATCCTTTTCAATATTGTCGTGTTTTCAATTTAATTTGCACATCCTTATTTCCTTGCCGCCTGATTTTGTTTTGTTTGTTCTGGTTAAGGCTTTGGAAGTGGCTGGGAGATTGTTTTCCTTATCTTTGACTTTTTTGTTGCTGTTTTCCACTCAAAGTTAGCTTCCCTACTAGTCATTACTCCCTCTCCCAAATCTCATTTCTCCTGTCCCCCACATGCTTGCACACTCACTTATACGTGCACACAGACATACCGGTCCAAAACGCCACCAACTTTTTGGAGTCTTTTCCACTCCATGAACTTAGGCTCTCAAGTCCTTTCTCCCACTTTGGTAGTATCTTACTTCCACACAGAGCAGCCTTTCACCAGCTCAGAATCTTAACTGTGAGACCTGGAAGCAAGAAGTTTCCTTTTCTTGCCCTCGCCTCAGAGCACCCACCACCGCCGCTGGCATCTGTAAAGCTTTCTTCAGCTTCTAACTCCTTCCATGTGCTGGTAAGACCAGTGGAAGGGGGCGCCTAGTCTAGGTGGCTCAGTTGGTTAAATGCCAGACTTTGGTTCAGGTCTTGATCTAACAGTTCGTGGGTTCCAGCCCCACGTCGGGCTCTGCTGACCCTGTGGAGCCTGCTTGGGATTCTCTCTCCCTCTCTCTCTGTCCCCCCACCCCCATCAGTAAATAAACCTAAAAAAAGCGGGGGGGGGGGGTAATTGAAGCGGGATGCACTGCTCCCTACTTCGGCCTCTTCCTCTCTTCATCTTACCTGTCCTCTTTCCTAGGGTCATTGTGTCATATTCTTGTCCGTTAATGGCTAGAAAAGTGATTTTCAAAACTCACTAATCAGTGGCAACTCTTGCTTTGTTCTGAAACTCTAAAGACTCAAGTGTATTCTCCAACATAGGAGGCATTTCATGCCTGACATTGCCTCATTTTATCGAATGTCCTACCTTGTTTCTGCAATTTCTTACTATCACGTGATCCATGATGGTCTTTATATTGTTTTCTAAGCTTCTCTTAATTTAGCTAATTTTCATGCCTGAAATCTATCCGACAACATTGCCGGGAAATGCTGTTCATCTTACCTTACTAATATCTCCAGGGTTGGCTACTGAGAACATAAAAACCACAGTGAAGCTGAGGGCCCTGGTGTAGAGGCCCCCTTAGCCATCCTGGCTTCCAAAGAAGGGGGAGAGGCCAAGAACGCAGTTCCTAAGCTTCTACTCTTCGAAAATGAATTGGTTGCTGTAGACTGAATGTGTGTGTCCATTCAGAATTCATAACGTTGAAACCTGAACCCTAATGTGATGGGCCTTGGAAGTGGGGATACTGACAGGCGCTGAAGTCCTAAGTGCAGAGGCCTCCCGGATGCTGTTAGTGCCTCTGTAAGAGAGACCCCAGTGATCCACTGTTGTCTCCCACGGTGTGAGGACCCAGTGACATGACCGTCTGTGAACCAGGAAGTAACTTCTCAGTACACACTGAATTTTTTTATAAAAAAAATTTTTTTTTTCCTTCAACGTTTATTTATTTTTGGGACAGAGAGAGACAGAGCGTGAACGGGGGAGGGGCAGAGAGAGAGGGAGACACAGAATCGGAAACAGGCTCCAGGCTCTGAGCCATCAGCCCAGAGCCTGACGCGGGGCTCGAACTCACGGACCGCGAGATCGTGACCTGGCTGAAGTCGGACCCTTAACCGACTGCGCCACCCAGGCGCCCCATCAGTACACACTGAATTTGACCAAAGCCTTTGTCTTTGACTTCGCAGCCTCCCGAACTCTGGGAAATAAATTTCCGTTGTTTGTAAGCCACGCAGCGTATGGTGTTCTGTCCTGGCAGCCGGAACAGACCAAGACACTGGTGTCCTGTAAATCAAGTTTAAAACGTACTCAAGATTCAGATGAACGTAGGGGAAGGGAAGGAAACGTGAGATAAAAATAGGAGGCAAACTGTGAGAGACTCTTAAATACCAAGAACAAGCTGGAGGGGAGGGGAGGAGAGGGGGTAGCTGGGGGATGGGCGTTGAGGAGGGCACTTGTGATGAGCCCTGCATGTCATTGTAAGAGATGAATCACTGGGTTCTACTCCTGAAGCCGAGACTACACTGTATGTTAACTAACTAGAATTTAAATAAATAAAGAAGAAAGCGGGGGGGGGGGGGGGGGGGAAAGGACTCAGAAATGGTGCCTTTGGTTTTGGTGGTTATTCCAGGTCATTTGTGAGTAAACCCAGAAAATTCTGTTGGAGATCATGGCCCAAGAGTCCAGGTATGAACTGAATGAGGATGAGCAGGGATGAGCGTTTGGTTCAGCTTTTTGATATGCCCAAATTCGGGTGACCCCCCGAGAACAAACCACCAGAGTCCAGAGTCAAAGCCAAGTGGCAAGGGTCGTTTATTGCAGGTTCGAACCCGGACCTCCGCGCACTTGTTGCCGGTGACGCTAAGAGGCCCGAGCGAGGTTTTTACAGCATTTTTATAGACAGGCCCAAACAAGTTAAGGGGAAGTTAGAGGCTTTCCATGGTTACAGAGCTGTTATTGGTTGACATTTAAATTTGAACACAGAACTTGATTGGTTCCCACCTTTAGGTCAGACCACAACTGGCCATGCCTTGGCTAGTTCCAGGAACGGCGGCTGGGGGGGGGGGGGGTCTTTTGTTTTGTGGTTATGGGTACACCTGGTATCTTTCTTTAGTCTCTCATTCCCCCCTTTCTTTGGTGCCTCAAGAGCCAATCTTGGGTCTTATGTGTCTGATTCAAATGTTTCATTAACGATAGGTTGGTATTGGGTCCTAAGGACCATCAGTTGGACCGTGTTAACCCGGTCTTTGATAATGGCAACTAGTTTATTAATAAAGGAAGGCCCGAAGGTGAGGAGAAGGAGGAGTATAAGGGGCCCAGCTAGAGCTGAAAGCAGGGTGGCTAGCCATGGGGACTGATTGAACCAAGACTCAAACCAGCCTTGTTGTTCTCGCCCACGCCTCCGTTTGGCCAGGCCTTCTCTAACTTTAGCCACGGACTCTCGGACTACTCCGGTGTGGTCAGCATAAAAACAACATTCTTCTCTTAAGGCTGCACATAAACCTCCTTGTTGGAGGAACACTAGATCTAGCCCCCTTCGGTTCTGTAGGACTACTTCAGAAAGGGAGGTCAGAGATTTTTCGAGGTGCGAGATTGAGTCCTCAACTCTGGTTGTATCTTCATCAATGGCTGCCCTTAGGCTGTTGAACCCCCGGTGCTGGATGGCTAGTGATGAGATCCCTGTTCCTGCCCCTATGGTACCGAGGCCAAATAAGGTGGACAAAGTTATGGCCGTAAAGGGTTGCCGTTTTGTTCTTATTGACTCTCTTGCTTCCGTCCCTTCTGTCCACAGGTCATATACGACATTTTCTTGGTGGTAAATAACCTTTGGAAACACTAATACCATGATACAATATTCTGTTGACAAATTAAAGACATTCCTGCTAACACATGGGGTGAGCCCTGTCTTAGAACAAACCCACCAACCTTCAGGAGCTGGAATTATCCATTTAGATTCATTTATAGAGTAATTAGTCGGGGCACAGAGCTGGATATGGCTAGAGGGGACCTTTCCTAGACAAGTCCCATTGCCAGTGACCGCTTGCAGTGTGAGGCCGGGGCTCTTTCGATTCCACTTGCAAGCTGCTGGGGACTCTTCTCCTGATTGTGAAAAAGGGGCAGCTAGACCTACGGCTTCGTAGAAGGGGGTTTTATATCATAACATAACCAGCAGGCCCTTGTCGCCTCAGGGTCCGACCGGTTTAAGGCCTCATATGCTGCTGTTAGCAATTTCCATAGGGAGTCTATGCCTTCTGGGTTCTGATTTTCTCGGACAGCTTGTGCTTTTACTCCTGGGGTAAGGATGGGGGTCCTGCTGGAGGGAGTAGTGGAGATCTGCCCGGGGATAGGCTTATCTCTTTTTTTCCCCTAATACCTGATTTGGCCCCACTGGTTGTACAAGAGGGGAGACTTTTAATTTTATTTGAATGGCAGTCCCAAAGAGGGGATATTGATATAAGTAGAGTCCCCAAGTGAGTCCTGAGACCCACCGCCTGTCCTTTTTCCCCTCCTCTGTAAATCTTACACGAATAAGGTTACAGTTCTCATCATACCTGGTGTGGGTACATGGTTGGACATAGGACATTTCAATAAATTGGGGTTTTACTTCCCACTTCCATTCGCCATCACTGGAGGTGACACAACTCCAGGCTGCGCAGTAGAGGGTTTCGATCCCTCCACATGTCTGCTTCATCACCCCTGTCCTAAATCCCGGACATGCATAAAATCCATTTCTACTTATTGACACCCTCCTTTGCAGCTGCCTCCATTTACCTCCTTCCATTTCTTCTAATGGACTAACTTTTTCTAAATTGAAATATAAATCTGGCCACCAGGTATTTAATGGGGCAGTTCCTAGGGTTTTGTTGTAGATTTCATGAGTCTCTAAGTTAGTAATTTCCCAGGTCAAATTATAGGGGTTGCGGGGATTTGGATCTACAGACAGAATTTGCAGAACAATCAAGAGGAGGGCAAGTACCATAGTTACGGCTCAGTCCGTTGGCGGCGTAGGGTCAATTTTAAAGGACTGTCCTTAGTCCGGTCAACAGTCCAGGTTGTCTTTGAGGGTCCGATGAGGTCTGAGAACGGGTCCACCGGTTTGGCGTGGGTGCAATGGATCCAGGTGGCGATTCCGTCTACTTTGATGGCAGTCGGCTAGTCAGGATGACCTGGAAGGGTCCTTTCCACCTGGGTTCCAGAGTCCCCTGCCGATGACGTTTGACGAGGACCCAATCCCCGGGGCAGAATTGATGAGGAATAGGCGGGGGTCCAGTCTCATAAAGTTCTTTTAATTTGGGCCATACATCTTCATGGACCCTCTGCAAGGCTTGTAGGGAGAACAAGAGTTCAAGACCATTATCGTTCTCAGTTTTGACAAGGTTATCTTTTAGGTTAGGGATGATGGGGGGTGGTCTACCATGTATTATTTCATAGGGTGAGTCCCAGTTTGTATGGGGAATTACGCACCCTGAACAGAGCGTAGGGGAGAAGGACCACCCAATTAGCGCCAGTCTCCATGGTCAATTTGGTTAGGGTCTCTTTTAATGTTCTGTTCATTCTTTCTACCTGTCCTGAGCTTTGGGGTCGGTCTCTCTTCTGGGGCGTCCCTGTTGTTGTAGACCCGTTGTGCTATACGGAGCAGATCCTGGATCTGTTTACCTTCTAAATCCTCTAGCCTTTGGAGTTTTGTTTTTTTTTTAATGTCAGGAGCTGCTTGGTTTACAAAGGACGTAACGACAGCGGCCTGGTTCTCAGGGACTTCTGGATCCATGGGGGTAAACTGTCTAAAGGCTTCCATTAGTCTAAGTAAGCAGCTGGACTCTCTTGTCTTTCCCTGTACGACCGAATATACCTTAGCCACATTGGTGGGCTTGCGAGCTGCAGCCCGGAGACCCGCCATCAGAGTCTGGCGATAAATGAGTAGCCTTCCCCTACCTTCTGCCGCGTTGTAGACCCATTCGTCCTGTGGAGGTCTGGTTAGGGGGAAAGCCGCATTAATGAGGTCAGGGTTAGATGTCGGCTGACCGTCGTCTCCGGGAACCAGCTTTCTCGCTTCTGATTGGATCCTCTCTCGCTCCTCTGTAGTGAACAGGATGCGGAGGAGCTGCCGTCAGTCGTCCCAGGTGGGCTGGTGGGTGAACATGACACTGTCTAAAAGAGCTATTAGGTCTTTAGGGTCATCAGAGAATCGAGCGTTCTGTGTTTTCCAGTTGTAAAGGTCACTGGTGGAAAAGGGCCAATACTGGAGTCGGGGGTTGCCTGTTTCATCTGGGGGTCCTACTTCCCGCAGGGGTAGGGCCACGGTGGAGTCGGGGAGGCGAGGGTTTGGCTCACGCTGGGTGCGCCCGCGGGTTCGGCCGGCTGGCCCCTCGCGGTCGGTTTCGTTTTCGATGGGGCCCGGCGCAGCTATAGCCTCCCGTCCTCCTGGTTCCGGCGCGGCTGCCGCTTCCCGTCCTCCCGGTTCCCCTAGGGGGGCAACTAGCAGGGCGGCTGCTGCGGGCAGGGCCTGGGGTACGAGGGGAGGGGGATGATAGGGTGGAGGGTCTAGGGATAGTAGGTCCAGACTATCGGGCAATACGGGATACAAGGGCGCGGATGGCGTCTTTGGTTTTGGGGGATCTGCAGTCCGCATGGCAAGGACCTTCCACGTTCCTGAGGACAGGAAGGGGGCCAACCGGGGGGTGGATTTTCCACCAAATCTTGCCATACTAGAACGTAAGGGAATCTGATCCGGGTGTCCCTCGCGACCCGGTAGAAAAATCTTTGACTTCACCTTAGCAATTATAGGGAGGCAGAAAGTTCCTTCGGTTGGTCATCCAACGCCGCAGGTTGGCCATTCGGAGCGGCAGAGGGTTAATTTTCCCCTCCGGATGTCTAGACTCAAATTCTGCCCTCTGCTTCTAACATCCCTGAAGTTAGCAACAAGGAGAGAAAGAGGAGTGCTTTGAGATTGGCCCGTCTGTATCCCGGAGGTGGAGAAAAGGATTAAAAGGAGAAACAGTAAAGTTATGAGGATTTCTGGTTGCGCCAGGCCAGGTCACCTGTGGAAGAGAAGGGGTTCAACACTTAAAGGTTATAGAATAAAGAACACAACACTTAGATCGCTAGTGCGTTTCGGGTGTTCGTAACCCGGACAGAAGAATTCCGATGGGCCCAAAAAGGTGCTCCAGACGGGTGCCAGTGGACGTCTCCTACTGGACCCGACCGACTGCCCTATAGCGCGTCCGCCAGGGCTGTGTCAGTCACCGATACAGATTCCGCGCGGGAGAGAGCCAGAAACGAACAGAGCCGGCTCACTTACCGATCGGTCTCAGGGACGACCCGTTGACTTGGGGTCTGGTGGGCTTGGGGGTATCCCGGAGGAGCCCCCAAATGATATGCCCAAATTCGGGTGACCCCCGAGAACAAACCACCAGAGTCCAGAGTCAAAGCCAAGCGGCAAGGGTTTATTGCAGGTTCGAACCCGGACCTCCGCGCACTCGTTGCCGGTGACGCTAAGAGGCCCGAGCGAGGTTTTTACAGCATTTTTATAGACAGGCCCAAACAAGTTAAGGGGAAGTTAGAGGCTTTCCATGGTTACAGAGCTGATATTGGTTGACATTTAAATTTGAACACTCCGCCGAACTTGATTGGTTCCCGCCTTTACGTCAGACCACAACTGGGCATGCCTTGGCTGGTTCCGGAACGGCGGGGGGGGGGAGGGGGGGTCTTTTGTTTTGTGGTATTTTTCTTTTTTTTTTTTTTTTTTTTTAATTTTTTTTTTCAACGTTTTTTATTTATTTTTGGGACAGAGAGAGACAGAGCATGAACGGGGGAGGGGCAGAGAGAGAGGGAGACACAGAATCGGAAACAGGCTCCAGGCTCTGAGCCATCAGCCCAGAGCCCGACGCGGGGCTCGAACTCACGGACCGCGAGATGTGACCTGGCTGAAGTCGGACGCTTAACCGACTGCGCCACCCAGGCGCCCCTTGTGGTATTTTTCTTTAGTCTCTCACTTTTGTTTTTGCCATTTACTTGTTTCTTGATCTTAGAAGAAAGAGCACTTCTTGGAATGCAGCCACTATATTTTCCTTCTTTATGCCCTTAATTTGTCTCTACGCTTTTGCTTTCACAAATAGCAGTTTGATGAATATTCGCGATATGTCCTTTTATGGGTCTGTAGGAGAATTTCCTTTGGGCATAGACCTGGGCATACCCAGTTCTACGAAGTAAATTAGATAATTGTTCAAAATGTATTGCGTAAAACCACCATCAGCAAAACCGCCACAGGAAAGTAAGTTTCTCCACCTCGCATGCCACGTGTGATTTTTACCCAGTATTTCATTATTTTAACTTGCATTTATCTGATTACCTAGTGAAGTACAAAAATTCTTCATATAATTGTTAGCTATTCAACTGTCTCCATTTAAAGTCAGATTTTTTTTTCTATAAGATAGGCAATAAACTAATATACTCAAGGCGTATTTTCTTCCACAGAACTATCATTCCTCTAAACCCTGTTTCAGGCCATTTATGTAGGTGAAAATTTTTAAGTGCACTTGGTACCAGTTTCCATCTCAGAAATACATTATTTCTAATCTTATCCAGATAAGAAACCTTATTACTGGTAGAGATATACTTAGAAATGCATTTTTTACACTTAAGAATCTCTTTCATAATGAGAACCGTGTCAGTGGGGGACACTTCCGGCAGCATAGCCCGCTGCAGAGTGAGCACCCCCCATGCTTCCTTCGTGAAGAATCTTTGGCCGGGTGCCTGGGTGGCTCAGTCAGTTGAGCATCGGACTCTTGGTTTCAGTTCAGGTCATGATCACACGTTTTGTGACTTCAAGCCCCTGCATCAGGCTCTGCGCTGACAGTGGGGTTCCTGCTTGGGATTCTCTCCCCCAATCTGTTCCTCCCCTGCTTGTGCTGTCTCTCAAAATAAATAAACTTTAAAAAATATACATAATGAATTCTTGGTGACTTTGCTTGCTTCCCTGCTTGATGGCCTCTCAGGGCTTCTCCCCTCTGGAGAGCCTGTGGGCAGTTCTAAAACCGTCTGTTCTCATCTAATTATCTCAGCATCTCCCCTGCCTCCTAAACACTGGTGTTCCCGGGGAACAAGTACTACCCGGAATTGGAAGACAAGTTTGGAGAATCCCACCTTGTGAGACAGAAACTTCAAAGAAATAAGAATCTTCAAAGAAATAAGATTGGCCACTAGCAGAAGTGAAATCCTTTTTACGAGTTGCTGAGTATTCCTGATCAAATTAGATTGTTTTCCAAATATCAACCAATGACAATAGTGACCGACTCCTGCATGTAATCTTATAAGAGGATTTGGGTTTATTTCCTCAGTGTTACAAGAGACACACCACACTAGGAATTCTAGATGAAATTAGGTTTACTGGGTCTTACTGTGCACTTAACATCTCCTCTGGAGGGCGGGGTGGGTACTCTCCTACAGTCTCATATATTACCACATTTATCTTTAAAGCAATCTCTTGAAAGCAAGGGTCCATTTCATCATTAAGGAAAACGCCATCTAAAATAACTTCTAATCTGGGCATCTGGGTGGCTCAGTTAAGTGTTCGACTTTGGCGCAGGTCATGATCTCCCGGTTCGTGGGTTCGAGCCCAGCATCGGGCTCTTTGCTGACAGCTCACAGCCCGGAGCCTGCTTCGGATTCTGTGTCTCCCTCTCTCTCTGCCCCTCCCCGACTCATGCTCTGTCTCTCTGTGTCTCTCTCGAAAATAAATAAAACATTAACAAAAAAATTTAAAATAACTTATAATCTACATGTTTGCTAGTCTATACTGGTGTGGGAGCTGGGAAAAGGAGAGTCACAGAATAATGATTTGTAATGGTTTATTTAACAAGTATATCTGACCATTAGAAATGGTACTTCTGGGGGCGCCTGGCTGGCTGAGTCTGGAGCGTGCAACTTCTGATCTCCGGGTCATGAGTTCAAGCTCCACGTTGGGTGTAGAGATCACTTAAGTAAATAAGTAAATTTAAAAGAGAGAGAGTACCTTCAACAGGTAAATTTCCAAAAAGAGAGAGAGAAAGCGCTGCTGAGAGCGAGAAAGGACTCAGCTGTAGTCTCTAGCCCAGCCTGCATGAACACCACACTTCCCATGCCCTCTAAAGTCTGCAGCTGGAGGTGACCATACCAGGTACATACCTTCAAAGCAGCCCTACCTGAGGAACCAAAGACTTCATCTTCCTTCTGAATCTTTTGGGGCACAAAGCTGGTCTCCAGCCTCTCTGGACAACAGCAAAAGAAAATCCTGCTGCCAACGGGGCAGTGGCTATGGCGCAGAGCTGTGGGGTGTGGTCATCTCGTCTAGACTGATGGAGTCCATTGGGTGACCACTAACTCTTCTGGGTTTTTTTTTTTCCCCAATGCATTGGTTATTCACTGTTGTGTAATGAATTACCCCCAAAACTTAACAAAAAATGTATTATTTCACACAGTTTCTGGAGGTCAGAAAACTGGTTTCGCTGGGTGGTCTGGTTCAGGGTCTCTCAAGAAGAGTCAAGCTGTCCACAGGGGCCATGGTCACTTGAGGCTTGACTGGGGCCGGAGATGGCTGGGGCTCCCGTGGCTGCTGGGCGTTGTTCATGGAATGTTGGAGAAGGCGTCAGTTTCGTGGGCTGCCTGCATGTCCTCCCAACACGGCAGCCAGGGTCCCCCAGGGCAAGTGACGGGAGAGAGAGCAAGGAGGACAGGACCTTCTGTGACCTCGTCTCCAAATAGCTCCCCACTACTTTGGCTTCATGCCTTTGCTTTATCCCATTCACTAGAAGCCAGTCCCTAACCAAATCCAGTCCAAACTCAAGGGGAGAGGAATTAGGCTCCATTTTTTGAAGGTAAGAGTATCAAAGAATTTTTGAACGTGTCCTAAAACCACCTTTTCTATGCCCAAACTTAGCCTTCCAACAGAATATTCCTCACTGTTCCATAGACACTCTTCCATAGACACCCCCACCCTCCGATCCCAGCAGGTGTCCTGTCGGAGGACCTGGAAGATACCAAAACAACCTGACTTCTGCCCTGAGCCTTTTTGCCTAAAGGAAAATAGGCTTTCCTGCCCCTAGCTTTGCTTTTCTTTTTTAAAAATTAATTCTTTATTTTCCTACAGCCATTGGAGGCTTATCCAGATCTTCCATCCTAGGGTTTATTGAAAGACTCTTAAACAGATCTACCAGCTTTGCCCCCTAATACTTGGGTACTTGTGGAAAAGATAAACGTTTCTAGAGCTAGTGAAGCAGTAGTTAGTGATAGGCCCTGTCCACACCCCAGCTACAGTCAGGTTCACATCCAAAAAGATATGCAAACATACTTTGGACACTGTCAAGCTTTCTATAGCTGTCAGTATTTTCTCTACGCACCGTGGGAATCACAATAGCGGAGATTACGCGCAGGATGACAGGTGCAATGCCGGTGGCGGTGAGCACGGTAACCGCCTAGGGCTGAATGGAGCTATCTTGGGTGGAAAAGACAGCAAAATCAGCAATACATTCGTCCAACGAGGATTTAATTAGCACCTGCCGTGTATCAGGCTTTTACTATTCCAGGGATAGGACAGTAAACAGAAAAGACTCTGGCCTCATGACATGTATGTTTTATGGGGAGAGAAGAGTGGGGTGGTTGGCCTCCGGGCCTCCGGTGCCAGGCCCCCAGAAGCTGGCAGAGGAGGACCAGAGGGCCAATGCGCTGAACTTAGAGTATCTTTTCTTAGCATGTGTGTGGAGGAGAGTAAACATTCCTGAGCTTTATCCTATAGTTACCAGATGTTTGTGCTAAGCAATGAGAAACGCCATGAGAATGGTCTGAACACGAAGCTCATTTGTTTGGCAAACAGAGCTACGGCCTCAGCCAAATTCCGGCTTTTTGCTTTTTTGGAGTTGTATAAAGGGAATGGAATATCGGTAAGAAAACGTGAGGCCTGCACGCCTGCTAGGTTCTAGGCAAAACACTAGCAGTGCCCGATTTTAACCTGGCGGCACCCGCCACGACCTGGGAACCTGGACAACTCAAACCTTTCAACTCCACGGAAGAACTTCAACGTGCAAGTAAGTTGTCCTCCCGCGTGCAGTGGATACACCGAAGTTGCACCGAACTCCACTCCCGGATTGTAGATGGGGCGGGAGGTACCGTATCTATGCTGAATCTTGCTTTACTTGGTGGCAAAGTTCCTTTCTTGAAGGTTTTCTATTTTTACATCTGGAGTACTTAAAGGATCAAACGGTAACTTGGTCTCTGCAGTCTTTTTAGATAAAGCGTCATTAAGGAACAGCTTTCTAAAGGATTTAATAGAAGACGAACCCAGTACGCAAAGGCCTCCGCCACTAAACGTACTTAGCATAAGGCGAAGCGACACTAGCTGCTGGAGAAAAACTGCGGTACGCCGACCCCACTTCCCTGCTCTCTTCCACGACGTCTGTACTTTTAAGTCAGTAGCAGGCCGGAGTACACAGCTTCTCTCCGTGAAAACAGAAGTGGCTCTGAAAAGAGCCTTTGGGGGAGGGGGGAGGAAGCGAGGGCGGCCGGACCAGCTTCGGGAGGAGTTTACGCCCGCTCCCCGCGGATGCGGCGCGCCAGCTGGATGTCCTTGGGCATGATGGTGACGCGCTTGGCGTGGATGGCGCACAGGTTGGTGTCCTCGAAGAGCCCCACCAGGTAGGCCTCGCACGCCTCCTGCAGCGCCATCACGGCCGAGCTCTGGAAGCGCAGGTCGGTCTTGAAGTCCTGCGCGATCTCGCGCACCAGCCGCTGGAACGGCAGCTTGCGGATGAGCAGCTCGGTGGACTTCTGGTAGCGGCGGATCTCGCGCAGGGCCACCGTGCCGGGCCGGTAGCGGTGCGGCTTCTTGACGCCGCCGGTGGCCGGCGCGCTCTTGCGGGCCGCCTTGGTGGCCAGCTGCTTGCGCGGGGCCTTGCCGCCCGTCGACTTGCGCGCCGTCTGCTTCGTGCGAGCCATGACAGTGACGCTCGCGCTGCGAAAACCAGCGACTGAAGTCCGCGCCGGGACCAGACTTTATACTGATGATACGATCCTGATTGGCCAGGACTGTCGCGGGAGTAACCTGATTGGTTTTTCCTTCAATCCTCATCTGAGTCCTAAAATCTCTGAAACCGTTTTGTTTTCCATGCTACTGATTTTATTTCCTATTACAGGAACAAAATCATTGCTGTACTCCATCCTAAGTTTACTGTTTTCAACCAAAACGTTAAGATTCCACCAGTGAAACAGAATCGGACCTGGAATTTGTGGAAGTCAGCGCCTAAATTATCTCTATAAAAATGCATTTTTATTTCAGCTTCTTCCCCTTTTCAAATATGGCGGGGGGTGGGGGAGCGGGAATTACACCAGAATAATGTATTCGTTAGTCTCATTTTAAATAAGTTCCGCTTCGTGACTGCATCATTTATATCTGCTTTTAATGATAGTACCAAGACCTGGAATAAAGAAGGTTTTACACTAAGACAGTGGCTCTTTGGAACAACCAAACTGCCCTATGTGGTGTGGAGAGGGGGAGCTGGCTGTCAGTCCAGGTTATCAGTGAGTGTTATCTGACACCTTCACTAACCGATTTTGATGGAATCAAGTGCCTTTTTGGATTAACTCCTAAATTGTATGCTAAATTTAACCAGGGTGTGGAGTGGTGAGATTCAGCGGTCAACACTTAGAGCTTTTTCAAATAGTTCTGAAAGTGTTAGGACGCTTTAATTGACCAGTGGACCATCAGGTTCTGCTAGTAAGACTCGGGGTGGGGGCTGGAGGACAAAATAGGCTTAATATTTAGAGTAGTTGCTGGAAGAGAAACTTGTTTTTAATTACCCAGAACACTGTGCTCGTGGGGAGGTGACCAAAAGGTATTTTAATGGCTTTATTGAGCAAACCACAGTCAAAAGGAACTTGGGCAAACCAAAGGAGACTTTTCACTTTGGGTTCCTCGAACTTACAGGGTTCAGAAAAATGCGTGTTCAGTTCTTCCACAGAAATGGTGGGTGGCTCTGAAAAGAGCCTTTGATCTCAAGCTGAAATGTGGGAATTCAAACTTTATTTGCCCTTGGCCTTGTGGTGGCTCTCGGTCTTCTTGGGCAGCAGCACGGCCTGGATGTTGGGCAGGACGCCGCCCTGCGCGATGGTCACGCGGCCCAGCAGCTTGTTGAGCTCCTCGTCGTTGCGGATGGCCAGCTGCAGGTGGCGCGGGATGATGCGCGTCTTCTTGTTGTCGCGGGCCGCGTTGCCCGCCAGCTCCAGGATCTCGGCCGTCAGGTACTCCAGCACGGCCGCCAGGTACACCGGCGCGCCGGCCCCCACCCGCTCGGCGTAGTTGCCCTTGCGGAGCAGCCGGTGCACGCGGCCCACCGGGAACTGCAGCCCGGCCCGCGACGAGCGCGTCTTGGCCTTGGCGCGAGCCTTGCCGCCCTGTTTCCCGCGTCCGGACATGACCACCTGGACACTCCAGAGACACTTGGCAAAACGAGCACCCAACCAGCACTTTTTATAGCCCTGATTGGGCGCGAAAAAGAAGGCTCTGCATTGGCTAAACTTGTGACTTTATTTTCTCCAACGAGAATGCAGCTTTGGGAGTCTTGCGTTGTGATTGGACAGAACTAACCACTGACGTCATGTTGACTAGTCACCAATCAGGCCCAGGACTGTAACTTACACCTTATTTGCATAAAGGCTTCTATATAAAAAGGACAAGGAGGGATCACTGCCTACAGTGCGCTTTTCTGCTTTTCTCCTGATTGCCTTGCGCGTCCTCCCCGCCATGCCTGAGCCAGCCAAGTCCGCTCCCGCCCCGAAGAAGGGCTCGAAGAAGGCGGTGACCAAGGCGCAGAAGAAGGACGGCAAGAGGCGCAAGCGCAGCCGCAAGGAGAGCTACTCGGTGTACGTGTACAAGGTGCTGAAGCAGGTGCACCCCGACACCGGCATCTCGTCCAAGGCCATGGGCATCATGAACTCGTTCGTCAACGACATCTTCGAGCGCATCGCGGGCGAGGCGTCGCGCCTGGCGCATTACAACAAGCGCTCGACCATCACGTCCCGGGAGATCCAGACGGCCGTGCGCCTGCTGCTGCCCGGGGAGCTGGCCAAGCACGCCGTGTCCGAGGGCACTAAGGCCGTCACCAAGTACACCAGCTCCAAGTGAGTGCTGGGAGGCACGATCCAACCCAAAGGCTCTTTTCAGAGCCACCTACATTTTCCGAGAAAGCAGCTGGCTTATTTTGTCTCGTTTCGTTTAGAAGTGTTTGGGACTGGGTTCGGACTGGGAAAGAGCGGGGAAGAGCGGTAGGAGGCTAAGCCCCCCGCAAGAGCGGTTGGGTAAGCATTTAAGCTCATTGTCCTTCAACTTTAGTGTGGCTTCTTAGGCGCCCTTTGGAAGGTGGCCTTGTCCTCTGCTCCGGCAGCTGAAATTTCGCCTTTATTTTATCAGTGGAGCCCCCGGCATTAATCCTTGGTTGCCTGCAGAGCCGGCCGATAAGCTACGCTACTTCCTGGGGAGGAGCTCCCTAATTTTACCACGTTCCTGAACTCGTGGGCATCATTTTCATCTCCTCCTTTTTTTTCTTTGCTCTTTCCGAGACTGGTTTTTTGTCTCCATCCTTGGAGGCCTTAGGGTGGCGCGTTAGGCTTCCTTGTCCTCTTCTGCCACCTTGTGGCAAAAAAGCGGAGGCACGGATCTAAGGCTTCCCGAGGACAACCAATTTGGAGGGTAGGTAGAGTTACTGTTCGTCTCTTTACCCGCTGGATTTGATGAGTTTCCTTGACAGTCACTCGTGCGCATGATAGAAAGTCGTGGAGAGTATTGCCGTCTGGTTAAAGCTGTCAAAAGAAAAAACCAAACAACAAAAAGCAAAATACTCTGCACCCTAAAATAAGTTTTAAAGAAATAAGAGTTGTAGGGTCCTGCGCTCTCTATTTCTGGTCCTCAAAGTAACAAGCGCTTTGTTTCCTGTGAACCTAAACACCGGACAGAACCCTCAAACCCCTGATTTTGCCGGCTGCTCTTTGAAGGCATGTCAGGATTTAGGAATATGATTACGAGTAGTAAGTTGCACTTTTTCCACCATGAAGGGGCCAGTATAGACTTGGTAACCCCAATTTTGCAGGTCCCTCCGCGCTTTTAAATATGTGTTTCCCCCAAAGTCTGACTCTTCCCCTCTTTGCAGGTAGACCTTTTCTTTCTAGATATTTCTGTCTCGTGCTCCTCCATGGATACTTCTACTGCCTAATTAAGTCCCAACATTCTACTAAAATGCTTGCAATAGTCTTCTGGTGTTGCCACAACAAAATACCACTTATTGTGTGGTTTAAGCAACATATATTTATTTTCTCACGGTTCTGGAGGCTATGAGTCCAAGATCAAGGTGTGAGCAGGGTTAGCTTCCCTCTGCTTACACCTGTGTCCTCGTGTGGGCTTTTTTCTGTGTTCGCATACCTCTGGTGTCTCTCCTTATTCCTGTAAGAACCTCAGTCCTATTGGATCAGGACCTTCCTTATGACTTCATCTAACCTTAATTACCTCTTAAAGGCTGTGTGTCCAAATACAGTCACACTGGGGTTTGAGAGAACGCAATTTAATCCATAACAGCAGATAAAGCCATTTTCCATGCTTTGCTGTCAACCTTCCAGTCCAAATTGTCTTTCATAAAACATCTACACTTAGCTTAGAGTGCCGCTAACAAGACAGCTGTGCTGTTCCCTACGCCGGGGGTTTCAAATCAGATGCTCACAAAGGCCCAGCCCGTAAGAGCCAAACTGGCTGGATATTAGAAACCACGCCTCATCTGCACAAAAAAACAGTCTTCGCTCTTTTTCTTCTTTTTTAAATGTTTATTTTTGAGACAGAGAGAGACAGAGCATGAACAGGGGAGGAGCAGAGAGAGAGGGGGAGACACAGAATCCAAAGCAGGCTCCAGGCTCTGAGCTGTCGGCACAGAGCCTGACGCGGGGCTCGAACTCACGGACCATGAGATCGTGACCTGAGCCGAAGTTGGACCCTTAACCGACTGAGCCGCCCAGGGGCCCCTCTTTGCTCTTTTTCTTGAAGCACATGGACTTTCCATACCAAATGTCATTTTCCCGGTTTTAATGGCACATTTCGCTGTTCTCTTGTTGATGCTATGATGCCAGCTAGCATCTGCCCATGAAGGGGACCAGCGGGAACTTCAGAGACCTGAAGAACGTGAGGCCTATGCGGTAGATTTCACCTACTTGTTGCCCTGCAGGGGCTGCGAGCCCTGGACAGCGAGTCTCTCCAAATTTCAAGAGGATATGAGATGCATTTGAATATGGAATATTCTAAAATTTCAATACGGGCAACTAATAAAAAATGCGTAACGTGGTGCGTGTGAAACAAAAAAAAGTCTGCATGATTCACCAAACCCTTAAGCTCACAGTTGGAGATCTCTGGGCATTAGCAGAGATTCCTGTGCCCATGACAAGCTGTTCCTTATACATCCCCTGCCACCAAAGCCCAGATCCAGTTCCCAGATCTCCCCAGCTTCCTACATCCTCCACAGAAAAGAATCCATTCCTCACCTGGAAGGTGTGGGCAGAGCACAGGGTCTTGCACACTGCAGGCATTCAACAGCTGCTCTCTGCCGATTAAATAAATGGATAAAAAGCTAACAGATTTTATAATTCTTTAAGCTTGCTACCAGCAATGAAATAAAAGCGGTGAAAGGTGGAGTTATTTATTGTGGATTTGATAGTTACCTGGTTAAATAAACCCATTCATATCGGATTATGTTATGTTTGTCTTATTGTGATATATTCTCCTGTATCTACTTTTCTTTGGTCCAGTCTTTTCTTTAGTGACTGGCCCCGCCTCTCCTGTCTTATGAGGAACGAAAGGGAAGGACTGAAGGCGCCACCGGGAATCCGAACCGGAGCTCCACCTCTCCCGTTCCTAGTGTGAATCCCTTCCATAAAGGGCCCACCCTCGTTCCCCTGAACCCAGCTCGTCTTTCTCGTCTTTCTCGTTTAGTCCCTTACTTCCTGCTGTTCATTGAAGTGAGACACAGACTCTCACATTCCGTTTAATTCAACTACCTAGTGAGTCACTGCTTTTACTTTATGTTTTTATTTTACTTTACCTTCATGCCTATGGGAGAAATAAGAACCAAACAGTCTTCTGTTCAAACAAAGAAATATCACAAAGGGAAAGGTCTTGGGGCAACAAGGAGATTCAGTCTAGCATCTTATTACCGGGACAGCACATTGTTAAAAAGACAATCATTGGCAGACTTAGAATTTAACTGTTACTTTCACAGGTCATAGGAACGATCTGAAGTCCACATCTTTGAAAACCTTTCATCAGAAACGTTGGTGGCCAGGTCCACTGATGAAGCCTTACAGGAGCCATCCCTCTCTGTAGCAAAGAAGGCGCTTTCTCTCTCCCGCACCAAAAAGGGTATGTTTCTTAAAGTCTAGGTGCTGGTATTCCACTAATTGGTACCTCCTGATAAAAGCAGGCCTGCGAATGAAATGTTGTGGAGAAGTAAAAAGGGAAAGGGGAATATTAATAAAATTATTATGAGCTGTCAGAATAAATTACCAGCTACCTGGAAGTGGATGAAGGGGACCCCAGGGTGGCCTTTCAGTGGCGCACTGTGGCAGCCTCCAGGTCATGGGGCCGCTGGAGGGTGCATCTTCGATTGCCTTTGAATGATTAGGCTATTTAACAACTTGATAGAGATAGACAGTCAGTTGTAGACATTAATAAAATGCACATGATTCCGGGTGATGAACGTGGAAAGGAAGGTGGGAAAAAGTGAGCTGGTCCCAGTCTCTTGTCTTCCCCCAAAGCTCATCAAATGGACACTCAGCTCCACAAGAAGAATCTGGCTTCACACAAGGAAATTGTGCAGTGTGGAAATCTCTGCAATCTGCCTTAAAAGCCATCCAGTGGAGACGATGATTGAAGACCAGCACTTTGAGGAATCAGAAGGCTTGAGTCCCATCCACCATTCATCCCAGCAGCAACAGCCACAACTTTCTGGGTGTTTTACCAGATTGATCTTTTAAAATAAGCATTGTGCTATTTAAATAAAAGCCTTCATATGAGTCGTTCCCAGACTCTTTGCAAATAAAGATTATTTATTTTTAAAAAATGGGAGAGATGCACATCAAATTCATGTAGCCTTGCCCAGAGTAAGAGGATGGTAGGATTGAGGTGAAGTTAGAGTGCTTCAGTTTTGTGTGGGCTTCCCCCCCCCCTTTAAATATAAAAGAGATTTCTAGTGAACATACCGCAATGTTAAATAATAGATCGATTTTGTGTGGTCATTTTCGTATTCCATAATTTTTTAAAAGGTAAGAGAAGGTGAAGAAAAACGTCACATATTGGTGTTTGGTGTATTAGAAATTGTAGCTTTTCACATATTCGCCAAATCACCAAAACAGACAAAAATCTCCATTCTTGTGAACTTAGGTCCCAGGAGGGAGAAAACGTATACTATAAAATACACGGCATGCCACGTGCTAAGGAGGAGAACAGTGGGGGAGAGATTGTTGGGACAGCTGTCATTTTAAATACCCCAAACTGTCCTTAACTAAATCTCCAAAAGTGAAAATAGCTCTTTACGGTTCTTTTGAAATCGAAACCTAAAGTCTTGTGGTCTTACCACATGGTAGTCGGTAGATATGCGACCTTACAGATGATGGTTAAAATGAATTCTCTCCTCTCTGATCTGGGGCACCTGACATTGCTTAATTAGAAACTTTTTGATTTGTAGATTATTTTCGTCTCCAAAATAATTCCCCTGCCAAAACCTGCCAAAGCTTTCATTAGAGATGGTGGGGAATTATGTTCTCTGCTTTTTGTGGGGTTTTTTTTTTTTTTTGAATAAAAAAATACCAGCTAGCAGAGGATGGTTTCGATCCATCGACCTCTGGGTTATGGGCCCAGCACGCTTCCGCTGCGCCACTCTGCTCGACACGACACAAAAAGCTTTAGGAAGATCTTTTATTATATTTTCCTCCAAAGGCTGCCACCAGCTTTTGTATTTTGTTTTTGAGATAATTGTGTTTTTTCCTTTAAAGCTCACTCATTATTCATGCTTCCGAAAGGACAATGAGCCCAGGGTGCACTGACCCCAAATATTTTGAATGCAAAACATTTCATGATTCCGCCGGGAAAACAGTCGCGCCCCGCCTGCCCCGCTGATCTGAGCGGGAGCGAGTCTGTACCTCACAGTCCCACCCTGTACGAGTAGCCCCCCAAAATCCAGCGTGGGAGGCATCCTACGTTTGCACGCACGGGAGCGATTTAAAAATAATTAGAAAGGATCCAAGAGTAAAAAAGCCTCAGGGCCCCTTGCATTGGCCGGGAATCGAACCCGGGCCTCCCGCGTGGCAGGCGAGAATTCTACCACTGAACCACCAATGCCCGGTAACAAGAGGTGAACGCCAGCGCTAGAAATGGCCGCGGCGCCGCAACACCGACAACCGTGCATTTCTTTCCCTTAGCTCGTGTTCTGTTCTTATTGACTAGAACCCGGTGATGCCCCTTCTTCCCCTTTTCAGGAAAACCTCACTTTCGTTGCAAGTTCCGCGACCGGGAGGCCGGCCGGGCGGGGGCGGAGCGGTGGGACCTCCGGCCACTTGGTGGGACCCTCGGGACGCGGTGGGGGCAGCGAGGTCGCGCCCCCGGCAGGCGGTGCGGGCAGCGAGGTGGGCCTCCCGGAAGGCGGTGGGGATGGCCCGGTGGCGCCCTCTGCTGGCCGCCACGGAGAAAAGCAACGCGGGGCTTAGGCGTCCTTCGGTTGCCATAGAAACCCTTTCAGTGTCAAGGGCACAGAGGTGTCAACGAAAGGTAATTTCCAAAAACCAAAAAACAAACAAAAAGACCAGGTGAAATCATAACTGTCATACGAATATAAAATTTTTGAAAGTTTTTTTTTTTTTTTTTTTTAAAGATTTCATTTAGCTCCTTCCTGAGATAACTGATGAGGGGTGACTACCCGTTCAGAGAAGTCAAAGAAGGGATGCCATTTACAGGTGAGGAACAGTGACCCGAATGTGACCCGAATGTGTCGGCGGGGTCAAAACCGGCTTTTCAGCGGTGGGAGTGGGCAGGGGGAGCGGACTGGGGAGAAGGAAAATGTCCCGTCACCAGACAGAATCCATCCCATGTCCACAGACGCGAATTGTTTTTTACTGCTACCAGTCACCGACAGTTAGAGAGTTGTAAAATAGGATCAGAATCACATGACACAGACGGGTGTGCCGAAGTTCTCCTCTGAAGCAGATTTTCCTAAAGCTTTTTTCTTTTTCTGGGAGATTCGGCCAACTCCGAGTACGAACTTAAGGGCCCAACTCGCAAGGTAAACACACCTTTGTGTTAAGAGCCCTGGGTTACTGTTCCTGACCATCTTTCCTTACAGTCTAGGGTGGGGGTTCCTTAACCTGTGGGTTCACAGACCCCTGTAGGAACGCCGTGAAACATGTGAACATTCTCCCTGGAGGCCTGTGCACACTCACATGCACTTGAGATTGAGTTCAGGATTTGGGCCTAGGATGAGCTCTCTTTTACCTGGAAGGGGATCCTTCTTTGGGAACATACTGCTCAGGCATTCATTTCCACCCCTACCCTCTCCAGGTTTCTGCTCAGGGCCTCAGCTTGGACTGGGGGCAGGGGGCAAAGAGATATTTGTAACCGGGTATAGATAAACCTGAATTCCTTAAAATCATGCAAGAGACCCACGGGGGCAGGAAGAGCGGCCCTGGGATTTTGCCCTTGATGAGGGAGCGCGGGGCCACCTGAGGGCAGAGTGCAGCCTCCGGGCACCCCCACCCTCAAGGTGGGATCTGTGTGATGGTCCCTGGACACTCCAGGCTACCCCAGAACAGGAAAGGAGAAAAAACCAAACGGTTGAACTGAGAAGAGTCTCCACCAGTTTACAAGCAAAAGGCAACCCCATCAATAGCCTGAAGTCCGGGAAGTCCCTGCTGTCTTATGTTAATGCTTTGCCAGAGGGAGAAACAACCTTGGCTTGACCATAGCTGGGCCTCCGGTAAGTCTTGAGCTTGTGAAAGTCTCTTTGGAAACTCCCTCTGGACTCTTCCCCCGGCTCCATAAAGGGGTCACCCCCCTACCGCTCCAGTGCAGCCCTCCCTGCCTGCAGGTCCTGTCCCCGCGCTGTAATCAAATCACCTCTTTGCACCAAAGAGGTCTTCAAGAACTCTTTCTCGGCCATCGGCTCTGGACGCCGTGAACCCCCCATCACCCCAAAACTTCATCACCCTCAGCTTGCCTCATGCTCCCTCATCACCCCTGGCTATACTGTCTTTGGTCCAAATGGGCACATATTCATGTTGACCTGGTCACCTTGAAAGCAAGAACTTCCACTGAAGTGAAAGAGGGCTCCTGTGTCTCCTACCAGCACGAGCCAGGATGCAGGTGTAGGTGGGGGTACGTTTCCCTCCTTACCTCACCGGCTCTTTAGCTGGCCTCATAATTAGATTGACATAAGACATGCACCGAAGGCAAAAAAGTTAATTTTATACATAAAATTGTAAGATAAATTAAATATACAAAATATAAGACCATAAAGATATAAGACTCAAATAAGTGACCAAAGCAGGCAGCTTTTATGCCTTTCAGGCAAAGAAACAATAAATTTGTGAATCACTGACAAGACAAAGTTAGCAAGCATGTCACATTATTAATTATTGTATTAATTATATTATATATCAGCATATAATATTTATTAATAATAATTGTATTAATTACTAATTATTACGTATTCATCTTCCCTATTGATGAAGACTGTGTAGGGGTCTTTCCTCTGTAGGGAAAAATAACCTTCCCTCTACCCTTCATTGCTCGTGGCTGAGGACCAGCCCCCACATAAAAGAGATGAACAAGAGAAGAACAAACACGTTTCACAACAGGTGTACCTTATGCATACGTGGGAGAGACAGTCCAGGGAAAACTCCCCGGAATGGCCCGGGGCCACCCCCTTAAACACCATCTTCCGTTAAAAACAAAGATGTGGGCGTGAGGGTGGGAGAGGGGCAGTTACAGGAGGGGACTTGGCAACCCACAGGAAGGTGGTTGTCCAGATTTACTCTGGTGCCTTCCCCACCGAGTTTCCGGTGATTTAGTGTCACCTTTCTCTTCCAGGTGCAAACAGGGAGTCGCCCTTACGAGGACTCCTATTGACTATGAGTCCCCCTTACGACGAATCTCCAAATGGAAATTTCTGTTATAAATGTAAATTGCCTCGACAAAAGGATATCTTCTCTGCTTTTAGAGCTTCTGGGTCTGCTTTTTCTCAAAAAAAAAAAAAAATCATTTTATTTTGGGATGGATTATTCTGCTATCCTTCAACCGTGGTTTTCTTACAGCCCTAAATTCTGTTTCTGGTGATAAGGATGCCTTCCGCTCTTCTGGTACAGGGATGGCACCTGTCACATGGGGGACTTGTCTCCTGTTTACGGGGAGAGAGGCAGATCCAGAGAGACTTTTTTGTACTACCTGGTCCTCAGGTACCTTTAATTTAAAAATATCAGTGTGTCAAAGTGGCATATTTTGACGTGGCCCATTCTGTTCCCCCTCCCCGTGACTCCCACAGACGTGAGAAAAGGGTATCTGGAAACGAATGATGTGTCACTCCTCTCTCTTACAGGCCGTGTCGAATCTATCCGTAAACAGTATCAGCTCTCTTCAAAGTATCCTGTTAAAATGGAAAAACAATCTTACCCAGTCAGTCAGGAATTTTCTGGAGAGCACCAGTGAGGTCATCTCCATCACCAGCCTGCAAAGCAAAAGGAGGTAATTTGTAAAGGACAAAGTAAAAGGACAGGACCTTGCCCCCTAAGGGAAAGTGACCTTGCCAGAAACAATCTTTTCTTTTGTCAATAACTTATTTGCCCCACCCCCTCCTTCCTGTAAAAGCCTCCCATTTTGTCCACCTCCTCAGAGCCCCCTCTACTTGCTGGGTAACATGCTGTCCAATTTATGAATCACTTAATATAAGAGCCAATTGCATTGTTTGAATAACCACCACCACCACAAGGCCCCAAATGGCATCACTTAGTTTTTTGGGGTTTTTGGTTTTTTTTGGCATCACTTAGTTTAAAGCCCCGAGTCAGGAGACCAAGACTTAATAATCCCTAACCTAAGCGCAAGTTTCACACCCCAAGAATATAATCTTTGACCAGTCAACATGGAATTTTCTGGTCAGAACTAGGGAATTTACTGAGAGACCACTCCCCCTTAGGAGGGCAACCTTGCCTAAACAATGCATTCTTTGCTAATCAATACCTTTCTTTCTTTCTTTTTGTTTTATGCCCTCTCTCTGCCTTTAAAAACTTGTATTGGGCACTTGGGTGGCTCTGTCGGTTGAGCCTCCGATTTCAAGTCATGAGCTCCCGGTTGGTGAGTTCGAGCCCCACGTCGGGTCACTGCTGTCAGCCTGTCGGTGCAGAGCCCGTTATGGTTCCTCTGCCCCTCCCCTGCTTGCCCTCTCCCCAGAATAAATAAATATTGAAAAAACAAACAAAAAAACTTTCATTTAGCTCAGTGGAGCTCCCCTGTACCTGCTAGCTGGGATGCTACCCAATTCACGAATCATTTAATAAAACTAATTAGATCTTTTAATTTATTCAGCTGAAATTTGATCGCTGAACACCCAGAATCTCACCACTGCTCACCACCTCTGTCCTTACACTCTGGTCCCTGCTACCAACATCTCTTCCCTAAGTCATTGCCACTGCTACTAACTGCTCTCCCTGCTTCTGTCTTGTTTGTATTATAGTCGATTTTGTCCCTCCTCCATTCAAACCCTCTCACCCACCATAAAAGACAAACCCTACAGTGACCCATCCTTCCTTAGGGGAGGACAAAACTTTTCCTCTACCCTTTTAGGTTCAGTAGCTGGGATGTGCCAATTAAGCTGACAAAAGACATCAGCAGGTGAAAAGTCATACAGGTTTTACTTTCAACTTTATGTGCGTGGGGGTTCCACAGAAAAGAAACGAAAATGCCAAGGAAGCAGTTCGGCTTGGCAGCTGATATTCCGTTGTAACAAAGGGTGAAAAATTGTAGAGAAATGACCTGACCGAGGGAAGAGGGGTTTGGCTTCCAGGAGAGGTAAATTGCAGGAAGGAAATATATGGGAAATTGATATTAGATAAGGGTTATTTTATAAAATTCGTTTTATGTGCACTCATCTGGGTGCTGACCTTCCTTCTTCCTCATGGCTGTCAAATTCCCCCGGAGAAGGGATTTCCGATAGTCCTCATTTCTCAGAATTTTCTGCGTTTAGTCAGAGCAGGGAGCTCCACGAAGGTTTCTTTCTGCCTCTGTCAAGTCTCAATTGCCTTCAGCTCAAAATAATCCATATGCTAATCTGGCAAACTTTGGGGTGACATGCGCTGATCCCCCCCACACCTCTACTTGCAATCTGTCTCCCACCCCTCTCTCCCTCACCCACTTCACCTCACCCCTTTCGGTCACAGGTGTAGCAGAGGAAAAATACGTTTTCCCCTGTTAACCTTAAAAATAAAACTGCCAGTTGTTTTACCGGCAAAAATGGGTTCACGTGGCAATAGCCAGAGACTTGCAATCTGGGACAATCAAGGCCATGAGCAAGTCTAGAGAGCAAAGGAGAACACAGTTTTCTAGAAGACAGGGGGGACTTGGGAAGGTTGTTATAAACGAAACGTCCGTTGGAGCAAAGTGAGGTCCGAAAGCCTGCAGGCTCTTCATTGGCTGGGTTGTGACGGTCCCCTCGGCCGGGCTGCTGGGGGTGGGGGGTGGGGAAGGGTTTTTTCCTCTTGCTGGGGTCCCAAAGCAGGATCCAACCTCCAGGTCGGTCTCTTCCCGTTTTTGGCTGCAGTTGGCCGCCGGCTGGGCGCGCTCCCTCTGCCGGCCTCTGTCTCCATTCAAAACAGATCTTTCATTAATTTTCACAGCCTCTGTCTTCCTAGGCTCTTGGTGGAGACGTCCGCATAATAAAAAGATTAGCTGGAGAAAAACGAACAATAATGTGTGTACCGCCTGCATCTTGGGAGACACCCAGGAAAACGGAGTAACTCCCCAAATGGCTCAAGCCACCACCTTAAATACCTGTCCACCTGGGGCCCTAAGCCATGTTGGGGATGCGGAGGGAGGCCAGCGAGGGCAGATTTTTCAGGCCAAGTACGCTAAGCAAGGGCATGGTTATGGGGCAGGCTGCAGTCGGTACCTTCCCCACTGCTGTTTCTAGAGATTAGGCATCCGGCTCTTCAAGGTAGAGAGGGAGACATACTTACGAAATGCAGGTTTCCCTTCTGAATGTGAACGTCTCTTACAAAAGGGTAACTTTTACTCAGTTTTCAGAGCTTCTCTTGTGGCTGCACTTTCTTAGAAATCACTAACTCGCGGGCCGCCTGGATGGCTCAGTTGGTTAAGCCTCTGACTCTTGGTCTCAGCTCAGGTCGTGATCTCTCGGATTCGTGGGATCAAGCCCCGCAGCACTGGGCTCTGCGCGGACGCCCAGGAACCTGCTTGGGATCCCCTCTCTCTGTGACCCCCTCTCCCCCACTTGTGCAGTCTCTCTCAAAATAGAGATGCTTCAAAAGAAAAAAAATTGTTTTCTTCAAAAACCCAGCTCAGTGTAACCCTTATGCCTGAGAGGCATGTTTTGGGGCGACAAGTACCCTCCCCTCTGACACCAAACACACCCTAGCTTCTGGCGTCTACAGTCAGGACCAACCCCCTCCCTCCCCCACCCCACACCCACCATCCGCCCCCGGCCTCAGGGCCCCAGGTCTCGGCTGAAATGTCCCATTCTCAGGAATGCCTGAAAAGTGCACCACCTCCCTACGCTTTGTCCTGTTTTGTTTTTTGTTTTTTTTTTTTCTTCAACCTGTCACACACTTATCTTGTTTATTTTTGTCTCTCTCCCCTTTCCAAATTACACATACAAATCTTACCTCCCCGAGGTTTTTGGTTTCTCTTGGCTGTGTGAGGGAGCAAAATTTGCCACCTTCAAAAGTGTCTCTTTGGCATGCGGATTATTTTAGACTGATTATTTTTAAATTTTTAAAAAATTTTTGCTAATGTTTTTATTTTTGAGACAGAGAGAGACAGAGCATGAGCAGGGGTAGGGGCAGAGAGGGAGGGAGACACAGAATCCGAAGCAGGTTCCAAGCTCGCAGCTGGCAGCACAGAGCCCCACGCAGGGCTCGAACGCACAGACTGTGAGATCATGACCTGAGCCGAAGTTGGAAGCTTAACCGACTGAGCCACCCAGGTGCCCCATAGACTGATTATTTTTGAGAAACAGAAGGTTCAGGAAGAATCTTTCACCTTCCTTTCGTTGCCTAAAAGATTGAGATAGAGCAACTGTTGCAGGAAGGAGCTCTCACCTCCCCCCCACCCCAAGCTGACCGAGCTGAATGCAAACAGGCTGGTGACACGACCCACCCTGAAAGGGCCACAGGCCCCAGCTAACCAATGGGCTGGCTAGACCAGGCAGTTACCAAAAAAGGGAAAAGCCCCCACATCCCCCAAGCTCCCTGACTGTGGCCCCTCACCAACGCCTCGGGGCACACAGCCTCTGCTCTGCTGTCCTGCCCACCGCTCCCCTGCAGGGTACTCCGTAAACTTCTGTGTCTTTTCTTCTGCCTCAGGCGCATCCTTTCACTGCCCCGGCCACGCCCCCATCCATCCGGTCACCCCACAGACAACCCGGTCACCCCACGGACGATCCCGTCTCCCCACGGGCAATCCCGTCACCCCACGGACAACCCGGTCACCCCACGGACGATCCCGTCTCCCCACGGGCAATCCCGTCACGCTACAGACAACCCGGTCACCCCACGGACGATCCCGTCTCCCCACGGGCAATCCCGTCACCCCACGGACAACCCGGTCACCCCACGGACAATCCCGTCTCCCCACGGACAATCCCGTCACTCCAAGGACAATCCCGTCACCCCACGGACAACCCGGTCACCCCACGGACAGTCCCGTCACCCCACGGACAACCCGGTCATCCCACAGACAAGAGCAGATAGAATTGCTTTACCACCTTGGTCATCACTGCTCCATATTATGCAATACTATGGGAAGTGTGCACATTCTACTCAGAAATCGAGATCGGTGACACACATCTAACATTCCCTAACAATACCACGTTAGTACCCTATGCACATAGATAGGTAGTCTAGTATTTGCTATGCTAAATAAATCCAGAATGGATTCTACTTATTTATAATATATATTTTAAGTCATACACTAAATACATTAAAAAATATACTAAATACATTGAATAGTATATTACATTAAAAATAATATATTACATAAGATAATATGTTAAATAATCAAAATAAGTATACCATACATTAACAAGTAATAAGATTAATAATTATTTATATGGCATATACTTTTATTAACATGTCATATATTTATCATATATTTATATTAATATGTATTTGATATATAATATATACTTTTAAAATAATCACAAACTGATAGTGAAATATTTGTAGAATTTTGTTATAAATCACTTTAAAACCATTATATCACGTATTGAATCAATTACTGGCTCAGTTTTAAAAATGTGAAATACCTCAATTTCCATCCCTGGTTTCACTGCTATTTCCTGATCATTCTTAAAGGTTACTGACACTGACTTTGGGATCATATCAGAATTAATCTCTGGTAGTCCAGTATATTATTTATTTGGGCTTCAAAATATGAATGCGTTTCACTGGGGAATGTCTTCTCATACTTCAATCTATTCTCTTAGTGTTTTGCTTCCATTTTCCCTTTTAATTATAGTTCTCACTGATGGAGATAAAAGGTAGGAACTCAGCAAAACATCTTCACTTTAGATATTAGCCCAGCAGTCTCTAAAGTGTGGTCCCCTGGTAGTCCTTACCTAAGCAATCATTAGACATGCAAATTTCCAGGCCCCGCTCTCCCCCAGACCTTAGAAAATCTGGCAGCTGGGTGTGTCCCCCCACCAGGGGGATTTTAAAGCCCTCCAGGCGGTGCTGATACTTGTGGAAGCTTGAAGAACCATTGTGTTGTGTTGGAATGACACTGAGACAGAAATGGATGCTGTTATTGGGAGCTCTTAAGAAATGTGCTAATTGTGTTTCTTGGTTGTCCTTTCTCTTTGTATGGTATACTTAGTGGAAGAAAAAAGTTGGAAAAGAAGGATAGTGAGGAAGCAGTTCAAATGACGACAGTATGACAATCATGAGATTGTCATGCTGTATTATAACCAAATAACCACCTCACGGGGTCTAAGCATTTTCCTCAGCACTGTGGTGATCTCTGAGGGCCATACGGAATTAGCACAGATTACAGCCACCTCAAGGGAACTAACATGGAATTCATAAGCTTTACTTCTTGCTTGAGGAAAAGTGCATCAAATAAGTCATGAATGTTATTGCATGCTGTGCCGCTTTTATTTTCATGATTTAGACTATAAGTGCCTTAGGGTTTAAAAAGAGAAAGATCATATAGATAGTAGGATGATCATGAAAAAACTTTTCACCAAAAAACATTTGCTTCAGGTGTAAAATGTAGCTACAGTTGACAGAATAGAGTAGGACAATTCAGAAGGGGTGAGTGTAGAAGTGGGGGAATAGAAGGTGCAGTAAACCTGGAAGGAACATCATTGAGCATTTTAGGATTATGTTGATGTGGGAAGAGTGGTAATAATTTAAGCTAGGGCTATGAACCTTATATCTACAGTTAAGAGGAGGGGGCTTTGAATGGTTCTGTTAAATTTCCTGTGAAGCATGGGTTGGGTGTGGGTGGGTGTATTCTGGCTGAGTGTGGGTTGAGTGTGGGAGCTGAGTGTGTATGAAGGTATTTGCATGTGTATAAAAATGTTTTGTTTACTAAGCTTTTATTCTAGTCTCACAGAAGTCTAATTCTTCCCCAAGCATACAAACCAGGGGTATCAAGCTTAGGGTGTTAAATATTTTAAGGTTATGCTATTTTAGGGGATCATAACAGACCAGTTAGTGGCACTTGTACAGTGAATATATATAAAAAGTACAACATAGGGGCGCCTGGGTGGCGCAGTCGGTTAAGCGTCCGACTTCAGCCAGGTCACGATCTCGCGGTCCGTGAGTTCGAGCCCCGCGTCGGGCTCTGGGCTGATGGCTCAGAGCCTGGAGCCTGTTTCCGATTCTGTGTCTCCCTCTCTCTCTGCCCCTCCCCCGTTCATGCTCTGTCTCTCTCTGTCCCCAAAATAAATAAACGTTGAAAAAAATAAAATAAAAAAAAAAAAAAGTACAACATAAATGCAATTTTCTATCTATGACATTGTATTTGAGGGAGAGCACCATAATAGTTCTAAGAGTAGTGAGAATAAAGCAATTTAGAGACAATTAAATTATTAAAATACATAAACCTCAAGTCTTTAAGAAGGCCTACCATTTGAGGGGCACCCGGGTGGCTCAGTTGGTTAAGCATCTGACTCTTGATCTCAGCTCGGGTCATGATCTCGGCGTCATGAGTTGAAGCCCCGCGTTGAGAACAATCCAGGAAGGCTTATCATTCGGGCATTCCTATTTCCTGATTAAGAAGACCCACACAATCACCCTCTTAAATGCTCCCTTTACATCTTTATTCCTAAGTGTGTATATAAGGGGGTTCAGCATGGGTGCGATGATCCCATAGAAGAGGGACACCATCTTGCCCCGGTCCTTGGAGTTGGGGGATGGTGGTTGCAGGTACATGGAGATAGCAGTGCCATAGAAGAGTGACACCACAATTAGATGGGAGCCACATGTCCCAAATGCCTTTCTCCGGCCTTCGGCCGACTGGATTCTCAACACTGCTCGGGCAATAAAAGCATACGATACAAGGATGAGGGTCAGGGGTAGTAAAAGAAATAGCACACTGATAAAGAATAGTTCAGCCTCATTTGCTGTTGTGTCCACACAGGACAACTTGAGCAGAGCAGGGACTTCACAGAAGAAGTGATCCACTTCTTTACGGCCACAGAGCGGCAGCTGAAGGGTCAAGGTGGACTGCAACACTGAGTTGCCAAAGCCGCTAATCCAGGACGCGGCCGCCAGCTGGAGGCACAGCCTCTGGTGCATGACGACTGAGTAATGGAGAGGCCGACAAATAGCGACAAACCTATCCAAGGACATGACGGCCAGGAGAAGGCATTCAGTGGAACCCAAGGCCAGGAAAATGAAAAGCTGGGCCACACAGCCGCCGTAACTAATTACTTTCCTGGTGCTGCATATGTTGACCAGCATTTGTGGAACTGTACTTGTGGTGTAGCAAAGGTCCAGGAGTGACAGATTGGTAAGGAAAAAGTACATGGGGGTGTGGAGTTTGGGGTCCAGATGAGACACGGCAATTATCGCCAGATTGCCAAAGATAGTCAAGACATAGGAAACCAGGAACACCACAAAGAGTGGGAGCTCCAGCCACGGTCGATCTGAGAAACCCAAGAGGATGAACTCCCGGGGGGCGCTCGCGTTTACCCCCTTCATGATTGGTGTCTCAGCTCTTGGTTCCCTGCAATAGAAACAGTCATGAAGGTAATAATTACACACTTATTTGCTGTTGTCGATGGGTCATAATTACTTCGCTAATAATCTGCCTACGTTACAGACTGATAGTATCCATAATGTGAAAAAGTACTGATAAAAATATAAATATCTTCCCAAGTATTTCAAAAGTGTTTCTGTATTTGTAACAGCCTATTAGCAGAATGAATTTCAAGACTTTTTATAGCATATCATCAGTTTCCACGTTCACAGAGTTTATCCTTTGACCTTTTATCAGTTTGCAAGTTCATTATTCTCAGTTCTTTCTGCATAGGTACCTACTATTAGGTAGAAGTTGGCATAGTTTCTGCCACTGGAATGTATTCTAATTTCTCCTTAATGCCACGACATTCCCTGTTAGTACGAAGTAGTCAAAATTGTTTAAATCTCACCCCTCCTATCCTAAAAAAAAAAAAAAAAAAAAAAAAAAAAAAAAAAAAAATAGACCGTACCTAGCAACTTATCAGACTCAATTTAAGGAATTATATCCTTTTACTTTTAGAAGGTCAGAATTCGTATAGGAGTTTTTAATAATGAGGAACTTGAAGTCCAACAGGTGTGGTGGGATCATACCTTGTCCAGTCACATTACCCTGGGAATGCTTCTCATCCTCTGATCTTCAGTCTCTTCGTGTCTACAGTGAAAATAAGAATGCTTGTCTAGGTTGTCTCGATGTGAGACATAGCTGCACACGACTGTCTCAACACCGGCCCCAGAAACAGAGCAGTGCGGATGAAGGGAGCTTTCGCGACTCAAGGTCTCCGAGGTGCTCAGAGAGGAATTCCGTACGATTTGCCCAAACTTCCTTGGGTTGCCAATGAGAAATGTCTCTGTCCATTGAAAAGTCACCTTCCCATTTCCTCCTTAACTCCCAAAACATCAGGCTGAGACACAGGGGTCATTGTAACCATCGGCTACGAAGTAACGTGTCACTTTTAGTGTCAGCTGCCTGGCGCATGTCTGGTCCACCCAAACACAGCCACCACGTTCAGGAGAGGGTGACGGTGACACAGGAAGCCCGAGGTGCTCTGGGCAGAAGCTCCATAGAGCCCTGTGTGACCTACAGGTGTGACCAAGCCCGTTCTACCTGCCAAAAATCTCAACAGAACACGCGAAATTATTTCGCTACTTTAGCAATACCAGAATGTAAACTTTTCATTGTTATTCTTGTTCATCAAAATGTTAGCAATGTGTATTTTAACTTTGCTTTATGTATTTTATAGACGATTAACCCGCCCCAAAATATCCCCTCTCTTGCTCTCATCTGCTAAATCGAGATGCATTGGCACAGAAATAGATGTGAAATGATGTTCAGATGTATCTTTAAGTGACAAAAAGTTGATTATTGAACATTTGTGGTGCAGAATCCCATCGATTTAAAAAAGAAATAGTAGATAGACATAGGGACACCTGGGTGGTTCAGTTGGTTGAATGCCTGGCTCTCGATTTCGGCTCAGGTCATGGTCCCAGGGTTGTGGGATCAGGCCCCACATCGGGTTCTGTGATGAGCATGAATCCTGCTTACGTTTCTCTCTCTCTCTCCCTTGGCCCCTTTCCCCCAACTCACTTTCTCTCTCTCTAAAAAATAAATGAATGAATGAATGAATGAATGAATAAAACAAATACGTAAATCAATCAGTCAATAAATAAAATTTACTCTCTGTCTTTTACTTTCAGATTGACCTTCCTTTCGTTGAAGACTTTGATCCCCCTGAGGGCACAGCTGGTTCGTCCTCAAAAAAGACAGGTGTATCAGGTCGCGGCAACCAGATGCGGCCGACAGCGGGTGTCAGGATAAATTACATGTCAGTTGTTATTATTGCTTTGGATTTTCAGATTTCTATTTCTATTCTATTATTTCATGTTTGCTTTTCGTAGCCCTTTCGGATTTCATCCACGTGCGACTCTGAGAAGCACAGTGAATCAGTGGACTTTCTTCCAGGCCGGCTCTGTTCAACCCCAACCCAAGCTGTGGAAGTTCCATCAGTATGTCTGGAGAAGGAAAATGTATGCAGTTGTTTGCCTCATGTGAAACAGCTTCAGTAGCCAATGTGATTTTCCTTTTAAGTCTTACCATCCTTCTTCCCTGTATGGGTTCTAGATAAATAGTTTTAAAGGATACTAAAGCATCAAGAACACAAAACAGACATGAGCTGAGTGACTAGCGTGGAAAGTTTAGAAAGCAGCACGGGGGAGGGGGAGCTCTTCAGAGCTTGCTCCCCCCGCCCCTCCCGCCCAGAGCTGCCCAGAGCACAGATCTATTCCCTCACCAAGTGCTGCAGCTGGTGCCTCCTTCTTCCTCTTCTTCAATGTGGAACACACTTTCAGATGTATTTAGAATTTTCAAAAAACTATGTGTTTGTTTCTTTGTGTTTTTCTGTAAGCGCACCCAGTGAAGGGGCCCAAGGTGGGGAGGGAGGGAGGGGTGCTTGAACTCCTGACCGTGAAATCAAGACCCCGGCTGAGATCAAGAGTTAGATGCTTCACCCACTGAGCGCCCCAGGATCCCCTCCAAGGACTGTTTTGGATGGAGGTGCTGCATCTTTTGTTTTTGGCTGTCATAATCAAAGCCCATTATCTTGCAATTAATGGTATTTTAGAATTAGGAAAAGACGGTAAACATGCGATTTTCGGGTTTCTTGCCTGAAACCTTTTGACTCCCAGGTCAACTTTGCCTGTTCTCTTGTGTTCTGTTTGTTACTGTTACATGGAAACATTCTACTTTGTTTCTAAAGGTATGGGAAACAATGGTGAACTCCAGTTTAACTAAAAGATTCTTCTTTAGGGGCGCCTGGGTGTCTCCGTGGGATAAGCCTCAGGGCTTCGGTTCAGGTCGTGGTCTCACATTTTGTGAGTTTCCAGCCAAGTCAGGCTCTGTGCTGACAGCTCAGAGCCTGGAGGCTGAAAGGGATTCTGTGTCTCCCTGTCTCTGCCCCTCTTCCACCCCCTCTCACTCTCTCTTAAAAAAAAAAAAAGTTAAAAAAATTTTAAAAGATTTTTCTTGAAAAACATTTGTGAATGACGTTGTAAAGAGACAAAGAAGAATGTTACTTCCGGGATTATTCTCGGGTTATTTCGTAAAGTGAGGGCCTTTTGGGTAAAATAAAAGAACTTCAGTTTACCTTTGCTTTTTACATATTTCCAACTACATAGAATCGAATTGTATAAAAGTGCGCTGCACGGTCTCAGGAGTGCTTCTGATGAAATTAGCTGACACAGGCACAACCTGAAAGCTGAGAGCTGGACACAGAGTTGGCTAGCTAGTTATCCTTCAACTGCAATGTATTTAAATACGCGAGTCATTTGTAAATGCCCAGTGTTTTCTTTGCTACAGTCCCATGTCAACATTCCATTAACGCGTCTTACTACCTTGGTTTAGATATTTAGTGAGAAAGACTCAAGTCAATCCTTACGGTAGCAAAAGGTGGATTCCTTTAGGGAGGAATTATTTAAAAATATGTAACCATAATATATTTCATGTTGGATCAGCAAATTTATTTTTGGACACTTGGACTGTGATGTGAGGGGCCGGTGTGTGTGTATGCGTGTGTGTGACAGGAGAGAGCCGGTGGGCGAGCTCTGGGGTATTAGCGTTTTCCCCATCAATAGAAGCCGTAAAGAGCAAACATACAACAATTCCAAGCTGAACCTCATGAACCGAATCAAACTTTTGCAGTAGGGGACGTTCAGCCACAGGCAATCAGTGCGGGGAGTGTGTCAACAACAAACAAGAAAACTGGCTCGAAATACCGCAACTTGTAGCAAGTATATACTTTCTGAAGTGCTTGGGTCATTAAATGAAAACAAAAGTCGCGCTGTGCATGAAGCTTGTCCAGCTTTCGAAAAATGGAAGGACGCAGAACGGAAGTGCAATTCTGCCCGTGGCTTTGAGCGTGCACGTTATAAGCTGTTCTAGCCCATCCACGTCGTAAAGCTGAACGAACGTAAATTTAACTCACAGGATTTTCACTTAATGCCGTGTTTTTATTGCTTGTTTTTTTTTCAAGTTAATATGAAGTCTTATGGCATACCTGCTAACATTTTAGAATGTCTTCATTCTTAAGAAATGTCTTTTGCCCTCCTTTTCTCTAATGTAGATCACACCTTAGGAAACCTGGTAGCTATGTGTCAAGGCTACTGTGTATTGGACTTGTAATATACTTTTATCGTCTCAAAATCCATTAGTTTTCTGCCCACACATCCCCAACCTCAATCTCACAGACTTTCCCCCCACATGCAGCAATCTCCTTGGTGCTGCTGTACCCAAATTTCCCCCAGAAACACCCCCTTCTCTCAAATGTCACCTCCATCTGACCTCGGCTGACTATTCCTCCCAGAGGCTTTCCGTGATTCCAATTCCGCTTCATGTTCTCAGTGTTAGGATCGCACTATTTGCCAACAAGTAGAACAGACAGACAAAAACCTAGGAAGTTCTTATCTGCGTCTCTGCAATTGTATCAGATTTGCTGCCGATTGTTGACACACAGGCCAGGAGTTTGTGGTTGTGGCTGGTCCCTTAAAGGCCACTGGGCAGATCCCCCTGGTCTGGAGTGAAGCTGCATGAACAGCATCTCAAGCTAATGCTATTCTCCCTGTGAGTAACAAGCATTCAACGGGGCAGCAAAGTCAAGTATTTTGATTATGCGAGCCACCAAGGGGATCAGAAAAGAGCACATCTGGGTCGAAGCAGAAGTTAATGGAAGGAGAATTTTAGAAGCTGCTGAGGGGATGTTGGCAAACTTTATCTGTGATCCTCTTAGAATGCCTGAACCCGGAGTCCGGAACACTTGCCCAGATGAATACGCATGATCATCTCTTTGTAAACCTGTACATTGGTTGACCTCATATTGGTCATCTCACTGTGGAATTCTCTCCTCCCGTATCTGAGCTCAAACACTCAAAAAGATAAGGTTTGACAGAGTCTTGGAAGCATCTCTACGAGCTACAGAATGGGGATCAAGACAAGAGAGGTAACAAGAGTTTTCCTCCCCAATCAGCCAGTAAGTCGTCCTACAGTTGGGGGAGTGAGTTAATTGCTTCAGATGTTAGTTTTATCCTTTGTAACATTGTGGGGTCGGTATTTCCTTCGGGCATAAAAGCTGTTTACTTTTAAGGTTTCTCAAATCATCTCATATGCCTAAGAGATAGGCTTCCAAATATCACACAGATTCCATCTTCTTGCTGGAGTGTAAGGATGAACACCGGGATTCATTTTCACACAGCTAATGCATTATAGTTTGGCTTAGCATAATTGACAAAGAAGTTTGCTAAATTTTTCTCCTGTTTAGGAAAGATTACTTTTGCAGGCAGAAAATGAACTTAGATGCTCAGAGATGTTCCTTGCCCAAGGTCTTAGAGCTAGCAAGTAGCAAACTGAAGATTAGAGCCAGGATTGACGTGCTCTAAAGTTCTTATTTCCCATAGAGATTACAAATGTATTCAAAATAACATCCTATATAAACGTTCATAGAAGTTGAAGCAGAATGAATTATATTCTTCCTAGCACATCGTTTGGTCTCAGCTGAGATGTGAAATGTAAACAGTCCATGAAATGGGTGCTTAGAACACTCACATTTTACCAAGTATAAGTAATATGATACTCAGTGTGTAAGGATATGATAGTATTACACCATAGTAAGCGTGTGTATATTACGAAGTAATACTCCGTGAGCTTAGCAATTTTTTGATCTGTATTCTACTTACCTCCATTTTAAGCATTGGAGACAGAGCAATCTATTTTTGTGACCAAGGCGGCTTGAATCCAAGTAGAATTCAAGTTCACAGGTACGTGTTACTGAGCTGTGTAGCTGATTCAATGAAATTCATTCAACTTCTTTTAGTTACGCTCCGTGTAGGTCATGAGGTTTCCGTTCAGAATGAGCTGGAAGATGAGGACTCACAATCACAGATGACCAGAATGTGGTGTTGTGGCATCACACCGTTTGGAATTAGGCCATCAACTGGTATTTTCAGAGCGTTTTTTTCTAACCGGTTTTGCAAGAAACAGAAGTATGCCCTACCTCCTCTCTCAATATTGGTGCTTGTTTTGGTCTCTGGTAGAAATCTCAAACACCGAATTGCAAACTCTTCCCCCACAGTTTATAGTATTTAACCGCATACCCAATGGGAAGAGAGAGAGAGGAGATCTCTGTGCTCTTGATTTGCTCAGCAAACTTCCTCTAGGGACAAAATCCTCAACTTTTTCTAAGACAGAAGTAATGACAATGGGGACTAAAGTTTGTTATCAAAGTTTGATGTTGTGCTGTGGAACTAAGATTTCTTTTCTTTTGTTAACTCTTCATGAGTTCTCTAAAGGCATGCAGGAAGGAATTCTTTATTCCACGTGTAAATTCTCTAAATGGGCCTCTATTTGTCTTAAGAACACTGCTTTATTAACTTCTTTTGTAATACATTTTACATAAAGCAGTTTTAAAAATTAACACAGAGTCAATGAACATAGAGTCAATATATCCCTTATCTTTCATGGATTTGAAATTTTCTAGGCTTAATTACTAAGCTCTTCTTTGACTCAAGATTGCATAGATGTTCTTGTAAGATTTAATTTTTTTAAATTGCAGTATTTACTCTAGCCAGAATATATATTTACAGAATATATATTTTACTTTTGAGAAGAGCTGGAAGATAATATGTAGGCTCACGTCAATTTCCTTTCCAGATGAATAGATTTGACAAACATATATTTATAATTCTGAAAAAAATATTCGGATCTATTAAGTAGAAAAAAACCACAAGCTTTTAACAAATTTGAGGACCCACCCCATAGCTCAATAGGAAAAGGGCAAATTATAGGAATTAACAATATAGAGACTAAGCAAATCCAAATGACCAATATAAGAAAATATGACCAAATTCTCAAATAGAGAAGTATATATTAAAACAGCGATGATAAAACTCTTCATACTCATCAGACTGCAAGCAAACGGAGAATTGAAGGCTACTGCTGATGGGAAAGAAGGAAAAAGGTTACTCACAGATTACTGGAGGAAATGCAAAGAGTTACAGTCTTTCTGGGGGAAAATATGGCAATGACCTCTAAATACTACAAATTCTCAACCTTGCGCTGTCCGTCCTTGGAATCTCTCTCAGAAATCTAACGGGGCACCTGGGTGGCTCAGTCAGTTAAGTGTCTGCCTCTTGATTTGGGCTCAGGTCATGATCTCACGGTTTGTGAGTTTAAGTGCTGCATTGGGGCTCCTCGCTGACAGCATGGAGCCTTCTTGGGATTCTCTCTCCCTCTCTCCCTGCCCCTCCCTTGTGTTCTCTCTCTCTCTTTCAAAATAAATAAATAAACTCCAAAAAAAAAAAAAAAAAAAGGAGAGAAATCTAATCGTATATAAGGACAAATGGAAAATAATGCTTGATGTAGAAATATTTTAATGGCCGGAGATGGAGAAAAATACAGAGTATTTTACAATAGTAAACTCACTAAATAATTAATATAGTCACAGAATGGGAAATATTCATCCATCTAGAATAAGCAATGATGGCTCTAACAAATGGTTTGGAGATGTTTTCCTGAGATATTGCTGAATGAGCAAACAAAATGCAGAAAAATGCACATAACCTGGTCATAATTTTGTAAAATAATGATTTAAGACACCCTGAACATGATTTTTTTTAACGTATTGTTGGTATGAGAGTTGATGAGAAAATATGTTTGTTTTTCTCTGGAATAATAGCAAAGGCTACTTCTTAGGTAATTAACATGAATAACCTGGAGATAGAGGACAATAGCCACAGAGAGAAAAGGAGGAAGGGTATGAAGAAAAACTGGAAAAGAAAAGAAAAGAAGATTTTGTGTACATTGAAACATTTTTTGAAATTAATAGCAGTGATTGCTTCTGGACAGAATAGAAGTAAGGATGGGGATGGTCAGGGCAAAATTGTACTACTGCATGCATTTTTTTTTTTTTTTTACAATGTTTTTTAACAGGCTATAACTTATTTATCTTCAACAGGTGTGGGGGGCCGGGCCCCGGTGCCAGGCTGAGACCGGGTCGAGCAACGTTCCCTGTTGACTCAAGCCAACCCGGTGGTTCCCCCTCCCATTCCCCCACTTTCAAGGGCATACGAAAGCCTTGTCAAGGCTGAGAGAGTTAATTCCTGAAGCCTGTGGTCTGCAGGTGTTGGCAGTAATGCTACCTCCCTTTTTCTACCCCGAGTCAGATAGAAACAAACATGGGAACTGTGTTTTGCTAGCAATCTTATCAACAAGGTCTTGTGACCCGTCTAGAAAATTCACAAGAAACACAGAACTAAATGTTTTGGTTGGCAGCGATTATGTGAAACCTGATTATTCTTAGAATGACCTGATCCATAAGAGTCTTATATTATAAAAGATTGTGTACAGCAACAATAAAGCTGTCACTTGGGCCATCAGCCCAGGGGACCCTCCTGTTCCCAAACTTTCTCTTCTCTCTTTTTTTCTTGCATTCCCCTACCCTCAGGACCCTGACCTCGGTGTTTGTCACGCCGGTCGCGACAAACAGGTTGTAATTTAAATGAACGAAATTACAGTTTAAAAGAAAGTAAGCGAGGCCTAAAGAAAATATAAATAAAAATAAATATTTATTCTGCAGAATGGATCAAGTGTAGATAAACTGAAATTGTTTCACAAGTCCTGAAACATAGAAATTACCAAGCAATGCCCACTTCTCTCGTCCTGAAATGGGGAAGAGTCTGCTGAATTTATTATCCAGACAGATGCCCTGCTGTCCTTTGAAAGGATTATTTCCTCAATAATCTTGTGATTATCTCGATTGCCCTATGAGAGCGAGCCATTATCTCCACAGATATGTAGCTAGTGAACTGGGTTTGGAGAGGTTCAAACAGAATGTGTTAGGAAACTGGCTGATTCACATTACTATTTCACAGTAAAATTTCAGGGGAGTCAAAAGTTATGGGTGAATTTTTGATTGAATTACATAGAAAATGTGAAATAGTATATGGATAAGTTTTCCTCCCACTGGAAGCCTTATTGATAACATAAAGAATCCATTAACATGTATTTTATATGTTATATATATTATACACTGTATTCTTTTTTTTTTTTTTAATGTTTTAAACATTTATTTACTTTTGAGAGACAGAGCATGAGTGGGGGAGGGGCAGAGAGAGAGGGAGACACAGAATCGGAAGAAGGCTCCAGGCCCGGAGCGGTCAGCACGGAACCCAATGCGGGGCTCGAACTCGGGAACCGTGAGATCATGACCTGAGCCAAAGTCAAACGCTTACCTGACTGAGCCACCCAGGTGCCCCTTTGTTCCATGGACTATTACACTGAACACGTATTTTTTGTGTTTGTTCCTTCGGTAGCTCTCTGATATTTTACACAAATGATTTGTTGTATTTCTTGTGGCTTTTCTAGCTCTTGACTCCTGGAAACTATTGTCTTGCCTGGAATCAGAAATCTTGAATCAGATTTGAGCTGAATTTGTCATAAACAGCACATTTTTTGCTGGTGTGGGTGGCTTCAGGGGAACATCAGAGGTGGATTTACCATGAAACTAATCATTCTTAATCCTCATATCCATCACTGACACACGGGCACCTTCAAAGACCCTGGGAAGGGGACACCTGGGTGGCTCAGTCAGTTGAGCGTCTGACTTCAGCTCAGGTCATGATCTCAAGGCTTGTGAGTTCAAGCCCCGCGTCGGGCTCTGTGCTGACAGCTCCGAGCCTGGGGCCTGCTTCTGATTCTGTCTCCCTCTCTCTCTGCTCCTCCCCTGTTCACTCTCTCTCTCTCAAAAGTGAATAAACATTAAAAAAAAAATTTTTTTTTAAAGACCCTGGGAGGGATCCCAGCAATGTGTACACATGAACATATGTTTTTGTAAAATTTCCAAAAAATAATTTATCCATAATTAGTTAAGGCCACACTCTCTTTCCCACTCCCCTAGGGAGACAAGCTGACCAAAGTAAAGCCATTTTGGTTTTATGCTCATCCTTAACATAAAAGTCAACAGGTCATATAAAGAGTGCCCAGGTCCGACTCAGGGAGAAGCTCAAGACCCCACTCCCTCAGGCAGTAAAAGCCACAAAGGCTGGACATTCTTGCAACTGCTCTTGTGGGTCATTCCACAACCGTGAGACAATAGAAAAACTAACCGCCCCATTGAAGTGATAAACCGGAGTTAAAGAGTAAGCCCCTCCCTATACTTTAGCTAATTGAAGAAATCTCATAAAACCCTTTGCTGGAGGCAAAGGGCGGGGGTCCTCTTCCCCATCTGGGAGGAAAGATCGCTGCTTACTTCTATACTTAAATCGTTGTCCCTTTCTCTACGTGGCTTGTTCTTGAATTCTTTCTCGCACAAAACCAAGAACTCTCTGGGCCGTGCGCCTGAGTGAGGCCTGTCCTCTCGGGGCCTCCACTGGCCTGACATACTCTGCCATAAGTCTCATGTCAGTTGGTAATGATGCAACTGAGGGAATTCCTGTCACCCGGCTGAGAGAGAGTTGTTTTAGGGACATAGCCGTTCCCGTATATAGGAATGGCCTCCTGGTGTAGAGACGGCTTCTGGCCCTGCTGCCTGCCTCACCCGTGTCGTGATGTCTGCGTGGAGCAGGGCAGGATGTGAAGACGCCCGACGATGCCAGAACCCGCGGCGTGTGCGGAGAGGAGCCGCGACCCAGCTGCTCAAGCCTCGGAACACGAGCTCGTGATCACCGGCAGGACCCCAGTTGATGAAGGGTCGTATTTTCAGAGACATAAAAGAGAATCTCAACACAAAGCTAATAGAACTCAACTCTACTTTGGAAAGGTGTTTCGCACTGGGCAAGAAAAGCAAGTGAGAAGTCAGAGATCTCTGATGTGCATCAACACAGAGTATCTTCCATTGTCATCATTGAATTTGTTGATTAGAAAACAATTACAGAAAATCCGTCAGGCAAATTAATTAATGACATCTGAGGGAAAAAAAGCAGAGTGCGTGAATCATTGAAATTGTACTTTCTTCAGATAAAATCTGAATAGAAATATGAACAGGATCTTGGATTTGTTTTTAATATTCCAATTAACAAAGAGGCGTGAATCAAAGAGCATCTTTGAAAGTGATTTGCATTCTTAATATCTGAAGAAAATATTAACGTCAATGAAGGTAACAGAAAAGTAGTAAAATGTCACTATAATATTTGCATGAAGCATCAACGAGAAAATGATTAATGAAGTGCTATTATGTCATTAACTGTTTCACAAGAAAACTTGCAATCCCTCCCCCCCCCCAATTCTTACACAACATGTAAAAATGGAAATGACCACAGGTTTTCCCCAAATGTGAAACAACAGTAAGGATTTACAAGCCTTCTTGATAATGAGTTGTGAAGGCAACAGGAAACTTCTAAACTATTTCTGTTAACTGATAACAAGTAAAATTTGATCAGCCACGCCACACTAAAGCAGAGATTCAATTATCTTTCTATTCTGTCTATAGAAACTTGCAACCTGAAATTACTTTTACGTTAAAAAAAAATGGAAAATTAACTAAGGAGTTTCCATCCATAAAACAGAGAGCATAGACGTGTATCAGGCGGTTAATTTTAAAATGATATATTATTTTTTAGATTCTGTGATGTCACGGAGGAAAATATTTTCCTCTACCCTCTTATGTTCCATAATTGAGGGCATATAAATTAAAATAACAAAAGACAGATTAACGGGAGAAAAGGCATACAATTTTTATTAATATTTTAGTGCATAGGAGTTCACAGAAAAGAGGTGAAACTCTAGGAAGCAGCTAGACCCAGGGGCTTATATATTATTTTAACAAAGGAAAGGGAGTTTGGGCTTCAAGGGATAATAAACTGTGGAGATGTGACTAGGAAGTAAATAGAGGAAACTGATGGAAACTAAGGGCTGTTTTAATAAAAAGATTGGTTTATGTAGACTCATCTCAAGGCTCTGTCTGTCCCCGGTGATAAGAGTCCTCCCTCTTCCTGGTATGGAAGAGGGGATACCTTCACCAAGGGAAATTTATGTCCCGATTTTAGGCAGAAGAGGGGAGGGCAGAGGACTCTGTGCATCTGCTGAATCTCATTTGTCTTCAGCTAAAAATAATCCTTGGGCCAAACTGACACATTTTAGAGTGGTTTATCCTGACCACCTTCAGTGGTGATAAGGGTGTTTGTCTCCTTTCAGAAATAGGTAATTTGTGTGATTTCTTTTCTAATGCTAAGTACATATTGATTATTATATCTACTTTTTATTTTTTATTCTGTATTTATTTTACTAAAGTGAACCTCCAGGATTGTGTAAGCTCCAGGCTTCCCCAAGCTTGGATCGGCTCCTCCATAGTACAGACTCGGGACTGGAAGTCAGAGCGGTTTTCCAATTACAGTAGAGGGAAATGATTCTAGAATTTTCTAGTTGCTTTGGCACCAGTTCCCGGGCCCCAGAATCTTTCTGACTCAGGCGAGGCAGGGTGAGGGAGCACAGACAGATCCCTTGCCGGTTCAGTTCTGCATCATGGTTCTGGGAGTTGTTTCTGGAAGCTCAACATAAAGCACGCTCATGAGCTTGTGAAATTCCCGGTACTTCCCGAGAACTCCTTTATTTAAGCGAACCAAGAGGAATTATTTTGTTAGCAATTGGGAAGCCTTCTAGATATGGGACCTGGTACCAGTAATGAAGTTTTGGGGTGATGGTGGGGTGGTCCAGAGCTGACGGACAAGAAAGAATTCTTGAAGACATCTTTGGTGCGAAAAGATGATTCTATTAAAACATGGAGACAGGACCCGCGGGCAGGAAGAGCTGCATGGGGTAGCTCATTATATATCCTCAGGTTGGGAGGGGGTCAGGGATTGAGTAAGTCTCTAAGGAATTTTGGAAGCAAGGTTTTTCCGGGACCTTGAGGGGCTAGCTGTTGCTACAGAAACACCATTTATCACCGTGTAGTAAAACCTCAGTCATGAGACCCTTCAGATATATATCAGGGGCCATAAGCTTAGAGTATGATTGCCAGCATATACTTGGGGCAGTTGAGATCAAGGAAGCTTCCAAAGGAATTTTTATATGTTAAAGTAGACTTACAGGATCCTGGGGGTTGGGATAATGTTAAGCTAAGGCTCGCTTTTGTCCCCAACAAAGTGCCATCATCGAGGCAGCTGAGCTCCTAGAGGGAGTTTTCTCTGCCGGGTTCAAGGACTTGTCCATGGCTGTAGTCAGTAAGGGAATTTAATTTTTCATTTGCCTTAGTTTCCCACATCACCGTGGCCAGCACTTAAACCTCTTTCATTATTGGGCGGCCAGGAGTGTCTGAGGAATATCACACATGTCCCACCTGGGTGGGGGAGGGGGCGGGGGGGGGCGGTGCTGTAACCTGTACTTTGCCCTCAGCTTGCCCCAGCTCTCCCATCATTAAATTACCTCCTGTGGTATCTGGAATGAAGCTTTGCATTCAAGGCTTGTCGCTATAGATCTCCAGGGCCGGCACAAGGGCACGAAGCCTGGAGTTGGGGAAAGCTGCTTGAAGTGTGTGGGACAGCTTGAAGAAATAATACTACAAACTCAAGCCTTCAAATTGTCAGCTCAAATCAGGATCAGAGGACCAGGATTTTTTTTTTTTTTTAAATAAAAGATTGTCCTCAGCCAACCTTTTATTTCTTGTCATTGTCGGGCTAAATATAAAAAAATAAGTTGCAGAGAATGATCCTGTGGGCTTCTGAATCAAATTCTAAATCAGATTCATAGCCCTGTGATACATTGTACTATAAGAAATGGATATTTAATCCTAGTCCCTGGTTCCTGGCATAAAGACTCCTAAAACCCTAGGAATTTCCTGAGTGATGGGAATGAAGAGTCTTTTGTTATTCATAATAAACTCCTTTCCATCACCCCCGGGTTTATTATGCTAACGAGGGGACTCTGGCTGGGGGCCAGGAGCTTCCAGAAGGGTGCTGGTTGCCGGAGGAAGTGGCCACAGGATTAGGGGGTCGGAAGTCTCAGCTGCACGTCCTGACTGTCTGGAGAGACTGAGCTGGTCACCAGCGGCTCGTGATCTAGTCAACCACGCCTAAATGACCGAGGTTAGGAGAGCTTCTGGGTTGGTGAGCACACGGACCAGCAGGCAGGAGGCACACCCAGGGACCTCGCCCTCTGGATTTCCTCCAGTTGGCTGTTCCTGAGCTGTGTCTTTTAGGCTAAGCCAGTAATAGTAGCTTAGCTGCTTTTCTGAGTTCTGTGAGCCATTCTAGCAAATGATCAAACCTGAGGAGGGGGTTGTGGGAGCCCCTGAATTGATAGTCGGTCCTCGTCCTGTCGGAGTTGAAGCGGAAACCCCTATGCACTCGCTGTCAGAAGCAACGAGAGTAAAAGTGGTTCCGACGTGGTTCGAGTAAAAACAGCTCCGAACTCTGCGTGATTTACTTTTGATGAAACGTTGGACGCTATTTGGAAAGAATGGGACCCCAGGGATTGGAACAGGGACCTTTGGTGGTTTTAGACGATCCTGTGTATCTAAACCCTTAACGTCCACGGGGATTTCCGAGACAGAGCGAGACTCTCCTTTTCTCTAGTGAAGCGGTCAGCTGAGCGGATCTTGACCAAAGCAGTTCCTTGGCAAGAGGACAATTCTCGTCAGTCCCTACTCCTAAGCGGAGCATCCGATCACCGTGTGCCCTGGGGACGCAGTTACAAGTGAAACCTTGGAGGGAACTGCTTTCACACTACAAGAACCGCAGGCATTTGCTTTAGTTTTTGTCACCAGAAACTCGGTGAATATGTGTGGGAATGGTTTCTGGGGGTGACACCAGGGAGGGAGAATGTTTTACATTGAGATGTTTTATCAACCTGGAATTACCAACAGATTTGGAATTAATGTCAGAGTTTGAACAGCTGCTAATGTTTTCATGTTTGGCTGTTTTACAATTTGGGCTAAATGATGGGCTGCGGTGAGTGCAGTTGATTTGCTAGAAGTTCATTAGAATATAAATGGATTTTTCTCTTTGCAGCTGGATCACTCAGGTCCTGGACGTGAGATGGCCCAGAGGACGTTACGTTTATCATGGAATTAACAGTTGGCATGGAGAAGAACACGGGTGAGGGTGCCAGCATCCTGAAAAAGTGTCCTGTAAGACCACAGATCCTTACTGTTAGCATTTCGCCTATATTTCTCCGGTGGTGCCTCCAGCCATTTATCTGAGTAATTGGGTACTTGGGAAAGGAATTCCTCTCTTCTGGGATTATTGGACCTTAGCTCTGAGCTGATCTTTTCCCCCCTGGAGACTCTGACTACTTAGTCAACCATTAAGTATTGAGATTTGCAGCAGTTAAAGGACATTTACTGTTTTCATTCAGGCTTACCTTATGGAGGTCCAGAGGACCCACAAATCCAATTTGTAGTCATTTTCCCTGATTCTGGGTGTATGGACCACACCCGTACTCAACAACTGAGCAAACTCCACGTTGATTCTTTGACCCGCAGAGCAATTGGCATTATGACCGGAGGGCAAAGCGGAAGTTCTGAAAATGGTTGATTACTGAAAATAATAGTTACCCCAAATCTGTACCACTTCCTGGGAGGACTGCAGAGAATAATACTTCCAGGAAACACCTGGGGGGCTCAGTTGGTTAACCTTCCGATTCGGTTTCGGCTCAAGTCATGATCTCGTGGTTCATATGTTCAAGCCCCACATTGGGCTCTGTGCTGACACTGTGGAGTCTGCTTGGGATTCTCTCTCTCTCTCTCTCTCTCTCTCTCTCTCTCTCCTTCTCTCCCTCTCTCCCTCTCCCTCCTCCTCCCCCCATTCATATTGTCTCTTTCAAAATAAAATAAACTTAAAAAAAAAGACTTGGAAGATTGTCTTCGATCCTACTTAATATTTTTGGTTTGGCCTGTGCATAGACAGATGAACCCAGTGAATGAAATGGATTATTGTACACTTAATCAAGTGGCAATTTTAATTGCAATTGGTCTTGAAGTTGTGGCCTTTTTACTGTGAGAATGAATCCAGCTTCTGGTTCCCGGCGTGTACCTACTGCCAATAACAGTTATTGCCATGAGCCAATAACACCAAGGGGAGGAGCACAATGTACCTTCATCGGTTTCCCCAGGCAGCTCCCAAGCTCCATGTCACAACTATAGGACCCTTGCTTGTCTTATCATCTGACAGGATTTCATGGCATTTCGCCAACATTTAGTGATGTCAAAGATATTTTCATGAGATGTCAGTTATATTTTCTACTCATTTACTCATTTTCAAATTGTTTCTATAGTTGAATTTTTTTTTTTTTTTTTTTTTTTTTTTAAGAGTGAGAGAGACAGGGCAAGAGCAAGGGAGGGAGGGGCAGAGAGAGAGAAGCAGGGGAGGGGCTGGGGAGGGGCAGAGAGAGACAGAGGGAGACACCAAATCCAAAGCAACCTCCAGACTGAGCTGTCAGCCCAGAGCCTGGTGTGGGGCTCGAACTCACAAACCACAAGTTCATGACCTGAGCCAAAGTCCGACACTTAACCAACTGAGCCACCCAGGCTCCCCTCTATAGTTGGGTTTTAACTGTTGTTTATATATTCTAGTTGTGAATCTTTTGTCGGATATATGGCTTGCAAATAACAGGGACTTTCACACAGCAGATGTTTCCAATTTTGATGAAGTCCAATTTATTGATTTTTTTTTCTTTTATGAATCATGCTTTCGGTTGCATGTCTAAGAAAATAAAACTTTATGCAGTTTTTTTCAGATTCTGTGTCTCCCTCTCTCTCTGCCCCTCCCCCGTTCATGCTCTGTCTCTCTCTGTCTTAAAAATAAATAAACGTTAAAAAAAATTAAAAAAAAACTTTATGCAGTGTTATTTTTTGGTTTATCTTTCTTAGAGTTTCTGAAATTTTTGAATATGTTAGTTAATGTTTGTTATTGGAAATCTAAACAATCATCTTTTCGTATTTTGCTTCTGCCCTATCCTTTTTCACTTCTTTTCATGCCTAATTAATAATTTGTATCTGAAACCATTTGTGTATGACATGTATGTGGTTATGTTCATAATTTGTTTTCACTTTTTTCTTGGTGTTACAGTTGTTGTTGGGTGTCTTCTGTTTCTAGTCACTGCTTCTACGTTACGATGTTGAACTCAGGCTGAAATTTTTCAGTTATTTTACTTTTCATTTCTAGAATGTACATTCTATTTTTTGCGTTTCAAGTCTCTAGTGAAACTCACAGGAGTGTGTGTGTGTGTGTGTGTGTGTGTGTGTGTGTTGGTCCATATTTTTCAACAAACTAATCACAGTTGTGTTAAAATATTCACCTACTGATTTCATGATCTGGGTTATCTAGAGATCTCTTTCTATGGCCTTTTTTTTTTTAAATATTGATTACTGATTATATGGTCTTGCCTCTTTTCATGTCTAATAATTTTTATTGCATACTCGACTTTATGTAAATGCACAATAAAGGCATTAGATGATGTGATTTCCCACCAAAGGGGTTTCCCATGATGTCCTTTGAGTAGGTCGGGTGAAGGGTTCTTTTTCTCCCACTTTACCATCTTCTTCCCATGCTACTTTGTCCCCTTACATACAACCTCAACAAGTGTCTCACGTCTTTCATTTTGCCAAATTCCTCTAAATTTTCCCTTCTCGCTCTATTGTATCCTCTTAACCAAGAATTTACTCCCTAATCATCTGCCTCTTTAGGTTTTCTTTAAAATAACTAAAATCCAATGTAGAGTATAGTAAGTGCAGTACAAGCATAATAGAATCGCGAATAAAGAGCTTCCGGAACTTCCAGCTTCTGGCTGTAAGAGAATAGCCAGAAAACCAAAGAGCCATGAGAATATTTTCTAGGAAGCATATTTTGACTAGCCTTGATGATTTCGGTATTACATTTAATAGAATGAACTCTCCCATCTGAGAGAACATCAAAGGCAAGGAGAGATATAGTGAGGAGAAATCACCATTATCCAAGATCGACTTTGTGTCAGGGACAAGGCTAGATAGTATTTCTTACCTCCTGTAACTTTCATGGAAACCCTCGAGAGTAATTTTTCTCCTTCGTGATGGTGAATGAGGTTTCTAGTTTTCAAGCCTGCGACGATTGTTTCCGAGCTGGAGCCGGAGCCATTTTGTTTTGAAAGGCTATCCTCCTTCCCCTTCATTCCAAGTTATTTTCCAGGGATGACTCAGTTTGTCGTTGCTTAAGGGAAATGGTGAGTAACTTGATGCATTTCAAGTGTAAACTCAACAGAAGCTCTTGTGCGGAGAGCTGGAAACGGAGGCTGGTCCAGAACCAACATTAACCCTGAGGAATAAATGTGTATTTCCGTGGGCGATCAGGGTCCCTTCAGGACTTTAAGTCCCTATATTTCAGAAGGGCTCCTTTTGTAGCAAAGCGAAAGATAATTTTAAGCAGCGAGACTCTAGAGAGTCACTAACTGATGAACAAACCAAGTAAGAGCTAATGATATACTGGCGAGGGCCAGAGAAGCGAAAAGGGAAAAGAAGAAGTAGGTGTGAAAGAGATGTTATGGGTAGTCTTAAAAACTGAATGGATGTGAGCATTCAGGGAGAGAGATGGCTCAGGAAAACTGTCATAGTTTAAAACTTGGTGACTGGACAAATCGCAATGAGGTAAAAATCAAGAAAAGCAGGCTTGGGAAATACGGTTCAAAGAAATGGTGGACGCTTGACATGAAATTTTATGAACGCCTGTGATAACAGTTTTATAAATAATCTGCTTACTTCCACAAAAGCTGCAGGGCTAACAGATCAGATTAAGTTCCAATAAAAGAGGTTTGTGTAAAGGTAATTGCCTTTGATGGAAGTGACTGACGTAGACTTAGAGGCTGCATTCGGTGGCGTCCCATCACAACATATTACCATATTACGTCAAATGGTAATATGCTGGGAAGCATCTCCGGTAGCCATTTATAGAACCTTGGATTGGATTCTTTTATTTCACAGAAAAGGGCTTTCCTTAACTGTAACATTTCCAACAGATACAAATTTGAATGTATTTGTCATGGTGAAGGGTAGTGAAGAGCCAAGTGTGAGGAAAAGGGGTAAAAGGGACGAGGCAAAAAAAAATTTAAACGTTGCATCTAAAATTTCCTCCTTGGCTCACAATGTCACGTCCCCCGTGGAGTCAGGTACCCTATGAGGCCCTCATCTCCTCCGTTTCTCAGAGGGACTCATTATCTCGGGTAGGAAATTCTGGACAGCATCAAAGTCTCCAGATACTTCTCCCTCACTTCCACGAGAAAATCTTTGGCTGAGATAGTACAAACTAATAACTCAATCTAGAGATAAGAAGCAACTGTCAGGAGGCAACTTGTCTCACGGTGCCAAGAACTTTGCTCAAATACAAATCTAATACTGATCAGGTTTGATTGCTCATCTATGTATTTCAATATTTGTTGACAGAAAAAAATCATTGTATGCCGTTTGTTTATGTTAACAGAGATGATAATGTTATCATTATATCTACCTAATATATTCCATCTCTACCAATATAAGTAGTGGTATTAAGATTATACTATAAGACTTTAATAATGTTTATATTTATTTTATTAAAAAAATTTTTTTTAATGTTTATTTTTGAGACAGAGAGAGACAGGGCTTGAGTGGGGGAGGGACAGACAGAGGGAGACACAGAATCTGAAGCAGGCTCCAGGCCCTGGGCTGTCAGCACAGAGCCGGATGTGGGGCTCAAACTCGTGAACTGTGAGATCATGACCTGAGCTGACGCTTAACTGACTGAGCCACTCAGGCACCCCTCTCTTTGATTTTAAAACCAGTAGCAGCAGGGGTGCACAGGGTTCCATTGTGATAGAAGACTCACAAGACCCAACATAACAGTGCTTGGGAACCTAAGGTTATTTTAAGAAAAGGATATAAAATAACAACAGCGTTGAAGGAAAGGCTGCTTCACGGTTAGAAGTTTGGAGAAGCCAGGCATGAACACCAACTCTCTTTTCGCTGTAGAAACCGTATGGATGTGCTTTCTGTCTCAGATCAAAAGTCCTGATGTGCGCACGGAACACTCTAGAACAGGGAATGCAAAAGGGAGTCTCACATGGGGCTTCTTAGACCCTGCTGGTCATGCACACATACTCTTGCTGTGAATCAGACCTAACAGAGCCCTCCTGGGGTTTCCCTGAGACTCATCAGTGTCACGCTCATCGGTGACCAACGCCGACAGGCCGGTGCAAACCTTCCTGCAGCTCCTCTTACAACAGTCACACAGTGACAGTCCTCACCCGCCCACGTCCTGTCCCGGCCGGGGTCGGCGCGTGCAGTACGTCCCTTATTTCGGTGAAACAGTTCAAGCCAATTCTGGATAGGCCGGAAGTCACCCTCAACTTCCCAACCCCCCTGTCATTCGGCTGTCGCCTTCTGTAGGAGTGGAGGAAAGATCAGCTTACACACCCGAGAGATCTTGAGCAGATGCTTCGTGCTGGTCACCAGAATCACGGGATAAGCAATTCCCTGGAGAAAGATTTACACACCCCTCTTCACATGGTAAAGACGTTCGTAAGCTCCTTCTAGTTAATCCTCTCCTATCATCCCAGTGGCTCACGTCCGGTAACAAGCAGTCAGCACTGGTCATTGCTGACGTCCTGGATGGCTGGTTCCCACACGCGCGCCCCCCCCCCCCCCCCCCGCCCTGCCCTGGGCCGTGGTTGCACTTGCAGCCCTGGCCTACCCAGCGCTCAGATCGTCCCCATCTGGGACAAGGAATATACACATTCTCACACGTTTGCTGCCCCTCAGGGGTCCCTTTCCCTCCAATCTGGTACGCGTAGGTCAGAGATAAAGTTAGCTCTGAGGCCCTATGCGTTCCACAGAGACCAGGGCCAAGTGTCCCAGAGCAGGGACCTCTTGAATGAATGGGATCCCGGCCCCACCTTGGCCTCCGCCTCTCTGTAGTTTCTTCACTTGTGAAATGTGGGTGATGACATTCCCAAAGGGCTATTTGGATTTCAAATGAGGTAAGACTCGCACTGGGAACAGTTCCTGGCGTGTAGTAACCAGTCAGCGTTTGTTGTCTTGTCACCTACACGATACAGGAAAGAAAGCCCATTGGGAGTGTCAGCTGAAACGAGCTGATACTAAATTCACATGGAAAAACAAAAATGCAAGAAAAGCTAGGAAGATGCTGAAAAATAAAAACGATGAAGGGTCACTGGACTACTGGACATTGATACCATAAAGCTCTAGAACTGAAACTACGCGGTATTAGCGTGTGACTAGACCCTTGGGTAGAATAGAAAGTTTGGATTTAGACCCAAACGTCCGTGGTAACTTAGTGTGTGACAAAAATGGAATCTTAAGTTACTGAGAAAAGATGGATTTTTTTTTTTTTTTTTTTTTAATGTGGTGAAAGCTGATCTCGGGGAAATGTGTCTTTTCTTTCTGAATAAGGACCAGGTAGGTAGCGCATCGCAGGGTCCACCACAGGCCACCTTCCTGCTGCTTGGATGCTCCTCATGGAGGTTCTTGGAAGAGCTCGTCTGGGATTGCACAGGGGTCTCTCTTCCCGGGGAAAACTTAGGGGGGTGAGGTGAACTCCAGCTTCCGCCACTGGGCCGGTTTGGAGGCCACAACGAACACCCGCTGGATCCCTCCATCATCCGTTCCAGACCTCCCTCACCTTCAGCCGGTCTGGGGGCTCAGATCTTGATTCCTGAGGGCACTCAGCCTCTGATCACCTCGCCCCTTTAGAGCTGGGCTTGCCACATGGGTCCGTTTGCTGTCGCAACCGAGCAAGGATTTTCCTGGAGGAGTCCAAGTGGATAACCCAAGTGCCAGAAATATCACCTCCAGGCCCTATTGTTCAACCTTAGCTCCCCTCCCCCAGGGGATTGGGGTAAGTTTCCCCTGCCGAGGTGGTGACTCCGCGTCCTACATGCTGGTCTTTTAGGTCAAGAAGCCCGAGAAGTTGGATTCTAGCTGTGTTCTCTGGTGGAAGTTTTCTTCTTTGGGGAACCAGGAGCTCCAAACCCACAAACCCCAGGATTGTGGCATTGAGGAGCACAAGTTCCTCAAGTGGATCATAGTCATGGAAAGTGTAGCCCTTCCTGCCTCCACGTTTTGGAATAGAATACTGTTTCTAAGTCCATTAAACTCCGTAAGGTTCTCAATCTCACGCCACCTCCAAATTTTTCTCTGCATTCTTGAATCTCTACTCTTTGGAGGCCTAGCTAGACCCTGCCCTTAACCCTAATACACCCAATGTCCTGAGAGAAGATGCCAGGATTGATTACATGAATGAACATACCTAGGGGCAGCTGGGTGGCTGAATTGGTTAAGCGTCCGACTCTCGGTTTTGGCTCAGGTCATGATCTCTCAGTTCGTGGGTTCAAACCCCACATTGGGCTCTGTCCTGGTGGCACAGAGTCTGCTTGGGATTCTGTCTCCCTCTCTCTCTGTCCCTCTCAAAAATAAATAAATAAACATTAAAAAAAAAAAAAAGAAGAAGAAGAAAAAAGAAAACACCTAGACCTTTCCAGAGCCACACCAACAGTATCTCAGTAATTAATATTTGCTGGGTCATAGCGTTAGTTCGTGGAGCCCATCTAGCGCAAAGGCATTTCAAGTTCAGTCTGAGCCTTTTACATGCTGAACCTGACGTCATCCCAAGACCTTTCCATCTTAAACAAGGAACTATAAACTAAAAAAGAGGTTTGGATTCCCTACTACGATTTGTACTTTAGTCCCTGCCATCCGCGTGCGTGGTCTCAGCCCCATGAATTCGAACACAAGCCCACGCACTCTGTGGCACTATTCCAGAACCTTCAGGTTTTTCTCTCATGCTGCTCTTCAGATTCCATAGTCACCTGGCAATGAGCTTAGAGCTTATGACCTCTAAGTTCGAAATTGCCTCTGACCCATGCTCGGTGCTTCCGAAGGTCCTGCTGAAGGTTTGCTATTCTTGGTGCTTGGGTCCTCCTAGCAAAGTAGGCTCTTCCTGGGGTCAGCACTCAGGGATCCAACCCACATGCCTCTCTCCCAAATATCCCTGTGCCCATGCCTGCTCCCGTCCAGACAGAGTAATCGGTTAGACGGTCAGAAATGAATATTATAGCGTTCCAGGAGCTCTTCCCTTACAAAGAGAGAGGGAGAGGGAGAGGGAGAAGGAGAGGGAGAGGAGAGAGGAGAGAGGAGAGAGGAGAGAGGAGAGAGGAGAGAGGAGAGAGAAACTATGCCATTAAGCAGCCCTCTGAGAAACAGAGGTGAGAAAAGGTGGGGAGAGACACTGGCACTAGCTAAGAAGAGAAATGAAATGTAAATGAACCAGAGCGTATACTTCGTAGTTTCTGTCTTCTTTCCTAACAGATATATCGGTGACTTTGGGGAAATCTGTTTAACTTCTCTGAGCCTGTTTCCACATCAACACACTAAGTTAAAAGTGGACCTGTTCTAGAGGGTTTGGGGGAGGACAGTGAGCCCGATCAGATACTATTCCCACTATTAGTAAAGTCTGCAGGTTCTTATTTCCAGGTCGTTGGTAACTAGGCATTATTTCCTAATTTTTCACTTGAAGGACTACTGACATGTTTGAGATTATTAACCTTGGTCTATCCTATAAACTAAAGATTTGGTTATTCATATTTTCTTACTGGTTTAGCCTTTCATTTTCTTTAAAATACTATTTTCTTTATTTGTATTACCTAACTAGTGTAAGGTCTTGTGGGAAAAAAAGGAAATCCTACATTACAAGCATCATTTTTCCCCAAATGATCCCACCCTCACTCCCGTTCTCACTTTCAGAGGTAATGCTATTAGTTTGGGTGGTTAAAAATATTATGCATTAGTTTTGGAGGATTAAGTCTTAGTTTTTTTTCCTTTTCTATTTTTACCTGATGCCCCTTCCACATAAAGAAGGAATTCTCACTCTCAGGTAATCCCATACCGGCATATGATACATAAATTTATATTTAGAGCATTTTAGTCATGGGTTTATATAGTTAAGAGCATGTTAGCTATTCTTTCTTGTATCTTGAGCTCCTCACTCAGAAGCATCGGAGGCAAATACTTCTAGTGCAGATTAATTATTAGTCAATTTTCTGTTGAGGGACTAAAATTTTCTCCATCTTTGGTGACTACAAACATTGCAACAATACAAGTTCTTGTTCCTATGCCTTTATAAACTGACAATTGTATTTCGTTGGGTCAATTTCCATGAATAATATTGCTAGGCTGATAAATATATGTGTATTTTCAAAATTAACTGTCTTATTTATTTCTAAAAATCTAATAGTGCTTTACATTTCTACCCATAATTTGTGAGAGTAGCCTTTTCCCTTCAGCAAGATTAGGAACATGAGTTACTTCTGGCTATACTTTTTTTTTTTTTTTTTGTCAATCCGGTAAGTGACTTATTATCACTTCAACATATTTTTCTCATTGTTTGGGAATTTAAAATCTTCTCATACAGATTTGCTACTCTGAGTTGTACATTCAAATTATTTGGTGTTCTTTCTACTGTGTTACTTGTATGTTTTCATGGTTTTGTAAAAATTTTTATATTATAAATACTAAACTTTTAATAATTATGAATTTGTTTTAATAATGTGTCTACTCATATGAAAAATTGATATGGAACTACCTAGAAGAACATATAAAAATAAATCCTGGATAGAAGAAACTATAGGAAAACAGAAATCGTTTTTTAACCTTGCAAAAACAAATCTAGAAAACCATATTAAAGAAAGGGAGAGTTTCTTCACTAAGCCCAGAAATGTAAAAGTCCGTGAAAGAAATATTTGGGTATATGATAAATAAAACTGCTTTATGTAAATCGAGGTAATAAAATATTTCTGTGGTAAATTAAGTAGAAATCTGTTTATTGTCTAGAAATTGATCTCAGAATTTCACAACAAATGGACATTTTCTTTCCCATGTGGCTTCACAGAACTCCATAGTTTACAAAAGGAAATTAACTCCCAGTTTGAGGGCACAAAACTCAAGCCTTATTTGATGAGTTCTTTTAGTCCCTATTGTCATTCCCTTTTGTCTTAGAAAAAGCTGAGGAGACAGTCTCTGGAGAGGGGGTAATGGTGGAGCAAACCTAAGCTAAACTTGGAATTGGCTTCATAGAGATCTCCCTCTGTGCCCATTGGCTATCTTGGTCAATTACCATTAAACACAGAACAGTGTTACTTCCCTTATAAACCAGAACACGCGCCAACATGACTTTGAAAAAAAACCTCTCTGTCCTCATTTATGTTGCAAATGTGGTGAGGAGAATACTGAAAACAGCAGTTAATGCCTTAATACTTTGCATTGTGGGGGTACCTGGGTGGCTCAGGTGGTCGAGCGTCCAACTCTTGATTTCAGATCAAGTCATGAACCCGGGGTCCTGGGATCGAGCCCTGCCTCTGGCCCCGTGCTGAGTGTGGAATCTTAAGATTCTCTCTCTCCACCCCTTTCCCCTGCTCGTGCTCTGTCTCTCTCTCTCTAAAAAAACAAAACAAAAAAACCCAAAAAAAAACCTTTAACCGTGAAGCCAGAAAAAGACATTCGGGGTGTCCGCAAGATTTCATTCCTATTCTTGTATTTTCTAGTGAATCCTGAATGGAGATCTCATTTGCCACCGGCAAAGGGGAGTAAGGACTGAAGAACTTCATCGCATCGCAAGAGCTTGAATCGGCGTGTTTCTACCCGGTCGTACTGGAAAGCTTCTCACACAGGCACACACCCGCATCATCCTATCTCTAGTGCTTCAAACAGAGGTAAGTTATTCTACAAAACATGCTGAAATTCGGGTGTTCTGAGAACTCACCTTATGGATTGGTCATCATTATATTGCAAAAATCTGACGGAGGCTCAATGCCTTCATTCCATTTATTTGTTCATTGTGCTCCGTTGCATATATTTGTTATCTCTACCAAAAATCAAAACTTTGGAGCAGAGCAGTCCTGGGTTCTAATTTCCAGTCTGCTATGTACTAGCTTTGGCAAAGAACCCCTCTGAGCCTTGCAGTTCAGGTTTTTCCCTGAGTCGATCTTTCATGAAATAAGGGGGGAAAGGGCAGGGCAAACTTTCCTCTCTAGTCTAAGCCAAAGAGCAGTGTTGGGTCAATAGATTACTTCTGTTACTTATCCGTAACATTCACGGAGACGTGAGTGCTTGAGGAAACTGGGGACCAATTTTGCCTTCTATGGAAAACAGAAAACCCCGGTGTTACGGACTGAATCGCTTTCCCAAACCACCGAGTGGGTGGTCCAGCTGTGCAGTGACTTTGCGGCCTGACCAGAGCTCTAACTCTTGCCACCTTTCCTAGTTCAATGCTCTTTCCATAGTCACAGCTTAAAAAGAGGTTTCCAAGACTTTGTTGGGCCTCTTCACTCCGAATCCCTGAATGTCAGTCACAGAGTGAGAAAATCCAGTATGTAGCTGGGCATGTAACGTCAGCCAGTTCACAGGCAAGCAGGTGGTAGGAACTCATAGTATCTCGACAAAATAAACGGAAATATCCTGAATTACATATAGATAAAGACTCAACAATCCAAACATCTCCTTTCAACTGCTACTTTCAAAAAAGCCTCATTTTTTCCTTACCTGTGGTTGATTTCTTGTGTCTCACATTGTTAAAATATGTTCCTATGTTGGGGCGCCTGGGTGGCTCCGTCGGTTGAGCGTCAGACTCTTGGTTTCCGCTGAGGTCACGATCTCATGGTTCGTGGGTTCGAGCCCCTGTCAGGCTCTAACTGCAGCTCTTGCTTGGGATTTCTCTCTCCTTCTCTCTCTGTCTCTTCCTGGCTTGCTCTCTCTCTCTCAAAATAAATAAATGTTAAAAAATATATGTGTCCCTGCGTTGACCAAGGGAACACTGGTTACTCAAAATGGGAGTCGTGTCCTCTGAAGATGGCAGGAGAAGAACCCCACCCAGGAGCAGAGAAGTGGATTGTGCAGTTTTGGGAGGCCTCAGCCACGAGTAGGAATCACCTGCGCCGTGAGGTAAAGAGCCCCCCGCCAGGATTTCAGTGACACAGGTGACGACTCCCTAGTTTGCTTCCATTGTTAACAAATCCTTCCAACCTAATGTTAGTGATGAGAGTAATGATTCAAATTACTGAACTTTTAGTACAAAATGACATTTCAACTTTTTAATAGAAAGGTCTCTCTTTTAGAGTGGATATATTTTGAGGTTACGGGCAGTTTGAAAGATGGGTGAAACTTTGTCCCCACAATGACGAAAGGGCGAGAAGTTAGTTGGGCCCCCCCTCTGCTATGATCCTCAGCGATGGCTTCTTGGAGAGGCCATCTCCTGGCTGAGTTCCAGGAGAGGATGTGAGATCCACAATGCCGTCTGGACTGGAGGAGGAAACACGCGGCGTCCTCAGTGAGATTCCTCCTGAAGAACAGAGCGAAGTTCGTGTCACTCTTCCATCCACAGCTTGGAAGGCCCTATAACTTCTCCTCCAGATAAAAACTCTTCTGAGAGTGGAAGGGGCCTCTCGGCAATCGTGCGGGGACAGAAACTTCCGCAACAGCCCCGAGGACACAAGCGCAGAAGCTCGCCATGATTATGTGGACTTGACATTTTTTTCAACACTTGAGGAACCCAAGGAAATCGTGAAATCTCTCTTGATTCCATTTGCCCTGCTTTTCAGAATCCCTATAACAGGGACACCTTTTTCTTTTCTTTTCTTTTTTGGCAGTGAGATGCCCAGTGTCCCCAGACTCCAGCCTTTAGGAAATCTTCATATGGAGCCCAAGTCAGACTCAGTTTCAAGGATCTATTAACAGATACAAGATTAAATTCATGTAGGATTTTTTTATGGTATTTAAGTCTAAAGCAATGCTGATCCTTATAGTAAAATGCAGAGTATAAGACATTTAAAGTTATTATATAATGCATGTATTATGTTACATGCATATATATACATATTATACATATATACAATACATATAGATGTTATATATATTATATAATGCAGATATTATATTACATGCATATATATACATATTATATACATAATACATATACATGTTATATACACTATATAATACATATGTTAGATCACATACATATATAATACATATATTAATAAGTGTTATAATCTACTTGCTTACTGAAAATTAGAATGAGCAGGCGTAAAGGTAAATATTAAAGTCTGATTTACTCTCTCTCCATCCCCACTCCCCAGAGGTAACAATCTCTAACACTTGTGTATACCTTCCAGGTAATTTTTGCACACATGCGAATACTAACAGACATAATGTGATGTTGCCATATGTGAATAAACACACGGAAGCATGTTCCGGTACTTGTCTGTCCCCCTCGAGGATTTGAGTGGTTTTGCACATTTGTATCTTCATCTGGATTTATGTCTGTATCTCATACCTCATCTCACTGACAGCTGTGTAGCAACGAAAACTTTCCGAGTATCTCTGAGACTTCCCCACCACTGTACTGAGAGCTAGAGAAGGAGTGAGCGAAATTAAAGCACACATTGACGAAAAATTTAAAAATTATGTTCCTATCATTAAATTCACATTAAAAATTTTTTTAACGTTTGTTTATTTTTGAGAGAGACAGAGTGCGAGCAGGGGAGGGGCAGAGAGAGAGGGACACACAGAATCTGAAACAGGCTCCAGGCTCTGAGCCGTCAGCATGGAGCCTGATGCGGGGCTCAAACCCACAAACTGTGAGATCATGACCTGAGCTGAAGTTGGACGCTTAACCGACTGAGCCACCCAGGCACCCCAAATTTGCATTTCTAAACCAACAGGATCATAAGCAAAGAATAGAGGGAAGTATTAGTAAGGCAGCAGACTCTGGGACGGACACATCCTCGACAGGTGGCCTTAGCTCATTTCCTCCAGCGAACTGAGGACTCAGTTCTGCTGTCTGAAGTCAGAGTTCCTGCCTCACTGTGATGCTTTGTTCACAGGCCGCGCGGCTCGGGGCCCAGCAACTTGCCGGGAAGGTCACGTTTATCCTTTACATCAGAGAGCCACCATCGCATCTGTTGGTGAGGTGGGAGTGGAGGGGACCAGAAGGTAAACTGTCAACTCACAGAGTCATTTTCCATTGGCGCACCTCGGACTCTTTGGGGTCCAACGGTCACAGTCAGCTTCCTCTACGAACACGGCAGAGGCCTTGCGGTCACTACGGTGCGTTTCTGTCACACTCACGCTGTCACACCGGGAAGGCATTGTTATGCCCATTTTATAGACGGGGAGCCTGAAGTTCAAGAGGATAAGATGTACATTCCCAGGATGATTTAACCAATGACTTTATTTAGTAGAGACTTGAACCCAGGCTTGTCTGGCTCCAAATTCCATGCTACCGACATCTCTTTATCCTGATTCTGGGAGATCTTAAAAGGCAAGAGACATGTTCTTTTGAAATGTGTCTGGTCGCTTGCTAGCACCTACCTACATGGTTTCGGGAGGTGGTCTGAATAATTTTAGGTGTTTCGGATGAAAAGGCCATCTCCATGGCAACGAGGAGAAATGAGAGTGAAAAAGGACTATGGCAGGGATTGTAACCGAATCGTCCTAAAAATAGCAATCTGGGTGGAAGGTAGTGTAAATAAAGATCAACGAAATGACCAAAATTATCAAGGAATGCACTTTGTTAAAGTCGTTTAAATCTAGTATTTGCTTTTTAAATTTTGGCCTTTGTTTTTGAAATGCCAATACAGGGGCACCTGGGTGGCTCAGTCGGTTGGGCGGCTGACTTCGGCTCAGGTCATGATCTCGCGGTCCGTGAGTTCGAGCCCCGCGTCGGGCTCTGTGCTGACAGCTCAGAGCCTGGAGCCTGCTTCCGATTCTGTGTCTCCCCCTCTCTGACCCTCCCCTGTTCATGCTCTGTCTCTCTCTGTCTCAAAAATAAATAAACGTTAAAAAAAAAAAATTAAAAAAAAAATCTTTCTTCTTAAAAAAAAAAAAAAAAAAAAAAAAAGAAATGCCGATACAGACAGAAGAAAGATCACATTACAGAGATACCTAAGTATCGGTGACTATTTCCAACTCCGTATTGGCAATCTCCATTCTGTAAATAGCTTCAAGCAGGTAGTAAAGTGATTATAAATCATTGAAATCGCCCATAACCCTGCATTCACCGACTTCCTGAATTTTTGTGTTTCAGGAACGAAGAGCTGAGACACCAATCATGAAGGGGGTAAACGCGAGCGCCCCCTGGGAGTTCACCCTCTTAGGTTTCTCAGATCGACCGCGGCTGGAGCTCCCACTCTTTGTGGTCTTCTTCATTTCTTACGTGGCCACTATCTTTGGGAATCTGACCATTATTCTAGTGTCACGCCTGGACCCCAAACTCCACACCCCAATGTACTTTTTTCTTACCAATCTGTCACTCCTGGACCTTTGCTACACCACAAGTACAGTTCCACAAATGCTGGTCAATTTATGCAGCACCAGGAAGGTAATTAGTTATGGCAGCTGTGTGGCCCAGCTTTTCATGTTTCTAGCTTTGGGGGCCACTGAATGTGTTCTCCTGGCCGTCATGTCCTTGGATAGGTTTGTCGCTATTTGTCGGCCTCTCCGTTACTCAGTCGTCATGCATCAGAGGCTGTGCCTCCAGCTGGCGGCCGCGTCCTGGATTACGGGTTTCAGCAACTCAGTGTGGTTGTCCGCCTTGACCCTTCAGCTGCCGCTCTGTGGCCGTAAAGAAGTGGATCACTTCCTCTGTGAAGTCCCTGCTCTGCTCAAGTTGTCCTGTGTAGACACGACGGCAAACGAGGCTGAACTATTCTTTGTGAGCGTGCTGTTCCATGTAATACCCCTGACCCTCATCCTTGTATCGTATGCTTTTATTGCCCGAGCGGTGTTGAGAATCCAGTCGGCCGAAGGCCGGAGAAAGGCATTTGGGACATGTGGCTCCCATCTAATTGTGGTGTCACTCTTCTATGGCACTGCTATCTCCGTGTACCTGCAACCACCATCCCCCAACTCCAAGGACCGGGGCAAGATGGTGTCCCTCTTCTATGGGATCATCGCACCCATGTTGAACCCCCTTATATACACACTTAAGAATAAAGAGGTAAAGGAGGCCTTTAAAAGGTTAGTTGCAAGAGCCGCCTTAATCAAGAAATGAATGGGGCGCCTGCGTGGCTCAGTCAGTTGAGCGTCCGACTTTGGCTCAGGTCATGATCTCGCAGTCTGTGAGTTCGAGCCCCGTGTCGGGCTCTGTGCTGATGGCTCAGAGCCTGGAGCCTGCTTCCGATTCTGTGTCCCCATCTCTCTCTGCCCCTCCCCCACCCATGCTCTGTCTCTCTCTGTCTCAGAAATAAATAAACATTAAGAAAAAATTTAAAAAAAAGAAATGAAGGATATGCAAATGATAAGCTTTTAAGCACTTAATGTTTACTTGGCTTACTAACTTCTCAGGCTGCCCTCTTTTCATCATTCCTACAGAGAATGTTCTGTTGGCCAAACACACTCATTGAATCAGTACCCAGAGCTCGTCTTCCAGTTGACCAGAAACTGTGTAACTTCAACATCTTCAAGCTTTACCCCAATGTTTGTGTAATTTGGTGAACTTAGACCTTTCTGAGAATGCGATAAAAGCCAGAAATCCTTGCTGTGGTAATATCACAAGTACACACACAAGTATTTTTGCACATAGTTAAAGGAGATTTAATGAAACCATGAAAAACAACCACTTTAAAGTTGGATCTGAGGTTAACAACCCCAGCTTTAATTTTCAATACCACTCCTGCATGAGCAGGCTAATAGATATCACAGTAATTTTTCTTCTAGAATTGCACCTGGATTTCCATCTCTTGCCACGGTTGTGTACTCATGTTTTCCTCCTAAATGAAAGCGTCCATTTTAATTCCTTTATAGATCAAATCCTAGGTTTTAGAAGGCCTACCTAATTTCCACAGTTCTCCCAATTATCAATATTATTATCATCTCTTAACCCCCAAACACTTACAGCCTAGATTTTAAACTAGTGTGCCCTGTCATGATTTCTAATGATTTCTCGTTTCATACATTTTGCTTGCACGACAGACATCTCATTGCATGTTGGTCTCCTTGAGAGGACACAGCCTGGATATATATTTTGTAATGTTTCCTTTAGAAGTCGTCAAACTTCTAGGGAAGTAGCATGTGCTTTATCACCGGGGTGTTTGGGTTGAGTGATTCATTCACGTTATAGTTATTTAATTGTGTTGCTTTTCCCCCCTTGTTTTCTCCTACCAAACTGTACGTATAGGAAATGAAATAACTAAAAAAATACATCTGCCCTGTTTCCTCTTAAAATCTGCAGGAACACCATGTATTTTTGCCATAACATAATGCTCACCGCTAAGAGAAATAAATCTGATTTGCCAAGTTCCAATTCCAGTTCTTTCGTATTAGATGTGAAAAGAGTAAATGGGGGGGGGGGCGCTTGGGTGGCTCAGTCGGTTAAGCATCCGACTCTTGATTTTGGCTCGGGTCATGATCTTGTGGCTCATGAGTTTTGAGTCCCGCATCCGACTCTGCACTGGTGGCATGGAGCCTGCTTGGGATTCTCTTTCTCTCTTCCTTGCTCTCTGCCCCTCCCCTGCTCGCGTTCTCTCTCTCTCTCTCTCTCTCTCTCTCTCTCTCTGTCCTTCTCTCTAAATAAATAGACTTAGACAAAAAAAGAGTAAATGGAAGCAAAACACTAATAGAGTATATTGGAAACAAAATACTATCATCACTGAAAATAAAATAAATTGCTAAAGGACCTAATAAATGATATATTAAATATCTAGAAGCAAATGTGTGTTTTAAAGCCAATGTTAGTGAAACTTGGTAAATTATGAGGACATAGAAAAGAAATCAAATTGAGGTCTTTCATCCATTTTGAGTTTATTTTTGTGAATGGTGTAAGAAAGTGGTCTAGTTTCTTTCTTCTGCAAGTTGCTGTCCAGTTTTCCAGCACCATTTCCTAAACAGACTGTCTTTTCTCTATTGGATGCTCTTTGCTGCTTTGTCAAAAATTAGTCGCCCATATGTTTGTGGGTCCAGGCAGGCAACAACCTCTTTGACCTCAGCTGCAGTAATTTCTTGCTCGACACATCTCCAAAGGCAAGGGAATTACAAGCAAAAATGAACTATTGGGACTTCATCAAGATTAAAAAGCTTCTGCACTGCAAGGGAAACAATCAACAAAACTAAAAAGCAACCGACAGAATGGGAAAATATATTTGCAAATGACATATCAGATAAAGGGTTAGTATCCAAAATCTATAAAGAACTTACCAAACTCAACACCCAAAAAACATCCAAAAACACCCAAAAAACAAATTGCCCAGTGAAGAAATGGGCAGAAGACATGAAGAGACACTTTTACAAAGAAGACACCCAGATCCTCATCAGGGAAATACAAGTCAAAGCCACACTGAGACACCACCTCACACCTGTCAGAGTGGCTCAAATGAACAAGTCAGGAGACTATAGATGCTGGCGAGGATGTGGAGAAATGGGAACCCTCTTGCACTGTTGGTGGGAATGCAAATTGGTGCAGCCACTCTGGAAAACAGTGTGGAGGTTCCTCAGAAAATTAAAAATAGAACTACTCTATCACCCAGCAATAGCACTAGTAGGAATTTACCCAAGGAGTAAATTGAGATACAGGAGTGCTGATGCATAGGGGCACGTGTACCCCAATGTTTATAGCAGCGTTTTCAACAACAGCCAAATTATGGAAAGAGCCTAAGTGTCCATCAACTGATGAATGGATAAAGAAATTGTGGTTTATATATACAATGGAATACTACTTGGCAATGAGAAAGAATGAAATCTGCCCATTTGTAGCAACGTGGGTAGAACTGGAGAGTATTATGCTAAGTGAAAGACGTCAGGCAGATAAAGACAGATACCATATGTTTTCACTCATATGTGGATCTTGAGAAACTTAACAGAAGACCATGGGGAGGGGAAGGGGAAAAAAATAGTTACAAACAGAGAGGGAGGGTGGCAAACCACAAGAGACTCTTAAATACAGAGGACAAACTGAGGGTGGATGGGGGGTGGGGGAGAGGGGAAAATGGGTGATGGGCATGGAGGAGGGCACTTGTTGGGATGAGCACCGGGTATTGTATGGAAGCCAATTTGACAATAAATTTATATTAAAAGAAATCAAAATTGAAATATGTTTAAATTTTTAAATGAAGGATTTAATACATTGATTCAATTAATTTTATACTGGTAGATTTGATTTTATACTGGTATATAATTTCATATTGGTATACAATTTTATACTGGTAGAAAATGATTTACAGATAAATTCTATTAGCTATTATCAGTTACCTTGTGACTATTAAAACATATATATAACCTTTTATATGTATTCATTTAGAATACAGATGCATTTAGAATAAGACATATCAGTCTAACTTTATGTCTTCTGTTTGCAATTCTGAGAAATTAATTTTTTTAATCCAAACCATTTTTAAGGAAAATATTTTGTTTTCTGTTTTCTTTTGTCTTCTTTTTTGAGTCTAGTTGACACACAATGGTACATTCGTTTCAGGTGTACAACTTAGTGATTTGACAAGTTTATCCATTATACTGTGTTCACCACAAGTATAGCTATCGTCTGTCCCGTTACATCCTTTTATAAGATCATGGACTGTATTCCTTATGTTCTGCTTTTTATTCCTGTGACTTATTCCGTAACTGGAGGCCACGACTCCCCCCCTCCTTCACCCATTTTGCCCATCTCCCACTCTCCTCCCCTCTGGCCGCCGTCAGCTTGTTCTCTGCACTTACAGTTCTCATTCTGCTTTTTCATTTGTTCCTTTTTTAGACTCCATTTGTGAGTGAGTGGACTTGTATGGTATTTGTCTTTCTCAAACTGATCCATTTCATCAAGCATAATACCCTCTGGGTCCATCCCTGTAGTCTCAAATGGCAAGACCTCATCCTTTTTTATGATTGTGTAATAATCCATTGTATTCATATGTATACACCACATCTTCCTTATCCATTCATCTATATAGATGGGCACTTAGGTTGCTTCCAGAATTTGGCTACTATAAATAACACTGCAACGAACATAGGGTGCATATATTTTTTTGAGTGAGAGTTTTCATTTCCCCTGGCTAAATACCCAAAAGTGGAATTATTGGATCAGATTATTTGTATTTTTGACTTTTTGAGGAACCTCCATCCTGTTTTCCAGAGTGGCTGCACCAGTTTGCATTCCCACCAACAGCACAAGAGGGTTTCCGTTTCCCACATCCTCGCCAGCATCTATAGTCTCCTGATTTGTTCATTTGAGCCACTCTGACTTGCGTGAGGTGGTATCTCACTGTGGTTTTGATTTGTATTTCCCTGATAAGAAGTGACGTGGAACATCTTTTCATGCGTCTGTTGGCCATCCGGATGTCTTCTTTGGAGAAGTGTCTCTTCAGGTCGTCTGCCCATTTTAAAATCAGATTTTGTTTTGTTTTGTTTTTTTGGTTTTGAGCTGTACGAGTTCTTTATGTGTTTTGGATATCAACTCTTTATCAGATATATCATTTGCAAATATTTCTCCCATTAATTAGATTGTCTTTTTGTTTTGTGGATGGTTTCCTTTGCTGTACAAAAGGTTTTTATTTTCATGTAGTCCCAATAGTTTATTTTTGCTGTTGTTTTCCTGCCTCAGGAGACATATCTAGAAAAATACTGCTGTGGTCGATTTCAGAGAAACTACTGTAATTGTCTCTTCTAGGATTTTTATGGTTTCAGGTCTCACGTTTAAGTCATTAATTCATTAAGTCATTAATTCATTTTGAGTTTTTGAATATGGTATTAGAAAGTGGTCCAGTTTCATTCTTTTACATGTAACTGTCCAGTTTCCCCAGCACCATTTATCGAAAAGACTGTTTCCCATCGTATGTTCTTGACTCCTTTGCCACAGATTAATTAACCGTATAAATGTGGGTTTATTTCTGGGGTGTCTATCCTTTTCTATTGATCTATGTATCTATTTTTGTGCCACTACCATACTGTTTTGATGACCACAGCTTTGTAGCATATCCTGAAATCTGGAATTGTAGTACCTTGAAATTTTCTCCTTTTTCGCAGGATTCTTTAGCTATTTGGGTCTTCTGTGGTTCCATACAAATTTTAGTATTGTGTCTAGTTTTGTGGAAAATACTGTTGGTATTCTGATAGGGATTCATTGAATCTGTAGATAGCTTTGGGTAGTATGGACGTTTTGACAATATTAATTCTTCCAATCCACAAGCAGGGACTATCTTCCCATTTGTTTGTGTCATCTTCAATTCCTTTCATCACTCTTTTATAGTTTTCAGAGATCTCCTTGGTTAAGCTTATTCCTTTGATGATATGTGGAGTGTTAAAGTCCCCTACTGTTATTGTATTACCATCACTTTCTCTATGTCTGTTCATATTTGCTTTATGTATTTAGGTGCTCCAGTGTTGGGTGTGTAGATAATTTACAATTGTTATATCCTCTTTCTTTCTTTCTTTCTTTCTTTTTTCGTTTACTTATTTTTGAAAGACAGAGGCAGAGCCTGAGCAGGGGAGGAGCAGAGAGAGAGAGACACACACAGGATCTGAAGCAGGCTCCAGGCTCTGAGCTGTCAGCACAGAGCCCGATGAGGGGCTCAAACTCACGAACCGTGAGATCATGACCTGAGCCGAAGTTGATGCTTAACCGACTGAGCCACCCAGGCATCCCGTGTTGTATCCTCTTTTTGGACTGATCCCTTTATCATTATGTAAGGCCCTTCTTTGTCTGTCATAGTCTTTGTTTTAGAGTCTATTTTGTCTGATGTAAGTATTGCTACCCTGGCTTTTTTTTTTTTTTTTTTTGCTTCCATTTGTATGGTGAATGTTTTTCCATCCCTTCACTTTCAGTCTGTAGGCATCTTTAGGTGTGAGGTGAGCCTTTCGTAGGAGGCATATAGATGAGTCTCTCTCTCTTTTTTTTTTAATCCATTCTGCCACTCCGTGTCTTTTGATTGGAACATTTAATACATTTATGCTTAATTATTGATAGGTATGTACTTCTTGCCATTTAAAATATTTGTTTTCTGGTTGTTTTTGTAGTTCTTTGTTCCTTTTTTCAGCCCTTGCTCTCTTTCTTATTACAGACAAGTATAGTGTTTTGTTTGGCTTTCTTTCTCTTTATTTTTTTGTGTGCATCTGTCATAGGTTTTGGGTTTGTCATTTATCATGACGTTCATATACAACATCCTAAGTAAATAGTAGTCCGTATTGATTTGATGGTCATTTAAATTCAAACACATTCTAAAAGAAAAAAAAAAAAAAACAGAAAAAGAAAACATCTTGAACCAGAACTGAACCAGGAAGTGTATTTTAGATGTTGTTTTCTGACATTGTGGCAATATATGCATCACACAAAATTTGAGTGTACCCTTCGGTGGCGTGAAATGCAGTCAAATTTTTGTGCAACCTTCACCACCATTTCTCTCCAGAATATTTCCATCTTCCCAACCTGAAACTCTCGGTTTGGTATTAAACAATAGCAAGCCCAGAGGAGAGACAGAGTGTGCTCAGTTCGTCCTCTTGAATAGAACCAATCATTTTCGTATGACTCAAATGGTTTCAAAAACCTATGATTCTTCCCAGCTTACGTGCAGAGAGATCAACATTCTAGTGATGATACTTATGTGTTTCATTCTCCGGGGCCAACAAAGATGTGTGGTCGGTTTTTCACAGTCTTCCCCCAGCCCACCAAAATACCCATTCTGCAATACGCCTACTTAGGGCTGTGCTCTATTTGTCCCGGAGCGATCAGCTGCAGATTACTTTATGCCAAACAACCATTGAGAGATATTGTCTTGTAAGCAGAAATTACTTTAGAATGCTTCATTATGAATTAGGCTCAATAAAAGAACTAAATGTATTCTCCGTGTTCATTGTCAGCTCCATGAAGCCAGGCGTTTATGTTCTAACAACTGTATCTGTTTCTCATAACAGTACCCGAAAGCCTTTTCCTTCAATAATTATTATTTTTTTTTAATTTAATGGCTGTAAGAATGAGCGAAGTACGCAGGCTTAAGGGCATGGAACTCTATGTAAATGGTGGAGCTGGTAATGATGTTGATGATTTGATGGCAGCCATGATGGAAAAGCCAATTGATAAAGAAGATTATATACATAGATATCTTCCGTCCAGGTTTCTTTTTCTTAATTTCACACCTGTAGATATTTCTCCTTCTTTTTGTATTGAGGTATCATTGACTCAGGTGTATGTTTCAGGTGTTCACCGTATTGATTTGCCATTTGTATCCAGTGCAAAGTGATCAGCACGATAAATCTAGTGAACAGGTGTCATCACACAAAGTCACAAATGCTTTTTTCTTAGGATAAGAACTTTTGAGATCTTTTCTCTCGGAGAACTTGCAAGTATGCAATACAGTAGTATTCACTTCAGTCACCATGTTGTACATTAGGCCCCCCGGACTTATTTATCTTGTAACTAGAAGCTTTTACCTTTGACTCCCTTCATTCATTTCACCTGCACCCCCCAACTCCCCCCCACCCCAACCAATCTGTTCTCTGTACCCATGAGCTCAGTGTTTTCCTTTTAAAATATTCCTACTTTGGGGCGCCTGGGTGGCTCAGTCGGTTAAACGTCCGACTTTGGCTCAGGTCATGATCTCACGGTCTGTGGGTTCAAGCCCCGCATCGGTCTCTGTGCTGACAGCTCAGAGCCTGGAGCCTGTTTCAGATTCTGTGTCTCCCTCTCTCTCTGACCCTCCCCCGTTCATGCTCTGTCTCTCTCTGTCTCAAACATACGTAAATGTTTAAAAAAAATTAAAATAAAACATTCCTACTTTTCAACTTTTGATGAACTTCAGAATATTAGACTCTACTTGTATACACTAAAAGCCCTCACATTAAGAGTTTACTTGCACATCTACTTATGTTTGTTTTTTCAATTTATTTAGCAAATATTGATTGGGTTACCACCAAACCCCCCATGGACTGTTATAGAATTTGAGATACAGGAGTAAACAAAATAGACAAAAATCTCTGCCTTTGCAGGGCTTGCATTCTATCAAAGACTACATAAAATAAACATTAGACCTAATAACTCTAAAAGTATATAAGAAGGTGATCCTAATACACAAAAGAATTTATAGTGAATTTAAGAGAATTTGGGAATGCCGAGGGGGAGCGTCAACATTAAATGGCAGGTTCAGGGGAAGCCTCGTTTAGGAGGTGAGATTTGAGCAAAGGTCTGGAGGGGTGCCTGCCTTAGCCGAGAGCACATCTGAGGGCCGAGTGCTAGTCTGAGGGCATAGGCAGAGCAATCGCCGAGAGACCAGCATAGACACGTAGCTCTTTGAGGAACAAGACGGGCCCGGGCAGCTGGAGCGGAGGCAGGGAGGCTGTGCCCCTCAAGGTGGTCCGTGTTGTGCTGTGATAAGGCAAAGTCACGGTGACTTAAACAGCAAAGTTTACCTGTCCTTCGTACGAGGCAGCCCGTGAAGGTCCCTCTGGGAGCTGTTTCCCAGTCACTTGGGGACAAAACAGAGCAGACGTTTCAGGCCGCTGTGCATTCGTGATCATCACGGCAGCGGGGACCTGTTCCCTGGGTCCTAGAGCTTCTTCCTGGAAGAGACAGATGATATTTTTTCACATCTTTGAGACCAAATGGGCCGACATGGTCACATCTTAATTTAAGGGAACAGGGACATGCAATCCTAGCACATACACAGAAGGGATGAGATACGGAGACGTTTGATGAACAGCACTTCCAGGGACTGTGGTCCACTCGTGTCGTCACCAGCCACTATTTTTTTCCTTCCTGCACACATGCAAAAACGCGCTCGACCCCCCTGAGAAAGAGGCAGCTTCGGAGTGACTGCCTCTGCCGGCCGCCACTCGAAAGCGTAGGAACTGCGTGTGGTACGGACTCGTGTGTCTTAGGTCCTCGTGATCTAGAGAAATAGTCAGCTATAGACAGTGTGCGAGGCGAGAGAGGACCCTGGGTCAGGCGGGATAAGGGTTAACACCCACCGCCACAGCTGGGAAACCGGAGGCAATCTGGAACACGACGAAAGCTGCTTCTGTGCAGGGAGGGGGTCAAACGCCAGACTAGAGCGGGTTCAACCAAGAGTGAGAGACATAGAGCTTCTTGCTGAGAAATTTATCTGCGAAGAGGCACCATTTCAAATTATATAAAAATGAACCTGGTGGGGAGAGGGGTTGGCAAAGTTCTTTTCTTTTTTTCTTTTTTGTTTTTGTTTTTTTTTAAGATGTCAGACTTCATGGTGTATTTGTGTCCCCCTGGGAACGAGGTCGTAAAACGTGAGCGCCTGATAACACGGAAGGATGGGCACATTTCCAGAGACGAGGCAGAATGGACCAGAGCGGGGTAACGGAGGGGCTGGCTCTGCTCTGAGGCAGGGGTTCCTCTGTGAAAACGGGCAGGAGGGCAGCGGGGACTTTCAGGGGCGCGACGTGGGCAGGTGGCAGAGGCCGTCGCTGAAGAGGAGTCTGGAAAGTTCCGTTTGCCTCTCTTCTTGGGCAGACTCGTTGCACCGCTCGTGCGCTGACGATGACGGTCAGCCGGGAGGTGCCGGCGGCTTAAGGAGCTGGACGACGTGCCCCTGGGAAGGTGCAGGGCTGAGGAAGTATGGGAAGCCCTGGGGTTTACGTGAGGTCTGTGGCTGCGGCTGGGAAACGAAGTCGTCTTCTGCGGTCCTGCTCGGCTGCATTAGGAGCGTGTGTGGTTGACAGAGACTTGAACTTCACCAAAGTTGTGATAGTGCAAATTTGGGTGAAGGAGGAAAGCGGATAGGAAGGAAGAGAAACATGGTAGACCCAATGGGTTGGAGGGGTTGAAGGGTAGTTGGAATCAGAGTTCAAGATGAAGTCAGCTGGAAAACTAAGAGGAGGTGTTTGTGAGAGAGAGTTTGAAACTGAGACGACAGAGAGCATTCAGTTGGTCAGAATGGAATTTCAAGCAGCCTTTGTCTCACCGTTTGCGTGCAGTAAATAATCCTGTCAGTTTATCGTCTTCAATATCTCCGTATTTCTCGAATTTGTTTTTACTTCCTACTTCTATCACTCACCTGTGTTACTACAACAGTTTCTTAATTTTTCTTTTGGCTTCTAACCTTGTTCCCCTCAAATTTATTCCCATATCAGTGGGAATGCTCGTCCTAAAACATGTTTGTTAATGGCATACTTTATTTTGTTAAGATTTTATCTCTATCTATCTATCTACCTATCTATCTAGTTTAAAGTTTATTTATTTACTTTTGAGACAGAGAGCATTGATGTGAGCAGGGAAGGCACAGAGAGAGAGGGAGAGAGAATCCCAGGCAGGCTCCGTGCTGTCAGCGCAGAGCCCGATGTGGGGCTCGATCCCATGAACCATGAGATCATGACTTGAGCTGAAACCAAGAGTCTGACTCTTAACCAACTGAGCCATCCAGGTGCCCCTATTTATTTATTTTTAAGTGTCTTTTTTTGAAAATTTTATTTAAATTCCAGTTAGTCAACATACAGTGTAATGTTAGTTTCAGGTGTACAATATAGTGATTCAGTGATTCCATACATCACCCTGTGCTCATCACCACCTACTGAACCAATACCCCTCCCTTCCCCTCTGGTGACCACCAGTTTGTTCTCTATAGTTAAGAGTCTATTTCTTGGTTTGCCCTCTTTTTTTTCCCTACGCTCATTTGTTTCGTTTTTTAAATTCCACATATGAGTGAAATCATATGGTATTTGTCTTTTCTCTGACTGATACATTTCCCTTGCGTAATACTCTCTAGATCCATCCATATTGTTGCAAATGGCAAGATTTCGTTCTTTGTATGGCCGAGTAATATTCCATTGTACCTATGTGTATATATACACACCATGTTTCCTTTATATATTAATGGCATCCTTTAGTTAAAACTGTGGCACTGTCTCACTCCTGCCCCAAACCCTCATGGCCATTATTGCAAAACTTTCTTTACTTTCATTTAATGTAATGGGAGATTCATCCATTTTGATTCATTGTCTGTACTGCAGTGTATTCCTTTGTATAAATGGTCCACAATGTATTAATCTCCAACTGACATCGATTTAAGTGCTTTCCAATTTTCTGCTACTACAAATAAAGCTGTTATCAACATAGTTGTTTCTATCTCTTGGGCATATGTGCAAGTTTTTCTATAGGTGTGGAATTTCCGGGACGTTGTTATATACGAATCTTCAATTTTACTATATAATCACCTGGTTCCACTTATTATTTTTATTATTTAACTACATGTACATAGTTGTCAGTAAACTGAGAAATAGTTACGGTAAATGGAGATGCATGAAGAAGACATAAGATAGAGATGTCACTATTTTGAATCTACTCTATTGAAAATTACCTGTGCTTTTTTTGTTGTTGCAAAATGTTCCTTGGAAAAGCAGCAAGCCTTCAACATGTCATATTTACTATCACTTTATAGATTAACTGATATATACTTACATATTATTGGGTTACTAGTATGTGCTAACACTTGGTAGGCATTGGGAATGCAGCATCTAATACACTACTTAAAAGGAGGAGAAATACAGAGTGGGGAAAATAATGAATTATTATTGCATTCCCAATAGAATCAATAAACCAATGTTTGCCTTTTTTCAATGTTTTGAATACAATAGTAATTTTGACACAATGTTGTAACTTCCTCATTCTTATCTTCCTCTGGATTGAGAGATCCTTAAGGGCAGATGCATAAAATTTATTTACATACCACGAATCTTTCACAAGGCCTGCAAGTGTGTTTGATAAATAAAAGCTTATTGCGTTCCCAGAGTAATTCTGCACTGGAAGTTTTTATGGGAATTATTGCCAAGGAGAACGTACAGAACAATAACAAAAAAGTCGCTGATAGAGAATGGCTCTCCTAGAGACCCCCCCCCCACCCGATTCCCTGCTCAGCAAAATGCCACCCACAAGTGACGACATGCTTATGCCAGTTACGCTGGAAGAGTGGAGATTTGGTGTTTTGTTTGAAAGTTCAGGTGTGAATAACATTGTTGAGCAGATCTCCAGGGTTCCTGAGGAGCGACTGCAGAGCTGAGGGAACCCCACGGGGAACCCCACAGGGAACCCCACAGCTCTCACTGCAGAGCTGAGGGAGCCCCACGGTGACGGGCTGACGAGAGTTCATGAGTTCACTCTCCGCAGCCGTCAGTTCTTAATTGAATGTTTCTCCTCCAAGGCAGACAACCCTCGAGACTGCTCCGCGTCGTGAATTATAATGAAACTCATTGGAAACTTTTTAATGGCTACGGCAATCAGTGGTACTCTCCCAGATCCCTGTGGACGCAGAGAAGCCAAGGTCGTTGTCACCAGAGCCCTCGTCTAAGCTGCCTTGTAATGAGCTCTCCAGGGTCTTGTACTTCCTTCCAACTTTTATAAAAAACTGCAGAAGTTGAAAATTGCTCTCCCGCCTGTTCTAGTTTTAAATGTTGCTCATTGACCTCATCATCCAGAATCCCTTAAGATTCTCCAGAGGGAATCCCATGAGGAAATGGAGCCATATTTCAATTTTACCAGCAAGCAGAAATGGCCTAGGAAAAACTGCTTTTTTCAACAGATCCGAACATTTCTCATTCTCTGGTTTTTTTTCAGCCTATAACTTCATCTTTCTCTGTCATCTCCTTTAGAACACAACTTGCAGGGTGGCTAAGTCACGTGTCTGGTGAAATAATAGGCGGTTGTATTTTCTTTTCACTTAAAAGACGAGAAAAAGAGAAAAAAATAAACCCCAAAGACTCAAAACCTTGCATTTTCTTCTTAGTTATGTGATTCATTCGTTTTATGTTCACACTGTAAATCATTCAAAGGTGGAAAACAAGGTATTATTATCTCTCGTTTCTTCTATATTTACTCTTCCATACTTATTCACACCACCATCTTGAAAAAAAGAAGAAAATCGAGCCAATTTGTTTTCTTTTTTAAACTAGTAGTTTGTACAAAAATACTTATGGTCACACCATATTTACAGGTTCCATCTGAGCCCAGAGAATCAGAGTGAGGTTTAATTGAGAGGGATCAGGTGCATAGCTAGTGGAAACCGCTCATTTCGTCAACTGAGCTATGACTTGGTCTCGGTGCTATAAGTCGAAATTTTTCCTGCTGTGATTTTGAGAAGTACTTGTTTTCTCTACTTAAATGTCAATCTGTGAACGAGGCAAAATAATTTATTTCCTACCAAATTCCTGGGTGGTGTGAGGAAATAATGAATGTAATTATACACCTACGTCAACGTGGGTCAGAAGACCAAGCATCTGGAGAGCTCTGGGGCAGTGTGATCCTGTGTCACAGAGATGGAGTCACGGGCTGGGCGCCTGGGGGGGCTCAGTCGGGTGGGCTTCTGACTTCTGCTCAGGTCACGATCTCCCGGTTGGTGAGTTCAAGCCCTGCATCAGGCTCTGTGCTGTCATCACAGGGCCCACTTGGGATCCTCTGTCTCCCTCTCTCTCCGCCCCTTCCCCGCTTGCCCATGCACATGCATGCACACTCTCTCTGTCAAAATAAACATTTTTAAAAAAAGCTGGATCATGGGCTCTATAGAATCCGCATGCAGCCACTCGCATTGATGTCCGTGCCTTGGCAATGAGATGCAAAGATCTGCGCTCTTTGTGAGCTAGAGATTGTGCTGGGGTCAAACCTAAATGTTAAACTCAAAGCAAATTATTTGTATTCCCTTCCAAAGTTTTATTTCTGTTAAATGTTTCAAGCAACATAATCATGGTTATATGTTACATTTTTATATGGTTAAACGTATATTTTTTTTTAATTTGGAAAAATGGAAACAAAATCTTTCTCCTCCAAACACCCATTATCTTTGCATATTTATGTAAACATGGAAAATAAAAATTATATTTAATTTTATTAATTTCAACATGTTTTAAAATAGAAATTACGTTTAATATAATTTTAATATGTACGATACACTTAATAGATATATTTAATATATAATATACTTAAAATATGCTTTCTATATTTCATTTTTGTTTCCATATCAATTTCATATCAATTTTTTTCGTTTAATTTTTTGAATGTTTTATTTATTTTTGAGAGAGACAGAGTCAGAATGCGAGCGGGGAGGGCGCAGAGAGAGAGGGAGGCACAGAATCCGAAGCAGGCTCCAGGCTCTGAGCTGTCAGCACACAGCCTGATGCGGGGCTCGAACCCACGAGCTGTGAGATCATGACCTGAGCCAAAATCGGCTGCCTAACCAGCTGAGCCACCCAGGTGCTCCTCAATTCTTTACAAACACCAATATCAATATACATTACATTGTGCTTTTTATGTTATTTATCTTACAACTGTGTAAACATTTATTATTCAGTTAATGGACATTTAGTCTGTTTCCTTTTTTAGCCACAATGTAACTGTGATATCCATATAGGTATATAGATATAAAGATACATATATATCTTTACACACCTATGGAAGCAATCCTAATAATAAATTCAAGGAATTGGAATTAGTGGGTCAAAGATTTGTGCATTTGCCAAATTTAAATTTGGTACAACCATCCTCCAAAATTGTAAACGTGATTGACATTCCCACAGGCAGTGTATGAGTGCCATTCTCTCATATCCTCACGGATTGGATATTACCAAACTGAAAAGATCGCAGTGTTTTAATTTGTATTTATTTAATTATAAATAATTATAAATCATAAATGAGGTTGAAAAAGTTTTATGTATTTTGGGATCTTATGAATTACTATTTCACTACATTTCATCTTGTTATCCACTGCCCATTTATTTGTTTGATTATAATGTAAAGAACACCAATCGATCAAATTCCAAGTATTTGCTTTATGTTTACTATATTCTAGAAACTTCGCCAACCTAAGTGAAAATAAAAGTTAAAAATCAAGTTACAAAGAGAAACTTTATTTACTCTTTTGCATTACCCTTTTGAAAATTATATTAAAATGGAAAGAAATTTGACTTTAAGATTGTTTCCTTAGAAAACAGACTAAATCTCACTTCAAGGACAAAGAGGTGCTTGGAAGATGTTCCTATTTGTGCTATATTGCCAAACTTGGACTTTTTGTCCCACCAAACACCAGAAATAGTTAACCGCCCCCCACCCCCGCCACACACCTCAAAATTTGAGACTATGGCCCCAGGTGGAAACCAAGAATCTAAGAGTGCTGATGCCCAATCATCTTGGTGTTATTCCAAGATTTCCCCGAAGAATTTGCACCTCTAGTTTCTTCTGTAGCCCTGCTAATTACCCAAAGGAGTACACAGTCCCTGCAATCTCAACAAGGAAACATGCTGTCAACCTCTAGGTACCATTTTGATGCTAAGAAATTAGTCCTCCATTTATTCTATGTGCATCTATAAGAGCTTCCACGCCTGCACTGGTTATCTTCTGGGGTCAGCAGGAAGTCTTTGCCTCACCTTGGGGTTTGGGTTGACGGCTCCTAGAAGGCTCCTGAAGGCTGGTTATTCGGCCCAAATGGCGGAAGACAGGGGAGGAACAGCTAACCCTATTTTCCATGACAGTTGCCTTTTTTCTCTATAATTTAACTGCCCTACAGCAATTACTCTGTTTTACTTTTCCTCTGAGGTAGCGGCACACCATTACTCTATCACGTTAGTCAAATTATTAGAGAAATCACACAGCTTTTACAACTCTTATCTTCAGGAAGAAACTAGAATCTAATGCACACACGTCAGCTCAGGGCTTGTATGCCGTACCCTTTCTGGACAAGCTGAGATCTTTGTAACTACTTCTGTATGATTTCTGGTGCATTAGTCTCACATCACCCTATCGTTATTTTCTACTTACGTTAACTGCACAATCTCCCACAAAATCCCAGGTAACAAATCCCAACGTGAGGAAAAAACATTACTATGTGTTATCCCTAAATCCTTTGGGAAAGTTGAAGTCAGGTAAGCATAAATGATTAGAGAAAATTAAGAAAACTTTCTTTCTTTCACTTTGGTATATTATATTTTGCTGTGGAAAATAAATTTACTGTAAGAACTTTGAAGCTGAGAAGTTATCAGCAAAGATACGGTTTTCTAATTTGAAAATTAAAATATTTGTGACAACTTGTGTTCTACTCTGCCTTCATTTGTCCCACCTGGCTAGTTGAACATATTATCATAATCGAAGCAGCCCTTGATCCTCTAGATCACACAGCAGAGTAGATATTTTATAATGGCCATTTAATAATTGTAGTCATTATTTTGGCTTCGGTTCTCACAGAATCAACATGACAGACGGTCTGAGGTACTTTTCCTTCTGTACCTGCTTTTCTGCTGTTGTCACACTTTTCTCCCTTTCTTTGTTAGGGTCGTTATTATCCTGGCATCCTCGATTCCAATTATACACCTGTCTTTTTATGAAGCCAGCTCTCTTTATTCTTTTGAGCCTTATGAGGGTCAATCTTTTTCCATCTACTTTTTAAATCACTCTCTTTACCACAGTCTCTGTCCTTCTCTCTCCCTTCTTCCCTATGGCCATGCACCTCTCTTCCACAAGCTAATTATGCTGTTTCCATGTTTCTGAAAGACGACCAGAAGACCAATGTGCCCAAAGTTGCCATTTTATTAGTGGACGTGATATCTCCCTTGATCCTCGCAATTCTACACTACAGAAGTCTTTTTCTTTCAGAGAAACGAATGAAAGAGATTTGACTTGACAGCATTTCACAGGAATCAGTAAATATTTGGCAGATTCAATTATAACCTAAATAAAAAAGTGACATTGACCCCATGAAGTAATTGTACGCTTATTCCCTCTTAATAAGGATCTAATCTCCAGGTCATGTTAGTTTCTCTTTACCTTGTGTTTTTCCAATCATATCTTGGATACTGAACTCAGCCCTGGCTGTCACATTTCCAGAAGGTCATTGCCAACATTGAGGGTACGTGGAAGATGGTTGCAAGGTGATAACAGACTTGATAACCTTGTTACAGGGAGAATCATTAAGGGAAATTGAATGTCTTGACCTAAAGAAAATTTAGTTTAGTTCAAAACATTTAAATGGCTGTCATATGAAGAGAGATTAGATACGAAGTATATTCAATGAAGTTGAAATTCTTTTTCTCATGAATTAGGAAGAAAATTCCTCCTTAATAAATGGATGATGATTAGAAGCTGGAATTTTCCAACAATGAAATAATTTGCATTACGTGTCTGAACAAATGATGAATGGCTTCTATAGCCGGGCCGAAGCTATTCTGATATTGGACTTGGTGGCTTATCTGTTCCTTAAAGGTCCCGACATTCAGGGGCTTTAGAAAATATCGATTCGGTGTTTGTTTTATTCTTACAGGTATACAGATGATGTGAAAGGAAGACCATGGAAAAATCCAATGACAGCTCAGAGTATGGTTTTATCTTAGTGGGCTTTTCTGATCGTCCGAGGCTGGAGCTGGTACTCTTCATGGTCAATTTCACTCTGTATTCAGTGGCTGTGTTGGGAAACTCAACCATAATCCTTGTGTGTATTTTAGACCCTCGACTTCATACCCCAATGTACTTCTTTCTGGCCAATCTCTCCTTTCTAGATCTCTGCTTCAGTACGAGCTGTATCCCGCAGATGCTGGTGAATCTCTGGGGCCCTGACAAGACCATCAGCTACGCTAGCTGTGCGGTCCAGCTCTTCTCCTTCCTCTGTGTGGGGAGCGTGGAGTGCATCCTCCTGGCCGTGATGGCCTATGACCGCTTCGCCGCGGTCTGCAGGCCTCTGCACTATCTGGTCATTGTGCACCCCCAGCTGTGTTTGCGACTGGTGGCCGTGGCCTGGGGGAGCGGACTGGTCAATGCCATCGTCATGTCCCCGCTCGTAATGACTCTGTCCAGATGTGGCCGGCGCAGGGTCAACCACTTCCTCTGTGAAATGCCAGCACTGATCAAGATGGCTTGTGTGGACGCCCGCGCGGTGGAAATGCTGGCCTTCACCTTCGCCATCCTCATCGTCCTCCTGCCCCTCGCCCTCATTCTCGTGTCCTACGGCCACATCGCGGCAGCCGTGCTGAAGATCCAGTCGGCCGCCGGGCGCCGCAAGGCATTCAACACCTGCAGCTCCCACCTGACCGTGGTCTCTCTGTTCTACGGGAGCATCATCTACATGTACATGCAGCCCGGGAACAGCGCTTCCCAAGACCAGGGCAAGTTTCTCACCCTCTTCTACAACCTGGTCACCCCCATGCTGAACCCACTCATATACACCTTAAGGAACAAGGAGGTAAAAGGAGCGCTGAAAAGGGTCTTGGGGAGGCAACCATGAGCAGGAGCGACCATGTGCTGAGTTACGAAGCCGTAGGTGAAACATTTCTTTCCAAACACTGCCATTTACTTTGTGCTTGCGATCAATTCAGCCCGTGCGTCACACACTTGGATTTTTAAAAATATGGGTAAATACTGGGGTGCCTGGGTGGCTCAGGCGGTTGAGTGTCCGACTCCAGCTCAGGTCATGATCTCACACTCCATGAGTTCGCGCCCCGCGTCGGGAACTGTGTCGACAGCTCAGACCCTGGAGCCTGCTTCGGATTCTGTGTCTCCCTCTCTCTCTGACCCTCCCCTGCTCATGCTCTGTCTCTCTCTGTCTCAAAAATAAATAAAAACATTAAAAAAATAAAAAAAAATGGTTAAATACCCTGAAGTGTCTCCAGAGTCAGTAGCAATCAACCAGAGCCACACATAGTATGCAGCTACCTTAGCAAAATAATGTTTAGTAGAAAGAATGAAGTCTTGGAAGAGAGGTGAAAAGATTTTATTCAATTAATGAAGGAATCAGGCAAACATAGTGACCAATTAAAAAAAAAAAGTCAAAAAGCACAAATTGGTAGGAAGAAGTGAAGGAGTGTCGGGGCACCTGGGTGGCTCGAGTCTTGATGTTGGCTCGGGTAGTGAGCTCACGGTCGTGAGGTTGTGAGATCGGGTCCTGTGTTGGGGTCCACGCCTAAGAGCCTGCTTAAGATTCTCTCTCCCTCTCCCTTTGCCCCTCCCCCATGTTCTCTCTCTCTAAAATAAATAAATAAATATATAAAAATAAAAGGGAAGCAATGTCGAAACGAATGTACAAATGGAGACAAAACATTGCTGTGGGGAGAGAAGCCAACTCAGCTTCTGCCTGACAGGACTGAATTCGCTTGTCACCAGCAAGGGTTACTTTGCACTGTTGTGAGTTCGCCGTAATTTACAACGTTGCGGAACACCGGCCACAGAATCAGAATCCAGTAAGCTCTAGAATCGGGACAATGCATAATTTTCTACGGAAGCATACGTTTTTCCCTACAAAATAAACCTTGTATCTTATTTACCTTGTAAAGCTAAGTATGCGGTCTCAAGCCTCCTATGAAAGCACGTAGGTGTTTTCATCCTGATTGTTTTCAGACGACAAAACTATGGTTTATAGATCCTGTGTGAATTAGCCCAGGTCACACGGGGGATACGTGGCATTCAGAAGCGGTGTGTATAAGTCTGAACCTCTGCTGTCGTCTACTGAATGACACTGCTTTTGCTACACAGTGTAGACTGTGTGTAAAGCACCCCCCCCCATCCCCGTGCTTGCACAGTCGCACCAGCATGCTGGATACCCCACACACCCTCCAAGAGAATCCTACCATTTCTCCCCCTTTCCCCATGCAAATCCCCCATCCAAATCTTCCCCATGCACCAGTGGTCAGCTCGAATTAGCATCACATTTGTACAGTTACCTGAGTTTCTTGGATTTAAGAATGCCCTGGCCCTTCTTTTAACCTTCTGCATTTTTACACCTGGAAATACAGTTTTTCTAGTTAATACTATTATATTTATATGTCTCCTATTAGGCTGTCAGTTCCCTGATTGTAAGGCTATTTTTTTAATCCTTCTTGACATCATTCCAAGTATCAGGTTGTTATTAAAATGCCTTGCAGATAGTAAGCGATCAGAAATAGCTTGGGATGATTTTTCATCTTAGCTGATTGATCACATCCCGAAATAATTCCTTCACTGTATTAAAAATTTTTTTTTTCGAGTTTTATTTATTTATTTTGAGAGAGAGAGCACGAGCAGGGGAGGGGCTCTGTCAGTGCAGAGTCTGATGCGGGGCTGAAACTCACGAACAGTGAGATCATGACCCGAGCCGAAGTCGGACGCTCAACCAACTGAGCCACCCAGGCGCCGCCCCCCCAATCCTTCACTTTAATTGATACACCATTCTTCAAGATTACAAGTGGATCTGTCTCAGCAGACTGAGTTTACATCTGCTGTCAAATGTTTTATGCTGTTTTTCTCAATTCAGTATAAATTCTATGATGAGAGAGAAAATAATCCGTTGAGGAATTTCTACATATATCAAAAGTCATCCCCAACTTTTAGATAAGACAACTTTTTTTTTTTTTTTTATTTCCCCCTACATGGGAATCATTAACTCAAGATTACCATGAATTCTGCCATGGTCTAGAGGCTGTTTGGATGGTAACAACAGTGCAGATGATAAACCTCTTCAGATTGACCTAAGAAAGCTATTTCTCCCCTCCTCATTAAAATTAGTCTCCCTTACAGTGCTCTCCCATTTCATTATTCCTTATTTGTTACTCATGTCCCATTATTAGTCAATTAGTGAGACCAGCGCCTCATGTTTTTAAAAAAGCTTCTGTAAATGTAAGCGCCACCACATATGTTCACAAGTTGTACATCTGTTGGAAGGTTAGAGGACCACCTTCGCGAATGCCGTGGGAAGGATCATATTTACATAACGCTGAGTTTTACACTGAAAGTGGCAATTCCTTTTAATCAAGGTATTGTAAGGGGTAGGTAAAAAACAAAACAAAACAAAAACGCCTTCAATAAGCATCCATTTTGCCTTTGGTGCCGAGGTGTAAACGCCACTTCTCAAGACACGAGAGACCGAGTTAGGGAACACCTAGAAAGAAGTCTACTCTTGTGACGGCACGGCTGCCCATGACGGGCGTTGCAGATCTGGTGGTTGACAAAAGAGCCTGCGTTTCTATGCTGCTTTTTCTTCTGTGTATCAGAAAACATTGATGGCACACTTATTTTGCATAATCTGTATTTTACAGACTATTTGCCTTGACTTTGTTTATTGGGAGTGTACTTAAGACAGAATCAAAAAGAAAAAGGGTTATTTTGCTAGGAGAGGTCTAACATCGGCTAAAATAGTTCTTAGAGGTTATAACAGAGCAAATGTGAATGTGGGATGAGTGTCAAACACCCATTATAAAATAAATTCTATGGATTTTTCATGACGTAGGATCTCCCTTTATTACCGACATACTCCCTGGAGACACGCCCAGGGTTTTTCACAACCAACAACTTACTTTGTCTCTTACTGTGGCTCCAAAGCAATTCTTCTGTTGGACTTCCAAAGTTTTTACTATCTTTAGAAGTGCTGTAAAAACAAAACAAAACAAAACAAAACAAAACAAAACGATAAATAAATTCAAGCTTCTTTTCACTGAAGTACTTTATTGTATTAGGGGATCAGGTTTTTTCAACTGCCACTCAAAGGAATGAATCCATAATATGAGAAAATCATTCACCATTATGAAGCTTATTAAAATCATATTTATCAACTTGCAAAGAAAGGAGGGCTCACAAAACTCCACAAAGACATAGGTATTCACATCCCTTTTGTGTGAAATTAAATATCACAGTTGCAATTGATAGGAAAATTTAAATTAAAAGGCATATTTACTTTTTAAGTATAACAAATAACTTCCTGATTTCTTGTTAAAAATGCCCACATTTTCTTCTTTATGATTCTGAAAACAAATAAAAATTTTATTTTGCTTTGTGTAATTGATAATTTGCAAAATTCCAGGATTGACTGGCTATCTGAAAAGCAAAAATCTACCTCTATCATAATTTTTCTACCATATTTTTTCTGCCATAATTAAAAAAAAAAAAGTTTACTTATTTACTTTGAGAGAGAGAGAGAGAGAGAAAGCAGGAGAGGTGCAGGGAGAACGAGAAAGAAAAAAAATCTCCACAAGCAGTCTCCACACTGTGAGCACAGAGCCTGATGCAGGGCTCGAACCCACAACTGAGAGATCATGATCTGAGCCAAAACCAAGAGTTGGACGCTTATCTGACCGAGCCACCCAGGCGCCGCTCTGCCATAATTTTTAGTGCATTGCCTACCGTTATGGCCATGCAAACTATGCCCTATGTTAGGAGAGTACGGCAGGCTTCTTAAAAAAGTCTTATGTGAAGAGCTCTAGTAGAGGCAGAAGAGTAAAATGAGGAATTTCACTATTCTATGGCATCAAACATGTACTTCCCCAAGATAACAAAGATGTCGAGATCTTCTAAAAATTAAAAAAAAATTTTTTAATGTTTATTTTTGAGAGAAAGAGACAGAGCATGAGGGGGAGAGGAACCGAGAGAGAGGGAGACACAGAATTGGAAGCAGGCTCCAGGCTCTGAGCTGTCAGCACAGAGCCTGACGTGGGGCTCGAACTCACGAACTGTGAGATCATGACCTGAGCCGACGTCGGACGCTCCACCGACTGAGCCACCCAGGCGCCCCTAAAAATTTTTAGTCAGATGATTTCTTAGGGACTTCCTGCAGGCGTCTTCGTGAAAGTTCTAGATGGTCACCAGGCACCAGAAAATGTGCCCACCGAGGTCTGCCATTTCTTCTGACAGATGTTGTGGGATAGGGGGTGCTGCTGTGCGGGTTTGAAGGTGCCACACGGCGGAGGCCCTTCCTGTCCCCGGGGACTGCCTGCTGGGACTTTCTGTGGTGAAAACAAGCTGCGACCATATTCTTGGGACAGTTTTCTGACAAAGGTGACCTGTGACATCGGTATCAATCAGGTCAAGGTGGTTGACAGTGTCCAGAACATACGTGTCTTCACTAGTTTATTTTTTGCCTACTTCTATCACTTGCTGAGGAGGCACCAATATGTGTGTTATAATTTCCAGCCGTGACTATGAAATCGTCTATACCTCCCTTTAGTACTTAAAACAATGACACAGAGGATATGTTTATTCTTGTACAGGTGAATAACAACGTCGCATGACGGATTTTGGCAAAATAGCATAAATTTATTGCACTCAGTTGCTTATAACAGCAAATCACGTATATTTGAAATGCGTTGTGCTGGTAGCATCCTGAACCCCGTGTAAAATATTACCGCTAGCCAGAATTCTTTCGAGGCTGACCAAATTAATTGCATCGAGGGAGGAATTATCTATCTGTTTGGATACACAGATGAAAATTTCTGGCCACGTTGGTGCAGAAATCCTTTAAGACTGTGAAGAAACAATACAGTTGACTGTTGAAGAGTGTGAGCCCCTGACGGAGTTGAAAATCTGCATATAACTTTTGACTCCCCACCAAAGCTGACTGCTAACAGTCTGCTATTGACCAGAAGCCTTGCCAATAACACAGTCCATTAACGCATATTTTGTATCTTAGGTGTATTGTGTACTTATCCTCACAATAAAGTCAGCGAGAGAAAAGAAAGTGTGATTAAGGAAATCATAGGGAAGAGAAAACACATTTGCAGGACTGTCCTGTATTTATTGAAAAAAATCCGTGTATAAATGAACCCACACAATTCAAACCTGTGTTGTTCAGGGGTCACTGTGTAAAGATTTCATCATTCTAGCATTTTCTGACTTAGAAGTGTAATCTGCACATTATGCCTCAAAATGATATTCAGGTCACTGCAAATGATCAGTCCAGATGGAATTAGCCTTAAATTTGATTTAAACATCTTTTAAAAAACATTTTTTAAGGTTTATTTTTATTCATTTATTTATTTTTGAGAGAGAGAGAGACAGAGCATGAGCAGGTGAGGGGCAGAGAGAGAGGGAGACACGGAATCCAAAGCGGGCTCCAGGCTCTGAGCCGGCAGCACAGACCCCAGCACGGGACTCAAACCCAGGAACCGTGAGATCGTGACCTGAGCCGAAGTCGGACGCTTAGCCAACTGAGCCACCCAGGCGCCCCTGATTTAAACACCTTTTTTTTTTTTTTTTTTTTTAATTTTTTTTTTTTTAACGTTTATTTATTTTTGGGACAGAGAGAGACAGAGCATGAACGGGGTAGGGGCAGAGAGAGAGAGGGAGACACAGAATCGGAAACAGGCTCCAGGCTCCGAGCCATCAGCCCAGAGCCTGACGCGGGGCTCGAACTCACGGACCGCGAGATCGTGACCTGGCTGAAGTCAGACGCTTAACCGACTGCGCCACCCAGGCGCCCCAAACACCTTTTGATTAAACTGTCTAAACGCTTCAGTTTATTATTTTTTTTTACATTTTTATTTTAATTCCAATTGATTAACATACAGTAAACACCTCAGTGTGATTCATTGTTTGTATGCAGTGATTTCCTTTTCATATAATATCCATGAAATTATCAAATGCCCCAGAAATTAAGAAAACTTTTTTCCTTCGGAATAGACTCTTGTCATTAATTTCTCATGGGGTATACAGTCATTGTTAGCATCCAGATTTAGCCCTGGTTTCAGAAAATACCCCTTTTCTTTCCATTCTAGCCCTTAACTTTTATTTTCCTTCAATCGGGAGCAGTGGACAGAGCATAGACCGTTTCGTTCCTGCAAGTCAGGATGGAGTCCCAGCCCTGTCATGTTATAAATGTGAGTCCTTGTCTATACCACTTAACCTGTTGGATTCCTGGGTTGTTTAGCGGTAAGATAGGAATTGTCACAGAAGTCTAATGGCATCGTTTACATAGTTGTTAATACCGTGTTTTATTAATGTACTAGTTTGCTTTAACTGTTAGAAGGCAAGATGGTTGTGTGGATGTTTGAAAGCGTATGTGATTGAGAAAAGCAGCCGGGGAGGGAGGCTTCTGTGTCGTGGGCAGGGGACGGTGGACCGGCCCGGGACGGGTGGGGGCGTTGGGGGGGGGGTGTGCTGCCTGCCGGCCCACCGCCCCTGGGTGTAGTCAGTTGGCCTCACGGTCAGAATGCATCCTTAGATCAAGGAAACACACAGCTTCCTTCCGCTGAATAAGAGTGACTCCCAGATTTTGACTCTTCCTCCTTAAGTCATCAAAGCTCCAAACAAAAGGTTGAATTGCCCTAAAATGGTTCCAGAAAGGTTCAACGGCACTGCCAGATTATGTCCACTGTGAGCCTACGCTCTAGTCCATGAACTTTACTAATATTATTTAATTTAATAGTCATCCCTTTGGCTAATCTGGTTTTCCTGTCTTCTCAACATAAAAATTGAGGTAGGTAGAAAGCACAGTCAGACCAAATTAATCATGAGAAATATTAGAGCCCTAAAAACCTCCTGAGTCATTTGTGGGAGGAACTGTACATCTTTGAGGAAAGTCTTCTTTGCTGAAAGCTCATCTATATTCTCTTTATTAGTGTCATATCAGTTCTGTGATAAAAGCTAGAAATACCAGACTTTGTAAATCCAGCGGGAGAGACAAAATGGGCCCTGTCTTCATTTTCCCTCGGGTTCAACGAGAACATAGTAACCAGTATCAAAGGTGGTAGCACTGATGATCCAGTAATAACCACCCTAAATGCAATACCGCTCTGGAGAGTAGACCCGGGCCACAGCCACTTGTCAGCGTTGGTTCAGAGAGGACTTCCAGGAACAACCATTTCTGCTCTAGGACATCTGGGGCCTCAGCTAGGATGGCTTAGGAGACTGAAAGTGGCTGTCACAGCTCAGATGGGGCCACGTATCTGGGGCCTCATTTCTTCACATAGCACCTTTTGCAAATAAAATATTCGATGTGCTCTTTCACTTACATGCCTGGTGCTTCATCTGTGATGGTTGAAACAGCTGGGAGGTTAATGGGAGCACTCCTCCAGCAAGGAACCTCAGGGTAGTTAGACATGCTTGCTGGCTGCCTCTTGTGTGAGTGTTCTGATAGACCGCGGTGGACACCTTAAAGGTTTTTATGACCAAACCTCCAAAGTTCCAGAATGTCTACTTTCACAACACTCTGTTGGTCAAGTGAGTCATGAGGCCAGCCAATCCGGCTTCCAAGGGAAAGGAAGAATACATTGTTTCTATCATTAGGGCAATGGCATTATGCGTGCAGAAGGAAGAAATTGGTGAACCTCATGGAGACCATCTACCACAAGCTTGAAAAAGGGAACACAGAAAAATGTCTTCATGGCCTTGGTAAATGAAGACTTCAAAAGGACACAAAAAGGGGCACCTGGGTGGCTCATTGGGTTTAGCATCCAACTTTGGCTCGGGTCATGATCTCACAGCTTGTGAGTTTGAGTCTCACGTTGGGCTCTGTGCTGACAGCTCAGAGCCTGGAGCCTGCTTCAGATTCTGTGTCCCTCTCTCGCTCTGCCCCTCCCTCACTTATGCTCAGTCTCTTTCTCTCTCTCAAGAATAAATAAAACATTAAAAAAATTTTTGACAAAAAAAAGGACACAAAAAGTACTGACAATATATGAAAAAAAAAGTTAGAATTCATCAAAATTTAAAACCGCTGATCATCAAAAGACACCGTTGTGAACATCAAAAGGCAGACCACTGAGTATTGGAGAAAACACTTACCTTACACATAGCTGATAGAACGACTCATCTCCTGAACTTATAAAGAACTCCAACATGAATACTAAAAAATACTTTAAAAATGGGCAAGCAACTTGAACAAGAACTTAAAAAAAAAAGAGATCCAAATGGCTAATAAACATATGAAAAGATGCTCAACTCAGTACTCATTCAAAAAAGTGCGATAAGTCCTTCCTTCCTTCCTTCCTTCCTTCCTTCCTTCCTTCCTTCCTTCCTTCCTCACAGTCTTCCTTACTGTGAATAGTGGCTAAAAACACAAGGAGGACAATACCAAGTGTCGGTGAGGATGTGGAACAACTTGAACTCTCATCCTTTCTTGGTGGGAGTGTTAAAATGGTGCAGCCACTTTGGAGAGCTGTTTGGCAGTTTCCATTAAAGTTAATAAACACCATATCAGTTACCTATTGTCCCATTAACTAACCATGTCAAGGTTCAGTGGCATCAAACAATACATCTTTAATTTGTTTGTGATTCTCTGGATCAGCAACTTGGACTTAGTTCAACCAGATGGTTCTTCCACTAGTCTTGCTCAGGGAAGACAAGACCGGGCAATGTTACTGCATTATGGCGGGTCTGGGACCGGATAAAACGACTTCACTCTCATGTTCGGTGATGGCTGTTGGTTCCCTGTCTTCAGGAAGCTAACCCAGCCTTCTTCACATGGCAACAGTGTTCCAAGAGGACATACACTTTTCAGATTTCTGAACATTATGTCACGTTCGCTGATAAGCTATTGGCCAAAGCTACTCGCATAACTAATGTGTGTGGGAGCTAGAAAAAGACATGGATATAGGGAGGAGGCCACTACTTGACAATATATTCCATATTCTTATTCTATGACCTCAAGATTCACTCCTAGGCATATAGTCAACGAGAATGAATGTATGTGTCCACCAAAAACTTACACTGTGTCTACTGTCAAGACCCCCAAAGACCACCATATCAGCTAGTGATCAAGCAGAGCTGAGTTTATTGCACCCACCGCAGAAATGGAAAATACTCTCTTGACAGTCCATTGGTATCTCAAAAAGGGAAAATTAGGATATTTATAAGGTTTTCAGACCTGGCATGAACGATTATGAGGTGAGCCTTGCAAAACAAAGAATGGGTTGAGTTTGGGCAGAGCTTAAAAATAGTAGCTTTATGGGGCGCCTGGGTGGCTCAGTCTGTTGAGCATCTGACTCTTGACTTCGGCTCAGGTCATGATCTCACGGTTCTTGACACTGAACCCTGCATCAGGCTCTGCACTGACAGCACGGAGCCTGCTTGGGATTCTGTCTCCCTCTCTCTCTGCCCCTCTTCTGCTTGCTCTCTATCTCTGTCTCAAAATGAATAAAACGAACAAACAAAAACTTAAAAAAAATAGTAGCTTGGTGGGTACAACAAGGTGAAGGTGTTGAAGGAAAGCTTGATAAGTGAGCTGTTCAGTTGGTATTTCCTGGAGCAAGATATTAAGTTATTATTACTTGGTCTCAGTGTTTAAAGTAGGGATTGGAGCTTTGCGGATGCCAGAGCCCAGGAGCCGCCCACTCATGATCCACCCCACTGTCTTCTTCAACATCACCCTGGACAGCAAACCCTTTGGCCATGTCTCCTTCGATCTGTTTGCAGACAAAGTTCCAAAGACAACGGAAAATTGTTGTGTTCTGTGCACTGCGGAGAATGGATTTGGTTATAAAGTTTCCTGCTTTCATGGGATTGGTTCACGATTAATGTGCCAAGGTGGTGACTTCACACGCTATAATGGCACTGGCAGCAAGCCCACTTATGGGGAGAAACTCGATGAGAATGTCATCCTGAAGCATAGCGGTCCTGGCATCTCATCCGTGGTCGGCTGGACCCAACACGAATGGTTCCCAGGTTTCGTCTGCGCTGCCAGCACAGAGTGTGATGGTGAGCAGGTGGTCTTTGGCAAGACGAAAGAGGGCACGAGTGTTGTGGAAGCCTGGGAACACTTTGGGTCCAGGAATGGCAAAAGCAGCAAGATCACCGTTGCCGACTGCGGACAACTCTTGTGCATTTGACTCGCGTTACATCTAAACTGCCAGACTGTTCCTTCTGTCGCTCAGGGGAGCAGTCCTTCACCCCCATCCGCTCGAAACATCCTACAATCTTTGCGCTCTGGTTGCAGTTCCGTGGGTCCCCTAGTTTCCTGATTCCCCTCCAAGTCTAGCTGGATTGCAGAGCTACGTTTATGATTACAAAATAAAAGCTGAACAACAACAAAATAAAAAAAAAATAAAATAGGGATTGGAAAGTGTGTCTGGGCCCAGTTCAACACGGGGACAGAAAATTATGGCTTCAGTCCTCCCCACGCGATCAAACAGTTTGGTGTTCCAATATTAGTGAGAGTGAGAATGTAAAGCAGCTTGATATTGATTGGTGGGTTTCTTCTGGGTCTTTTGTGTTGTATGTATGCATATATGTATGTATGTATTTGAGAGAGCACAAGTGGGGGAGAGGGGCAGAGGGAGAGAGAGAATCCCAAGCAGGCTCCCCACCTAGCATGGAGCGCAACACAGGGCTCAATCCCATGACCTGAGCTGAAATCAAGAGTCAGATGCTCAATAACTGAGGCCCCCAGGCACCCCTCTTCGGTGTCTTTGTTAACAGTGACTCTCTAAATCTCATACATGTTTCTGCTTGTAAGAAGGAATCAGTCCTGGTAAGTGGGAATTAAAAAAAATTTTTTTTAAATATTTATTTATTTTTGAGACAGAGAGACAGAGCATGTGCAGAGGAGGGGCAGAGAGAGAGGGAGACACAGAATCTGAAGCAGGCTCCAGGCTCTGAGCTGTCAGCACAGAGCCTGACACGGGGCTTGAACTCGTCAATTGCCAGATCATGACCTGAGCAGAAGTCGGACGCTCAACCGAGTGAGCCACCCAGGCGCCCCTTAAATGGGAATTTTTTTAAGTCTACATTTCACATTAACAATTTTTTTTTACATTTATTTAATTTTGAGAGACAGAGAGAGACAGAGCACAAGTGGAGGAGGGGCAGAGAGAGAGGGAGACACAGAATCTGAAGCAGGCTCCAGACTCCAAGCTGTCGGCACGGAGCCCGACATGAGATCATGACCTGAGCCGAAGTCGGACGCTCAACTGACTGAGCCCCCCAGGAGCCCCTACATTTCGCATTTTAAAGCCACATTGTATTTACTCCCAATTCCTTTGCAGTTTCTGAAGTGGCAGGAAAATCACGCTCAGCCGTAAGTGGTAGGACTGTACCCGCTCTGTTCTCCTGAAAAGTACTGACCGTGTTCGTCCTTCCGCTTTAATAGCTGAAAGCAAGTGTTGTAACTAAGAACTTTTAACCAAATTGAATAAATCATTTGGTGTTGAGGAGAAAAGCCCCAGTAATGTCATCCTGCTCACTGTCCACAACTTTTCGCCTCACCTAGTGTCTTAAATGTTACCTTGCAGGACATTAACTGACTTTGGAAAGCCAAAATCAGTTCACGATTTTCATGTTAAGTAATTTAGCAGATGTTAATTTATTAGACACTGGTAGAAACACAGGGGAGAGCAATCATCATATTGTCTGCTCTCTCGGAACTACTAGATCCGGTGGGGAGGAAGCAGTAGGCCCAAGTTCACATGCAAATGCATGGGGACAATTGCCGTAACGACAATATCCTAAAAGCTACCATACGAGTGTACTGCATGCCAGGAACTGTTCTGAGCTCTTCATAAACTGAATTATTGAATCTTCCCCCAAAATAAACACTTCAGTTCCCGTGGTTATTTTTACAGATGAAGCAACCGTGGCACAGAAAGGTCACATGAGCTATGATCCCACAAGTAGGGGGCAGAGTTGCGTCTGACCCCAGGCCACCCGGATCCAGAGTCCACATTCCCAAACACCACCCTGCCCTCATTCTGTGAGTTCTCTTCATAAGTGTTGCGACTGCTCAATATAAAAGCTATGACCACAAAGTATAAGATGTTGTAGTAAGGTGCAGGTATGGGCTGAAGGGAGACATTATGATTAAGGGAATTAAATTGTCGATTTAAAGGATGAAGTGGCATTATTCAGCGAAAGAAGCAGAGAGAAAATGAGTACCGTTTTAGAGAATGACACATTCCAAGAACAGGAGGTGGGAAATCGGTTTACCGTTCAAGAACTTGGACCAGGGCAGTGTGGGTGCAGTAGGGAGAGAGGTGACACTGGAGGAGTAGGTAGGAGTCATGTCACACGGGACTCTGAAGACATGTTAAGGAGCTTATATTTCAATTATAACACAAAGCCAAAGCCATGAGATGTTGTATGCACAGGGATAACATGGTAATAATGCATCTGTAAGTCTCACTCCACTTGCCCTGTGGATGTGGGTTCCTCTACATTTATATCTGGGTATTACAGAGTAGAGTTGCCATCTTTTCAGGATCTGCTCTAGGGGTCTCTAGACTATTTTCTCATTTTGCCGACTTCCAGGAAGAAAGCCCTCAATGGACCCTCACCTGGATGTCTCAGAGAGCCTCAAGTCTCCTGCAAGCCATCAGTCTGCTTATTCCAACCATTAGTTCTGGCAGGCAAAGGGGATATTTTGAGGGTAAGAGCAGAGATGAAATGTTAAATTAGTAACTCTCCAAGAATCCTCTGTAGACATTAAATGGTTTCAAAAGCACACCAAATGTATGCTAATAATAATAATAATAATAATAGAGACTTCAAATATAGTTTCAGACAAGTTTAAGATTCTAAACATTAAGCAAGATAACAAAGGACATTGTAACAATGGGGTTTTCTCTATACAAGAAAGATGTGCCATGAAATCATTTAGCATCAGTCTTTACAAGGTACAGTACGAGAATTTAAAAGAGGAAGTCATATGAAAACATTCTCAGTAGGAAAATTCACCTAAACCTGCACAGCCATTGGCCAATTAAGCATACAAAACTAATCATTTAAAATGCGGATCCAGGGGCACCTGGGTGGCTCAGTCAGTTAAGTATACGACTCTTGATTTTGGCTCAGGCCATGATCTCACTGTTTTGTGAGTTCAAGCCCCGCATCCAGCTCTGCGCTGACAATGTGGAGCCTGCTTGGGATTCTCCCTCTCTCTCTGCCCCTCCCCGTTCATGTCTGTCTCTCTCAAAATAAATAAATACACTTAAAAAATAAAAAATAAAATATGGATCCAGTTTACAAGCTTAAATATTTATAGGCTAAAAGCAAGCAGCAGAAAAGAAAAATTATAGAGTATAAATCAAGGAAATAAAAACACAAGAAAACAATCAAGAAAAATTAATGAAATCAAAGGCTGAATCAATAAAATTGATGAACTTCTAGCCAGACTAGACAGAGAGAGAGGTCACAAGTTACCAAAACCATAAATGAAAGAGGGGTCATCAGCACTGAACTCGGGGACCTTAAACTGATAATAAGGGGATACTATGAACAAGTCTATGACCATGAATTTGATAAACTAGATGAAATGCACCGATTCCTTAAAAAAACAAACTAATAAAAGTCAAATGTGGAGAAATAGATAATCTGAATAACTATTTCCATTAAATAAATTGAGTCGATAATTAACACTTTCCTAAATAATAAAGCACCTGGCTACACTGGTAAATTCTAAAAAACATATACCCATCTTCCACAACCTCCTCTAGAAAATTACAAGAAGCAGAAAAATTTCCTAACTTATTCTATGAGGCCAGCTTTACCCTAACACCAAAACTGACAATAACACACATATATTTGCTCTCTCAACTGAGAGGGTCTAGAAGCATCGATGTCCCAAGAACTGTGAGCAAACCTCACAGTCAGGTCTTGATTTCTAATGCCAATCTCCAATAAAGGAACCTGGGCTTTCTGAAGAAATGATTGATTTTAGGACTAAGGAAGGGAATATACAAGATAATATTGGAGCATTTTATTGGACTGGAAAGTAAGGAAGTGGTCAAAGTGACATGGCAGGCAAGGGAAAAGCCTCCCAGAGGCCAAAGTGGTAGCAATTTGAGTGAAACAAAATAAATAAATTGCATTGAGCTATACCCAAGGTATAAAATAAATATCTGTGATCCATTTAGATATAAATAAATAAACATTAAATAAATGGGAGAAATAGACATCAGTCTCATGCAGAAAAATTCTACATAATTTATGCAAATACTCCACCCTCAAGGAATTGGAGCCACCACTCTTAGTGACTATGGTACATGCGTAGTGATCTACTCTCAAGGTGTACGGGATGTATGCAAAGGGGGAAATGGGTAAGTTGACCGTGGAGAAATCTGGCAAATCCACCTCAGCCAGCTGTCCAGAGCAACACGGACAGGGTGAGTCATGCTGATGGCGTGTGCCCTCGATAGGATTTTATGAGAATGGCACTTTATCTGTATGTGTTTCCTCCCAGAAACATAATCTCGGTCTATTTATAAGAGAAAAAGTCCAACAAGTGTCGGCGGAGGGACAGAACTCCTCCAAACTGTGGACGTCATCCAAAACAAGGAAAGTCTGAGAAACTCAAAGCCAAGAAAAGTTGAAGGCGCCATGATGACTATATATAAACATATCACTAAATAAGGTGATATGCTGGATAAGATCATGGAACAGAAAAGGAACATTAGGTAAAACTAAGGAAAATATGGACTTTAGTTAATAGCAATGTATTAATATTGGCTTATTAGTTGTGACAAATGTACCATACTGATATGTTTGGAATAGGGGAAACTGGGTATTAGTGATATGGACATTCTCTGTACCATCTTTACAATATTTCTGCAAACTTAAAATTGTTCTAAACGAAAATTTATTTTAAAATTTTCAAGTTGAGGGGTACCTGAGTGGCTCAGTTGGTTAAGACTCTTGATCTCAGCTCAGGTTTTGATCTCTAGGTCGTGAGTTCAAGCCCCGTGTTGGGCTCCAGGCTGGGTTTGAAGCTTGCTTAAAAAAAGAAATAAATAAAAATTAAAACTTACAGGTTAAAACAGAATACACATTTGTCTTAAATTCCTATGGAGGATTTGCCAAAAGGTCCCATGTATTAGACTGCAAAGAACATTTCAATTAATCCTAAAAAAACAAAACTGTTAGAGGCATCATTTTCTGTTTTTTGTATTTTTTTTTTAATATTTATTTTTGAGAGAAAGAGAGTACAACTGGGGGAGGGGTTGAGAGAGGGGGACAGAGGATCTGAAGCAGGCTCAGTGGTGACCACAGAGAGCCCAACGCGGGGCCCAAACTCATGAACCCTGAGGTGATGAACCATGAGGTCACCAACCATGAGGTCATGACCTGAGCTGAAGTCGGAAGTTCAACAGAGTGAGCCACCCGGGTGCCCCATGAGGCATCGTTTTCTAATCACAATAAGGAGTAAAACCTAATAAAATCTTGAAAGCAAACAGACATAATTCAAACCTAGAATTTTTTACAAAGGCTATGAATGTATTCATTTTATCAATTATAAAATGTTTAGAAAATACTGACAAAATACTGCATATTATTTTCTGAGATTTTACTAAGTCAGTGCTTCCATGAAATTCATAGCCTCCAATAGTTAAGGCAGAAAATGGTAAAGTTGTATCTTATTCTTCATTTCTAGGATTATTCTATTCTTTTATTTTTTAATTTACTTTTTTGGTTTTATCAACTCTCATTTGACATCTTCCTGGGCTTTTTTGAAGTGTGCATACAGTTTTCTTTTCAGTTTCAACCGAATAAATTTTTCCCATACTTCTCTAAAGTCTATTTAAGCCCATTTATTATGTCTTCCATGTAGAGTATCATGAGATGTTACTTCTCTTTTGGATGAATACACTCTGCTCCTATATTACTGCAAGTTAACCATTGGACAACTGAATTAGACCTTGGAGAACAGCATTTCTTTTATTCTGTAACAATTAACTAATTATTCTGTCTTCTCTATTCCAGACACACACCAAGCATTTTCAATTACATTGTTGGAGTATCTCTTAAACTGTCTCTTTTCCTTTAATCCCATTCTATTGATTGCTTCATACCCTCTGTCAACAGAAAAACTGAACTCTGCCTCCCACACGGTATTAATATATAATTCCTTCTAACACGTACCCCACAGTGCCACCGCAATTCATCTGATAGGTGAAATATGGTAAATTATTGTTTGAATTTGCATCACAATGATTACCATTGAATTTCAGAATCTTGTATTTTATTGGCTAATAGAATTTTCTCCTCTATGAATCACACTTAATCTATTTTTCCATTCCATTGATGTTTGTTTTGATCCTACTGAATTGTATGGTTACTTTGCATACTTTACATATTTTCTAAACTCTGTACAGTTTATTTTACTGTATTTTCTCATACTGTTGTTCCTTTTAAAGCTTTAATTAATAAAGTGTTTTTGTACTGAGTTTATAAAGCAATATGAGGATATTTATTAATGTGCTACTGTAATATAATACAAAGAATATATTTTTTAATCTTCGTCCCTGGCTTCTGGCCAAAGCTCCCTAAATTTTTGTAATTTCCTAAGCGATAGGGGTACAAAGAATATCTTTTATTTATTTATTTTAAAGTTTATTTTTGAGAGAGACAGAGAGTGTGAGTGGGGAAGGGGCAGAGGGAGCTGGGGACAGCAGATCTGAATCTGAAGCAAGCTCCAGGATCGTGCTGAGAGCAGAGAGCCCCACGCGGGGGTCAAACTCATGGGCGGTGAGATCATGACCTGAGCCGATGTCTGACGCTTAACCGACTGAGCCACCCAGGTGCCCTGAGAATGTCTTTTATTCCAATGCTTGGTCTTTGAACCTAGTTCCTGACACAGAGCTCCAAATCCTTTGGAATTTCCTGGGTCTTCAGTTCTAATGTGGTGAGTCTTGCTGGGTTCCTGGGTAGCTTCAGGATGGGGGCTGGCCACTAGAAATACCACGCAATGACTACGAGCTTGGAACTTTTCAGCCTCCCCACCCATCCTCCAGGGAGAAGAGAGGGGCCGGAGATTGAGTTAGTAATTAATTATACCCACATGAGGAAGCCCCCATAAAGATCACTGCGCACCCCAAGTCCATAGGGACAGATGCTCGCTAGTGAGGTGGGGCACTTCTGGACTTTGCCTGATGTATCTCTCCATCTGGTTGTTTATCTGTGTCCTTTGTCACGTCCTTTATTATGTAATAAACTCGCAAACATAGTGTTTCCCTAAGTTCTGTGAGTCATTCTAGCAAATTATGGAACATGAGGAGGGGGCTATGGGAACCCTGATTTATAGCCAGTCCGTGGGGCTGGTGGGACTGAGCCCGTAACAGGTGGAATCTGAGCCCAACTCCAGGTAGATAGTGTCAGATCAGACTGAATTGTAGGACCCCCAGCTGGTGTCGGAGAGCTGGTGAGTGTGGGGAAAACACCACACATCTGGTCACAGAAATGTTTGGAGTGAAGTGAGTAGGAAAAACATTTCCTTTAGTTGGTATAGAGGGATTTTCCTTTACAAATGCCCGTTTTCTTTAGGACTTTTGTTTTTTGCATTTTTGTTTAATAAAGCCTTACTTCCTCTAAAATTATGGAGATATTCTGCTGTATGTCCCCCTAAAGTTTTTTTAAATTTTTTTTTTCAACGTTTATTTATTTTTGGGACAGAGAGAGACAGAGCATGAACGGGGGAGGGGCAGAGAGAGAGGGAGACACAGAATCGGAAACAGGCTCCAGGCTCCGAGCCATCAGCCCAGAGCCTGACGCGGGGCTCGAACTCCCGGACCGCGAGATCGTGACCTGGCTGAAGTCGGACGCTTAACCGACTGCGCCACCCAGGCGCCCCTGTCCCCCTAAAGTTTTATAGGTTAAAAACTGAATTATAAAACCATCTGAAATTTTCTGAGTATTGAAAGACACATTTCTAAATGTACTTTATTTTCCAAAACAGCCAATTTCTTCAAATGCAGATTATTGAATAACTCCTACTAAAATCGATATAGCACTTGTCAGTGTGGACACTTGATTCTGCTCTATTGATCTGCTTGCCTCTTTTTATATTAATATCACAATTTAAATATTATACATGAAATGTATACCAAGTCCCTTTTTTATTCTTTCAAGTGTGGTTAGTCAATATTATGTCATTACTTTTTAAATACAGTTTAAATTTAGTTTGTTAAGGATTTTGAAAGGGAAAAAAGTACATTAGGTAGAAATGAAGGCAATGTGAATAAAGCATGGACTTTAGTCAATAATAATGTAAATGCATTGGTTCGTTAATTGTGATCAATAGTCCATATTATTGTAAGGTATTAATAACAGAGGAAACTGGATGTGGGTTATATGGGAGCTCTCTGTACTATCTTTGTAATTTTTCTATAAATTTAAAGCAATTCTAAAATAAAACATTTATTACAAAGTTAGGTTTTCAGGTTTATTAAAATAGCCTACAATGATTTTTTTACTGAAACTTCCATATATAGTTTAAAATTAGTTTGTCAGGATGATTTTAAAATCTTATAGTAATGTTTTATTGGGATGGAAAGAGATTTATAAATTCATTTGAGAGAAATTGATGTTAAACTAGTAAGACTTCCAAAAATACAGTACATTTCTGTAGTTACTCAAGACTTTGCTAACGATATTTTTCTTCATTATTTTCATCTTTTTAATATTATTTTCTTATTTAGTGTCCAGTGGTTATTTTTGGTATACAACCACAAAGAAGGTTTGTCACTGATTTTTCACGTTGATGAATTTATCTTACTAAATACGTACCAGTTGTCACGGTCTGAGTGCTAAACTTCTTAGGGTTTCAGGTATATCACCATAACATTAAGCAATATTTTTATTACCTCAAGTGTTTTGATTGTCTTATCCGTCACTTACCCATTTGCGTGTCCTCAAAGGACACATACGGCCAGGAGTGGCTGGTGTCCTAGTGAGACCCGAGGAGAGGAGACGTGCCAGGGGATGAAAGTGCTATCTAACAGATAATGAAACAGAAATATGGACAAAGTTTGGGTTTTGTGATAACATTGTTGACCTCCTTCACCAAACCTTAACTATAGTTTTGCACATGAGATAAACATCTGATTGTTTCAGTCACTCTACTTGGGTTTTCTCGCAGCTTCCCTGTGACTGTGCTCCTAAATCATGGACCACATACTCTGGGTACTGATCACTGATGGATATTAAATTTAACAGAATGTTTTTTGGTATCTATGTGGTTACTTTATATCCTTTTAAGCCTTTTGAATTATATACCAAGTATGAACGTACTTACATAGAAAGAGGAGGGGAGGGGAGGGGAGCCCGGGTGGTTCAGTCAGTTGAGCGACTGACTCTTGATTTCAGCTCAGGTCATGAGCTCAGGGTGGTGAGGTTGAGCCCTGTGGTGGGCTCCACACTGAGCATGAAGCCTGCTTGGGATTCTTTCTCTCTCCCTCTGCCCCCCTCCCCTACTCGCTCACGCACTCTCTCTCTACAATAAAAAAAGAAAGAAAAAGAAGGGGTGAGAGATAAGAGGTAAATCTTTTCATATTTCTGTGAAAAGTATTCTGTTGGTGGGAAATATCTATCCCATGATTTTTGTTTCACTTTAAGCTGTAGACGTGGTAAATTATATTTTTAGATTTCATAATATTAAGCCTTCTTTGCTTTGTTGGAGTAAACTCTATGTGTTCATATTATAAATTTCTTTTTCTTCATACTGATTCCATTTACTAAAATTTTATTTGGAATGTTCCCTTCTATGCCCACAACTCAGCCTGACTTTTTTTTCCCTTTTACTATCAGTCTGATGACGATATCAGGATGATTCTTGCCTTTTCAAGGACTTGGGAGCTTTTCGTATTTTTTGAAATGTTTGGGGAAATTCTCTGTTCTTTGAAAGTTTGATAACATCATTCATAAAACCATCTGTGTGTCTTTGAGAAATAGATATTTTTTTATATTTCCAATTATTTTTATGGAATTCTGTATTGAATATTAATATTTTCTCACTGGGAGCCAATTTTGGTACATTGACTTCACAGAATATTGCTCGTATTATCTAGTACATCACTGATAAGGAGTTCAACAATATTCTCTAATACTTGTTTTATAATCTTTGTGTACCCTGTTTTCATTCTCCTAATTTTCATTTGTGCTGCTTTGTTAATTCTTTTTTCAAGTCATACTAATCAATTACTTATTTCATGCATCCTTTGAATGGAAAATATTAATTACATGGATTAACTACTTTTCATTTTTACCTTATTTCATCAATTTCTCCTTGAGTCTTCTTTATTCTAGTCTTTCTTCTTTCATTTAACTTTCTGTTGTTTTCTTTCCATTTTGAATTGAAACTTTAATTCATTTTTCCCCATTTTGTTTCTGTCAAAAGGATTTAATGCTATAAATATTTCCTCTGTGCATTCCTTTGGCCCTCAACTCTAGATATTCATATATAATGACTTCTTTGTCTTTCAGCTTTAAAGATATTATAACTTTAATTTTTATCTTCAAGCAACATTTATCCAAAAGTGTGTTTCCAATTCTTTTGGGTCCATGACTTCACAGCAGCAATCACTAGCTCATTGTTGGTGACGGGGAGCCCCTACTGGGCCCATACATGGTGATACTTCTTACCCCTTCTGTAGCTGATGATTTCTTGGATGGTCATCAACATGTGATAGAGATGTATACCGTGTGGCCCCTCTGACAGATCCATTCATGTATTTATTTACTCCTCAGACCTCCTTGTCCACAAATTCCCAATCCTGTTCCTTCCAGGTCCCTGAGAAACCAGCCAAACCAATTCACCCCTGCCTAGGAATATACTAGATACCTACGTTCGACTTATGTTTTCTTGATATGCAGTGGAGGACGAGGTGGTTGGCCTGAAGCTCTGCCCATTGGGAGGATTTCCTCTCACAAGTGTCTTCTTGAGACACCCTGAGTGGGGGGTATAAATCAGCAGTAGTCTAAAATATTGGCAGGGGGACCTGGGTGGCTCAGTAGGTTAGGCGTCTGACTTCGGCTCAGATCATGATCTCACAGTCTGTGAGTTTGAGCCCCGTGTCGGGCTCTGTGCTGACAGCTCAGAGCCTGGAGCCTGTTTCAGATTCTATGTTTCCCTCATTCTCTGCCCCTTCCCTGTTCGCACTCTGTCTCAAAAAGAAATAAACATTTTAAAAAAAGTTTAAAATATTGGCTTTCACCAAAATACCAAGATGACTCATCTGTTAACCAGGTCTGTGTTTTTCCTCTTGTCTCAGGTGGTCCTAGTAAACTCCCTCTTCCCCCCACCTTAGTATATTGGTGTGAGTCAAGAGAGAGGCATTGGTAAAACTAAGGTAAATGACACAGCAGTCTGGACCACCTATCCCCAGACCACTTAAAAATGTCATTGTTGAAAAAGAAAACCAAAGCAGGAGGCATCACAATCCTGGACTGTAGCCTCTACTACAAAGCTGTAATCATCAAGACAGTATGGTATTGGCACAAGAACAGACACATAGAACAATGGAATAGAATAGAGAAACCAGAATTGGACCCACAAACGTATGGCCAACTAATCTTTGACAAAGCAGGAAAGAATATCCAATGGAATAAAGACAGTCTCTTTAGCAAATGGTGCTGGGAGAACAGGATAGTGACATGCAGAAGAATGAACCTGAACCACTTTCTTACACCAGACACAAAAATCAACTCAAAATGGATGAAAGACCTAAATGTGAGACATGAAACCATCAAAACCCTAGAGGAGAAAACAGGCAATAACCTCTTTGGCCTCAGCCACAGCAACTTGTTACTCAACATGTCTCCGAAGGCAAGGGAAATAAAAGCGAAAATGAACTATTGGGAGCTCATCAAGATAAAAAAGCTTCTGTACAGCAACGAAAACAATCCATAAAACTAAAAGGTAACCAATGGAATAGGAGAAGATATTTGCAAATGACATATCAGATCAAGAGTTAGTATCCAATATCTGTAAAGAACTTACCAGACTCGACACCTGAAAAACAACTAATCCAGTGAAGAAATGGGCAGAAAACATGAATAGACACTTCTCTAAAGAAGACATCCAGATGGCCAACAGGCACATGAAAAGATGTTCAGCGTCGCTCCTTATCAGGGAAATACAAATCAAAACCACACTCAGGTATCACCTCACGCCAGTCAGAGTGGCGAAAATGAACAAATCAGGAGACTATAGATGCTGGAGAGGATGTGGAGAAATGGGAACCTTCTTGCATTGCTGGTGGGAATGCAAACTGGTGCAGCTGCTCTGGAAAACAGTGTGGAGTTTCCTCAAAAAATTAACAATAGATCTACCCTATGACCCAGCAATAGCACTGCTAGGAATTTACCCAAGGGATACAGGAGTGCTGATGCATAGGGGCACTTGTACCCCAACGTTTATAGCAGCACTCTCAACAATAGCCAAATTGTGGAAAGAGCCTAAATGTCCATCAACTGATGAATGGATAAAGAAGATGTGGTTTATATATACAATGGAATACTACGTGGCAATGAGAAAGAATGAAATCTTAACATTTGCAACAACATGGATGGAACTGGAGGGTATTATGCTAAGTAAATAAGTCAGTCAGAGAAAGACAGATAAATGTTTTCACTCATATGTGGAACTTGAGAAACTTCATGGAGGACCATGGGGGAAGGGAAGGGGAAAAAATACTTTTAAATGGAGAGGGAGGCAAACCATAAGAGACTCTTAAATACGGAGAACTGAGGGTTGGTGGGGGTGGGGGAGAGGGAAATGGGTGATGGGCATTGAGGAGGGCACTTGTTGGGATGAACTCTGGGTGTTGTATGCAAGCGATGAATCAAAGGAATCTACCCCCAAAACCAAGAGCACACTGTATACACTTATGTTGGCTAACTTGACAATAAATTTTATATATATATATATATATATATAATGTCATTAATGTGATAGAACTCTAAATCTTATAGAGTTTATCTCCCATTCTCTGCAGTACATGTATCCTAAAGGGAAATCGAGAGTAGTGGCCACTTCCTGCTGACCAGGTCAATTAATGTAATGTCATCAACATGGTGAAGAGTATGATGTTCTTCACAATGTCCAGATGACCAAAGTCCTTTCAGGCTCTACTGTCAGTGAGGACAAAAAAGTCAACGTTATCTCTAAAACACATATCCAATCTAATTGTCCTTATTGTTGGGTGTTGATAAGAATGCATTCTTATCAAGAAGATCAATGAGTGCATAATAATGGCCAGTGTGTGTGTGTGTGTGTGTGTGTGTGTGTGTGTATCTGTTTTATTAAAGATGCTCTATCCGACCGCACAGGGATAATGGTGCTGCCATTTGGTGAGTTTGTAGTAAGCCGCTGTCACCCACCGCAATCCATCTGATGTTTGCAGGAGCCAGACTGGTGAATGGAATGGGGATATGATGGAAACCGCTATCCCTATACCTTTAAGTCTTTGAGGGTAGCATTAATCTGCCACTTTAGCCGTAATGTGGTATTGATTCTGATACACTATTGTGGCTGGGAATTCGGGGCAGCTTAATGGGCCTTGTAGCCTTTTAGACAATGGACCCCAGTCAACAAGTCAGGAGACACTGTGAGAGAGCTTCTCGGTTAATGAATGTGTGGAGATCTGGGGGCATTGGCGCCCCTGGAGAAGGTGTGGAAGCTCCATACCTTTTCCCAGATCCTGCCCTACACCTCTCTTCCACCTGGCCGTTCCTGAGTTATATCCTTTTATAATTAACCAGTAATCTAATAAGAAAAAAAGGGACCAATGTGAAAGCTTTACCAGCTGCCAAGAATATTCTTCTCAGTTTTGCTCTGAGGCATGGCAGGTAATGACCACCACACAATCTGTGGACCCACTGAACTCTGGCAGGCACAATAACAGCTCCTCACAGATGTCACAGAATCTGTGAATGCTCCTTTGTGTGAAACAAGAGATTTCGAAGACATGATTAGGGATATGGAGTTTGAGATGGGGAGGTTACCCTGAATTATCTAGATGGGGCCCAATCATGTCACAGGAGTCCTTAAGAGCAGAGAGTTTGTCCCAGCTGTGATCAGAGACAGTGCAAGAACAGAAGAAAAGTCAGAAGGACAATATGAGAAAAACTCAGCCAGATGGTGGCTTTGCAGATGGAGCGAGAGGACATGAGCCAGAGGGCACAGGCCTCCTCTAGCCGGTGGACCCAGCAGGGACACACATTGTCCGCTGGAGCCTCCAGAAAGAAACAGAGCCTCACCAACACCTCGCTTTCAGCCCAGTGACTCCCATGTTGGGCTTCTGACCTCCAGAACTCTCAGTTAATTAGTTTGCAGTATTTTAAGCCACCAAGTTTGCAATGATTTGTTAAAGCCACAATACAAAACTAATATAGACCCATTTTGAGATGGACCTGGGCCAGGACTCCATGCATCCATTGGCCTGTATGTGTCTTCACTCTAACAGAGGGCCCACAATGGCATTTTGTGCCTCTTGGTGTCAATGTTATCTCGGCCCCATAGCCAAAAATCCTTGAAAACTCTTGAGAGTTTCCTTTTGCCCATATTCAGTCAGTCTGGCAGGTTACCACTCAGGTAACCCTGCCATTCAAGGAGGGACCTGGGACACTGCTGCTGAAGACCAGACAGACCACAGTTCCTACAAATGCCGTGGGGGGCACTGCCTTCCTCAGTGGGAACCCATCTCTTTCTAGTCCCGTGAGCTCTCATTCTGCGTGCTGGGTCGTATCCGCAAACTGGCAACCGATTCGGATTTCACCAAGTGGAGGCAAAGTGCCGCTACCAGTCCCTGGGGGTTAAGGGCCCCTTGCCAAACCAGCTGAGCCCAGAGTTGGGACAAGAGAAGTATGAGTCTGGAATAATTGTGTTAAAATGCAAGAAAGTGTTGGAAGAATGATAGGGACAGGTCAAAAAGACACAGAGTGGTGGTGACGTAAAATTTTAACATTAGTGGAAGGTGGGTGAAGGCACACAAGCTCTGTACTATTATACTGCACCCCTTCTCCAAATCTAAAACTTTCCGGGTAAATGTCTAGGGGCGCCTGGGTGGCTCGGTTGGTTGGGCATCCAACTTCGGCTCAGGTCAGGATCTCATGGTTCGTGAGTTCGAGCCGCACGTCAGGCTTTGTGCTGACAGCTCAGAGCCTGGAGCCTGCTTCGGATTGTGTGTCTCCCTCTCTGTGTGCCTCTCTCAGAAAAAAATCAACATTAAAAAAAAAAACAACTAAAAAACCAAAGTAAATGTTTAAAATGGACACAGAAGCCAGGCTGGAGGAGTTCCTGCTGTACAAACCTGGGGTAATTTTAGCATTTAAGTAAATAATGACATTAACATGTTGTAACCAATTGAATAAATAGGAGTCTATATTGAATAGAAGAAAGAAAGGGGTGGGGGGGAGAAAGATGATAGAGAGGGAGGGAAAGAAAGGGGAAAGAAAGACAGAAAGGAATAAAGAATGACTTTTTACCTTAAGTAAAATGTCAGCTCATAACTGTTGAAAGAATAGTGGAATTAGAAAACCATAGTTGTAATTAATTCAGCCAATTATAAGTATTAAGTAATAAAGTAGAGAAAGTAATGAGGAATGGGATATTTACATTTACTGTCCCATAAAATACTTCCTTTATTTATTTTATTTTATTTTATTTTATTTTTTTTAGAGAACCTGAGGGAGACGGGCAGAGGAAGAGAGACAGAATCTTCTTAAAATTTTTTTTAAATGTCGATTCATTTTTTGAGAGAGAGAGAGAGACAGAGCATGAGCAGGGAAGGGGCAGAGTGAGAGGGAGACACAGAACCCGAAGCAGGCTCCAGGCTCCGAGCTGTCAGCACAGAGCCAAAGTGGAGATCGAACCCATGAACCATGAGATCATGACCTGAGCCAAAACCAAGAGCCAAAACCAAGAGTCAAATATTTCTTTTTTTTTTTTTTTAAGTTTATTTATTTATTTGGGGAGACCAGATGCTTCTTAAATTACAGGGAGAAAGAAGTGTGACTTTACGGTGGAGAAACCTTGAACAGACCACCTTAATCAAAGGATCAAAGTTCATACACCTGTTATGAGCCACACTGACACCATGTGCCTTCCTGATAAGATGCGGTGAGAACACAGCATCAGCTCTATGATATTTCTGCCAAAGATGTGTAAACTACCTCATCATAGGAAGTATCAGATAAGTCCAATGTGAGGAATTGGGGTTATTGCAAAAACTAACCTGTGTACTCCTCAAAGGTGTCAAAGCCATAGAAGTCAAGTAAAGACTGAGGAACCTTTCTGGATTGAAGGAGACTGAAGAGAAACAGGAAATAAACGCAATACACGATCCTGGATTGGATCCTTTTGCTACACACACTGCGGTTGGGACAACTGTTAACCCTTGGAGTGCGTGAATTAGGTCATCGTAACGTGTAGATGTAAGCTTCATAATTTTGGTGTCTGTATCGTGGTTATGTAGGAGAATGGCCTTGTTTGTGGGAAGTACACGAAGGTTCTCGGGTGTGACGGAGCAAACCACTCTCAAATAATGCCGGAAATAAAGTTATCTACTAATCTTACAACTCTTCGGTAAGTTCGAAATCATGACAAAACTTAAACATCTAACACCTAAAAGAGCGCTAAATCTTTTGGGATGGTCTCAGGCTTAGTTGGGTCTCTCGACCTCAGAGATGAGCTACAGGAACTTGGGATCTTGCTCAAAGTGAACACAAGGTCCCCTCCCCTCCCCCCCACGCAGAGTCTGAAGGAAGCACAGATGGGCGTTTTCTTACATGTGTCCCACTGGTCTTGCTTTCTGGACAGAACAGCAAACTCGTCTAATTGCTTCAGTGGAACTTGCATTCCCGAAGGCTTTAGTGACGAGAACAAAATATTTTTAGATCTCCAATCTGAGATATTCAGTAAGAATTTAATGTATAAATGGTCTTTATTACTTCAGAAGAGTCCTTTAGGAGTCTGAAGATGTGATCTCAGACTCCTGGCGTGAGACGGACTGAAGCCTCAGGATGGCTTCACAAATGGCAAGGGTACCGATTTAACAGGAATCCTGGAACTGTGTTTGGGCTCAACACAAGTCGAGGGTCAAAGGGACTGAGGTCAGGGTTGTAGATGTAAATTGTACACTTGTCTGGGGCACAGTTGCTGTCTCACGCTGATGTCCTCGTAGAATTCATCTGCAAGTTCAGAAGTTACAAGGCAAAGTCACAAAAGGGCAAATACCTTCAAGAACAGAGCCCAGCAATCAGCTTCCTAGAACTAAAACTGATTTGCAGAAGAGAGAAAAGAATGAGAAGACAAGAATTAGAACAGAAGTAAATCCTGACAATATTTCCTCATGGATGCTTTAAGAGGAGGCAGGTAATATTTAAATTATATATTTTCTAACAGTAAATTAACGTTTTTACCCTGATCTACTTTTCTGTTAACCATAAAAATACGATTGGCAGGCACACCTACTGATTTTGTTAATGGTCGTGTTTTCCTTCGACAAACTTGGAAAAAGGAGGGCAGTGTGGATAATCACCGGAGGAAGGAAATGATGGACCTGACTTTCATTACGGTTGATAATGTCAAGAAAACAGATAATCGTAGAAGTAGAATTCATGTAACAAATGAAGGAGTAAAAATTCACGCTTATAAAGTTCCAGACAAAGTTCAGATTTCTGGATTCTGACACAGAACTTCTACTCAAACTTCCAGAATTCTACATACTCATCAGTTGTTAATTATGATGTCAGAGATGTATAGGTCCACTTACTTAAACCCCTTAGCTTTCTTTATTTGTAGGCCATGTTTAGATATTGCTAATAATTTATAAAATTCTATCATTTTTATATAACCTGTATGGACAAAATATGTTTCAAAATGTTTCCTTTACCATGGAATACTATTAAAATATTAAAAAACTTCCCATAAATAAACTTCCTATAAATAGATATTTGAAAAATCCTTCACTAATAACCAATTCATCACATTGGATTAAATTTCCATCAGTCTAAGATTTCACTAATTCAAACTACAGTGGAATCTGTTTCTTACTTGCTACTGGAAAATTCTACTGATTTTCTCGGACCTCATTATTCTTACCTCTCAACATGGGCTGGTATAAGTTTGTCCGTATCAGCCTCAGTTTTGAGAACAAGCTGACTATCTTAAACCTCTTAAACAGGTTGATAATTCATGCGCCTCATGTGATCAGTGACTCTAAGTATAAACAAATGCAAAACGAAATGTTAATAAAATAAATGTTTTCCCAAGTCTTCATACCACGTTCTGTGTGCCATATTGCCTTAATTTGTGCCTGGATGGATTAGTCCCTTTAATGTATGCTAAAAACTCTGAAAATTCCCTAGAAGTTTTTTTCCAGATAACACAAAATTGTATACATTATGTACATATGTATGTATGTATCATATTTGGCAGCAACTGAACGTGAGTGATTCGATAAGGTGGGGAGGTTGCAGATGTCCATCCGCCTGACGGACCAGCTCACTATGAGGTCCCCGAGAAACTTCGCGCTCTCTTAGTCCCCTAATTAAACCCAGATCTCCCAGAAGCGCTTCCTCTCCTTCCGTCCCCCCCCCCCCCCCCCGCCGCCACCCCCACCCCAGGCAGGCACAGACTCCGCCCTCCTGTCTCCCGGCTGGATCTCTCAGGCTGGGCCGCTGTCTCTCTCCCCAGAGCGGGTGTCCCACCTGCTTCATCACCTGCGGCATCTCCGACCCCCCGCCGCAACCCCCCCCCCCCCAGAGCCCCTCCCTCCCCGCCAATCCTCTGCTCGCAGTTCGGGAGCGCGTCTCCTTTCGATCACTCAGTGCTTCTCCTTTTTGTTGTTTTTGGGTTTGCTTTTACGTAAAGCCGGATCTGGCGCAGGAGCTACAAGGCCGCGCGCGCGCACGCCGGTCTCTACTGCACCTGCAGCCCGAGCGCCGGTCCCGCACCCCGCAGTCTGGGGGCTTCCCGGCTCCCCCCACGTGCGCCCCAGTCACCGTAGGGCTCTTCCGTGAGGTGCCACTTCTGGGAACACAGCCCGCGTGCCCCGGGCCCCAGGGAAGCGCCCCGCCCGCGTCTACACGCCTTCCCATCACCCGAGGGTTCCCTCTTGCGGTACACTGTCCCGTGATGACCCTCCACACCCCGCTCTGGCCAGTAAGCTGTGTGAGGGCAAGGGCCTTCCGCACCCCATCTGTCACACTGCCCCCAGAATTTCCCGCCGTGCACCCATTCTTCACACTTTCATTCCGTGCAAGTAGGACACCAGCAGTTGGCGAACCTACCAGAGGCTTTTGAATAAAGACTAGACTGGAGAAAAGTAAGGAATTATAAAGAGGGACAAGGCTATTGATGAAAAATCAAAAAAGACGAGCAGTATTACCTACTGCAGTGGGGCAGCCAGTTATAGGGAAAGGACTTTGAAGTAGACATTCTCTTCATGTCTCTACTCCCAAAACGTGTAGGCCCAAAGTCACCCCCTCTAGGTACAGGGCACCGTGGACTTCACAGCTCTCGTGTCTTCCAGAATGCTGCCTGGATGAAAGAAATAAACCCCACAAAAACCACAGGTAAACACGACAAAGCAAACCTCCTTTAAAGGCCAGCAGTTCCTGAACCACACATGGCCAGGAGCTCCTACAAGGAATACAACCGTTGTGATAATAATAAATCTTTGAGTGAATGATGTTATTAGGCAGAATTATAAACATTTCACAAGTTAGCGTCTTTACCTTGACACCCATATAAGGGATGGTGTTGCTATTGTCACCCCACTGGACAAATAAAGATCCTCATGTGCACCTGACTCGGCTTGGGCCACGGACCTGCACACTAAGCTGAGCCTTCAAGCTCACATCGTTCTGACCAAGGGGGGCTCGCCCATTACTCTGCGCTGCCTTCCGGGGAACCAGAGGCACGTCAGCAGTGGGAGAACATCATCAAGCAGCATCGTCCAACCCACGCTCCCAAATTTCAGACCATATTTAGCCTCCAAATCTTGAAAATTTGTCACCAGTTCTAAGCCTGACAATTTCCCACAGCCGTAACAATCTGTTTGATAACTGAAGCTTTATCGGCCCCGGAATTGGCATGTGTCTGTGCATGTCTAGAGTCAGTCTGCTTGACAGACTAAAAAAGTCCTGGTGAATAATTCAGCAAAGTAAAAGTACACATTTATTTTCTTTGGTGTCTGTCTTCTTAACCACATATAAACAAATTAACTCATTTGATCCTTCCAACAGCTCCCTGAAGTGGGAAAGTTATTATGCCCATTTTACAGATGATAAAGTTGAGGCACAGAGTGTTTAACTTGCACAAAGTCTCTTATACTCACTAGGGTTTACTAGGATATGTAACCATGCTCGAGACTGGGCTCCTTGCCACTATGTTGACTCTCAACTAACTGTTGGTCACTGAAGTCAAGATATTCAGAAGTTGAAGGCACAGATCTGTATGTCAGAATAAAAATTTAAGAGCTAGTGACTTAGTAATCATCAACATATGAATGGCATGTGAGTCAAGTGTAAAGAACGTATCACTCAGAAAAGCGTTTGACGTAAGTGGGGTCCAAATGAAAAGAAGTACTAACACCCACCCGACACTTGTGTTGGGCAGTATGAGTTGTTGTTGATGCTGTTGTTGTTACTTCTTTTGTGTGACATATTGGCAGCATTTGATGCTTTTGTCCATACCAATCTTGAAATTCTTGGATTCCATTTCACAGTGGAATAGACAAGACTTAACAATGGAGTATAAAGAAAGATAACAATTGAATGAAAGTCATACTAATAATCAGAACAACACAATAATAGTCTCTATTACATTGTTAAGATATGGTTCAATATGCTATTCAATATAATTACATACATGACTTCATCCTTACAATATTCCTACAAGGCATACGCTTTTCTATTCCTATTTCACGGATAAGAAAACTGAGAACAGCGTGGTTAAAAATCTTGACTAATGTTATGTGACTAGTAAGGGTAAAGCCAGGACTTGAACAATTGTTGTCATATATTGCTTTGAGCTGTATGTTTGGTATTTATATTTTTTAAGTAGTAGATTGTAAGTTTCATTTAAAAAATATATATTTGTATCGAAATAATATACCCAAAAGTTGAAGCGATAAAAAGTACAAAAAGGTCTCTCATAAAGAGCGAAAATAGTTTCACATACTATCTTCCAGCACTAAAGTGCACGGTCCAAGATGGCACTCTTAACTCTTCCTACGTCAGTTTGTTCTAATCATTCTGAACACATACTTGTATCTTGAATCCTTGATCTACCAATTTTCATATCTGTTGATGGTGCTTTAACTGATATTACTGGCTCTCTTGAATCATTATTGTCATTCTTCCATTGACTGGGTGACCTTTAGGAAAAACTCAGACCTCTGTACTTTGTTTCACTACATTTGCAACTATTTCTCGTTCCTCTCGCCTTCCTTCTACCCCTCCTCTATCCTATGCCTCCCAGCTCTTTCCAGCAACTAACTCTTGCCTGTCAAATTTGACTTAAGTTTTCTAACACCTCCAAGCCTGTAACAGATGAAGGAGGATCAGATTAGCAAGATCACTGAGCTCAGACAGAAAATCACAGATCTTCCCAGGTGTCCAGGCATGTTTCCACCCACCTGACACCTAAAGAAAATTAATGCTCAATAAGTAAGAAAAAAATAAACACATAAAGCACCATATATTTAACGACATAAAATAAAATAATTAAAAATAGAGTATCTGTCAATATAGACATAAAATAATAACTAAAAGTATAGATATAGAGAGATATAATATATATATAATATAACATATATAATGTAGATAGATGATAGATGGATAGATAACATAATATATTCTGGCTATAATTATTGATTTAAATATTTGCAAAATGCATCTAAATTTTTTTGCATGTTTAACTTGTTTCTCTGTGATCTCGGGAAAATAAATTGTCACATTGTCCTTCTAATAATTTCAATCATAATCCTTTCTAAAAATTGTTTTAGGTTATATTTGCAAAAATCTCGTTTACAAAAAAGGTTATTTTTAACTATTTATATTGGACAATAATACAGTTATGTTTGAATTTATCATTTATTTTATTTATTTATTTATTTATTTAAAAAAAAATTTTTTTCAACATTTATTTATTTTTTGGGACAGAGAGAGACAGAGCATGAACGGGGGAGGGGCAGAGAGAGAGGGAGACACAGAATCAGAAACAGGCTCCAGGCTCCGAGCCATCAGCCCAGAGCCGGACGCAGGGCTCGAACTCGCGGACCGCGAGATCGTGACCTGGCTGAAGTCGGACGCTCAACCGACTGCGCCACCCAGGCGCCCCTATCATTTATTTTTAATTTAAAATCCAGCAACTTGTGAACTAATGAATAAATATGTATTTTTTATTTGTTTAAGAAAACTGAGTTTTGGTGACATTTCCTTAGCTTGATTTGTCTTACATTGACTTCTTTGACATTCTCCTTCAGTTAGGACCAAACTAGTCAATTGCATCAAATGGAAGGTTACTGAGGTCATGGGCTAATGCATTATGTTTCTGTTTTAGTCCCATGGTGTTTAGAAACTTGGCTTGACAGTCAAACAGGCCTGGACCCGAATCCCACATCCATAGCTTCCTAACTCTGCACCCTTGGTAAGTTATTTAGTACCTATATCCTCAAATTCAGGTATGAGGATGAAATAAAACAGTCCCCCCCCTCCCAGAAATACTTAGCACAGTGCTTGGCACTAAGTCAATGCTTAATAATACTGTTAGTCATTGTACTTTCATTGTGAGTTTTTGATGAATGTCTGTTTCTCCCACTACACTATAAATCCGTGAGGTAAATTGCTATCTAGTTGCTTTTCTTTTTTTTTTTTAATGTTTATTTATTTTTGAGAGAAAGAGAGAGACAGAGCATGAACAGGGGAGGGGCAGAGAGAGAGGGAGACGCAGAATCCGAAGCAGGCTCCAGGCTCTGAGCTGTCAGCACGGAGCCTGATGCGGGGCTTGAACTCACAAACTGCGAGATCATGACCTGAGCTGAAATCAGACGCCTAACCAACTGAGCCACTCAGGCACCTCACTATCTAGTTTCACGAGCAGTGTATCTCTAGGATACAATCCAGTGGGTGGCATATAATAGGGGCTCCATGAATATTTACTGAATGCAGAATTACTTTAGTAATTTTTATTTCACAGATGATAATGTTAACTTCTCTGACTTAAGGTTGTATCAACATACAGATCAGCAGAGCTCTCCTCAAATCACTTAAAATATGACGTCCAGTCAAAAGTTTGTTTCTCAAATCATCTATACAGCTATAATTAAGACTGTTTAGTCTTTGCTGATAATACTGCTAAGATATTCCAAATAGCACGGGAGAAGTTCTCGTCTTGATCGTATATAACACAGACCTGGTTTTTCCTGCTTATAATAGTAATAACTAGTATCTATCACATGGTTTACTAAATGCAAGGCACTTGACAAACGTGATGGTGTGCAAGACATCAGTATGTCTGAGCTACCGGTGCAGAGGTGGAGGCGGGGTTGTGGCTCCTTCACTCTCCCCTGCCTCTCCTGGATCTCCCCGGACCACCAGCTATAGTAGGAACTAGCTGTGTAACTAAGCAGTAACTGGCAGAGTCACAAAGCTCTTTACGCACCTAAGCAAGAGGGTGGCTCACAGGACGACCCACAGAGCACCAAGTCAAGGTCTTCTGACTCCATTTTCTGTAGATCGAGCACCGGAAGCATCTCTAATAATTCCAGGTGCTGAGAAACGTCCCTTACGTGACAGGCCATAAAATCATCTTTGAATGTTTTAAAGTGTGTAATTTCGGCAGTGCCTTTGGCACATTAAAATGAACCTAAAACTTTTACTTCTTTAATTACATAATCAAGGGAATCTTTGGGTCCAGGAAGTATTGAAAGGATTTTGAGAATTTTCTTGTGCATAGAAATGTTTTTATAAAGAACCCATTTATGACTTTTGAATTGATCGATCAGTTTGAAATATGAGAAATTGTTTCATTTAGCTTTTTTTCTTCGTTGGCTCTTTCTTGGCTATTAGAAAGAGCTATTAGAATAGCTCTTTCTTGGCTATTAAAAAAAAAGCAGATTTATTTTTAAAACAACATGATAGCATTCTGTGTCAATGTATTAAAATTTCTAAATTGTATAAATAAGCATGTATATAAATTTCTAAATTGTATAAATAGAATTAAATCATTTTGTGTTTATGTCATTCATAGTTTTATCACATCATTTTAGTGTTACATAAATGTTTTATGTTTATGAAATTATTTTTAATCATTTTCTAATTTATGTCATTTTAGAATTTGATGTGATTAACAACTATAAGTCTGTCTCAATTATACCCAGTTAAAAAGTATAATTATGAACATCACTCATACAAGGAAGAAATTGTTAAAATGCCATTGACATTGAAAACTTTACATAATTGGGCCCTTCGTACAAGGAAACTTTATGAACTATGTGGATATATTTGTAGGTTAGGAAAACCAGAATTTCCTAGAGAGGACACAATGGAAGCAGGATGTTGTCATCCCCAAAGGATGTTATAGGTCGTTATAGATTCAGTTGTCCAGTACAAATGGAAAGGTTGTGCCTCGAATTCCAATGACTAAAAGAGGATCAGCCTTTACTCCTGCTTTCGTTCCAATGCAAAGGGTTATTTTCTAATTCTGTTGGAAATCTTTTCTATGATCTGGACAATGTAGCTCACAGACAAAGAAATGTTTTTGCAAACGTGAAAAGCTCATGAGCATCAAAAAAATGAATCAATTCCATGGCTGATAGCTTCAAATTTAAAAACATATGAGATTTTTGTTTGTTTGTTTTTGAGCAAACAATTGCCAAAGACTTAAGGAAAAACATGTCAGTTAGGGTGCAGTAGAAACAGATGTTTCCACAATCTCTCTCAAGACCTTAAAAATATTGAAATATCCTTAACGACTAAAGGGAAATGTTTGGGGAAAATGATGACACAGCTATAGGCATATTATGCAGACATTCATGATTAGTTTTTGTAAAATTTTAAAATCTAGGCAGGGCACCTGCGTGGCTCAGTTGGTTGAGCATCTGACTTCAGCTCAGGTCATGATCTCATGGTTGGTGAGTTCGAGCCCTGCATCCTACTCTCTGCTGTCAGCCCAGAGCCCACTTAGGATCCTCTGTCCCCCTCTCACTCTGCCCCTTGCCCACATTGCCTCTTTCTCTCTCTTGCTCTCTCTCTCTCTCTCTCAAAAATAAACATTAAAAAAAAAAGTAAGGGGCGCCTGGGTGGCTCAGTTGGTTGGACATCCGACTTCAGCTTAGGCCATGATCTCACGGTCCTTGAGTTAGAGCCCCGTGTCAGGCTCTGTGCTGACAGCTCGGAGCCTAGAGCCTGCTTTGGATACTGTGTCTCCCTCTCTTTCTGCCCCTCCCCTGCTCTCTGCTTGCAAAAATAAATAAAATATAGAAAAAGTAAATAAAAAAGCAAACCTGAGGCAAATTTTCCCAATATAAAATTGAGTGAAAGGCAATCCACAATATAATATTTCTAAACATACTGAGATTTAGGTTGTATTCAAGAAAAGGCCGAAAGGAAATAAATCAATATTACAATAGTGGTTGTTTCTGGGGTGTGGGTAATCTTTTCCTATATTTTATATATGTCTGTGTTTTCCAAAAATTCTACAATGATCTGTACTTTTTTTTTGATATCCAAAAAGAAATCGAAGAAGCCAATAAAAAGAGATATCCTTCCTAAAACACGCAGTCAGTGTCTGTACAGAATGTTGGAATTTACATACTTGTTTGCACTTGCTATGACCCAGGTCTCCATCAGTTCCTTAGCCTACTTTACTAAGAGAGCAGCGTGCACCTGTCTGCCTCCTTGCGGGCCTGTACTGATGGTCCGTGGTCATGACCAACCAGAGCTGCCAGGAACAGTTCGTCTTGTTGGGGTTCTCAGACAGACCCCAGCTAGAGCAGACCCTCTTCGTGTTTGTGCTCATCTTCTACCTTGTGACCTTGGTGGGCAACACCGTCATTATCTTGGTGTCCCGCCTGGACCCCTGCCTCCGCACACCCATGTATTTCTTCCTAACCAACCTGTCCTTCCTGGATCTCTGCTTCACCACCAGTTCTGTCCCCCAGCTGCTCTTCAACTTGGGTGGTCCAGACAAGACCATCAGTTACACAGGTTGTGCCATCCAGCTCTTCATGTTCCTGGGGCTGGGTGGCACAGAATGCGTCCTCCTGGCAGTCATGGCTTATGACCGCTTCGCCGCCATCTGCGAGCCCCTCCGCTACTCCATCGTTATGCGCCCTCGGCTCTGTTGGAAGCTGGTATCCGTGACCTGGGGGGTCGGACTCCTCAACTCCCTGGCTATGTCCCCAGTCACCATGAGGCCGCCACGATGCGGGAACTGTGAGGGTAAGCATTTCCTGTGTGAGATGCCGGCTCTGATAAAAATTGCCTGTGTGGACAGTGTGGGTGTGGAGACCACTGCTTTCATCTTATCGGTAATGATTGTCCTGGCGCCCCTGGCCCTCACCCTCGTGTCCTACAGCTGTATTGCCATGGCCGTGCTGCACGTGAAGTCAGCCACGGGAAGAAGGAAGGCTTTCAGCACGTGTGGCTCGCACCTCACCGTGGTCTCCTTGTTCTATGGGAATATTATCTGTATGTACATGCAACCGGGAAACAATTCTTCTCGGGACCCAGGGAAATTCCTCACCCTCTTCTACAACTTGGTGACCCCCAGGTTGAACCCTGTCATCTACACACTGAGAAATAAGGATGTGAAGGGTGCCTTGAGGAGACTTGTGTCCAGAAAGGAAGGTGACGGGGACTCTTCCTGTCTGCTTCTTCTACTTAACAGAAATAAATAATTCTTGTAGTGTGACTTTAAGATTCATTCAAGCATTCCAACCTACCCAATAGAAATGCGCAGGAATGGAGTTTGGGGATAAGTATTATAAAGCCCCAGTAAGATTCTGATGATAAACTAGGTTAGACATAAATTTTAATTTGCATAATATCTTATGTCTACCTTTGAAATCATCCTTCCTTCTCCTTTCCAAACTGGTCACATCTAATTAAAATCCAACAAAACTGTGAATCAATGCTTCGGTACTGTGGATTGGCCGACTGAAGTGATGCACACATAAAATCATCTGATGATTTTTTGCTTACTGGTATTTTGTATAATTGTCATTTTTATCACGGAATTGAGCTGACGGAGTGCCAAATACAATACTTTTGTCTTCTCACATCTTTACATTTCACTGCCTGGAGAAGATAGAGCCATTAGCCTCGACACAGCCTATACCATTTAAGTAATTTGAGCTGAACACTTTCACTCAGCTGTATTAAAATCACATGGACACACTTCCAGTTAGGAGAGGGAGTCAGCATGGAGGAGAAGTAGGGGGACCCGAAGTTCTCTCGTCCCTCAAACAGCTACGTTGAGGCCACAAAGCTCGGAATTCCAGGCATCTTGGCTACAGAGTGACAGAGATGTTTCCAGGGACCCACGGTGACAGCCTGGTGGGCCTAGGGGCACGACCGCGAACTAGGGGAGATAAAACAGGCGGTGTAGGCACGGAGGGGAGGGACCTGTTCTGCAGAGAGACACAGGGAAGAGAAAGAGCGGCGGTGGAAGTGTAGGACTGGGTCTGGACGAGAGAAAAACCACAGGTCTGGGGAACAGAGACTGGGTGGCACCATTCTTCTCCCCATCACCACACACCGGGGCTTCAGGGATGGGGCAGCAGGGCCACAGAGGAGGTGGGTCCCCCACACCAAACCCTGACGCACCCCACCCGCTAACTGCAGATCCGCAGGAGCGGCATTGACACTGACCGAACTTGATGGCCCCTCCCCCAGGCCAGCGCCGTCACCGGCTCCATGGCGCCAGCAGATATCGGTCCAGCACTTTTGCATTTTCTGATTTGATTCTTGATCAATTCTTATTATATATACGTTATTGTTTTCTTCCTTTTCTTGCTCTTACTTCTTCCTTTCTCAATTCCAGCTGTTGGTTTGTTTAAGCAGACATTTTTAATCTGTTCTGTTTACACCTCTTCTGTATTACCTTCTTTATTTTCCTCTCTCCCTGGATTAAGCTATATAGTTTCCCTGATTCTCTGCCGCGTCAATTTTTTTTTCCTTTTTCTACTTTTCTTTTTCCCCACCCCTGTCATTTCTCTCTTTGTATGGGATAAGGTTTCTTCCACCCCCCCACCCCCCCACCTTTTAAATTTTTTCCAGGGTTACTTTAATGAACAAATCGCACTTGGTGGAAGGTTCAAAATGCCACTACAAGTAGGGACATAAAGCAACCAGAGTCACAACAACAGAGCACACAATACACTCCAAAAACACCTCCTGAAGGGCCAGGCCCTAGAGAGCATTATGACCCCTTTTTAATATAGCAGTGCTCACAGGTGCAGGACACATAACAAACCATTAAAACAAGTAAAAGACAGAAAACTAGCCAATATGAAATGTAAGAATTCTCCTCAAAAGAAATTCCAGGAAGAAATGACACCTAGAGAATTGCTAACAACAGATGTAAAACAATATATCTGATCAAGAATTTAGAATAGTAGCCATAAGATTAGTTGCTGGGCTTGAAAAAAGCATAGGAGACAGCAGAGAATCTATTGCCGCAGACATCAAGGAACTAAGAAAGAGTTATGATGAATTAAGAAATCCTGTAAATGACATGTAAAAGAAACTAGAGGCAGTGACAGCAAGGAAGGAGGAAGCAGAGGGGATACTAAGTGAAACAGAAGGTAAAGTTATGGAAAAAGATGAAGCCGAGAAAACCATCGATAAGAAATACGAGACCAGGAGGGGAGAATTAGACAACTAGGTGATTCAATGAATCGTGGTAATATTCCATGTCATCAGAGTTCCAGAGGAAGAGGAAGAGATTGAGAAAGGGGCAGAAGGTTTACCCGAACATATTATAGCTGAGAACCTCCCTAATCTGGGAAGGAAGCAGACATCCACATCCAGGAGGCACAGAGAACTCCCTTCAGATTCAACAAGAATAGGCCTTCTCCATGGCATATAATAGTGAAAATGGCAAAATACAAAGATAAAGAGAGACTTCTGAAATCAGCTAGGGACAAACGGGCCTTAACCCACAAGGGTAGACACATAAGGGTAGTAGCGGACCTGTCCACTGAAACTTGGCAGGCCAGAAGGGAGTGTAAGGAAATATTCAATGTGCTGAATAGGAAAAACATGCAGCCAAGAATCCTTTATCCAGCAAGAGATTCTGTCACTCAGAATGGAAGGAGAGATAAAGGCTTTCCCACAAACAAGAACTGAAGGAGTTCATGACCACTAAACAAACCCTGAAGGAGATCCTATAGGGGATTCTGTGAGTGGAACACTGCAAAGACCACAAAGGACTAGAGACATCACCAGAAGCCTGAAACCCACAGATAACACAATGACACTAAATCCATAGCTTTCAATAATAGCTCTAAATGTACATGGTTAAAATGGCCCAATCAAAATACATAGGGTATCAGAATGGATAGAAAACAAAATCCATCTATATGCTGTCTACAAGAGGTCAATTTTAGACCTGAGGACACCTTCAGCTTGAAAGTGAGGGGGTGGAGAACCATCTATCATGCTACTGGAAGTCAAAAGAATGCTGGAGTAGCCATCCTTATATCAGACAAACTAGATTGCTAAATAAAGACTGTAACAAGAGGTGAAGACAGGCATTATATCATAATTATGGGGTCTGTCTATCAAGAAGAGTTAAAAATTTTAAATGTTTATGCCCCCAACTTGAAACTCCCAAATATATATATCAGTTAATCATAAACATAGCAATCTTATTGGTAAGAATATGGTAATTGCAGGGGACTTTAATACTCCACTCACAACAATGGACAGATCATGTAGGCAGAAAATCAATAAAGAAACAATGGCCTTGAATGATACACTGGACCAGATGGACTGGACAGATATATTCAGAACTCTTCATCCAAAGGTAGCAGAACACACATTCTTCTTGAGTGCACATGAAACATTCTCCTAGATAGGTCACATACTGGGTCACAAAACAGCCCTCAATGAATATAAAATAATTGAGATCATATCATAATCTCAATGCTAGGAAACTTGAAATCAACCACAAGAAAAAATGTGGAAAGACTCCAAATGTATGGAGATTAAAGAACATCCTACTAAAGAATGAATGGGTCAACCGGGAATGAAATAAGAAATTTAAAAATATATGGAAGCAAATGAAAATGAAAACACGACCGTCCAAACCCTTTGGAATGCAGCAAAGGCAGTACTGGAGGAAAATACATTGCAATCCAGGCCTATCTCAAGAAACAAAAAAATCCCAAATATAAAACCTAACTGTACACCTAAAGGAACTAGGAGCAGAAGAGCAAAGAAATCCCAAAGCATGCAGAAGAAGAGAAATAATAAAGATTAGAGCAGAAATAATAACAATATGGAATCCAAATAAAGCCACTAGACAAATCAATGAATCTAAGAGTTATTTTGGAAGAAATAAACAAAATTGATAAACCCCTAATTGGAGTTCTCCAACAGAAAAGAGAGAGAACCCAAAGAGATAAAATCATGATTGAAAGAGGAGAGATCACAACTAACACCACACAAATACAGACAATTATTAGAGAATACCATGAAAAAGTATATGCCAACAAATTGGACAACCTGGAAAAAATGGAGAAATTCCTAGACACCAACACACTACCAAAACTCAAACGGGAAGAAATAGAAAATTTGAACAGACCCATAATCAGTAAGGAAATTGAATCAGTTATCAAAAATCTCCCAACAAATAAGAGTCCTGGGCCAGATGGCTTTCCTGGGGAATTCTACCAGACATTTAAAACAGAGTTAATAACTATCCTTCTCAGGTGGTTCCAAAATATAGAAATAGAAGGAAAGCTCCCAGCCTGATTCTATGAAACCAGCATGACCTTGATTCCCAAACCAGACAGAGACCCCACTAAAAAGGAGAATTACAGGTCAATATGGCTGATGAACACGGATGCAAAAATTTTCAACAAGATGCTAGCAAATTGAGTTCAACAGTATATTAAAAGAATTATTCACCATGATCAAGTGGGATTCAATCCTGGGCTGCAGGACAGGTTCAATACTTGCCAGTCAATCGGTGTGATACATCAGATCAGTAGGAGAAAGAATAAGAACCATATGATCCTGACAATCGATGCAGAAAAACCACTTGATAAAATACAGCATCCTTTCTTAATAAAAACCCTCAAGAAAGTCGGGATAGAAGGAACATACCTAAACATCATAAAAGCCATATATGAAAAGCCCACGGCTAATATCATCCTCAATGGGGAAAAACTGAGAACTTTCCCCCTAAGATCAGGAACACGACAGGGATGTCCACTCTCATCGCTGCTGTTTAACATAGTGTTGCAAGTCCTAGCCTCAGGAATCAGACAACAAAATGAAATAAAAGGCATCCAAATTAGCAAAGAAGATGTCAAACTTTTACTTTTCACAGTGGACATGATACTCCTCGTGGAAAACCTGCTAGAGCTGATCCATGAATTCAGCAAAGTTGCAGGATATGAAATCAATGCACAGAAATCAGTTGCATTTCTTTTTTTTTTTTTTTTTAATTTTTTTTTTCAACATTTATTTATTTTTGGGACAGAGAGAGACAGAGCATGAACGGGCGAGGGGCAGAGAGAGAGGGAGACACAGAATCGGAAACAGGCTCCAGGCTCCGAGCCATCAGCCCAGAGCCCGACGCGGGGCTCGAACTCACGGACCGCGAGATCGTGACCTGGCTGAAGTCGGACGCTTAACCGACTGCGCCACCCAGGCGCCCCAATCAGTTGCATTTCTATACGCCAATAGTGAGGCAGCAAAAAGACAAATCAAGAAATCAGTCCCATTTACAACTGCATCAGGAACCATAAAATACCTAGGAATAAACTTAACCAAATTGTAAAATACCTGTATGCTGAAAACTATAGAAAACTTATGAAAGAATCTGAAGGATACTTGAAGGAATGGAACAACATTCCACGCTCATGGATTGGAACAACAAATATTGTTAAAATGTCAACCCCACCCAAAGCAATCTACACATTCGATGCAATCCCAATCAAAATTGCACCGGCATTCTTCTCAGAACAGGAACAAACAATCCTAAAATATGTACAGAAACACGAAAGACCCCGAATGGCCAAAGTTATGTTGAAAAAAAAAAAAAAACCAAAGGGGGAGGCATCATGATTCCTGACTTTAGCCTCTACTACAAAGCTGTAGTCATCAAGACAGTAGGGTACTGGCACAAAAACAGACACATAGACCAATGGAACAGAATAGAGAACCCAGAATTGGACTCACAAATCTATGGCCAACTAATTTTGACAAAGCAGGATAGAGCATCCTATGGAAAAAAGACAGTCTCTTTAGCAAATGGTGCTGGGAGAACCCGACAGCAACACGCAGAAGAATGGACCTGGAACACTTTCTTATACCATACAAAAAATAAACTCAAAATGGATGGAAGTCCTAAACATAAGATAGGAAGCCATCAAAATCCTAGAGAAGAAAACAGGCAACCTCTTTGACCTAAGCTGCAGCAATTTCTTGCTCAACTTGTCTCTAAAAGCAAGGGAATTAAAAGCAAAAATGAACTATTGGGACCTCATTAAGATAAAAACCTTCTGCACTGCAAAGGAAACAATCAACAAAACTAAAAGACAAGCAATGGAATTGGAGAAGATATTAGGAAATGACATATCGGATTAACGGTTAGTATCCAAAACCTATAAAGAACTTAACACAATCAACACCTCAGAAACAAATAATCCAGTGAAGACAGGGGCAAAACACATCAACAGACACTTTTCCAAAGAAGACACCCAGATGGCCAAGAGACACATAAAAAAATGTTCAACATCATTCATCATCAGGGAAATACAATTCAAAACCACACTAAGATATCACCCCATGCCAGTCAGAGTGGCTAAAATGAACAAATCAGGAGACTATAGAGGCTGGAGAGGTTGTGGAGAAATGGGAACCCTCTTGCACTATTCGTGGGAATGCAAGCTGGTACAGCCACTCTGGAAGACAGTGTGGAGATTTCTCAAAAATTAAAAATAGATCTACCCTATGACCCAGCAATAGCACTGCTAGGAATTTACCCAAGGGATACAGGAGTGCAGATGCACAGGGGCACTTGTACCCGAATGTTTATAGCAGCACTTTCAACAATACCCAAATTATGGAAAGACCCTAAATGTCCATCAACTGATGAATGGATAAAGAAATTGTGGTTTATATACACAATGGAATACTACTTGCCCATGAGAAAGAATGAAATATGGCCTTTTCTGGCAACGTGGATGGAACTGAGAGTGTTATGCTAAGTGAAATAAGTCATACAGAGAAAGACAGACACCATATGTTTTCACTCCTATGTGGATCCTGAGAAACTTAACAGAAGACCATGGGGGAGGGGAAGAGAAAAAAAAAGTTAAGAGAGGGAGAAGCAAACCATAAGAGACTCTTAAAAACTGAGAATAAACTGAGGGTTGATGGGGAGTGTGAGGGAGGGGAGGCTGGGTGATGGGCATTGAGGAGGGCACCTGTTGGGAGGAACACTGGGTGTTGTATGGAAACCAGTTTGACAAGAAATTTCATATAAAAAAAAGAACCATTATAGCAAAGTTTACATTTGGGGGATGTGAAATTTTTGCATAATAAAAACCACTTATTAAAAATAACACAGAAAAAGGACATGATCCTTGGGCAACATCTTGAATTAATAATAGAACATGGTGTATGGGAAAATAGGACAAGAGAGTACCTTTCAAATGAAGCAAAGTAATAGAAAAATAAATGCATAATAGAATGCTGGCCCCAAGCTGATACGGTGTATCCAGTGATTAATATATTGTGGGTTTGTTCCCACAACTTAGAGGGTCCATAGAACAAATACACCTTCATATGTTAAAGGTGTGCCTTTCATTTAATATTGTAGACAATGGTTGCCAAAAGTATTTTTAAGCAAGGAATGATGTGGTTGTGTTGCTTTGAGGAAAAATAATTCAGATAATGCTGTAGAAGCTTAGAGTTGGTTCGGTTACAAGATCTCTTAAGAGATAAATGGTTTGGCAAGGAGAAAAAGATCTTACGGACACATTGATAACAAATGGAAAATGTGTTCTGGAGAGTGAATGTATTCTAAAAATATGTCAGAGAAAATGAACAAGGCTTAGTTTCCGTGTTAGGATGAAAACGGAGGGAAGAATCAAGAATAATTAAGGGGAGGGCACCTGGATGGCTCAGATGGTTAAGTGTCAGACTCTTTGTTTCAGATCAGGTCATGATCCCATGGTTCACGATCGAGCCCTGCATTGGGTTCCATGCTGATGGAATGGAGCCTGCTTGGAATTCTCTCTCTCTCCCCCCCCCCATCTCTGCCCCTTCCTAGCTAATGCTTTATCTCTTTCTCTCAAATTAAATGAATTAATTTCAAAAAATAGTTCAGGGGGTTCTCACTAAGGTTGCTGTCGGTTTGGTATTGAGATTCTGAAATTCTAACCTGTAGAATAGCAATTGTTTTCAGAACATGAAACATCAGAAATTTTAGAGTTCACAAATAATCCATATATATATAGCCAATATTCCATTTGCTTTAGGATGGAACTCAAGAGGGGGTATAAAATGTGGATGTGGATTGCAGATTTATCGACAGAGATTTCTAGATAGACGGTAGTTCAAGCCATAGAAATGACAAAATATCTCAGGAACAACATAGAGAGAGAAGAGAAGCAAGGATAGAACGTTAGGAAAGCAAAACAGTGAAGTTTGTGCCCAGGGAGAAAGAACTGAGAATCAAGGTCCCAAGAAATAATAGGAAAAGAGAGAGAAGCCAATGGACAGCACAGTTTCATGAAGGATGGGACGTGCTTAACGCCATATTACACCGAGTAAGACAACGGTGAGCTCATCTGCTTTGTGCAATGGAAGAACAGTAAAGGTTTTACACAAAACCGCTTCAACAGAGTGGTAGGGGGAGAAGGAACAAAGAACATTTGGAAGTGATGACAGAAGGAGAAAAAGCATGAATACTTTGTGTCCGGTCATAAAAAGATGAAATTAATGGAAGACAACAGCTAGAAGAAAATGGGGTGGAGAGAGGGTTTTAAGTCCAATTTTATTTTTCTTATAGGATAGAGGAGCATATGTTTAGATGATGAACAAACAGATAGTGGGATATAAGAAGTTGAAGAACAAAGAGAGATCACAGGGTAAAAAGGTCTCATAAAGTTGGAAGGTAATAGAGTTAATTACACCATTGGAAAATAATTTTCTTCAGTGACTCAGTAACAAAGAAAGGATATGACTAACATGAGGGGGAAAGGCTCAGGAATTTCCTCTTCTAAGTAGGAAAAGATGACAGTTCTGAAAACAAGGGGGGGACTCTAAAGACTGGCCCTGGGGATATAATGTACAGTATGGGAGCTACAGGAAATAACACTATCTTGTATACTTGGAAATTGCTAAGAGAAGAGATCTTAGGAGTTCTCCTCACAAGAAAAAAAGGCCACTATGTGCAGGAACAGATGTTACCCAGACTTCTTGTGGTGATCATTCCACAATATACACCAGGATCGAATCATTACGTTGTATGCCTCAAACTAAAAGTACGTTGTATGAAAATTGTACCTCAACTTGTACCTTGTACCTCAACTTGTACCTCAAAATTGTACCTAACAAAAAGTAGTGTAACCAATAGTATTAAATAGTATTGGTAAATGGAAGTTAAGAAGAGACAGTCGTTTCACTCCTAGTCAATTTGGTGGGACAAGATTGACTACCTGCTCATCTCCAGAGCCTCCCTTCCTCTTTGGCTGTCCCTGGGGAGCCAAACTCTGTATACTTCGACTGAGGCTAATGAGTTACATTGGGCAGGACCCTCCTGGGGCCACTAAAAATACACACATCCTCAGTCCCTAGAGCACGTACTTTGACTTTGGTGGCTTACCAAAAAATATCCCCCAGGTATAATACTAGCCCTTTCATTCATGGGCAGATTCCATAGAGTTCACAGATTCCAAAGTGTGTTTAGCTGCAGACCCCACCGTCCACGCTAAACTACACCTCCTCGCATGTGCCAAAACACTCTGCAATGAGTGGACAATCTTCCGGGTAAACCCTGGGGATGACAGAACCTATGCTAACAGTAATGATGGAGAGACATGTTACTACCTTGAACAGAGCCTGAGCAGTGAGTAATTGTGTCTGCCCTTGCCTCTCAGAGTCACCATTTTCAAGGTATATCCTGTTGAAAGGTCGCCATATTGTAAATACACGAATCTGTCTTTATTCTAAGGGCTCTGTTCTAGCTATTGGATCCTAGCTTTCACGGGGACAGCGGACATGTACTTTCATCTGCAGGACCTTCACTTCCCCATCCATATGCTAATCTCTTCACTTCATACAACTGTAGTGGTTCTTCAAAGACCAGTGGCTGCTTCCAAAAGTTAGGTGGATGTCTGTAATCTTTGTTATTCTTCCTTGGAAGGAGAGGCCATGTTCTTACTCTAAAACTCATTCAGATGTTACTAAGAAGATGTGAGATTCTTTCCTTTGCTGCTGATTCCTTACACCCAGGAAGTTGATGGTGCTGCCTGCAGAACTGGTGTCTGTGGGTGAGTTGCTCTTTCCTGACAGTAACTTCTAGATGGAGGAGCAATGTGACCTCCAGGTTAGCTGATTACCACTTCACTGGAGAGTGAAAGACTGTAAGTGTTTTCTCTTCCAGCTCAAACCAAATGCTGGGTGGCAGATCCCACAAGCATGGAATCTGTGTTTATGTTTCAGATCTGTGAGTGTAACAAACAGGTCTATAGGACAATTGCCTTCACTGGATATTCATGCCAGATGCGGGAAGTCAGTTTTTCCTATTACTGTAGGCTTCTGCTCTAGGAATAAGAGAATATGAGAACTTGAAATCAGAACTCATAGCTGCATCTTGGTCTTAGCCTTGCATGCAGGTATTTATTTATAATAAGGAACTGTTATCATTTCACAGGCATATGTGCATTCTACTATTGCTATTGGGTTGAATTATGACCCCTGCAAACCTCTCCCACCAGAAAAGTGGTTGAAACCCAAAACCTCAGTTCAGATTAATATGGGACTTTATGTGAAAACAATTTTCTGCAAATATATTCAAGTTCAGATGAGGTTACACTCATCAGGCCGTGCTCTAACACAAAGTGACTGGTATTTCTATAAGAAGGACAGAGTAGACAGGTGAGGAAGAAGCCATCTGCCTACAGAGGCAGTAGTTGAAATCCTGCAGCCACAACTCAACGAAACCCCCAAATTGCCAGCAAAGAAGCCACCAGAGACTAGAAAGGTCCAAAGATGTATATTCTCCCTGACAGGTTTCAGAAGCCCTGCCAGTATCTTCATGTTGGACTTGTGTCCTCCTGACATATGAGACAGTGCATTCCTGCTGTCCTGAGGACAGACCTGGTTAGTGGAGCTTGGTTATCAAGACTAGGAAAATAATACAGCATATGGAAATTCATGTGAAAATGTCTATGTCAACTTAATTCTTCCCTTCTAGGCACAATGCATTTTACACGCTTCTTAGCAGAATCTATTGTTCCTTGGTTCCGATCACTTTCTCTGCATCACTGAGAAGAACAAAATCATTGAGAATCAAGTTCTTGGCTGAGTGATGAGCTGTTTTGTTGATCTCCCAGAAATAACAGCCTATTGTACACCCTGTGGGAGCCTTTTTCTGGGTACCACGATGGCCTGCAGAAGCCCCTTCTCTCACCCTTACAGCACATGGATAGAGGGAAGCAGCAGAGGTAAGCCCCAAAAACATGTGACAAATTCTACTGACTAGTGCCCTTTGTATGATTCTGGATAATGGGACCAAGACCTGATCATGTAGAAGATATAGACGTTAAGAGCCAAGCTGCTGCTACAGACAAGCAAGGACTGAGGAGGCTTCTTCAACATGGGACAATGGATCTATTGGAACATAAATCTCCCAGGGTTCAACAAAGAGCTACAATCATCATATCTCCTATTTCCTATTGAAAGCTAGAAACATCATGTCATTTATTTGAAGGGGACAGTTGGGGTGGGAGAGTAGTCTTGAGAATCTCAAAGCTTATTACTGGTAGACTTATACTTATGATCCTGGTATTCTGTTTCTTACTTTACTGCATTTTTAAACTTATTTCCTCAAATTCATTATACCCTTCAGCAACACAGCAACAAGAGCCAAAGAAGCAGTGAAAGGATTTAGGAATAAAAGGATAAATGGACCAAGAATCCTAAAGGAAGCATAATAGAGAGGTGACCGAAGCTCCTCTTGGCTCGTCATTGATTTTGCTACTAGAAGAGTTACTTTTAAAAATATAGAGTTCTGCAAGGTTCCATACAACATAGCATTTGGGGAAAAAATCCTAGAATTTGAATAATCAAGACTATCTACTTGTTGTTCAGGATTTCCTTTGCTTTGCTAAGGTCTCTCAGTGTCTATAAAGCCTAAACTCATTTTCAATAACGTGTTCAAGTTCATAATATTCTTCAGTATTCTGATGCATTCAATAAAGACTGTTTGGGACTCTAGTACATGCCAGATTCTTTTCCATCACTTTATGAGTTATAACTCTTCTCCAGGTTGTATTTATTATTAAGCTTGCCTCACGGTGCGAAGGGTGAAGGGAGGTTATTTCTAAGAGCAAGCCCAATGATTTTGGCAAAAAACAGAATGATTCCTATGAGGTTGGCCTTTATAGGAAGTACAGACTGAGATGCTGAAAAAAAATTTCTCCACTACACTAAAAAAGTTTGAAAGGGAGTTGTAATGTGAGACAAAAGGAAATGAAACATTGGATTGATGATTTCCTGACATTTTACTGAAATTGCTGTCAGTGATAATTAGTCAGGCTTAGTCATCCTGCAAAGTGAACACTGGGCACGATGAATTCTTCAATCATTTCCAATAGATGCTTCCCAATCAATAACCACGATTTCAGGCTCCATCCCCAGCGTTCATTAGTTTATGCATCAAAATGTATTGTTCCCCTTGTATAAAATTGGTAATGGTAAATTTCTCTATCTATGCACTTTCAGAAAACACATTTTTTCTCCCCACAAATTAGAAGTAGGGGAGCGCGACGCACGTATTTCAATTCTTGATGGCAAACAAACATAGAGGGAAGGGACAGTGCAAATTTGCACCTTACTCAGAATGACTAGATTAATTTTTTTGAGAAACTACAGTTAGCTTTAGTGTTCATGCATTCACGAAAAGACAGTGTCCCTGCTGGTCAAAAGCCCAGGTTGTGGAGTCAGTCTGAAGCCTGGTGAGTGCCCCTGGGAAACTTACTGAACCTCCTTCACACTCACTTCGCTCATCTAGTCAACAGAGATCAGGAACGTGCCAACCTCAGACAGTCATTGGGAGAAAGTGCACCCACGTTTAGGGCAGTGCCTGAAACACAGAAGATGCTCCCATTCAGTGGCTCTTTATCACCCCGTTGCTCCCCAACAAGGAAGGGTATGTCTAAACTCTCAGGCCTCCACCCAGACTCCATGCACCCACTCTGGGAAAACAGGGCTGGACTGAAGCTACAAGAGAAAACAGGGAGTCCTGCTAACTGTGCAGACTGAGTACCATGGAAAGAGCGAATGGCAGCACCTCCTCAGGATTCCTCCTCCTAGGCTTCTCCGACAGGCCTCAGCTGGAGACGCCTCTCTTTGTGGTCATCCTGATGGGCTACGTTCTGAGCTGTCTAGGCAATGGTACCATTATACTCCTGTCGCTGCGGGACCCTCGCCTGCACACCCCCATGTATTGCTTCCTCTCCAACCTCTCTTTCATGGACCTGTGTCTGACCACCTGCACCGTTCCTCAGACTCTGGCCAACCTCAAGGGGCGGGACAAGACCATCACCTATGGAGGCTGCGTGACCCAGCTCCTCATCGCCCTGGGGCTCGGGGGCGTGGAGTGCATGCTCTTGTCGGTCATGGCCTATGACCGCTACGCCGCCGTGTGCCTCCCACTGCACTACCTGATCATCATGCACCCGCAGCTCTGCCTGCGCCTGGTGCTAACTGCTTGGCTCACAGGGTTCGGCTGCTCAGTGCTACAGACGGCCCTGACCATGACCCTGCCCCTGTGCGGGAGAAACCAGGTGGACCATTTCTTCTGTGAAGTGCCGGTGATGCTCAAGCTGGCCTGCGCCGACACCTCCATCATCGAAGCTGAAGTCTTCGCGGTCAGTGTCTTCTTCCTCGTGGTGCCTCTGTCGCTCATCTTAGTGTCCTACGGCCACATCACCAGGGCCGTCCTGAAGATCAAGTTGGCCCGGGGCAGGCGGAAGGCCTTCGGAACCTGCGGTTCCCACCTGATGGTGGTGGTCATCTTCTTTGGCACACTCATCTCCATGTACCTCCAGCCTCCCTCCAGCTACTCGCGGGATGTCAACAAAAGCATTGCGCTCTTCTACACTCTGGTGACTCCCCTACTGAATCCCCTCATTTACACTCTGAGGAACAAGGAGGTCAAGGGGGCGCTGAGGAGACTGGTGAGAGGAACCACAGGCTCCAGAGGGAGCTAATACACGGTTTGCAGATTCTGGGTGACTACAACCCGGTTGTCACTGAAGTCAACAAATCCTTATAAAGCACCTCCTCCGTCTAAAGCATTGTTCCACTGACTTCGACTGTGATCAGCAATCACAACACTCAGCCCTGTCTCCATGGAGCTCAATATTCTAGTGGGGAGAATATGGGTTCAGTAAAAGAATCTAAAAATAGCTATGAGGTATCCTCTATTGGAATGTATACAATAATGAGAATCAACAAATAATAGCTACATACATCAGCATGAATGCGTCTTGCAAACACACCGCTGAGTGAAGGAAGCCAGCTGCAAAACAGTTCATATTGTTCGAATTGAATGGTATAAAATTTACTTTGAATTCATGTGAAATTCAGAAGCAGGCACAATGAATCTGTGGTATTGGAAGCCAGAATGGTGGTTGCCCAGAAGAGTCACGACTGGAAGGAGAAGTGGGGGAGGAGAATTCGGGGTTCTGCTTATATTCTGACGATGGATCTGAGCGCGGTTGATAGAAGGTGTACGACATGGGAAATGTCATCAGACTTTACCCTGAAGCTACTTCCACTCTCGTGTGCATGATGTACTTCGAATCACTTAATTTTAATGGGTTTGAAGCAAGCCCGATATGATCTGAATAGTATGATACTAAATAATCACATAAAGATTTGTGTTCCATTCACACGTGATTGGCTTTGTATTGCAAAGGAGCTATGTTACTTCTTTCCGGTGTACTGAACCAGTAGACTATATAGTGATTAGGATCTAAATAATATTTAGTCTAGTAGAATGAACCTTACCTAACTTTCCTTCGAAGACCTCAAAAGAAGATCATTTGTACAGTGAGTTCTGGTTCTCTTCTTCCTTCTAAGTTGATTTGCAATTGTTTTATGGTGTCCATTTCATTTATTTCAGCTCGATCTTGGTTATTTCTTTCCTTCTGCTAACTTGGAGCTTATTTTGGTCTTTTCCTAGTTCTTGGAGGAGTAAAGCCAGGTTATTTGTTTAAGAATGTTTTTCTTACTGTAGTCCTTTAAATGCTGTAAACTTTCCTTTAGCATTGCTTTAGCAGCATCCCATAAATTTGGTAAGTGGTGTTTTCTTTTTGTTTTGCAAGATGTTTCTTGATTTCCCTTTGATGTCTTCTTTGACCCATTGATTTGTGGGAGGTATATTATTTAATTTTTACATATTTGCAAAATTGAGCTTTCCTTTTTTTTCTTGGCTTTCCTTTGTTGTCGATGTTCATTTTCATTGAAGTGTGATCAAAAAAGACACTTGCAAGAGGGCAATTTTCCCCAATTTGCAATGACTTGTTACATACATTATCTTATGATCTATCTGGAGAATGCTCCTGGTGTGCTTGGTAAGAATATGCATTGTGTTGCTCTTGGATGAAAGTTCCATATATGTGTATTAAATGTTTTTAATTATGGCTCAAGTCCAATATTTCCTTGTTGGCTTTCAATCAGAATGATTTGTCCATTGTTAATATTAGAATATTGAAGTCCCTACTGTTATTATATTGTTGTCTATTTCTCTCTTCATAACTGTTAGCATTTGCCTAATACATTTGGGTGCTCCCGTGTTGGTTCCCATATATTTACCCTTGTTATATCTTCTTGATGAATTGACCCTTTGTATACTGAAGTTTTTATCCCTTGTTTTCATTTTTAGCTTAAAGTCTATTTTGTCTGATACAAATATAGTTACCTCTTCCCTCATAAACATTTATAAAACAACTAGCACCAATCCTTCTCAAACTCTTCAAAGAAATTGAAGAGGCAAAACACTTCCAAACACATTTCACAAGATTAGCATTAACCTTATGTAAAACACAGATAAATCGTACAAAGAAAAAACAAGGAAACCTATAGACCAGTATCTCTGCAAAATATAGATGCAAAATTTTTCAACAAAATATTGATAAATCGAATTCAGCAGCACATTTAAAGTTTCAAACACCATGATCAGAGGGATGTAGTAGGGATACGGGACAAACCAACATACACAAATCAGTCAATGCAATACATTACATGAATAGAGTGGAATAAAAAAACGTATGTTTTTCTCAATAGATGCAGTAAGGCATTTGAGAAAACATGATATATTTTCATGGTAAACACTCTCAACAAATTAGTTGTAGATGGAATGTGCTTCAACATAAGAAAGGCCATATATGACAAACTCGTGGTAACATACTCAGTGGCAAAAGGTTGAAAGCTTTCCCTCTAAGATCAGAACAAGACAAGGATGCCCACCCTCATTACTCTTACAGAACATAGTACGGGAAGTCCAGTCATTTGCTGAAGAGACTCTCTTTTGTCTACTGGATATCTTTCCTGGTAGGTTGAAGATTAATAGGCCATTGATTTGTGGGTCCATTTCTGGATTCTCGAGTCTAGTCCATTGATCTATACGTCTGTGTTGGTGCCAGTACCATACTGTCTTAATGATTACAGTGTTGTAATACAGCTTGAAGTTTGGAATCGTGCTCCCTCCAGCTATATCTATTTTTTTCAACATTACTTTGGCTATCTGGGGTCTTTTCTGGTTTCACACAGTTTGGAATTGTTTGTTCTAGCTCTGTGAAGAATGCTGGTGTAATTTTGATAGGGATAGCATTGAATGTGTAGATTGCTTTGGGTAGTATCTACAGTTTAACGATATTTGCTCTTGTAATCCACAAGTACCGAATGTTTTTCCATTTCTTTGTGTCTTCTTTAATTTCTTTCCTAAGCTTTCCATAAGTTTCAGTGGATTCAATAAAGCAGGAAAGAATATCCAGTGGAAAAAAAGACAGTCTCTTCAGCACATGGTGTTGGGGGCACTGGACAGTGACATGCAGAAGAATGAACCTGGACAACTTTCTTACACCATACACAAAAATAAACTCAAAATGGATGAAAGACCTAAATGTGAGAAAGGAAACCATCAAAATGCTAGAGGAGAAAACAGATAGCAACCTCTTTAACCTAGGCTGCAGCAACTTCTTACTAGACATGTCTCCAGAAACAAGGGAAACAAGGGAAACATGAACTATTGGGACCTCATCAGATAACAAACCTCTGCACAGTGAAGGAAAAAAAAATCAACAAATGTAAAAGGCAACCAAAGGAATGGGTGGAGGTATTTGCAACTAACATACCAGATAAAGGGTTAGTATCCAAAATCTATAAAGAACTTATCAAATTCAACACCTAAAAATCAAGTCATCCAGCTAAGAAATGGACAAAAGACATGAACAGACACTTCTCAAAAAAAGACATCCAGACGGCTAAAAGACACATATAATATGCTCATCGTCAGGGAAATACAAATGAAAACCACAATGAGATACCACCTCACCCCTGTCAGAGTGGCTAAAATGAACAAGTCAGGAAACAACAGATTTTGGCAAGGATGTGGAGAAAAGGGAACCCTGTTGCACTGCTGGTACGAATGCAAACTGGTGTAGCCACTCTGGAAAACACTGTGGAGATTTGTCAAAAAATTAGAAATAGAATTACCGTATGACCCAGTAATAGCACTACTAGGAATTTATCCACAGGATGCAAGAGTGTTAATTTGTAGGGGCATATGTACCCCAATATTTATAGCAGTGCTATGAATAGCCAAATTATGGAAACAGCCCAAATGGCCATAAACATTTGCATGAAAAAAGAAGATGAATGAATGGATAAAGAAATTGTGGTGCTTACACCTGTCAGAATGGCTAACAATAACAACTCAGGCAACAACAGATGTTGGCCAGGATGCGGAGAAAGAGGATCTCTTGTGCATTGTTGGTGGCAATGCAAGCTGGTGCAGCCACTCTGGAAAACAGTATGGAGATTCCTTAAAAAATAAAAATAGACCTACCCTATGACCCAGAAATTGTGGTACTAGGCATTTATCCACGGGATACAGGTGTGCTGTTTCGAAGGGACACGTGCACCCCCAGGTTTAGAGCAGCACTATCAACAATAGCCAAAGTATGGAAAGGTCCCTAATCCATCGATGGATGAATGGGTAAAGAAAATATAGTGTGTGTGTATATATATATATATATACACACACACACACACACACACACACACACACACACACATATACACACACACAATGGAGTATTACTCAGCAATCAAAAGAAATGAAATGTTGCCATTTGCAACTACATGGATGTAACTGGAGGGTATTATGCTAAGTGAAATTAATCAGTCATGAAAGACAAAAATCAGATGATTTCACTCATATGAGGACTTTAAGAGAGAAAGCAGATGAACATAAGGGGAGGGGAAAAATAATATAAAAAGGGGAGGGGACAAAATAGATAAGACTCATAAATATGGAGAACAAACTGAGGGTTGCTGGAGAGGTTGTGGGAAGGGGAATGGGTAAATGGGTAAGGGGTATTAAGGAATCCACTGAAATCATTGTTTCACTATATGTTACCCAGTTTGGATGTAAAGTTAAAAAAAGTTAAATTAAATTAAAAAAAAAAAAGCAACTGTGATACACACACACACACACACACACACACACACAATGGAATAGTACTCAGCAATAAAAAGAATTAAGTCTTGCCATTTCCAAAAACATGAAAAGATTCTTTTTATCCCACATTCACAATAGCATCAAAAACGATAAAATACGTAGGATTAAATTTAACCAAGGAGGCAAAATATCTCTACATTTAAAACTGCATAAGTTGATGGAACAAATTGAAGAGAATTAAGATATCCTGTGTTCATGAATTGGGCATTGAGGAGGGCACTTGTTGGGATGAGCACTGGGTGTTGCAATGTAAGCGATGAATCATGGGAATCTACCCCTGAAACCAAGAGCACACTGTATACACTGTATGTTAGCCAACTTGACAATAAATTATATTTAAAAATATTAAGATTGAAAAATTTTCACAGTATTCAAAATCATCTCTAGATTCATTGCAATCCCTATCAACATTTGAGTGGCATATTTCACAGATAGAATAAGAAACAATCCTGAAATGTGTATGGAGCCACAAAAGTCCCAATTGCCAAAGCCATTCCAACAAAGAACAAAGCTGGAGGCAGCCAACTTCCTGATTCAAACCGTATTATAAATATCTAGGAATCAAAACAGCGTGTTACTAGATCAAGAAACGGACACATACACCAAAGGAACACAATTAAGAGCACAGAAATAAACCCATCCACATACGGACAACTAATATTTGAAAAAGGAGTTGAGAATATTCATGGGGAAACACAGACTCTTAACAAATTATCACGAGAAAGTGGGTAAACACATTCTGAGATATGAAAACGGAGCCCTATAGCACAACGCTCAAAAAATTAACTTGAAATGGATTAACATGTAAACTAAGACCTGAAATTGTAAAGCTCCTAGAAGACAACGTAGAGAAAACATCTTGACATTGGACACATTGACAGTTACCAAATGAGGCTGTTCTAGTGTTGTCCTATCTACTAACACAGCTACTCTTTACGATCCAAATTTCAATGTAAAGACTGAAAGACTGTGACTTCTAAATTTTTTAGCTTATTGTGTCTATAGGGGTATAGTTTGTCCCATGGAGCTCTTGAGTGGTACCAGATTCTACCAACAGCCATTGCTCCCCCCACCTCCTGGAAAGAGTTTTTTTTTCTCCATTCAATGTGACCTGCAGGGATAAACTGTTACCACATACACTAGGATGTATTTGTATTTCAGAACATATTGGAAATACATCATGTATGAGCCTGGCACTTCTAAGTAGGATAAGCTAAGGGAAACATATTTTCTTGTAGTGATCATCTTCACAAGAGGGTTCAGAGATTGGCCTACAGGACATTGCCTATGGAGCACATTTTGTGCACGAGCATGTCTGTGGGTGTGTGTGTCTAATAATACATGAATATATATGCTGCTTGCACCTAAATGCAAATGAAAATGTAACACGTTGTGGCAGACTGTGAGGAGACTCATTCTGCGGGAATAGAGGTGGTTTTTCTAAGAGGGAGGGTGAAACCTGGGAGAGGCTGATTTCAAGCTGGAAAGAACACATTCTTAGCCAACCTGCTTCCTTTAAACACATTAAAACCGAGTTCTCATTAGAGATAAGTTACTGAAGAAGCTTTCCAAAGAGAGTCTTTCAAAACCATTTCATGTTTCCAAGTGCTTGAAATGACGACTTACAAATGTGAGAAAGCATTATGTGTGACCTGCTACCACAGATTCGGGGGGACGGGGCCCTGTCAAAGGCTTTGACCACTGATCAAGACAGGACATTGATCATAGAGATCCCAAATAACCCAATCAGTAGAAACGTCCACGATGCTTCTCTGAGACTCAACACACAAGTACAAAAACTGAACACCCTCATCCTGAAAAGGGGTTGAAACCATTCTCAGAAAAGGCTCACGAATCAGAAGAACTTACACTTCCTAGAGACCTCATAGATTTCATATCCTCCAGTGGTTAAAATAAATCCCCCCAACAATGTCAATGAATAGAATTAAATTTTTTAAACGGAGCAAGTGTGGGAACCCAGGGAGGCCCCCCAACGTGGACCTCAACAGCATATTGATCACCGTGAATAGAAGCTACTGGGGAAAGAGCAGGTGGGAGGACATCACACCCTCCTCTGTCCCCAGGAAGCAGGAAATATCTCCCGAATGAAATGACTGTGAACTAAAAATGACCACTTGTCACCACAGGTAGGGACCTTAGAGCTGAGAAGGCTGTAGAAATAAACCTGCTACTTTTTACTAACCCACTACCTCAGCCCACATTCCACTTCGCATTCCCTGCTAACTGCAGCTCCAAACCCCGGTTTTCTTTCTCCTGTCAATTCCACGCTCATCGATTGTCTCTCTATAATGGGGTACAAACCACCTACTTTGCTCATTTCTTTGGGTCTCAACGTCCAGATTGGGCCTCCGTGTGCAGATAATAAAACTTTGGGTGTTTTCTCCAGTTACTGTGTCTCATGTCAACTTAATTCCAAAACAGCGGGGAAAGAAGGAAATGTCTCCTCCCAGAAGCCAGTGTCCTGTGGCTAAGGCCACCTAGGGGAGCCCTTCCCTGGATGCCACTCATCTCCATTCATCCTCTCCTTTCTGCATCTACACGCAGCCCCCCTTTCCCCTGCAAACCACGAGTCCACACACAGTGGTTCCCAGTCTGCACCATCAGGGTTCAAACATGCCACAACACCACTGTGGTGAAAGAGAGCTCTCACCCGTGTCACAAAGCAAGCATCCAAAAAGCAGTCATCTGTGAAGGGAGGCATTGGCAGGGGTCTGTGACCTGTTCCTGCCTCCTCCATGAGCCTGATCAGAGCAGGACTCTGGCCAACAGTAGCTGCGAAACGTGCAGACTAGGAGGTACAGGAGGGACTTACAGGAGTCACTTACAGTGATTGCACTCTGATGGCTGATACAGGAGTGAGTTTAGCAGGACGCAGAGGGCGTGTTCAGAGTGCAGTCACCCTACACTGCACACCCTGCCGTCACCCTAACGTGTGACAGCCCTAAGGCCAGGACAGGGCTAAGAAGGTAGGGACGCATGAAACTGAGAATCTCCCTTCCCTTCTCTGGGCTCACTGGTGCCACAGGGGAGGGCCTGGGGGATGGGTTAAAAAGGTGACAGAGATTAAACAGAGTACATGTGATGATGGAAATGTGGAATCACTATATTGTACACCGGAAAGAATATAAAACTGTAGGTTAACTCTAATGGAATGACCATAAAAATTGAATTAAACACTAAACTAATAAAAATGAATTCTAAAGAAAAAAATTTTTTGAAAAACAAAGAAGTGTGTTTCAAAATGAAAACAGTATCACAATGGCAACATGATACCATGGCCTGATATCTGAACAGCTTTACCAGGATGGATGTTAGCAACTTTTGTCCAAGCTAAGGTTTGTTTTTCCTACACTTGCCCTCCTACTTCTGGGAAAAAGTTGTGATCCAGTCAGGCTACAGCCATTGTCACAGAGCCGTGAGCTACTTGAGAGAATCAGCAATAGCCTCCAGCAATTGTGAGAAAATGCTACAGTATTAATATTTATTACAGTGTTCTAGTGGTTTTTATTCTTATTTTGCTATGTATTATGGTGTCTTGTAACCGTCCTTTGCAATTAGCAATGGCATAGTGTTCTCTAAAAGGGGGTGAAATGAGAAAATCCTGTGAAACTTTTTACAATATTAATATGATGCAGATGGTTTAGGAACACTAACTCCGCATCTCTGGAGGCTGCCATGGGTCCATGAACTTAGAGTTTGAACACTCACTTGCATGAAAGAAGGAATTAAGGAAGCTCCCTTCAGAGTTGTCTGGGGAAATGTGGAGGACACAGAAATCTTAAGGATTCTGGCATTCGAAGTCTTCCATGAAAGGGTCTTTCCCCAGTCATCTGGAGTCATAGCCCCTACACAACACCTTCCTCATTGGTCCCATCACATCCTTGTTCCACAGGGTATATATGAAGGGGTTGGCCATGGGGGTGACGATGGTGTAGAAGAGAGAAATGAACTTGCCCTGATCCTGGGAGTAGTTGTTGCTGGGCTGGACGTAAGCATAGATGGCCGAGCCATAGAACAGGGAGACCAGCGTGAGGTGGGACCCACATGTCCCAAAAGCTTTCCTCTGCCCTGTGGCTGACTTTATTCTTAACACTGCCCTGACTATCTGACCATAGGAGAACATGATTAATGCCACAGGTGTGAGGAAAATGATCACACTGGCAAAGAAGATCTCATTCTCATTCCCAGTGGTATCAACACAGGCAAGCTTGAGCAGTGGGGTGACCTCACAAAAGAAGTGGTGCATTTTATTTCTCCCACAAAGTGGTACAAGAAAGATGAGCACCGTCTGCAACGAAGAGTTGGCAAAGCCAATGAACCATGATGCAGAAGCCATCAGGGCACAGAGACGGGGGTGCATGATCACTGTGTAGTGCAGGGGCCTGCAGACGGCTGCGTAGCGGTCAAATGCCATCACCCCCGACAGAATGCATTCTGTGCATCCCAACCCTAGAGAGACAAACAGCTGAGCTACACAGCCAGCGAAGGAGATAGACTTGTCTGGTCCCCTGAGATGAACCAGCAGCTGAGGAACAGTGCTGGTCGTGTAACACAGGTCCAGAAAGCTTAGGTTGGACAGGAAAAAGTACATGGGAGTCTGCAGGTGTGGGTCCAGGCGGGACAACGCAATGATGCTTGTGTTTCCCAGCAGGGTGAGCAGATAGAAGATCAGAAGAACCACAAAGAGGACTCGCTCCAGCTGAGGCCGGTCAGAGAAACCCAGCAGGATAAAGCCAGTGAAAGAACTTCCATTTTTCGGGTCCATCTTTTCTTACTATGTGTTTCCTGTCAAGACCAAGCATTTAGCAATTTATACAATAAATCTCAAAAAAACCCACCAAATACAGTGTGGTTGGTGGAATGATCATATGAAAAGATATAGCCATGGGATTTTATGAAAACTATTTGAATAAATCATGCACCCATGAAATTGCCGTAGTTTTATGAATTTAGTTCCACATTGTCACAAAAAGTGAATCATTAGTTTTTTAGGTAAAAAAATCAAATAATGGACCTGTTTTTGCCTCAGTCATAGGCAATATGGCCTTTCAGTCTGTGCTTACTAGTACTGTAAAATGTACATACATCTCACTAAATGTAAATGGAGTGAATTCTCCAATGAAAAGACATAGGGTATCAGAATGGATAAGAAAACATGTCCCATCAATATACTGCTTACAAAGACTCATTTTACACCCAAAGACACCTACGCATTGAAAGCAAGGGGATGGAGAACCATCTATCATGCTAATGGATGTCAAAAGAAAGCTGGAGTAGCCATACTTGTATCAGACAAACTAGATTTTAAAAGAAAGACTGTCACAAGGGATGAAAGAAGGGCATTATATCATAATTAAGGGGTCTATCCATCACGAAGAAATAATGATTGTGAATATTTATGCCCCCAAGGTGAGACACCCAAATATATGAATCACTTAATCACAAACACAAAGAAACTCATTGATAATAATGCCATACTACTAGGGGACTTTAACACCACAATTACAACCATGGACAGATCATCTAAGCATAACATCAACAAGGAAACAATGGCTTTGAATGACACACTGGACCAGATGGAGTTAACAGATATGTTCAGAACATTTCATCCTAAAGCAGCCGAATATGCATTCTTCTCCAGTGCACATGAATCATTCCCTAGAATGGATCACATACTGGGTCACATTAGCCCTCAACAAGCACAAAAATAACAAGGTCATACCATACATATTTTCAAAGTACAATGTTATGAAACTTGAAACCAACCAGAAGGAAACATTTGAAAGACCATGAATACTTGGGTTTAAAGAACATCCTACTAAAGAATGAAAGGGGTAACCAAGAATTTAAGGAGGAAATTAAAAAAGTATATGGAAGACAATGAAAGTGAAAGCATGACGGTCCAAAACTCTGGGATGCAGCAAGGGTGGTCATAAGAGGGAGGTATTTAGCAATCTAGGCCTTCCTAAAGAAGGAAGAAAGGCCTCAAATACACAACCTAACCTTACACCTAAGGAATTGGAAGAAGAACAGAAAATAAAGCCCCAAACCAGCAGATGACAGGAAATAATAAAGATGAGGGCAGAAATCAATGATATCAAAATAAGAAAACCAGTAGAACAGATCAATGAGACCAGGAACTTGCTTTGTGAAAGAATTAATGAAATCAATAAGTCCCTAGACAGACTGAGGAAAAGAAAAAGGAAAGGACTCAACTAAATCATGAATGAAAGAGGAGAGGTCACAGCCAACACAGCATAAATACAAACAGTAATAAGAGAAAATTATAAGTAATTATACCCCTAATAAAATGGGCAATCTGGAAGACATGGACAAGTTCCTAGAAACCTATCAACTACCAAAACTGAACTAGGAGGAAAGAGAAAATGTGAACACACCTATAATCTGTAAAACAATTGAATCAGTAATCAAAAATCTCCCCAAACAAGAGTCCAGGGCTGGATGGCTTTCCTGGGGAATCCTAGCAAGCATTTAAGGAAGAGCTAACACCTATTCGTTTGAAGCTGCTCCAAAAAATAGAAATGGAAGGAAAACTTCCAAACTCATTCTGTGAGGTCAGCAGTACCTTGATTCCAAAACCAGACAAAGGCCCCACTAAAAAGGGGAATTACAGACCAATTTCCCCAATGAACATGGATGCAAAAATTCTCAAAAAGATACTAGCAAACTGGATCCAACAATACATTAAAAGTATTCTGCACCACGATCACGTGGGATTTATACCTGGGATGCAGGGCTGGTTCAATGTCCACAAATCAATCAGTGTGATACATACATTAATACAAGAAAGGATAAGAACCCCATGATCCTCTCAATAGATGCAGAAAAAGCATTTGACAATGTAGAGCATCCTTTCTTGTAAAAACCCTGAAGAAAGTAAGGATAGAAGGAATAGACCTCAAGATCATAGGGGCCATATCCAAAAACCCCACAGTTAATATCATCTCCAATGGGGAAACACTGAGGGCTTTTCCCCTAAGGTCAGGAACACGATGGGGATGTCCACTCTCTCCACTCTTATTCAGCATAGTATTGGAAGTCCTAGGCTCAGCAATCAGACAACAAAAAGAATAAAGGGCATTCAAATAGGCAAGGAAGATGTCAAGCGTTTACACTGCTCAGACGACATGATAGTCTACATGGAAAACCCAACAGATTCCACCAAAAACCTGCTACGACTGATACATGAGTTCAGCAAAGTCACAGGATATAAAATCAATGTACGGAAATCGGTCGCATTTCTATACACCAATAATGAAGGAGCAGAAAGAGAAATAAAGAAGTAGATGCCATTGCAATTGCACCAAACCCCTTAAAATACCTAGGAATAAACCTAACCAAAGAGGTGAAAGATCTATATGCTGAAAACTGTAGGAAGCTTATGAACAAAATTGAAGAAGACACAAAGAAATGGAAAAATATTCTAGGCTCCTTGAAAGGAAGAACAAATATCGTGAAAATGTCAATACTACCCAACGCAATCTACGCATTTCTTGCAAACCCTACTAAAATAACACCAACATTCCTCACAGAGCAGGAACAAACAATTCTAAAATTTGTATAGAACCACAAACACCCTGAATTGCCAAAGTCATGTTGAAAAAAAAAAACCCAAAAGTGGAAGCATCACAATTCTGGACCTCTAGCTGCATTACCAAACTGTATTCAACAAGACAGTATGGCACTGGCATGAATACAAACACATATATCCACGGAACAGAAGAGAGAACCCAGAAAGAGACCCACAAACCATTAGGTATGGCCACCTAATCTTTGACAAAGTGGGAAAGAAGATGCAATGGAATAAAGACAGTCTCTTCAGCAAATGGTGTTGGGAAAACTACACGGCGACATGCAGAAAAATGAAACTGGACCACTTTCTTACACCATACACAAAAATGAACTCTAAATGGACGAAAGACCTACACTTAAGACAGGAAGCCATCAAAATCCTCGAGGAGAAAGCAGACAAAACCTCTCTGATCTTGGCCACAGCAACTTCTTTCTGGACATGTCTCCAGAGGCAAGGGAAACCAAAGCAAAAGTGAACTATTGGGACCTCATCAAGACAGAAAGGTCCTGCACAACAAAGGAAACAATCAGCAAAACTAAAAGGCAACTGAAGGAATGGGAGAAGAATTTGCAAATGACAGATCAGATAAAGGGTTAGTATCCAAAATCTATAGAACATAGGAAACTCAACACTCCAAAATCAAATGATCCAGTGAGGAAACGGGCAGAAGACAGGAATAGACGCTTTTCCAAGGAAGACATCCATATGGCTCAGAGACACATGAAAAGATGCTCAACATCGCACATCATCAGGGAAGTACAAATCAAAACCACAACGAGATACATCTCACGACCGTGAGAATGGTTAAAATTCACAACTCAGGCAGCAACAGATGTTGGCGACGATGTGGAGGAAGAGGAACTCTTTTGCACCGCTGGAGGAAATGCAAACTGTTTGCAGCCACTCTGGAAAACAATTGGAGATTCCTCAAAAATTAAAAATAGAATTACCTTATGAGGGCATTTATCCAAATGCTCTCCAAAAGTGCTGATTCCAAGGGGCACATGCACCCCAATGTGTATAGCAGCACTATCGACAATAGCCAGGGTGTAGAGACAGCCCAAATGTCCACCAACTGATGAATGGATAAGGGAGATGTGGAATATATATATATGTGTGTGTGTGTGTGTGTGTGTGTGTGTATATATATATATATATATACACACACACAATGGAATATTACTCGGAGATCAAAAAGAATGAAATCTTGCCATATGCAAGAACACAGATAGAAATAGAGGGCATTATGCTAAGCATAATAAGTCGGCAAAAGAAAAATACCATATGATTTCACTCATATGTGGAATTTAAGGAACACAACGGATGAACATAGGGGAAGGGAAGGAAAACTAAGATAAAAACAGAGAGGGAGGCAAACCATATGTGACTTAAAATACACACAGCAAACTGAGGGTTGCCGGAATGGGAGGTGGGCAGGGGATGGCTAGATGGGTGATGGGCATAAAGGAGGGGACTTGTTGGGATGAGCACTGGGTTATAAGTTATAAGTAGGTGATGAATCATGAAATTCTATTCGTGAAATCAAACTAGAAGATGTACAGTTTAGAGGAAATGGGGATGAGGGAAAAGAGGTAGAGCCATCAGAAAGAGGAGCAGAGAGGGAGAGACGTTCTTAGAAATACGTACCTCATGATTCCACACCACTGGATTTGCACACATCTTATGTGTTTTAAAATATAGTACAACAGAATCTCCAAAATGCATTCAGATATAAGGATTTATGACCTAGAATACACTTCTTCGAAGAATTCAGTTACATTCAAAATCTCACTACTAGTTCTGCAAATAAACGTTTCGGCAACATTGCCTCTGTAACTAAAGGATTGTATTTGTGAAAGCTACACCAGGTTTTTCTTCTTCTTCCTTGTTGTTGTTGCTGTTGCTGTTATGGTAGTAAAACAAGTAAAAACTCAATCAGAGACATGCTGAAAACACCACCGTTGAATTACAGTGCTTCCCTTTTGACCCACAGATGCTTAAAAGTACCAGTTTAATGGGGACATTTTGAATGCCTCTAAGTCTTTTGAAGTCTAGCACAAAAACATTCCTAATACAGTGGATTAAAATGGTATTTGAGACAGTCTCAATGTGCAACAACCTCTCACATTGGATGCCAGTTCTCTTACTTGTAGTGTCAAATAGCATTTTGTGAGATGTCACTTCAATTGTGTTCTTTTTTGATAGTAATTACTATACAGAACGGCATTTTTTTGTTTTGTATATTCTGTTTATTTTTATTTTACTGAATAACATTTTCTCTCTCTATACAACCTGAATATCCCTAACTCACACCTGGTCAGAAGAGGGAATAGAAACAAACCATGTTTCCATCTCATGAACACCCATAAGAATAAAATAATGAGGGGCGCCTGGGTGGCTCAGTCAGTTAGGCGTCCAACTCTTGATTTGGGCTCAGGTCATGATCTCACAGTTTGTGAGTTTGAGCCCCTCATTGGGTTCTGCACACAGTGCGGAGCCTGCTTGGGATTCTGTCTTCCTCTCTCTCTGCCCTTCCCCCAGTCACACACTCTCTCTCAAAAATGAATACATAAACATTACAAAAAGATAAAATACCTGAAAACAGTATGTATTTATATATATATATAGAGAGAGAGAGAGAGAGACAGAGAGAGACAGAGAGAGACAGAGAGAGACAGAGAAAGAGACAGAGAGATACAGACAGAGACGAAAAGACAGAGACAGAGAGAGACAGGGAGAAAATGTTATTAGGTAAAATAAAAATAAACAAAATATACAAAACAAAAAAATTGTCATTGTACGTACTCATTACCATCAAAAAGAACATAATTGAAATGACATCTCACAAAACACAATTTTACAATAATAAAGAGAACTGCCTCCACTGTGAGGGGGTAAATGCTTAGTACTGACACACCTAAGGTGATAGACTAGTAGTTTCCAATTACTAGATTAGGTCCATGCTGACACAGAACTCTCAAAGTTTTAGTGGAAGAATACATATGTCCACACAACGAGATGCTAAGTACGCAAACTACACATTTTATTATTTTTTTTTAAAATTTTTTTTTCAACGTTTATTTATTTTTGGGACAGAGAGAGACAGAGCATGAACGGGCGAGGGGCAGAGAGAGAGGGAGACACAAAATCGGAAACAGGCTCCAGGCTCTGAGCCATCAGCCCAGAGCCTGACGCGGGGCTCGAACTCCCGGACCGCGAGATCGTGACCTGGCTGAAGTCGGACGCTTAACCGACTGCGCCACCCAGGCGCCCCCAAACTACACATTTTAAAGACAAAAGATCGCAAGATGCTGTCTCTAAGACATTTCAAACATATAACATTCACTGATATGTTTGACATACACACGCTGCCCTATCCGATTCCTGAATGAATCCTGAAAAAGTGCGGGCAAGATTTCCGCAGCCTCAGCACTATGACAGAATCGCTGTTGCTTTCATGATGCTTCTGTCTCACGGGTCTGAGCTGACCTCAGACATATGAGAACAGGCCCCCGATGACAAGGGAGGATGAGCAAATGATGGGATACAGCCATCACTACATAGGAAATGACAGATGTGATGAACACTGACAGGGCTGTAGGGCAGGTTCTGTGGAAGAAGACGATGAAGTAGGATTTCCACTGCATGTTGTTTATTCAGGGAATGCTCTCGGGATAAACGGGGTGAGGGAAGGAAGACAGCAGAGAATGTTGCTAAGCAAGGATGTGGTCTCCAGTGGAAAAGAGCAGGAGTCTGATCCCATGAGAAGCTGGCCAGAACTCTCCAGTAGAACCATCCATCTGTGATGGTAGAAATACTCTGTCTTCACTGTCCAATACTATGCCCAGTCTCCATCTGTCATACCTGAGCATTTAAAACATTCCAGCTAAGCAAGTGAATTTTATTTTATTTTATGTTTTTACTGGGAAACACCTTTGCTTGTTCTTTTTGTTTAGACTAAGTTACAGAAAAGAGGACCTAAAGCGAATGTCCATACGCCATCGCCTGGATTCCAGACTTATCAGCATTTTGTCACACTTGGCTTCATTTATTGCCTCGTGTCCTCCGCTTTTGTTTGCTGGAGTTCTTGAGTGGAAATCGTAAAAACAAATTTGCATCCTAATACGTTTCACTAGCAATCTGTAAAATATGGACATTTCTTGAATCATAATTTTATCGCATCAAGAAAAATTAATAGGTCCCTGATATCACCTACCACCCTACTGCACTCACATTTCCTGTACTGAGCCAGGAATGTCTTTTTCAGTTGTTCAACAAGTCAGGCTCCAAAAAATGATCCCCACGTTGACTGTATCTATTTTCTTCAAAAATATAAAGATTTATGATGGAAGACAAAAAAACAACCGGAAATGACCTCAATAACCAGTGGAAATGAGAGGCTAAGGTGTCAAGTTCTATTCAAAATAGGAAAAGATATGAAAGGTAACTTTGGAGCATAGGCACACACGTATAAAATTTCATCTTCATGAAAATAAGTGTTACTACATTTTGCAAATTAGTTTAAGTCCACCATAGAAAATGAACAGAACCTGGGTCCTTCTGGTGAAGTCAGCGTAGCATCCCAGAGTTTAGACATGCACTCTTTGAGCCTCTTTCATTGACAGTCTCGTGCTTTCCACCCAGTATTTGCTTTGAAAATGCTAGAACTCCTGGGACACAGTTTGGACTCAGTAAATGTCAGCTATACTGGTACGAAAATGTTGACTACAAATAGATATGCCATCATGCCCTATCATTTTTACTACCTGGTGATTCCTCTTGTGTTTTCTGACACCGCGTCTAACTGCAATGTCTGTTATTAATAAGCCTTTCCAATTGTCTACAACGCTACAAGTGGCATGCCATAAAATACAACGCAGAATAACAAAGAATTTAGGACGAGATGAACTCTGTGTGGAGGGTTTCTAAGAAGGCAGGTACGGTGAGGGCCACCAGTGGCTGGCTGCCTTCGGGGAAGGGAAAAAACACTCAAACCCTGATACGCTAAAGGCTTTCTCTGATGTCCCCCGCATCCCTTTCAATTGTGCCCTTCGGTAAAACTAAGGTCACAGCTTGCTGCTGTCTGCTACATAACCCATACGAGGCAGGAACAGCACCGTATGTTAACAGCACGGCTCTGAACCAGCAGAGGCGAAGCTGAGCGGTTCTGTTTTGGTGAATCCCTTTCAAACTCCATCTGCGCTTTCGGGCCAACGGAATCTCCCTCACACCGAGCAACCCCCTGCGACACTCCTGGAGAGAAGCATCACTAGCTCTGGTTTCTAGATAGTTGTTGAAATGAAACAAAGCCTTCTTGTGCGATGAAGGAAAAAACTCAGGGGAGAGAAGGAGTTAGCCTTCCTGGCACATGATACAGGAGCCTACCCACCTTCCATTCTTTAAAACAAACAATGAAGATGGCTCAGGGAGTTTTCACTCACAACCTGGACCTGTACACATTCTGAGAGGCTTTGAATCGGGTCCTATGCAGAAATAAGGCTCAAGAGGTCTAGTAAAAGTGTGGGATCTCTGAGTCATGTTATGAAATGAGAGTTCACCCAGCTCACGGTCCAGGAAAATGCCAACATCTCTGGGTGTCACGACTGACACTCCCAGGCTGGCACTGGGACCCTCCTGGGTGCAGCACCCCACCAGGCTGACCGAGACCTCCTGGCCTTCGTGGGAGGAGAGTCTGTGCCATCCCTGGGAGCCCGTTCAGACTTGTGTCCCACTTCTGCCTCCCAGAGATGCTATGATAGAACCATGGAAAACCCAGGACAAGAGTGTTGGCTGCAAATATTTTTGGAAAAAAAGAAACATTTTATTTTCTCTCTGAAAGAAAGCTCACCTGGTTCTTGTCCTCGGAGACAGTCAACAGAGGGCGTGCCGTGTCAGGGTTCAGAGAGTGTCCACTCGAAATTTTTAGACACTTTTCTGCCAAGCAGGATTCGGGGGAGGAAACCTGTAGCCTCCTCCTCTTCATTCAAAACAGACGTCATTAGTGTTGAATGGGTGACAGCCGGTCCCGTTCAGGCAGCACACTGTCCTCTGCTACTTGACTCAGCCGACCTGTGGGTGTGCAGGTGTCCTTTGAAAATGCTGGTAGGTTTGCACCGCGTTTCCCCTGAATGTCCTTCTCTTCCTGGGCTAACCTCGGAAGAACTGCTTCTTGGCCACGTTCTAGAAGTTGCTTCCGGGCCTCAAATTCAGAGGGTAATTCCAGCCTTCCTTTGCACCTTCCTTCTCCGCTCTGAGGGTGTTTTGCTTTGAATGCTTATTAATCTCTGACATATCAGCCACCTGCTTTTCAGGGACCCGAGAGCCTTGGCCTGCGGCGAGGGGCAGTCTGCCCCGGGGCCTCGCCAGCACGCACGCGGGTCACCTGCGGGTCCTCCTCATGGAGCAGGGTCAGGACCTGGTTGTGCTTCTCACACAAAGGGCTCTGCCCGCCCCTTCTCCTTGCTCCTGGTGGATGGGAAGCAGCTGGGCAGTGTCCGTCACCCTTCCCGGCTGCCCGTGGACAGGGGTGACGGCAGAGGGGCGACGGGACGCGTCGTGTAGGTGAGACCAGGATGGCCGGCTGCAGCCGCCACGCAGGCTGAGCACACACGCGGGCTGCCGGGGTCCCCGCTCGTCCAGCACACGGGGCACTTGGCTTCTGCCCGCGGTCCTGCCGGGCTGGGCCCAGTGGGCTTCCTACAGGAGGCTGCGCTCCCCGGGGACAGGCGCATACACCCTCACGTCTCAGTCCTCACCGTGCTGGCGCCTCCTAGCATCCTGGGAATCTTTGGGCCTTTGGATTGCAGCTGCCGGGAGGCGCCCTTCCTGGGCCCAGGCCATGGCTCAGCCGGACGGATGCTCCCGCCTGGACCAGCGGCCTCTGCCGACGCCCCCTTTCCGCTCAGGCAGCAGAAAACTGGGTTTAGAGTTTATCTAAATTTGATGAGTTTAACTTGACAAAGCTTCCTGTGGGCACTTTCTACTCTCGTGGACACCACTGCTTTGGAACATGAATTGCATCCGACTCGGGCCTGCTTTGTCCTTGGCACCTCTTGTACATCCCACAGTCTGTCACTGGCTGTGAGCTGCCCCCAGTGGGTTCCCCTGACCACCTGGCAATGTGGCTTCCTTTCAGATGACGGCAACTCTGTCACGAAGGGAATGGCTGTGAACCTTGGAACCCAAACTCGTACCAACTAGGGTTTGGATTGGAGCCCCAGCAGGTAAAGAGCGTGTGGGCAGGTCACGAACAGTGTTCATACAAGAGTCCATTCATGATCGTGTGCAAGGATAGAAGGACGGGACCTAGTGTACCTTACACAACACCTCAGTGCAATCACACACACACACACACACACAACACACATGCACATGCACACATGCACATACACACACATACAGGTATACAAACATCATGTCATTTCCCTAATTCATCAATTAAGTAAACACTCAGGTTTCCTACTGCTTTTCTCATCATCATATTGCTATTTGTACTCACTTGAAGGATCATCATTTCTTATTAACAATAAATTCAAATAAAGGTGCACTGACACAATATTCATTACATGTGTCTTCCCCCTTGTAATTTTCACCACAGTATTTGTAAAACGCCATACCTATTTCAGAGCTTTTGTTAAGTCCCATGAGACAAAATGAGCAAGTAGTGTAAACATTGACACTGTGTTCTAAGCAAGAGAGCACAAATACAATCTAATTTCACAGATAATAAGGAACCAAAGGAGGGATTTGAAGCAGATATTCTAATATTTTTACACATATGCATAGTCTACTGTTCTAATACTGAAGGGCATATTTTATTACCACTCAATATGAATATTTATTTTCCACTTGTGCATACAGAGGAATATGAATGTGCTACAATAGAATGGATGTCTAGGAACGACCTGTTGACATCTATACTGACATCTATACTGACATCTATAAATTTAGTTCTTCTATCTGGTGAATATCCACAGTCTGTTATTGTAGACAATAAACCATATATGCAATCAATACAGATTTGTTTCTTTCAAGAACAATTCCAAATGGAAATGAACTAACTTGCCAATTCCTACAGCAACACAGAGACCAAGTTATATTTCACTCACCTTTATTCGCCTTCCCTGTGGATTCAAAGCTATTTCCCTACCTCCACTGCAAGTTACTGCCTAAATACGGCTCTGGGGATAGGAACGCAGACATGTAGAATCAGTGCCCGCAGGAAACGCAAAGGTTGACTCTACCAGCACTGGGGCATCCGTACGTTTTTCTGAAGCAAAAGGACACTTTCTCAGGTGACTTCACAGGTCCTCATGTGACACCAGAGATCTTCACGTTGGCTCTCAGAGGTAGAAGATGAAGGCAGTCACAGACTGTAAGTATGGTTTCCTGAGAACGGTGACCTGCCTGTGTGTCTGTGAGACCCTTGCAACCAGGCGAGAGGGAGCTATGACTCTGAGCTGTGGCTGGGCTGGCACACAGAACCAAGTCCCTTCCCCTGCTGTCGTCTCTGGGGGAACGGATGCCCCACGCTCTTAATGAGCCCTTGTCACTGAGCTGCCCAGACGTGGCAATCCTCAGGGACAATGACTGTGGAGGACAATGCCAGACAGACCTAATCTGTCTCTTCTATTAGTTCACGTATCTCTTAGAGGACAAGTAACTCCCTAGACCTCCCCAGATACCTTAGCTCCCATCTGTGAATGACCTACATGTTTTATAGAACACTAAAGATTTTTTCCTCGTAACTGACCAAAATATATACATATAAATATGTAAGGAAGAATCTATTCCCTTACTTAATTTTAATTTTAAATTGTGAATAAATTCTTCATTCAATCTCATTCATAATGACCTTATATTGGATCACAGAGCTAATAATGAAGCACATTCTAATCTTTAGCATGAATATAAAGGAGGGCAACCAAATTCTACCAAACTTCCAATATAGTTATGGGGAAAAAGTCTTAAATCCTCTAAAACACTGTTCAGTTTGTACCCGAGGGTTTTAACGATTAACTGAAATAAATTTTTACAGTATCTATTTTTTAAATACAACGTCCATGGGTTTTTTGAAACTCAGCTAGTCTCTGCAATCAAATTCCAAATCTTTTTAAAATAAATATATATATTTTAATTTACATCCACATTGTGAGCCTATAGTGCAACAGTGATTTGAGGAATCGAACCCAGTGATTCATCCCCTACACGTGACTCCCAGTGCTCGTCACAAGTGTCTTCCTTAATGCCCCTTGCCCATTTAGCCCATCCCCCCTCCCACAACCTTTCAGCAACCTCAGTTTGTTCTCTGTATTTACCAGTCTCTTATGTTTTGCCCTCCTCCCTGTTTTTACATTACTTTTGCTTCCCTTCATGTTCATCTGTTTTGCATCTGAAACTCCTCATATGAGTGAAGTCATTTTGTCTTTCTCTGACTTATTTCACTTAGCATAATACCCTCATCCACGTTGCTGCACATGGCAAGATTTCATTCTTTTTGATTGTTGAGTAATACTCCATTGCATATATCTTCTTTATCCATTCATCTGTTGATGGATAGTTGGGCTCTTTCTATAATTTGGCTATTGTTGATGGTGCTGCAATAAACATTGGGGTGCATGTGCCCCTTTGAACCAGCACACTTGTATCCCTTGGATAAATACCTAGCAGCGCAATTGCTGTATTTTAGGGTAGTTCTATTTTTAACTTTTTGTGGACCCTCCATACTGTTTTTCAGAGAGGCTACACCAGTTTGCATTCCCACCAGCAGTGCAAAAGAGATCCTCTTTCTCCAAATCCTTGCCAACATCTGTTGTTGCCTGAGGTGTTGACTTTAGCCATTCTCACAGTCATGAGGGGATATCTGATTGTGGTTTTACTTTCTGTTTCCTTGATGATGGGTGATATGGAGCATTTTTTCATGTGTCTGTGGGCCATTTGGATGTCTTCTTTGGAAAAGTGTCTATTCATGTCTTTTCCCATTTCTTCACTGGATTATTTTGTTTTTTTGGGTGTTACGTTTGATAAGTTCTTTATAGATTTTGTATACTCTCCCTTTATCTGAAACGTTATTTGCAAAAATATTCTCCCATTCCATTGGTTGCCTTTTAGTTTTGCTGATTGTTTCCTTCCCTGTGCAGAAGCTTTTTATCTTGAATTCATTATGAATCAATAGTTGATTTTTGCTTCTGTTTCCCTTGCCTCCGTGATGGCTCAGGTCTTGATCTCAAGGTCCGTGAGTCCGAGCCCCATGTCAGGCTCTGTGGTGACAGCTCAGCTCCTGCAGCCTGTTTCAGAGTCATGTCACACTCTCTCTCTCTGCCTCTTCTCTGTCTTTAATAAACAAATAAGTATTAAAAAACTTTTTAAAAAGAAAAAAGAGGGAAAATAAGGCAAAAGAGCATGATCCAAGAATGAGAGAAATAATATTGGCGAGAGTCCAGAGAAAGAGGAACCTTCTTGCACTGCTGGTGCGAATGCAAACTGGTGCGGCCACTCTGGAAAACGGTATGTAGGTTCCTGAAAAAATTAAAAACAGAAATACCCTATGACCCAGCAATAGTGCTACTAGGTATTTATCCCAAGGATACAGAAGTGCTGATTCAAAGGGCCACATGCACCCCAATTTGGATAGCAGCACCATCGACAAAGCCAAAGTATGTGAAGAGTATAGATGTCCACTGAGCGACGAATGGATAAAGAAGATATGGAATATATATACGATGGAATATTACTCGGCATTCAAAAAATGAAATCTTGCCATTTGCAACAACGTGGATTGAACTAGAGTATGTCATCCTAAGCAAAATTAGTCAAAGAAAAACAAATATCATATGACTTCACTCATATGTTCAATTGAAGACAGAAAACAGGTGAACATAAGGTAGGGAAGCAAAAATAATATGAAAATGGGGAGGGCGATGAAATAAGAGACTCTTAAATACACAGAACAAACTGAGGTTGCTGCAGGGGTTTTGGGTAGGGGAATGGGCTAATTGGGCAAGGGTCTTTAAGGAGGACACGTGCCGGCATGAGCATTGGGTGTCCCATCTGTGGGATGAATTGCTGGAATCTACTCCCGAAATCATTACTGCACCATACCTTAAGTAACTTGGATGCAATTTAAAAGATTAATAAAGTAAAAAATAAAAGGAAGACTACAATGTCACATTCACTTGTTATGGGATGTTTCTATTTCTTACTCATCACTCAGAATTGTATAACAGTTATTTCATAATAAGATGGCTACTTGTAAAGATAAGACATATGGAGATTATTTTACAATTAACATACAATCCTATTTTGTTTAAGTTTCCTCCTGGGGAATCTGAGCAATCTGCACAGAACATGGGATTTCCTGGGAAATAGTATTCATTTCCCATATTTTCATAGTATGTCACCGCATTCAAATATATGGGGCCCTTGGGGGTGTGAGATACAAAGCCTTGATCACTTGAAGTCTGGATAAAAGTATTTGAAAATGGTATGAAAAGAGGATCTAAATATATTTTACCCTTTAAAACTTTTCCTGCATTACTATAGGTAAAACATGTAGCATATGAAATAGGACTTGGGTCATGTATTGTTCCTCCATGATAATGTCCCCAAAAGTCATTTGTAATGAACGGGTTGGATCACTAACTGAATCTCACCAACGTGCACACCGTACATTGCTGCTTCTCCGACTTTGCACATAATGACACGTGAGGACCACCTGGCATGTTACTAGATCAAGGTCCCAGTGTCACTGGCAGGTATGCATCATGCCCTCACCCTCTGTGACATGAAATTTATATAAAACCATTGTCATACCTGTGAGGTCACACAAGGGCCTGATATCTGAATGGCTTTATCAGGATTGATGTTAGTAGGTTTTTCTTTGACCTAAAAGTTTTTTACACTGTTGCCCCACGTACTTGTGTTAAAGAGCTGTGATAGAGTCAACTTATGGAAGGTCTATCAGAGCCATGATCAAAATTCAAGAAAAAGGGGTACGCCTCCAGCAATTTCTAGAAAAAACTAAAATATTAATATTTCTGGTGTGCTTGGGTGGCTCAGTAGGTTAGGCATCCAAATCTTGATTTTGCGTTGGGTCATGTTGTCACATTTGTGAGTTCCAGCCCCTAATCAGACTCTGTGCCGGCCGCTCAGATCCTCCTTGGGACTGTCTCTCTCTTTGGCTCTCTGTCTCTCGTTCACTCTGCTCTCTGTCTGTCTCTCTCTCTCAAAATAAATAAACATTAAAACAACTTGGGGCGCCTGGGTGGCGCAGTCGGTTAAGCGTCCGACTTCAGCCAGGTCACGATCTCACGGTCCGTGAGTTCGAGCCCCGCGTCAGGCTCTGGGCTGATGGCTCGGAGCCTGGAGCCTGTTTCCGATTCTGTGTCTCCCTCTCTCTCTGCCCCTCCCCCGTTCATGCTCTGTCTCTCTCTGTCCCAAAAAATAAATAAACGTTGAAAAAAAAAAATTAAAAAAAAAAAAACAACTTTAATATATTAATGTTTCTGACACTGTATCTGTGGAACATATTCTGATTGGCTGTGTTTTTATCATATGTGTGTAGATGTCTGTTTGCAAATACGAAAGAAATAGTGCTCCCAAAAGGGAGTGAAATAACAAAATCTTGTGGAGGTTTTTGAAATGAGAATATGATGCAGATGCTCTAAATCAGAATCTCTGGAGGCTGCAATGAATCCATGAACTCAGAGTTTGAACACTCACTTGCATGAAAGAAGGAGATAACAAAATCCCCTTGAGAGTTGTCAGGGGAAATGTTGTATGACACGTGCAGGACACAAAAGCATAAAGACTCTGAACTCAAATTCTTCCATCAGAGGGTCTTGCCCAGTCATCTGGAGTCATTGCCCCCACAGAACACCTTCCTCATTGCTCCTGTCACATCCTTGTTCCGCAGGGTATATATGAAGGGGTTGGCCATGGGGGTGACAATGGTGTAGAAGAGAGAAATGAACTTGCCCTGATCCTGGGAGTAGTTGTTGCTGGGCTGGAGGTAAGCATAGATCGCCGTGCCATAGAACAGGGAGACCACCGTGAGGTGGGACCCACATGTCCCAAACGCTTTCCTCTGTCCTGCGGCTGACTTTATTCTTAACACTGCCCTGACGATTCGACCATAGGAGAATGTGATTAATGCCACTGGTATGAGGAGAATGATCACACTGACAAAGAAGAGCTCAGACTCATTCACAGTGGTGTCAACACAGGCAAGCTTGAGCAGTGGGGGGACCTCACAAAGGAAATGGTCTATTTTATTTCTCCCACAAAGTGGTACAAGGAAGGTGAGCACCGTCTGCAACGAGGAGTTGGCAAAACCAATGAACCACGATGCAGAAGCCATCAGGGCACAGAGACGGGGGTGCATGATCACTGTGTAGTGCAAGGGCCTGCATATGGCTGCGTAGCGGTCAAATGCCATCACCCCCAACAGAATGCATTCTGTGGATCCCAACCCTAGAGAGACAAACAGCTGAGCTACACAGGCACCGAAGGAGATGGACTTGTCTGGTCCCCTGAGATGAACCAGCAGCTGAGGAACAGTGCTGGTCGTGTAACACAGGTCCAGAAAGCTTAGGTTGGACAGGAAAAAGTACATGGGAGTCTGCAGGTGTGGGTCCAGGCGGGACAACGCAATGATGGTTGTGTTTCCCAGCAGGGTGAGCAGATAGAAGATCAGAAGAACCACAAAGAGGACTCGCTCCAGCTGAGGCCGGTCAGAGAAACCCAGCAGGATAAAGCCCGTGAAAGAACTTCCATTTTTCGGGTCCATCTTTTCTTACCACGTGTTTCCTGTCAAGATCAAGTATTTAGTAATTTTTAAAAGAAATCTTCAAAAAGAAAACAACTTGGTAGGGGGTTGAAATGATCTTACGAAAGACAAGGGCATGGAATTTATTAGCAATAACGTGAATAAATGATGTACTCCCTGAAATTGACATAGCTTATACCAATATAGTTTCACATTATCGCCAAAAGTTAATTATTAATATTTAATTACAGATAAGTGAAATAATGGACCTTTTGTTTGCATCAGTCATAGGAATATAAAATGTATCAGTCTGCACTTACTAGAACTTAAAGTACTATAAAAATATATGTATGTTGCAGATTTAAGTTATGTAAAAATGTGTAAGGGAGAAGGAGAGATGTTATTATAAACATGTGTTTCATGTTTCTACACAACTAGATTCGCACACACCACACATGCATTAAAATATAATATGGTGACACCTGAGTGGCACAGTGGGTAAGCACCCGACTCTTGGTTTCAGCTGGGCCATGATCTTATGTGTCGTGGGTTCAAGCCCTGTGTTGGACTCTTCACTGACAGCACTGAGCCTTCCTGGGATTCCGTGTCTCTCCCTGTCACTCTGCACCTCCCCTGCTCCCTCATTGTCTCTCTCTCAAAATACATAAATACACATTTAAAAATACATGCATATATATGACCACTTACTGTGGAAAAAACATGCCGATACAGGAATTTATGACCTAAGATGTACTTATACGAAGAATTCAATTACATTCAAAATCTTACTACTATTTCTGCATAACCATTTTGGCAGTATTGCCTCTCTAATTAATGTATTATTTTTTTTTTGTACTTAGTAAAACAAACACTCAATCTGAGAGAACCCAAGAACAGTACCATTCAACTACATTGCTTAACTTTGGCCTGAAACGTGCTTCAAATTATACCAATTTAACAGGAACCCTGAAAATTCATTGGCCATGCAGAGCCAGCTGGAATCTGAACTCTAAAATCCATTGAGCAACACTTACTCTTCCTTCTGCAGATTTCCATCTCACACGTTACCCGTTAAATTTCATAAAAATCCTGAAAGAGGTAGGATTATTCCTTATCGACATCCTAATCAGAATAAACATTTTAAAAGTGTACCCAACCATGTAAGTATGTACAACCTGTAATGTTTTACATCACTCCCATGATAAAATACATAAAGAGATAAACACAGAGATAAAGACAGATACATTCTCAAAGCAATGATGGGTCATAGAACTATAATGCAAATCTTATAGCAGTATAAGGAAAGATATAAAGAAACCAATGTTTTGGTATTATACAAAATCTCAGACATCTGTCCACATTACGTCAATGATCACCTTTCTGGGAGCTACCTTGCAGTTTAGTGACACTGGACCAAACACATTGCCACGTATGAGGCTGGCTGATGACCATTTTCTACCCATGCTTACTACTGAAGAAGATGAATAGTTATACACTGACCAAAGAGGCACCAGAAAGTGAGTCCTTCAGTTGTATCATACTCAAATGGTTGGGCATACCGTGCATTTTTAATTCTTCTAAGACTTTACAATCTGAATCAGGTTTGGGGGAGGACCCATTGATGTGTGAAAGAAACAGGTACAAAACGGGCATGAAATATTCATAATATTTGAAGAGACGATACGGTATTTCACACTATTTTATATCTCCTTTGATTTCACATAAACATATGATCAGTGGTCTCCACACAAAAAATCTGTGCAGAAAAATTTTCTTAATAGAAATAATTATACAGTTATTTGTGACAGGCTAAGTGTGCAACAACAGGATGTGTTCTCTGACTAACACGTGCTCAGAAGAACAAATAAAAACAAATCCTGCTTCGGTCTCATGCACACACGCACACATATCCATATATTTACCTGAAATAAATTGCCCACAAACTTTTTAATGTGCCTAATTAAGGAAGCACTACCAAGGTGAAGAAAGGCAAAACTAAAATGTAAACTCATCCCAAGAAAACACTGATATACTACTGCACCTTGAGAATAAAAGCACGATATATGTTAACAATATTATGTCAATCAGGACAAAGAAGACAGTTGAGAAAAGACAAAATCCTGGTGAGATGAACATGTACATATGATTTGCTGCTTTCCAGGATCGTGTGTGTGTGTGTGTGTGTGTGTGTGTGTGTGTGTATAAAAAATTATGTAATGGCTACGTGACAGGTACAAAAATGATTATGATTTTCAGCTGAAAAATAAAATACCAGACAAATGAGATGTGCACTGAAGCAGACACAAGAATGTCATCATCCCTATATGGAACAATTGCCCCCAGTGTGTTGCTGGAGAGCACGCGGGGAGGGAACTACAGCACTCATATCATAGTCTACCATATTATGCTATTGTTTTTCTCATCACAATTCAGGAAAATTATTATCCTTTAGTGACACCAGACATAGGAAAGATCAGGCTGCGAAATGCGTTCTTCCATCGAGTCTCACGAGTATGTTCTGCTGATCTGGGTCACTCTGTTCCTTCCTCGTCCCCTTCTTCACATCCACACCTCTTAAACCTTGTGCACCACACAGAGGCAATCTTCCAAGAGAAAGGACATGTGTCCACTGCGGTTAATGGGAAATTTCATTTCATTTCCTTCTCACCACATTTAAAAAGATGTTGTAATTGGGGGCACCCAGGTGGCTAAGTCGGTTAAGCGCCCACGTCAACTCAAGTCATGATCTTTCAGTTCATGGGTTCAAACCCCACTTTGGGCTCCATGATGACAGCTTGGAGCCTGAAGCCTGCTTCAGATTCGGTGCCTCCTTCTCTCTCTGCCCCTCCCCTGCTCGCACTCAGTCTTTCTATCTCTCAAAACCAAGTACACATTTTTAAAATTTGAAGAATGCTGTAATTAGACAAAGAACCATCACTGTGTTTGGTAGCATGAAACAAATAAATGCAGTAAGATGCGTTGATTCATCTGAGACAAACTATATAAATAAAACTGGCTGGAAATAGTGAACATGTCCTTCCTGGGCACAGGAGCAAAGTATGTGTCCCTGGCAACTATCATGATATGACACAGTACAGGAAAGCCCAGTGATAGATTACACCTATATTATTAATTTCCATATGAAAGATAAATACTTGAAAAAAACTACACATTATAGATGGAGAGAAAGAAATGTTATTAGTGAAAAGAAAAATTAACAGAAGCTACAAAGACACTGCCAATCTATGTAGTAATTCACATCAGAAAAGTATATAATTCAAATGACATCTCAGAAGAACACAGTGTTACAATAATAACTAAGAGAAATGCATCAAATGTGAGAGGTTAAATGCTTAGTACTGACACACATACGGTGATGGAGTAGGAATTTCCAATTACCATAATAGCTCAATGCTGACATACAAGTGTAAGTTTTAGTGGAAGAATACATACGTCCACAAGACTAGATACTAGTCTATGCACACTACACATCTTAAAGGAAAAGATCTCAGGATAATGTCTCTATTTAAGACATTTCAAATATATAACATTCAGTGATATATTTGACATACACACGCTGCCCTATCCGGTTCCTGAATGAATCCTGAAAAAGTGGGGGCAAGATTTCCGTAGCCTCAGTGCTACGAATGAATCACTGTTGCTTTCTTGATGCTTCTGTCTCATGGGTCTGAGCTGACCTCAGACATATGAGAACAGGCCCCTGATGACGAGGGAGGATGAGCAAATGATGGGATACAGCCATCACTACATAGGAAATGACAGAGGTGATGAACACTGACAGGGCTGTAGGGCAGGTTCTCTGGAAGAAGACGATGAAGTAGGATTTCCAGGGCGTGTTGTTTATTCAGGGAATGCTCTCGGGATAAACGGGGTGAGGGAAGGAAGACAGCAGAGAATGTTGCTAAGCAAGGATGTGGTCTCCAGTGGAACAGCAGGAGCCTGATCCCATGAGAAGCTGGCCAGAACTCTCCAGCAGAACCATCCATCTGTGATGGTAGAAATACTCTGTCCTCACTGTCCAGTACTATGCCCACTCTCCACCTGTCATAGTTGAGCATTTAAATGTCCTAGCTGAGACATTGAATTTTATATTTTATCTAATTTAATGAATTAAATGTAAGCAGCTTATGTGGCTACTTACTAAAGTATTGGACAGCACAGCTCTGGAGCATGAATCGCAGTCCTGCCTTGGCATTGGCACCTTCTATCCATCCCATAGTCTGTCACTGGCTATGAGCTGCCCCCACCAGTTCCCCAGACCGCCTGGCAATGTGGCTCCCTTTCAGCTGAGGGAAATTTTCTCATGAAAGGAATGGCCGTGAACTCTGGAGCCCAAACTCATACCAAGTAGGGTTTGGATTAGAGCCCCTGTAGGTAAAGAGCTTCTGGGCAGGTCACCAACAGTGTTCATACAAGAGTCCACTCATGATCGTGTCCAAGAATAGAAGGACAGGACCTGGTCTACTTTACACATCACCTCAGTGCTTTCACACACACACGGGAACACACACACGCACTCACACACACACACATACACACAAACACATGCACACAAGTTGTCATTTGACAATGTGGTCTCGAGTGGCAATGATAAATGAATGAACATTCAACTATCTTCATAACTTTGTCTCTTTCATATTGGTATTTGTATTCCCATGAGTGATCATCATACCTTGTTAACAATAAAGTCAACATAAAGATGCATTGAGATAATATTCACAATATGGAATTTCCCTGTTGTAATTTTCAACATACCATTTAAAATCTCCATGTATATTTTAGATATTGTGGTAACCCATAAGGGAGAAAATGAGCATTTAGAAAATATAAATACTCATAATGAGTTTTTGCATAGGGGACAAATATTATCCCATTTCACAGACAGTAAGGAACCAAAGAGAAAGCATGGGAGCATGTAATCTAATACTTGTACACTTATGCAGAAAGGGCACATTTTATTATCACTAAACGTGAATATTTAATAATTTTCCACACATGCATCCGGAGGTATAATGAATGTACTGAAATAGAATGAAAAGTCTAGGGATGACTTGGTGGCATTTCTAATGAACAATTAAATTTAGTTATATTATTTGACAACTTTCCATAGTCGGTTCCTTTAGACAACTGACCATACATGCAAACCATTTAGCATTTTTGTTTCAAGAACATTTGCATCTGAAAATAACCCAATTTGCCAATTTCTAGAGCAACACAGAGACTTCGTTCCATTTTACTCACCTTCTCTCACCTCCTCTGTTGGATCTAAGCTATTTCCCTACCTCATTCCAAGTTAGTGCCTAAATTCACTTCTGGGAACAGGAACGCAGACATGTAGAATCAGTGCCTGCAGGAAACGCAAAGGTTGACTCTACCAGCACTGGGGCATCCGTACGTTTTTCTGAAGCAAAAGGACACTTTCTCAGGATGACTTCACACGTCCTCATGTGACACCAGAGATCTGCACTCTGGCTCTCGGAGGTAGAAGATGAAGGCAGTCACAAACTCTCAGTATGGTTTCCCGAATACAATGACCTGCCTCTGTGACTCTGAGACCCTTACGAGCAGGCGAGAGGGTGCCGTGACTCTGAGCTGTGGCTGGGCTGGCACACAGAACCAAGTCCCTTCCTCCGCTGATGTCTACTGGGAAAGGATGTCCCACACTCTTAATGAGCCCTTGTCACTGAGCTGCCCAGACATGGCAATCCTCAGGGACAATGACTGTGGAGGACAATGCCAGACAGACCTAATCTGTCTCTTCTATTAGTTCACGTATCTCTTAGAGGACAAGTAACTCCCTAGACCTCCCCAGATACCTTAGCTCCCATCTGTGAATGACCTACATGTTTTATAGAACACTAGAGATTTTTTCCTCATAACTGACCAAAATATATACATATAAATATGTAAGGAAGAATCTATTCCCTTACTTAATTTTAATTTTAAATATGTGAATAAATTCTTCATTCAATCTCATTCATAATGACCTTATATTGGATCACAGAGCTAATAATGAAGCACATTCTAATCTTTAGCATGAATATAAAGGAGGGCAACCAAATTCTACCAAACTTCCAATATAGTTATGGGGAAAAAGTCTTAAATCCTCTAAAACACTGTTCAGTTTGTACCTGAGGGTTTTAACGATTAACTGAAATAAATTTTTACGTATCTATTTTTTAAATACAACGTCCATGGGTTTTTTGAAACTCAGCTAGTCTCTGCAATCAAATTCCAAATCTTTTTAAAATAAATATATATATTTTAATTTACATCCACATTGTGAGCCTATAGTGCAACAGTGATTTCAGGAATTGAAGCCAGTGATTCATCTCCTACACATGACTCCCAGTGCTCATCACAAGTGTCTTCCTTAATGCCCCTTGCCCATTTAGCCCATCCCCGCTCCCACAACCTTTCAGCAACCTCAGTTTGTTCTCTGTATTTACCAGTCTCTTATGTTTTGCCCTCCTCCCTGTTTTTACATTACTTTTGCTTCCCTTCCTTTATGTTCATCTGTTTTGTACTTTAAACTTCTCATATCAGTGAAGTTATACGAATTTTGTCTTTCTCTGACTTATTTCACTTAGCGTAATACCCTCATCCACGTTGCTGCACATGGCAAGATTTCATTCTTTTTGATTGTTGAGTAATACTCCATTGCATATATCTTCTTTATCCATTCATCTGTTGATGGATATTTGGGCTCTTTCTATAATTTGGCTATTGTTGATGGTGCTGCAATAAACATTGGGGTGCATGTGCCCCTTTGAACCAGCACACTTGTATCCCTTGGATAAATACCTAGCAGCGCAATTGCTGTATTTTAGGGTAGTTCTATTTTTAACTTTTTGTGGACCCTCCATACTGTTTTCCAGAGAGGCTGCACCAGTTTGCATTCCCACCAGCAGTGCAAAAGAGATCCTCTTTCTCCAAATCCTTGCCAACATCTGTTGTTGCCTGAGGTGTTGACTTTAGCCATTCTCGCAGTCATGAGGGGATATCTGATTGTGGTTTTACTTTCTATTTCCTTGATGATGGGTGATATGGAGCATTTTTTCATGTGTCTGTGGGCCATTTGGATGTCTTCTTTGGAAAAGTGTCTATTCGTGTCTTTTCCCATTTCGTCACTTGGTTATTTGTTTTTTTGGGTGTTATGTTTGATAAGTTCTTTATAGGTTTTGGATACTATCCCATTATCTGATAGGTCATTTGCAAAAGTATTCTCCCATTCCATTGGTTGCCTTTTAGTTTTGCTGATTGTTTCCTTCACTGTGCAGAAGCTTTTTATCTGGAGTTCATTATGAATCAATAGTTCATTTTTGCTTCTATTTCCCTTGCCTCCAGAGATGGCTCAGGTCTTTATTTCAAGGTCCATGAGTCTGAGCCCTGTGTCAGGATCTTTGCTGACAGCTCAGCTCCTGCAGCCTGTTTCAGGGTATATCATACTCTCTCTCTCTGCCTCGTCTCCCTCTTGAATAATAAGTATTAAAAAAACTTTTTAAAAAGAAAAAAGAAGGAAACAGGCAAAAGAGCATGATCCAAGAATGAGAGAACTGATATTGGCGAGAGTACAAAGAGGAACCTTCCTGCACTGCTGGTGCGAATGCTAACTGGTGCGGCCACTCTGGAAATCGGTATGTAGGTTCCTGAAAAAATTAAAAACAGAAATACCCTATGACCCAGCAGTAGTGCTACCAGGTATTTATCCCAAGGATACAGAAGTGCCCATTATGCTAGGTGAAATTAGTCATAGAAAAACAAATATCATATGACTTCACTCATATGTTGAATTTAAGACAGAAAACAGGTGACCATAAGGTAGGGAAGGAAAATAATATGAAAATGGGTACGAGGACATAACATAAGAGACTGTTAAATACATAGAACAAACTGAGGTTGTTGCAGGGGTTTTGGGTAGGGGAATGGGCTAATTGGGCAAGGGTCTTTATGGAGGACACTTGTCGGCATGAGCATTGGGTATTCCATGTGTGGGATGAATCACTGGAATCTACTCCCGAAATCATTATAGCACCATACGTTAAGTAACTTGGATGCAATAAAAAAAAAAAATTAATACATTGAAAAATAAAAGAAAGACTACAATGTCACATTCACTTGTTATGGGATGTTTCTATTTCTTACTCATCACTCAGAATTGTATAACACTTATTTCATAATGAGATGGCTACTTGTAAAGATAAGACATATGGAGATTTTTTTACAATTAACATACAATTTTATTTTGTTTAAGTTTCCTCCTGGGGAATCTGAGCAATCTGCACATGACATGGGATTTCCTGGAAATAGTATTCATTTCCCATATTTTCATAGTATGTTGCTGCATTCAAATATATGGGGCCCTTGGAGGATGTGAGATATAAAAGCCTTGATCACTTGAAGCCTGGATAAAAGAATTTGAAAATGGTATGAAAAGAGGATCTAAATATATTTTACCCTTTAAAACGTTTCCTGTGTTACTATAGGTAAAATATGTAGAATATGAAATAGGACTTGGGTCATGTATTGTTCCTCCATGATAATGTCCCCAAAAGTCATTTCTAATGAGCAGGTTGACTCACGAACTGAATCTCACCAACGTGCACACTGCACATTGGTGCTTCTCTGACTCTGCACATAATGACATGTGAGCACCACCTGGCATGTTACCATCTCAAGTTCTCAGTGTCACTGGCAGGTATGCATCCCACCCTCCCCCTCTGAGACATGAAGGCCACATAAAACCATTGTCATTCCTGTGAGGTCACACGAGGGCCTGAGATCTGAATGGCTTTATCAGGATTGATGTTAGTAGGTTTTTCTTTGACCTAAAAGTTTTTTTACACTGTTGTCCCACCTACTTGTGTGAAAGAGCTGTGATACAGTCAACTTATGGACCTTCAATCAAAGCCATGATCAAAATACAAGAAAAAGGAATATGCCTCCAGCAATTGCTAGAAAATACTAAAATATTAATATTTCTGGTGTGCTTGGGTGGCTCAGTCAGTTAGGCATCCAAATCTTGATTTTGGCTGGGGTCATGATCTCATAGTTTGTGAGTTCCAACCCTTAATGGAACTCTGTGCCGGCTGCGCAGATCCACCTTGGGATTGTCCCTCTCTTTGGCTCTCTCTGCCTCTCGTTCACTTCTGTTCTCTGTCTCTGTCTCTGTCTCTCTCTCTCTCAAAATAAATATACAAGCATTAAAACAAATTTAATATATTAATGTTTCTGACACTGTATCGGTGGAACATATTCTGATTGGCTGTGGTTTTATCATATGTGTGTAGATGTCTGTTTGCAATTAGGAAAGAAATAGTGCTCCCAAAAGGGAGTGAAATAACAAAATCTTGTGGAGGTTTTTGAAATAATAATATGATGCAGATGCTCTAAATCAGAATCTCTGGAGGCTGCAATGAATCCATGAACTCAGAGTTTGAACACTCACTTGCACGAAAGAAGGAGATAAGAAAATCTCTTTGAGAGTTGTCAGAAAAAATGTTGGATGACACATGCAGGACACAAAAGCATAAAGACTCTGAACTCAAATTCTTCCATCAGAGGGTCTTGCCCCCCAGTCATCTGGAGTCATAGCCCCCACAGAACACCTTCCTCATTGCTCCCGTCACATCCTTGTTCCGCAGGGTATATATGAAGGGGTTGACCATGGGGGTGACGATGGTGTAGAAGAGAGAAATGAACTTGCCCTGATCCTGGGAGTAGTTGTTGCTGGGCTGGAGGTAAGCATAGATCGCCGTGCCGTAGAAAAGGGAAACCACCGTGAGGTGGGACCCACATGTCCCAAAGGCTTTCCTCTGTCCTGCGGCTGACTTTATTCTTAACACTGCCCTGACGATTCGACCATAGGAGAATGTGATTAATGCCACAGGTATGAGGAGAATGATCACAATGACAAAGAAGAGCTCAGACTCATTCACAGTGGTGTCAACACAAGCAAGCTTGAGCAGTGGGGGGACCTCACAAAAGAAGTGGTCTATTTTATTTCTCCCACAAAGTGGTACAAGGAAGGTGAGCACCGTCTGCAACGAGGAGTTGCCAAAACCAATGAACCACGATGCAGAAGCCATCAGGGCACAGAGACGGGGGTGCATGATCACTGTGTAGTGCAAGGGCCTGCATATGGCTGCATAGCGGTCAACTGCCATCACCCCCAACAGAATGCATTCTGTGGATCCCAACCATAGAGAGACGAAGAGCTGAGCTACACAGGCACCAAAGGAGATAGACTTGTCTGCTCCCCTGAGATGAACCAGCAGTTGAGGAACAGTGCTGGTCGTGTAACACAGGTCCAGAAAGCTTAGGTTGGACAGGAAAAAGTACATGGGAGTCTGCAGGTGTGGGTCCAGGCGGGACAACGCAATGATGGTTGTGTTTCCCAGCAGGGTGAGCAGATAGAAGATCAGAAGAACCACAAAGAGGACTCGCTCCAGCTGAGGCCGGTCAGAGAAACCCAGCAGGATAAAGCCAGTGAAAGAACTTCCATTTTTCGGGTCCATCCTTTTGTACCACCTGATTCCTGTCAAGATCAAGCATTTAGCAATTTTTAAGAGAAATCTTCAAAAAAAATCAAAAGTTGGCAGGAGGTGGAATTATCATGTTATAAGACTGGTCATGGCATTTTATAAGTAACTATTTGAATAAATGGTGTACTCATTACATTGATCAATTAGTTCCACTTTCGTTCCACATTACCATAAAAAGTCAATCACTAATGAGGAGAGTAGTCAAAATGGCGAAACAGCATGGAAGTTTTTTGTGTGTCTCATATCCATGAAATACAGCCAGACTAACACTAAACCATCCTACACTCCTAGAAAACTGACTGGAGGATTAACACAACAATCTGCACAACCTGAAGCACAGAATTCAGCAGGTACGTGGCATGGAGAAGTGAACTTGGGGAACGAGAAGGTGCAGGAAGGGAGGTGCTTTTGCGAGCAGAGAGAGGATGGAGACTGCGGGGGGTGGGGGCGGAGAATACAGGAAAAGCACCCCTCCACAAAAGCAGCTGGAGGAAAGTGGAAAATTGGAAGCAGCCGCCGGGACTAAAGTAAAAAGGGAGAAAGGAGAAAGGAGAGGGTTTAAATTCCATTAAGACTTTAAACAAGGGGAGCGCAAAGGCTGCAGCTCGATACGTGGCAGTGCTCTGGTGGGAAAGGTGAATCCCCAGGAGGAGAGTGGGGTCTGGGAGATTCCCAGGCCACACGGGGAAATGCGGTTCCACTGCTGGAAGGATATTTGGTAGAGACTGTTGAAGCCACCTGGTCCCAGCAGACCCCGGAAGGCAGCCATGTTCACTGATTCTGGGGCAAGCTTGTTGAAGGCAAAGCCTGGTGCCAGATGTGTGTTGCGATTTTCCATGGTCCCTGAAACACTGAGGCTACACTGTCTCGCAATTTTTCTTAGGGGTGGGCTGGCACCTGGCCACAGTCTCGGGGCACCAACAACAGCAGAGTCCAGTGGGCGTTCCTGGGTGCAGCTGACATTCAGCCATTGCTCATTCAGCCCTTTCTCAGTGAGACCCTCTCGCAGAGGGGCTGAATGTTTCAAGGCCGCAGTCCTTCGGAAGTAAGGGGCCAGGGAAAACAGCCGCATCTGAGACAAAACTCGGGAGAGAGGTGCTGCCTGGGGCCTGGTCACGGAGAGTGAGAAAGCGGGGAGTGGACAGAGCTGAAGACAGAGGACTGGTGTGTGATTGCTGCTCTGGGAGAACAGACTGGGTAGCTGGGTGGCGCCATTTTCACCATTCCTGCCCATGCGCATATGCACCTATGAGCGCTGCCACAATCCACCCCAGTAGTCTAGCAGCGCCATCTAGTGGAGAGCGGAGCTGTTACACCAAGCCCTGCCCAACTGGGCGAACTTTGCTCTTCAAGAACAAAACCTCACCACCAGATTAATTTAAGGAATATAAAGAGCTACAGGGACTGACCTCTAAGGGAAAACGAAGTAGTTTCAGTCCTACTTCAATCTCTTAGCAGGTCCATCTATTCAATTTTCTTTCTTTCTTTTTTATCCTCTTTTACACTTCTTTTTCTTGAATACAGAAAGAGAAAACATTCATTTTTATTTTCAATTTTTATTAAAAATATTTTTCATGAATTTTTATTACTATATTTTTTACTTTTGTCTAAATTTTTTCAAATTCTACTTTACATCCATCATTTTATTTTAGTCTACTTCAGTGTATTCAACTTTTCCAATTTTCAAATGATCTCCTTTTTTTTCACTTTTTTCCCTTTTTCGTTTCTTTTTCTTGAATGCAGAAAGAGAAAAACTTCATTTTTACTTTCAATTTCTATTAAAAATATTTTTCTTTAATTTTTATACCATATGTGTGCTTTTATGTAAATTTTTCAAATTCTATTTTACTTCCATCATTTTATTTAGTCTAATACAGTGTATTCACTGCTTCAAATTTTCAAACAATTTCTTTTTTTTCTTGTTTCTTTTTTCTCTCTTTCATTTCATTTCTTTTTCTTGAATATAGAAAAAGAAACATTCATTTTTATTTTTAATTTTTATTAAAAATATTTTTCTTTATTTTTTCTACTATATTATTTACTTTGGGTATATTTTTTCAAATTCTATTTTATGCCCATCATCTCATTTAAGTCTACTTCAGTGTATTCATTTTTACAAATTCTCAAACGATTTCCTTCCCCCCCTTTTTTTCTCTCTAATCTGTCAAACCACTTTCAACACCCAGACCAAAACACACCTAGGATCTAGCATCATTTATTCAATTTGTGTGTGTTTTTAATTTTTTAATTTTAATAGTTTTTAAATTTACATTTTAATTTTTCTACTTCATTAATTCCTGTTCTCCCTTTAAAATGACAAAATAAAGGTATACACCCCAAAAGAAACAGCACGAAGTAACGACAGGCAGGGATTTAACCAACACAGATACAAGCAAGTTGTCTGAACCAGAATTTAGAATCACAATAACAAGAATACTAGCTGGAGTAAAAAATAGATTAGAATCCCTTTCTGAACAAACTGGGGGTTGATCGGGGGAGGGAGGGAGGGGAGGGTGGGTGATGGGTATTGAGGAGGGCACCTTTTGGAATGAGCACTAGGTGTTGTATGGAAACCAATTGGACAATAAACTTCATATATTGAAAAAAAATAGAATCCCTTTCTGCAGAGATAAAAGGGAGTAAAATATAGCCAGAATGAAATTAAAAATGCTATGAGTGAGCTGCAATTAGAGATGGATGCAGCGGCAGCAAGGATGGATGAGGCAGAACAGAGAGTCAGCGATAGAGAGGACAAACTATAGAGAATAATGAAGCAGAAGAAAAGAGGGAGATTAAGGTAAAAGAGCATGATTTAAGAATTAGACAAATCAGTGACCATTCAAAGGACCATCAGAATGATAGGGGTCCCAGAAGAGGAAGAGAGAGAAATAGGGGTCGAAAGGTGATGTGAACAAATAATAGTGGAAAACTTTCCTAACCTGGGCAAAGACACAGACATCAAAATACAGGAAGCACAGAGGACTCCCATTAAATTCAACCGAAACCAACTTCAACAAGGCATATCATAGTCAAATTCACAAATTACTCAGGCAAGGAGAGAATCATGAAAGCAGCAAGGGAAAAAAAGTCCCTAACCTACAAGGGAAGACAGATCAGGTTTGCAGCAGACCTATCTACAGAAACTCGGCCGGCCAGAAAGGAGTGGCAGGATATATTCATTGTGCTTAATCACAAAACTATGCAGCCAAAAAATCTTTATCCAGCAAGGCTGTCATTCAAAATACAAGGAGAGATTAAGTTTCCCAGACAAACAAAAATTAAAGGAGTTTGTGACCACTAAACCAGCCCTGCAAGAAATTTTAAGGGGGACTCTCTGAGGCAAGAAACAATGAAAAAAATACAATAAATAAATAAATAAATACCCAAAGCAACAAAGATTAGAAAGGAGCAGAGAACACCACCAGAAACTCCAACTCTACAAGCATCATAACGGCAATAAATTCATATCTTTCAGTACTCACTCTAAATGTCAATGGACTCAATGCTCCAATCAAAACACATAGCGTAACAGAATGAATAAGAAAACAAGACCCAGCTATATCCTGTTTACAAGAGACACACATTAGACCTAAAGACACCTTCAGATTGAAAATAAGGGGATGGAGAACCATCTATCATGCTAATGGTCAACAAAAGAAAGCCGAAGTAGCCATACTTATATCAGACAATCTAGACTTTAAAATAAAGACTCTATCAGTAGATGCAGAAGGGCATTATATTGTAATCATGGGGTCTATCCACCAAGAAGAACTAACAATTGTAAATATTTATGTGCCAAATGTGGAAGCACCCAACTATATAAATCAATTAATCACAAACATAAAGAAACTCACCGATAGTAATACCATCATAGGAGGAGACTTCAATACCCCACTCACAACAATGGACAGATCATCTAAAGAGAATACCAACAAGAAAACAATGTCTTTGAATGGCACACTGGACCAGTTGGACTTAACAGATATATTCAGAACATTTCATCCTAAAGCAGCAGAATATACACTCTTCTTCAGTGCACATGGAACACTCTCCAGAATAGACCACAGAGATCACTTTCTGCAGATGACATGACACTCTATATGGAAAACCCAAAAGATGCCACCAAAAAACTGCTAGAATTGATTCATGAATTCAGCAATGTTTCAGGATATAAAATCAACACACAGAAATCGGTTGCATTCCTAAACACCAACAATGAAGTGACACAAAGAGAAATCAAGGAATCTATCCCATTTACAGTTTCACAAAAAAAAAACCATAAAATACCTAGGAATAAATCTAACCAAAGAAGTGAAAAATCTATACACTGAAACTATAGAAAGCTTTTGAAAGAAATTGAAAAAGACAGAGAATAAAAATGGAAAAAGATTCCATGCTCCTGGATAGGTAGAACAAATATTGGTAAAATGTTGATACTACCCAAAGCAATCTACATATTCAATGCAATCCCTATCAAAATAGCACCAGCATTCTTCACAGAGCTGGAACAAATAATCCTAAAATTTGTATGGAACCAGGAAAGACCCCGAATAGCCAAAGTGATCTTGAAAAAGAAAACCAAAGCAGGACGCATCACAATCCCAGACTTCAAGCTCTACTAGAAAGTTGTAATCATCAAGACAGTCCGGTACTGGCACAAGAACAGACACTCAGATCAGTGGAACAGAATAGAGAACTCAGAAATGGATCCACAAACGTATGGGCAACTAATCTTTGACAAAGCAGGAAAGACTATCCAATGGAATAAAGACAGTCTCTTCAGCAAGTGGTGCTGGGAAAACTGGATAGTGACATGCAGAAGAATGAACCTGGACCACTTTCTTACCCCAGACACAAAAATAAACTCAAAATGGATGAAAGACCTCAATGTAAGACAGGAAGCCATCAAAATCCTTGAGGAGAAAGGAGACAAAAATCTCTTTGATCTTGGCCACAGCAACTTCTCACTCAACACATCTCTGGAGACAATGGAAACAAAAGCAAAAATGAACTACTGGGACCTCATCAAAATAAAAAGCTTCTGCACAGCGAAGAAAACAAACAGCAAAACTAAAAGGCAACAGGCTGAATGGGAGAACATATTTGCAAAAGGCATATCAGCTAAAGGGTTAGTATCCAAAATCTACAAAGAATTTATCAAACTCAGCACCCAAAAAACAAATGATCCAGTGAAGAAATGGGCAAAAGACATGAATAGACACTTCTCCTAAGAAGACATCCAGATCGCCAACCGACACATGAAAAAGATGCTCAACATCACTCATCATCAAGGAAATACAAATCAAAACCACAATGAGATACCACCTGACACCAGAACGGTCAGAATGGCTAACATTAACAATTCAGGCAACAACAGATGTTGGCCAGAATGTGGAGAAAGAGGATCTCTTTTGCTTTGTTGGTGGAAGTGCAAGCTGGTGCAGCCACTCTGGAAAACAGTATGGAGGTTCCTCAAAAAACTAAAAATAGCACTACCCTACGACCCAGCAATTGCGCTACTAGGCATTTATCCACGGGATACAGGTGTGCTGTTTTAAAGGGACATATGCACCCCCATGGTTATAGTAGCACTCTCAACAATAGCCAAAGTATGGAAAGAGCCCTAATGTCTATCAATGGATGAATAGATAAAGAAGATGTGGTATATATATACACAATGGCGTATTATTTGGCGATCAAAAACAATGAAATCTTGCCATTTGCAACTACATGGATGGAACTGGAGGGTATTATGCTAAGTAAACTTAGTAAAAGAAAGACAAAAATCATAAGACTTCACTCATATGAGGACTTAGAGACAAAACAGATGAACATAAGGGAAGGGAAACAAAAATAAAAACAGGGAGGGGGACAAAACAGAAGAGACTCATAAATATGAGAACAAACTGAGGGTTACTGGAGGGGTGTGGGAGGCGGGGTGGGCTAAATGGGTAAGGGACTCTAAGAAATCTACTCCTGAAATCATTGTTGCACTATATGCTAACTAATTTGGATGTAAATTTAAAAATATAAAAAATAAAATTAAAAAAGAAGAAAGACTCAAAAAAGTAAATAATTAATATTTAATGTCAGCAAAATCAAATGATGGGCCTTGTGTTCCCATCAGTGATAGGAATATAAGTTCTTTCAGTCTGTGCTTACTAGGACTTAAAGTACTATAAAATGTATGTATGTTCCAGACTTAAGTTATGTAAAAATGTATAAGGGAAGACAGGAAGAGCTATCAGAAAGAATCAGAAAGAAATGCAGAGAGGAGAGATGTTATTATAAATATTTGTCTCATGATTTTTCACAACTGGATTTGCACACGCCACGTGTGCATTAAAACAGAATATGATGACACCTGAGTGATTCAGTGGGTTAAGCATCTGACTCTTGATTTCAGCGGGGACCATGATCTCATGTTTTGAGGGTTCAAGCCCTGTGTTGGACTCTTCACTGACAGCCCTGACCCTGCTGGGGATTCTGTCTCTCTCCCTCTCTGTCTGCATCTCCCTGCTCCCTCACTCTGTCTCTTTCTTAAAATAAACAAATAAACATTAAAAAATACATCTCTCTCTCTCTCTCTCTCTCTATATATATATTATATATGTATATATATATATGTGTGTGTGTGTGTGTGTGTGTGTGTGTGTGTGTGTATATATACACACACACATATAAAGACCACACACTGTGGAAAAAGCATTCTGATATAGGAACTTATGAACAAGACAGTACTTACACGAAGAATTCAATTACATTCAAAATCTCACCACTATTTCTGCATAAACATTTTGGCAGTATTGACTCTCTAACTAAGGTATTATATTTGGGAAAGACAAAGTTTCTTTTCTTTTTGTTTTTCTTTTTTTTTTTTTTTTTTTTTTTTGGTATGGTAGTAAAACAATTAAAAAAATCAGAGAGAACACCAAAAACCACCATTCAATTACAGTGCTCAACTTTTCCCTGAAAAATGCCTCTAATTACCATACCAATTTAACAGGAACTCGGAAAATTCATTGGCCATGCAGAGCCAGCTGGAATCAGAACTCTAAAATCCATTGACCAACGCTTTCCTCTTCCTTCTGCAGATTTCCATTGCACATATTACCAATTAGAGTTCGTAAAATTCCTCAAAGAGGTAGAATTATTCCTTATCGACATCCTAAGCAGAATAAACATTTTAGAAAGTTATCCAACCATGTAATTATGTACAACCTGACATGTTTTACATCACTCCCTAGGATAAAATAAAGAGATAAAGACACAGAGATAAAGACAGATACATTCTAAAGCAATGACGGGTCAAAGAGCTATAATGCAAAACTTAAAGTAGTATAAGGAAAGGCATAAAGAAACCAATATTTTGGTATTATACAAAATCAGACATCTGTCCACATTACGTCAATCATCACCTTTCTAGGAGCTACCCTGCAGAGTTAGTGACACTGGACCAAACACATTGCTAGTTTCGAGGCTGGGTGATGACCATTTTCATCCAATGCTTACTGTAACTGAAGAAGATGAATAGTTATACACTGACCTAAGAGGCATCAGAAAATGAGTCCTTCGGTTGTATCATATTCAAATGGTTGGGCATACCGTGCATTTTTAATTCTTCTAACACTTTAAAATCTGAATCAGGTTTGGGGGAGGACCCATTGATGTTTGAAAGAAACAGGTACAAAACGGGCATAAAACATTCATAATATTTGGAGGGAGGATTTGGTATTTGACACTATATTATACCTCCTTTAATTTCGTATAAACATATGATCAGTGGTCTCCACACAAAAAATCTATGCAGAAAAATTTTCTTAATAGTAATAATTACACAGTTATTTGTGACAGTCTAAATGTGCAAAAACAAACGTGTCCTCCGACTCATACCTGCTCAGAATAGCAAATAAAAACAAACCGTCTTGAGTCTCATAGACACACGCACACATATTGATATATTTACTTGAAATAAATTTCCCACAAACTTTTTAATGTGCCTGATAAAGGAAGCACTACCAAAGTGAAGAAGGGCAAAACTAAAATGTAAACTCATCCCAAGAAAACACCGATATACTACTGCACCTTTAGAATAAAATCATGATATGTTAACAATATTATGTCAATCAGGACAAAGAAGACAGTTGAGAGAACATAAAATCCCGGAGAGATGAACATGTACATATGATTTGCCGCTTTCCAGGATTGTGTGTGTGTGTGTGTGTGTGTGTGTGCATGTGTAAAGGATACATAATGGCTATCTATCTGACAGGTACAAAAATGATTATGATTTTCAGTTGAAAAATAAAATACCAGACAAATGAGATGTGCACTGAAGCAGACACAAGAATGTCATTGTCCCTGAGTGGTACAATTGCTCCCAGTGTCGTGGGGAGAGCACGCGGGGAGGGAACTACAGGACTCATATCATAGTCTACCGTTTTCTTCTATTCTTTTTCTCATTACAATTCAGGAAAATTATTATCCATTAGTGACACCAGACATGGGAAAGATCAGGCTGTGAAATGTGTTCTCCTTTTGATTCTCACGAGTATGTTCTGTTGAGCTGGGTCACTGTTCCTTCCTCTTCCCCTTCTCCACATCAACCCCTCTTAAAGCTTGTGCACCACACAGAGAAATCTTCCAAGAGAAAGGACATGTGTCCCCTGTGGTTAATGGGAAATTGCATTTCATTTCCTTCTTACCATATTTAAAGACTGGTGAAATTAGACTAAGAACCATCATCTATGATTGGTACCATCAAATGACTGATTGCAGTAAGAGGGATGGATTCATCTGAGAAAACTATGTAATTGAAACTGGCTGGAAATATTGAACACATCCTTCTGGGCACAGGAGCAAAGTATGGATCCCTAGCAACTATCATGATATGACACGGTACAGGAAAGTCCAGTGATAGATAACACCTATGTTATGACTTTGCATATGAGAGATAAATACTTGAAAAAAGCACAGAGTATATATGCAGAGAAAGAAATATTATTAGTGAGAATAAAATTACACAGAACTACAAAACAAAGACATTGCCATTCTATGTAATAATTCACATCAAAAAAGTATATAATTCAAATGACATGTCAGAAGAACGCAATGTTGCAATAATAATTAAGAGAACTGAATCAAATGTGAGAGGTTAAATACTTAGTACTGACACACATAAGGTGATAGAGTAGGAATTTCCAATTACCATAATAGCTCAATGCTGACATACAATTCTAAGTTTTAGTGGATAAAAACACATAGTTTCACAAAACTGGATACTAGTCTATGCACACTACACATCTTAAAGAAAAAGATCTCAAGCTAATGTCTCTAAGACATTTCAAATATATAACATTCACTGATATATTTAGCATACACACGCTGCCCTATCCGGTTCCTGAATGAATCCTGAAAAAGTGGGGGCAAGATTTCCACAGCCTCAGGGCTATGACTGAATCGTTGTTGTTTTCTTGATGCTTCTGTCTCATGGGTCTGAGCTGACCTCAGACATATGAGAAGAGCCCTCGGATGATGATGGGGGACGAGCAAATGAGGGGAATGCAGCCATCACTACATAGGAAATGACACATGTGATGAACATTGACTGGGCTGTAGGGCAGGTTCCATGGAAGACGATGAAGTAGGATTTCCACTGCGTGTTGTTTATTCAGGGAATGCTCTCGGGAAAATGGGGTGAGGGAAGGAAAACAGCAGAGAATGTTGCTAAGCAAGGATGTGGTCTCCAGTGAAACAGAGCAGGAGATTGATCCCGTGAGAAGGTGGCCAGAACACTCCAGAAGACTGTCCTCACTGTCCAATTCTATGCCCACCCTCTACCTGTCATACCTGAGCACTGAAAATGTCCTAGCTAAGAAATTGAATTTGGGCGCCTGGGTGGCGCAGTCGGTTGAGCGTCCGACTTCAGCCAGGTCACGATCTCGCGGTCCGTGAGTTCGAGCCCTGCGTCGGGCTCTGGGCTGATGGCTCAGAGCCTGGAGCCTGTTTCCGGTTCTGTGTCTCCCTCTCTCTCTGCCCCTCCCGCATTCATGCTCTGTCTCTCTCTGTCCCAAAAATAAATAAACGTTGAAAAAAAAAATTAAAAAAAAAAATTGAATTTTACATTTTATGTAATTTTAATGAATTTAAATGTAAGCAGCTTATGTGTTACTTACTGAAGTATTGGACAGCACAGCTCTGGAGCATGGATTGCATCAGATTCAGTCCTGCCTTCGCGTTGGCAACTTATGTACATCCCATAAGTCTGTCACTGGCTGTAAGCTGCCCCCACCATGTCTCCCAGAGCCCTTGGCAATGTGGCTCCCTCTCAGCTGAGGGAAATTCTCTTAAGAAGAGAATGGCTCTGAACCTTGGAGCCCACACTCATACCAACTAGGGTTTGGATAGGAGCCCCAGCAGGTAGTTTTTGGGCAGGTCACAAACAGTGTTCATACAAGAGTCCATTCATGATCGTGTGCAAGGATACAAGGATGGAAACTAGTGTACTTTACACATCACCTCAGTGCAATCACACACACACACGCACACACACATACACACCACGTCATTTCTTTAATTCATCAAAATGTAAACGTTTAGGTTTGATACTTTTCTTCTTCAAATTGGTATTTTTACAATTTACTTAGAGAGAAAGAGAGAGAGGGAGTGCAAGCGGGGGAGGGACAGAGAGAGGATATAATCTCAAGCAGGCACTGCACTCTCAGCACCGAGACAGATGCGGGTCTCGAACCCACAAGCCATGAGATCATGGCCTGGCTGAAATCAAGAGTCAGACGCTTAACTGATTGAGCCACCAGGCTGCCCGTTCAAATCGGTATTGGAACTCATTGGAAGGATCACTACTTCCTGTTAAAATAAAGCCAAAATAATTTTTATTGACACAATATACACAAAATGGAACTTCCCTGTTGTAATTGTCAACATAGATTTTTAAAATTCCATGAATATTTTGTATATTTGGGGAAAAATAAATATTTAATAAAGATAGCCACTAACAATAAATTTTAACCATAGGGAAGAAATATCATCTAAATTCACACACAATAAGGAACCAAAGGGAAAGTATGAAAGCATATAGTGTCATACTCTAGTACTCTAATACTGAAGGCCATATGTTATTCCCAGAAACAAGGCATATTTAATTATTTTCCACATGTTCACAGAGCGGTGCGATGCATATACTACACAGAACCAAAGATCTAGGAATTACCTGGGGGCATCAATAAAGAACAATTACACTCAGTTCTTATATTTCATGAACTTTCAAGGTTTGTTACTTTACACAATTCACCATGTAAGCATACAAATAAACCACCTTGTTTGTGAACAATTGCAACTGAAAATAAACTTATCTATTCCCAGAGCAACACAGCGACTTAGTGCCATTTTACTCACCTTTATTCACCTTCTCAGTGGGATCTAAGCCACTTTCCTACCTCATTCCAAGTTACTGCCTAATTACAGCTCTGGGGATAGGAACACGGACATGTAGGATCAGTGTCTCCAGGAAATACAAAGGCTGACTATACCAGAACTGGGTCATCCATGCATTTTTCTTAAGCAAAAGGACACTATCTCAGGATGACTTCACAGATCCTCATGTCGCACCAGAGATCTGCCCTTTGCCTCTCAGAGGTAGAAGATGAAGGCAGTCACAAACTCTCAGTATCGTTTCCCGTGTATGGTGACCTGCCAGTGTGACAGTGAGACACTTATGAGTAGTTGACAAGGTGCCGTGACTCTGAGCTGGGGCTGGGCTGGCACACAGAACCAAGTCCCTTCCCCTGCTGACGTCTCTGGGGAATGGATGCCCCACGCTCTTAATTAGCCCTTGTCACTGAGCTGCCCAGACAGGGCAATCCTCAGGGACAATGACTATGGAGGACAATGACAGAGAAGACGTAATCTGTCTCTTCTACGGTTCACAGATCTGACGGAGGACAAGTAACCCCCTAGACCACCCCAGCTACACTAGCTTTCATCTGTCCTTACCTAGATGTTTTACAAAGCAGTTAAGATTTCCTTCACATTTGCCCAAATATTCACATATACATCTATAAGGAGGAACCATTCAGTTATTAATTTTAAATGCAAATGAATTCTGGCTGGGGGATGTGGCACTGACACGGACTGGGCTGTTGCGCAGGATTCTTCCAGACATCAGGGTTAGAATCCCAGTGGAGCACCTGGGAGGTGCCTATTGAGCAGAGTGGGACACCCCGGGGCACGCGCACCCCTGCGACACTGCGAGGATGGCCTGAACAGAGTGGCTTGTGACACCCGGTCTGGGGAGCAGAGACTAGGGTGGCACCATTGTTCTCCCCATCACCACACGCCGGGGCTTCAGGGATGGGGCAGCAGGGCCACAGAGGAGGTGGGTCCCCCACACCAAACCCTGACGCACCCCACCCGCTAACTGCAGATCCGCAGGAGCGGCATCGACACTGACCGAACCAGACGGCCCCTCCCCCAGGCCAGCGCCGTCACCAGCTCCAAGGCGCCAGCAGATATCGGTCCAGCACTTTTGCATTTTCTGATTTCACTGTTGGAAAATTCTTATTATACATATATTATTTTTTTCCTTTTCTTCCTCCTCTTTCTTCCCTTCTCGATCCTACTTGTTAGTTACTTTAAGCATACATTTTTAATCTATTCTGTCTATACCTCTTGTGTATCGCCTTTTTATTTTCCTCTCTCTCTGTATTAAGCTATGTAGTTTCTCTGATTCTCTCCTGGGTCAATTTTCTCCCATTTTTTCCGTTACTTTTTCCCCTCCCCTGTTATTTCTTTGTGTGGGATAAGGTTTCTTCCACCACCACTCCCGCCCTTTTAATATTTTTCCAGGGTTACTTTAATGAACACATCAAACCACACCTGGTGGAAGGTCCAAACCACCACTACAAGTAGGGACATAAAGAAACAAGACTCACAACAACAGAGAGCAAGCAACACGCTCAAAAAGACCCCATTAGGGGCGCCTGGGTGGTGCAGTCGGTTAAGCGTCCGACTTCAGCCAGGTCACGATCTCGCGGTCCGTGAGTTCGAGCCCCGCGTCGGGCTCTGGGCTGATGGCTCGGAGCCTGGAGCCTGTTTCCGATTCTGTGTCTCCCTCTCTCTCTGCCCCTCCCCCGTTCATGCTCTGTCTCTCTCTGTCCCAAAAATAAATAAACGTTGAAAAAAAAAAAAAGACCCCATGAAGTGCCAAGCCCTGGACAGCATTATGACCCCTCTTTAATATAGTAGTGCTCGCTGGTGCAGGACACATAACAAATTGTTAAAATACATAAAGGACAGAAAACTAGCCAAAATGGCAAAAAAGGAAGAATTCTCCTCAAAAGAAATTCCAGGGAAAATGACACCTAGACAATTGCTCACAACAGATATAAACAATATATCTGATTGAGAGTTTTACATACTAATCATAAGATTAATCACCGGGCTTGAAAAAAGCATAGGAGATAGCAGAGAATCTATTGCTGCAGACATCAAGGAACTAAGAAATAGTTATGATGAATCAAGAAATGCTGTGAATGACATGTAAAATAAACTAGAGGCAGTGACAGCAAGGAAGGAGGAAGCAGAGGGGAAAATTAGTGAAACAGAAGTTAAAGTAATGGAAAAAGAGGAAGCTGTGAAGAGAGGTAAGAAAATAAGAGCCCATGAGGGGATCATTAGAGAAATAAGCGATTCAAAGAAACGTAGTAATAGTCCATATTATCAGAGTTCCAGAGGAAGAGGAAGAGATTGAGAAAGGGGCAGAAGGTTTACCTGAACAGATTATAGCTGAGAACTTCCCTCATCTGGGGAAGGAAGCAGACATCCACATCCAGGAGGCACAGAGAACTCCCTTCAGATTCAACACGAATAGGCCTTCTCCATGGCATATCATTGTGAAAATGGCAAAACACAAAGATAAAGAGAGCCTTCTGAAAGCAGCTAGGGACAAACAGGCCTTAGCCCACAAGGGTAGATGCATAAGGGTAGTACACACCTGTCCACTGAAACTTGGCAGGCCAGAAGGGAGTGGAAGGAAGTATTCAATGCGCTGAATAGGAAAAACATGCAGCCAAGAATCCTTTATCCAGCAAGGCAGTCCGTCACTCAGAATGGAAGGAAAGATAAAGGTTTTGCCACACAAACAAAAACTGAAGGAGTTCATGACCACTAAACAAACCCTGCAAGAGATCCTGAAGGGCATTCTGTGAGCGGAACACTGCAAAGACGACAAAGGACTAGAGACATCTCCAGAAACATGAAACCTGCAGATAACACAATGACACTAAATCCATAGCTTTCAATAATAACTCTGAATGTACACGGACTAAATGCCCCAATCAAAATACATACGATATCAGAATGGATAAAAAACAAGACCCATCTATATGTTGTCTACAAGAGGTCAATTTTAGACCTGAGGACACCTTCAGCTTGAAAGTCAGGGGATGGAGAACCATCTATCATGCTACTGGAAGTCAAAAGAATGCTGGAGTAGCCATCCTTATATCAGACAAACTAGGTTTTAAACTAAAGACTGAAACAAGAGGTGAAGATGGGCATTATATCATAATTATGGGGTCTATCCAAAAAGAAGAGCTAACATTTGTAAATGTTTATGCCCCCAACTTGAAAGAACCCGAATGTATAAACCCATTAGTGATAAATATGCATGAACTGATTGGTAAGAATAGGGTAATTACAGGACATTTTAACACTCCACTGACAACAATGGAGAAATCATGTAGGCAGAAACTCAAGAAAGAAACAATCAACAAAGAAGTTAAAGGCCCGATAGACTGGACAGATATATTCAGAAATTTTCATCCAAAAGCAGCAGAACACACATTCTTGTTGAGTACATATGGATAATTTTCCAAGATAGATCACACGCTGGCTCACAAAACAGCCCTCAATAAATATAAAAGAATTGAGATCATACCATAATCTAAAAGCTAGAAAACTTGAAATAAACCACAAGAAAAAATTTGGAAAGCCTCCAAATGTAGGGAGGTTAAAGCACATCCTACTAAAGAATAAATGGGTCAACCAAGCAACTAAAGAAGAAATTTAAAAATTTCATGGAAGCAAATGAAAATGAAAACATGACAGTCCAACCCATTTGGAATGCAGCAAAGGCTGTCCTAGAGGAAAATTCATTGCAGTCCAGGCCTATCTCAAGGAACAAGAAAAATCCCAAATATAAAACCTAACTGCACACCTAAAGGAACTAGAAACAGAAGAGAAAAGAAATCCCAAAGCTTGTGGAAGAAGAGAAATAATAAAGATGAGAGCAGAAATAAACAATATGGAATCCAAATAAACACAGTAGAACAGATCAATGAGTCTAAGAGTTATTTTGGAAGAAATAAACAAAATTGATAAACCCTTAGCTAGAGTGCTCAAACTGAAAAGAGAGAGAACCCAAAGAGATAAAATCATGATGGAAAGAGGGGAGATCACACCTATCACCACAGAAATACAGACAATTATTAGAGAATACTATGAAAAAGTATATGCCAAAAAATTGGACAACCTGGGAGAAATGGACCAATACACTACCAAAACTCATACGGGAAGAAATAGAAAATTTGAACAGACCCATAATCAGTGAGGAAATTGAGGCAGTTATCAAAAATCTCCCAACAAATAAGAGTCCTGGGCCAGATGGCTTCCCTGGGGAATTCTACCAGACATTTAAAGCATAGTTAATAACTATCCTTCTCAGGTGGTTCCAAAAAATAGAAATAGAAGGAAAGCTCCCAGACTGACTCTATGAAACCAGCATGACCTTGATTCCCAAACCAGACAGAGACCCCACTAAAAAGGAGAATTACAGGGATGCAAAAATTCTCAACAAGATACTAGCAAATCGAGTTCAACAGTATATTCAAAGAATTATTCACCATGATCAAGTGGGATTCATTCCTGGGCTGCAGGGCTGGCTCAATACTTGCAAGTCATTCGGTGTGATACATCAGATCAATAGAAGCAAGGATAAGAAACATATGACAGGTCAAATGATGCAGAAAAACCATTTAACAAAATAGAGCATTCTTTCTTAATAAATACCCTCAAGAAAGTGGGGATAGAAGGAGTACAACTTAACATCATAAAAGCCATATATGAAAAGCCCACAGCTAATATCATCCTCAATGGGGAAAAACGAGAGCTTTCCCCCTGAGGTCAGGAACACGACAGGGATGTCCACTCCTTCCACTGTTGTTTAACATAGTGTTGGAAGTCCTATCCTCAGGAATCAGACAACAAAAAGAAATAAAAGGCATCCAAATTAGCAAAGAAGATGTCAAACTTTCACTGTTCACAGAGGACATGTTACTCTACATGGAAAACCTGAAAGACTCCATCAAAAACCTGCTAGAGCTGACCCATGAATTCAGCAAAGTTTCAGGATATAAAATCAATGTACAGAAATCAGTTGCATTTCTATACGCCAATAGTGAGGCAGCAGAAAGAGAAATCAAGAGATCAATCCCATTTACAATTGCATCAGGAACCATAAAATACCTAGGAATAAACTTAACCAAAGATGTAAAATGCCTGTATGCTGAAAACTATAGAAAATGTATGAAAGAATACGAAGGATACATGAAGGAATGGAACAACATCCATGCCCATGGCTTGGAACAACAAATATCGTTAAAATGTCAGCACAACCCAAACCAATCTACACATTCAATGCAATCCCAATCAAAATTGCACCGGCATTCTTCTCAGAACAGGAACAAACAATCCTAAAATTTGTACGGAAACACGAAACACCCCGAATAGCCAAAGTTATGTTGAAAAAGAAAACCAACGGGGGAGGCATCACGATTCCCGACTTTAGCCTCTACTACAAAGATGTAATCATCCAGAAAGTAGGGTACTGGCACAAAAACAGACACATAGGCCAATGGCACAGAAGAGAGAACCCAGAACTGGACTCACAAATCTATGGCAACTAGTATCCACAAAGCAGGATAGACCATCCTATGGAAAAAAGACAGCCTCTTTAGCAAATGGTGCTGGAAGAACTGGACAGCAACACGCAGAAGAATGAAACTAGAGCACTTTCTTACACCATCCAAAAAGTAAACTCAAAATGGATGAAAGACCTAACTGTGAGACAGGAAACAGTCAAAACCCTAGAGGAGAAAGTAGGCAACAACCTCTTTGACCTCACCCACAGCAATTTCTTGCTCAACTTGTCTCTAAAACCAAGGGAATTAAAAGCAAAAATGAACTACTGGGACCTCATCAAGATAAAAAGCTTCTGCACTGCAAAGAAAACAATCAACACAACAAGAAGACAAGCAACGGAATGGGAGAAGATGTTTGCAAATGACCTATCAGATAAACGGTTAGTATCCAAAACCTATAAAGAACTTTCAACACTCAACATCCCAAACACAAATAATGCAGTGAAGACATGGGCAAAACACATGAATAGACACTTTGACCAAGACATCCAGATGCCAACAGACGCATAACAAAAATGCTCAACGTCATTCATCATCAGGGAAATACAAATCAAAACCACACTGAGATACCACCTCACACCAGTCAGAGTGGCTAAATTTAAGACCTCAGGCAAAAACAGGTGTTGGTGAGGATGTGGACAATGGGAACTCTTTTGCACTGCTGGTGGGAACACAAACTGGTGCAGCCACTCTGGAAAGCAGTGTGGAGATTTATCAAAAAGTTAAAAATAGAACTACCCTATGACCCAACCTTAGCACTACCAGGTATTTATCCAAAGAACACAGGGGTGCTGATGCATAGGAACACATGCACCCACATGTTTATCGCAGTGCTTTCAACAATAGCCAAATTATGGAAAGTGCCCAAATGTCCATCAACTGGTGAATGGATAAAGAAGATGTTATTTATATATACAATGGAATATACTTGGCAATAGAGAAAGAATTTAATCTTGCCATTTGCAACAACGTGGATGGAATTGGAGGGCATTACGCTAAGTGAAAGAAGTCAGTCAGAGAAAGACATTAATTTTTTAAAATTTTTTGGTAAGTTTATTTATTTATTTTCAGAGAGGGAGACCATGAGCATGGAATGGACAGAGAGAGGGAGAGAGAGGATCCCAAGCAGGATCTGTGCTTTCAGCACAGAGCCTGATGTGGGGCATGAACCCCCGAGCCATGGGATCATGACCGCAGCAGAAGCCAAGAGTCGGATGCTCAACCAACTGAGCCACCCATGTGCCTCCAGATCTCATTCTTTTGTGAATCACAGGAATAAAAGGTACGCTACAGAAATTATAGTCAATGATATTGTAATCATGTTGTATGGTCACAGATGGCAGCTACAGTTCTGACCACAGCACAGCATATAGGGAGGCTGGATCAATAGTGTACACCTGAAACTAATGTCACATCGCGTGTCCAACTATATTTAGATTAACAAATTCATTTTTAAGAAAGATGTCATTCCTTTTTAGGGCTGAGTAATGTAGAACTAAGATTGTAACACAAGTGTCTGAATGTATCAGGATGGGTGTAAATGTCCTCACTTTTGAAATACAAATTTTATTTAAGGGGTTGTTAAAAGTCACAATAATAAGTAATGTGAAGGCTGTGTGTATGCTGCTATGCGTTCATGGATCTTTATACACGCACAAGCATTGTGGGGGTTGTGCATAGTTACAAGTGATTGTCACTTAGAAGTAAATTCAAAATCGTCTTGAGGTGCCTGAGTGGCTCAGTCAGTTAAATGTTGGAGTCTTGATTTGGGCTCAGGTCAGCATCTCACAGTTTGTGAGATTGAGCCTCGTGTTGGGCTCTGGGCTGACAGTGAGGAGCTTGCTGGGATTGTCTCTCTCTGTCAACCTCTCTCTCTGCCACCTTCCCTGCTCATGTTCACTCTCTCTCAAGATAAATAAATAAACTTAAAAAAAATTCAAAAGTGTCTTTTCACTACGATTCACTTTAAGAATAAGGGTTATACCCTGGTGGGACGTTTAAATAGCTACTTTTCCAATTAAAAACTTCAAGTAGACATTGCTAGACATCGCTTTGGAACAACACATAAAATGAACGTTAACAAAAGCAAACATGAACTATTGAGACTTCATCAACATAAGAAGCTGGTGCACAGTGAAGGACACAATCAACACAACTCAGAGCAGCATGATATGAGAGAAGATATTTGCAAATGGTATTCAGATAAAGGGTTAGTATCCCAAACCCACGAAGAACTTATGAAACTCACTAGCCGCCCCCCCCCCCACAAAACCCCAAATAATCCAGTGAAGAAATGGGCAGAAGACATGAATAGATACTTTTCCAAAGAAGACATCCAGATGGCCAATAGACTCTTCAAAAAATAATCACCATCATTCATCATCAGGGAAATGCAAATCAAAACCACAATGAGATACGACCTCACACCTGTCACAGTGTCTGAAATGAACAAGTCAGGAAACAACAGATGTTGGTGAGGATGCAGAGAAAGGGGGAGCCTTTTGCACTGCCGGTGGGAATGCAAACTGGTGCAGCCACTCTGGAAAACAGGATGGACTTTCCTCAAAAAATTCAAAATAGAACTACCCTATGACCCAGCAATTGCACTACTGGTTATTTTCTAAAGAATACAAAACTGCTGACTCAAAGGGGTACATGCACCCCAATGTTTAAAGCAGTACTATCAATAATAGCCAAATTATGGAAAGAACCCAAGTATCAATTGACTGATGAACAGAGAAAGAAGATGTGGTATATACACACACTGTGTCTGAGAGCTTTTTAAAAAACAATTCTCAGGGTGCCTGGGTGGGCGTCACCAGTTAAGCGTGCACCTCTTAATTTAGGCTCAGGTCATGATCTCACAGCTGAGTCCTATGTTGGGCTCTGTGTTGACAGCATGGAGTCTGCTTAGGATTCTCTCTCTCTCCCCCCCTCTCCCTGCCCCTCCCCTACTTGTGCTCTCTGCCTCTCTCCAAACAAATAAATAAACTGAAAAAAATATTCTCTTCTTGGAGCGCCAGGGTGGTTCAGATGGTTGAGTGTCCCACTCTTGTTTTCAACTTAGGACATGGGTTCCCCAGGGTTGTTGGATCAAGCCCTGCATTGGGCTCCATTTTCATCATGGAACATTCTTAAAATTCTCTCTCTCTCTTTCTCCTTCTGCCCTTCTCCCCTACTTGCACTCTGTCTCTTTCTAAAATAGAAATAAATAAATAAATAAATAAATAAATAAATAAATAAATTTAAAAAAATAATTTTCTTGCTTTGAATTGAGATGCAATTAGCATAACATTATATTAGTTTCAGGGATACAATATGATTCGATAACTGTGTAGATTGCAAAATGATCACAATAAACATAATTAACATCCATCACCATAAACACCTAATAAATTATTTTTATGACGAGAAATTTTCACATTACTCTTTTAGCAACTTTCATATAGGCAATACAATATTATTAACTCTTGTCACCACGATGTACATTATACCTTTATGACATTGATTTTGTAACTGAAAGTTGATAGATTTTGACCCCTTTTACCCATGATGCTCACCCCCACCCTCCTACCTGGCAAGGAGCAATCCGTTAAATCTCTTCTCTGTATCTACAGCACTGGTTTTTAAAACTTCCTTAGATATGTGAGAATATACACTATTTGTCTCTATTTCTGTTTGATTTATATCACTTGATGTAATGCAGTCAAGATTCACCGATCGTGCAGCAGATGGCAAAATGTCCTTTTTTATGGCTAACTAATATCCCATTGTATATAGATACCACATCTTTGTTTCTTTTTAATTTAAATTTTACTTAGTTAACTTACAGTGCAATATTGGTTTCAGGAGTAGAATTCAGTGATTCATCACTTACATAGAACACGCAGTGCTCATCACAACAAGTGCTCTCCTGATACCCATCATCTCTCTAGCCCATCCCCACCCACCTTCCCTCCATCAATGCTCAGTTTGTTCTCTATGGTGAAGAGTCTCTTGTGGATTGTCTCCCTTTATTCTCTTCCCCCACCCCTTCCCATATGTTCATCCGCTTTCTCTCTTAAATTCCACTTCTGAGTGAAATCATATGGTACTTCTCTTTTTCTGATTTATTTCACTGAGCATGATACATTCTAGCTTCATCCACATCATTGCAAATGGCAAGATATCATTATTTTTGATGGCCGAGTGATATTCCATTGTATATATATACACCACGTCTTCTTTATCCACTCACCTATCAATGGACACACCTGTTAGAATGGCTAGAATCAAAAAGACAAGAGACAAATAGTGGTGGCCAGGATGTGGAGAAAGGAACCCTTGGGCACTGTTGGTGGGAACATAAATTGGTGCAGCCCCTGTGGAAAACAGTAGGCTGGGTCCTCAAAGAATGAAAAACAGAACTACCATATAATCCAGCAATCCCACTCCTGGGCTTTTATCCAAAGGAAATGACTCATTATCTGAAAGAGATGTCTGCACTCCCATACTCATAGCAGTATTATTCACTATCCCAAAGTATGGAAACAACCTAAGTGTCCACCGGGGAATGAATGCATAAAGAAATTGTGGTGTATCATTCAGCCTTTAACAAAGAGAAATCCGGTCATTTATGACAACGTGGATGTACCTGGAGGACATTAAGCTAAGAAAAATAAGCCAGACAGAGAAAGACAAATACCACGTGGTATCCTTCACATGTAGGAGGGAAAAAGTACAACTCATAGAAACAGAATAATAAAAAAGTGTCTGCCAGGGGCTGGGGAATGGGAGGGGGGAATAAAGAGAAGTTGATAAAATGGTACAGACTTTCAGTTATAAGACGAAAAAGGTCTGGTGATCTAACATGTAGCACGGTGACTATCGTTGGTACCACTGTATTGTATAGAGAATAGAACTTAAATGTTCTCACACAGAAGCAAAAAGATAAACACAAAGATGGATGTGTTAATTAACTCAATGGGCAAATCCTTTCACAAGGTATATGCGTAACATCATGCCGTACATGTTAAAAATCTTAGTTTTATTTGTCAATTATACCTCCTTAAAGGTGAGGGGGGAAAAGACGAATGTTTTTGGTAACAAACAGCAGGTTTTAAACAGCACATTTAAGAACCATTATAGCAAAAGGTTATGTATTGGGGCTATGAAAATTTTTGCATAATAAAAACCACTTATTAAAAATTAAACAGAAAAAGAACGTGATCCTTGAGCAACATCTTGAATTAGTAATGGAACATGGTGTATGGGAAAACAGGACAAGAGAGTACCCTCAAATGAAGCAAAGCAATAGAATCATAAATGCATAACAGAATGCTGGCCCCAAGCTGATGTGGTGTATCCAGTGGTTAACACATTGTGAGCTTGTTCCCACAACTAGAGGGTCCATAGAACAAATACACCTTCATATGTTAAAGGTGTGCCTTTTATTTAATCTTGCAAGCAATGGTTGCCAAAAGTATTTTTAAGCAAGGAATGATGTGGTTGTGTTGCTTTGAGGAAAAGTAATTCAGATAATGCTGTAGAAGCTTAGAGTTGGTTTGGTTCGAAGATCGCTTAAGAAATAAATTAAATGGTTTGGGCAAGGATACAAAGATCTTACTGACACATGGATAACAACTGACAAATGTGTGCTGGAGAGTGAATGTATTCTGAAATATGTCAGAGAGAAGGAACAAGGCTAGGTTCAGTATTACAATGAAAATGGAGGGAAGAATCAAGAATAATTAAGGGGAGGGTTGCTTGAGTGGATCAGTTGGTTAAGTGTCCGACTCTTTGTTTCGGCTCAGGTCATGATCCCATGGTTTATGAGATCAAGCCCTGCATTGGGTTCTTTGCTGATGGCATGGAGCCTGCTTGGAATTCTCTACGCCCCCCAGTTCCCCTTCCTGGCTAATGCTTTATCTCTTTCAATCAAAACAAATAAATTAATTAAAAATAATAGTTCAGGGGGCTCTCACTGAGGTTACTGAGGATTTTGTATTGAGATTCTGAAATCCTAACCTATAGAAAAGCATTGTTTTCAGTACATGAAACATCAGAAATTTTAGAGTTCGCAAATAATCCACAAGTATATAGCCAAGATTCCATTTGCTTTACGATGGAACTCAAGAGGGGGTGTAAACTGTGGATGTGGATTGCAGATTTATTGACAAAGATTTCTAAATAGATGGTAGTTCAAGCCATGGAAATGGCAATGTATCTCAGGAACAGTGTAGAGACAGAAGAGAAGAAAGGATAGAACGTTAGGAAATTAAAACATTGAAGTTTGTGCCCAGGGAGAAAGAAATGAGAATCAAGGGCCCACAAAATAACAGGAAAAGAGAGAGAAGCCAACGGACAGCACAGTTTCATGAAGGAGGGGGATGTGGTTAACGCCATATTACACCAAGTAAGGCAACGGTGAGCTCATCTGCTTTGTGCAATGGAAGAACAGTAAAGGTTTTACAGAAAACCGCTTCAACAGAGTGGTAGGGGGAGAAGGAACAAAGAACATTTGGAAGTGATGATAGAAGGAGAAAAACCATCAATACTCTGTGTCCGGTCACAAAAAGATGAAATTGATGGAAGAGGACAATTAGAAGAAAATGGGGTGGAGAGAGGGTTTTAAGTCCAATTTTATTTTTCTTATAGGATAGAGGAGCATATGTTTAGATGATGAACAAACAGATAGTGGGATATAAGAGTTGAAGAATGAAGAGAGATAACAGGGTATAAAGTTCTCATAAAGACTACCCAAAACATGCTAGCCAATAATATGAAATAGCATTGGTAAATGGAAGTTAGGAAGAGACAGTGGTTTCACTCCTAGTCAATTTGGTGGGACAAGATTGACTACCTGCTCATCTCCAGAGCCTCCCTTCCTCTTTGGCTGTCCCTGGGGAGCCAAACTCTGTATACTTCGACTGAGGCTAATGAGTTACATTGGGCAGGACCCTCCTGGGGCCACTAAAAATACACACATCCTCAGTCCCTAGAGCACGTACTTTGACTTTGGTGGCTTACCAAAAAAACATCCCCCAGATATAATATTAGCCGTTTCATTCATGGGCAGATTCCAAAGTGTGTTTAGCTGCAGGCCCCACCGTCCACGCTAAAGTACACCTCCTCGCATGTGCCAAAACACTCTGCAATGAGTGGACAATCTTCCAGGTAAACCCTGGGGATGACAGAACCTATGCTAACAGTAATGATGGAGAGACATGTTACTACCTTGAACAGAGCCTGAGCAGTGAGTAATTGTGTCTGCCCTTGCCTCTCAGAGTCACCATTTTCAAGGTATATCCTGTTGAAAGGTCGCCATATTGTAAATACACGAATCTGTCTTTATTCTAAGGGCTCTGTTCTATACCTATTGTATCCCCTAACACTTCCTACAGATCCACGACCACACACCACTGGGAAGTGTCTGAGTGTCCTAGCTTTCACGGGGACAGCGGTTATGTACTTTCATCTGCAGGACCTTCACTTCCCCATCCATATGCTAATCTCTTCACTTCATACAACTGTAGTGGTTCTTCAAAGACCAGTGGCTGCTTCCAAAAGTTAGGTGGATGTCTGTAATCTTTGTTATTCTTCCTTGGAAGGAGAGGCCATGTTCTTACTCTAAAACTCATTCAGATGTTACTAAGAAGATGTGAGATTCTTTCCTTTGCTGCTGATTCCTTACACCCAGGAAGTTGATGGTGCTGCCTGCAGAACTGGTGTCTGTGGGTGAGTTGCTCTTTCCTGACAGTAACTTCTAGATGGAGGAGCAATGTGACCTCCAGGTTAGCTGATTACCACTTCACTGGAGAGTGAAAGACTGTAAGTGTTTTCTCTTCCAGCTCAAACCAAATGCTGGGTGGCAGATCCCACAAGCATGGAATCTGTGTTTATGTTTCAGATCTGTGAGTGTAACAAACAGGTCTATAGGACAATTGCCTTCATTGGATATTCATGCCAGATGCGGGGAGTCAGTTTTTCCTATTACTGTAGGCTTCTGCTCTAGGAATAAGAGAATACGAGAACTTGAAATCAGAACTCATAGCTGCATCTTGGTCTTACCACTGCATGCAGGTATTTATTTATAATAAGGAACTGTTATCATTTCACAGGCATATGTGCATTCTACTATTGCTATTGGGTTGAATTATGACCCCTGCAAACCTCTCCCACCAGAAAAGTGGTTGAAACCCAAAACCTCAGTTCAGATTAATATGGGACTTTATGTGAAAACAATTTTCTGCAAATATATTCAAGTTCAGATGAGGTTACACTCATCAGGCCGTGCTCTAACACAAAGTGACTGGTATTTCTATAAGAAGGACAGAGTAGACAGGTGAGGAAGAAGCCATCTGCCTACAGAGGCAGTAGTTGAAATCCTGCAGCCACAACTCAACGAAACCCCCAAATTGCCAGCAAAGAAGCCACCAGAGACTAGAAAGGTCCAAAGATGTATATTCTCCCTGACAGGTTTCAGAAGCCCTGCCAGTATCTTCATGTTGGACTTGTGTCCTCCTGACATATGAGACAGTGCATTCCTGCGGTCCAAGGTTAGTGGACCTTGGTTATCAAGACTAGGAAAATAATACAGCATATGGAAATTCATGTGAAAATGTCTATGTCAACTTAATTCTTCCCTTCTAGGCACAATGCATTTTACATGCTTCTTAGCAGAATATATGGTTTCTTGGTTCCAATCACTTTCTCTGCACTGAGAAGATCAAAATCATTGAGAATCAAGTTCTTGGCTGAGTGATGAGCTGTTTTGTTGGCCTCCCAGAAATAACAGCCTATTGTAAACCCTGTGGGAGCCTTCTTCTGGGCACCACGATGGCCTGCAGAAGCCCCTTCTCTCACCCTTACAGCACATGGATAGAGGGAAGCAGCAGAGGTAAGTCCCATTAACATGTGACAAATGGTACTAATGCCCTTTGTATGATTCTGCATATTGTGGACCAAGGCCTGATCATAGACGATAAGAACCATGCTGTTGCTACAGACAAGCAAGGACTGAGGAGGCTTCTTCAATATGGGACAATGGATCTTTTGGAACATAAACCTCCCAGGGTTCAACAAAGAGCTAAAATCATCATATCTCCTATTTCTTATTGAAAGCTAGAAACATCATGTCGTTTATTTGAAGGGGACAGTTGGGGTGGGAGAGTAGTCTTGAGAATCTCAAAGCTTATTACTGGTAGACTTATGACCCTGGTATTCTGTTTCTTACTTTACCGCATTTTTAAACTTATTTTCTCAAATTCATTTTACCCTTCAGCAACACAGCAACAACAGCCAAACAAGCAGTGAAAGGATTTAGGAAGAAAAGGATAAATGGACCAAGAATCCTAAAGGAAGCATAATAGAGAGGTGACCGAAGCTCCTCTTGGCTCGTCATTGATTTTGCTACTAGAAGAGTTACTTTTAAAAATATAGAGTTCTGCAAGGTTCCACACAACCTAGCTTTTGGGCAACAAATCCTAGAATTTTAATAATCAAGACTATGTACTTGTTCCAGATTTCCTTTGCTATGCTATTTTCTCTGAGTGTCTATGAACCCTAGACTCACATTCAATAGCCTGTTCAAGTTCATAATCTTCTTCCCTATTGTGATTCATTCAACAAAGACTGTTTGGGACTCTAGTACATGCCAGATTCTTTTCAATCTCTTCATGAGATATTACTCTTGTCCAGGTTGTATTTACTATTAAACTTGCCTCACATGGCATAGGGGGAAGGGAGGTTATTTCTAAGAGCAGGCCCAGTTATTTTGCTGGAAACAGAATGATTCACATGACGTTGGCATTTATAGGAAGTACAGACTGAGACGCTGTAAAAAGTATTTCCCCACTACACTAAAAAAGTTTGAAAGGGAGCTGTAATGTGAGACAAAAGAAAATGAAACACTGGATTGATGATTTCCTGCTATGTTACTGAAATTGCTGTCAGTGATAATTAGTCAGGATTAGTCATCCTGCAAAGTGAACACTGGGCGTGACGAATTCTTCAGTCATTTCCAAGATGCTTCCCAATCAATAACCATGATTTCAGGCTCCATCCCCAGCGTTCATTAGTTTATGCATCAAAATGTATTGTTCCCCTTATATAAAATTGGTAATGGTAAATTTCTCTATCTATGCACTTTCAGAAAACACATTTTTTCTCCCCACAAATTAGAAGTAGGGGAGCGCGACGCACGTATTTCAATTCTTGATGGCAAACAAACATAGAGGGAAGGGACAGTACAAATTTGCACCTTACTCAGAATGACTAGATTAATTTTTTTGAGAAACTACAGTTACCTTCAGTGTTCATGCATTCACGAAAAGACAGTGTACCTGCTGGTCAAAAGCCCAGGTTGTGGAGTAAGTCTAAAGCCTGGTGAGTGCCCCTGGGCAACTTACTGAACCTCCTTCACACTCACTTTGCTCATCTAGTCAACAGAGATCAGGAACGTGCCAACCTCAGAAGTCACTGGGAGGCAGTGCACCCACGTCTAGGGCAGTGCCTGAAACACAGAAGATGCTCCCGTTCAGGGGCTGTTTATCACCCCATCGCTCCCCAACAAGGAAGGGTGTGGGCAAACTCTCAGGCCTCCACCCAGACTCCACGCGCCCACTCTGGGAAAACAGGGCTGGATTGAAGCTGCAAGAGAAAACAGGGAGTCCTGCTAACTGTGCAGACTGAGTGCCATGGAAAGAGCGAATGGCAGCACCTCCTCAGGATTCCTCCTCCTGGGCTTCTCCGACAGGCCTCAGCTGGAGACGCCTCTCTTTGTGGTCATCCTGATGGGCTATGTCCTGAGCTGCATAGGCAATGGCACCATTATACTCCTGTCGCTGCGGGACCCTCGCCTGCACACCCCCACGTATTGCTTCCTCTCCAACCTCTCTTTCATGGACCTGTGTCTGACCACCTGCACCGTCCCTCAGACTCTGGCCAACCTCAAGGGGCGGGACAAGACCATCACCTATGGCGGCTGCGTGACCCAGCTCCTCATCGCCCTGGGGCTCGGGGGCGTGGAGTGTGTGCTCTTGTCGGTCATGGCCTATGACCGCTACGCCGCCGTGTGCCGCCCACTGCACTACCTGACCATCATGCACCCGCAGCTCTGCCTGCGCCTGGTGCTAACCGCTTGGCTCACAGGGTTCGGCAGCTCGGTGCTACAGACGGCCCTGACCATGACCCTGCCCCTGTGTGGGAGAAACCAGGTGGACCATTTCTTCTGTGAAGTGCCGGTGATGCTCAAGCTGGCCTGCGCCGACACCTCCATCATCGAAGCTGAAGTCTTCACGGTCAGTGTCTTCTTCCTCGTGGTGCCTCTGTCGCTCATCTTAGTGTCCTACGGCCACATCACCAGAGCCGTCCTGAAGATCAAATCGGCCCAGGGCAGGCGGAAGGCCTTCGGAACCTGCGGTTCCCACCTCATGGTGGTGGTCATCTTCTTTGGCACACTCATCTCCATGTACCTCCAGCCTCCCTCCAGCTACTCGCAGGATGTCAACAAAAGCATTGCTCTCTTCTACACTCTGGTGACTCCCCTACTGAATCCCCTCATTTACACTCTGAGGAACAAGGAGGTCAAGGGGGCGCTGAGGAGACTGGTGAGAGGAACCACAGGCTCCAGAGGGAGCTAATACACGGTTTGCAGATTCTGGGTGACTACAACCCGGTTGTCACTGAAGTCAACAAATCCTTATAAAGCACCTCCTCCGTCTAAAGCATTGTTCCACTGACTTCGACTGTGATCAGCAATCACAACACTCAGCCCTGTCTCCATGGAGCTCAATATTCTAGTGGGGAGAATATGGGTTCAATAAAAGAATCTAAAAATAACTATGAGGTATCCTCTATTGGAATGTATACAATAATGCGAATCAACAAATAATAGCTACATACATCAGCATGAATGCCTCTTGCAAACACACCGCTGAGTGAAGGAAGCCAGCTACAAAACAGTTCATACTGTTCGAATTGAATGGTATAAAATTTACTTTGAATTCATGTGAAATTCAGAAGCAGGCACAATGAATCTGTGGTATTGGAAGCCAGAATGGTGGTTGCCCAGAAGAGTCACGACTGGAAGGAGAAGTGGGGGAGGAGAATTCGGGGTTCTGCTTATATTCTGACGATGGATCTGAGCGCGGTTGATAGAAGGTGTACGACATGGGAAATGTCATCAGACTTTACCCTGAAGCTACTTCCACTCTCGTGTGCATGATGTACTTCGAATCACTTAATTTTAATGGGTTTGAAGCAAGCCCGATATGATCCGAATAGTATGATACTAAATAATCACATAAAGATTTATGTTCCATTCACACGTGATTGGCTTTGTATTGCAAAGGAGCTATGTTACTTCTTTCCGGTGTACTGAACCAGTAGACTATATAGTGATTAGGATCTAAATAATATTTAGTCTAGTAGAATGAACCTCACCTAACTTTCCTTCGAAGACCTCAATCCAAGATCATTTGTACAGTGAGTTCTGGTTCTCTTCTTCCTTCTAAGTTGATTTGCAATTGTTTTATGGTGTCCATTTCATTTATTTCAGCTCGAACTTGGTTATTTCTTTCCTTCTGCTAACTTGGAGCTTATTTTGGTCTTTCCCTACTTCTTGGAGGAGTAAAGCTAGGTCATTTATTTAAGAATATTTTGTCTTACTGTAGTCCTTTAAATGCTGTAAATGTTCCCTTTAACATTGCTTTAGCAGCATCCCATAAATTTGGTAAGTAGTGTTTTCTTTTAGTTTTTTCAAGATGTTTCTTGATTTCCCTTTGATGTCTTCTTTGACCCATTGATTTGGGGGAGGTATATTATTTAATTTTTACATCTTTGCAAAATTGAGCTTTCCTTTTTTTTCTTGGCTTTCCTTTGTTGTCGATATTCATTTTCATCGGAGTGTGATCAAAAACGACACTTGCAAGAGAGCAATTTTCCGCAATTTGCAAAGACTTGTTACATACATTATCTTATGGTCTATCTGGAGAATGCTCCTGGTGTGCTTGGTAAGAATATGCATTGCGTTGCTGTTGGATGAAATTTCCATATATGTGTATTAAATGTTTTTAATTATGGCTCAAGTCCAATATTTCCTTGTTGGCTTTCAATCAGAATGATTTGTCCAGTGTTAATATTAGAATATGAAGCCCTACTGTTATTATATTGTTGTCTATTTCTCTCTTCATAACTGTTAGCATTTGCCTAATACATTTGGGTGCTCCCGTGTTGGTTCCCATATATTTACCCTTGTTATATCTTCTTGATGAATTGACCCCCTTGTATACTGAAGTTTTTTCACTTGTTTTCATTTTTAGCTTAAAGTCTATTTTGTCTGATACAAATATAGTTACCTCTTCCCTCATAAACATTTATAAAACAACTAGCACCAATCCTTCTCTAACTCTTCAAAGAAATTGAAGAGGCAAAACACTTCCAACACATTTCACAAGATTAGCATTAACCTTATGTAAAACACAGATAAATCGTACAAAGAAAAAACAAGGAAACCTATAGACCAGTATCTCTGCAAAATATAGATGCAAAATTTTTCAACAAAATATTGATAAATCGAATTCAGCAGCACATTTAAAGTTTCAAACACCATGATCAGAGGGATGTAGTAGGGATACAGGACAAACCAACATACACAAATCAGTCAATGCAATACATCACATGAGTAGAGTGGAATAAAAAAACGTATGTTTTTCTCAATAGATGCAGTAAGACATTTGAGAAAACATGATATATTTTCATGGTAAACGCTCTCAACAAATTAGTTGTAGATGGAATGTGCTTCAACATAAGAAAGGCCATATATGACAAACTCGTGGTAACATACTCAGTGGCAAAAGGTTGAAAGCTTTTCCTCTAAGATCAGAACAAGACAAGGATGCCCACCCTCGTTACTCTTACAGAAGATAGTACAGGAAGTCCAGTCATTTGCTGAAGAGACTCTCTTTTGTCTATTGGATATCTTTCCTGGTAGGTTGAAGATTAATAGGCAATTGATTTGTGGGTCCATTTCTGGATTCTCGAGTCTGGTCCATTGATCTATATGTCTGTGTTGGTGCCAGTACCATACTGTCTTAATGATTACAGCGTTGTAATACAGCTTGAAGTTTGGAATCGTGCTCCCTCCAGCTATATCTATTTTTTTCAACATTACTTTGGTTATCTGGGGTCTTTTCTGGTTTCACACATTTAGGAATTGTTTGTTCTAGCTCTGTGAAGAATGCTGGTGTAATTTTGATAGGGATAGCATTGAATGTGTAGATTGCTTTGGGTAGTATCTACAGTTTAACAGTATTTGCTCTTGTAATCCACAAGTACGGAATGTTTTTCCATTTCTTTGTGTCTTCTGTAATTTCTTTCCTAAGCTTTCCATAAGTTTCAGTGGATTCAATAAAGCAGGAAAGAATATCCAGTGGAAAAAAAGACAGTCTCTTCAGCACATGGTGTTGGGAGAACTGGACAGTGACATGTAGAAGAATGAAACTGGACCACTTTCTTACACCATACACAAAAATAAACTCAAAATGGATGAAAGACCTAAATGTGAGAAAGGAAACCATCAAAATTCTAGAGGATAAAGCAGACAACAACCTCTTTAACCTAGACTGCAGCAACTTCTTACTAGACATGTCTCCAGAAACAAGGGAAACAAGGGAAACATGAACTATTGGGACCTCATCAAGATAAAAAGCCTCTGCACAGCGAAGGAAAAAAAAATCAACAAATCTAAAAGGCAACCAATGGAATGGGTGGAGGTATTTGCAAACAACATACGAGATAAAGGGTTAGTATCCAAAATCTATAAAGAACTTGTCAAATTCAACACCTAAAAATCAAGTCATCCAGCTAAGAAATGGGCAAAAGACATGAACAGACACTTCTCAAAAAAAAGACACAGATGGCTAAAAGACACATGTGATATGCTCATTGTCTGGGAAATACAAATGAAAACCACAATGAGACACCACCTCACACCTGTCAGAGTGGCTAAAATTAACAAGTCAGGAAACAACAGATGTTGGCAAGGATGTGGAGAAAAGGGAACCCTCTTGCACTGCTGGTGCAAATGAAAACTGTTGTACCCACTCTGGAAAACACTGTGGAGATTTCTCAAAAAATTAGGAATAGAATTACCCTATGATCCAGTAATAGCACTACTAGGAATTTATCCACAGGATGAAAGTGTGTTAATTTGTAGGGGCATATGTACCCCAATGTTTATAGCAGTGCTATCAACAATAGCCAATTTATGGAAACAGCCCAAATGGCCATAAACATTTGCATGAAGTAAGAAGATGAATGAATGGATAAAGAAACTGTGGTGCTTACACCTGTCAGAATGGCTGACATTAACAACTCAGGCAAAAACAGATGTTGGCCAGGAGGCGGAGAAAGAGGAACTCTTTTGCATTGTTGGTGGCAATGCAAGCTGGTGCAGCCACTCTGGAAAACAGTAAGGAGGTTCCAAAACAAACTAAAAATAGAACTACCCTATGACCCAGCAATTGCACTACTAGGCATTTATGCACAGGATACAGGTGTGCTGTTTCGAAGGGACACATGCACCCCCAGGTTTAGAGCAGCACTATCAACAATAGCCAAAGTATGGAAAGGTCCCTAATGTCCATCGATGGATGAATGGGTAAAGAAAATGTGGTATATATTACCACATCCTCCATATACAATGGAGTATCACTTGGCAATCGAAAGGAATGAAATATTGCCATTTGCAACTACGTGGATGTAACTGGAGGGTATTATGCTAAGTGAAATTAATCAGTCATGAAAGACAAAAATCAGATGATTTCACTCATATGAGGACTTTAAGAGACAAAGCAGATGAACATAAGGGGAGGGGAAAAATAATATAAAAAGGGGAGGGGACAAAATAGATAAGACTCATAAATATGAAGAACAAACTGAGGTTTGCTGGAGGGGATGTGGGAAGGGGAATGGGTAAGGGGTATTAAGGAATCCACTGAAATCATTGTTTCATTATATGCTACCCAGTTTGGATGTGAAGTTAAAAAAAGTTAAATTAAATTAAAAAAAAAAAGCAACTGTGATACACACACACACACACACAATGGAATAGTACTCAGCAATAAAAAGAATTAAGTCTTGCCATTTCCAAAAACATGAAAGGATTTTTTTTATCCCACATTCACAATAGCATCAAAAACGATAAAATACGTAGTTTTAAATTTAACCAAGGAGACAAAATATCTCTACATTTAAAACTACATAAGTTGATGGAACAAATTGAAGAGAATTAAGATATCCTGTGTTCATGAATTGGGCATTGAGGAGGGCACTTGTTGGGATGAGCACTGGGTGTTGCAATGTAAGCGATGAATCATGGGAATCTACCCCTGAAACCAAGAGCACACTGTATACACTGTATGTTAGCCAACTTGACAATAAATTATATTTAAAAATATTAAGATTGAAAAATTTTCACAGTATTCAAAATCATCTCTAGATTCATTGCAATCCCTATCAACATTTGAGTGGCATATTTCACAGATAGAATAAGAAACAATCCTGAAATGTGTATGGAGCCACAAAAGTCCCAATTGCCAAAGCCATTCCAACAAAGAAGAACAAAGCTGGAGGCAGCCGACTTCCTGATTCAAACCGTATCATAAATATCTAGGAATCAAAACAGCGTGTTACTAGATCAAGAAATGGACACATACACCAAAGGAACGCAATTAAGAGCACAGAAATAAACCCATCCACATACGGACAACTAATATTTGAAAAAGGAGTCGAGAATATTCATGGGGAAACACAGAATCTTAACAAATTATCACGAGAAAGTGGGTAAACACATTCTGAGATATGAAAACGGAGCCCTATAGCACAACGCTCAAAAAATTAACTTGAAATGGATTAACATGTAAACTAAGACCTGAAATTGTAAAGCTCCCAGAAGACAACGTAGAGAAAACAATTCTTGACATTGGACACATTGACAGTTACCAAATGAGGCTGTTCTAGTGTTGTCCTATCTACTAACACAGCTACTCTTTACGATCCAAATTTCAATGTAAAGACTGAAAGACTGTGACTTCTAAATTTTTTAGCTTATTGTGTCTATAGGGGTATAGTTTGTCCCATGGAGCTCTTGAGTGGTACCAGATTCTACCAACAGCCATTACTCTCACCACCTCCTGGAAAGTGTTTTATTTTTTTTCCTTTCAATGTGCCCTGCAGGGATAAACTGTTACCACACACCCTAGGGTATGTTTGTATGTCAGAACATATTGGAAATACATCATGTATGAGCCTGGCACTTCTAAGTAGGATAAGCTAAGGGAAACATATTTTCTTGTAGTGATCATCTTCACAAGAGGGTTCAGAGATTGGCCTACAGGACATTGGATATGGAGCACATTTTGTGCACGAAATGTCTGTGGGTGTGTGTGTCTAATAATACATGAATATATATGCTGCTTGCACCTAAATGCAAACCAAAATGTAACACGTTGTGGCAGACTGTGAGGAGACTCATTCTGCGGGAATAGAGGTGGTTTTTCTAAGAGGGAGGGTGAAACCTGGGAGAGGCTGATTTCAAGCTGGAAAGAACACATTCTTAGCCAACCTGCTTCCTTTGAACACATTAAAACCGAGTTCTCATTAGAGATAAGTTACTGAAGAAGCTTTCCAAAGAGAGTCTTTCAAAACCATTTCATGTTTCCAAGTGCTTGAAATGACGACTTACAAACGTGAGAAAGCATTATGTGTGACCTGCTACCACAGATTCGGGGGGACGGGGCCCTGTCAAAGGCTTTGACCACTGATCAAGACAGGCCACTGATCATGGAGATCCCAAATAACCCAATCAGTAGAAACGTCCACGATGCTTCTCTGAGACTCAACACACAGGTACACCTGAACAGCCTCATCTTGAAAAGAGGTTGAAACCATTCTCAGAAACGGTTTACAAATCGGAAGAACTTACACTTCTTAGAGACCTCCCAGATTTTAAATACTCCAGTGGTTAAAATAAATCCCCCCAACAATGTCAATGAATAGAATTAAATTTTTTAAACGGAGCAAGTGTGGGAACCCAGGGAGGCCCCCCAACGTGGGCCTCAACAGCATAGTGATCACCGTGAATAGAAGCTACTGGGGAAAGAGCAGGTGGGAGGACATCACACCCTCCTCTGTCCCCAGGAAGCAGGAAATATCTCCCGAATGAAATGACCGTGAACTAAAAATGACCACTTGTCACCACAGGTAGGGACCTTAGAGCTGAGAAGGCTGTAGAAATAAACCTGCTACTTTTTACTAACCCACTACCTCAGCCCACATTCCACTTCGCATTCCCTGCTAACTGCAGCTCCAAACCCCGGTTTTCTTTCTCCTGTCAATTCCACGCTCATCGATTGTCTCTCTATAATGGGGTACAAACCACCTACTTTGCTCATTTCTTTGGGTCTCAACGTCCAGATTGGGCCTCCGTGTGCAGATAATAAAACTTTGGGTGTTTTCTCCAGTTACTGTGTCTCATGTCAACTTAATTCCAAAACAGCGGGAAAGAAGGAAATGTCTCCTCCCAGAAGCCAGTGTCCTGTGGCTAAGGCCACCTAGGGGAGCCCTTCCCTGGATGCCACTCATCTCCATTCATCCTCTCCTTTCTGCATCTACACGCAGCCCCCCTTTCCCCTGCAAACCACGAGTCCACACACAGTGGTTCCCAGTCTGCACCATCAGGGCTCAAACATGCCACAACACCACTGTGGTGAAAGAGAGCTCTCACTCGTGTCACAAAACAAGCATCCAAAAAGCAGTCATCTGTGAAGGGAGGCATTGGCAGGGGTCTGTGACCTGTTCCTGCCTCCTCCATGAGCCTGATCAGAGCAGGACTCTGGCCAACAGTAGCTGCGAAACGTGCAGACTAGGAGGTACAGGAGGGACTTACAGGAGTCACTTACAGTGATTGCACTCTGATGGCTGATACAGGAGTGAGTTTAGCAGGACGCAGAGGGCGTGTTCAGAGTGCAGTCACCCTACACTGCACACCCTGCCGTCACCCTAACGTGTGACAGCCCTAAGGCCAGGACAGGGCTAAGAAGGTAGGGACGCATGAAACTGAGAATCTCCCTTCCCTTCTCTGGGCTCACTGGTGCCACAGGGGAGGGCCTGGGGGATGGGTTAAAAAGGTGACAGAGATTAAACAGAGTACATGTGATGATGGAAATGTGGAATCACTGTATTGTACACCGGAAAGAATATAAAACTGTAGGTTAACTCTAATGGAATGACCATAAAAATTGAATTAAACACTAACTAATAAAAATGAATTCTAAAGAAAAAAATTTTTTGAAAAACAAAGAAGTGTGTTTCAAAATGAAAACAGTATCACAATGGCGACGTGACACCATGACCTGATATCTGAACAGCTTTACCAGGATGGATATTAGCAACTTTTGTCTTAGCTAAAGTTTGTTTTTCCTATACTTGCCCTCCTACTTCTGGGAAAAAGTTGTGATCCAGTCAGGCTACAGCCATTGTCACAGAGCCGTGAGCTACTTGAGAGAATCAGCAATAGCCTCCAGCAATTGTGAGAAAATGCTACAGTATTAATATTTATTACAGTGTTCTAGTGGTTTTTATTCTTATTTTGCTATGTATTATGGTATTATGGTGTCTTGTAACCGTCCTTTGCAATTAGCAATGGCATAGTGTTCTCTAAAAGGAGGTGATATGAGAAAATCCTGTGAAACTTTTTACAATATTAATATGATGCAGATGGTTTAGGAACACTAACTCCGCATCTCTGGAGGCTACCATGCGTCCATGAACTTAGAGTTTGAACACTCACTTGCATGAAAGAAGGAATTAAGGAAGCTCCCTTCAGAGTTGTCAGGGGAAATGTGGAGGACACAGAAATCTTAAAGATTCTGGCATTTGAAGTCTCCATGAAAGGGTCTTCCCCCCAGTCATCTGGAGTCATAGCCCCTACACAACACCTTCCTCATTGCCTCCATCACATCTTTGTTCCGCAGGGTATATATGAAGGGGTTGGCCATGGGGGTGATGATGGTGTAGAAGAGAGAAATGAACTTGCCCTGATCCTGGGAGTAGTTGTTGCTGGGCTGGACGTAAGCGTAGATGGCCGAGCCATAGAACAGGGAGACCACCGTGAGGTGGGACCCACATGTCCCAAACGCTTTCCTCTGCCCTGTGGCTGACTGTATTCTTAACACTGCCCTGACTATCTGACCATAGGAGAACGTGATTAATGCCACAGGTATGAGGAGAATGATCACACTGGCAAAGAAGATCTCATCCTCATTCCTAGTGGTGTCAACACAGGCAAGTTTGAGCAGTGGGGCGACATCACAAAAGAAGTGGTCTATTTTCTTTCTCCCACAAAGTGGTACAAGAAAGATGAGCACCGTCTGCAACGAGGCGTTGGCAAAGCCAATGAACCACGACGCAGAAGCCATCAGGGCACAGAGACGGGGGTGCATGATCACTGTGTAGTGCAGGGGCCTGCAGACGGCTGCGTAGCGGTCAAATGCCATCACCCCTAACAGAATGCATTCTGTGCATCCCAACCCTAGAGAGACAAACAGCTGAGCTACACAGCCACCGAAGGAGATAGACTTGTCTGGTCCCCTGAGATGAACCAGCAGCTGAGGAACAGTGCTGGTCGTGTAACACAGGTCCAGAAAGCTTAGGTTGGACAGGAAAAAGTACATGGGAGTCTGCAGGTGTGGGTCCAGGAGGGACAACGCAATGATGGTTGTGTTTCCCAGCAGGGTGAGCAGATAGAAGATCAGAAGAACCACAAAGAGGACTCGTTCCAGCTGAGGCCGGTCAGAGAAACCCAGCAGGATAAAGCCAGTGAAAGAACTTCCATTTTCCTGGTCCATCCTTTCATACCACATATATATCCTCTTAAGACCAAGTAATTAGCAATTTTTACGAGAAACCTTCAAAAAGAGAAAAAGGTGGCAGGGGGTTGAATTGATTGTATGAGAGGACAACGTCATGGACTTTATCAGTAATAATTTGAATAATGACATACTCATGGAAATTGACATAACTTATACCAATACAGTTCACATTATCACAATAAGTAAATCATTGTATTTAATGTAAGAAATATCAAATAAGGACCTTGTGTTTGCCTCAGTCATAGGAATAAGATCTTACAGTCCACACTTACTAGAACTTAAAGTACTATAAAAAGGTATGTATGTTGCAGATTTAAGTTATGTAAAAATGTGTAAGGGAAAAGAAGAAGAGCTATCAGAAAGAATCAGAAATTCAGAGAGGAGAGATGTTATAAATATGTGTCTCATGATTCTATACAACTGGATTTGCACACACCACACATGCATTAAAACAATATGGTGACACCTGTGTGGCTCAGTGGGTAAGCACCCGACTCTTGGTTTCAGCTGGGGCCATGACCTCATGCGTCGTGGGTTCAAGCCCTGTGTTGGACTCTTCACTGACAGCACTGAGCCTTCCTGGGATTCCGTGTCTCTCCCTCTCTCTCTGCACCTCCCCTGCTCCCTCACTGTCTCTCTCTCAAAATAAATAAATAAACATTAAAAAATACATACATATATATATGAGCACTTACTGTGGAAAAAGCATTCTGACATAGGAACTTATGACCTAGAATGTACTTATATGAAGAATTCAATTACATTCAAAATCTCACTGCTATTTCTGCATAAACAGTCGGCAGTATTGCCTAACTAATGTATTATATTTGGAAAGACACAGGTTTTTTTGTTTTTTGTTTTTGGTAAGGTAGTAAAAAACTTAAACAATCAGAGAAAACCGGAAAACCACCATTCAGTTAAAATTCTTAACTTTTGCCTGAAAAATGTGTCAAATTATCATACCAATTTAACGGGAACTCTGAAAATTCATTGACCATGCAGAACCAGCTGGAATCAGAACTCTAAAATCCATTGACCAACACTTTCCTCTTCCTTCTGGAGATTTCCATCTCACATGTTACCAATTAAAGTTCATAAAATTCCTGAAAGAGGTAGGATTATTCCTTATCGACATCCTAATCAGAATAAACATTTTAAAAGTTTAGCCAACCATGTAAATATGTACAATCTGTAATGTTTTACATCACTCCTTATGATAAAATAAATAAAGAGATAAACACACAGAGATAAAGACAGATACATTCTCAAAGCAATGATGGGTCAAAGAACTATAAAGCAAAACTTAAAGTAGTATAAAGAAAGATATAAAGAAACCAATATTTTGGTATTATACAAAATCTCTGACATCTGTCCACATTACGTCAATGATCACCTTTCTGGGAGCTACCTTTCAGAGTTAGTGACAATGGACCAAACACATTGCCAGATATGAGGTTGGGTGATGACCATTTTCATCCAATGCTTACTGTAACTGAAGAAGATGAATAGTTATACACTGACCAAAGAGGCATCAGAAAATGAGTCCTTCAGTTGTATCATATTCAAATGGTAGGGCATACCGTGCATTTTTAATTCTTCTAAGACTTTTGCAACCTGAATCAGGTTTGGGGCAGGACCCATTGACGTGTAAAAGAAACAGGTACAAAATGGGCATAAAATATTCATAATATTTGGAGAGAGGATACGGTATTTCACACTATTTTATACCTCGTTTGATTTCATATAAACATATGATCAGTGGTCTCCACACAAAAAATCTATGCAGAAAATTTTTCTTAAAAGTAATAATTAGGGGCGCCTGGGTGGCGCAGTCGGTTAAGCGTCCGACTTCAACCAGGTCACGATCTCGCGGTCCGTGAGTTCGAGCCCCGCGTCAGGCTCTGGGCTGATGGCTCGGAGCCTGGAGCCTGTTTCCCATTCTGTATCTCCCTCTCTCTCTGCCCCTCCCCCGTTCATGCTCTGTCTCTCTCTGCCCCCCCAAAAAAATAAATAAACGTTGAAAAAATAAATAAATAAAAGTAATAATTATACAGTTATTTGTGACAGTCTAAATGTGCAACAACAAAACGTGTCCTCTGACTAACATCTGCTCAGAAGAACAAATAAAAACAAACCATGCTTGAGTCTCATAGGCACACACACAGAGATTGATACGTTTACTTGAAATAATTGCCCACAAACTTTTTAATGTGCCTGATAAAGGAAGCACTACCAAAGTGAAGAAGGGCAAAACTAAAATGTAAACTCATCCCAAGAAAACACCGATATGCTACCGCACCTTTAGAATAAACTAATGATACATGTTAACAATATCATGTCAATCAGGACAAAGAAGACAGTTGAGAAAAGGTAAAATCCTGGTGAGATGAACTTGTACATATGATTTGCTGCTTTCCAGGATCATGTGTGTGTGCATGTGTGTGTGTGTGTGTGTGTGTGTGTGTGTGTGTGAAAGAATACATAATGGCTATCTATCTGACAGGTACAAAAATGATTATGATTTTCAGTTGAAAAATAAAATATCAGACAAAGGAGATGCGCTCTGAAGCAGACACAAGAATGTCATCGTCCCTGTGTGGTACAATTGCTCCCAGTGTCGTGGGGAGAGCACACAGGAAGGGAACTACAGCACTCATATCATAGTCTACCATTTTCTTCTATTGTTTTTCTCATTACAATTCAGGAAAATTATTATCCATTAGTGACACCAGACATGGGAAAGATCAGGCTGTGAAATGTGTTCTCCTATTGATTCTCACGAGTATGTTCTGTTGATCTGGGTCACTCTGTTCCTTCCTCTTCCCCTTCTCCACATCCACCCCTCTTAAAGCTTATGCACCACACAGAGCAATCTTCCAAGAGAGAGGACATGTGTCCACTGAGGATAATGGGAAATTGCATTTCATTTCCTTCTCACCCCATTTAAAAAATGTTGTAATTGGGGGCACCCGGGTGGCTCAGTCGGTTAAGCGCCCACGTCAGCTCAGGTCATGATCTTGCGGTTCGTGGGTTCAAACCCCATGTTGGGCTTCATGCTGACAGCTTGGATCCTGGAACCTGCTTCAGATTCTGTGTCTCCTTCTCTCTCTGCCCCTCCCCTGCACGCACTCAGTCTTTCTCTCAAAAACAAATAAATATTTTAAAAAATTTGAAAGATGGTGTAATTAGACAAAGAACCATCATCTATGTTTGGTAGCATGAAATAACTAAATGCAGTAAGATGGATTGATTCATCTGAGACAAACTATATAAATAAAACTGGCTGGAAATAGTGAACATGTCCTTCCCGGGCACAGGAGCAAAGTATGTGTCCCTAGTAACTATCATAATATGACACGGTACAGGAAAGCCCAGTGATAGGTTACACCTATATTATTAATTTGCATATGAAAGATAAATACTTGAGAAAACCCAAAGATTATACATGGAGAGAAAGAAAAGTTATTAGTGAAAATAAAAATTAACCGAAGCTACAAAACAAAGACACTGCCAATCTATGTAATAATTCACGTCAGAAAAGTATATAATTCAAATGGCATCTCAATGTTACAATAATAACTAAGATAATTGTTTCAAATGTGAGAGGTTAAATTCTTAGTACTGACACACGTAAGGTGATAGAGCAGCAATTTCCATTACCATAATAACTCAATGCTGACATACAGTTCTAAGTTTTAGTGCAAGAATACATAGTTTCACAAAAGTAGATGCTCAGTATGCAAACTACACATTTTAAAGAGAAAGTATCTTAAGTATATGTCTCTATTTAAGACATTTCAAATATATAACATTCACTGATATATTTGACATCCACACGCTGCCCTATCCGGTTCCTGAATGAATCCTGAAAAAGGGCGGGCAAGATTTCCGCAGCCTCAATGCTATGAATGAATCACTGTTGCTTTCATGATGCTTCTGTCCCATGGGTCTGAGCTGACCTCAGACATATGAGAACAGGCCCCCGATGACGAGGGAGGATGAGCAAATGAGGGGAATGCAGCCATCACTACATAGAAAATGACAGATGTGATGAACACTGACAGGGCTGTAGGGCAGGTTCTGTGGAAGAAGACAATGAAGTAGGATTTCCAGGGCGTGTTGTTTATTCAGGGAATGCTCTCGGGATAAACGGGGTGAGGGAAGGCAGACAGCAGAGAATGTTGCTAAGCAAGGATGTGGTCTCCAGTGGAACAGAGCAGGAGTCTGATCCCATGAGAAGCTGGCCAGAACTCTCCAGTAGAAGCATCCATCTGTGATGGTAGAAATTCTCTGTCCTCACTGTCCAATACTATGCCCAGTCTCCATCTGTCATACCTGAGCATTTAAAATGTCCTAGCTAAGAATTTGAATTTTATATTTTATTTAATTTAATGAATTTAAATGTAAGCAGCTAACGTGGCTACTTACTAAGATATTGGACAGCACAGCTCTGGAGCATGAATCGCAGTCCTGCCTTGGCATTGGCACCTTTTGTCCATCTCATAGTCTGTCACTGGCTGTGAGCTGCCCCCACCAGTTTCCCCAGACCTCCTGGTAATGTGACTCCCTTTCAGCTGAAGGAAATTGTCTCATGAATGGAATGGCTGTGAACTCTGGAGCCCATACTCATACCAAGTAGGGTTTGGATTGGAGCCCCAGCAAGTAAAGAGCATCTGGGCAGGTCACCAACAGTGTTCATACAAGAGTCCACTCATGATTGTGCGTAAGGATAGAAGGACAGGACCTGGTCTACTTTATACATCACCTCAGTGCAATCACACACACACACATTCACATACGCACATACACATGGACACAAGTTGTCATTTGGCAATGTGGTCTCGAGTGGCAATGACAAATGAATGAACATTCAACTATCTTCATAACTTTGTCTCTTTCATATTGGTGTTTGTATTCCCATGAATGATCATCATACCTTGTTAACAATAAAGTCAACATAAAGATGCATTGAGATAATATTCACAATATGGAACTTCCCTGTTGTAATTTTCAACATACCTTTTAAAATCTCCATGCATATTTTAGATATTGTGGTAACCCATAAGGGAGAAAATGAGCATTTAGAAAATATAAATACTCATAATGAGTTTTTGCATAGGGGACAAATATTATCCCATTTCACAGACAGTAAGGAACCAAAGAGAAAGCATGGGAGCATGTAATCTAATACTTGTACACTTATGCAGAAAGGGCACATTTTATTATCACTAAACATGAATATTTAATAATTTTCCACACGTGCATCCGGAGGTATAATGAATGTACTGAAATAGAATGAAAAGTCTAGGGATGACTTGGTGGCATTTCTAATGAACAATTAAATTTAGTTATATTATTTGACAACTCTCATAGTCGGTTCCTTTAGACAACAGACCATACATGCAAACCATTTAGCATTTTTGTTTCAAGAACATTTGCATCTGAAAATAAACTAATTTGCCAATTCCTAGAGCAACACAGAGACTTCGTTCCATTTTACTCACCTTCTCTCACCTCCTCTGTTGGATCTAAGCTATTTCCCTACCTCATTCCAAGTTAGTGCCTAAATTCACTTCTGGGAACAGGAACGCAGACATGTAGAATCAGTGCCTGCAGGAAACGCAAAGGTTGACTCTACCAGCACTGGGGCATCCGTACGTTTTTCTGAAGCAAAAGGACACTTTCTCAGGATGACTTCACACGTCCTCATGTGACACCAGAGATCTGCACTCTGGCTCTCGGAGGTAGAAGATGAAGGCAGTCACAAACTCTCAGTATGGTTTCCCGAATACAATGACCTGCCTCTGTGACTCTGAGACCCTTACGAGCAGGCGAGAGGGTGCCGTGACTCTGAGCTGTGGCTGGGCTGGCACACAGAACCAAGTCCCTTCCTCCGCTGATGTCTCCTGGAAAAGGATGTCCCACACTCTTAATGAGCCCTGTCACTGAGATGCCCAGACATGGCAATCCTCAGGGACAATGACTGTGGAGGACAATGCCAGACAGACCTAATCTGTCTCTTCTATTAGTTCACGTATCTCTTAGAGGACAAGTAACTCCCTAGACCTCCCCAGCTAGCTTAGCTCCCATCTGTGAATGACCTACATGTTTTATAGAACACTAAAGATTTTTTCCTCATAACTGACCAAAATATTTACATATAAATATGTAAGGAAGAATCCATTCCCTTACTTAATTTTAATTTTAAATATGTGAATAAATTCTTCATTCAATCTCATTCATAATGACCTTATATTGGATCACAGGGCTAATAATGAAGCACATTCTAATCTTTAGCATGAATATAAAGGAGGGCAACCAAATTCTACCAAACTTCCAATATAGTTATGGGGAAAAAGTCTTAAATCCTCTAAAACACTGTTCAGTTTGTACCCGAGGGTTTTAACGATTAACTGAAATAAATTTTTACAGTATCTATTTTTTAAATACAATGTACATGGGTTTTGAAACTCAGCTAGTCTCTGCAATCAAATTCGAAATCTTTTTAAAATAAATATATATATTTTAATTTACATCCACATTGTGAGCCTATAGTGCAACAGTGATTTGAGGAATCGAACCCAGTGATTCATCCCCTACACATGACTCCCAGTGCTCGTCACAAGTGTCTTCCTTAATGCCCCTTGCCCATTTAGCCCATCCCCCCTCCCACAACCTTTCAGCAACCTCAGTTTGTTCTCTGTATTTACCAGTCTCTTATGTTTTGCCCTCCTCCCTGTTTTTACATTACTTTTGCTTCCCTTCCTTTATGTTCATCTGTTTTGCATCTTAAACTCCTCATATGAGTGAAGTCATTTTGTCTTTCTCTGACTTATTTCACTTAGCGTAATACCCTCATCCACGTCGCTGCACATGGCAAGATTTCATTCTTTTTGATTGTTGAGTAATACTCCATTGCATATATCTTCTTTATCCATTCATCTGTTGATGGATATTTGGGCTCTTTCTATAATTTGGCTATTGTTGATGGTGCTGCAATAAATATTGGGGTGCATGTGCCCCCTCGACACACTACACCTGTATCCCTTGGATAAATACCTAGTAGCGCAATTGCTGTATTTTAGGGCAGTTCTATTTTTAACTTTTTGTGGACCCTCCATACTATTTTCCAGAGAGGCTGCACCAGTTTGCATTCCCACCAGCAGTGCAAAAGAGATCCTCTTTCTCCAAATCCTTGCCAACATCTGTTGTTGCCTGAGATGTTGACTTTAGCCATTCTCGCAGTCATGAGGGGATATCTCATTGTGGTTTTACTTTCTATTTCCTTGATGATGGGTGATATGGAGCATTTTTTCATGTGTCTGTGGGCCATTTGGATGTCTTCTTTGGAAAAGTGTCTATTCATGTCTTTTTCCCATTTCTTCACTGGATTATTTGTTTTTTGGGGTGTTACGTTTGATAAGTTCTTTATAGATTGTGGATGCTATCCCTTTATCTGATACGTCATTTGCAAAAATATTCTCCCATTCCATTGGTTGCCTTTTAGTTTTGCTGATTGCTTCCTTCGCTGTGCAGAAGCTGTTTATCTCGAGTTCATTATGAATCAATAGTTGATTTTTGCTTTTTTTTCCTTTGCCTCCGGAGATGGCTCAGGTCTTGTTCTCAAGGTCCATGAGTCCGAGCCCCATGTCAGGCTCTATGGTGACAGCTCAGCTCCTACAGCCTGTTTCAGAGTCTGTGTCACCCTATCTGTCTCTTTGCCCCTTCTCCCTCTCTAATAAATAAATATTTAAAAACCCTTTTTAAAAAGAAAAAAGAAGGAAACAGGCAAAAGAGCATGATCCAAGAATGAGAGAACTGATATTGGCGAGAGTACAAAGAGGAACCTTCCTGCACTTCTGGTGCGAATGCAAACTGGTGCGGCCACTCTGGAAAACGGTATGTAGGTTCCTGAAAAAATTAAAAACAGAAATACCCTATGACCCAGCAGTAGTGCTACCAGGTATTTATCCCAAGGATACAGAAGTGCTGATTCAAAGGGGCACATGCACCCCAATGTGGATAGCAGCACCATCGACAAAGCCAAAGTATGGAAAGAGTGTAGATGTCCACTGAGCGACGAATGGATAAAGAAGATATGGAATATATATACGATGGAATATTACTCGGCATTCAAAAAATGAAATCTTGCCATTTGCAACAATGTGGATTGAACTAGAGTATGTCATCCTAAGCAAAATTAGTCAAAGAAAAACAAATATCATATGACTTCACTCATATGTTCAATTGAAGACAGAAAACAGGTGAACATAAGGTAGGGAAGCAAAAATAATATGAAAATGGGGAGGGCGATGAAACGTAAGAGACTCTTAAATACACAGAACAAACTGAGGTTGCTGCAGGGGTTTTGGGTAGGGGAATGGGCTAATTGGGCAAGGGTCTTTAAGGAGGACACGTGCCGGCATGAGCATTGGGTGTCCCATCTGTGGGATGAATTACTGGAATCTACTCCCGAAATCATTACTGCACCATACCTTAAGTAACTTGGATGCAATTTAAAAGATTAATAAAGTAAAAAATAAAAGGAAGACTACAATGTCACATTCACTTGTTATGGGATGTTTCTATTTCTTACTCATCACTCAGAATTGTATAACAGTTATTTCATAATAAGATGGCTACTTGTAAAGATAAGACATACGGCGATTTTTTTTACAATTAACATACAATCCTATTTTGTTTAAGTTTCCTCCTGGGGAATCTGAGCAATCTGCACAGAACATGGGATTTTCTGGGAAGTAATATTCATTTCCCATATTTTCATAGTATGTCGCCGCATTCAAATATATGGAGCCCTTGGAGGATGTGAGATATAAAAGCCTTGATCACTTGAAGCCTGGATAAAAGAATTTGAAAATGGTATGAAAAGAGGATCTAAATATCTTTTACCCTTTAAAACTTTTCCTGCATTACTATAGGTAAAACAAGTAGCATATGAGATAGGACTTGGGTCATGTATTGTTCCTCCATGATAATGTCCCCAAAAGTCATTTCTAATGAACGGGTTGGATCACACACTGAATCTCACCAACATGCACACCGCACATTGGTGCTTCTCCGACTTTGCACATAATGACACGTGAGCACCACATGGTGTGTTACCAGCTCAAGTTCTCAGTGTCACTGGCAGGTATGCATCCCACCCTCCCCCTCCATGACATGAAGGCTACATAAAACCATTGTCATACCTGTGAGGTCACACGAGGGCCTGATATCTGAATGGGTTTATCAGGATTGATGTTAGTAGGTTTTTCTTTGACCTAAAAGTTTTTTACACTGTTGCCCCACCTACTTGTGTCAAAGATCTGTGATACAGTCAACTTATGGACCTTCTATCAGAGCCATGATCAAAATGCAAGAAAAAGGGATATGCCTCCAGCAATTGTTAGAAAATACTAAAATATTAATATTTCTGGTGTGCTTGGGTGGCTCAGTCAGTTAGGCATCCAAATCTTGATTTTGGCTTGGGTCATGTTGTCACAGTTTGTGAGTTCCAGCCCCTAATCATACTCTGGGCTAGCTGCTCAGATCCTCCTTGGTATTGTCCCTCTCTTTGGCTCTCTCTGCCTGTCGCTCACTTCTGTTCTCTGTCTCTCTCTCTCTCTCTCTCTCTCTCTCTCTCTCTCTCTCTCTCTCAAAATAAATAAACATTAAAACAAATTTAATACATAATTGTTTCTGACACTGTATTGGTGTTACATATTCTTATTGGCTGTGTTTTTATCATATGTGTGTAGATGTCTGTTTGCAATTAGGAAAGAAATAGTGCTCCCAAAAGGGAGTGAAATAACAAAATCTTGTGGAGGTTTTTGAAATAATAATATGATGCAGATGCTCTAAATCAGAATCTCTGGAGGCTGCAATGAATCCATGAACTCAGAGTTTGAACACTCACTTGCACGAAAGAAGGAGATAAGAAAATCCCCTTGAGAGTCGTCAGGGGAAATGTTGGATGACACGTGCAGGACACCAAAGCAGAAAGACTCTGAACTCAAATTCTTCCATCAGAGGGTCTTGCCCCCCAGTCATCTGGAGTCATATCCCCCACAGAACACCTTCCTCATTGCTCCTGTCACATCCCTGTTCCGCAGAGTATATATGAAGGGGTTGACCATGGGGGTGACGATGGTGTAGAAGAGAGAAATGAATTTGCCCTGATCTTGGGAGTAGTTGTTGCTGGGCTGCAGGTAAGCATAGATGGCCGTGCCGTAGAACAGGGACACCACCGTGAGGTGGGACCCACATGTCCCAAAAGCTTTCCTCTGTCCAGCAGCTGACTTTATTCTTAACACTGCCCTGACGATTCGACCATAGGACAACGTGATTAATGCCACAGGTATGAGAAGAATGATCACACTGACAAAGAAGAGCTCAGACTCATTCACAGTGGTGTCAACACAGGCAAGCTTGAGCAGTGGGGGGACCTCACAAAAGAAGTGATCTATTTTCTTTCTCCCACAAAGTGGTACAAAGAAGGTGAGCACCGTCTGCAACGAGGAGTTGGCAAAACCAATGAACCACGATGCAGAAGCCATCAGGGCACAGAGACGGGGGTGCATGATCACTGTGTAGTGCAGGGGCCTGCAGATGGCTGCGTAGCGGTCAAATGCCATCACCCCCAACAGAATGCATTCTGTGCATCCCAACCCTAGAGAGACAAACAGCTGAGCTACACAGCCAGCGAAGGAGATGGACTTGTCTGGTCCCCTGAGATGAACCAGCAGCTGAGGAACAGTGCTGGTCGTGTAACACAGGTCCAGAAAGCTTAGGTTGGACAGGAAAAAGTACATGGGAGTCTGCAGGTGTGGGTCCAGGCGGGACAACGCAATGATGCTTGTGTTTCCCAGCAGGGTGAGCAGATAGAAGATCAGAAGAACCACAAAGAGGACTCGCTCCAGCTGAGGCCGGTCAGAGAAACCCAGCAGGATAAAGCCCGTGAAAGAACTTCCATTTTTCGGGTCCATCCTTTCTTACCACATGTTTCCTGTCAAGATCAAGTATTTAGCAATTTTTAAAAGAAATCTTCAAAAAGAAAACAACTTGGTAGGGGGTTGAAATGATCTTATGAAAAGACAAGGGCATGGAATTTATCAGCAATAACATAAATAAATGATGTACTCCCTGAAATTGACATAGCTTATACCAATATAGTTTCACATTATCACCAAAAGTTAATTATTAATATTTAATATGAGAAAAGTGAAATAATGGACATTTTATTTGCATCAGTCAAAGGAATATAAGGTGTATCAGTCTGCACTTACTAGAACTTGAAGTACTGTAAAAATGTGTGTACATTCCAAACTTAAAGTTCTATTAAATGTATAAGGGAAAAGAGAAAGAGCTCAGAAAGAATCAGAAAGAGATGCAGAGCGAAGGAGAGATGTTATTATAAATATGTGTCTCCTGATTCTACACAACTGGATTTGCACACACCTCGCATGTAGTGAAATATAATAATGGGGGCATGTAAGTGGCTCAGTGGGTTAAGCATTCGACTGTTGATTTCACCTGAGGCCATGATCTCATGCAGCATGGGTTTGATCCCCGTGTCAGGCTCTTTGATGACAGCCCTGAGCCTGCTTGAGATTCCGTCTCTCTCCGTCTCTCTGCACATTCCCTGCTCCCCCACTCTCTCTCTCCAAAATAAATAAACATTAAGATAAAATAAATATTAATAAACATAGATAAACAATAAAATAAACATTAAAATACATAAAATATGTATTTTATCTACATACGTATGTAGATATGTATGTATATATAACTTAATGTGTACAAGCATTCTGACATAGGAACTTATGACGTAGGATGTACTTATACAAAGAATTCAATTACATTCAAAATCTCACCACTATTTCTGTATAAATATTTTGGCAGTATTGCCTGTCTAACTAATGTATTATATTTGGGAAAGACACAGTTGTTTGTTTGTTTTGTGGTTTTTTTTTTGTATTACTAAAACAATTAAACAATCAGAGAGAACACGAAAAACCACCATTCAATTACAGTGCTCAACTTTTGCCTGAAAACTGCTTCAATGAACATACGAATTTAACAGAAACTCTGAAAATTCATTGGCCATGCAGAGCCAGCTGGAATCAGAACTCTAAAATCCATTGACCAATGCTTTCTTCTTCCTTCTGCAGGTTTCCATTTCACATATTACCAATTATATTTCTTAAAATTCCTGAAACAGTTAGGATTATTCCTTACCGACATCTTAATCAGAATAAACATTTTAGAAAGTTATCCAACCATGTAATTATGTATAACCTGTCATGTTTTACATCAGTCCCTGTGATAAAATAAATAAAGAGATAAAGACACAGAGATCAAGACAGATACATTCTCAAAACAATAATGGGTCATAGAACTATAATGCAACACTTATAGTAGAATAAGAAAAGATATAAAGAAACCAATATTTTGGTATTATACAAAATCTCAGACATCTGTCCACATTACATCAATCATCACCTTTCTGGGAACTACCTTGCAGAGTTAGTGACACTGGACCAAACACATTCCCAGGTACGAGCCTGGGTGTTGACCATTTTCATCCAATGCTTACTGTAACGGAAGAAGATGAATAGTTCTGACCTAAGAGGCATCAGAAAATGAGTCCTTCAGTTGTATCATATTCAAATGGTTGGGCATACCGTGCATTTTTAATTCTTCTAAGACTTTAAAATCTGATTCAGGTTTCGGGGAGGACCCATTGATGTGTGAAAGAAACAGGTACAAAAAGGGCATAAAACATTCATAATATTTGGAGGGAGGATTTGGTATTTGACACTATATTATACCTTCTTTAATTTCGTATAAACGTATGATCAGTGGTCTCCACACAAAAAATCTATGCAGAAAAATTTTCTTAAAAGTAATAATTATACAGTTATTTGTGACAGTCTAAATGTGCAACAACAAAACGTGTCCTCTGACTAACATCTGCTCAGAAGAACAAATAAAAACAAACCATGCTTGAGTCTCATAGGCACACACACAGATATTGATACATTTACTTGAAATAATTGCCCACAAACTTTTAATGTGCCTGATAAAGGAAGCACTACCAAAGTGAAGAAGGGCAAAACTAAAATGTAAACTCATCCCAAGAAAACACCAATATGCTACTGCAGCTTTAGAATAAACTAATGATATATGTTAACAATATTATGTCAATCAGGACAAAGAAGAAAGTTGAGAAAAGATAAAATCCTGGTGAGATGAACATGTACATATGATTTGCTGCTTTCCAGGATTGTGTGTGTGCATGTGTGTGTGTGTGTGTGTGTGTGAAAGAATACATAATGGCTATCTATCTGACAGGTACAAAAATGATTATGATTTTCAGTTGAAAAATAAAATATCAGACAAAGGAGATGCTCACTGAAGCAGACACAAGAATGTCATTGTCTCTGTGTGGTACAATTGCTCCCAGTGTCGTGGGGAGAGCACGCGGGGAGGGAACTACAGGACTCATATCATAGTCTACCATTTTCTTCTATTCTTTTTCTCAATAAAATTCAGGAAAATTAATATCCTTTAGTAACTCCAGACATGGGGCAGATCAGGCTGCGAACTGCGTTCTCCCATTGATTCTCACGAGTATGTTCTGTTGATCTGGGTCACTCTGTTCCTTCCTCTTTCCCTTCTCCTCATCCACCCCTCTTAAAGCTTGTGCACCACACAGAGGCAATCTTCCAAGAGAAAGGACATGTGTCCCCTGCAGTTAATGGGAAATTGCATTTCATTTCCTTCTTACCATATTTAAAGACTGGTGAAATTAGACTAGGAACCATCATCTATGTTTGGTACCATCAAATGACTGATTGCAGTAAGAGGGATGGATTCATCTGGAAAACTACGTAATTGAAACTGGCTGGAAATATTGAACACGTCCTCCCGGGGCACAGGAGCAAAGTGTGGGTCCCTAGCAACTATCATGATACGACATGGTACATGAAAACCCAGTAATAGATTACACCTATATTATGACTTTGCATACGAGAGATAAATACTTGAAAAAAGCACAGATTATATATGGAGAGAAAGAAAGGTTATTAGTGAAAATAAAATTACACAGAACCTACAAAACAAAGACATTGCCATTCTATGTAATAATTCACATCAAAAAGTATATAATTTAAATGACATGTCAGAAGAACACAATGTTCCAATAATAATTAAGAGAACTGAATCAAATGTGAGAGGTTAAATACTTAGTACTAACACACATAAGGTGATAGAGTAGGAATTTCCAATTACCCTAATAGCTCAATGCTGACATAAAATTCTAAGTTTTAGTGGAAGAATACATATGTCCACAAGACTAGATACTAGTCTATGCACACTACATATCTTAAAGGATCACAGGATAATGTCTCTATTTAAGGCATTTCAAATATATAACATTCACTGATATATTTGACATGAACAAGCTGCCTTATCTGGTTCCTGAATGAATCCTGAAAAAGCGGGGGCAAGATTTCCGCAGCCTCAGTGCTACGACTGAATCGCTGTTGTTTTCTTGATGCTTCTGTCTCATGGGTCTGAGCTGACCTCAGACATATGAGAAGAGACCCCGGATGATGATGGGGGACAAGCAAATGAGGGGAATGCAGCCATCACTACATAGGAAATGACAGATGTGATGAACACTGATAGGGCAGTAGGGCAAGGTTCTATGGTAGAAGACGATGAAGTAGGATTTCCACTGCATGTTGTTTATTCAGGGAATGCTCTTAGGATAAACAGGGTGAGGGATGGAAAACAGCAGAGAATGTTGCTAAGAAAGGATGTGGTCTCTAATGGAACGGAGCAGGAGCCTGATCCCATGAGAAGATGGCCAGAACTCTCCAGAAGAACCATCCATCTGTGATGGTAGAAATTCTCTGTCCTCACTGTCCAATACTATGCCTACTCTCTACCTGTCATAACTGAGCATTTAAAATGTTCTAGCTTAGAAATTGAATTTTACGTTTTATTCAATTCTGATGAATTTAAATTTAAATAGCTTATGTGTCTACTTACTAAACTATAGGGCAGCACAGCTCTGGAGCATGGATTGCATCAGATTCAGTCCTGCCTTGGCATTGGCACCTTTTGTACCTCCCATAGTCTGTCACTGGCTGTGAGCTGCCCCCACCATGTCCCCCAGACTGCCTGGTACCATAGCTCCCTTCAGCTGAGGGCAATTCTCTCAAAAAGGGAATGGCTCTGAACCTTGGATCCCACACTCATAACAAATAGGGTTTGGATTGGAGCCCACACTCATAACAAATACGGTTGTGATTGGAGCCCTAGTAGGTAAAGAGCGTCTGGGCAGGTCACCAAAGGCATTCATACAAGAGTCTATTCATGATCGTGTGCAAGGATAGAAGGATGGGAACTAGTGTACTTTACACATCACCCTAGTGCAATCACACACACACATGCACACACACATACACACCACGTCATTTCTCTAATTCATCAATATGTAAACGTTTAGGTTTGTTATTACTTTTTTCTTCTCCAAATGGTGTTTTTAAAATTTATTTTCAGAGCGGGAGAGAGAGCGCAAGTGGGGGAGGGGCAGAGAGAGAGGAATAGAGAGAATCTGAAGCAGGCATTGTACTCTCAGCACAGAGACAGATGTGGGTCTCGAACCCACAAGCCATGAGATCATGACCTGGCTGAAATCAAGAGTCAGATGCTTGACTGATTGAGCCACCCAACCACCCATTCAAATCGGTACTTAAGCTCATTTGAAGGATCACCACTTCTTGTTAAAATAAAGTCAAAATAATTTTCCCCGACACAATATACATAAAGTGGAACTTTCCCATTGTAATTTTCAACACATATTTTTAAAATTCCATGAACACTTTAGATATTTGGGGAGAAAATACATATTTAATAATGATAGTGACTGCCAATAAGTTTTAAGCATAGAGAAGAAATAGTATCTAAATTCACACACAATAAGGAACCAAAGGGAAAATATGAAAGCCTATAGTGTAATACTCTAGTATTCCAATACTGAAGGCCATATGTTATTCCCAGAAACCAGGCATATTTAATTATTTTCCACATGTACACAGAGCGGTGCGATGCATGTACTACATAGAATCAAAAGTCTAGGAATTACCTGGTGGCATCAGTAAAGAACAATTACACTCATTTCTTGTATTTCATGAACTTTCAGAGTCTGTTACTTTACACAATTCACCATGTAAGCATACAAATAAACCACTTTGTTTGTGAACAATTGCAACTGAAAATAGTAATCTATTCCTAGAGCAACACAGAGACTTAGTGCCATTTTACTCACCTTTATTCACCTTCTCAGTGGGATCTAAGCCACTTCCCTACCTCGTTCCAAGTTACAGCTCTGGGGATAGGAGCAGGGACATGTAGCATCAGTGTCTCCAGGAAATACAAAGGCTGACTATACCAGAACTGGGTCATCCATGCATTTTTCTTAAGCAAAAGGACACTTTCTCAGGATGACTTCACAGATCTTCATGTCGCCCAGAGATCTGCCCTTTGCTTCTCGGAGGTAGAAGATGAAGGCAGTCACAAACTCTCAGTATCGTTCCCCGTGTATGGTGACCTGCTGGTGTGACAGTGAGACCCTTACGAGCAGGCGAGAGGGTGTCGTGACTCTGAGCTGGGGCTGGGCTGGCACAGAGAACCAAATCCCTTCCCCTGCTGACATCTCTGGGGAACAGGTGCCCCACACTCTTAATGAGCCCTGTCACTGAGCTGCCCAGACATGGCAATCCTCAGGGACAATGACCATGGAGGACAATGACAGAGGAGATGTAATCTGTCTCTTCTATTGGTTCACAGAACTGACAGAGGACACGTAACCCCCTAGACCACACCAGCTACACTAGCTTTCATCTGTGCTTACCTAGAGGTTTTACAAAGCAGTTAAGATTGTCTTCACAATTGCCAAATATTTACACATACATCTATAAGGAGGAACCATTCAGTTACTTAATTTTAAATGTGAATGAATTCTGGCTGGGGGATGGGGCACTGACCGGGACTGGGCTGTGGAGCAGGATTCTTCCAGACATCAGGGTTAGAATCCCAGTGGAGCGCCTGGGAGGTGCCGGATGGGCAGAGTGGGACACACGTGGGCATTCGCACCCCTGCAACACTGCGAGGATGGCCTCAACAGAGTGGCTTGTGATACCAGGTCTGGGGAGCAGACTGGGGTGGCACCACTGTTCTCCCCGTTACCACATGGTGGGGCTTCAGGGATGGGACAGCAGGGCCACAGGGGATCAGGACCCCATTCCCCAAACCCTGACCGCACCCCACCTGCTAACTGCAGATCCACAGGAGCGGCATTGACACTGACTGAACCGACGGCCCCTCCCCCAGGTCCATGGCGCCATCAGATATGGGTCCAGCGCTTTTTTGCATTTTCATTTGATTGTTAGAAAATTCTTATTATACATATATTATTTTTTTTTCCTTTCCTTCCTCTTATTTCTTCCCTTCTTGATCCTAGTTGTTAGTTTCTCTAAGCAGACATTTTTAATCTATTATGTTTATATCTTTTGTGTCTCACATTTTTATTTTCCTCTCTCTCTGGATTAAGCTATATAGTTTCTCTGATTCTCTCCTGGGTCAATTTTTTTTTCCTTTTTTTCCTTTACGTTTTCCCCTCCCCTGTCATTTCTCTCTTTTGTGGGATAAGGTTTCTACCACCACCACTGCCCCCCCCCTTTTTTAATTTTTCCAGGGTTACTTAAATGAACAAATCAAAGCACACCTGGTGGAAGGTCCAAACCACCACTACAACTAGGGACATAAAGGAACCAGACTCACAACAACAGAGAGCAAGCAACACGCTCAAAAACACCTCCTGAAGTGCCAGACCCTAGACAGCATTATGACCCCTTTATACAATAGTAGTGCTCACTGGTGCAGGACACATAACAAGTTGTTCAAATACATAAAGGACAGAAAACTAGCCAGAATGACAAATGGAAGAATTCTCAAAAGAAATTCCAGGAAAAATGACACCTAGAGAATTGCACACAACAGATATAAACAATATACCTGATCGAGAGTTTAACATAATAATCATAAGATTACTCGCCAGGCTTGAAAAAAGCATAGGAGACAGCAGAGAATCTATTGCCGCAGACATCAAGGAACTAAGAAAGAGTTATGATGAGTCAAGAAATGTTGTAAATGACTGTAAAATAAACTAGAGGCAGTGACAGCAAGGAAGGAGGAAGCAGAGGGGAAAATTAGTGAAAAGGTAGTTAAAGTTATGGAAAAAGAGGAAGCTACAAAAAAGAGGTGAGAAAATGGGAGCCCATGCGGGGATCATTAGAGAAATAAGCGATTCAAAGAAACGTAGTAATAGTCCATATTATCAGAGTTCCAGAAGAAGAGGAAGAGATTGAGAAAGGGGCAGAAAATTTATCTGAACAAATTATACCTGAGAACTTCCCTCATCTGGGGAAGGAAGCAGACATCCACATCCAGGAGGCACAGAGAACTCCCTTCAGATTCAACAGGAATAGGCCTTCTCCATGGCATATCATTGTGAAAATGGCAAAACACAAAGATAAAGAGAGCCTTCTGAAAGCAGCTAGGGACAAACAGGCCTTAGCCCACAAGGGTAGATGCATAAGGGTAGTACACACCTGACCCTGTCCATTGAAACTTAGCAGGCCAGAAGGGAGTGGCAGGAAATATTCAATGCACTGAATAGGAAAAACATGCAGCCAAGAATCCTTTAGCCAGCAAGACAGTCCATCACTCAGAATGGAAAGAGAGATAAAGGCTTTTCCAGACAAACAAAAGCTGAAGGAGTTCATGACCACTAAACAAACCCTGCAAGAGATCCTGAAGGGCATTCTGTGAGTGGAACACTGCAAAGACCACAAAGGACTAGAGACATCTCCAGAAACGTGAAACCTACAGATAACACAATGACACTAAATCCATAGCTTTCAATAATAACTCTGAATGTACACAGACTAAATGCCCCAATCAAAATGCATAGGATATCAGAATGGATAAAAAACGAGACCCATCTATATGTTGTCTACAAGAGGTCAATTTTAGACCTGAGGACACCTTCAGCTTGAAAGTCAGGGGATGGAGAACCATCTATCATGCTACTGGAAGTCAAAAGATTGCCGGAGTAGCCATCGTTATCCGACAAACTAGGTTTTAAACTAAAGACTGAAACAAGAGGTGAAGATGGGCATTATATCATAATTACGGGGTCTATCCAAAAAGAAGAGCTAACATTTGTAAATGTTTATGCCCCCAACGTGAGAGCACCCGAATATATAAACCCATTAATGATAAACATACATGAACTGATTGGTAAGAATATGGTAATTACAAGAAATTTTAACACTCCACTTACAACAATGGAGAGATCATGTAGGCAGAAACTCAATAAAGAAGCAATCAACGAAGAATTTAAAGACCCAATGGGCTGGACAGATATATTCAGAAATTTTCATCAAAAGCAGCAGAACACACATTCTTCTTTAGTAAACATGGAACATTCTCCAAGATTGATCACATGCTGGCTCACAAAACAGCCCTCAATAAATATAAAATAATTGAGATCATACCATAATCTCAAAGCTAGGAAAATTGAAATCAACCACAAGAAAAAATTTGGAAAGCCTCCAAATGTAGGGAGGTTAAAGAACATCCTTTAAAGAACATCCAACTAAAGAATGAATGGGTCAACCAGGCAACTAAGGAAGAAATTTAAAAAATACATGGGAGCAAATGAAAATGAAAACATGACAGTTGTACCTCTTTGGAATGCAGCAAAGGCTGTCCTAGAGGAAAATTCATTGCAATCCAGGCCTATCTCAAGAAACTAGAAAAATCCGAAATATAAAACCTAACTGCACACCTACAGGAAGTAGAAACAGAAGAGCAAAGAAATCCCATTGCATGCAGAAGAAGAGAAATAATAAAGATGAGAGCAGAAATAAACAATATGGAATCCAAATAAACACAGTAGAACAGATCAATGAGTCTAAGAGTTGTTTTGGAAGAAATAAACAAAATTGATAAGCCCCTAGCCAGAGTGCTCAAACAGAAAACAGAGAGAGAACCCAAAGAGATAAAATCATGATTGAAAAAGGTAAGATCAAATCTAACACCACAGAAACGCAGACAATTATTAGAGAATACTATGAAAAGTATATGCCAAAAAATTGGACAACCTGGAAGAAATGGACAAATTCTTAAGCACCCACACACTTCCAAAACTCATATGGGAAGAAATAGAAAATTTGAACACACCCATAATCAGTGAAGAAATTGACGCAGTTATCAAAAATCTCCCAACAAATAAGAGTCCTGGGCCAGTTGGCTTCCCTGGGGAATTCTACCAGACATTTAAAGCATAGTTAATAACTATCCTTCTCAGGTGGTTCCAAAAAATAGAAATAGAAGGAGAGCTCCCAGACCGACTCTATGAAACCAGCATGACCTTGATTCCCAAAGCAGACAGAGACCCCACTAAAAGGAGAATTACAGGGATGCAAAAATTCTCAACAAGATACTACCAAATCGAGTTCAATGGTGTATCAAAAGAATTATTCACCATGATCAAGTGGGATTCATTCCTGGGCTGCAGGGCTGGTTCAATACTTGCAAGTCAATCGGTGTGATACATCACATCAATAGAAGCAAGGATAAGAAACATATGATCCTGTCAAATGATGCAGAAAAACCATTTGACAAAATACAGCATTCTTTCTTCATAAATACCCTCAAGAAGGTGGGGATAGAAGGAGCATAACTTACCATCATAAAAGTCATATATGGAAAGCCCACAGCTAATATCATCCTCAATGGGGAAAAACGAGAGCTTTCCCCCTGAGATCAGGAACAATACAGGGATGTCCACTCTTACCACTGTTGTTTAACATAGTGTTGGAAGTCCTAGCCTAAGAAATCATATAACAAAAAGGGATAAAAGGCATCCAAATTAGCAAAGAAGATGTCAAACTTTCACTTTTCACAGAGGACATGATACTCTACATGGAAAACCTGAAAGACACCACCAAAAATCTGGTAGAGGTGATCCATGAATTCAGCAAAGTTTCAAGATATAAAATCAATGTACAGAAATCAGTTGCATTTCTATACACCAATAGTGAGGCAACAGAAATAGAAATCAAGAAATCAATCCCATTTACAATTGCATCAAGAACCATAAAATAACCTAGGAATAAACTTAACCAAAGATGTAAAATAGTTGTATGCTGAAAACTATAGAAAACTTAAAAAGAATCTGAAGGAAACATGAAGGAATGGAACAACATTCCATGCTCATGGATTGGAACAACAAATATTGTTAAAATGTGAGCACAACCCAAACCAATCTACGTATTCAATGCAATCCCAATCAAAATTGCACCGGCATTCTTCTCAGAACAGGAACAAACAATCCTACTTTGTAGGGAAACACGAAAGACCCCAAATAGCCAAAGTTATGTTGAAAAAGAAAACCAATGGGGGAGGCATCACGATTCCCGACTTTAGCCTCTACTACAAAGCTGTAATCATCCAGACAGTAGGGTACTGGCACAAAAATAGACACATAGGCCAATGGCACAGAAGAGAGAACCCAGAACTGGACTCACAAATCTATGGCCAACTAGTATCCACAAAGCAGGATAGACCATCCTATGGAAAAAAGACAGCGTCTTTAGCAAATGGTGCTGGCAGAACTGGACAGCAACACACAGAAGAATGAAACTAGAGCACTTTCTTACACCATACAAAAAATAAACTCAAAATGGATGAAAGACCTAACTGTGAGACAGGAAACAGTCAAAACCCTAGAGGAACCTCTTTGACCTCAGCCACAGCAATTTCTTGCTCAACTTGTCTCTAAAAGCAAGGAGTTAAAAGCAAAAATGAACTACTGGGACCTCATCAAGATAAAAAGCTTCTGCACTGCAAAGAAAACAATCAACAAAACTAAAAGACAGCAACGGAATGGGAGAAGACATTTGCAAATGACCTATCAGATAAACAGTTAGTATCCAAAAACTATAAAAAACTTTCAACACTCAACACCCCAAACACAAATAATCCAGTGAAGACATGGGCAAAACACATGAATAGACACTTTGACAAAGACATCCAGATGCCAACAGACACATAACAAAAATGCTCACCATCACTCATCATCAGGGAAAGACCAATAAAACCACACTGAGATACCACCTCACACCAGTCAGAGTGGCTAAAATTAAGAACTCAGGCAAAAACAGGTGTTGGTGAGGATGTGGACAATGGGAACTCTTGCACTGTTGGTGGGAATGCAAACTGGTGCAGCCACTCTGGAAAACAGGATGGAGTTTCTTCAAAAAATTAAAAACAGAACTACCCAACGACCCAGCAATTGCACTACTGGTTATTTTCTAAAGAATGCAAAACTGCTGACTCAAAGGGGGCACGTGCACCCCAATGTTTAAAGCAGTACTATCAATAATAGCCAAATTATGGAAAGAACCCAAGTGTCAATTGACCGATGAACAGAGAAAGAAGATGTGGTATATACACACACTGTGTCTAATAGCTTTTTAAAACATAATTCTCAGGGTGCCTGCATGGCGTGGTCAGTTAAGCATCCACCTCTTGATTTAGGCTCAGGTCATGATCTCACAGTTGAGTCCCATGTTGGGCTCTGTGTTGACAGCATGGAGCCTGCTTGGGATTCTCTCTCTTTCCCTCTCTCTCTGCCCCTCCCCTACTTGTGCTCTGTCTCTCTCAAAACAAATAAATAAATGTTACAAAATATTCTCTTGTTGGAGTGACTGGGTGGTTCAGTTGGTTGAGTGTCCCACTCTTGATTTCAACTCAGGTCATGGGTCCCCAGGGTTCTTGGATCAAGCCCTGCATTGGGCTCCATTTTCATCATGGAACCTTTTTAAAATTCTCTCTCTCTCTTTCTACTTCTGCCCTTCTCCCCCACTTGTACTCTGTCTCTTTCCAAAATAAAAATTAATAAATAAATAAAAAGAAATTAAAAAAATAATTTTCTTGCTTTTGAATTGAGATACAATTAGCATAACATCATATTAGTTTCAGGGGTACAATATGATTCGATATTTGTGTAGATTGCAAAATGATCACCACAATAAACATAATTAACATCCATCACCATAAACACCTAATAAATTATTTTTTTGATGAGAGATTTTCACATTACTCTCTTAGCAACTTTCACATAGGCAATACAATATTATTAACTCTTGTCACCATGATGTACATTATACCTTTATGACATTGATTTTGTAACTGGAGGTTGGTAGATTTTGATGCCTTTTACCCATGATGCTCACCCCCACCCTCCTACCTGGCAACGAGCAATCCGTTAAATCTCTTCCCTGTATCTATTGGCACTGTTTTTTAAAAGTTCCTTAGATAAGTGAGAATATACAGTATTTGTCTCCATTTCTCTGTTTTATTTGTTTTACTTGGTGTAGTGCATTCAAGATTCACCGATCATGCAGCAGAGGGCAAAATGTTCTTTTTTAAGGTTAAATAATAGCCCATTGTATATACATACCACATCTTTGTTTCTTTTTAGTTTAAATTGTAGTTAGCTAACTTACAGTGCAATATTAGTTTCAGGAGTAGAATTCAGTGAATCATCACTTACATAGAACACCCAGTACTCATCACAACAAGTGCTCTCCTGATACCCATCTCTCTAGCCCCAACCACCCACCTTCCCTCCATCAATGCTCAGTTTGTTCTCTATGGTGAAAAGTCTCTTGTGGTTTGTCTCCCTTTATTCTCTTCCCACCCCTTCCCATATGTTCATCCGTTTTCTCTCTTAAATTCCACTTCTGAGTGAAATCATATGGTACTTCTCTTTTTCCAATTTATTCTACTGAGTGTAAAACATTCTAGTTCCATCCACATCATTGCAAATGGCAAGATATCATTATTTTTGATGGCTGAGTGATATTCCATTGTGTGTGTGTGTGTGCGTGTGTGTGTGTGTGTGTGTGTATATATATATATATATATATATATATATATATATATATATACCATGTCTTCTTTATCCACTCACCTATCAATGGACACACCTGTTAGAATGGCTAGAATCAAAAAGACAAGAGACAAATAGTGGTGGCCAGGATGTGGAGAAAGGAACCCTTGGGCACTGTTGGTGGGAACATAAATTGGTGCAGCCCCTGTGGAAACAGTAGGCTGGGTCCTCAAAGAATGAAAAACAGAACTACCATATAATCCAGCAATCCCACTCCTGGGTTTTTATCCAAAGGAAATGACTCATTATCTGAAAGAGATGTCTGCACTCCCATACTCATAGCAGTATTATTCACTATCCCAAAGTATGGAAACAACCTAAGTGTCCACCGGGGAATGAATGCATAAAGAAATTGTGGTGTGTATATACAATGGAATATCATTCAGCTTTTAACAAAGAGGAAATCCGGTCATTTATGACAATATGGATGTACCTGGAGGACATTAAGCTAAGAGAAATAAGCCAGACAGAGAAAGACAAATACCACGTGGTATCCTTCACATGTAGGAGGGAAAAAGTACAACTCATAGAAACAGAATAATAAAAAAGTGTCTTCCAGGGGCTGGGAAATGGGAGGGGGGAATAAAGAGAAGTTGATAAAATGGTACAGACTTTCAGTTATAAGACGAAAAAGGTCTGGTGATCTAACATGTAGCATGGTGACTATCGTTGGTACCACTGTATTGTATGGAGAATAGAACTTAAATGTTCTCACACAGAAGCAAAAAGATAAACATAAAGATGGATGTGTTAATTAACTCAATGGGCAAATCCTTTCACAAGGTATATGTGTAACATGCCGTACACGTTAAAAATCTTAGTTTTATTTGTCAATTATGCCTCCTTAAAGGCGAGGGGGGAAAGACGAATGTTTTCGTTAACAAACAGGTTTTAAACAGCACATTTAAGAACCATTATAGCAAAAGGTTATGTATTGGGGCTATGAAAATTTTTGCATAATAAAAACCACTTATTAAAAATTAAACAGAAAAAGAACGTGATCCTTGAGCAACGTCTTGAATTAGTAATGGAACATGGTGTATGGGAAAATAGGACAAGAGAGTACCTTCAAATGAAGCAAAGCAATAGAATCATAAATGCATAATAGAATGCTGGCCCCAAGCTGATATGGTGTATCCAGTGGTTAATACATTGTGAGTTTGTTCCCACAACTAGAGGGTCCATAGAATAAATACTACTTCATATGTTAAAGGTGTGCCTTTTATTTAATCTTGGAGTCAATGGTTGCCATAACGATTTTTAAGCAAGGATTGATGTGGTTGTGTTGTTTGAGGAAAAATAATTCAGATAATGCTGTAGAAGCTTAGAGTTGGTTTGGTTCAAAGATTGCTTAAGAAATAAATGGTTTGGGCAAGGATACAAAGATCTTACTGACACATGGATAACAACTGACAAATGTGTGCTGGAGAGTGAATGTATTCTAAAAATATGTCGGAGAGAATGAACAAGGCTTAGGTTCAGTGTTAGGATGAAAATGGAGGGAAGAATAAAGAATACTTAAGGGGAGGGGTGCTTCAGTGGCTCAGTTGGTTAAGTGTCCGACTCTTTGTTTTGGCTCAGGTCATGATCCCATGGTTCATGAGATCAAGCCCTGCATTGGGTTCTGTGCTGACGGCATGGAGCCTACTTGGAATTCTCCTGCTCTCCCCCCAGTTCCCCTTCCTGGCTAATGCTTTATCTCTTTCAATCAAAATTAATAATTTAATTAAAAAAATAATTGTTCAGGGTGATCTCACTGAGGTTACTGAGAGTTTGGTATTGAGATTCTGAAATCCTAACCTGTAGAAAAGCATTGTTTTCAGTACATGAAACATCAGAAATTTTAGAGTTCACAAATAATCCACAAGTATATAGCCAAGATTCCATTTGCTTTACGATGGAACTCAAGAGGGGGTGTATACTGTGGATGTGGATTGCAGATTTATTGACAAAGATTTCTAGACAGACGGTAGTTCAAGCCATGGAAATTGCAATGTATCTCAGGAACAGTGTAGAGACAGAAGAGAAGAAAGGATAGAATGTTAGGAAATCAAAACATTGAAGTTTGTGCCCAAGTAGAAAGAAATGAGAATCAAGGGCCCACGAAATAACAGGAAAAGAGAGAGAAGCCAATGGACAGCACAGTTTCATGAAGGAGGGGGATGTGGTTAACGCCATATTACACCAAGTAAGGCAACGGTGAGCTCATCTGCTTTGTGCAATGGAAGAACAGTAAAGGTTTTACAGAAAACCGCTTCAACAGAGTGGTAGGGGGAGAAGGAACAAAGAACATTTGGAAGTGATGACAGAAGGAGAAAAAGCATCAATACTCTGTGTCCGGTCACAAAAAGATGAAATTGATGGAAGAGGACAGCTAGAAGTAAATGGGGCAGAGAGACGGTCTTAAGTCCAATTTTATTTTTCTCATAGGATAGAGGAGCATATGTTTAGATGATGAACAAACAGATAGTGGGATATAAGAAGTTGAAGAATGAAGAGAGATCACAGGGTAAAAAGGTCTCATAAAGTTGGAAGGTAATAGAGTTGATTACACCATTGGAAAATAATTTTCTTCAGTGACTCAGTAACAAAGAAAGGATATGACTAACATGAGGGGGGAAAGGCTCAGGAATTTCCTCTTCTAAATAGGAAAAGATGACAGTTCTGAAAACAAGGGGGGGACTCTAAAGACTGGCCCTGGGGATATAATGTACAGTATGGGAGCTACAGGAAATAACACTATCTTGTATACTTGGAAATTGCTAAGAGAAGAGATCTTAGGAGTTCTCCTCACAAGAAAAAAAGGGCACTATGTGCAGGAACAGATGTTACCCAGACTTCTTGTGCTGATCATTCCACAATATATACCAGGATCGAATCATTACGTTGTATGCCTCAAACTAAAAGTACATTGTATGAAAATTGTACCTCAACTTGTGCCTTGTACCTCAACTTGTACCTCAAAATTGTACCTAACAAAAAGTAGTCTAACCAATAGTATTAAATAGTATTGGTAAATGGAAGTTAAGAAGAGACAGTCGTTTCACTCCTAGTCAATTTGGTGGGACAAGATTGACTACCTGCTCATCTCCAGAGCCTCCCTTCCTCTTTGGCTGTCCCTGGGGAGCCAAACTCTGTATACTTCGACTGAGGCTAATGAGTTACATTGGGCAGGACCCTCCTGGGGCCACTAAAAATACACACATCCTCAGTCCCTAGAGCACGTACTTTGACTTTGGTGGCTTACAAAAAAACATCCCCCAGATATAATATTAGCCATTTCATTCATGGGCAGATTCCAAAGTGTGTTTAGCTGCAGGCCCCACCATCCACGCTAAAGTACACCTCCTCGCATGTGCCAAAACACTCTGCAATGAGTGGACAATCTTCCAGGTAAACCCTGGGGATGACAGAACCTATGCTAACGGTAATGATGGAGAGAAGCGTTACTACCTTGAACAGAGCCTGAGCAGTGAGTAATTGTGTCTGCCCTTGCCTCTCAGATTCGCCATTTTCAAGGTTTGTCCTGTTGAAAGTTGCCATATTGTAAATTCACGAATCTGTTTTTATTCTAAGGGTTCTGTTCTACCTATTAGATCCCCTAACACTTTCCTACAGATCAATGACCACACACCACTGGGAAGTGTCTGAGTGTCCTAGCTTTCACAGGGACAGTGGCCATATACTTTCATCTGCAGGACCTTCACTTTCCCATCCATATGCCAATCTCTTCACTTCATACAACTGTAGTGGTTCTTCAAAGACCAGTGGCTGCTTCTAAAAGTTAGGTGGATATCTGTAATCTTTGTTATTCTTCCTTGGAAGAAGAGGCCATGCTCTTACTCTAACACTCATTCAAATGTTACTAAAAAGATGTGAGATTCTTTCCTTTGCTGCTGATTCCTTACACCCAGGAAGTTGATGGTGCTGCCTGCAGAACTGGTGTCTGTGGGTGAGTTGCTCTTTCCTGACAGTAACTTCTAGATGGAGGAGCAATGTGACCTCCAGGTTAGCTGATTACCACTTCACTGGAGAGTGAAAGACTGTAAGTGTTTTCTCTTCCAGCTCAAACCAAATGCTGGGTGGCAGATCCCACAAGCATGGAATCTGTGTTTATGTTTCAGATCTGTGAGTGTAACAAACAGGTCTATAGGACAATTGCCTTCATTGGATATTCATGCCAGATGCGGGAAGTCAGTTTTTCCTATTACTGTAGGCTTCTGCTCTAGGAATAAGAGAATACGAGAACTTGAAATCAGAACTCATAGCTGCATCTTGGTCTTACCACTGCATGCAGGTATTTATTTATAATAAAGAACTGTTATCATTTCACAGGCATATGTATATTCTACTATTGCAATTCAGTTGAATTGTGACCCTTGCAAACCTCCCCTACCAGAAAAGTGGTTGAAACACTAAACCTCAGTTCAGGTTAATGGGACTTTATGTGAAAACAATTTTCTGCAAACATATTCAAGTTCAGATGAGGTTACACTCAATCAGGGCATGCTCTAACACAAAGTGACTGGTATTTTTACAAGAAGGACAGAGTAGACAGGTGAAGGAGAACGCCATCTGCCTACAGAGGCAGTAGTTGAAATCCTGCAGCCACAACTCAAGGAAATCCCAAAACTGCCAGCAAACAAGCCACCAGAGACTAGAAGGGTCCAAAGATGTATATTCTCCCCGACAGGTTTCAGAGGTCCCGCCAATATCTTCGTGTTGGACTTGTATCCTCCTGACATATGAGACAGTGCATTCCTGCTGTCCTGAGGACAGACCTGGTTAGTGGAGCTTGGTTATCAAGACTAGGAAAATAATACAGCATATGGAAATTCATGTGAAAATGTCTATGTCAACTTAATTCTTCCCTTCTAGGCACAATGCATTTTACACGCTTCTTAGCAGAATCTATTGTTCCTTGGTTCCGATCACTTTCTCTGCATCACTGAGAAGAACAAAATCATTGAGAATCAAGTTCTTGGCTGAGTGATGAGCTGTTTTGTTGATCTCCCAGAAATAACAGCCTATTGTACACCCTGTGGGAGCCTTTTTCTGGGTACCACGATGGCCTGCAGAAGCCCCTTCTCTCACCCTTACAGCACATGGATAGAGGGAAGCAGCAGAGGTAAGCCCCAAAAACATGTGACAAATTCTACTGACTAGTGCCCTTTGTATGATTCTGGATATATGGGACCAAGACCTGATCATGTAGAAGATATAGACGTTAAGAGCCAAGCTGTTGCTACAGACAAGCAAGGACTGAGGAGGCTTCTTCAACATGGGACAATGGATCTATTGGAACATAAATCTCCCAGGGTTCAACAAAGAGCTACAATCATCATATCTCCTATTTCCTATTGAAAGCTAGAAACATCATGTCATTTATTTGAAGGGGACAGTTGGGGTGGGAGAGTAGTCTTGAGAATCTCAAAGCTTATTACTGGTAGACTTATACTTATGATCCTGGTATTCTGTTTCTTACTTTACTGCATTTTTAAACTTATTTTCTCAAATTCATTATACCCTTCAGCAACACAGCAACAAGAGCCAAAGAAGCAGTGAAAAGATTTAGGAATAAAAGGATAAATGGACCAAGAATCCTAAAGGAAGCATAATAGAGAGGTGACCGGAGCTCCTCTTGGCTCATCATTGATTTTGCCATTAGAAAAGTTACTTTTAAAAATATAGAGTTCTGCAAGTTTCCATACAACTTAGCATTTGGGGAAAAATCCTAGAATTTGAATAATCAAGACTATCTACTTGTTGTTCAGGATTTCCTTTGCTTTGCTAAGGTCTCTCAGTGTCTATAAAGCCTAGACTCATTTTCAGTAACGTGTTCAAGTTCATAATCTTCTTGACTATTCTGATTCATTCAACAAAGACTGTTTGTGACTCTAGTAAATGCCAGATTCTTTTCCATCACTTTATGAGTTATAACTCTTCTCCAGGTTGTATTTATTATTAAGCTTGCCTCACGGTGCGAAGGGTGAAGGGAGGTTATTTCTAAGAGCAAGCCCAATGATTTTGGTAAAAAACAGAATGATTCCTACGAGGTTGACCTTTACAGGAAGTACAGACTGAGATGCTGATAAAATATTTCTCCACTATACTAAAAAAGTTTGAAAGGGAGTTGTAATGTGAGACAAAAGAAAATGAAACATTGGATTGATGATTGCCTGCTATGTTACTGAAATTGCTGTCAGTGATAATTAGTCAGGATTAGTCATCCTGCAAAGTGAACACTGGGCGTGACGAATTCTTCAGTCATTTCCAAGATGCTTCCCAATCAATAACCACGATTTCAGGCTCCATCCCCAGCGTTCATTAGTTTATGCATCAAAATGTATTGTTCCCCTTGTATAAAATTGGTAATGGTAAATTTCTCTATCTATGCACTTTCAGAAAACACATTTTTTCTCCCCACAAATTAGAAGTAGGGGAGCACGACGCACGTATTTCAATTCTTGATGGCAAACAAACATAGAGGGAAGGGACAGTGCAAATTTGCACCTTACTCAGAATGACTAGATTAATTTTTTTGAGAAACAACAGTTACCTTCAGTGTTCATGCATTCACCAAAAGACAGTGTCCCTGCTGGTCAAGAACCCAGGTTGTGGAGTCAGTCTGAAGCCTGGTGACTGCCCCTGGGCAACTTACTGAACCTCCTTCACACTCACTTCACTCATCTAGTCAACACAGATCAGGAACGTGCCAACCTCAGAAGTCATTGGGAGGCAGTGCACCCACGTCTAGGGCAGTGCCTGAAACACAGAAGATGCTCCCGTTCAGGGGCTGTTTATCACCCCATCGCTCCCCAACAAGGAAGGGTGTGTGCAAACTCTCAGGCCTCCACCCAGACTCCACGCGCCCACTCTGGGAAAACAGGGCTGGATTGAAGGTGCAAGAGAAAACAGGGGAGTCCTGCTAACTGTGCAGACTGAGTGTCATGGAAAGAGCGAATGGCAGCACCTCCTCAGGATTCCTCCTCCTGGGCTTCTCCGACAGGCCTCAGCTGGAGACGCCTCTCTTTGTGGTCATCCTGATGGGCTATGTCCTGAGCTGTCTAGGCAATGGCACCATTATACTCCTGTCGCTGAGGGACCCTCGCCTGCACACCCCCATGTATTGCTTCCTCTCCAACCTCTCTTTCATGGACCTGTGTCTGACCACCTGCACCGTCCCTCAGACTCTGGCCAACCTCAAGGGGCGGGACAAGACCATCACCTATGGCGGCTGCGTGACCCAGCTCCTCATCGCCCTGGGGCTCGGGGGCGTGGAGTGTGTGCTCTTGTCGGTCATGGCCTATGACCGCTACGCCGCCGTGTGCCGCCCACTGCACTACCTGACCATCATGCACCCGCAGCTCTGCCTGCGCCTGGTCCTAACTGCTTGGCTCACAGGGTTCGGCAACTCGGTGCTACAGACGGCCCTGACCATGACCCTGCCCCTGTGCGGGAGAAACCAGGTGGACCATTTCTTCTGTGAAGTGCCGGTGATGCTCAAGCTGGCCTGTGCTGACACCTCCTTCAACGAGGCTGAACTCTTCGCAGTCAGTGTCTTCTTCCTCGTGGTGCCTCTGTCGCTCATCTTAGTGTCCTACGGCCACATCACCAGGGCCGTCCTGAAGATCAAATCGGCCCGGGGCAGGCGGAAGGCCTTCGGAACCTGCGGTTCCCACCTGATGGTGGTGGTCATCTTCTTTGGCACACTCATCTCCATGTACCTCCAGCCTCCCTCCAGCTACTCGCAGGATGTCAACAAAAGCATTGCGCTCTTCTACACTCTGGTGACTCCCCTACTGAATCCCCTCATTTACACTCTGAGGAACAAGGAGGTCAAGGGGGCGCTGAGGAGACTGGTGAGAGGAACCACAGGCTCCAGAGGGAGCTAATACACGGTTTGCAGATTCTGGGTGACTACAACCCGGTTGTCACTGAAGTCAACAAATCCTTATGAAGCACCTCTTCTGTCTAGGGCATTGTTCCACTGACTTTGACTTTATCAGCAATCACAACACTCAGCCCTGTCTCCATGGAGCTCAATATTCTAGTGGGGAGAATATGGGTTCAATAAAAGAATCTAAAAATAACTATGATGTATCCTCTATTGGAATGTATACAATAATGAGAATCAACAAATAATAGCTACATACATCAGCATGAATGCCGCTTGCAAACACACCGCTGAGTGAAGGAAGCCAGCTACAAAACAGTTCATACTGTTCGAATTGAATGGTATAAAATTTACTTTGAATTCATGTGAAATTCAGAAGCAGGCACAATGAATCTGTGGTATTGGAAGCCAGAATGGTGGTTGCCCAGAAGAGTCACGACTGGAAGGAGAAGTGGGGGAGGAGAATTCGGGGTTCTGCTTATATTCTGATGATGGATCTGAGCGCAGTTGATAGAAAGTGTACAACATGGGAAATGTCATCAGACTTTACCCTGAAGCTACTTCCACTCTCGTGTGCATGATGTACTTCGAATCACTTAATTTTAATGGGTTTGAAGCAAGCCTGATATGATCAGAATACTATGATACTAAATAATCCCATAAAGATTTGTGTTCCTTTCACACGTGATTGGCTTTGTATTGCAAAGGAGCTATGTTATTTCTTTCCGGTGTACTGAACCAGTAGAGTATATAGTGCTTATGATCTAAACAATATTTAGTGTAGTAGAATGAACCTTACCTAACTTTCCTTCGAAGACCTCAATCCAAGATCATTTGTACAGTGAGTTCTGGTTCTCTTCTTCCTTCTAAGTTGATTTGCAATTGTTTTCTGGTGTCCATTTCATTTATTCCAGCTCTGATCTTTGTGATTTCTTCCTTCTGCCAACTTGGAGCTTATTTTGGTCTTTTCCCAGTTATTGGAGGAGTAAAGCTAGGTCGTTGATTTAAGAATATTTTGTCTTACTGTAGTCCTTTAAATGCTGTAAACTTTCCCTTTAGCATTGCTTTAGCAGCATCCTATAATTTAGTACGTAGTGTTTTCTTTTCGTTTTTTCAAGATGTTTCTTGATTTCCCTTTGATGTCTTGTTTGACCCATTAGTTTCGGGGAGGTATGTTATTTAATTTTTATATCTTTGCAAAATTGACTTTCCTTTTTTTTTTTTTTTTGCTTTTCTTTGTTGTCGATATTCATTTTCATCAGAGTGTGATCAAAAAAGACACTTGCAAGAGGGCAATTTTCCCAAATTTGCACAGACTTGTTCTACAAATTATCTTATGGTCTATCCTGCAGAATGCTCCTGGTGTGCTTGGTAAGAATATGCATTGCGTTGCTGTTGGATGAAAGTTCCATATATGTGTATTGAATGTTTTTAATTATGGCTCAAGTCCAATATTTCCTTGTTGACTTTCAGTCAGAATGATTTGTCCACTGTTAATATTAGAATATTGAAGTCCCTACTGTTATTATATAGTTGTCTATTTCTCTCTTCATAACTGTTAGCATTTGCCTAATACATTTGGGTGCTCCCATGTTGGTTGCCATATATTAACCCTTGTTATAACTTCTTGATGAATTGACCCCCTTATAAACTGAAGTTTTTATCCCTTGTTTTCATTTTTAGCTTAAAGCCTATTTTGTCTGATACAAATATAGTTACCTCTTCCCTCATAAATATTTATAAAACAGCTAGCACCAACCCTTCTCAAACTCTTCAAAGAAATTGAAGAGACAAGACACGCCCAAACACATTTCACAAGATTAGCATTAACCTTATGTAAAACACAGATAAATCATAGAAAAAAAGAAGGAAACCTATAGACCAGTATCTCTGCAAAATATAGATGCAAAATTTTTCAACAAAGTATTGATAAATCGAATTCAGCAGCACATTTAAAGTTTCAAACACCATGATCAAGAGGGGTGTAGTAGGGATACAGGACAAACCAACATACATAAATCAGTCAATGCAATACATCACATGAGTAGAGTGGAATAAAAAACTTATGTTTTTCCAAATAGATGCAGTAAGGCATTTGAGAAAACATGATATATTTTCATGGTAAACACTCTCAACAAATTAGTTGTAGATGGAATGTGCTTCAACATAAGAAAGGCCATTTATGACAAACTCGTGGTAACATACTCAGTGGCAAAAGGTTGAAAGCTTTCCCTCTAAGATCAGAACAAGACAAGGATGCCCACCCTCATTACTCTTACAGAAGATAGTACGGGAAGTCCAGTCATTTGCTGAAGAGACTCTCTTTTGTCTACTGGATATCTTTCCTGGTAGGTTGAAGATTAATAGGCCATTGATTTGTGGGTCCATTTCTGGATTCTCGAGTCTGGTCCATTGACCTATACGTCTGTGTTGGTGCCAGTACCATACTGTCTTAATGATTACAGCGTTGTAATACAGCTTGAAGTTTGGAATCGTGCTCCCTCCAGCTATAGGTATCTCTTTCAACATTACTTTGGCTATTTGGCATCTTTTCTGGTTTCACACATTTTGGAATTGTTTGTTCTAGCTCTGTGAAGAATGCTGGTGTAATTCTGATAGGGATAGCATTGAATGTGTAGATTGCTTTGGGTAGTAACTACAGTTTAACAGTATTTGCTCTAGTAATCCACAAGAATGGAATGTTTTTTCCATTTCTTTGTGTCTTCTGTAATTTCTTTCCTAAGCTTTCCATAGGTTTCAGTGGATTCAATAAAGCAGGAAAGAATATCCAGTGGAAAAAAAGACAGTCTCTTCAGCACATGGTGCTGGGAGAACTGGACAGTGACATGCAGAAGAATGAACCTGGACCACTTTCTTACACCATACACAAAAATAAACTCAAAATGGATGAAAGACCTAAATGTGAGACAGGAAACCATCAAAATGCTAGAGGAGAAAACAGACAACAACTTCTTTAACCTAGGCTGCAGCAACTTCTTACCAGACATGTCTCCAGAAGCAAGGGAAACAAAAGTAAACATGAACTATTGGGAACTCATCAAGATAAAAAGCCTCTGCACAGCGAAGGAAAAAAAAAATCAACAAATCTAAAAGGCAACCATCGGAATGGGTGGAGGTATTTGCAAACAACATACGAGATAAAGGGTTAGTATCCAAATTCTATAAAGAACTTGTCAAATTCAACACCTAAAAATCAAGTCATCCAGCTAAGAAATGGGCAAAAGACATGAACAGACACTTCTCAAAAAAAAGACATCCAGATGGCTAAAAGACACATGTGATATGCTCATTGTCTGGGAAATACAAATGAAAACCACAATGAGACACCACCTCACACCTGTCAGAGTGGCTAAAATTAACAAGTCAGGAAACAACAGATGTTGGCAAGGATGTGGAGAAAAGGGAACCCTCTTGCACTGCTGGTGCAAATGAAAACTGTTGTACCCACTCTGGAAAACACTGTGGAGATTTCTCAAAAAATTAGGAATAGAATTACCCTATGATCCAGTAATAGCATTACTAGGAATTTATCCACAGGATAAAAGTGTGTTAATTTGTAGGGGCATATGTACCCCAATGTTTATAGCAGTGCTATCAACAATAGCCAATTTATGGAAACAGCCCAAATGGCCATAAACATTTGCATGAAGTAAGAAGATGAATGAATGGATAAAGAAACTGTGGTGCTTACACCTGTCAGAATGGCTAACATTAACAACTCAGGCAAAAACAGATGTTGGCCAGGAGGCGGAGAAAGAGGAACTCTTTTGCATTGTTGGTGGCAATGCAAGCTGGTGCAGCCACTCTGGAAAACAGTAAGGAGGTTCCAAAAAAAACTAAAAATAGAACTATCCTATGACCCAGCAATTGCACTACTAGGCATTTATCCACAGGATACAGGTGTGCTGTTTCGAAGGGACACATGCACCCCCAGGTTTAGAGCAGCACTATCAACAATAGCCAAAGTATGGAAAGGTCCCTAATGTCCATCGATGGATGAATGGGTAAAGAAAATGTGGTATATATTACCACATCCTCCATATACAATGGAGTATCACTTGGCAATCGAAAGGAATGAAATATTGCCATTTGCAACTACGTGGATTTAACTGGAGGGTATTATGCTAAGTGAAATAAATCAGTCAAGAAAGACAAAAATCATATGATTTCACTCATATGAGGACTTTAAGAGACAAAGCAGATGAACATAAGGGAAGGTAAACAAAAATAATATAAAAACGGGGGGGGACAAAATAGATAAGACTCATAAATATGGAGAACAAACTGAGGGTTGCTGGAGGAGTTGTGGGAGGGGGGATGGGCTAAATGGGTAAGGGGCATTAAGGAATCTACTCCTGAAATCATTGTTTCACTATATGCTAACTAGTTTGGATGTAAAGTTAAAAAAAATTAAATTAAAATAAAGCAACTGTGATACACACACACACACACACACACACACACAATGGAATAGTACTCAGCAATAAAAAGAATTAAGTCTTGCCATTTCCAACAACATGAAAAGATTTTTTTCATCCCACATTCACAATAGCATCAAAAACGATAAAATACGTAGGTTTAAATTTAACCAAGGAGGCAAAATATCTCTACATTTAAAACTGCATAAGTTGATGGAACAAATTGAAGAGAATTAAGATATCCTGTGTTCATGAATTGGGCATTGAGGAGGGCACTTGTTGGGATGAGCACTGGGTGTTGCAATGTAAGCGATGAATCATGGGAATCTACCCCTGAAACCAAGAGCACACTGTATACACTGTATGTTAGCCAACTTGACAATAAATTATATTTAAAAATATTAAGATTGAAAAATTTTCACAGTATTCAAAATCATCTCTAGATTCAATGCATTCCCTATCAAAATTTGAATGGCATATTTCACAGATAGAATAAGAAACAATCCTGAAATGTGTATGGAGCCACAAAAGTCCCAATTGCCAAAGCCATTCCAACAAAGAAGAACAAAGCTGGAGGCAGCCGACTTCCTGATTCAAACCGTATTATAAATATCTAGGAATCAAAACAGCGTGTTACTAGATCAAGAAACGGACACATACACCAAAGGAACACAATTAAGAGCACAGAAATAAACCCATCCACATACGGACAACTAATATTTGAAAAAGAGTCAAGAATTTTCACGGTGACTTCTAAATTTCTTAGCTTATTGTGTCTATAGGGGTATAGTTTGTTCCATGGAGCTCTTGAATGGTACCAGATTCTACCAACAGCCATTGCTCCCTCCACCTCCTGGAAAGAGTTTTTTTTTTCTCCATTCAAGTGATCTGCAGGGATACTGTTACCACATACACTAGGATGTATTTGTATTTCAGAACATATTGGAAATACATCATGTATGAGCCTGGCACTTCTAAGTAGGATAAGCTCAAGGAAACATATTTTCTTGTAGTAATCATCTTCACAAAAGGGTTCAGAGATTGGCCTACAGTTGATTGGATATGGAGCACATTTTGTGCACGAGCATGTCCGTGGGTGTATGTGTTTAATAATATATTAATATATATATTGCTTCTACCTAAATGAAAACCAAAATGTAACACGTTGTGGCAGACTATGAGGAGAATCATTCTGCGGGAATAGAGGTGGTTTTTCTAAGAGGGAGGGTGAAACCTGGGAGAGGCTGATTTCAAGCTAGAAAGAACACATTCTTAGTCAACATGCTTCCTTTAAATACATTAAAACTGAGTTCTCGTTAGAGATAAGTTACTAAAGAAGCTTTCCAAAGAGAGTCTTTCAAAACCATTTCATGTTTCCAAGTGATTGAAATGACAACTTACAAATGTGAGAAAGCATTATGTGTGACCTGCTACCACAGATTCGGGGGGACGGGGCCCTGTCAAAGGCTTTGACCACTGATCAAGACAGGCCATTGATCATGGAGATCCCAAATAACCCAATCAGTAGAAATGTCCACGATGCTTCTCTGAGACTCAACACACAAGTACACCTGAACAGCCTCATCCTGAAAAGGGGTTGAAACCATTCTCAGAAAAGGCTCACGAATCAGAAGAACTTACACTTCCTAGAGACCTCATAGATTTCATTCCCTCCAGTGGTTAAAATAAATCCCCCCAACAATGTAAATGAATAGAATTAAATTTTTTAAACGGAGCAAGTGTGGGAACCCAGGGAGGCCCCCCAACGTGGACCTCAACAACATATTGATCACCGTGAATAGAAGCTACTGGGGAAAGAGCAGGTGGGAGGACATCACACCCTCCTCTGTCCCCCTGGAAGCAGGAAATATCTCCCAAATGAAAGTCTCCTCCCAGGTCTGAGAAGTAAAAACAACCAGTTATCACCACAGGTAGGGACCTTAGAACTGAGAAGGCTGTAGAAATAAACCTGCTATTTTTTACTAACCCACTACCTCAGCCCACATTCCACTTCGCATTCCCTGCTAACTGCAGCTCCAAACACTGGTTTTCTTTCTCCTGTCAATTCCATGCTCATCTATTGTCTCTCTGTAAACAGGGTAAAAACCACCTGGTTGTTCATTTCTTTGGGTCTTAATGTCCAGATTGGGCCTCCGTGGGGTGGTAATAAAACTTTGGCTGTTTTCTCCTGTTGCTCTGTCTCATGTCAACTTAATTCCAAAACAGCAGGAAGGGCCATGGGGAAAGAAGGAAATGTCTCCTCCCAGAAGCCAGTGTCCTGTCTCTGAGGCCACCTAGGGGAGCCCTTCCCCTGACCCCACTGATCTCCAGGAATTCACCCTCTCCTTTCTGCATCGACACCCAGCCCCCCTTGTCCCTGCAAACCACATGTCTACACACGGTGGTTCCCAGTCTGCACCAGCACGGCTCAAACATGACACAACACCACAGCAGTGAAAGAGAGCTCTCGCCCGTGTCACAAAACAAGCATCCAAAAAGCAGTCACCTGCAAAGGTAGGGTTGCCAGTGGTCTGTGACCTGTTCCTGCCTCCTCCATGAGCCTGGTCAGAGCGGGACTCTGGCAAACAGTAGTGGCAAAATATGCAGACTAGGAGGTACAGGAGGGTCTCACGGGGGTGACGGCGCTCTGATGACTGATCCAGGAGTGAGTTTAGCAGGACGCAGAGGGCGTGTTCAGAGTGCAGTCACCTACACTGCACACCCTGCCGTTATGGTAACATGTGACAATTCTAAGGCCGGGACAGGGCTACGAAGGTAGGGATGCATGAACTGAGAATGTCCCTTCCCTTCTCTGGGCTCACTGGTGCCACAATGGATGGCCTGGGGGAGGGGTGAAAAAGGTGATGGAGATTAAAGAGAGCACCTGTGATGATGGAAATGTTGAATCACTATATTGCACAGGAAAGTACTATAAAGTACTTTATAAAGTACCGTTAAAGTATAAAGTAACATAATATAATGCTGTAAGTTAACTCTAATGGAATGACAATAAAAATTAAATTATTTTTAAATTATTTTTATTTTTATAATACATAAATTATATTTATTTTAATTATTAAATTATTAAAAATTAAATTATTTTTAATTAAAAATAAAATAATAAATATTAATTTCAAACAAGAACACTTGAAAAACAATTGGGTTCAAAATGAAAACAGTGTCAGAATGGCAACAATACACCACAGAATGATATGTGACCAGCTTTATCAGGATGGATGTTTGCAAACTTTCTCTCAGCTAAAGTTTGTTTTTCCTACAGTTGCCCTCCTACTTCTGGGAAAAAGCTGTGACCCAGTGAGGCTCCAAATGTTGTAATAGAGCCATGATCAAATTGCAAGAATAAGCAATAGGCTCCAGCAATTGCTGGAGAATGCTACAATATTTATTATAGTGTACTGGTGGTTTCCATTCTTACTTTGATATGTTTTTAGGGTGTGTGTGTCATTGTCCTTTGCAATTAGAATTGTAATAGTGTTCCCAAATGAGGGTGAAATAGGAAAATCCTTTGTAACTTTTTAAAATATTAATATGATGCAGATGGCATTGGAATACTAAATCAGCATCTCTGGAGGCTGTAATGCATGCATGAACTTAGAGTTTGAGCACCCACTTGCATAAAAGAATGAATTAAGGAATTTCCCTTGAGAGTTATCAGGGGAAATATGGAGGACACAAAAACCTGAAAGACCCTGGCATTCAAAGTCTTCTGTCAAATGGTCTTCCCCTCAGTCATCTAGGGTCATATCCCTACAGAACACTTTCTTCATTGCTCCAATCATATCCCTATTCCGCAGAGTATATATGACAGGGTTGACCATGGGGGTGACAATGGTGTAGAAGAGAGAAATGAACTTGCCCTGATCCTGGGAGTAGTTGCTGCTGGGCTGAAGGTAAATGTAGATGCCTGTGCCGTAGAACAGGGAGACCACTGTGAGGTGGGACCCACATGTCCCAAACGCTTTCCTCTGTCCAGCATCTGACTTTATTCTTAACACTGCCCTGACGATTCGACCATAGGACAACGTGATTAATGCCACAGGTATGAGAAGAATGATCACACTGACAAAGAAAAGCTCAGACTCATTCACAGTGGTGTCAACACAGGCAAGCTTGAGCAGTGGGGGGATCTCACAAAAGAAGTGATCTATTTTATTTCTCCCACAAAGTGGTACAAAGAAGGTGAGCACTGTCTGCAACGAGGAGTTGGCAAAACCAATGAACCACGATGCAGAAGCCATCAGGGCACAGAGACGGGGGTGCATGATCACTGTGTAGTGCAGGGGCCTGCAGACGGCTGCGTAGCGGTCAAATGCCATCACCCCTAACAGAATGCATTCTGTGCATCCCAACCCTAGAGAGACAAACAGCTGAGCTACACAGCCAGCGAAGGAGATGGACTTGTCTGGTCCCCTGAGATGAACCAGCAGCTGAGGAACAGTGCTGGTCGTGTAACACAGGTCCAGAAAGCTTAGGTTGGACAGGAAAAAGTACATGGGAGTCTGCAGGTGTGGGTCCAGGCGGGACAACGCAATGATGCTTGTGTTTCCCAGCAGGGTGAGCAGATAGAAGATCAGAAGAACCACAAAGAGGACTCGCTCCAGCTGAGGCCGGTCAGAGAAACCCAGCAGGATAAAGCCAGTGAAAGAACTTCCATTTTTCTGGTCCATCCTTTCTTATCACATGTTTCCTGTCAACAGCAAGTATTTAGCCATTTTTTTTTTAATTTTTTTTTCAACGTTTATTTATTTTTGGGACAGAGAGAGACAGAGCATGAACGGGGGAGGGGCAGAGAGAGAGGGAGACACAGAATCGGAAACAGGCTCCAGGCTCTGAGCCATCAGCCCAGAGCCTGACGCGGGGCTCGAACTCACGGACCGCGAGATCATGACCTGGCTGAAGTCGGACGCTTAACCGACTGCGCCACCCAGGCGCCCCTGTATTTAGCCATTTTTAAGAGAAATCTTCAAAAAGGAAAAAAAGGTGGCAGGGGGTTGAATCGATCATATGAAAACACACGGTCATGGACTTTATCAGTAATAATTTGAATAATGATATACTCATGGAAATTGACATAGCTTATACCAATACAGTTCACATTATAATAAAAAGTAAATCATTACTATTTAATGTGAGAAAAATCAAATTATGGACCTTGTGTTTGCATCAGTCATCGGAATATAAGGGTCTTTCAGTCCACACTTACTATAACTTAAAGTACTATAAAAATATATGTATGTTGCAGATTTAAGTTATGTAAAAATGTATAAGGGAGAAGGAGAGATGTTATTATAAACATGTGTCTCATGATTCTACACAACTGGATTTGCACACACCACACATGCATTAAAATATAATATGGTGACACCTGAGTGGCTCAGTGGGTAAGCACCCTACTCCTGGTTTCAGCTGGGGCCATGACCTCATGCATCGTGGGTTCAAGCCCTGTGTTGGACTCTTCACTGACAGCACTGAGCCTTCCTGGGATTCCGTGTCTCTCCCTCTCACTCTGCACCTCCCATGCTCCCTCATTGTCTCTCTCTCAAAATACATAAATACACATTTAAAAATACATGTATATATATGACCACTTACTGTGGAAAAAACATGCCGATATAGGAACTTATGACCTAGGATGTACTTATATGAAGAAGTGAATTACATTCAAAATGTCACGACTATTTCTACATAACCATTTTGGCAGTATTGCCTCTCTAGCTAATGTATTATATTTGGGAAAGCCACATAGGTTTTTTTTGTACGTAGTAAAACAAACACTCAATCTGAGAGAACCCAAGAACAGTACCGTTCAATTACATTGCTTAACTTTGGCCTGAAACGTGCTTCAAATTTTCATACCAATTTAACAGGAACTCTGAAAATTCATTGGCCATGCAGAGCCAGCTGGAATCTGAACTCTAAAATCCATTGAGCAACACTTACTCTTCCTTCTGCAGATTTCCATCTCACACGTTACCCATTAAATTTCATAAAAATCCTGAAAGAGGTAGGATTATTCCTTATCGACATCCTAATCAGAATAAACATTTTAAAAGTTTACCCAACCATGTAAGTATGTACAACCTGTAATGTTTTACATCACTCCCATGATAAAATAAATAAAGAGATAAACACACAGAGATAAAAACAGATACATTCTCAAAGCAATGATGGGTCAAAGAAGTATAATGCAAAACTTATAGCAGTATAAGGAAAGACATAAAGAAACCAATATTTTGGTATTATACAAAATCTCAGACATCTGTCCACATTACGTCAATGATCACCTTTCTGGGAGCTACCTTGCAGAGTTAGTGACACTGGACCAAACACATTGCCCCAGGTTCGAGGCTGGGTGATGACCATTTTCTACCCATGCTTACTACTGAAGAAGATGAATAGTTATACACTGACCAAAGAGGCATCAGAAAATGAGTCCTTCAGTTGTATCATATTCAAATGGTTGGGCATACCATGCATTTTTAATTCTTCTAAGACTTTACAATCTGAATCAGGTTTGGGGGAGGACCCATTGATGTGTGAAAGAAACAGGTACAAAACGGGCATGAAATATTCATAATATTTGAAGAGATGATACGGTATTTCACACTATTTTATACCTCCTTTGATTTCATATAAACATATAATCAGTGATCTCCACATAAAAAATCTGTGCAGAAAAATTTTCTTAATAGAAATAATTATACAGTTATTTGTGACAGGCTAAGTGTGCAACAACAGGATGTGTTCTCTGACTAACACCTGCTCAGAAGAACAAATAACAAACCATGCTTGAGTCTCACGCACGAACACACACATATCGATATATTTACCTGAAATAAATTGCCCACAAACTTTTTAATGTGCCTAATTAAGAAAGCACTACCAAGGTGAAGAAAGGCAAAACTAAAATGTAAACTCATCCCAAGAAAACACCGATATACTACTGCACCTTTAGAATAAAATCATGATATATGTTAACAATATTATGTCAATCAGGACAAAGAAGACAGTTGAGAAAAGATAAAATCCTGGTGAGATGAACATGTACATATGATTTGCTGCTTTCCAGGATCGTTTGTGTGCGCGCGCGCGTGTGTGTGTGTGTGTGTGTGCGTGTGTGTGTAAAAAAAATACGTAATGGCTACGTGACAGGTACAAAAATGATTATGAAAAATAAAATACCAGACAAATGAGATGTGCACTGAAGCAGACACAAGAATGTCATCGTCCCTAAATGGAACAATTGCCCCCAGTGTGTTGCTGGAGAGCACGCGGGGAGGGAACTACAGCACTCACATCATAGTCTACCATGTTACTGCTATTGTTTTTCTCATCACAATTCAGGAAAATTATTATCCTTTAGTGACACCAGACATAGGAAAGATCAGGCTGTGAAATGCGTTCTTCCATCGAGTCTCACGAGTATGTTCTGCTGATCTGGGTCACTCTGTTCCTTCCTCGTCCCCTTCTTCACATCCACACCTCTTAAACCTTGTGCACCACACAGAGGCAATCTTCCAAGAGAAAGGACATGTGTCCACTGAGGCTAATGGGAAATTTCATTTCATTTCCTTCTCACCACATTTAAAAAGATGTTGTAATTGGGGGCACCCAGGTGGCTAAGTCGGTTAAGCGCCCACGTCAACTCAAGTCATGATCTTTCAGTTCATGGGTTCAAACCCCATTCTGGGCTCCATGATGACAGCTTGGAGCCTGAAGCCTGCTTCAGATTCGGTGCCTCCTTCTCTCTCTGCCCCTCCCCTGCTCGCACTCAGTCTTTCTATCTCTCAAAACCAAGTACACATTTTTAAAATTTGAAGAATGCTGTAATTAGACAAAGAACCATCACTGTGTTTGGTAGCATGAAACAAATAAATGCAGTAAGATGCATTGATTCATCTGAGACAAACTATATAAATAAAACTGGCTGGAAATAGTGAACATGTCCTTCCTGGGCACAGGAGCAAAGTATGTGTCCCTGGCAACTATCATGATATGACACAGTACAGGAAAGCCCAGTGATAGATTACACCTATATTATTAATTTCCATATGAAAGATAAATACTTGAAAAAACTACACATTATAGATGGAGAGAAAGAAATGTTATTAGTGAAAAGAAAAATTAACAGAAGCTACAAAGACACTGCCAATCTATGTAATAATTCACATCAGAAAAGTATATAATTCAAATGACATCTCAGAAGAACACAGTGTTACAATAATAACTAAGAGAAATGCATCAGATGTGAGAGGTTAAATGCTTAGTACTGACACACATACGGTGATGGAGTAGGAATTTCCAATTACCATAATAGCTCAATGCTGACATACAAGTCTAAGTTTTAGTGGAAGAATACATACGTCCACAAGACTAGATACTAGTCTATGCACACTACACATCTTAAAGGAAAAGATCTCAGGATAATGTCTCTATTTAAGACATTTCAAATATATAACATTCACTGATATATTTGACATACACACGCTGCCCTATCCGGTTCCTGAATGAATCCTGAAAAAGTGCGGGCAAGATTTCCGCAACCTCAGTGCTACAAATGAATAGCTGTTGCTTTCTTGATGCTTCTGTCTCATGGGTCTGAGCTGACCTCAGACACATGAGAACAGGCTCCCGATGATGAGGAAGGACAAGCAAATGAGGGGATACAGCCATCACTACATAGGAAATGACAGATGTGATGAACACAGACAGGGCTGTAGGACAGGTTCTATAGAAGAAGACGATGAAGTACGATTTCCATTGCGTGTTGTTTATTCAGGGAATGCTCTCAGGATAAACGGGGTGAGGGAAGGAAGACAGCAGAGAATGTTGCTAAGCAAGGATGTGGTCTCCAGTGGAACAGAGCAGGAGGCTGATCCCATGGAAGCTGGACAGAACTCTCCAGAAGAACCATCCATCTGTGATGGTAGAAATTCTCTGTCTTCACTGTCCAATACTATGCCCACCCTCCACCAGTCATACTTGAGCATTTAAATGTCCTAGCTGAGACATTGAATTTTATATTTTATTTAATTTAATGAATTTATATGTAGGCGGCTAACGTGGCTACTTACTAAAGTATTGGACAGCACAGCTCTGGAGCATGAATCGCAGTCCTGCCTTGGCATTGGCACCTTCTATCCATCCCATAGTCTGTCACTGGCTATGAGCTGCCCCCACCAGTTCCCCAGACCGCCTGGCAATGTGGCTCCCTTTCAACTGAGGGAAATTTTCTCATGAAAGGAACGGCCATGAACTCTGGAGCCCAAACTCATACCAAGTAGGGTTTGGATTAGAGCCCCTGTAGGTAAAGAGCTTCTGGGCAGGTCACCAACAGTGTTCATACAAGAGTCCACTCATGATCGTGTCCAAGAATAGAAGGACAGGACCTGGTCTACTTTACACATCACCTCAGTGCTTTCACACACACACGGGAACACACACACGCACTCACACACACACACATACACACAAACACATGCACACAAGTTGTCATTTGACAATGTGGTCTCGAGTGGCAATGATAAATGAATGAACATTCAACTATCTTCATAACTTTGTCTCTTTCATATTGGTATTTGTATTCCCATGAGTGATCATCATACCTTGTTAACAATAAAGTCAACATAAAGATGCATTGAGATAATATTCACAATATGGAACTTCCCTGTTGTAATTTTCAACATACCTTTTAAAACCTCCATGCATATTTTAGATATTGTGGTAACCCATAAGGGAGAAAATGAGCATTTAGAAAATATAAATACTCATAATGAGTTTTTGCATAGGGGACAAATATTATTCCATTTCACAGACAGTAAGGAACCAAAGAGAAAGCATGGGAGCATGTAATCTAATACTTGTACACTTATGCAGAAAGGGCACATTTTATTATCACTAAACGTGAATATTTAATAATTTTCCACACGTGCATCCGGAGGTATAATGAATGTACTGAAATAGAATGAAAAGTCTAGGAATGACTTGGTGGCATTTCTAATGAACAATTAAATTTAGTTATATTATTTGACAACTTTCCATAGTCGGTTCCTTTAGACAACTGACCATACATGCAAACCATTTAGCATTTTTGTTTCAAGAACATTTGCATCTGAAAATAAACTATTTGCCAATTTCTAGAGCAACACAGAGACTTCATTCCATTTTACTCACCTTCTGTCACCTCCTCTGTTGGATCTAAGCTATTTCCCTACCTCATTCCAAGTTATTGTCTAAATTCAGTTCTAGGAATAGGAACGCAGACATGTAGAATCAGTGCCTGCAGGAAACGCAAAGGTTGACTCTACCAGCACTGGGGCATCCATACGTTTTTCTGAAGCAAAAGGACACTTTCGCAGGATGACTTCACAGATCCTCATGCGGTACCAAAGATCTGCACTTTGCCTATCAGAGGTAGAAGGTGAAGGCAGTCCCAAACTGTCAGTATGGTTTCCTGAATACAATGACCTGCCTGTGTGACTCTGAGACCCTTACGAGCAGGCGAGAGGGTGCTGTGACTCTGAGATGTGGCTGGGCTGGCACACAGAACCAAGTCCCTTCTTCTGCTGATGTCTCCTGGGAAAGGATGCCCCACACTCTTAATGAGCCCTGTCACTGAGATGCCCAGACATGGCAATCCTCAGGGACAATGACTGTGGGGGACAATGCCAGAGGAGACCAATCTGACTCTTTTTTTAGTTCACATATCTCACAGAGGACAAGTAACTCCCTAGACCTCCCAGCTACCTTAGCTCCCATCTGTGAATGACCTACATGTTTTAGAAGACTTCAGATGTTTTTCTCACCATTGCTCAAAATATTTACATATAAATATATAAGGAATCCATTCAGTTACTTCATTTTAAATGTAAATATATGAATAAATTTTGTATTTAATTTCATTCATTGACAACTTGTATGGAATCACACAGCTAATAATTAGGCACATTTTAATCTTTAGCATGAATATAAAGGAAAGCCACCAAATTCTATGAAACTTCTAATGCTGTTGTGGGGAAAAAACTCAATTTCTCTACACCACTGTTCCATTTATATCTATAGGTTTTAATGATGTTCTCAAAGAATTTAAAAATTTATGTCTTTTTAATAAAACGGATGTGATTTCCTTAAATTCAGCTAGTCTTGCTGTTAAAATCAAATTGATTTTGAATTATCAGGAGAGTTATAAATAATTACTGAGAAAAATGGAAGGAAGTTGATGGGTACTTTATGGCTGTTTCTCAAAGATCTATAACTTCCAGTTTCCTTTGTCATGTTCTGCCTAAAGAGATAAACCACCTCCTGCTAAAAACTTTCTTACATTTAAGGGCGCCTGGGGGGTCAGTCGCTTAAGCTTCCGGCTTTGCCTCAGGTCATGATCTCCTGGCTTGTGGGTTCGAGCCCCTTGTCAGGCTCTGTGCTGACAGCTCAGAGCCTGGAGCCTGCTTCGGATTCTGTGTCTCCCTCTCTCTCTCTGCCTCTCCCTGCTCATGCTCTGTCTCTCTCTTGCTCTCTCAAAAATAAATAAACACACAAACAAAAATTTTAAAAAGGTATTCTTACATTTGAATTTTCTACGTTATTCCCGTACCAGCTAGGTCCTATCCTGAGGGTTATGGGGAAAACTGGCAAAGACAATACCCCCCGGTGTCACACCTGCTATTATGCTTTTCATCCCAGGCCTCACTCACTGCTGCCAGTCATACATGCTCAAATCACTTTGGTAACAGTGTGGCATTATCGAGTGATGCTGACCCACACTGACATTCCTAGATGCGATATGACCTAGGGGAATGCTCAGTCACCTGTCCGAAGACACATATATAAGAACGGTCAGCAGCACCATTGTTTGTATCAAGCAAAACGTGCAACCATCCTAATGCCCAACAACCATACTGGGTGAACTGTGGTGTGTTCATACAAAAGTGTGTGCTCTACAACAATATGAATGAAACCACCGCTAAACATATTGAAATAACGCTGTTCACACAAAGGTGCTGAGCAAATGATGCAAGTTACAAAGAAATCCATCCCTCCGCATAAAAAAACAGGTAGAAAGAACGGCTGTTGATGGACTCACATACGGGTGATAAGACTGTAGTCACAGTAAAAAATTGTAATTAAATCTAAAAATGGTAACAAAGGGTTGCTTATAACAAGTCACCATAAACGCCAAGAGACAGTCTGCAGTTGGGGACAGGCCAGTCGAGGTTCCGTGTGAGGTTCTAATTTACAAGGGAGGCGACAGCATGAGCGTTCCCTTGTTAATTATTCTTTAAACTGAACATATTTTACATAACAGTGAGGTGCCCAATATTATAACTATGACCATAAGACAGCAGGAAACAAGGAGGCTAATAAGAGTAAGAGATATATGATCTCAGGTAGTTTTTAAATGGATGAAATGAGAATGATAAAATCACATTTAGAAAGGCTAAGCTTAGGCAAAAAAGAAACATTATAAGGAATTTCTAAGCAATCAGAAATGTGCACCAAAAGAATGCTAATCGAACTATGATTTTACAGAAAAGCAACGTGATAGAGAAAGGAAGGAGCAGGAAGCTTCTCCAGCAGGGATCTGACACCATCCTCTCTGTCAAGCTAAAATCGTCGGGACAGGCCTTCATCAGAAACATGCAAATTGTCACCAGTTTAATAAATTCTCAAACGGGCCATTCCTAGTCTCTGAATTGTCCCGGCCATCTGACCCTCTTCCTCACCATCATCCTCCATCTGAGGGAAGTAGCGGGAACAGTCCGACCTTCCTAAGGGAGACACGACCGTCCTGCACTGCTGCCCTGCGTTTGATTTCCGTGGTCACCACTGGATAAATGGGAAAAGAGCTTAAGTGGGGACAGTGAAGAGGGAAAGTCTCAAAAAGAGGGAAAGAGACAGAAGACAAATACAGACAGACAAATATCAGAAGCTGAGACAGGAGACACATACAGGGATTCGCATTAAACAGAGAACAGAAAACTCACTAAAAGTGAAAACAGAAGGAAAATGGCAGCGAAAACAATACATTGATGGGCAAGACGGTCTCAAAGTTCGAGAAGTTCAGAAAGGGTTGAAGTAATCACAAGTGCGGTAACACAGGGCCAGACTGCAAAGCAGGCATCTGGTGTCATGGTTCCACACTGAGAAGGAGTTTGTTCCTGAAGGGACCATCACCCCCAAGGACGTCTCACACAACAGGTGGGACGTGTGCACCCACATGTCCACCCAGAGTCAGCGGTAATGTCACCTGGTGGCTCTCTGTTTGGCACACACACAGCCCCACGCCCTCTCTTGCAGAAGGAGAGACTCTGGAGGACCTGGGGAAGCAGTGCTCCCAGGCTGGCGCTGGACACTCCATTGCTCCCATGGGCTTCTGTGCGGGCATCCTCCCAAACCAGTGCATCTTCGTGGGAATCTCCTGGAACCTAAACCAACTGGGTCTATGACACTGACGAGGAAGGAACTGTGAGCACTAGAGGCCAAGACATGTGGAAAGAAGCCATAGGTCACTTGCTACGTTGCTGTCATCCAGCACATCCCCTCCACACCGAAAACACACAGTCACGTCCATGCACACATCATGTGCATGCAGAAGATTCCAGCGTTTGGTTCACTATGTCTTAGAATATTTAACCAATGAACAAATTGCTGTTCAGGCTACTAAATATACAAGAAAAATTAAAACAGTATGAACCAATTTCTATCTTCGCATATTAGAATTATTTTAACATTGGCCATTTGGGGACCAATGTTACAATTATTGTGTAATTAAACTCTGAACAAAATTAATAACTTCAAATGGATAATTATAAATATAATGCTTGTGATCACAGTTAGGAAATCTTAGTTCAGTAAGCTGACTAAATCATTAAGAACAGTTGATCACGGCCTTTTGGTAACCTGTAGTCTTCACCTGGTAGGAAGGGTGGGCTTATTAAAAGCAATTTTCAAAAATACTCCATAGTGCCATGGAAAGAGCATATTTGGAAGTCTGTATGTGTAGGTTCACATCGTGGCCCCACCATTTAAAATTCTGTCATTTCAACTAAGAACTTAACCTCTCAGTTCCAGAGTGTGCTGGGCTGTAAAGTAAGGATAATATCTCTTGGTGCTATGGGACATAAATAAGAGTATATGAAAAGGCATGAAAAATTATAAAGTGCTGTGTAAATACAAAGAACTACTACCAGTTCTGGATAAATTCACATCTACTCTCAGTCCATTTTCCCCATCACCGTCCATCGAACCTTGCTATCAGCCACTCTTTGCTAAAATGGCCTTCATGCAGCTTTTATGAAACTATCAGCCTAATAGTCTCACATATCAGTGACCATTGCTTTCTGATTCTTCTACAGCCCAACGTCCTTTACCTTTAATTCTGTCTTTACCCGTTTCCCCTTTAAAAATAATCACACTTCAACTGAACCACCAGAGATCATTGTGCCAGTGTATCAAGATCCTAGCCCTCTCTCCAAGGACAATCTCATACTTCCCAGGGCCCATCCTGATATATCTACTTGGATGTTTTCAGTAATATGGTCCCCACCCAGAGTAGCTGTACACATTCCTTGGGGCTTCCATGAAAAGTACCAATACTGGGGACTTAAAACAAGACACTTATTCTCTCATGGCTCTGGAGGCCAGTCCAAAATCGGGTGTCATCTGGGACACCCTCTCGTTGAAGCTTCTAAAGGATGATGTGTTCTATGCCTTTCTTAGAGCTTCGGATGTTGCCAGAAATCCTTGGCATCCTTGGTTGTAGACTGAACATTGTTCCAGCTCGGCCTCTATGGTCACCTGCTCTTCTCCCTGTGCCTGTGTCTCTGTCTCTGTTTTCCCTTCTTATTCTCAGGAAATAGGCCATTCTGGATGAAAGCCACCTTATTCATGTATGGCCTCATCTGAATTTGATCACATCTGCAAAGACTCTATTTTCAAACAAAGTCACCTTCATATGCACCAGGTATTAGATTATGATCATATTTTGGCGGGGGGTGGGCACAATTCAACCCACACAGGAGTTTTTTCTCTTGATTCTCCACTCCTAGAAAGGGACCAACTGACCTCTCAGTCACCACCTCTGGCATCCTTGATCATACCGTGGATCCCTGATAATTCCCCTAGAGTCACTTATCATGTGCTGTCCTGTCTCATGCTGCCATCAAGCTCCATGAGCTGATCCAGATTTAAAGGCAGAATTCGTGATGTACTAAATTGTGTACTTGAAAATTGCCAAGAGAATAGATGTTAAAAGTTAAATACATGGTGGTTAAATAACATCCTACAAAAGAATGAATGGGTCAGCCAGGAAATTAAACAGGAAATTTAAACATACATGGAAGCAAATGAAAATGAAATCACAACAGTCCATATCCTTTGGGATGCAGCAAAGGCAGTCCTAAGGAGAAATACATTGCAATCCAGGCTTATTTCAAGAAGCAAGAAAGCTCCCAAATGCAGAACCGAATATCACACTGAAAGGAGCTGGAAAAACTTTAGCAAACAAAGTCCAAAGCCAGCAGGAGAAAAGAAATTATAAATATTAGAGCAGACGTAAACAATATAGAATTTTAAAAAATGGTAGAAGAAATCAAGGAATCTAAGAGCTGGTCTGTTTTTTTTCTTTTTTTTTTTTTTTGGAAGAATAAACAAAACTGAGAAACTTTTGGTCAAATATCTCAAAAAGAAAAGAGAGAGGACCCAAATTGATAAAATCATGAATGAAAAAGGAGAGATCACAATCAACCCCACAGAATACAAACAATTATTAGAGAATACTATGAAAAAATTTTGGCCAGCAAACAGGACAATCTGAAGGAAATCGACAAATTTCTAGACATTTACACATGCCAAAATTCAAACAAGGAGAAATAAAAAATTTGAACAGACCCATAATCCATGAAGAGATTGAATCGTTTATCAAAAATCTCCCAACAAATAAGAGTCCTGGGCCAGATGGGTTTCCTGGGGAATTCTACCAGACATTTAAAGCAGAGTTCATACCCATCCCTCTCAAGCTGTTCCAAAAAATAGAACTGGAAGGAAAGCTCCCAGACTCATTGGATGAGGCCACAATGACCTTGATTCCCAAAGCAGACAGACACCCCACTAAAAAGAAGAATTACAGGCCAATCTCCCTGATGAACGTGGATGCAAAAATTCTCAAGAAGATACTAGGCAGTTGAATTCAACAGTACATTAAAAGAATTATTCACCATGATCAAGTGGGATTTATTCCTGGGCTGCAGGGCTGGGTCAATATTCATGAATCAATCAACGTGATACTTCACATTAATACAAGAAAGGATAAGAACCAGGTGATCCTGTCAATAGATGCAGAAAAGGCATCTGACAAAATAGAAAATCTTTTCTAAAGAAAAAGCCTCAAGAAAGTCGAGATAGAAGGAACATACCTTAGTATCCTAAAGCCATATATGAAAGGCCCACAGTTCATATCATCTTCAATGGGGAAAAACTGAGAGCTTTCCCCCGTATGATCAGGAACACGACAGGGATGTCCACTCTCACCACTGTTGTTTAACATAGTGTTGGAAGTCCGAGCCTCAGCCATCAGACAACAAAATGAAATAAAAGGAATACAAATTGACAAAGAAGGAATCAAACTTTTACTTTTCGCAGATGACATGATACTCTACATGGAAAACTTGAAAGCTCCACGAAAAAACTGCAAGAACTGATCCATGAATTTATGAAGTCACAGGATGTGAAAACAATGTGCAGAAATTGGTTCCATTGCTATATTCCAATAATGAAGCAACAGAAAGAGATATCAAGGAATCGATCCCATTTACAAATGCACCAAAACCCACAAAATACCTAGGAACAAACCTAACCAAAGAGGTAAAAGATATGTATGCTAAAAATTAGTGAAAGCTTATGAAAGCCATTGAAGAAGACACAGAGAAATGGAAAAACATTGAATGCTCATGAATTGGAAGAAGAGCTAATATTAACACGTCAATAATGTCCAAAGCAACCAACACAGGCAATGCAATCCCCATCAAAGCAGCACCAGCATTCTTCACAGAGCTAGAACAATCCTAAAATTTGTATGGAACCATAAAAGACACCAAATAGCCAAAGTAATGTTGAAAAAGAAAACCAAAGCAGGAGGCATCACAATCCGGGACCTAGTCTTTGTTACAGAGCTGTAATCATCAAGACAGTATGGTATTGGCATAAAACAGACACATACTCCAGTGGAATAGAATAGGTAACCCAGAAATGGACTCAAAAATACACGGCCAACTAATTCTAAACAAAGCATGAAAGAGTATCCAATGGGAAAAAGACAGTCTCTTTAGCAAATGGCGCTGGAAGAACTAGACAGCGACATGCAGAAAAATGACATTGGGCCACTGTCTTAGACCATACACAAACATGAATTCAAAATGGATGAAAGGCCTAAATGTGAGACAGGAAACCATCAAAACCCCAGAGGAGAAAGCAGGCAGCAACTTCTTCGACCTTGGCCACAGCAACTTCTTACTTGACATGTCTCCAAAGGCAAGGAATATAAAAGCAAAAGAGAACTACTGGGACTCATCAAGATAAAAAGTTTCAGCACAGCAAAGGAGACAATTAACAAAACTAAAAGGAAACCGATGAAATGGTAGAAGATATTTGCAAATGACATATCAGATAAAGGGTTGTATCCATAATCTATGAAGAAGAACTTGCCAAACTCAACACCAGAAAAACAAAGAGTCCAGTGAGGAAATGGAAAGGAGATATGAATAGACACTTTTCCAAAGAAGACATCCAGATGGCCAACAGACATGTGAAGAGATGTTCCCCATCAGGGAGCAAATCAAATACAAATCAAAACCACAGTGAGATAAACCACACCGGTCAGAATGGCTAAAATGAACAACTCAGGAACCAACAGCTGTGGGCAAGGATGTGGAGAAAGGGGAACTTCTTGAACCATTGTTAGGAATTCATACAGTTCAGCCACTCTGGAAAACAGCGTGGAGGTTCCTCAAAAAATTAAAAATAGGTTTACCCTACAACCCAGCAATAAAGCTACTAGGAATTTACCCAAAGGATACAGGAGGGCTGATTTGTAGGGGCACATGTACTCTGATGTTTAGAGCAGTGCTATCAACAAGAGCCAAATTATGGAAAGAGCCTGAGTATCCATCAACTGATGAATGGATAAAGAAGATGTGATCGAGGTACACAATGGAAGACATCCCAGCGAGAAAAACAGAATGGAATCTTTTCATTTGCAACAACGTGGATGGAACTGGAAGGTAGCATGCTAAGGAAAACAAGCCAGTCAGAGAAAGACAGATGTCACATCATTTCGTGCCTATGTGGAATTTGAGAAACTTAACACAAGACCACAGGGAAGGGAAGGAAAACTAAGTTATAAACAGAGAGGGAGGCAAACCGTAAAAGACTCTTAAATACAGAGAGCAAATTGAGGTTGAGGGAGGTGGGAGGTTGAGGGGGTGGGGAAAATGGGTGATGAGCATTGAGGAGGGCACTTGGGATGAGCACTGGGTTTTGTATGAAAGGGATGAATTACAGGAATCTATTCCTGAAGCCAAGATTATACTGTATGTTAGCTAAATTGACAATAAACTTTTAAAAATCTAATACATGTTATGTGAAAATTGTATGTCATTTAAAAAATGAATCCGAAGACTACCCAAAATATGTTAGCCAATAATATGAAATAGCTTTGGTAAATGGAAGTTAAGAAGAGACAATCGTTTCACTCCTAGTCAATTTGGCGGGGAAAGATTGACTACCTGATCATCTCACACTTCCAGAGCCTTCCGTCCTCTTTGGCTGCCTCTGGGGAGCCAAACTCTGAATACTGGGATGGAGACAAATAGTTACATGGGGCAGGCCCCTCCTGGGGCTCTAAAAATACACACATCCTCGGTCCCTAGAGCACATACTTTGACTTTGGTGCTTATAAAAATATCCCTCAGATATAACATGAGCCCTTTTATTCATGGGCAGATTCCATAGAATTCATAAATTCCAACTTCTGTTTACCTCCGGGCTCCATTGTCCACTCTAAACTACACCTCTTCGCTTGTGCCAAAACACTCTGCAATGAGTGGACAATCTCTCTGGGTAAACCCTGGGGATGACAGAACTTATGCTAACAGTAATGATGGAGAGAAGCATTATTACCTTGAACAGAGCCTGAACAAGGTCGTCCCTTGTGACTTCCCTTCCCTTCAATGTGACTTCCCTTGCCTTTCAGATTCACCATTTCCCAAGACTATCCTGTCCAAGATTGCCATATTGCAAATATACGAATCTGTCTTTATTCTAAGGGCTCTCTTCTACCTATTGTATCCCCTAACGCTTTCCTACAGATCCACAACCACACACCACTGGGCAGTGTCTGAGTGTCCTAGCTTTCACGGGGACAGCGGTCATGTACTTCGATCTGCAGGACCTTCACTTTCCCATCCATATGCCAATCTCTTCACTTCTTACAACTGTAGTGGTTCTTCAAAGACCAGTGGCTGCTTCTAAAAGTTAGGTGGATATCTGCAATCTTTGTTATTCTTCCTTGGAAGGAGAGGTATATTCTTACCTAAACATCCATTCAAATGTTCCTACAACGACATGACCTTGTTCCCTTCCCCCCTGATTGCTTAGACCCAAAAAGGTGTGGCAGAACTTGTGTGTATGGATGAGGTTGCTCTTCTTTAGACCAAGTTCTAGAGGAAAGAGAAATCTGAACTCCCAATTAGCCGATTACCACTTCACTGGAGAAGGAAAGACTGTAAGTATTTTCTCTTCCAGCTCAAACCAAATGCTCAGGGGCAGGTCTTTCCAGCATGCAATCTGTGTTTGTCTTTTTGACCTGTAAGCATAACAAATGGGAGTCAGGAGAATAGCCTTTTTTGGCTTTCAAGCCAGATAAGGGGAATCTGGTGATTCTTATTGCTGCGGGTTTCTGCTATCTAGACAACAATAAGACTAAGAGAAATCCCAACATTCTCAACAAGAATCTTAGCAATTACCATGACCACAGTGTACCTCATTTATGAACTTGGAACAGGATAGAAATAATACCTGCATCTTGGTCTCACTACTGCATGCAGGAATTTGTGTATAATAAAGAATTTTGAAATCTGCTCAGATAAGCACATCAACTATTGCTATGGGGTTGAATGCTGCGTGAAATCCTAATGCCCAGTTCAAGTTAATGAGAATTTATGTGAAAATAGGGTTTTGCCAGGGGAGGGAGGGTGTGCCTAGGTGGCTCATTTGGTTGAGCAACCGACTGTTGATTTCAGCTCAGGTCATGATCTCACAGTTTGTGAGTTCAAGCCCTGCACTGGGCTCTGTGATGATGCTGCATAGCCTGCTTGGTATTTTCTCTCTCCCCCTCTCACTCTGACCCTGCCTGGCTCACACAAACATGCGATCTTCTTCTTTCTTAAAAACAAAAGAAAGCAGCAGGAAGAGTAAAGGGGATGGAAATATAGGAGGACTCTGGGCTCTTCTCCCTAAAACACAGTTGTATTAATGTCTGATTACTTGAAATAACCAGGAAATGGATCTCCATTTCAGCTTGCTTTGGTCATTTCTTTGGGTCTCAATTTCCAGATTGGGCCTCCCTGTGCAGGTAATAAAACTCTGGGTGTTTTCTCCAGTTACTCTGTCTCATATCAATTTAATTCCAAAACAGGTGGAAAAGCCCTGGGGAAAAAGGAAATGTCTCCTCCCCAAAACCAGGTCCTGTTCTAAGACCACCTGAGGAACACCTGCCCCTGATCCTCTGATCTCCAGTCCTTCACCCTCCCCTTTCCACTTTGACACCCAGCCTCCCTTCCCAGGAAACCACAGGTCCATACATGATGGTTCCCAGTCTACACCATAAGGGCTCAAACATGCCACAACACCACTGTGGTGAAAGAGAGCTCTCACTCGTGTCACAAAACAAGCATCCAAAAAGCAGTCACCTGCAAAGGAGGGGTTGCCAGGGGTCTGTGACCTGTTCCTGCCTCCTCCGTGAGCCCGGTCAGAGCGGGACTCTGGCAAACAGTAGCTGCGAAACATGCAGACTAGGAGGTACAGGAGGGTCTCACAGGGGTGACAGTCCTAAGGCCAGGACAGGGCTAGGAATTAGGGATGCATGAACTGAGAATCTCCCTTCCCTTCTCTGGGCTCACTGGTGCCACAGTGGATGGTCTGGGGGGAGGGATTAAATAGGTGATGGAGATTAAAGAGAGTACATGTGATGATGAAATGTGGAATCACTGTATTGTACACCAGAAAGTAATGTTAATACTGTAGTTAACTCTAATGGAATGACAATAAAAATTTAATTAGGGGCGCCTGGGTGGCGCAGTCGGTTAAGCGTCCGACTTCAGCCAGGTCACGATCTCGCGGTCCGTGAGTTCGAGCCCCGCGTCGGGCTCTGGGCTGATGGCTCAGAGCCTGGCGCCTGTTTCCGATTCTGTGTCTCCCTCTCTCTCTGCCCCTCCCCCGTTCATGCTCTGTCTCTCGCTGTCCCGAAAATAAATAAACGTTGAAAAAAAAAAAATTAAAAAAAAAAAAATTTAATTAAACACTAAAATCATAAAAATCAATTCTAACGAAAAATTTTTTTTGAAAAACAAAGAACTGTGTTTCAAGACGAAAACAGTATCACAAGGGCGACATTACACCACGGCTTGATAGCTGAATTGCTCTATCAGGATAGATGTTGGCATATTTTCTCTCACCTAAGTTTGATTTCCCACAGTTGTCCTCCTACTCTGGGAAAAAGCTGTGATCCAGTCAGGCCACAGACGTTGTAATAGAGCCATGATCTGACTGTGAGAAGAAGAAATAGCCTCCAGAAATTGCTAGAATTTTCTACAATATTGATATTTATTAGCGTGTTCTAGTCACTATTCTTATATTGGTATGCTTTCATGGTGTGTGTGTCACTGTCCTTTGCAATTAGAAATGGGATAGTGTTCCCAAATGGGGTGAACTAAGAAAATCCTCTGAAACTTTTTACAATATTAATATGATGCAGATGGTGTAGGTACACTACCTCAGCATCTCTGGAGGCTGCCATGCATCCATGAACTTAGAGTTTGAATACTCACTTGCATAAAGAATGAATTAAGAAAGTTCCCTTGAGAGTTGTCAGGGGAAATGTTGAGGACACAGAAACCATAAAGACTCTGTATTCAATGCCTTTCATGAAAGGGTCTTCCCCTCAGTCATCTGGAGTCATAGCCCCTACACAACACCTTTCTCACTGCTCCCATCACATCCTTGTTCCGCAGGGTATATATGAAGGGGTTGACCATGGGGGTGACGATGGTGTAGAAGAGAGAAATGAACTTGCCCAGATCTTGGGAGTAGTTGTTGCTGGGCTGCAGGTAAGCATAGATGGCCGTGCCATAGAACAGGGAGACCACCGTGAGGTGGGACCCACATGTCCCAAACACTTTCCTCTGTCCTGCGGCTGACTTTATTCTTAACACTGCCCTGACGATTCGACCATAGGAGAACGTGATTAATGCCACAGGTATGAGGAGAATGATCACACCAACAAAGAAGAGCTCAGACTCATTCGCAGTAGTGTCAACACAGGAAAGCTTCAGCAATGGGGGAACCTCACAAAAGAAGTGGTCTATTTTATTTCTCCCACAAAGTGGTACAAGGAAGGTGAGCACCGTCTGCAACGAGGAGTTGGCAAAACCAATGAACCACGATGCAGAAGCCATCAGGGCACAGAGACGGGGGTGCATGATCACTGTGTAGTGCAGGGGCCTGCAGACGGCTGCGTAGCGGTCAAATGCCATCACCCCCAACAGAATGCATTCTGTGCATCCCAACCCTAGAGAGACAAACAGCTGAGCTACACAGGCACCGAAGGAGATAGACTTGTCTGGTCCCCTGAGATGAACCAGCAGCTGAGGAACAGTGCTGGTCGTGTAACACAGGTCCAGAAAGCTTAGGTTGGACAGGAAAAAGTACATGGGAGTCTGCAGGTGTGGGTCCAGGCGGGACAACGCAATGATGGTTGTGTTTCCCAGCAGGGTGAGCAGATAGAAGATCAGAAGAACCACAAAGAGGACTCGCTCCAGCTGAGGCCAGTCAGAGAAACCCAGCAGGATAAAGCCCGTGAAAGAACTTCCATTTTTCGGGTCCATTCTTTCTTACCACATGTTTCCTGTCAAGATCAAGTATTTAGCAATTTTTAAAAGAAATCTTCAAAAAGAAAACAACTTGGTAGGGGGTTGAAATGATCTTATGAAAAGACAAGGGCATGGAATTTATCAGCAATAACGTGAATAAATGCTGTACTCCCTGAAATTGACGTAGCTTATATCAATATAGTTTCACATTTTCGCCAAAAGTCAATTATTAATATTTAATATGAGAAAAGTGAAATAATGGACATTTTGTTTGCATCAGTCAAAAGAATATAAGGTGTATCAGTCTGCACTTACTAGAACTTGAAGTACTGTAAAAATGTGTGTACATTCCAGACTTAAAGTTCTATAAAATGTATAAGGGAAAAGAGGAAGAGCTCAGAAAGAATCAGAAAGAGATGCAGAGAGAAGGAGAGATGTTAATACAAATATGTGTCTCCTGATTCTACACAACTGGATTTGCACACACCTCACATGTAATAAAGTATAACAACAGGGGCACGTAAGTGGTTCAGTGGGTTAAGCATCTGACTCGATTTCACCTGGGGCCATGATCTCATGCAGCATGGAATTGATCCCTATGTCAGATTCTCTGATGACAGCCCTGAGCCTGCTTGAGATTCCACCTCTCTCTGTCTCTCTGCACCTTCCCTGCTCCCCTCCTCTCTCTCTCTCCCTCTAAAATATAATAAACATTAAGATAAAATAAACATTAATAAACATTAAAGAATAAAATAAACATTAAAATATATAAAATAAACATATATATGTATATCTACATACATATATATGTATATATGTATGTATATATAACTTAATGTTACAAGCATTCTGACATATGAAATTATTACCTAGGATGTACTTATATGAAGAATTCAATTACATTCAAAATCTCACCGCTATTTCTGCATAAACATTTTGGCAGTATTGCCTCTCTAACTAATGTATTATATTTGGGAAAGACACAGTTTTGGGGGGATTTTTTTGGTATTTGTAAAACAATAAACAATCAGAGAGAACCCGAAAAACCACTGTTCAATTACAGTGATCAACTTTTCCTGAAAAATGCTTCAAATGACCATACCAAGTTAACAGGAACTTGGAAAACTCATTGGCCATGCAGAGCCAGCTGGAATCTGAACTCTAAAATCCAGTGACCAACACTTTCCTCTTCCTTCTGCAGATTTCCATTGCACATATTACCAATTAGAGTTCTTAAAATTCCTGAAACAGTTAGGATTATTCCTTACCGACATCTTAATCAGAATAAACATTTTAGAAAGTTATCTGACCATGTAATTATGTACAACCTGACATGTGTTACATCACTCCCTAGGATAAAATAAAGAGATAAACACACAGAGATAAAGACAGTTACATTCTCAAAGCAATGACGGGTCAAAGAGCTATAATGCAAAACTTAAAGTAGTATAAGGAAAGGCATAAAGAAACCACTATTTTGGTATTATACAATATCAGACATCTGTCCACATTACGTCAATGATCACCTTTCTGGGAGCTACCTTGCAGAGTTAGTGACACTGGACCAAACACATTGCCATGTACGAGGCTGGGTGATGACCATTTTCACCAATGCTTACTGTAACTGAAGAAGATGAATAGTTATACACTGACCAAAGAGGCATCAGAAACTGAGTCCTTCAGTTGTATCATATTCAAATGGCTGGGCATAACGTGCATTTTTAATTCTTCTAAGACTTTAAAATCTGAATCAGGTTCAATGGGGAGGACCCATTGGTGTGTGAAAGAAACAGGTACAAAATGGGCATAAAATATTCATAATATTTGAAGAGAGGATATGGTATTTCAAGCTATTTTTACCTCCTATGATTTTGTATAAACATCTGATCTGTGGTCTCCCCAAAAAAAAATCTATTCAGAAAAATTTTCTTAATAGAAATTGACAGTCTAAGTGTGCAAAACAGGACATGTCCTCTGACTAACACCTGCTCAGAAGAACAAATAAAAAAACCCCTGCTTCAGTCTCATGCACACACGCACACATATCGATACATTTACCTGAAATAAATTGCCCAGAAACATTTTAATGTGCCTGCTTAAGGAAGCACTACCAAAGTGAGGAAATACAAAAATAAAATGTAAGCTCATCCCAAGAAAACACTGATATACTACTGCACCTTTAGAATAAAATCATGATATATGTTAACAATATTATGTCAATCAGGACACAGAAGAAAGTTGAGAAAAGATAAAATCCTGGTGAGATGAACTTGTACATATGATTTGCTGCTTTCCAGGATCGTGTGTGTGTCTGTGTGTGTGTGTGTGTGTGTGTGTGTGTGTGTGTGTGTGTAAAAGAATACGTAATGGCTATCTATCTGACAGGGACAAAAATGATTATGATTTCCAGTTGAAAAATAAAATATCAGACAAAGGAGATGCTCACTGAAGAAGACACAAGAATGTCATCGTCCCTGAGTGGTACAATTGCTCCAAGTGTCGTGCTGGAGAGCACGCGGGGAGGGAACTACAGCACTCATATCATAGTCTACCATGTTACTGCTACTGTTGTTCTCAATAAAATTCAGGAAAACTATTATCCTTTAGTAACTCCAGACATGGGAAAGATCAGGCTGGGAAGTGCTTTCTCCCATCGATACTCAGGAGTATGTTCTGGTCATCTGGGTCACTCTGTTCCTTCCTCTTCCCCTTCTCCACATCCACCCCTCTTAAAGTTTGTGCACCACACAGAGCAATCTTCCAAGAGAAAGGACATGTGTCCCCTGCAGTTAATGGAAAATTGCATTTCATTTCCTTCTTACCACATTTACAGACTGGTGAAATTAGACTAAGAACCATCATCTATGATTGGTACCATCAAATGACTGATTGCAGTAAGAGGGATGGATTCATCTGGAAAACTATGTAATTGAAACTTGCTGGAAATATTGAACACGTTCTTCCTGGGCACAGGAGCAAAGTATGGGTCCCTAGCAACTATCATAATATGACACGATACAGGAAAGTCCAGTGATAGACTACACCTATATTACGACTTTGCATGTGAGAGATAAATACTTGGAAAAAGCACAGATTATATACGGAGAGAAAGAAATGTTATTAGTGAAAATAAAATTAAACAGAACTACAAAACAAAGACATCGCCATTCTATGTAATAATTCACATCAAAAAAGTGTATTATTCAAATGACATCTCAGAAGAACACAATGTTCCAATAATTAACTGAACTGCCTCAAATGTGAGAGGTTAAATGCTTAGTACTGACACACGTAAAGTGATAGAGTAGGAATTTCCAATTACTGTAATAGCTCAATGCTGACATAAAATTCTAAGTTTTAGTGGAAGAATACATATGTCCACAAGACTAGATACTAGTCTATGCACACAACACATCTTAAAGGAAATATCTCAGGATAATGTCTCCATTTAATAAACTTCAAATATATAACATTCACTGATATATTTGACATGAACAAGCTGCCCTGTCTGGTTCCTGAATGAATCTTGAAAAAGTGGGGGCAAGATTTCCGCAGCCTCAGTGCTACAACTGAATCGCTGTTGTTTTCTTGATGCTTCTGTCTCATGGGTCTGAGCTGACCTCAGACATATGAGAACAGGCCCCCGATGACGAGGCAGGATGAGCAAATGAGGAGATACAGCCATCACTACATAGGAAATGACAGATGTGATGAACACTGACAGAGCTGTAGGGTAGGAAGAAGACGACGAGGTAGGATTTCAACGGGGTGTTGTTTATTCAGAGAATGCTCTCGGGATCAACAGGGTGAAGGAAGGAAAACAGCAGAAAATGTTGCTAAGCAAGGATGTGGTCTCCAGTGGAACAGCAGGAGCCTGATCCCATGAGAAGCTGGCCAGAACTCTCCAGAAGAACCATCCATCTGTGATGGTAGAAATTCTCTGTCCTCACTGTCCAATACCATGCACACTCTCTACCTGTCATACCTGAGCATTTTAAATGTCCTAGCTAAGAGACTCAATTTTACATTTTATTTAATTCTAATGAATTTGAGTTTAAAAAACGTATGTGTCTACTTACTAAACTATTGGGCAGCACAGCTCTGGAGCATGGATGGCATCAGATTCAGGCCTGCCTTGGCATTGGCAACTATTGTACATCCCATAGTCTGTCACTGGCTGTGAGCTGCCCCCACAATGTATGTTCCCCAGCCTGCTTGGCAATGTGGCTCCCTTACAGCTGAGGGCAATTCTCTCAAAAAGGGAATGGCTCTGAACCTTGGAGCCCATACTCATAATAAGTAGGGTTTGGATTGGAGGCACAGCAGGTAAAGAGCATCTGGGCAGGTCACCACAGCGTTGATGCAAGAGTCCATTCATGATCATGTGCAAGGAGAGAAGGATGGAACCTAGTGTATTTTACACAACACCTCAGTGCAATCACACACACACACATGCACACACACATATACACCACGTCATTTCTCTAATTCATCAATATGTAAATGTTTAGGTTTGTTATTACTTTTTTCTCTCCAAATGGTATTTTTAGAATTTATTGTCAGAGAGGGAGAGAGAGAGAAAGAGAGGGAAAGTGGGGGAGGGGCAGAGAGAAGAACAGAGAGAATCTCAAGCAGGCACTGCACTCTCAGCACAGAGAGATGAGGGTCTCAAACCCACAAGCCATGAGATCATGGCCTGGCTGACATCAAGAGTCAGACGCTTAACTGATTGAGCCACCAGGATGCCCGTTCAAATCAGTATTAAAACTCGTTTCAAGGGTCACCACTTGTTGTTAAAATAAAGCCAAAATAATTTTCCATGAAACAATATATATTAAATGGAAGTTTCCTGTTGTAATTTTCAACATCAATTTTTAAAATTCCATGAACACTTTAGATATTTGGGGAGAAAATACATATTTAACAATGATAGCCACTAACAATAAGTTTTAAGCATAGAGAAGAAATATTATCTAAATACACACAATAAGGAAGCAAAGGGAAAGTATGAAAGCATATAGTGTCATACTCTAATATTCTAATACTGAAGGCCATATGTTATTCCCAGAAACAAGGCATATTTAATTATTTTCCACATGTACACAGAGAGTGCAATGCATGTACTACATTAATCAAAAGTCTAGGAATTACCTGGTGGCATCAGTAAAGAACAATTACACTCAGTTCTTATATTTCATGAACTTTCAGGGTCTGTTACGTTACACAATTCACCATGTAAGCATACAGATAAACCACCTTGTTTGTGAACAATTGCAACTGATAATAAAGTAATCTATTCCTAGAGCAACACAGAGACTTAGTGCCATTTTACTCACCTTTACTCACCTTCTCAGTGGGATCTAAGCCACTTTCCTACCTCATTCCAAGTTACTGCCTAATTACAGCTCTGGGGATAGGAGCAGGGACATGTAGGATCAGTGTCTCCAGGAAATACAAAGGCTGACTATACCAGAACTGGGTCATCCATGCATTTTTCTTAAGCAAAAGGACACTATCTCAGGATGACTTCACAGATCCTCATGTCGCACCAGAGATCTGCCCTTTGCCTCTGGGAGGTAGAAGATGAAGGCAGTCACAAACTCTCAGTATCGTTTCCCGAGTATGGTGACCTGCCGGTGTGACACTGAGACCCTTATGAGCAGGCGAGAGGGTGCCTTGACTCTGAGCTGGGGCTGGGCTGGCACACAGAACCAAGTCCCTTCCCCTGCTGACGTCTCTGGGGAACGGATGCCCCACACTCTTAATGAGCCCTGCCCAGACATGGCAATCCTCAGGGACAATGACTATGGAGGACAAGGCCAGAGGAGACCTAATCTTTCTCTTCTATTGGTTCACAGATCTGACAGAGGACAAGTAACCGCCTAGACCACCCCAGCTACACTAGCTTTCATCTGTGCTTACCTAGAGGTTTTACAAAGCAGTTAAGATTGTCTTCACAATTGCCAAATATTTACACATACATCTATAAGGAGGAACCATTCAGTTACTTAATTTTAAATGTGAATGAATTCTGGCTGGGGGATGGGGCACTGACCGGGACTGGGTTGTGGAGCAGGATTCTTCCAGACATCAGGGTTAGAATCCAAGTGGAGCGCCTGGGAGGTGCCAGTTCCGCAGAGCAGGACACCCCGGGGCACTTGCACCCCCGCGACACTGAGAGGACGGCCTCAACAGGGTGGCTTGTGACAACCTGTCGCGGGAGGGAGGCTGAGGTGGCATCATTGTTCTCCCCATCACCCTATGGCGGGGCTTCAGGAATGGGACAGCAGGGCCACAGGGGACCGGGACCACTACCCTGGCCAAACCCTGACCGCACCCCACCCGCTAACTGCAGATCCGCAGGAGCGGCATCGACACTGACCGAACCAGACGGCCCCTGCCCCAGGCCAGCGCTGTCACCGGCTCCAAGGCGCCATCAGATATCGGTCCAGCCCATTTACATTTTCTGATTTGATTGTTGGAAAATTCTTATTATACATATATATTTTTTTCCTTTTCTTCCTCTTCTTTCTTCCCTTCTCGATCCTAGTTGTTAGTTTCTTTAAACAGACGTTTTTAATCTATTATGTTTATACCTCTTCTGTATCACCTTTTAATGTTCCTCTCTCTCTGGATTAAGCTACAAAGTTTCTCTGATTCCCTCCTGGGTCAATTCTTTCCCGTTTTTTCCTTTACTTTTTCCCCTCCCCTGTCATTTCTCTCTTTGTGTGGGGTAAGGTTTCTTCCACCACCACACCCCCCCCCTTTTAAAATTTTCCAGGGTTACTTTAATGAACACATCAAAGCACACCTGGTGGAAGGTCCAAACCACCACTATAACTAGGGACATAAAGGAACCAGACTCACAACAACAGAGAGCAAGCAACACGCTCAAAAACACACCCTGAAGTGCCAGCCCTAGACAGCATTATGATCCCTTTTAAATATAGTAGTACTCGCTGGTACAGGACACATAACAAATTGTTAAAATACATAAAGGACAGAAAACTAGCCTAAATGACAAAAAGGAAGAATTCTCCTCAAAAGAAATTCCAGGGAAAATGACACTAGAGAATTGCTCACAACAGATATAAACAATATATCTGATCAAGAGCTTAACATAATAATCGTAAGATTAATCACCAGGCTTGAAAAGCATAGGAGAGAGCAGAGAATCTATTGCTGCAGACATCAAGGAACTAAGAAAGAGTTATGATGAGTCAAGAAATGTTGTAAATGACTGTAAAATAAACTAGAGGCAGTGACAGCAAGGAAGGAGGAATCAGAGGGGAAAATTAGTGAAACAGAAGTTAAAGTAATGGAAAAGAGGAAGCCGCAAAAAACAGGTAAGAAAATAGTAGCCCATGAGGGGATCATTAGAGAAATAAGCGATTCAAAGAAACGTAGTAATAGTCCATGTCATCAGAGTTCCAGAGGAAGAGGAAGAGATTGAGAAAGGGGCAGAAGGTTTATCTGAACAGATTATAGCTGAGAACTTCCCTCATCTGGGGAAGGAAGCAGACATCCACATCCAGGAGGCACAGAGAACTCCCTTCAGATTCAACAGGAATAGGCCTTCTCCATGGCATATCATATTGAAAATGGCAAAACACAAAGATAGAGACTTCTGAAAGCAGCTAGGGACAAACGGGCCTTAGCCCACAAGGGTAGATGCATAAGGGTAGTACACACCTGACCCTGTCCACTGAAACTTGGCAGGCCAGAAGGGAGTGGCAGGAAATATTCAATGCACTGAATAGGAAAAACATGCAGCCAAGAATCCTTTAGCCAGCAAGGGAGCCTGTCACTCAGAATGGAACGAAAGATAAAGGTTTTGCCACACAAACAAAAGCTGAAGGAGTTCATGACCACTAAACAAACCCTGCAAGAGATCCTGAAGGGCATTCTGTGAGTGGAACACTGCAAAGACGACAAAGGACTAGAGACATCTCCAGAAACATGAAACCTACAGATAGCACAATGACACTAAATCCATAGCTTTCAATAATAACTCTGAATGTACACAGACTAAATGCCCCAATCAAAATGCATAGGATATCAGAATGGATAAAAAACGAGACCCATCTATATGTTGTCTACAAGAGGTCAATTTTAGACCTGAGGACACCTTCAGCTTGAAAGTCAGGGGATGGAGAACCATCTATCATGCTACTGGAAGTCAAAAGAATGCTGGAGTAGCCATCCTTATATCAGACAAACTAGGTTTTAAACTAAAGACTGAAACAAGAGGTGAAGACGGGCATTGTATCATAATTACGGGGTCTATCCAAAAAGAAGAGCTAACATTTGTAAATGTTTAAGCCACCAACGTGAAAGAACCCGAATGTATAAACCCATTAATGATAAACATACATGAACTGATTGGTAAGAATATGGTAATTACAGGAAATTTTAACACTCCACTAACAACAATGGAGAAATCATGTACGCAGAAACTCAAGAAAGAAACAATCAACAAAGAAGTTAAAGGCCTGATAGACTGGACAGATATATTCAGAAGTTTTCATCCAAAAGCAGCAGAACACACATTCTTCTTGAGTTCACATGGAACATTCTCCAAGATAGATCACATGCTGGCTCACAAAATGGCCCTCAATAAATGTAAAAGAATGAGATAATACCATAATCTAAAAGCTAGGAAACTTGAAATCAACCACAAGAAAAAATTTGGAAAGCTTCCAAATGTAGGGAGGTTAAAGCACATCCTACTAAAGAATTAATGGGTCAACCAGGCAACTAAAGAAGAAATTTTAAAAAATACATGGAAGCAAATGAAAATGAAAACATGACAGTCCAACCCATTTGGAATGCAGCAAAGGCTGTCCTAGAGGAAAATTCATTGCAATTCTGGCCTATCTCAAGAAACAAGAAAAATCCCAAATATAAAACCTAACTGCACACCTAAGGGAAGTAGAAAGAGAAGAGCAAAGAAATCCCAAAGCAGACAGAAGAGAAATAAGAAAGATTAGAGAAGAAATAAACAACATGGAATCCAACTAAACACAGAACAGGTCAATGAGTCTAAGAGTTATTTTGGAAGATATAAACAAAATGATAAACGCCTAGCTAGAGTGCTCAAACAGAAAACAGAGAGAGAACCCAAAGAGATAAAATCATGATTGCAAGAGGAGAGATCACAACTATCACCACAGAAATACAGACAATTATTAGAGAATACTATGAAAAAGTATATGCCGGAGGAGGCGCAGGAAGATGGCGGCGTAGGAGGACGCTGGGCTCACCGCGCGTCCTGCTGATCACTTAGATTCCACCTACACCTGCCTAAATAACCCAGAAAACCGCCAGAGGATTAGCAGAACGGAGTCACCGGACCCAAGTGCAGATGAGAGGCCCACGGAAGAGGGTAGGAAGGGCGGCGAGGCGGTGCGCGCTCCACGGACTGGCGGGAGGGAGCCGGGTTGGAGGGGCGGCTCGCCAGCCAAGCAGAGGCCCCAGTCCGGCTTGCAAAAGCGGAGGGGCCTGACGGACTGTGTTCCGACAGCAAGCGCGACTTAGCGTCTGGGAGGTCATAAGTTAACAGCTCTGCTCGGAAAGCGGGAAGGCTGGAGGACAAAGGGAGGGTGAGCTGCGGAGCCCCCGGAAGACAGAGCTCAGTTTGGCGGGGAACAAAGGCGCTCGCCAGCGCCATCTCCCCCGCCCATCCCCCAGCCAAAATCCCAAAGGGAACCGGCTCCAGCCAGGGAAATTGCTCGCTCCGCGCGAACACCCAACTCTGTGCTTCTGCGGAGCCAAACCTCCGGCAGCGGATCTGACTCCCTCCGGCTGCCACAGGGCCCCTCCTGAAGTGGATCACCTAAGGAGAAGCGAGCTAAGCCTGCCCCCCCTGCCGCCGTGCACCTTGCCTACCCACCCCAGCTAATACGCCAGATCCCCAGCATCACAAGCCTGGCAGTGTGCAAGTAGCCCAGACGGGCCACGCCACCCCACGGTGAATCCCACCCCTAGGAGAGGGGAAGAGAAGGCACACACCAGTCTGACTGTGGCCCCAGCGGTGGGCTGGGGGCAGACATCAGGACTGACTGCGGCCCCGCCCACCAACTCCAGTTATACACCACAGCACAGGGGAAGTGCCCTGCAGGTCCTCACCACACCAGGGACTATCCAAAATGACCAAGCGGAAGAATTCCCCTCAGAAGAATCTCCAGGAAATAACAACAGCTAATGAGCTGATCAAAAAGGATTTAAATAATATAACAGAAAGTGAATTTAGAATAATAGTCATAAAATTAATCGCTGGGCTGGAAAACAGTATACAGGACAGCAGAGAATCTCTTGCTACAGAGATCAAGGGACTAAGGAACAGTCACGAGGAGCTGAAAAACGCTTTAAAGGAAATGCAAAACAAAATGCAAACCACCACAGCTCGGATGGAAGAGGCAGAGGAGAGAATAGGTGAACTAGAAGATAAAGTTATGGAAAAAGAGGAAGCTGAGAAAAAGAGAGATAAAAAAATCCAGGAGTATGAGGGGAAAATTAGAGAACTAAGTGATACACTAAAAAGAAATAATATACGCATAATTGGTATCCCAGAGGAGGAAGAGAGAGGGAAAGGTGCTGAAGGGGTACTTGAAGAAATAATAGCTGAGAACTTCCCTGAACTGGGGAAGGAAAAAGGCATTGAAATCCAAGAGGCACAGAGAACTCCCTTCAGACGTAACTTGAATCGATCTTCTGCACGACATATCATAGTCAAACTGGCAAAATACAAGGATAAAGAGAAAATTCTGAAAGCAGCAAGGGGTAAACGTGCCCTCACATATAAAGGGAGACCTATAAGACTCGTGACTGATCTCTCTTTTGAAACTTGGCAGGCCAGAAAGAATTGGCACGAGATTTTCAGGGTGCTAGACAGCAAAAATATGCAGCCGAGAATCCTTTATCCAGCAAGTCTGTCATTTAGAATAGAAGGAGAGATAAAGGTCTTCCCAAACAAACAAAAACTGAAGGAATTTGTCACCACTAAACCAGCCCTACAAGAGATCCTAAGGGGGACCCTGTGAGACAAAGTACCAGAGACATCACTACAAGCATAAAACATACAGACATCACAATGACTCTAAACCCGTATCTTTCTATAATAACACTGAATGTAAACGGATTAAATGCGCCAACCAAAAGACATAGGGTATCAGAATGGATAAAAAAACAAGACCCATCTATTTGCTGTCTACAAGAGACTCATTTTAGACCTGAGGACACCGTTAGATTCAGAGTGAGGGGATGGAGAACTATTTATCATGCTACTGGAAGCCAAAAGAAAGCTGGAGTAGCCATACTTATATCAGACAAACTAGACTTTAAATTAAAGGCTGTAACAAGAGATGAAGAAGGACATTATATAATAGTTACAGGGTCTATCCATCAGGAAGAGCTAACAATTATAAATGTCTATGCGCCGAATACCGGAGCCCCCAAGTATATAAAACAATTACTCATAAACAGAAGCAACCTTATTGATAAGAATGTGGTAATTGCAGGGGACTTTAACACCCCACTTACAGAAATGGATAGATCATCTAGACACACAGTCAATAAAGAAACAAGGGCCCTGAATGAGACATTGGATCAGATGGACTTGACAGATATATTTAGAACTCTGCATCCCAAAGCAACAGAATATACTTTCTTCTCGAGTGCACATGGAACATTCTCCAAGATAGATCATATACTGGGTCACAAAACAGCCCTTCATAAGTTTACAAGAATTGAAATTATACCATGCATACTTTCAGACCACAATGCTATGAAGCTTGAAATCAACCACAGGAAAAAGTCTGGAAAACCTCCAAAGCATGGAGGTTAAAGAACACCCTACTAACGAATGAGTGGGTCAACCAGGCAATTAGAGAAGAAATCAAAAAATATATGGAAACAAACGAAAATGAAAATACAACAATCCAAACGCTTTGGGACGCAGCGAAGGCAGTCCTGAGAGGAAAATACATTGCAATCCAGGCCTATCTCAAGAAACAAGAAAATCCCAAATACAAAATCTAACAGCACACCTAAAGGAAATAGAAGCAGAACAGCAAAGGCAGCCTAAACCCAGCAGAAGAAGAGAAATAATAAAGATCAGAGCAGAAATAAACAATATAGAATCTAAAAAAACTGTAGAGCAGATCAACGAAACCAAGAGTTGGTTTTTGAAAAAATAAACAAAATTGACAAACCTCTAGCCAGGCTTCTCAAAAAGAAAGGGAGATGACCCAAATAGATAAAATCATGAATGAAAATGGAATTATTACAACCAATCCCTCAGAGATACAAACAATTATCAGGGAATACTATGAAAAATTATATGCCAACAAATTGGACAACCTGGAAGAAATGGACACATTCCTGAACACCCACACTCTTCCAAAACTCAATCAGGAGGAAATAGAAAGCTTGAACAGACCCATAACCAGTGAAGAAATTGAATCGGTTATCAAAAATCTCCCAACAAATAAGAGTCCAGGACCAGATGGCTTCCCAGGGGAGTTCTACCAGACATTTAAAGCAGAGATAATACCTATCCTTCTCAAGCTATTCCAAGAAATAGAAAGGGAAGGAAAACTTCCAGACTCCTTCTATGAAGCCAGTATTACTTTGATTCCTAAACCAGACAGAGACCCAGTAAAAAAAGAGAACTACAGGCCAATATCCCTGATGAATATGGATGCAAAAATTCTCAATAAGATACTAGCAAATCGAATTCAACAGCATATAAAAAGAATTATTCACCATGATCAAGTGGGATTCATTCCTGGGATGCAGGGCTGGTTCAACATTCGCAAATCAATCAACGTGATACATCACATTAACAAAAAAAAAGAGAAGAACCATATGATCCTGTCAATCGATGCAGAAAAGGCCTTTGACAAAATCCAGCACCCTTTCTTAATAAAAACCCTTGAGAAAGTCGGGATAGAAGGAACATACTTAAAGATCATAAAAGCCATTTATGAAAAGCCCACAGCTAACATCATCCTCAACGGGGAAAAACTGAGAGCTTTTTCCCTGAGATCAGGAACACGACAGGGATGCCCACTCTCACCGCTGTTGTTTAACATAGTGCTGGAAGTTCTAGCATCAGCAATCAGACAACAAAAGGAAATCAAAGGCATCAAAATTGGCAAAGATGAAGTCAAGCTTTCGCTTTTTGCAGATGACATGATATTATACATGGAAAATCCGATAGACTCCACCAAAAGTCTGCTAGAACTGATACATGAATTCAGCAAAGTTGCAGGATACAAAATCAATGTCCAGAAATCAGTTGCATTCTTATACACTAACAATGAAGCAACAGAAAGACAAATAAAGAAAATGATCCCATTCACAATTGCACCAAGAAGCATAAAATACCTAGGAATAAATCTAACCAAAGATGTAAAGGATCTGTATGCTGAAAACTATAGAAAGCTTATGAAGGTAATTGAAGAAGACTTAAAGAAATGGAAAGACATTCCCTGCTCATGGATTGGAAAAATAAATATTGTCAAAATGTCAATACTACCCAAAGCTATCTACATATTCAATGCAATCCCAATCAAAATTGCACCAGCATTCTTCTCGAAATTAGAACAAGCAATCCTAAAATTCATATGGAACCACAAAAGGCCCCGAATAGCCAAAGGAATTTTGAAGAAGAAGACCAGAGCAGGAGGCATCACAATCCCAGACTTTAGCCTCTACTACAAAGCTGTAATCATCAAGACAGCATGGTATTGGCACAAAAACAGACACACAGACCAATGGAATAGAATAGAAACCCCAGAACTAGACCCACAAACGTATGGCCAACTCATCTTTGACAAAGCAGGAAAGAACATCCAATGGAAAAAAGACAGCCTCTTTAACAAATGGTGCTGGGAGAACTGGACAGCAACATGCAGAAGGTTGAAACTAGACCACTTTCTCACACCATTTACAAAAATAAACTCAAAATGGATAAAGGACCTAAATGTGAGACAGGAAACCATCAAAACCTTAGAGGAGAAAGCAGGAAAAGATCTCTCTGACCTCAGCCGTAGCAATCTCTTACTCGACACATCCCCAAAGGCAAGGGAATTAAAAGCAAAAGTGAATTACTGGGACCTTATGAAGATAAAAAGCTTCTGCACAGCAAAGGAAACAACCAACAAAACTAAAAGGCAACCAACGGAATGGGAAAAGATATTTGCAAATGACCTATCGGACAAAGGGCTAGTATCTAAAATCTATAAAGAGCTCACCAAACTCCACACCCGAAAAACAAATAACCCAGTGAAGAAATGGGCAGAAAACATGAATAGACACTTCTCTAAAGAAGACATCCAGATGGCCAACAGGCACATGAAAAGATGTTCAGCGTCGCTCCTTATCAGGGAAATACAAATCAAAACCACACTCAGGTATCACCTCACGCCAGTCAGAGTGGCCAAAATGAACAAATCAGGAGACTCTAGATGCTGGAGAGGATGTGGAGAAACGGGAACCCTCTTGCACTGTTGGTGGGAATGCAAATTGGTGCAGCCGCTCTGGAAAGCAGTGTGGAGGTTCCTCAGAAAATTAAAAATAGACCTACCCTATGACCCAGCAATAGCACTGCTAGGAATTTATCCAAGGGATACAGGAGTACTGATGCATAGGGGCACTTGTACCCCAATGTTCATAGCAGCACTCTCAACAATAGCCAAATTATGGAAAGAGCCTAAATGTCCATCAACTGATGAATGGATAAAGAAATTGTGGTATATATACACAATGGAGTACTATGTGGCAATGAGAAAAAATGAAATATGGCCCTTTGTAGCAACGTGGATGGAACTGGAGAGTGTAATGCTAAGTGAAATAAGCCATACAGAGAAAGACAGATACCATATGGTTTCACTCTTATGTGGATCCTGAGAAACTTAACAGGAACCCATGGGGGAGGGGAAGGAAAAAAAAAAAAAAAAGAGGTTAGAGTGGGAGAGAGCCAAAGCATAAGAGACTGTTAAAAACTGAGAACAAACTGAGGGTTGATGGGGGGTGGGAGGGAGGGGAGGGTGGGTGATGGGTATTGAGGAGGGCACCTTTTGGGATGAGCACTGGGTGTTGTATGGAAACCAATTTGTCAATAAATTTCAAAAAAAAAAAAAAAAAGAAAAAAAAAAGAAAAAGTATATGCCAACAACCTGAAAGAAATGGACCAACACACTACCAAAACTCATACAGGAAGAAATAGAAAATTTGAACAGACCCATAATCAGTGAGGAAATTGATGCAGTTATCAAAAATCTCCCAACAAATAAGAGTCCTGGGCCAGATGGCTTCCCTAGGGAATTCTACCAGACATTTGAAGCATAGTTAATAACTATCCTTCTCAGGTGGTTCCAAAAAATAGAAATAGAAGGAAAGCTCCCAGACTGACTCTATGAAACCAGTATGACCTTGGTTCCCAAACCAGACAGAGACCCCATTATAAAGGAGAATTACAGGGATGCAAAAATTCTCAACAAGATACTAGCAAATCGAGTTCAACAGTATATTCAAAGAATTATTCACCATGATCAAGTAGGATTCATTCCTGGGCTGCAGGGCTGGCTCAATACTTGCAAGTCAATCGCTGTGATACATCACCTCAAGAAGCTAGGATAAGAAACACATGATCCTGTCAAATGATGCAGAAAAACCATTTGACAAAATACAGCATTCTTTCTTAATAAATACCCTCAAGAAAGTGGGGATAGAAGGAGCATAACTTAACATCATAAAAGCCATATATGAAAAGCCCACAGCTAATATCGTCCTTAATGGGGATAAACGAGAGCTTTCCCCCTGAGATCAGGAACACGACAGAGATGTCCACCCTTACCACTGTTGTTTAACATAGTGTTGGTAGTCATAGCCTCAGGAATCAGACAACAAAAGAAATAAAAGGCATCCAAACTAGCAAAGAAGATGTCAAACTTTCACTTTTCACAGAGGACATGATACTCTACATGGAAAACCTGAAAGACTCCATCAAAAACCTGCTAGAGCTGACCCACGACTTTAGCAGTTTCAGGATATGAAATCAATGTACAGAAATCAGTTGCATTTCTATACACCAATAGTGAGGCAGCAGAAGGAGAAATCAAGAAATCAATCCCATTTATAATTGCATCAGGAACCATAAAATACCTAGGAATAAACTTAACCAAAGATGTAAAATAGTTGTATGCTGAAAACTATAGAAAACTTATGAAAGAATATGAAGGATACATGAAGGAATGGAACAACATCCATGCCCATGGATTGGAACAACAAATATTGTTAAAATGTCAGCACAACCCAAACCAATCTACACATTCAATGCAATCCCAATCAAAATTGCACCGACATTCTTCTCAGAACAGGAACAAACAATCCTAAAATTTGTAGGGTAACACGAAAGACCCCGAATAGCCAAAGTTATGTTGAAAAAGGAAACCAATGGGGGAGGCATCACGATTCCTGACTTTAGCCTCTACTACAAAGCTGTAATCATCCAGACAGTAGGGTACTGGCACAAAAACAGACACATAGGCCAATGGCACAGAAGAGAGAATCCAGAATTGGACTTACAAATATATGGCCAACTAATTTTGACAAAGCAGGATAGAGCATCCTATGGAAAAAAGACAGCCTCTTTAGCAAATGGTGCTGGCAGAAGTAGACAGCAACACGCAGAAGAATGAAACTAGAGCACTTTCTTACACCATCCAAAAAATAAACTCAAAATGGATGAAAGACCTAACTGTGAGACAGGAAACAGTCAAAACCCTAGAGGAGAAAGTAGGCAACAACCTCTTTGACCTCAGCCACAGCAATTTCTTGCTCAACCTGTCTCCAAAAGCAAGGAATTAAAAGCAAAAATGAACTACTGGGACCTCATCAAGGTAAAAAGCTTCTGCACTGCAAAGAAAACAATCAACAAAACTACAAGACAAGGAACAGAATGGGAGAAGATGTTTGCAAATGACCTATCAGATAAACGGTTAGTATCCAAAACCTATAAAGAACTTTCAACACTCAACACCCCAAACACAAATAATCCAGTGAAGACATGGGCAAAACATATGGATAGACACTTTGACAAAGACATCCAGATGCCAACAGACTCATAACAAAAATGCTCAACATCACTCATCATGAGGGAAATACAAATCAAAACCACACTGAGATACCACCTCACACCATTCAGAGTGGCTAAAATTAAGAACTCAGGCAAAAAGAGTAGTTGGAGAGGATGTGTACAAATGGGAACGGTCTTGCGCTGTTGGTGGGAATGCAAACCGGTGCTGCCACTCTGGAAAATAGTGTGGAGATTTCTCAAAAAATTAAATATAGAACTACCCTACGACCCAACCATAGCACTACCAGGTATTTATCCAAAGAACACAGGAGTGCTGATGCGTAGGAACACATGCACCCTAATGTTTATCGCAGTACTTTCAATAGCTAAATTATGGAAAATTCCCAAATGTCCATCAAGTGACAGATGGATAAGGAAGATGTGATTTATATATACGATGGAATATACTTGGCAATGAGAAAGAATGAAATCTTGCCATTTGCAACAACGTGGATGGAACTGGAGGGCATTATGTTAAGTGAAAGAAGTCAGACAAAGACATTATTTTTTTTTAATTTTTTGGTAAGTTTATTTATTTTCAGAGAGGGAGACCATGAGCATGGAATGGACAGAGAGAGGGAGAGAGAGGATCCCAAGTAGGATCTGTGCTGTCAGCGCAGAGCCTAATGTGGGGCATGAACCCCCGAGCCATGGGATCATGACCACAGCAGAAGCCAAGAGTCGGATGCTCAACCAACTGAGCCACCCATGTGCCTCCAGATCTTATTCTTTTGTGAATCACAGGAATAAAAGGTACACTACAGAAATTATAGTCAATGATATTGTAATCATGTTGTATGGTCACAGATGGCAGCTACAGTTCTGACCACAGCACAGCATATAGGGAGGCTGGATCAATAGTGTACACCTGAAACTAATGTCACATCGCGTGTCCAACTATATTTAGATTAACAAATTCATCTTTAAGAAAGATGTCATTCCTTTTTACGGCTGAGTAATGTTGAACTAAGATTGTAACACAAGTGTCTGAATGTATCAGGATGGGTGTAAATGTCCTCACTTTTGAAACACAAATTTTATTTAAGGGGTTGTTAAAAGTCAGAATGATAACTAATATGAAGGCTGTGTGTATGTTGCTGTGTGTTCATAGATCTTTGTACATGCACAAGCATTGTGGGGGTTGTGCATAGTTACAAGTGATTGTCACTTAGACGTAAATTCAAAATTGTCTTGAGGTGCCTGAGTGGCTCAGTCAGTTAAACGTTGGAGTCTTGATTTGGGCTCAGGTCAGCATCTCACGGTTTGTGAGATTGAGCCTCGTATTGGGCTCTGGGCTGACAGTGAGGAGCTTGCTTGGGATTGTCTCTCTCTGTCAACTTCTCTCTCTGCCCCCTTCCCTGCTCATGTTCACTCTCTTTCAAGATAAATAAATAAACTTAAGTGTCTTCTCACTATGATTCACCTTAAGAATAAGGGTTATACCCTGGTGAGATGTTTAAATAGCTTCTTTTCAAATTAAAAACTTCAAGTAGACTCTGCTAGACACAGCTTTGGAACAACACATAAGATAAAAGTTAACAAAAGCAAAAATGAAGTATTGGGACTTCATCAAGATAAAAAGCTGCTGCACAGTGAAGGACACAATCAACAAAACTCAGAGGCAGCATATGAAATGGGAGAAGGTATTTGCAAATGGCATTCAGATAAAAGGTTAGTATCCCAAACCCATAAAGAACTTATCAAACTCACTAACCCCCCACAAACCCTAAATAATCCAGTGAAGAAATGGGCAGAAGACATGAATAGACACTTTCCCAAAGAAGACTTCCAGATGGCCAACAGACACATCAAAAAATAATCAACATCATTCATCATCAGGGAAATGCAAATCAAAACCACAATTGAGATACAACCTCACACCTGTCAGAGTGGCTGAAATTATCAAGTCAGGAAACAACAGAAACAGATGTTGGCGAGGATGCAGAGAAAGGCAAAGGCTTTTGCACTGCTGGTGGGAATGCAAACTGGTGCAGCCACTCTGCAAAACAGGATGGAGTTTCCTCAAAAAATTAAAAATAGAACTACCCTATGACCCAGAAATTGCACTAATAGGTATTTATCTAAAGAACACAGAAATGCTGACTCAAAGGGGCACATCAACCCCAATGTTTAAAGCAGTACTAACAATAATAGCCAAATTAGGGAAAGAACACAATTGTCCATTGACTGATGAACAGAGAAAGAAGATGTGGTATATACACACACTGTGTCTGACAGCCTTTTTGAAAATAATTCTCAGGGTGCCTGCGTGGCGCAGCCAGTTAAGCGTCCAACTCTTGATTTAGGCTCAGGTCATGATCTCACAGCTGAGTCCCATGTTGGGCTCTGTGTTGACAGCATGGAGCCTGCTTGGGATTCTCTCTCTCTCCCTGTTTCTCTGCCCCCCCCCCCCCTACTTGTGCTCTCTGTCTCTCTCAAAACAAATAAATAAACTTAAAAAAATATTCTCTTGTTGGAGTGACTGGGTGGTTCAGATGGTTGAGTGTACCACTCTTGATTTGAACTCAGGTCATGGGTCCCCAGGGTTTTTGGATCAAGCCCTGCATTGGGCTCCATTTTCATCATGGAACCTTCTTAAAATTGTCTCTCTCTTTCTCCTTCTGCCCTTCTCCCCCACTTGCACTCTCTCTTTCTAAAATAAAACTAAATTAATTAATTAATTAATTAATTAAATGAAATTTAAAAAATAATTGTCTTGCTTTTTAATTGAGATATAATTAGCATTACATTATATTAGTTTCAGGGGTACAATATGATTTGATAATTGTGTAGATTGCAAAATGATCACCACAATAAATATAATTAACATCATCACCATAAACACCTAATAAATTATTTTTGTGATGGAAATTTTCACATTTACTCTCTTAGCAACTTTCAAATAATGCAATACAATATTATTAACTATTGTCACCACAGTGTACATTATATCCTTATGACATTTATTTTGTAACTGAATGTTGATAGATTTTGACCCCTTTTACCCATGATGCTCATTCCCACCCTCCTTCCTTGGTAACGACCAGTCCATTAAGTCTGTTCTCTGTATCTATGAGCTCTGTTTTTTTAACGTTCCTTAGAGAAGTGAGAATATTCAATATTTGTCTCTATTTCTCTGTTTATTTCATTTGGCGTAGTGCATTCAAGATTCACCGATCGTGCAGCAGATGGCAAAATGTCCTTTTTTATGGCTAAATAATATCCCATTGTATATACATATCACATTTTTTCTTTTAATTTAAATTTTAGTTAGTTAACATACAGTGCAATATTAGTTTCAGCAGAATTCAGTGATTCATCACTTACACAGAACACCCAGTGCTCATCACAACAAATGCTCTCCTGATACCCATCATCTCTCTAGCCCCTCCCCATCCACCTTCCCTCCATCAATGCTCAGTTTGTTCTCTATGGTTAAGAGTCTCTTGTGTTTGTCTCCCTTTATTCTCTTCCCCCATGCTTCCCATATGTTCATCTGTTTTCTCTCTTCAATTCCACTTCTGAGTGAAATCATATGGTTCTTGTCTCTTTCTGTTTTATTTCACTGAGCGTAATACATTCTAGCTCCATCCACATCATTGCCACTCCAAACGGGTTGGACTGTCATGTTTTCATTTTCATTTGCTTCCATGCATTTTTTAAATTTCTTCTTTAGTTGCCTGGTTGAGCCATTCATTCATTAGTTGGATGTTCTTTAACCCCCATACATTAGGAGGCTTTCCAAACTTTTTCTTGAAGTTGATTTCAAGTTTCCTAGCATTGACATTACAGTATTATTTCACTTTGATATGCCATGGAGAAGGCCTATTCCCGTTGAATCTGAAGGGAGTTCTCTGTGCCTCCCGGATGTGGATGGCTGCTTCCTTCCCCAGACTAGGGAAGTTCTCAGCTATAATTTGTTCAGATAAACCTTCTGCCCCTTTCTCAATCTCTTCCTCTTCTTCTGGAACTCTGATGACATGGACTATTACTACGTTTCTTTGAATTGCTTATTTCTCTAATGATCTCCGCACGGGCTCCTATTTTCTTACCTCTTTTTTGCAGCTTCCTCTTTTTCCATAACTTTAACTTCTGTCTCACTAATTTTCCCCACTGATTCCTCCTTCCTTGCTGTCACTGCCTCTAGTTTATTTTACAGTCATTTACAACATTTCTTGACTCATCATAACTCTTTCTTAGTTCCTTGATGTCTGCAGCAATAGATTCTCTGCTCTCTCCCATGCTTTTCAAGCCTGGAGATTAATCTTACGATTATTATGTTAAACTCTTGATCAGATATATTGTTTATATCTGTTGTGAGCAATTCTCTATGTGTCATTTTTCCTGGAATTTCTTTTGAGGAGAATTCTTCCGTTTTGTCATTTTGGCTAGTTTTCTGTCCTTTATGTATTTTAACAATTTGTTATGTGTCCTGCACCAGCGAGCACTACTGTCTTATAAAGGGGTCATAATGCTGTCCAGGGCCTGGCACTTCAGGGGGTGTTTTGATGGTGTTGCTTGCTCTCTGTTGTGAGTCTGGTTCCTTTATGTCCCTAGTTGTAGTGGTGGTTTGGACCTTCCACCAGGTGTGCTTTGATTTGTTCATTAAAGTAACCCTGGAAAAACTTAAAAGGGGGGTGTGGTGGTGGAAGAAACCTTATCCCACACGAAGAGAGAAATGACAGGGGAGGGGAAAAAGTAAAGGAAAAAGCGGGAAAAAATTGACCCAGGAGGGAATCAGAGAAACTTTGTAGCTTAATCCAGAGAGAGAGGAACATTAAAGGGTGATACACAAGAGGTATAAACATAATACATTAAAATGTCTGTTTAAAGAAACTAACAACTAGGATCAAGAAGGGAAGAAAGAAGAGGAAGAAAAGGAAAAAAATAATATATGTATAATAAGAATTTTCCAACAGTGAAATCAGAAAATGTAAAAGTGCTGGACCGATATCTGCTGGCGCCTTGGAGCCGGTGACGGCGCTGGCCTGGGGGAGGGGCCGTCTGGTTCGGTCAGTGTCGATGCCGCTCCTGCGGATCTGCAGTTAGCGGGTGGGGTGCGTCAGGGTTTGGTGTACGGGGTCCCACCTCCTCTGTGGCCCTGCTGCCCCATCCCTGAAGCCCCACCATAGGGTGATGGGGAGAACAATGGTGCCACCCCAGTCTCGCTCGCGGGACAGGTTTGCACAAGCCACCCTGTTGAGGCCGTCCCCTCAGTGTCGCGGGGGTGCGAGTGCCCCGGGGTGTCCTGCTCTGCGGAACTGGCACCTCCCAGGCGCTCCACTGGGATTCCAACCCTGATGTCTGGAAGAATCTTGGTCCACAACCCAGTCCAGGTCAGCGCCCCGTACCCCATCCAGAATTCATTCACATTTAAAATTAAGTAACTGAATGGTTCCTCCTTATAGATGTATGTGTAAATATTTGGCAATTGTGAAGACAATCTTAACTGCTTTGTAAAACCTCTAGGTAAGCACAGATGAAAGCTAGTGTAGCTGGGGTGGTCTAGGCGGTTACTTGTCCTCTGTCAGATCTGTGAACCTTAGAAGAGACAGATTAGGTCTCCTCTGGCCTTGTCCTCCATAGTCATTGTCCCTGAGAATTGCCATGTCTGGGCAGCTCAGTGACAAGGGCTCATTAAGAGCATGGGGCATCCATTCCCCAGAGACGTCAGCAGGGGAAGGGACTTGGTTCTGTGTGCCAGCCCAGCCCCAGCTCAGAGTCAAGGCACCCTCTCGCCTGCTCATAAGGGTCTCAGTGTCACACCGGCAGGTCACCATACTCGGGAAACGATACTGAGAGTTTGTGACTGCCTTCATCTTCTACCTCCCAGAGGCAAAGGGCAGATCTCTGGTGCGACATGAGGATCTGTGAAGTCATCCTGAGATAGTGTCCTTTTGCTTAAGAAAAATGCATGGATGACCCAGTTCTGGTATAGTCAGCCTTTGTATTTCCTGGAGACACTGATCCTACATGTCCTTGTTCCTATCCCCAGAGCTGTAATTAGGCAGTAACTTGGAATGAGGTAGGAAAGTGGCTTAGATCCCACTGAGAAGGTGAGTAAAGGTGAGTAAAATGGCACTAAGTCTCTGTGTTGCTCTAGGAATAGATTACTTTATTATCAGTTGCAATTGTTCACAAACAAGGTGGTTTATCTGTATGCTTACATGGTGAATTGTGTAACGTAACAGACCCTGAAAGTTCATGAAATATAAGAACTGAGTGTAATTGTTCTTTACTGATGCCACCAGGTAATTCCTAGACTTTTGATTAATGTAGTACATGCATTGCACTCTCTGTGTACATGTGGAAAATAATTAAATATGCCTTGTTTCTGGGAATAACATATGGCCTTCAGTATTAGAATATTAGAGTATGACACTATATGCTTTCATACTTTCCCTTTGCTTCCTTATTGTGTGTATTTAGATAATATTCTTCTCTATGCTTAAAACTTATTGTTAGTGGCTATCATTGTTAAATATGTATTTTCTCCCCAAATATCTAAAGTGTTCATGGAATTTTAAAAATTGATGTTGAAAATTACAACAGGAAACTTCCATTTAATATATATTGTTTCATGGAAAATTATTTTGGCTTTATTTTAACAACAAGTGGTGACCCTTGAAACGAGTTTTAATACTGATTTGAACGGGCATCCTGGTGGCTCAATCAGTTAAGCGTCTGACTCTTGATGTCAGCCAGGCCATGATCTCATGGCTTGTGGGTTTGAGACCCTCATCTCTCTGTGCTGAGAGTGCAGTGCCTGCTTGAGATTCTCTCTGTTCTTCTCTCTGCCCCTCCCCCACTTTCCCTCTCTTTCTCTCTCTCTCCCTCTCTGACAATAAATTCTAAAAATACCATTTGGAGAGAAAAAAGTAATAACAAACCTAAACATTTACATATTGATGAATTAGAGAAATGACGTGGTGTATATGTGTGTGTGCATGTGTGTGTGTGTGATTGCACTGAGGTGTTGTGTAAAATACACTAGGTTCCATCCTTCTCTCCTTGCACATGATCATGAATGGACTCTTGCATCAACGCTGTGGTGACCTGCCCAGATGCTCTTTACCTGCTGTGCCTCCAATCCAAACCCTACTTATTATGAGTATGGGCTCCAAGGTTCAGAGCCATTCCCTTTTTGAGAGAATTGCCCTCAGCTGTAAGGGAGCCACATTGCCAAGCAGGCTGGGGAACATACATTGTGGGGGCAGCTCACAGCCAGTGACAGACTATGGGATGTACAATAGTTGCCAATGCCAAGGCAGGCCTGAATCTGATGCCATCCATGCTCCAGAGCTGTGCTGCCCAATAGTTTAGTAAGTAGACACATACGTTTTTTAAACTCAAATTCATTAGAATTAAATAAAATGTAAAATTGAGTCTCTTAGCTAGGACATTTAAAATGCTCAGGTATGACAGGTAGAGAGTGTGCATGGTATTGGACAGTGAGGACAGAGAATTTCTACCATCACAGATGGATGGTTCTTCTGGAGAGTTCTGGCCAGCTTCTCATGGGATCAGGCTCCTGCTGTTCCACTGGAGACCACATCCTTGCTTAGCAACATTTTCTGCTGTTTTCCTTCCTTCACCCTGTTGATCCCGAGAGCATTCTCTGGCTAAACAACACCCTGTTGAAATCCTACCTCGTCGTCTTTTTCCTACCCTACAGCCCTGTCAGTGTTCATCACATCTGTCATTTCCTATGTAGTGATGGCTGTATCTCCTCATTTGCTCATCCTGCCTCGTCATCGGGGGCCTGTTCTCATATGTCTGAGGTCAGCTCAGACCCATGAGACAGAAGCATCAAGAAAACAACAGCGATTCAGTTGTAGCACTGAGGCTGCAAAATCTTGCCCCCACTTTTTCAAGATTCATTCAGGAACCAGACAGGGCAGCTTGTTCATGTCAAATATATCAGTGAATGTTATATATTTGAAGTTTATTAAATGGAGACATTATCCTGAGATATTTCCTTTAAGATGTTTTGTGTGCATAGACTAGTATTTAGTCTTGTGGACATATGTATTCTTCCACTAAAACTTAGAATTTTATGTAAGCATGGAGCTATTATGGTAATGGAAATTCCTACTCTATCACCTTATGTGTGTTAGTACTAAGTATTTAACCTCTCACATTTGATTCAGTTCTCTTAATTATTATTGGAACATTGCATTCTTATGACATGTCATTTAAATTATATACTTTTTGATGTGAATTATTACATACAATGGCAATGTCTTTGTTTTGTAGTTCTGTTTAATTTTATTTTCAATAATAACATTTCTTTCTCTTCATATATGATCGGTGCTTTTTCCAAGTACTTATCTCTCATATGCAAAGTCATAATATAGGTGTAATCTATCACTGGACTTTCCTGTACCGTGTCATATCATGATAGTTGCTAGGGACCCATACTTTGCTCCTGTGCCCAGGAAGGACGTGTTCAATATTTCCAGCCAGTTTCAATTACATAGTTTTCCAGATGAATCCATCCCTCTTACTGCAATCAGTCATTTGATGGTACCAAACATAGATGATGGTTCCTAGTCTAATTCCGCCAGTCTTTAAATATGGTAAGAAGGAAATGAAATGCAATTTTCCATTAACCTCAGTGGACACTGGTCCTTTCTCTTGGAAGATTGCTCTGTGTGGTGCACAAGCTTTAAGAGGGGTGGATGTGGAGAAGGGGAGGAGGAAAGAACAGAGTGACTCAGATGACCAGAACATACTCCTGAGTATCGATGGGAGAAAGCGCTTCCCAGCCTGATCTTTCCCATGTCTGGAGTTACTAAAGGATAATAATTTTCCTGAATTTTATTGAGAACAACAGTAGCAGTAACATGGTAGACTATGATATGAGTGCTGTAGTTCCCTCCCTGTGTGCTCTCCAGAATGACACTTGGAGCAATTGTACCACTCAGGGACGATGACATTCTTGTGTCTTCTTCAGTGAGCATCTCCTTTGTCTGATATTTTATTTTTCAACTGAAAACCATAACCATTTTTGTACCTGTCAGATAGATAGCCATTACGTATTCTTTTACACACACACACACACACACACACACACACACACAAACACAATCCTGGAAAGCGGCAAATCATATGTACATGTTCATCTCACTAGGATTTTATCTTTTCTCAACTTTCTTCTTTGTCCTGATTGACATAATATTGTTAACATATATCATTAGTTTATTCTAAAGCTGCAGTAGCATATTGGTGTTTTCTTGGGATGAGTTTACATTTTATTTTTGCCCTTCTTCACTGTGGTAGTGCTTCCTTTATCAGGCACATTAAAAGTTTGTAGGCAATCTATTTCAGGTAAATGTATCAATATGTGTGCGTGTGTGCATGAGACTCAAGCATGGTTTGGTTTCATTTGTTCTTCTGAGCTGCTGTGACTCAGAGGACACGTCCTGTTGTTGCACACTTAGCCTGTCACAAATCACTTTATAATTGTTTCCATTAAGAAAATTTTTCTGCATAGGTTTCTTTGTGTGGAGACCACTGATCATATGTTTATACAAAATCAAAGGAGGTATAAAATAGTGTGAAATACCAACCCTCTCTTTAAATATTATGAATATTTTATGCTGTTTTGCACCTGTTTCTTTCACACACCAATGGGTCCTCCCCATTGAACCTGATTCATATTTTAAAGTCTTAGAAGAATTAAAAATACACGGTATGCCCAGCCATTTGAATATGATACAACCGAAGGACTCATTTTCTGATGCCTCTTAGGTCAGAACTATTCATCTTCTTCAGTTACAGTAAGCATTGGATGAAAATGGTCAAACCCAGGCTCGTGCCTGGGAATGTGTTTGGTGCAGTGTCACTAACTCTGCAAGGTAGTTCCCAGAAAGGTGATGATTGACGTAATGTGGACAGATGTCTGAGATTTTGTATAATACCAAAATTTTGGTTTCTTTATATCTTTCCTTATACTACTATAAGTGTTGCATTGACAGGAAGCTTTGTCAAGTTAAACTCATCAAATTTAGATAAACTCTAAACCCAGTTTTCTGCTGCCTGAGCGGAAAGGGGGCGTCGGCAGAGGCCGCTGGTCCAGGCGGGAGCATCCGTCCGGCTGAGCCATGGCCTGGGCCCAGGAAGGGCGCCTCCCGGCAGCTGCAATCCAAAGGCCCAAAGATTCCCAGGATGCTAGGAGGCGCCAGCACGGTGAGGACTGAGACGTGAGGGTGTATGCGCCTGTCCCCGGGGAGCCCAGCCTCCTGTAGGAAGCCCACTGGGCCCAGCCCGGCAGGACCGCGGGCAGAAGCCAAGTGCCCCGTGTGCTGGACGAGCGGGGACCCCGGCAGCCCGCGTGTGTGCTCAGCCTGCGTGGCGGCTGCAGCCGGCCATCCTGGTCTCACCTACACGACGCGTCCCGTCGCCCCTCTGCCGTCACCCCTGTCCACGGGCAGCCGGGAAGGGTGACGGACACTGCCCAGCTGCTTCCCATCCACCAGGAGCAAGGAGAAGGGGCGGGCAGAGCCCTTTGTGTGAGAAGCACAACCAGGTCCTGACCCTGCTCCATGAGGAGGACCCGCAGGTGACCCGCGTGCGTGCTGGCGAGGCCCCGGGGCAGACTGCCCCTCGCCGCAGGCCAAGGCTCTCGGGTCCCTGAAAAGCAGGTGGCTGATATGTCAGAGATTAATAAGCATTCAAAGCAAAACACCCTCAGAGCGGAGAAGGAAGGTGCAAAGGAAGGCTGGAATTACCCTCTGAATTTGAGGCCCGGAAGCAACTTCTAGAACGTGGCCAAGAAGCAGTTCTTCCGAGGTTAGCCCAGGAAGAGAAGGACATTCAGGGGAAACGCGGTGCAAACCTACCAGCATTTTCAAAGGACACCTGCACACCCACAGGTCGGCTGAGTAAAGTAGCAGAGGACAGTGTGCTGCCTGAACGGGACCGGCTGTCACCCATTCAACACTAATGACGTCTGTTTTGAATGAAGAGGAGGAGGCTACAGGTTTCCTCCCCGAATCCTGCTTGGCAGAAAAGTGTCTAAAAATTTCGAGTGGACACTCTCTGAACCCTGACACGGCACGCCCTCTGTTGATTGTCTCCGAGGACAAGAACCAGGTGAGCTTTCTTTCAGAGAGAAAACAAAATGTTCCTTTTCTTCCAAAAAGGTTTTCAGCCAACACTCTTGTCCTGGGTTTCCCATCGTCCTGGGTTTCCCGTGGTAGGGACCTTAGAGCTGAGAAGGCTGTAGAAATAAACCTGCTACTTTTTACTAACCCACTACCTCAGCCCACATTCCACTTCGCATTCCCTGCTAACTGCAGCTCCAAACCCCGGTTTTCTTTCTCCTGTCAATTCCACGCTCATCTATTGTCTCTCTGTATGTGTATATATATATATATAATATATATATATACACATACACACACACACACACACACACACACAATGGAGTATTACTCGGCGATCAAAAGAAATGAAATATTGCCATTTGCAAGCACATGTATGGAACTGGAAGGTATTATGCTAAGTGAAATTAATCAGTCAAGAAAGACAAAAATCATATGACTTCATCATATAAGGAGTTTAAGAGACAAAACAGATGAAAACTGGGTAAATACATTCTGAGAAATGAAACTGGAGGCTGATAGGACACCATTCACAAAAATGAGCTTGGAATGGATTAACATGTAAACTAAGACCTGAAAGTGTAAAGCTCCCAGAAGACAACGTAGAGAAAACAATTCTTGACATTGGACACATTGACAGTTACTAAGTGAGGCTGTTCTAGCATTGTCCTATCTCTAATATAGCCGACTCTTTGTGATCCAAATATCAAAGCAAACACTGAAAGACTGTAACTTCTAAGTTTTTTAACTTACTGTGTCTCTAGGCATATAGTTTGTTCCATGGGGCTCTTGAGTGGTACCAGATTCTACCAATAGCCAATACCCCCATCACCCCCTGGAAAGTGTTTTTTTTTCCTTTCAATGTGACCTGCAGGGATAAACTGTTACCACAGAGTCTAGGATGTGTTTGTATCTCAGAACATATTGGAAATACATCATGTATGAGCCTGGCACTTCTAAGTAGGATAAGCTCAAGGAAACATAATTTCTTGTAGTAATCATCTTCACAAAAGGGTTCAGAGATTGGCCTACAGGACATTGCCTATGGAGCACATTTTGTGCACGAGCATGTCCGTGGGTGTATGTGTTTAATAATATATTAATATATATATTGCTTCTACCTAAATGAAAACCAAAATGTAACACGTTGTGGCAGACTGTGAGGAGACTCATTCTGCGGGAATAGAGGTGGTTTTTCTAAGAGGGAGGGTGAAACCTGGGAGAGGCTGATTTCAAGCTGGAAAGAACACATTCTTAGCCAACCTGCTTCCTTTAAACACATTAAAACCGAGTTCTCGTTAGAGATAAGTTACTGAAGAAGCTCTCCAAAGAGAGTCTTTCAAAACCATTTCATGTTTCCAAGTGCTTGAAATGACGACTTACAAACGTGAGAAAGCATTATGTGTGACCTGCTACCACAGATTCGGGGGGACGGGGCCCTGTCAAAGGCTTTGACCACTGATCAAGACAGGCCATTGATCATGGAGATCCCAAATAACCCAATCAGTAGAAATGTCCACGATGCTTCTCTGAGACTCAACACACAAGTACACCTGAACAGCCTCATCCTGAAAAGGGGTTGAAACCATTCTCAGAAAAGGCTCACGAATCAGAAGAACTTACACTTCCTAGAGACCTCATAGATTTCATTCCCTCCAGTGGTTAAAATAAATCCACCCAACAATGTAAACCAATAGAATTAAATTTTTTAAATGGAGCAAGTGTGGGAACCCAGGGAGGACCCCCAACGTGGACCTCAACAGCATATTGATCACTTTGAGTAGAAGAAACTAGGGAAAGAGCAGGTGTGAGGACATCACACCCTCCTCTGTCCCCCTGGAAGCAGGAAATATCTCCCAAATGAAAGTCCCTTCCCAGGTCTAAGAAGGAAAAACGACCACTTATCACCACAGGTAGGGACCTTAGAGCTGAGAAGGCTGTAGAAATAAACCTGCTACTTTTTACTAACCCACTACCTCAGCCCACATTCCACTTCGCATTCCCTGCTAACTGCAGCTCCAAACCCCAGTTTTCTTTCTCCTGTCAATTCCACGCTCATCTATTGTCTCTCTATAAAAGGGGCAAAAAACACCTGGTACTTCATTTCTTTGGGTCTTAATGTCCAGATTGGGCCTCCGTGGGGTGGTAATAAAACTTTGGGTGTTTTCTCCAGTTACTCTATCTCATGTCAACTCAATTCCAAAACAGCAGGAAGAGCCATGGGGAAAAAAGGAAATGTCTCCTCCCAGAAGACACTGTCCTCTGTCTAAGGCCACCTAGGGGAGCCCTTCCCCTGACCCCACTGATCTCCAGTCATTCATCCTCTCCTTTCCGCTTCTACACGCAGCCCCCCTTTCCCCTGCGAACCACGAGTCCACACACAGTGGTTCCCACTCTGCACCATCAGGGCTCAAACATGCCACAACACCACTGCGGTGCAAGAAGGCTCTCACCCGTGTCACAAAACAAGCATCCAAAAAGCAGTCACCTGTGAAGGGTGGAGTTGGCAGGGGTCTGTGACCTGCTCCTGCCTCCTCCGTGAGCCCGGTCAGAGCGGGACTCTGGCCAACAGTAGCTGCGAAACGTGCAGACTAGGAGGTACAGGAGCGTCTCACGGGGGTGACGGCGCTCTGATGACTGATCCAGGAGTGAGTTTAGCAGGACGCAGAGGGCGTGTTCAGAGTGCTGTCACTCTACACTGCACACCCTGCCGTTATGCTAACGTGTGACAGCCCTAAGGCCAGGACAGGGCTGCGAAGGTAGAAGGTACGGACACATGAACTCGGAATCTCCCCTCCCTTCTCTGGGCTCACTGGTGCCACGGGGGAGGTCCTGCGGGATGGGTAAAATAGGTGATGGAGATTAAAGAGAGTACATGTGATGATGGAAATGTGGAATCACTATATTGTGCACCAGAAAGGAATATAACACTGTAGGTTAACTCTAATGGAATGACAATAAAAAATTAATTAAAAATAAAATAATAAAAAGCAATTCTATAGACAATTTTTTTGAAAAACAAAGAATTCTGTTTCAAAGGGAAAAAACATTATCACAATGGAGAAATTACACCACAGACTGATATCTGACTAAATTTAACAGGATGGATGTTAGCAAGATTTCTATCAGCTAAATTTTTTTTCCTACAGTTGCCCTCCTACTTCTGGGGAAAAGCTGTGATCCAGTCAGGCTACGAATGTTGTAATAGAGCCATGATCAAACTGCAAGAATAAGCAATAAGCTCCGGCAATTGCTAGAAAATGCTAAAATATTAATATTTATTACAGTGTTCTGGTCGTTTTTATTCTTATTTTGCTATGTATTATGGTGTGTGTAACCGTCATTTGCAATTAGCCATGGAAAAGTGTTCCCAAAGGTAGTGAAACAAGAAAATCCTGAGAAACATTTTGAATATTAATAGGATGCAGATGGTCTAGGAACACTAAATCAGCATCTCTGGAGACTGCAATGTGTCCATGAACTTAGAGTTTGAACACTCACTTGCATAAAAGAGTGAATTAAGGAAGTCCCCATGAGAGTTGTCAGGGGAAATGTTGAGGACACAGAAATCTGAAAGACCATGGCATTAAAGTCTTTCATGACAGGGTCTTCCCCCCCCCCCCCCTCCCAGTCATCTAGAGTCATAGTCCTGACAGAACACCTTCTTCATTGCTCCTGTCACATCCTTGTTCCGCAGGGTATACACGAAGGGGTTGGCCATGGGGGTGACGATGGTGTAGAAGAGAGAAATGAACTTGCCCTGATCCTGGGAGTAGTTGTTGCTGGGCTGGACGTAAATGTAGATGGCTGTGCCATAGAACAGGGAGACAACTGTGAGGTGGGACCCACATGTCCCAAATGCTTTCCTCTGCCCTGAAGCTGACTTTATTCTTAACAGTGCCCTGACTATCTGACCATAGGAGAACGTGATTAATGCCACAGGTATGAGGAGAATGATCACACTGACAAAGAAGATCTCATTCTCATTCTCAGTGGTGTCAACACAGGCAATCTTGAGCAGTGGGGTGACCTCACAAAAGAAGTGATCTATTTTATTTCTCCCACAAAGTGGTACAAGGAAGATGAGCCCCGACTGCAACGAAGAGTTGGCAAAACCAATGAACCACGATGCAGAAGCCATCAGGGCACAGAGACGGGGGTGCATGATCACTGTGTAGTGCAGGGGCCTGCAGACGGCTGCGTAGCGGTCAAATGCCATCACCCCTAACAGAATGCATTCTGTGCATCCCAAACCTAGAGAGACAAACAGCTGAGCTACACAGCCAGCGAAGGAGATAGATTTGTCTGGTCCCCTGAGATGAACCAGCAGCTGAGGAACAGTGCTGGTGGTGTAACACAGGTCCAGAAAGCTTAAGTTGGAGAGGAAAAAGTACATGGGAGTCTGCAGGTGTGGGTCCAGGCGGGACAACGCAATGATGGTTGTGTTTCCCAGCAGGGTGAGCAGATAGAAGATCAGAAGAACCACAAAGAGGACTCGCTCCAGCTGAGGCCGGTCAGAGAAACCCAGCAGGATAAAGCCCGTGAAAGAACTTCCATTTTTCGGGTCCATTCTTTCTTACCACATGTTTCCTGTCAAGATCAAGCATTTAGTAATTTTTAAGAGAAATCTTCAAAAAAATCAAAAGTTGGCAGGGGGTGTGTTTATCATGTTTAAGACCAGTCATGGCATTTTATAAGTAACTATTTGAATAAATGGTGTACTCATTACATTGATCAATTAGTTCCACTTTCGTTCCACATTACCATAAAAAGTCAATCATTAATGAGGAGAGGAGCCAAGATGGTGGAACAGCATGGAAGTATTTTGTGTGTCTCATATCCATGAAATACAGCCAGACCAACACTGAACCATCCTACACTCCTAGAAAACTGACTGGAGGATTAACACAACAATCTGCACAACCTGAACCACAGAATTCAGCAGGTACGTGGCATGGAGAAGTGAACTTGGGGAACGAGAAGGCGCAGGAAGGGAGGTACTATTGTGAGCAGAGAGAGGATGGAGACTGCGGGGGGTGGGGGCGGAGAATACGGGAAAAGCACCCCTCCCCAAAAGCAGCTGGAGGAAAGTGGAAAATTGGATATGGCCGCAGGGACTAAACTAAAAAGGGAGAAAGGAGAAAGGAGAGGGTTTAATTTGAATTAAGACTGTAAACAAGGGGAGCACAAAGGCTGCAACTCTGCAGCTCAATACCTGGCAGTGCTCTGGTGGGAAAGGTGAATCCCCAGGAAGAGAGTGGGGTCTGGGAGGTTCTCAGGCCACATGGGGAAAAGTGGTTCCACTGCTGGAAGGACATTTGGTAGAGACTGTTGAGCCACCTGGTCCCAGCAGACCCCGGAAGGCAGCCAACTTTACTGGTTCTGGGGCAAGGTTGTTGAAGGTAAAGCCTGGTGCTAGATGTGTGTTGCGATTTTCCATAGTCCCTGAAACACTGAGACTACACTGTCTCGCGATCTTTCTTTGGGGCGGGCTGGCACCTGGCCACAGTCTCGGGGCACCAGCAACAGCAGAGTCCAGCGGGCGTTCCTGGGTGCAGCTGACATTCAGCCATTGCTCATTTGGTCATTGCTCAGTCAGACCCTCCCACAGGGGGGCTGAATGGGTCAAGGTTGCAGTCCTTCAGAAGTAAGGGGCTGGAGAAAACAGCCACATCTGAGACAAAACTCGGGAGAGAGGTGCTGCCTGGGGCCTGGTCACAGAGAGTAAAAAAGTGGGGAGTGGACGAGACCTGATGACAGAGGACTGGTGCGTAATTGCTGCTCTGGGAGAAGAGACTGGGTAGCTGGATGGCGCCATTTTCACCATTCCTGCGCATGCGCATATGCACCTACGAGCACCGCAACAATCCACCCCAGTAGGCTAGCAGCACCATCTAGTGGAGAGCGGAGCTGTTACACCAAGCCCTGCCCAACTGGGTGAACTTTGATCTTCAAGAACAAAACCTCACCACCAGCTTAATTTAAGCACTATAAAGAGCTATATGGACTGACCTGTAGGGGAAAACGAAGTAGTTTCAGTCCTACTTCAATCTCTTAGCAGGTCCATCTATTCAATTTTCTTTCTTTCTTTTTTATCCTCTTTTACACTTTTTTCTTGAATACAGAAAGAGAAAACATTCATTTTTATTTTCAATTTTTATTAAAAATATTTTTCTTCAATTGTCATTACTATATTTTTTACTTTTGTCTAAGTTTTTTCAAATTTTACCTTACTTCCATCATTTTATTTTAGACTACTTCAGTGTATTCACCTTTTCAAATTTTCAAATGATCTCCTTATTTTCTTTTTCCTTTTTTCCCTTTTTCATTTCTTTTTCTTGAATGCAGAAAGAGGAAAACTTCATTTTTACTTTCAATTTCTATTAAAATATTTTTCTTTAATTGTTTTGCCATGTTTGCTTTTAGGTAAATTTTTCAAATTCTATTTTACTTCCATCATTTTATTTAGTCTAATACAGTGTATTCACTTTTTCAGATTTTCAAACAATTTCTTTTTTTCCTTTTTCTTTTTTCCCTTTTTCATTTCGTTTCCTTCTCTTGAATATAGAAACAGAAAAATTCATTTTTGTTTTTAATTTTTATTAAAAACATTTTTCTTTATTTTTTCCTACTATATTATTTACTTTTGTGTATATTTTTTCAAATTCTATTTTACCCCCATCATCTCATTTTAGTCTACTTCAGTGTATTCATTTTTTCAAAATCTCAAATGATTTCATTTCCCCCTCTTTTTTCTCTCTAATCTGTCAAACCACTTTCAACACCCAGATCAAAACACACCTAGGATCTAGCATCATTTATTCAATTTGTGTGTGTTTTTAATTTTTTAACTTTAATACTTTTTTAGTTTTAATTTTTTTTAATTTTAATTTTTCTACCTCATTAATTCCTGTTCTCCCTTCAAAATGACAAAAATGAAGGTACACACCCCAAAAGAAACAGCACAAAGAAATGACAGGCAGGGATTTAACCAATGCAGATACAAGCAAGATGTCTGAACCACAATTTAGAATCATGATAACAAGAACTCTGGCTGGAGTCAAAAATAGATTAGAATCCCTTTCTACAGAGATAAAAGGGAGTAGAATATAGCCAGAATGAAATTAAAAATGCTATAAGTGAGCTGCACTTAGAGATGGATGCAGCGGCAGCAAGGATGGATGAGGCAGAACAGAGAGTCAGCCATATAGAGGACAAACTATAGAGAATAATGAAGCAGAAGAAAAGAGGGAGATTAAGGCCAAAGAGCATGATTAAAGAATTAGACAAATCAGTGACCATTCAAAAGGAACATCAGAATCATAGGGGGTCCCAGAAGAGGAAGAGAGAGAAATAGGGGTAGAAAGGAGATGTGAGCAAATAATAGCGGAAAACTTTCCTAACCTGGGCAAAGACACAGACATCAAAATCCAGGAAGCACAGAGGACTCCCATTAAATTCAACCGAAACCAACCATCAACAAGGCATATCATAGTCAAATTCACAAATTACTCAGGCAAGGAGAGAATCATGAAAGCAGCAAGGGAAAAAAAAAGTCCCTAACCTACAAGGGAAGACAGGTCAGGTTTGCAGCAGACCTATCTACAGAAACTCGGCAGGCTGGAAAGGAGTGGCAGGATATATTCATTGTGCTGAATCACAAAACTATGCAGCCAAGAATTCTTTATCCAGCAAGGCTGTCATTCAAAATAGAAGGAGAGATTAAAAGTTTCCCAGACAAACAAAAATTAAAGGAGTTTGTGACCACTAAACCAGCCCTGCAAGAAATTTTAAGGGGGACTCTCTGAGGCAAGAAACAATGAAAAATATAAATAAATAAATAAATAAATAAATACCCAAAGCAACAAAGATTAGAAAGGAGCAGAGAACACCACCAGAAACTCCAACTCTAATAAGCATCATAATGGCAATAAATTCATATCTTTCAGTACTCACTCTAAATGTCAATGGACTCAATGCTCCAATCAAAAAACACAGGGTAACAGAATGGATAAGAAAACAAGACTCAGCTATATCCTGTTTACAAGAGATACACTTTAGACCTAAAGACACCTTCAGATTGAAAATAAGGGGATGGAGAACCATCTGTCAAGCTAATGGTCAACAAAAGAAAGCCAGAGTAGCCATACTTATATCAGACAATCTAGACTTTCAAATAAAGACTCTATCAAGAGATGCAGAAGGGCATTATATTGTAATCATGGCGTCTATCCACCAAGAAGACCTAACAATTGTAAATATTTATGTGCCAAATGTGGAAGCACCCAAATATATAAAGCAATTAATCACAAACATAAACAAACTCACCAATAGTAATACCATAATAGGAGGAGACTTCAATACCCCATTCACAACAATGGGCAGATCATCTAAACAAAATACCAACAAGAAAACAATGGCTTTGAATGACACACTGGCCCAGATGGACTTAACAGATATATTCAGAACATTTCATCCTAAAGCAGCAGAATATACATTCTTCTTCAGTGCACATGGAACATTCTCCAGAATAGACCATATGCTGGGACACAAAGCAGCCCTAAGTAAGTACAAAAAGATAGAGATCATACCGTGCATATTTTCAGACGACAATGCTATGAAACTTGAAATCAACCACAAGAAAAAATTTGGAAAGGTAACAAATACTTGGAGACTGAACAACATCCTACTAAAGAATGAATGAGCTAACCAAGAAGTGAAAGAGGAAATTAAAAAGTATAGGGAAGGCAATGAAAATGATAACAGCACAACCCAAAAACTCTGGGATGCAGCAAAGGCAGACATAAGAGGAAAGTATACAGCAATCCAGGCCTTCCTAAAGAAGGAAGAAAGATCTCAGATACACAGCCTAACATTACGCCTTAAGGAGCTGGAAAAAGAACAGCAATGAAACCCAAAACCAGCAGAAGACAGGAAATAACAAAGATTAGAGCAGAAATTAATGCAATTGAAACAAACAAACAAAAAAACCCACAGTAGAACAGATCAATGAAACCAGAAGCTCGTTCTTTGAAAGAATTAAAAAAATTGATAAACCACTAGGAAGTTTGATCAAAAAGAAAAAGGAAAGGGCCCAGATAAATACAATCAAGAATGAAAGAGGAGAGATCAAAACCAACACAGCAAAAATAAAAACAACAATAAGAGAATATTATGAGCAATTATATGCCAATAAAATGGGCAATCTGGAAGAAATGGACAAATTCCTAGAAACATATACACTACCAAAACTGAAAGAGGAAGCAGTAGAAAATTTGAACAGACCCATAACCAGTAAGGAAATGGAATTAGTAATCAAAAATCTGCCAAAAAACAAGAGTCCAGGGCCAGATGGCTTTCCAGGGGAATTCCCAAATATTTAAGGAAGAGTGAACACCTATTCTCTTGAAACTGTCTCAAAAAAATAGAAATGGAAAGAAAACTTCCAAACTCTTGCAATGAAGCCAGCATTACCCTGATTCCAAAACCAGACAGAGACCCCACTAAAAAGGAAAACTATAGACCAATATCCCTGATGAACATGGATGCAAAGATCCTCAACAAGATATTAGCCAACCGGCTCCAACAATACATTAATAAAATGATTCACCACGACCAAGTGGGATTTATACTTGCGATGCAGGGCTGGTTCAATATCCACAGAACAACGAACGTGAGTCATCACATCAATAAAAGAAAGGGCAAGAACCATATGATCCTCTCAATACATGCAGAGAAAGCATTTGACAAACTACAGCAAACTTTCTTGATAACAACTCGCAAGAAAGTAGGGATAGAAGGAGCATACCTCGAGACCATAAAAGCCATATATGAATAACCCAGCGCTAATATCATCCTCAATGGGGAAAAACTGAGAGCTTTTCCAGTAAGGTCAGGAACAAGACAGGGATGTCCGCTCTCGCCACTGTTATTCAACATGGTATCGGAAGTCTTAGCCTCTGCAATCAGACAACACAAAGAAATAAAAGGCATCCCAATCGACCAGGAGGAGGTCAAACTTTCACTCTTTGCAGATGACATGACACTCTATATGGAAAACCCAAAAGATGCCACCGAAAAGCTGCTAGAATTGATTCATGAATTCAGCAAAGTTGCAGGATATAAAATCAACACACAGAAATCGGTTGCATTCCTAAACACCAACAATGAGGCGACACAAAGAGAAATCAAGGAATCTATCCCAGTTACAGTTGTACAAAAAAACCATAATATATCTATGAATAAATCTACCAAAGAGGTGAAAAATCTATGCACTGAAAACTATAGAAAGCTTATGAAGGAAATTGAAAAAGACACACAAAAAAATGGAAAAAGATTCCATGCTCCTGGATAGAAAGAACAAATATTGTTAAAACGTTGATACTACCCAAAGCAATCTACATATTCAATGCAATCCCTATCAAAATAGCACCAGCATTCTTCACAGAGATGGAACAAATAATCCTAAAATTTGTATGGAACCAGAAAAGACCCCGAATAGCCAAAGCGATCTTGAAAAACAAGATCACAATCCCAGACTTCAAGCTCTACTACAAAGTTGTAATCATCAAGACCGTATGGTACTGGCACAAGAACAGACACTCAGATCAGTGGAACAGAATAGAGAACTCAGAAATGGATCCACTAACGTATGGGCAACTAATCTTTGACAAAGCAGGAAGACTATCCAATGGAATAAAGACAGTCTCTTCAGCAAGTGGTGCTGGGAAAATTGGACGGTGACATGCAGAAGAATGAACCTGGACCACTTTCTTACACCATACACAAAAATAAACTCAAAATGGATGAAAGACCTCAATGTAAGACAGGAAGCCATCAAAATCCTCGAGGAGAAAGGAGACAAAAACCTCTTTGATCTTGGCCACAGCAACTTCTCACTCAACACATCTCTGGAGGCAAGTGAAACAAAAGCAAAAATGAACTACTGGGACCTCATCAAAATAAAAAGCTTCTGCACAGCGAAGAAAACAAACAGCAAAACTAAAAGGCAACAGGCTGAATGGGAGAACATATTTGCAAAAGGCATATGAGCTAAAGGGTTACTATCCAAAATCTACAAAGAATTTATCAAATTCAACACCCAAAAAACAAATAATCCAGTGAAGAAATGGGCAAAAGACATGAATAGACACTTCTCCAAAGAAGACATCCAGATGGCCAAGCGACACATGAAAAAAATGTTCAACATCACTCATCATCAAGGAAATACAAATCAAAACCACAATGAAATACCACCTGACACCTGTCAGAAAGGCTAACATTAACAATTCAGGCAACAACAGATGTTGGCCAGGATGCGGAGAAAGAGGATCTCTTTTGCTTTGTTGGTGGAAGTGCAAGCTGGTGCAGCCACTCTAGAAAACAGTATGGAGGTTCCTCAAAAAACTAAAAATAGAACTAGCCTACAACACAGCAATTGCGCTACTAGGCATTTATCCACGGGATACAGGTGTGCTGTTTCGAAGGGACACGTGCACCCCCAGGTTTATAGCAGCACTCTCAACAATAGCCAAAGTATGGAAAGAGCCCTAATGTCCATCGATGGATGAATGGATAAAGAAGATGTGGTATATATATACAATGGCATATTATTCAGCAATCAAAAACAATGAAATCTTGCCATTTGCAACTATGTGGATGGAACTGGACGGTATTATGCTAAGTAAACTTAGTAAAAGAAAGACAAAAATCATAAGACTTCACTCATATGAGGACTTCAAGAGACAAAACAGATGAACATAAGGGAAGGGAAACAAAAATAATATAAAAACAGGGAGGCGGACAAAACAGAAGAGATTCGTAAAAATGGAGAACAACCTGAGGGTTACTGGAGGGGTTGTGGGAAGGGGGATGGGGTTAAATGGGTAAGGGACACTAAGAAATCTACCCATGAAATCACTGTTGCACTATATGCTAACTAATTTGGATGTAAATTTAAAAATATAAAAAATAAAATTAAAAAAAAAAGAAAGCCTTGGGGCGCCTGGGTGGCGCAGTCGGTTAAGCGTCCGACTTCAGCCAGGTCACGATCTCGCGGTCCGTGAGTTCGAGCCCCGCGTCGGGCTCTGGGCTGATGGCTCAGAGCCTGGAGCCTGTTTCCGATTCTGTGACTCCCTCTCTCTCTGCCCCTCCCCCGTTCATGCTCTGTCTCTCTCTGTCCCAAAAATAAAATAAAAAACGTTGAAAAAAAAAAATTAAAAAAAAAAAAAAAAAAGCCTCAAAAAAAAAATCATTAATATTTAATGTAAGAAAAATCAAATGATGGGCCTTGTGTTCCCATCAGTGATAGGAATATAAGTTCTTTCAGTCTGTGTTTACTAGGACTTAAAGTACTATAAAATGTATGTACGTTCCAGACTTAAGTTATGTAAAAATGTATAAGGGAAGACAGGAAGAGCTATCAGAAAGAATCAGAAAGAAATACAGAGAGGAGAGATGTTATTATAAATATGTGTCTCATGATTCTACACAACTGGATTTGCACACACCACGTGTGCATTAAAACAATATAATGACACCTGGGTGGCTCAGTGGGTTAAGCATCTGACTTTTGATTTCAGCAGGGACCATGATCTCATGTTTTGAGGGTTCAAGCCCTGTGTTGGACTCTTCACTGACAGCCTTGACCCTGCTGGGGATTCTGTCTCTCTCCCTCTCTCTCTGCATCTCCCTGCTCCCTCACTCTTCTCTTTCTTAAAATAAACATTAAAAAATACATATGTATGTCTCTCTCTCTCCATATATATATATATATATATATATATATATATGTGTGTGTGTGTGTGTGTGTGTGTGTGTGTGTATGCTTTTTCCACAGTGTGTGGTCTTTATATATATGTGTGTGTGTATATATATATGTATATATATACGCACATATATATACATATATATATATATATACACATATATATAAAGACCACACACTGTGGAAAAAGCATTCTGATATAGGAACTTATGAACAAGACAGTACTTACACAAAGAATTCAATTACATTCAAAATCTCACCACTATTTCTGCATAAACATTTTGGCAGTATTGTCTCTCTAACAAATGTATTATATTTGGGAAAGACAGTTTCTTTTCTTGTTTTTTCTTTTTTTTTTTTTTTTTTTTGGTAGAAAACAATTAAAAAAAATCAGACAGAACCCAAAAAACCACCATTCAATTACAGTGCTCAACTTTTCCCTGAAAAATGCCTCTAATTACCATACCAATTTAACAGGAACTCGGAAAATTCATTGGCCATGCAGAGCCAGCTGGAATCAGAACTCTAAAATCCATTGACCAACACTTTCCTCTTCCTTCTACAGATTTCCATTGCACATATTACCAATTAGAGTTCGCAAAATTCCTCAAAGAGGTAGGATTATTCCTTATTGACATCCTAAGCAGAATAAACATTTTAGAAAGTTATCCGACCATGTAATTATGTACAACCTGACATGTTTTACATCACTCCCTAGGATAAAATAAAGAGATAAAGACACAGAGATAAAGACAGATACATTCTAAATCAATGAAAGGTCAAAGAGCTATAATGCACAACTTAAAGTAGTATAAGGAAAGGCATAAAGAAACCAATATTTTGGTATTATACAAAATCAGACATCTGTCCACATTATGTCAATGATCACCTTTCTGGGAGCTACCCTGCAGTATGGTAGTAAAACCAGTGACACTGGACCAAACACATTGCCAGGTTCGAGGCTGGGTGATGACCATTTTCATCCAATGCTTACTGTAACTGAAGAAAATGAATAGTTATAGACTGACCTATGAGGCATCAGAAAATGAGTCCTTCAGTTGTATCATACTCAAATGGTTGGGCATACTGTGAATTTTTATCTTCTAAGACTTTACAATCTGAATCAGGTTTAGGGGAGGACCCATTTAAGTGTGAAAGAAACAGGTACAAAACGGGCATAAAATATTCATACTATTTGAAGAGAGGATACGGTATGTCACACTATTTTATACCTCCTTTGATTTCATATAAACATATGATCAGTGGTCTCCACGCAAAAAAAACCTATGCAAAAATTTTTCTTAATGGAAACAATTATAAAGTGATTTGTGACAGGCTAAGTGTGCGACAACAGGACGTGTCCTCTGAGTCACACCAGCTCAGAAGAACAAATGAAACCAAACCATGCTTGAGTCTCATGCACACACACACACACATCAATACATTTACCTGAAATAGATTGCCCACAAACTTTTAATGTGCCTGATAAAGGAAACACTACCTAAGTGAAGAAGAGCAAAAGTAGAATGAAAACTCATCCCAAGAAAACACCGATATACTGCTGTACCTTTAGAATAAAATCATGGTATATGTTAACAATATTGTCAATCAGGACAAAGAAGACAGTTGAGAAAAGATAAAATGCTGGTGAGATGAACTTGTACATATGATTTGCTGCTTTCCAGGATCGTGTGTGTGTGTGTGTGTGTGTGTGTGTGTGTGTGTGTGTGTGTAAAAGAATACATAATGGCTATCTATCTGACAGGTACAAAAATGGTTATGATTTTCAGTTGAAAAATAAAAGATCAGACAAAGGAGATGCTGACTGAAGCAGACACAAGAATGTCATCATCCCTGTGTGGTACAATTGCTCCTAGTGTCGTGCTGGATTGCACGTGGGGAGGAAACTACAGGACTCATATCATAGTCTACCATCTTACTGCTATTGTTTTTCTCAATAAAATTCAGGAAAATTATTATCCTTTAGTAACTTGAGACATGGGAAAGATCAGACTTCGAAATGCATTCTCCCATCGATACTCAGGAGTATGTTCTGGTCATCTGGGTCACTCTGTTCCTACCTCCTCTCCTTTTCCATATCCACCCCTCATAAAGCTTGTGCACCACACAGAGCAATCTTCCAAGAGAAGGGACATGTGTCCACTGAGGTTAATGGAAAATTGCATTTCATTTCCTTCTTACAATATTTAAAGACTGGCGGAATTAGACTAGGAACCATCATCTATGATTGGTACCATCAAATGACTGATTGCAGTAAGAGGGCTGGATTCATCTGAGAAAACTATGTAATTAAAACTTGCTGGAAATATTGAACATGTCCTTCCTGGGCAAAGGAGCAAAGCATGGGTCTCTAGCAACTATCATAATATGACACGATATAGGAAAGTCCAGTGATAGACTACACCTATATTATGACTTTGCATATGAGAGATAAATACTTGGAAAAAGCACAGATCATATATGGAGAGAAAGAAAGGTTATTAATGAAAATAAAATTACACAGAACCTACAAAACAAAGACATTGCCATTCTATGTAATAATTCACATCAAAAAAGTATATAATTCAATGACATGTCAGAAGAACACAATGTTCCAATAATAATTAAGAGAACTGAATCAAATGTGAGAGGTTAAATACTTAGTACTGACACACATAAGGTGATAGAGTAGGAATTTCCAATTACCATAATAGCTCAATGCTGACATACAATTCTAAGTTTAAGTGGAAAAAATACAAAGTTTCACAAAACTGGATACTAGTCTATGCACACTACACATCTTAAAGGAAAAGATCTCAAGCTAATGTCTCTAAGACATTTCAAATATATAACATTCACTGATATATTTAGCATACACACGCTGCCCTATCCGGTTCCTGAATGAATCCTGGAAAAGTGGGGGCAAGATTTCCACAGCCTCAGGGCTATGACTGAATCGTTGTTGTTTTCTTGATGCTTCTGTCTCATGGGTCTGAGCTGACCTCAGACATATGAGAAGAGCCCTCGGATGATGATGGGGGACGAGCAAATGAGGGGAATGCAGCCATCACTACATAGGAAATGACACATGTGATGAACATTGACTGGGCTGTAGGGCAGGTTCCATGGAAGACGATGAAGTAGGATTTCCACTGCGTGTTGTTTATTCAGGGAATGCTCTCGGGAAAATGGGGTGAGGGAAGGAAGACAGCAGAGAATGTTCCTAAGCAAGGATGTGGTCTCCAGTGGAACAGAGCAGGAGGCTGATCCCATGAGAAGCTGGCCAGAACTCTCCAGAAGAACCACCCATCTGTGATGGTAGAAATTCTCTGTCCTCACTTTCCAATACTATGCCCACTCTCTACCTGTCATACCTGAGCATTTTAAATGTCCTAGCTAAGAAACTCAATTTTACATTTTATTTAATTCTAATGAATTTGAATTTAAAAACCGTATGTGTCTACTTACTAAACTATTGGGCAGCACAGCTCTGGAGCATGGATTGCATCAGATTCAGGCCTGCCTTGGCATTGGCACCTTTTGTACATCCCATAAGTCTGTCACTGGCTATAAGCTGCCCCCACCTTGTTCCCCAGAGCCCTTGGCAATGTGGCTCCCTCTCAGCTGAGGGAAATTCTCTTAAGAAGAGAATGGCTCTGAACCTTGGAGCCCACACTCATACCAACTAGGGTTTGGATAGGAGCCCCAGCAGGTAAAGAGCATCTGGGCAGGTCACCAACAGCGTTCATACTAGAGTCCATTCATGATCATGTGCAAGGAAAGAAAGATGGGACCTAGAGTACTTTACACATCACCTCAGTGCAATCACACACGCACACACATACACACCACGACACTTCTCTAATTCATCTACATGTAAACGTTTAGGTTTGTTATTCCTTTTTTCTTCTCAAAATGGTGTTTTTAAAACTTATTTTCAGAGAGGGAGAGAGAGAGTCGGAGCGCAAGCAGGGGATGGGCAGAGAGAGGAATAGAGAGAATCTCAAGCAGGCTCTGCACTGTCAGCACAGAGACAGATGTGGGACACGAACCCACAAGCCATGAGATCATGGCCTGGCTGAAATCAAGAGTCAGACGCTTAACTGATTGAGCCACCAGGCTGCCCATTCAAATCTGTATTAGAACTCATTTGAAGGATCACCACTTCTTGTGAAAATTAGGTCAAAATAATTTTCCTTGACAAAATATTCATAAAATGGAACTTCCCTGCTGTAATTTTCAACATTGGTTTTTAAAATTCCCTGAACACTTTAGATATTTGGGGAGAAAATACATATTTAATAATGATAGCCACTGACAATAAGTTTTAAGCATAGAGAAGAAATATTATCTAAATTCACACACAATAAGGAACCAAAGGGAAAGTATGAAAGCATATAGTGTCATACTCTAGTAGTCTAATACTGAAGGCCATATGTTATTCCCAGAAACAAGGCATATTTAATTATTTTCCACATGTACACAGAGACTTGCATTGCATGTACTACATTAATCAAAAGTCTAGGAATTACCTGGTGGCAACAGTAAAGAACAATTACACTCAGTTCTTATATTTCATGAACTTTCAGGGTCTGTTACGTTACACAATTCGCCATGTAAGCATACACATAAACCACTTTGTTTTGTGAAAAATTGCAACTGAAAACAAACTAATCTATTCCTAGAGCAACACAGAGACTTAGTGCCATTTTACTCACCTTTACTCACCTTCTCAGTGGGATCTAAGCCACTTTCCTACCTCATTCCAAGTTACTGCCTAATTACAGCTCTGGGGATAGGAGCAGGGACATGTAGGATCAGTGTCTCCAGGAAATACAAAGGCTGACTATACCAGAACTGGGTCATCCATGCATTTTTCTTAAGCAAAAGGACACTTTCTCAGGATGACTTCACAGATCCTCATGTCTCACCAGAGATCTGCCCTTTGCCTATTGGAGGTAGAAGATGAAGGCAGTCACAAACTCTCAGTATTGTTTCCGAGTATGGTGACCTGCCGGTGTGACACTGAGACCCTTATGAGCAGGCGAGAGGGTGCCGTGACTCTGAGCTGGGGCTGGGCTGGCACACAGAACCAAGTCCCTTCCCCTGCTGACGTCTCTGGGGAACGGATGCCCCACACTCTTAATGAGCCCTTGTCATTAAGCTTCCCAGACAGGGCAATCCTCAGGGACAATGACTATGGAGGACAATGACAGAGAAGACGTAATCTGTCTCTTCTACGGTTCACAGATCTGACGGAGGACAAGTAACCCCCTAGACCACCCCAGCTACACTAGCTTTCATCTGTCCTTACCTAGATGTTTTACAAAGCAGTTAAGATTTCCTTCACATTTGCCCAAATATTCACATATACATCTATAAGGAGGAACCATTCAGTTATTAATTTTAAATGCAAATGAATTCTGGCTGGGGGATTCGGCACTGACACAGACTGGGCTGTTGCGCAGGATTCTTCCAGACATCAGGGTTAGATTCCCAGTGGAGCGCCTGGGAGGTGCCTATTGAGCAGAGTGGGACACCCCAGGGCACGCGCACCCCTGCGACACTGCGAGGATGGCCTGAACAGAGTGGCTTGTGACACCCGGTCTGGGGAGCAGAGACTAGGGTGGCACCATTGTTCTCCCCATCACTATATGCCCGGGCTTCAGGGATGGGACAGCAGGGCCACAGAGGAGGTGGGACCCCGTACACCAAACCCTGACGCACCCCACCCGCTAACCGCAGATCCGCAGGAGCGGCATCGACACCGACCGAACCAGACGGCCCCTCCCCCAGGCCAGCGCCGTCACCGGCTCCAAGGCGCCAGCAGATATCGGTCCAGCACTTTTACATTTTCTGATTTCACTGTTGGAAAATTCTTATTATACATATATTATTTTTTTCCTTTTCTTCCTCTTCTTTCTTCCCTTCTCGATCCTAGTTGTTAGTTTCTTTAAGCAGACATTTTTAATCTATTGTGTCTATACCTCTTGTGCATTGCCATTTTATTTTTCTCTCTCTCTGTATTAAGCTATATAGTTTCTCTGATTCTCTCCTGGGTGAATTTTTTCCCGTTTTTTCCTTTACGTTTTCCCCTCCCCTGTCATTTCTCTCTTTGTGCGGGATAAGGTTTCTTCCACCACCACTCCCCCACCTTTTAATATTTTTCCAGGGTTACTTTAATGAACACATCAAACCACACCTAGTGGAAGGTCCAAACCACCACTACAAGTATGGACATAAAGAAACAAGACTCACAACAACAGAGAACAAGCAACACGCTCAAAAAGACCCCATGAAGTGCCAGGCCCTGGACAGCATTATGACCCCTTTATACAATAGTAGTGCTCGCTGGTACAGGACACATAACAAATTGTTAAAATACATAAAGGACAGAAAACTAGCCAAAATGACAAAAAGGAAGAATTCTCCTCAAAAGAAATTCCAGGAAATATGACACCTAGAGAATTGCTCACAACAGATATAAACAACATATCTGATTGAGTTTAACATAATAATCATATGATTAATCGCCAGGATTGAAAAAAGCATAGGAGATAGCAGAGAGTCTATTGGTGCAGATATTAAGGAACTAAGAAATAGTTACCATGAAACAAGAAATGCTGTGAATAACATGTAAAATAAACTAGAGGCAGTGACAGCAAGGAAGGAGGAAGCAGAGGGGAAAATTAGTGAAACAGAAGTTAAAGTAATGGAAAAAGAGAAAGCTGTGAAAAAGAGAGGTAAGAAAATAAGAGCCCATGAGGGGATCATTAGAGAAATAAGCGATTCAAAGAAACGTAGTAATAGTCCATATTATCAGAGTTCCAGAGGAAGAGGAAGAGATTGAGAAAGGGGCAGAAGGTTTACCTAAACAAATTATAGCTGAGAACTTCCCTCATCTGGGGAAGGAAGCAGACATCCACATCCAGGAGACACAGAGAACTCCCTTCAGATTCAACATGAATAGGCCTTCTCCATGGCATATCATTATGAAAATGGCAAAACACAAAGAAAAAGAGAGCCTTCTGAAAGCAGCTAGGGAAAAACGGGTCTTAGCCCACACCGGTAGATGCATAAGGGTAGTACACACCTGTCCACTGAAACTTAGCAGGCCAGAAGGGAGTGGCAGGAAGTATTCAATGCACTGAATAGGAAAACCATGCAGCCAAGAATACTTTATCCAGCAAGGCAGTCCGTCACTCAGAATGGAAGGAAAGATAAAGGTTTTGCCACACAAACAAAAACTGAAGGAGTTCATGACCACTAAACAAACCCTGCAAGGGATCCAGAAGGGCATTCTGTGAGCAGAACAATGCGAAGACGACAAAGGACTAGAGACATCTCCAGAAACATGAAACCTGCAGATAACACAATGACACTAAATCCACAGCTTTCAATAATAACTCTGAATGTACACGGACAAATGCCCCAATCAAAATACATAGGATACCAGAATGGATAAAAAAGGAGACCCATCAACAGCGGCAGAAGATGGCGGCATAGGAGGACGCTGGGCTCACCGCGCGTCCTGCTGATCACTTAGATTCCACCTACACCTGCCAGAAAACCACCAGAAGACTAGCAGAACGGAGTCTCCGGAGCCAAGCGCAGACGAGAGGCCCACGGAAGAGGGTAGGAAGGGTGGAGAGGCGGTGCGCGCTGCACGGACTGGCAGGAGGAGCCGGGTTGGAGGGGCAGCCTGCTGGCCAAGCAGAGCCCCTGAGTCTGGCTTGCAAAAGCGGAGGGGCCATAGGGAGTGTGTTCCGACAGCAAGCGTGACTTAGCATCTGGGCGACCATAAGTCAACAGCTCGGCTCAGAAAGCGGGAAGGGTGGAGGACAAAGGGAGGGAGAGTTGCTGAGTCCCGGGACGGCAGAGCTCAGTTGTTGGGGAACAAAGGCACTCGCCAGCGCCATCTTCCTCGCCCATCCCCCAGGCAAAATCCCAAAGGGAACCAGTTCCTGCCAGGGAACTTGCTTGCTCCGCACAAACACCCAACGCTGTGCTTCTGTGGAACCACCCCTCTGTCAGCGGGTCTGACTCCCTCCCGCTGCCACAGGGCCCCTCCTGAAGTGGATCACCTAAGGAGAAGTGAGCTAAGCCTGCCCCTCCTGCTCCCATGTACCTTGCCTACCCACCCCAGCTAATACGCCAGATCCCCAGCATCACAAGCCTGGCGGTGTGCAAGTAGCCCAGACGGGCCACGCCACCCCACAGTGAATCCCGCCCCTAGGAGAGGGGAAGAGAAGGCACACACCAGTCTGACTGTGGCCAGCGGTAGGCTGGGGGCAGACATCAGGTCGGACTGCGACCCCGCCCACCAACTCCAGTTATACACCACAGCACAGGGGAAGTGCCCTGCAGGTATGCACCACTCCAGGGACTATCCAAAATGACCAAGCAGAAGAATTCCCCTCAGAAGAATCTCCAGGAAATAACAACAGCCAATGAACTGATCAAAAAGGATTTAAATAATATAAAAGAAAGTGAATTTAGAATAATGGTCATAAAATTAATCACTGGGCTTGAAAACAGTATAGAGGACAGCAGTGAATCTCTTGCTACAGAGACCAAGGGACTAAGGAATAGTCAGGAGGAGCTGAAAAACGCATTAAACGAGATGCAAAATAAAATGGAAACGTCCACGGCTCGGATTGAAGAGGTGGAGGAGAGAATAGGTGAACTAGAAGATAAAATTATGGAAAAAGAGGAAGCTGAGAAAAAGAGAGATAAAAAAATCCAGGAGTATGAGGGGAAAATTAGACAACTAAGTGATGTACTAAAAAGAAATAATATACGCATAATTGGTATCCCAGAGGAGGAAGAGAGAGGGAAAGGTGCTGAAGGGGTACTCGAAGAAATAACAGCTGAGAACTTCCCTGAACTGGGGAAGGAAAAAGGCATTGAAATCCTAGAGGCACAGAGAACTCCCTTCAGACGTAACTTGAATCGATCTTCTGCACGACATATCATAGTGAAACTGGCAAAATACAAGGATAAAGAGAAAATTCTGAAGCAGCAAGGGACAAACGTGCCCTAACATAAAAGGAGACCTATAAGACTCGTGACGGATCTCTCTTTTGAAACTTGGCAGGCCAGAAAGGATTGGCACAAGATCTTCAATGTGCTGAACAGAAAAAAATATGCAGCCGAGAATCCTTTATCCAGCAAGTCTGTCATTTAGAATAGAAGGAGAGATAAAGGTCTTCCCAAACAAACAAAAACTGAAGGAATTTGTCACCACTAAACCAGCTCTACAAGAGATCCTAAGGGGGACCCTGTGAGACAAAGTACCAGAGACATCACTACAAGCATAAAACATACAGACATCACAATGACTCTAAACCCGTATCTTTCTATAATAACACTGAATGTAAATGGATTAAATGCGCCAACCAAAAGACATAGGGTGTCAGAATGGATAAAAAAAACAAGACCCATCTATTTGCTGTCTACAAGAGACTCATTTTAGACCTGAGGACACCTTTAGATTGAGAGTGAGGGGACGGAGAACTATTTATCATGCTACTGGAAGCCAAAAGAAAGCTGGAGTAGCCATACTCATATCAGACAAACTAGACTTAAATTAAAGGCTGTAACAAGAGATGAAGAAGGGCATTATATAATAATTACAGGGTCTATCCATCAGGAAGAGCTAACAATTATAAATGTCTATGCGCCGAATACCGGAGCCCCCAAATCTATAAAACAATTACTCATAAACATAAGCAACCTTATTGATAAGAATGTGGCAGGGGCGCCTGGGTGGCACAGTCGGTTAAGCGCCTGACTTCAGCCAGGTCACGATCTCGCGGTCCGGGAGTTCGAGCCCCGCGTCGGGCTCTGGGCTGATGGCTCAGAGCCTGGAGCCTGTTTCCGATTCTGTGTCTCCCTCTCTCTCTGCCCCTCCCCTGTTCATGCTCTGTCTCTCTCTGTCCCAAAAATAAATAAACGTTGAAAAAAATTAAAAAAAAAAAAGAATGTGGTAATTGCAGGGGACTTTAACACCCCACTTACAGAAATGGATAGATCATCTAGACACACGGTCAATAAAGAAAAGGGCCATAAATGTTACATTGGATCAGATGGACTTGACAGATATATTTAGAACTCTGCATCCCAAAGCAACAGAATATACTTTCTTCTCCAGTGCACATGGAACATTCTCCAAGATAGATCATATACTGGGTCACAAATCAGCCCTTCATAAGTATACAAGAATTGAAATCATACCATGCATACTTTCAGACCACAATGCTATGAAGCTTGAAATCAACCACAGGAAAAAGTCTGGAAAACCTCCAAAAGCATGGAGGTTAGAGAACACCCTACTAACGAATGAGTGGGTCAAACAGGCAATTAGAGAAGAAATTAAAAAATATATGGAAACAAACGAAAATGAAACTACAACAATCCAAATGCTTTGGGATGCAGCGAAAGCAGTCCTGAGAGGAAAATATATTGCAATCCAGGCCTATCTCAAGAAACAAGAAAAATCCCAAATACAAAATCTAACAGCACATCTAAAGGAAATAGAAGCAGAACAGCAAAGACACCCCAAACCCAGCAAAGAAGAGAAATAATAAAGATCAGAGCAGAATAAACAATATAGAATCTAAAAAAACTATAGAGCAGATCAATGAAACCAAGAGTTGGTTTTTTGAAAATATAAACAAAATTGATAAACCTCTAGCCAGGCTTCTCAAAAAGAAAAGAAAGATGACCCAAATAGATAAAATCATGAATGAAAATGGAATTATTACAACCAATCCCTCAGAGATACAAGCAATTATCAGGGAATACGCTGAAAAATTATATGCCAACACACTGGACAACCTGGAAGAAATGGACAAATTCCTAAACACCCGCACACTTCCAAAACTCAATCAGGAGGAAATAGAAAGCTTGAACAGACCCATAACCAGCAAAGAAATCGAATCAGTCATCAAAAATCTCCCAACAAATAAGAGTCCAGGACCAGATGGCTTCCCAGGGGAATTCTACCAGACGTTTAAAGCAGAGATAATACCTATCCTTCTCAAGCTATTCCAAGAAATAGAAAGGGAAGGAAAACTTCCAGACTCATTCTATGAAACCAGCATTACTTTGATTACCAAACCAGACAGAGACCCAGTAAAAAAAGATAACTACAGGCCAATATCCCTGATGAATATGGATGCAAACATTCTCAACAAGATACTAGCAAATCGAATTCAACAGCTTATAAAAAGAATTATTCACCATGATCAAGTGGGATTCATTCCTGGGATGCAGGGCTGGTTCAACATTCGCAAATCAATCAACATGATACATCACATTAATAAAAGAAAAGAGAAGAACCATATGATCCTGTCAATCGATGCAGAAAAGGCCTTTGACAAAATTCAGCACCCTTTCTTAATAAACACCCTTCAGAAAGTCGGGATAGAAGAAACATACTTAAACATAAAAGCCAGTTTTAAAAAGCCCACAGCTAACATCATCCTCAATGGGGAAAAACTGAGAGCTTTCCCCCTGAGATCAGGAACAAGACATGGATGTCCACTCTCACCACTGTTGTTTAACATAGTGTTGGAAGTGCTAGCATCAGCAATCAGACAACAAAAGGAAATCAAAGGCATCAAAATTGGCAAAGATGAAGTCAAGCTTTCACTTTTTGCAGATGGCATGATACTATACATGGAAAATCCGATAGACTCCACCAAAAGTCTCTAGAACTGATACAAGAATTCAGCAAAGTTGCAGGATACAAAATCAATGTCCAGAAATCAGTTGCATTCTTATACACTAACAATGAAGCAACAGAAAGACAAATAAAGAAACTTATCCCATTCACAATTGCACCAAGAAGCATAAAATACCTAGGAATAAATCTAACCAAAGATGTAAAAGACCTGTATGCTGAAAACTATAGAAAGCTTATGAAGGTAATTGAAGAAGATATAAAGAAATGGAAAGACATTCCGTGCTCATGGGTTGGAAGAATAAATATTGTCAAAATGTCAATACTACCCAAAGCTATCTATACATTCAATGCAATCCCAATCAAAATTGCACCAGCATTCTTCTCGAAACTAGAACAAGCAATCCTAACATCCATATGGAACCACAAAAGGCCCCAAATAGCCAAAGTAATTTTGAAGAAGAAGAACAAACCAGGAGGCATCACAATCCCAGACTTTAGCCTCAACTACAAAGCTGTAATCATCAAGACAGCATGGTATTGGCACAAAAACAGATACATAGACCAATGGAATAGAATAGAAGCCCCAGAACTAGACCCACAAAAGTATGGCCAACTCATCTTTGACAAAGCAGGAAAGAACATCCAATGGAAAAAAGACAGTCTCTTCAACAAATGGTGCTGGGAGAACTGGACAGCAACATGCAGAAGGTTGAAACTAGACCACTTTCTCACACCATTCACAAACATAAACTCAAAATGGATAAAGGACCTGAATGTGAGACAGGAAACCATCAAAACCCTAGAGGAGAAAGCAGGAAAAGACCTCTCTGACCTCAGCCGTAGCAATCTCTTACTCAACACATCCCCAAAGGCAAGGGAATTGAAAGCAAAAATGAATTACTGGGACCTTATGAAGATAAAAAGCTTCTGCACAGCAAAGGAAACAACCAACAAAACTAAAAGGCAACCAACGGAATGGGAAAAGATAGTTGCAAATGACATATCGGACTAAGGGCTAGTATCCAAAATCTATAAAGAGCTCACCAAACCCCACACCCGAAAAACAAATAACCTAGTGAAGAAATGGGCAGAAAAACATGAATAGACACTTTTCTAAAGAAGACATCCGGATGGCCAACAGGCACATGAAAAGATGCTCAACGTCGCTCCTCATCAGGGAAATACAAATTAAAACCACACTGAGATACCACTTCACGCCAGTCAGAGTGGCCAAAATGAACAAATCAGTAGACTATAGATGCTGGAGAGGATGTGGAGAAATGAGATCCCTCTTGCACTGTTGGTGGGAATGCAAATTGGTGCAGCCACTCTGGAAAACAGTGTGGAGGTTCCTCAAAAAATTAAAAATAGACCTACCTTATGACCCAGCAATAGCACAGCTTGTAATTTACCCAAGGGATACAGGAGTACTGATGCATAGGGGCACTTGTACCCCAATGTTTATGGCAACACTCTCAACAATAGCCAAATTATGGAAAGAGCCTAAATGTCCATCAGCTGATGAATGGATAAAGAAATTGTGGTTTATATACACAATGGAGTACGATGTGGCAATGAGAAAGAATGAAATATGGCCCTTTGTAGCAACGTGGATGGAACTGGAGAGTGTGATGCCAAGTGAAATAAGGCATACAGAGAAATACATACCATATGTTTTCACTCTTATGTGGATCCTGAGAAAGTTAACAGAAACCCATGGGAGAGGGGAAGGAAAAAAAAAAAGAGGTTAGAGTGGGAGAGAGCCAAAGCATAAGAGACACTTAAAAACTGAGAACAAACTGAGGGTTGATGGGGGGTGGGAGGGAGGGGAGGGTGGGTGATGGGTATTGAGGAGGGCACCTTTTGGGACGAGCACTGGGTGTTGTATGGAAACCAATTTGACAATAAATTTCATATATTGAAAAAAAATAAAATAAAATAAAATTTAAAAATGTATGTACGTTGCAGACTTAAGTTGTAAAAATGTATAAGGGAAAAGAGGAAGGGCTATCAGAAAGAAATTCAGAGAGAAGGAGAGATGTTATCATAAATATGTGTCTCATGTTTCTACACAACTGGATTCGCACACACCATACATGCATTAAAATATAGTATGGTGACACCTGAGTGGCTCAGTGGGTAAGCATCTGACTCCTGGTTTCAGCTGGGGCCATGACCTCATGCGTCGTAGGTTCAAGCCCTGTGTTGGACTCTTCACTGACAGCACTGAGCCTTCATGGGATTCCGTGTCTCTCCCTCTCTTTGCACCTCCCCTGCTCCCTCACTGTCTCTCTCTCAAAATAAATAAACATTAAAAAAATATATATATATATGTATACATATATATATATATATATATGACCACTTACTGTGGAAAAAGCATTCTGATATAGGAACTCATGACCTAGACTGTACTTATACGAAGAATTCAATTACATACAAAATCTCACCACTATTTCTCCATAAACATTTTGGCAGTATTGCATCTCTAACTACTGTATTATATTTGGGAAAGACACAGGTTTTTTTTTTTGTTTGTTTTTGTTTTTGGTATGGTAGGAAAAAAATTAAACAATCAGAGAGAACCTGAAAAACCACCATTCAATTACAATTCTTAACTTTTGGCTGAAAAATGCTTCAAATTATCACACCAGTTTAACAGAAACTCTGAAAATTCATTGGCCGTGCAGAACCAGCTAGAATATGAACTCTAAAATCCATTGACAAACAGTTTCCTCTTCCTTGTGCACACTTCCATCTCACACGTTACCAATTAGAGTTCATAAAATTCTTGAAAGTGGTAGGATTATTCCTTATCGACATCCTAATCAGAATAAACATTTTAAAAGTTATCCAACCATGTAATTATGTATAATCTGTAATTTTTTACATCACTCCCTATGATAAAATAAATCCAGAGATAAACACACAGAGATAAAGACAGATACATTCTCAAAGTAATCATGGGTCAAAGAAGTATAATGCAAAACTTTAAGTAGTATAAGGAAAGGCATAAAGAAACCAATATTTTGGTATTATACAAGGTCTCAGACATCTATCCACATTACATCAATTATCAGCTTTCTGGGAGCTACCTTGCAGAGTTAGTGACACTGGACCAAACACACTGCCACGTATGAGGCTGGGTGATGACCATTTTCTACCCATGCTTACTACTGAAGAAGATGAATAGTTATACACTGTCCTAAGAGGCATTAGAAAATGAGTCCTTCAGTTGTATCATATTCAAATGCTTGGGCATACCATGCATTTTTAATTCTTCTAAGACTTTTACAATCTGAATCACGTTTGGGGGACGACCCATTGAAGTGTGAAAGAAACAGGTACAAAACGGGCATAAAATACTCATAATATTTGAAGAGACGATACGGTATTTCACACTATTTTATACCTCCTTTGATTTCGTATAAACATATGATCAGTGGTCTCCACACAAAAAATCTGTGCAGAAAAATTTTCTTAATAGAAATAATTATACAGTTATTTGTGACAGGCTAAGTGTGCAACAACAGGATGTGTCCTCTGACTAACACCTGCTCAGAAGAACAAATAAAAACAAACCATGCTTGAGTCTCATGCACACACGCACACATATTGGTACATTTACCTGAAATAAATTGCCAACAAAGTTTTTAATATGCCTGCTTAAGGAAGCACTACCAAAGTGAGGAAATACAAAAATAAAATGTAAACTTATCCCAAGAAAACACTGATATACTACTGCACCTTGACAATAAAATAATGATATATGTTAACGATATTATGTCAATCAGGACAAAGAAGACAGTTGAGAAAAGGTAAAATCCTGGTGAGATGAACTTGTGAATATGATTTGCTGCTTTCCAGGATCATGTGTGTGTGTGCGCGCGCGCGCGCGCGCGTGTGTGTGTGTGTGTGTGTGTGTGTGTGTGTGTAAGAATACATAATGGCTATCTATCTGACAGGTACAAAAATGGTTATGGTTTTCAGTTGAAAAATAAAATATCAGACAAAGGAGATGCTCACTGAAGAAGACACAAGAATGTCATCGTCCCTGAGTGGTACAATTGCTCCAAGTGTCATTCTGGAGAGCACACAGGGAGGGAACTACAGCACTCACATCATAGTCTACCATGTTACTGCTATTGTTTTTCTCATCACAATTCAGTAAAATTATTATCCTTTAGTAACACCACACATGGAAAAGATCAGGCTGCGAAATGCGTTCTCCCATCGATTCTCAAGAGTATGTTCTGATGATCTGGGTCACTCTGTTCCTTCCTTGTCCCCTTGCTTGTGCACCACACAGAGCAGTCTTCCAAGAGAAAGGACATGTGTCCACTGAGGTTAATCGGAAATTGCATTTCATTTCCTTCTCACCACATTTAAAAAATGTTGTAATTGGGGGCACCCGGGTGGCTCAGTCGGTTAAGCGCCCATGTCAGCTCAGGTCATGATCTTGCGGTTCGTGGGTTCAAACCCCATTTGGGCTTCATGCTGACAGCTTGGAGCCTGGAATCTGCTTCAGATTCTGTGTCTCCTTCTCTTTCTGCCCCTCCCCTGCACGCACTCAGTCTTTCCCTCAAAAACAAACAAACATTTAAAAAAATTTGAAGGATGGTGTAATTAGACAAAAAACCATCATCTAAGTTTGGTAGCATGAAATAACTGAATGCAGTAAGACGGACTGATTCATCGGAGACAAACTATATAAGTAAAACTGGACGGAAATATTGAACACGTCCTTCCTGGGCACAGGAGCAAAGTATGCGTCCCTAGCAATTAACATGATATGACACGGTACAGGAAAGCCCAGTGATAGATTACACCTATATCATTAATTTGCATATGAAAGACAAATACTTGAAAAAAACCCAGAGATTATACACGGAGAGAAAGAAATGTTATTACTGAAAATAAAAATTAACAGAAGCTACAAAATAAAGACACTGCCAATCTACGTAATAATTCACATCAAAAAAGTATATATTCAAATGACATCTCAGAAGAACACAATGTTACAGTAATAACGAAGAGAAATGCATCAAATGTGAGAGGTTAAATTCATAGTACTGACACACGCAAGGTGATAGAGTAGTAATTTCCAATTATCATAATAGCTCAATGCTGACATACAATTCTAAGTTTTAGCGCAAGAATACTTATGTCCACAAAACTAGATACTAGTGTATGCACACTACACGTCTTAAAGGAAAAGATCTCAAGATAATGTTTCTATTTAAGACATTTCAAATATATAACATTCACTGATATATTTGATATACACACGCTGCCCTATCCAGTTCCTGAATGAATCCTGAAAAAGTGCGGGCAAGATTTCTGCAGCCTCAGTGTTATGACTGAATTGCTGTTGGTTGCTTGATGCTTCTGTCTCATGGGTCTGAGCTGACCTCAGACATATGAGAACAGGCCCCCAATGATGATGGGGGATGAGAAAATGAGGGGAATGCAGCCATCACTATATAGGAAATGACAGATGTAATGAACACGGACAGGGCTGTAGGGCAGGTTCTATGGAGGAAGACGATGAAGTAGGATTTCCACTGTGTGTTGTTTATTCACGGAATGCTCTTGGGAAAATGGGGTGAGGGAATGAAAACAGCAGGGAATGTTGCTAAGCAAGGATGTGGTCTCCAGTGGAACAGAGCAGGAGTCTGATCCCATGGAAGCTGGACAGAACTCTCCAGTAGAACAATCCATCTGTGATGGTAGAAATACTCTGTCTTCACTGTCCAATACTATGCCCACTCTCCACCTATCATACCTGAGCATTTAAAATGTCCTAGGTAAGAAATTGAATTTTATATTTATTTAATTTAATGAATTTAAATGTAAGCAGGTAATGTGGCTACTTACTAAAGTATTGGACAGCACAGCTCTGGAGCATGAATTGCAGCCCTGCCTTGGCATTGGCACCTTCTATCCATCCCATAGTCTGTCACTGGCTGTGAGCTGCCCCCACCAGTTTCCCCAGACCGCCTGACAATGTGGCTACCTTTCAGCTAAGGGAAATTCTCTCATGAAAGGAATGGCCATGAACTCTGGAGCCCACACTCTTACCACGTAGGGTTTGGATTAGAGCCCCTGTAGGTAAAGAGTGTCTGGGCAGGTCACCAACAGTGTTCATACAAGAGTCCACTCATGATCGTGTGCAAGGATAGAAGGACGGAACCTGGTGTACTTTACACATCACCTCAGTGCAGTCACACACACACAGGAACATACACACACACACATACACACAAACACATGCACACAAGTTGTCATTTGACAATGTGGTCTCGAGTGGCAATTATAAATGAATGAACATTCAACTATCTTCATAACTTTGTCTTTTTCATATTGGTATTTGTATTCACATGAATGATCATCATAAAGTCAACATAAAGATGCATTGACACAATATTCACAGACTATTATTAACAATAAAGTCAACATAAAGATGCATTGACATAATATTCACAGAATGGAACTTCCCTGTTGTAATTTTCAACATACCTTTTAAAATCTCCATGCATATTTTAAATATTTTGGTAACCCATAAGGGAGAAAATGAGCATTTAGAAAATGTAAATACTGATAATGAGTTTTTGCATAGAGAACAAATATTATCCCATTTCACAGACAGTAAGGAACCAAAGAGAAAGCATGGGAGCATGTAATCTAATACTTGTACACTTATGCAGAAAGGGCACATTTTATTATCACTAAACGTGAATATTTAATAATTTTCCACACGTGCATCTGGAGGTATAATGAATGTACTGAAATAGAATGAAAAGTCTAGGGATGACTTGGTGGCATTTCTAATGAACAATTAAATTTAGTTATATTATTTGACAACTCTCATAGTCGGTTCCTTTAGACAACTGACCATACATGCAAACCATTTAGCTTTTTTGTTTCAAGATAATTTGCATCTGAAAATAACCTAATTTGCCAATTCCTAGAGCAACACAGAGACTTCCTTCCATTTTACTCACCTTCTCTCACCTCCTCTGTTGGTCTAAGCTATTTCCCTACCTCATTCCAAGTTACTGTCTAAATTCAGTTCTGGGGATGGGAACGCAGACATGTAGAATCAGTGTCTGCAGGAAATGCAAAGGTTGACTATACCAGCACTGGGTCATCCATACTTTCTCAGGATGACTTCACAGATCCTCATGTGGTACCAGAGATCTGCACTCTGGCTCTTGGAGATAGAAGATGAAGGCAGTCCCAAACTCTCAGTATGGTTTCCCAAATACAGTGACCTGCCTGTGTGACTATGAGACCCTTACAAGCAGGCGAGAGGGTGCCGTGACTGAGCTGTGGCTGGGCTGGCACACAGAACCAAGTCCCTTCTCCTGCTGACGTCTCTGGGGAACAGATGCCCCACACTCTTAATGAGCCCATGTCACTGAGCTGCCCAGACATGACAATCCTCAGGAACAATGACTATGGAGGACAATGCCAGAGGAGACCAATCTGACTCTTCTATTAGTTCACATATCTCATACAGGTCAAGTAGCTCTCTAGACCTCCCCAGCTACCTTAGCTCCAATCTGTGAATGACCTACATGTTTCAGAACACTTAAGATGTTTTCCTAACAATTGCCCAAAATATTTACATATAAATATGTAAGGAAGAATCCATTCAGTTACTTGATTTTAAATGTAAATATGTGAATAAATTTTTTATTTAATTTCATTCATAGCCAACTTATATGGATTCACACAGCTAATAATTAGGCACATTTTAATCTTTAGCATGAATATAAAGGAGGGCCACCAAATTCTATGAAACTTCTAATGTTCTCATGGGGAAAAAACTCAAATCCTCTAAACCACTGTTCTGTTTATATCCATAGATTTTAATGATGTTCTCAAAGAATTTAAAAATTGTGTCTTTTTAATAAAATGTATGTGGTTTATTTAAATCAGCTAGTCTTGCTTTTAAGATCAAATTGATTTTGAATTATCAGGAGAGTTATAAATAATTACTAAGAAAAATGGAAGGAAGTTGATGGGTATTTGTGGCTGTTTCTCAAAGATCTGTAACTTCCAGTTTCCTTTGTCATGTTCTGCCTAAAGAGATAAACTACCTCCTGCTAAAAACATTCTTACATTTGGGGGCACCTCGGGGGGCTCAGTTGGTTAAGCAACCGGCTTTTCCTCAGGTCATGATCTCCTGGCTCCTGAGTTCGAGCCACTTGTCAGGCTCTGTGCTGACAGCTCAGAGCCTGGAGCCTGCTTTGGATTCTGTGTCTCCCTCTCTCTCTCTGCCTCTCCCTGCTTATCCTCTGTCTCTCTCTTGCTCTCTCAAAAATCAATAAACACACAAACAAAAATTCTAAAAAGCCATTCTTACATTTGAATTTTCTACATTATTCCCATACCAGCTAGACCCCATCCTGAGAGTTAAGGGGAAAACTGGCAAAGACAATACCCTCCGGGTGTCAACACCTGTTATTATGCTTTTCATCATTATGCTTTTCATTATGCTGGCAAATTTTCACCAGCTCAGTACATTCTCAAAACGGCCATTTCTGATCTCTGTATTGTCCCGGCCATCTGACCCTCTTCCTCACCATCATCCTCCATCTGAGGGAAGTAGCGGGAACAGTCCAACCTTCCTAAGGGAGACACGACCATCCTGCACTGCTACCCTGCGTTTGATTGCCGTGGTCACCAATGGATACATAGGTAAAGAGCTTAAGTGGGGACAGTGAAGAGGGAAAGTCTCAAAAAGAGGGAAAGAGACAGAAGACAAATACAGACAGACAAATATCAGAAGCTGAAATAGACAGGAAACACATACAGAGATTCGCATTAAACAGAGAACAGAAAACTCACTAAAAGTGAAAACAGAAGGAAAATGGCAGCGAAAACAATACATTGATGGGCAAGACGGTCTCAAAGTTCGAGAAGTTCAGAAAGGGTTGAAGTAATCACAAGTGCGGTAACACAGGGCCAGACTGCAAGGCAGGCATCTGGTGTCATGGTTCCACACTGAGAAGGAGTTTGTTCCTGAAGGGACCATCACCCCCAAGGACGTCTCACACAACAGGTGGGACGTGTGCACCCACATGTCCACCCAGAGTCAGCGGTAATGTCACCTGGTGGCTCCCTGTTTGGCACACACACAGCCCCACGCCCTCTCTTGCAGAAGGAGAGACTCTGGAGGCCCTGGGGAAGCAGTGCTCCCAGGCTGGCGCTGCACACTCCTTTGCTCCCATGGGGTTCTGGGGGGCAGGTCCTCCCAAACCAGTTCATCTTCGTGGGAATCTCCTGGAATCTAAACCAACTGGGTCCATGACACTGACGAGGAAGGAACTGTGAGCACTAGAGGCCCAGACATGTGGAAAGAAGCCATAGGTCACTTGCTACGTTGCTGTCATCCAGCACATCCCCTCCACACCGAAAACACACAGTCACGTCCACGTGCACAAATCATGTGCATTAGGAAGATTCCAGCATTTGGTTCACTATGTCTTAGAATATTTAACCAATAAACAAATTGCTGTTCAGGCTACTAAATATACAAGAAAAATTAAAACAGTATGAACCAATTTCTATCTTCGCATATTAGAATTATTTTAATGTTGGCCATTTGGGGACCAATGCTACAATTATTGTGTAATTAAAGTCTGAACAAAATTAATAACTTTAAATGGAAAATTATAAATATAATGCTTGTGATCACAGTTAGGAAATCTTAGTTCAGTGAGCTAAATCATTAAGAACAGTTGATCACGGCCTTTTGGTAACCTGTAGTCTTCACCTGGTAGGAGGGGTGGGCTTATTAAAAGCAATTTTCAAAAATACTCCATAGTGCCATGGAAAGAGCATATTTGGAAGTCTGTATGTGTAGGTTCACATCGTGGTCCCACCATTTAAAATTCTGTCATTTCAACTAAGAACTTAACCTCTCAGTTCCAGAGTGTGCTGGGCTGTAAAGTAAGGATAATATCTCTTGGTGCTATGGGACATAAATAAGAGTATATGAAAAGGCATGAAAAATTATAAAGTGCTGTGTAAATACAAAGAACTACTACCAGTTCTGGATAAATTCACATCTACTCTCAGTCCATTTTCCCCATCACCGTCCATCGAACCTTGCTATCAGCCACTCTTTGCTAAAATGGCCTTCATGCAGCTTTTATGAAACTATCAGCCTAATAGTCTCACATATAAGTGACCATTGCTTTCTGATTCTTCTACAGCCCAACGTCCTTTACCTTTAATTCTGTCTTTACCCGTTTCCCCTTTAAAAATAATCACACTTCAACTGAACCACCAGAGATCATTGTGCCAGTGTATCAAGATCCTAGCCCTCTCTCCAAGGACAATCTCATACTTCCCAGGGCCCATCCTGATATATCTACTTGGATGTTTTCAGTAATATGGTCCCCACCCAGAGTAGCTGTACACATTCCTTGGGGCTTCCATGAAAAGTACCAATACTGGGGACTTAAAACAAGACACTTATTCTCTCATGGCTCTGGAGGCCAGTCCAAAATCGGGTGTCATCTGGGACACCCTCTCGTTGAAGCTTCTAAAGGATGATGTGTTCTATGCCTTTCTTAGAGCTTCGGATGTTGCCAGAAATCCTTGGCATCCTTGGTTGTAGACTGAACATTGTTCCAGCTCGACCTCTATGGTCACCTGCTCTTCTCCCTGTGCCTGTGTCTCTGTCTCTGTTTTCCCTTCTTATTCTCAGGAAATAGGCCATTCTGGATGAAAGCCACCTTATTCATGTATGGACTCATCTGAATTTGATCACATCTGCAAAGAATCTATTTTCAAATAAAGTCACCTTCATATGCACCAAGTGTTAGATTATGGACATATCTTGGTGGTGGGGTGGGCACAATTCAACACACACAGGAGTTTTTTCTCTTGATTCTCCACTCTTAGAAAGGGACCAACTGACCTCTCAGTCACCACCTCTGGCATCCTTTATCATACCGTGGATTCCCTGATAATTCCCCTAGAGTCACTTATCATGTGATGTCCAGTCTCATGCTGCCATCAAGCTCCATGAGCTGATCCAGATTTAAAGGCAGAATTCGTGATGTACTAAATTGTGTACTTGAAAATTGCTAAAAGAATCGATGTAAAAAGTTCTCCTCACAAGACAATAAAAGGTAACTATGTTCAGCAACACATGCTAAACAGATTTATTGTGGTGATCATTCCAGAATATATACAAATATTGAATCATTATGTTGTATGCCAAAATCTAATACATGTTGGAAGAAGAGTTAAGATAGCAGAGAAGTAGGGAGACCAGGATTTCCCTTGTCCCTCAAAGACAGCTGTATTGAAGTCAGAATACTTGGAATACCCAGAAATACAGGCTGCTGAATGTCAGAAAAATCTCTGAGCTTGGTGGGACAGAGGTGCTATGTTTGAGAACTGGGGGAGACAAAACGGGAGGTGTAGACATGGAGGGGAGGGAACATGTTCTATGGAGAGATGAAGAGAAAGGGAGGCTGTGAAAGTTTTGGATTGTACTTGGACAAGAGAAAAACCTCTCCAGACCACTGAGGGGAATGAGAAATAAAGAGAAAGCCAGTTTCTACTTTGCAAACAGACTTAGGAATGAAGATCAGAGTTTTCAGGGGTGTTCAACTTTCTCAGGACCAAAGCCTGCCATGTGTGTGTGCCTTTGTGGCACACCTGGGGGGAGGGGAGCTGGCCCCCTGGGGGTAGCAGTCTCAGGGGCTCAGTAGCCATGGGGGGGTGCACTGGGAGAGGGCAGCCTCCCCGCCTTGTGTACTAGGCAAAGAGGGTATATTGCCCCCCAAGGACAGAAGACCCTGCAGGTACCCACCAGCCAGAGGCACTTTGTCATGTGGGGGGTGGCTCTACCCTAGAATGGTCCACCCAGAACAGGATCCTTTAGGACCTCAGGGTTTGGATCCCAGCAGCACCCTGGGGAGCCATGGGAGATGTGGGGCACACTGGCCAGCTGCCCCCGCTACTTTGTGAGGGCCACCTGCACAGCACGGTTCGGAACACCCAGTCTGGAGAGGAGACACTGAAGTGTCGCCATTTTCCTCCCCATCACCACACGGTGGGGCTTCAGGGAACAGGACAGCAGCCCCTAGTGGAGGCCGACCTTGTACACCAAACCCGCCCCTCCCAGCCTGGTATCTGCTTATCTACCAGAGTGAGATTGACACTGACTGAGCCAGACAGCCCCTCCTCCAGACCAGCACAGCCCCTGTTCCCAAGTGCCAACAGACAACTGTCCTGTGGTCTTGTGTGTTAGTCTTTTTTTTTTCTCTCTCTTCTCTTTTCTTTCCTTCTCTTCTCCATTCCTTTTCTTTCTACCCTCCTCATTTTTTACCTTCCCTGTGGAATCAGGCTTATAGTTTCTGGGGATTTTTTGGTATATATATATATATATATATATATATATATATATATATATATATATATTTTTTTTTTTTTTTTTCCTTTCTTGCTCTATTCTGTGTGTTTGTTTGTATAATCAGGCACTTTTACTCTATTCTGTTTTACACCACTTCGGCATCTCCTTCTTCATTTTTTTTTTTGAAGTTATGATAATTTTTGCTTTACCCGTTCTTTTTTTTTTTTTTTTCATGGAATCTATAGAGGATTTTATTTATTTATTTATTTATTTATTTATTTATTTATTTATTTATTTATTTTTATACATGAAATTTATTGTCAAATTGGTTTCCATAAAACACCCAGTGCTCATCCCAAAAGATGCCCTCCGCAATGCCCATCACCCACCCTCCCCTCCCTCCCACCCCCCATCAACCCTCAGTTTGCTCTCAGTTTTTAACAGTCTCTTATGCTTTGGCTCTCTCCCACTCTAACCTTTTTTTTTTTTCTTCCCCTCCCCCATGGGTTTCTGTTAAGTTTCTCAGGATCCACATGAGAGTGAAACCATATGGTATCTGTCTTTCTCTGTATGGCTTATTTCACTTGGCATCACACTCTCCAGTTCCATCCATGTTGCTACAAAGGACAGTAATTCATTCTTTCTCATTGCCACATAGTACTCCATTGTGTATATAAACCACAATTTCTTTATCCATTCATCAGTTGATGGACATTTAGGCTCTTTCCATAATTTGGCTACTGTTGAGAGTGCTGCTATAAACATTGGGGTACAAGTGCCCCTATGCATCAGTACTCCTGTATCCCTTGGGTAAATTACAAGCTGTGCTATTGCTGGGTCATAGGGTAGGTCTATTTTTAATTTTCTGAGGAACCTCCACACTGTTTTCCACAGTGGCTGCACCAGTTTGCATTCCCACCAACACTGCAAGAGGGTTCCCGTTTCTCCACATCCTCTCCAGCATCTATAGTCTCCTGATTTGTTCATTTTGGCCACTCTGACTGGCGTGAGGTGATATCTGAGTGTGGTTTTGATTTGCATTTCCCTGATGAGGAGCGACGTTGAGCATCTTTTCATGTGCCTGTTGACCATCCGGATGTCTTCTTTAGAGAAGTGTCTATTCATGTTTTCTGCCCATTTCTTCACTGGGTTATTTGTGTTTTGGGTGTGGAGTTTGGTGAGCTCTTTATAGATTTTGGATACTAGCCCTTAGTCCGATATGTCATTTGCAACTATCTTTTCCCATTCCGTTGGTTGCCTTTTAGTTTTGTTGGTTGTTTCCTTTGCTGTGCAGAAGCTTTTTATCCTCATGAGGTCCCAATAGTTAATTTTTGCTTTTGATTCCCTTGCCTTTGGGGATGTGTCAAGTAAGATATTGCTGCGGCTGAGGTCAGAGAGGTCTTTTCTCCTCTAGGGTTTTGATGGTTTCCTGTCTCACATTCAGGTCCTTTATCCATTTTGAGTTTATGTTTGTGAATGGTGTGAGAAAGTGGTCTAGTTTCATTCTTCTGCATGTTGCTGTCCAGTTCTCCCAGCACCATTTGTTGAAGACACTGTCTTTTTTCCATTGGATGTTCTTTCCTGCTTTGTCAAAGATGAGTTGGCCATACGTTTGTGGGTCTAGTTCTGGGGTTTCTATTCTATTCCATTGGTCTGTGTGCCTGTTTTTGTGCCAATACCATGCTGTCTTGATGATTACAGCTTTGTAGTTGAGGCTAAAGTCTGGGATTGTGATGCGTCCTGGTTTGTTCTTCTTCTTCAAAATTACTTTGGCTATTCGGGGCCTTTTGTGGTTCCATTTGAATTTTAGGATTGCTTGTTCTAGTTTCGAGAAGAATGCTGGTGCAATTTTGATTGGGATTGCATTGAATGTATAGATAGCTTTGGGTAGTATTGACATTTTAACAATATTTATTCTTCCAACCCATGAGCACGGAATGTTTCTCCATTTCTTTATATCTTCTTCAATATCCCTCATAAGCTTTCTATAGTTTTCAGCATACAGGTCTTTTACATCTTTGGTTAGATTTATTCCTAGGTATTTTATGCTTCTTGGTGCAATTGTGAATGGGATAAGTTTCTTTATTTGTCTTTCTGTTGCTTCATTGTTAGTGTATAAGAATGCAACTTATTTCTGTACATTGATTTTGTATCCTGCAACTTTGCTGAATTCTTGTATCAGTTCTAGCAGACTTTTGGTGGAGTCTATCGGATTTTCCATGTATAATATCATGTCATCTGCAAAAAGTGAAAGCTTGACTTCATCTTTGCCAATTTTGATGCCTTTGATTTCCTTTTGTTGTCTGATTGCTGACACTAGTACTTCCAACACTTTGTTAAGCAACAGTGAGAATGGACATCCCTGTTGTGTTCCTGATCTCAGGGGGAAAGCTCTCAGTTTTTCCCCATTGAGGATGATATTAACTGTGGGCTTTTCATAAATGGCTTTTATGATCTTTAAGTATGTTCCTCCTATCCCAACTTTCTCGAGGGTTTTTATTAAGAAACGTTGCTGAATTTTTCAAATGCCTTTTCTGCATCGATTGACAGGATCATATGGTTCTTATCTTTTCTTTTATTAATGTGATGTATCACGTTGATTGATTTGCAAATGTTGAACCAGCCCTGCATTGCAGGAATGAATCCCACTTGATCATGGTGAATAATTCTTTTTATAAGCTGTTGAATTCGATTTGCTAGTATCTTATTGAGAATTTTTGCATCCATATTCATCAGGGATATTGGCCTGTAGTTCTCTTTTTTTACTGGGTCTCTGTCTGGTTTAGGAATTAAAGTAATACTGGCTTCATAGAATGAGTCTGGAAGTTTTCCTTCCCTTTCTATTTCTTGGAATAGCTTGAGAAGGATAGGTATTATCTCTGCTTTCAATGTCTGGTAGATCTCCCCTGGGAAGCCATCTGGTCCTGGACTCTTATTTGTTGGGAGATTTTTGATGACTGATTCAATTTCTTTGCTGGTTATGGGTCTGTTCAAGCTTTCTATTTCCTCCAGTTTGAGTTTTGGAAGTGTGTGGGTGTTTAGGAATTTGTCCATTTCTTCCAGGTTGTCCAGTGTGTTGGCATATAATTTTTCAGCGTATTCCCTGATAATTGCTTGTATCTCTGAGGGATTGGTTGTAATAATTCCATTTTCATTCATGATTTTATCTATTTGGGTCATCTCCCTTTTCTTTTTGAGAAGCCTGGCTAGAGGTTTATCAATTTTGTTTATATTTTCAAAAAACCAACTCTTGGTTTCATTGATCTGCTCTATAGTTTTTTTAGATTCTATATTGTTTATTTCTCCTCTGATCTTTATTATTTCTCTTCTTCTGCTGGGTTTAGGCTGTCTTTGCTCTTCTGCTTCTATTTCCTTTAGGTGTGCTGTTAGATTTTGTATTTGGGATTTTTCTTGTTTCTTGAGATAGGCCTGGATTGCAATGTATTTTCCTCTCAGGACTGCCTTCGCTGCATCCCAAAGCGTTTGGATTGTTGTAGTTTCATTTTCGTTTGTTTCCATATACTTTTGAACTTCTTCTCTAATTGCCTGGTTGACCCATTCATTCTTAGTAGGGTGTGCTTTAACCTCCATGCTTTTGGAGGTTTTCCAGACTTTTTCCTGTGGTTGATTTCAAGCTTCATAGCATTGTGGTCCGAAAGTATGCATGGTGTGATCTCAATTCTTGTATACTTATGAAGGGCTATTTTGTGACCCAGTATGTGATCTGTCTTGGAGAATGTTCCATGTGCACTCAAGAACAAAGTATATTCTGTTGCTTTGGGATGCAGAGTTCTAAATATATCTGTCAAGTCCATCTGATCCAATGTCTCATTCAGGGCCCTTGTTTCTTTATTGACCATGTGTCTAGATGATCTATCCATTGTTGTAAGTGGGGTATTAAAGTCCCCTGCAATTACCACATTCCTGTCAATAAGGTTGCTTATGTTTGTGAATAATTGTTTTATAGATTTGGCTCCCATATTAGGCTCATAGATGTTTATAATTGTTAGTTCTTCTTGATGGATAGACCCTGTGATTATTATATAATGCCCTTCTTCATCTCTTGTTACAGCCTTTAATTTAAGTCTTGTTTGTCTGATATAAGTATGGCTACTCCAGCTTTCTTTTGGCTTCCAGTAGGATGATAAATAGTTCTCCATCCCCTCACTTTCAATCTGAAGGTGTCCTCAGGTCTAAAATGAGTGTCTTGTAGACAGCAAACAGATGCGTCTTGTTTTTTTATTCATTCTGATACTCTATGTCATTTGGTTGGTGCATTTAGTCAATTTACATTCAGTGTTATTATAGAAAGATATAGGTTTAGAGGCATTGTGATATCTGTAGGTTTCAGGCTTGTAGCGATGTCTCTGGTACTTTGTCTCACAGGATCCCCCTTAGGATCTCTTGTAGGGCTGGTTTAGTGGTGACGAATTCCTTCAGTTTTTGTTTGTTTGGGAAGACCTTTATCTCTCCTTCTATTCTAAATGACAGACTTGCTGGATAAAGGATTCTCACCTGCATATTTTTTTTCTGTTCAGCACATTGAAGATCTCGTACCAATCCTTTCTGGCCTGCCAAGTTTCAGTAGAGAGATCCGTCACGAGTCTTATAGGTCTCCCTTTATATGTTAGAGCACGTTCATCCCTAGCTGCTTTCAGAATTATCTCTTTATCCCTGTATTTTGCCAGTTTCATTATAATATGTCGTGCAGAAGATCAATTCAAGTTACCTCTGAAGGGAGTTCCTTGAGCCCCTTGGATTTCAATTTTCCTTCCCCAGATCAGGGAAGTTCTCAGCTATTATTTCTTCAAGTACACCTTCAGCACATTTCCCTCTCTGTTCCTCCTCTGGAATACCAATTATGCGTAGATTATTTCTCTTTGGTCCATCACTTAGTTCTCTAATTTTCCCCTCATACTCCTGAATTTATCTTTTTCCCAGCTTCTTCTTTTTCCATAATTTTATCTTCTAGTACACCTGTTCTTTCCTCTGCCTCTTCAATTGGAGCTTTGGCCATCTCCATTTTATTTTGCAGCTCATTGATAGCATTTTTTAGCTCTTCCTGGCTGTTCCTTAGTCCCTTGATCTCTGTAGCAATAGATTCTCTGCTGTCCTTTATACTGTTTTCAAGCCCAGAGATTAATTTTATGAATATTATTCTAAACTCACTTTCTGTTATATTGTTTAAATCGTTTCTGATCAGTTCATTAGATGTCATTATTTCCTGGAGGTTTTTTGGAGGGGAATTCTTCCGTTTCGTCATTTTGGATAGTCCCTGGAGTGGTGCAGAACTGCAAGGTACCTCCCCTGTGCTGTCTTGAATAACTTGTGTTGGTGGGTGGGGCCACAGTCAGACCTGAAGTCTGCCCCCAGCCCACCGCTGGGGCCACAGTCAAACTGGTGTGTGCCTTCTCTTTCCCTCTCCTAGGGGCAGGATTCACTGTGGGGTGGGGTGGCCTGCCTGGGCTACTTGCACACTGCCAGGCTTGTGGTGCTGGGGATCTGGGGTATTAGCTGGGGTGGATTGGCAAGGTGCACGCGGGTGGGAGGGGCAGGCTTAGGTTGCTTCTCCTCCGGTGATCTGCTACGGGAGGGGCACTGCGGCACTAGGAGGGAGTCAGACTCGCCGGAGGGATGGTTCTGAAGAAGCACAGTGTTGGGTGTTTGTGCGGTGCAAGCAAGTTCCCTGGCAGGAACTGGTTCCCTTTGGGATTTTGGCTGGGGGATGGGCGAGGGAGATGGTGCTGGCGAACGCCTTTGTTCCCTGCCAAGCTGAGCTCTGTCATCCGGGGCTCAACAACTCTCCCTCGTGTTGTCCTCCAGCCCTCCTTTTCTCTGAGAAGATCTCTTAACTCATAACCTTCCAGGGGTTAAGTCCCGCTTGACGTCTGAACACACTCCGTCCGGCCACTCCGATTTTGCCAGCCAGACCCCGGGGGTCTGCTTGGCCAGCGGGCCGCCCCTCTGCCCCGGCTCCCTCCCGCCAGTCCTTGTACCGTGCACCACTTCTCCACCCTTCCTATCATCTCCCATGGACCTCTTGTCTACGCTTGGCTCCAGAGAATCTGTTCTGCTAGTCTTCTGGCGATTTTCTGGGTTATTCAGGCAGGTGTGGGTGGAATCTAAGTGATTTGCAGGATGCGTGGTGAGCCCAGTGTCCTCCTAAGCTGCCATCTTCCCAGTGCATCTCCTTCTTTATTTCCCCCCTTCTTCCTCTCTCTCGACTAACCCATATAGTTTCTTTGATTATCTGCCAGTATTGTTTCCTGCCCCTTTCATTTCTCCCTTTATACAGAATGAAATTTCCCCGCCTCCCCCTTTTTCCTTCTTCCAGGGTGACTTCAGTGAACAAATCTGAGCACACCTAGTGGAAGTTCCAAACAATCCACCACTATGAACAGTGAGATAAAGCAGCCAAAGATGTAAGAACAGAGTGCATGCAATGCACACCAACAACGCTTCTTCAAGTACCAGGTCCTGGAGAGTGTATGACCGCTTTTGATATAGTAGTCCTTGCAGGGGCAGGACACATAACAACCTACTAACCACATAAAAGCCAGAAGTAGCTAAAATGATGAAATAGAAGAATTATCCTAAAAAGAAGTTCAAGGAAGAAATGGCAGCTAGAGAATTTCTCAAAAGAGATATAAACAGTATATCTGAACAAGAATTTAGAATCCAAGTCATAACACTAATAGCTGGGCTTCAAAAAAATCAATAAGACAGCGAGAAGCTCTTGCTTTAGAGATCCAAGACCCAGGAAATAGTCACAATGAATTAAGAAATGCTGTAAATGAGATGCAAAATAAACTAGACGCAGTGACAGCAAAAATGGAAGAAGCAGAGGAGAGAATAAAGATAGATATTCTATCTATATAGATAGATATCTATATACACATAGTTAGATATAGATATAGATAGAATAGAAGATAAAATTATGGAATATAATGAAGCCGAAAAAAAAGCAGGAAAAGGAATTGCTAGATCATAAGGGGAGATTTAGAGACCTAAGTGATTCAATGAAAAGCAATGATATCTGTATCATAGGAGTTCCAGAAGAAGAGAGAGAGAGAAAAGGTCAGAAGTTTTATTTGAGAAATTATAGCTGAGAACTTCATGTGGGGAAGGAAACGGACATGCAAGTGCAGGAGGCACAGAGAACTCCTTTCAAAAGCAACAAAAACAAGTCTACACCACAACATAGCATTGTGGAGCTGGCAAAATACAAAGATAAAGAGAGAATTCTGAAATCAGCCAGGGACAAACACGTCTTAACCTCCGAGGGTAGACACATAAGGGTAGTAGCAGACCTATCTACTGAAACTTTGCAGGCCATTCTAGAATGGAGTGGCAGGAAATTTTCAATATGCTGAACAGGAAAAATATGCAGCCAAGAATCCTTTACCCAGCAAGCCTGCCATTCAGAATAGAAGGAGAGATAAAGGTTTTCCCACACACAAACGGAAGGAATTCATTACCACTATCCCAGCCCTGCAAGAGATCCTAAGGGGGACTCTGAGCGGAATGTGGCAAAGACTACAGGGACCAGAGACATCACCACAAGCATGAAACCTCCAGATAACATGATGACACTAAATCCATATCTTTCAATAATCACTATGAATGAAAATGGACAAAATGCCCCAATCAAAAGACATAGGGCATCAGAATGGATGGAAAAACAAGATGCGTCTATATGCTACCTATAAGAGATTCCTTTCAGTTCTGAGGACACATGCAGACTGGAAGTGAGGGGATGGAGAACCATCTATCATGCTACTGGATGCCAAAAGAAAGCCAGGGTAGCCATCAGACAAACTAGACTTTAAAACAAGGTCTGTAACAAGAGATGAAGGAGGCAATTATATCATAATTAAGGGGTCTATCCATCAATAAGAACTAACGATGGTAACCATTTATGCCCCCAAAGAAGTAAACACCCAAATATATGAGTCAATTAATCATAAACATAAATAAATATATGGAAAATAATACTATGATTATAGGGGACTTTAATACTCCACTTACAACAATGGACAGATATCAAGGCCGAAAATCAGTAAGGAAACAACGACGCTGAATGACACTTTGGACCAGATAAACTCAACAGAAATATTCAGAACTTTCCATCCAAAAACATCAGAATACACATTCTTCTCAAGTGTACATGGAACATTCTCCAAAATAGATCACATACTGGCTCACAAACCAGCTCTCAACAAATATAAAAGGATTGAGACCGTACCATGCATATTTTCAGATCACAACGGTATGAAACACGAAATTAAGCACAAGGGAAGATTCGGAACTCCTCCCTCCCCCCAAATACATGGCGTTTAAAGAACATCTTACAAAAGAATGAATGGGTCAGCCAGGAAATTAAAGAAGAAATTTAAACATATATGGAAGCAAATGAAAATGAAATCACAACAGTCCATATCCTTTGGGATGCAGCAAAGGCAGTCCTAAGCAGAAACACATTGCAATCCAGGCTTATTTCAAGAAGCAAGAAAGGTCCCAAATACAGAACCGAATATCACACTGAAAGGAGCTGGAAAAACATTAGTAAAGAAAGTCCAAAACCAGCAGGAAAAAAGAAATTATAATGATTAGAGCTGAAATAAACAATATAGAATTTTAAAAAATGGCAGAAGAGATCAATGAATCTAAAAGCTGGTCTGGTTTTTTTTTTCTGAAAGACTAAACAAAGTTGAGAAACCTTTAGCCAAACATCTCAAAAAGAAAAGAGAGAGGACCCAAATTGATAAAATCATGATGAAAAGGAGAGATCACAATCAACCCCACATAATGCAAACCATTATTACAGAATAATATGAAAAATTTTAGGCCAACAAACAGGACAATTTGAAAGAAATTGACAAATTTCTAGACATTACACATAACAAAATTCAAACAGGGAGAAATTAAAAAATTTGACCAGACCCATAATCCATGAAGACATTGAATCGGTTATCGAAAATCTCCCAACAAATAAGAGTCCTGGGCCAGATGGCTTTCCTGGGGAATTCTACCAGACATTTAAAGCAGAGTTCATACCTATCCTTCTCAAGCTGTTCCAAAAAATAGAACTGGAAGGAAAGCTCCAGACTCATTCTATGAAGCCAGCATGACCTTGATTCCCAAAGTGGACAGACACCCCATAAAAAGGAGAATTACAGGCCAATCTCCCTGATGAACATGGATGCAAAAATTCTCAAGAAGATACTAAGCAATTGAATTCAACAGTACATTAAAAGAATTATTCACCATGATCAAGTGGGATTTATTCCTGGGCTGCAGGGCTGGGTCAATATTCATGAATCAATCAACGTGATACTTCACATTAATAGAAGAAAGGATAAGAACCAGGTGATCCTGTCAATAGATGCAGAAAAGGCATCTGACAAAATAGAATATCTTTTCTAAAGAAAAAGCCTCAAGAAAGTCGAGATAGAAGGAACATACCTTAATATCCTAAAGCCATATATGAAAGGCCCACAGTTAATATCATTGCCAATGGGGAAAAACTGAGAGCTGTTCCCCTGAGATCAGGAACACGACAGGGATGTCCACTCTCACCACTGTTGTTTAACATAATGTTGGAAGTCCGAGCCTCAGCCATCAGACAACAAAATGAAATAAAAGGAATACAAATTGACAAAGAAGGAATCAAACTTTTACTTTTCGCAGATGACATGATACTCTAGGTGAAAAACTTGAAAGCTCCACGAAAAATTTGCTAGAACTGGTCCATGAATTCATAAAGTCACAGGATGTAAAAACAATATGCAGAAACTGGTTCCATTGCTATATTCCAATAATGAAGCAACAGAAAGACATATCGAGGAATCGATCCCATTTACAATTGCACCAAAACCCACAAAATACCTAGGCACAAACCTAACTAATGAGGTAAAAGATATGTATGCTAAAAATTAGAGAAAACTTATGAAAGAAACTGAAGAGGACACAGAGAAATGGAAAAAAAAAAAACATTGAGTGCTCATGAATTGGAAAAACAACTATTATAACATGTCGATAATGCCCAAACCAAACTACACAGTCAATACAAACCCCATCAAAGTAGCATCAGCATTGTTCACAGAGCTAGAACAATCCTAAAATTTGTATGGAACCATAAAAGACACCAAATAGCCAAAGTAACGTTGAAAAAGAAAACCAACGCAGGAGGCATCACAATCCTGGACTTAGTCTTTGTTACAGAGCTGTAATCATCAAGACAGTATGGTATTGGCATAAAACAGACACATACTCCAGTGGAATAGAATAGGTAACCCAGAAATGGACTCACAGATACACGGCCAACTAATTCTAAACAAAGCATGAAAGAGTATCCAATGGGAAAAAGACAGTCTCTTTAGCAAATGGCACTGGAAGAACTGGACAGCAACATGCAGAAAAGTGACATTGGACCACTGTCTTACACCATACACAAACATGAATTCAAAATGGATGAAAGGCCTAAATGTGAGACAGGAAAGCTTCAAAACCCTAGAGGAGAAAGCAGGTAGCAACTTCTTCGACCTTGGCCACAACAACTTCTTACTTGACATGTCTCCAAAGGCAAGGGAAATAAAAGCAAAAATGAACTAGTGGGACTTATCAAGATAAAAAGTTTCAGCACAGCCAAGGAGACAATTAACAAAACTAAAAGGAATCCGATGAAATGGTAGAAGATATTTGCAAATGACATATCAGATAAAGGGTTAGTATCCATAATCTATAAAGAACTTGCCAAAGTCAACACCAGAAAAACAAATGGTCCAGTGAGGAAATGGAAAGGAGATATGAATAGACACTTTTCCAAAGAAGACATCCAGATGGCCGACAGGTGAAGAGATGCTCCGCATCAGGGAGCAAATCAAATACAAATCAAAACCACGGTGAGATAAACCACACCAGTCAGAATGGCTAAAATGAACAACTCAGGAACCAACAGCTGTTGGTGAGGATGTGGAGAAAAGGGAACCTTCTTGCACCATTGGTAGGAATTCATAAAGTTTAGCCACTCTGGAAAACTGCGTGGAGGTTCCTCAAAAAATTAAAAATAGGTTTACCCTACAACCCAGCCATAAAACTACTAGGAATTTACCCAAAGGATACAGGAGGGCTGATTTGTAGGGGCACATGTACTCTGATGTTTAGAGCAGTGCTATCAACAAGAGCCAAATTATGGAAAGAGCCTGAGTATCCATCAACTGATGAATGGATAAAGATGTGATATAGGTACACAATGGAAGACATCCCAGCAAGAAAAACAGAATGGAATCTTTTCATTTGCAACAACGTGGATGGAACTGGAAGGTAGCATGCTAAGGAAAAAAGGTCAGTCAGAGAAAGACAGATATCACATCATTTCGCGCCTATGTGGAATTTGGGAAACTTAACACAAGACCACAGGGAAGGGAAGGAAAACTAAGTTATAAACAGAGAGGGAGGCAAACCATAAAAGACTCTTAAATACAGAGAGCAAATTGAGGTTGAGGGAGGTGGGAGGTTGAGGGGGAGGCGAAAATGGGTGATGAGCATTGAGGAGGGCACTTGGGATGAGCACTGGGTTTTGTATGAAAGGGATGAATTACAGCAATCTACTCCTGAAGCCAAGATTATACTGTATGTTAGCTAAATTGACAATAAGTTTTTTAAAAATCTAATACATGTTACATGAAAATTGTATGTCATTTAAATGAATCTGAAGACTACCCAACATATGTTAGCCAATAATATGAAATAGCATTGGTAAATGGAAGTTAAGAAGAGACAATCGTTTCACTCCTAGTCAATTTGGTGGGAAAAGATTGACTACCTGCACATCTCATGCCTCCAGAGCCTTCCTTCCTCTTTGGCTGTCTCTGGGGAGCAAATTCTGACTACTTAGACTGAGCCAAATAGTTACTTGGGGCAGGACCCTCCTGGGGCTCTAAAAATAGACATATCCTTGGGCCCTAGAGCACATACTTTGACTTTGGTGCTTATAAAAATATCTCTCAGATGTAACATTAGCCCTTTTATTCATGGGCAGATTCCAAAGAATTCATAAATTCCAACTTCTGTTTACCTCCGGGCTCCATTGTCCACTCTAAACTACACCTCTTCGCTTGTGCCAAAACACTCTGCAATGAGTGGACAATCTCTCTGGGTAAACCCTGGGGATGACAGAACTTATGCTAACAGTAATGATGGAGAGAAGCATTATCACCTTGAACAGAGCCTGAACAAGGTCGTCCCTTGTGACTTCCCTTCCCTTCAATGTGACTTCCCTTGCCTTTCAGATTCACCATTTCCCAAGACTATCCTGTCCAAGATTGCCATATTGCAAATATACGAATCTGTCTTTATTCTAAGGGCTCTGTTCTGTCTATTGGATCCCCTAACACTTTCCTACAGATCCACGACCACACACCACCAGGCAGGTCTGAGTGTCCTAGCTTTCACGGGGACAGCGGTCATGTACTTCGATCTGCAGGACCTTCACTTTCCCATCCATATGCCAATCTCTTCACTTCTTACAACTGTAGTGGTTCTTCAAAGACCAGTGGCTGCTTCCAAAAGTTAGGTGGATATCTGCAATCTTTGTTATTCTTCCTTGGAAGGAGAGGTATATTCTTACCTAAACATCCATTCAAATGTTCCTACAATGACATGACCTTGTTCCCTTCCCCCCTGATTGCTTAGACCCAAAAAGGTGTGGCAGAACTTGTGTGTATGGATGAGGTTGCTCTTCTTTAGACCAAGTTCTAGAGGAAAGAGAAATCTGAACTCCCAATTAGCCGATTACCACTTCACTGGAGAAGGAAAGACTGTAAGTATTTTCTCTTCCAGCTCAAACCAAATGCTCAGGGGCAGGTCTTTCCAGCATCCAATCTGTGTTTGTCTTTTATCTGTAAGCATAACAAATGGGAGTCAGGAGAATAGCCTTTGTTGGCTTTCAAGCCAAATAAGGGGAATCTGGTCTTTCTTATTGCCGAGGGTTTCTGCTATCTAGACAACAATAAGAATAAAAGAAATCCCAACATTCTCAACAAGAATCTTAGCAATTACCATGACCACAGTGTACCTCATTTATGAACTTGGAACAGGATAGAAATAATACCTGCATCTTGGTCTCACTACTGCATGCAGGAATTTGTGTATAATAAAGAATTTTGAAATCTGCTCAGATAAGCACATTAACTACTGCTATGGGGTTGAATGCTGCGTGAAATCCTAATGCCCAGTTCAAGTTAATGAGAATTTATGTGAAAATAGGGTTTTTCTGGGGAGGGGAGTGCCTGGGTGGCTCATTTGGTTGAGCAACCGACTGTTGATTTCAGCTCAGGTCATGATCTCTCAGTTTGTGAGTTTGAGCCCTGCACTGGACCCTGTGATGACAGTGCAGAGCCTGCTTGGTATTCTCTCTCTCCCCCTCTCTATTGCCCCTGCCTGCCTCACACAAACATGCAATCTTCTTCTTTCTCAAAAACAAAAGAAAGCAGGAGGAGGAGTTAAGGTGATAGAAATGTAGGAGGACTCTGGGCTCTCCTCCCTAAAACACGGTTGTATTAACGTCTGATTACTTGAAATAACCAGGAAATGGATCTCCATTTCAGCCTGCTTTGGTCATTTCTTTGGGTCTCAATTTCCAGATTGGGCCTCCCTGTGCAGGTAATAAAACTCTGGGTGTTTTCTCCAGTTACTCTGTCTCATATCAATTTAATTCCAAAACAGGTGGAAAAGCCCTGGGGAAAAAGGGAATGTCTCCTCCCCAAAACCAGTGTCCTGTCTCTCAGGCCACCTCAGGAACACCTGCCCTGATCCTCTGATCTCCAGTCAATCACACTCCCCTTTCCACCTTGACACCCAGCCTCCCTTCCCAGGAAACCACAGGTCCATACATGGTGGTTCCCAGTCTACACCATAAGGGCTCAAACATGCTACAACACCACTGTGGTGAAAGAGAGTTCTCACCCGTGTCACAAAACAAGCATCAGAAAAGTAATCACCTGCAAAGTGGGGGGTTGCCAGGGGTCTGTGACTTGTTCCTGCCTCCTCCATGAGCCTGGTCAGAGCGGGACTCTGGCAAACAGTAGCTGTGAAATGTGCAGACTAGGAGGTACAGGAGGGTCTTAGAGGGGTGACTGCACACTGATGATGATCCAGGAGTGAGTTTAGCAGCATGCAGAGGGCTTGTTCAGAGTGCAGTCACCCTATACTGCACACCCTGTCATTATGCTGACACGTGATAGTCCCAAGGCCAGGACAGGGCTAGTAATTGAGGATGCATGAACTGAGAATGTCCCTTCCCTTCTCTGGGCTCACTGGTGCCACAGTGGATGGCCTGCGGGGAGGGGTTAAAAAGGTGATGGAGATTAAAGACAACACTTGTGATGATGGAAATGTTGAATCACTATATTGTACAGAAAAGTACTACAAAGTACTTTATAAAGTACCTTTAAAGTTTAAAGTAATATAGTATAATACTGTAGGTTCACTCTAATGGAATGACAATAAAAATTATTTAAACACTACAATCATAAAAATCAATAATAAAGAAAAATTTCTTTGAAAAACAAAGAATGGTGTTTCAAAACGAAATCAGTATCACAAGGGCGACATTACACCATGGCTTGATAGCTGAATTGCTCTATCAGGATAGATGTTGGCATATTTTCTCTCACCTAAGTTTGTTTTTCCCACAGTTGTCCTCCTACTTCTGGGAAAAAGCTGTGATCCAGTCAGGCCACAAACGTTGTAATAGAGCCGTGATCTGACTGTGAGAAGAAGAAATAGCCGCCGGAAATTGCTAGAATTTGCTACAATATTAATATTTATTACCGTGTTCTGGTCATTTTTATTCTTATATTGGTATGCTTTCATGGTATGTGTGTCACTGTCTTGCAATTAGAAACGGAATAGTGTTCCCAAATGGGGGTGAACTAAGAAAATCCTGTGAAAGTTTTTACAATATTAATATGCTGTAGATGCTCTAGGTACACTAACTTAGCATCTCTGGAGGCTGCCATGAATCCATAAACTTAGAGTTTGAACACTCACTTGCATAAAAGAACGAATTAAGAAAGTTCCCTTGAAAGTTGTCAGGGGAAATGTTGAGGACACAGAAATCATAAAGACTCGGCATTCAAAGTATTCCATGAAAGGGTCTTCCCTCAGTCATCTGGAGTCATAGCCCCTACACAACACCTTCCTCATTGCTCCCGTCACATCCTTGTTCCGCAGGGTATATATAACAGGGTTGACCATGGGGGTGACAATGGTGTAGAAGAGAGAAATGAACTTGCCCTGATCCTGGGAGTAGTTGTTGCTGGGCTGGAGGTAAATGTAGATGCCTGTGCCGTAGAACAGGGAGACCACAGTGAGGTGGGACCCACATGTCCCAAACGCTTTCCTCTGCCCTGAAGCTGACTTTATTGCCAAGACCACCCTGACAATCTGACCATAGGAGAATGTGATTAATGCCACAGGTATCAGAAGAATCATCACACTGACAGAGAAGAGCTCAGACTCATTCACAGTGGTGTCAACACAGGCAAGCTTGAGCAGTGGGGGGATCTCACAAAAGAAGTGATCTATTTTATTTCTCCCACAAAGTGGTACAAGGAAGGTGAGCACTGTGTGCAATGAGGAATTGACAAAACCAATGAACCATGATGCAGAAGCCATCAGGGCACAGAGACGGGGGTGCATGATCACTGTGTAGTGCAGGGGCCTGCAGACGGCTGCGTAGCGATCAAACGCCATCACCCCCAACAGAATGCATTCTGTGGATCCCAACCATAGAGACACGAAGAGCTGAGCTACACAGCCAGCAAAGGAGATAGACTTGTCTGTTCCCCTGAGATCAACCAGTAGCTGAGGAACAGTGCTGGTCGTATAACACAGGTCCAGAAAGCTTAGGTTGGAGAGGAAAAAGTACATGGGAGTCTGCAGGTGTGGGTCCAGGCGGGACAACGCAATGATGCTTGTGTTTCCCAGCAGGGTGAGCAGATAGAAGATCAGAAGAACCACAAAGAGGACTTGCTCCAGCTGAGGCCGGTCAGAGAAACCCAGCAGGATAAAGCCAGTGAAAGAACTTCCATTTTTCGGGTCCATCTTTTCTTACTATGTGTTTCCTGTCAAGACCAAGCATTTAGCAATTTATACAATAAATCTCAAAAAAAAACCACCAGTAACAGTTGGTGGTTGGTGGATTGTTCATATGAAAAGACATAGCCATGGGATTGTATGAAAACTATTTGAATAAATGATGTACCCATGAAATTGCCATAGATTTATGAATTTAGTTCCACATGGTCACAAAAAGTAAATCATTGGGTTTTTAGATTAAAAAAAATAAAATAATGGACCTGTTTTTGCCTCAGTCATAGGAAATACACTCTTTCAGTCTGTGCTTACTAGTACTGTAAAATGTACATACATCTCACTAAATGTAAATGGAGTGAATTCTCCAATGAAAAGACTTAGGGTATCAGAATGGATAAGAAAACAAGTCCCATCAATATGCTGCTTACAAAGACTCATTTTACACCTAAGGACACCTACGAATTGAAAGGAAGGGGATGTAGAACCATCTATCATGCTAATGGACGTCAAAAGAAAGCTGGAGTAGCCATACTTGTATCAGACAAACTAGATTTTAAAACAAAGACTGTCACAAGGGATGAAAGAAGGGCATTATATCATAATTAGGGGGTCTATTCATCCTGAAGACCTAACAATTGTAAATATTTATGTCCCCAACGTGAGACACTCAAATATATGAATCACTTAATCACAAACACAAAGAAACTCATTGATAATAATGCCATACTACTAGGGGACTTTAACACCGCAATTACAACCATAGACAGATCATCTAAGCATAACACCAACAAGGAAACAATGGCTTTGAATGACACACTGGACCAGATGGAGTTAACAGATACATTCAGAACATTTCATCCTAAATCAGCAGAATATGCATTCTTCTCCAGTACACATGAATCATTCTCTGGAATGGATCACATACGGGGTCACATCAGCCCTCAACAAGCACGAAAATATCAAAATCATACCATACATATTTTCCAACTACAATGCTGTCAAACTTGAAACCAACCAGAAGGAAAAATTTTAAACACAATGAATACTTGGGTATTAAAGAACATCCTACTGGGGCGCCTGGGTGGCTCAGTCGGTTAAGCATCTGACTTTGGCCCAGGTCATGATCTCACATCCGTGGGTTCGAGCCCCACGTCAGGCTCTGTGCTGACAGTGCAGAGCCTGGAGCCTGTTTCAGATTCTGTGTCTCCCTCTCTCTCTCTCTCTCTGACCCTCCCGCATTCATGCTCTGTCTCTGGTTCAAAAATAAATAAACGCTTAAAAAAAATTTTTTTAATGAATAAAAAATAAAGAACATCCTACTAAAGAATGAAAGGGGTAACTAAGAATTTAAGGAGGAAATTAAAAAGTATATGGAAGTCAATGAAAATGAAAGCATGACTGTCCAAAACTCTGGGATGCAGCAAGGGTGGTCATAAGAGGGAGGTATTTAGCAATCTAGGCCTTCCTAAAGAAGGAAGAAAGTCCTCAAATATACAACCTAATCTTACACCTAAGGGAGTTGGAAGAAGAACAGAAAATAAAGCCCCAAACCACCAGAAGACAGGAAATAATAAAGATGAGGGCAGAAATCAATGATATCAAAATAAGAAAATCAGGAGAACAAATCAATGAGGCCAGGAACTTGCTTTGTGTAAGAATTAATGAAATCAATAAGCCCCTAGACAGACTGAGGAAAAGAAAAAGGAAAGGACTCAACTAAATCATGAATGAAAGACGAGAGGTCACAGCCAACACAGCATAAATACAAACAATAATAAGAGAATATGATGAGGAATTATACCCCAATAAAATGGGCAATCTGGAAGAAATGGACAAATTCATAGAAACCTATCAACTACCAAAACTGAACCAGGAGGAAATAGAAAATGTGAACACACCTATAATCTGTAAAACAATCCAATCAGTAATCAAAAATCTCCCCAAACAAGAGTCCAGGGATGGATGGCTTTCCTGGGGAATCCTAGCAAACATTTTAGGAAGACGTAACACCTATTCTTTTGAAGCTACTCCAAAAAATAGAAATGGAAGGAAAACTTCCAAGCTCATTCTATGAAGTCAGCAATACCTTGATTTCAAAACCAGACAAACGCCCCACGAAAAAGGAGAATTACAGACGAATTTCCCTAATGAACATGGATGCAAAAATTCTCAAAAAGATACTAGCAAACTGGATCCAACAATACATTAAAAGAATTCTGTGCCACAATCACGTGGGATTTATACCTGGGATGCAGGGCTAGTTCAATGTCCACAAATCAATCAGTGTGATACATACATTATTACAAGAATGGATAAGAACCCCATGATCCTCTCAATAGATGCAGAAAAAGCATTTAACTATGTAGAGCATCCTTTCTTGTAAAAACCCTGAAGAAAGTAAGGATAGAAGGAATAGACCTCAAGATCATAGAGGCCATATGCAAAAAACCCAGAGTTAATATCATCTCCAATGGGGAAACACTGAGGGCTTTCCCCCTCAGGTCAGGAACATGATGGGGATGTCCATTCTCTCCACTCTTATTCAGATAGTATTGGAAGTCCTAGGCTCAGCAATCAGACAACAAAAAGAAATAAAGGGAATTCAACTAGGCAAGGAGGAAGTCAAGCATTTACTCTGCGCAGACGACATGATAGTCTACATGGAAAAACCAACAGATTCCACCAAAAACATGCTACGACTGATACATGAGTTCAGCAAAGTCACAGGATATAAAATCAATGTACGGAAATCAGTCGCATTTCTATACACCAATAATGAAGGAGCAGAAAGAGAAATAAAGTAGATGCCATTTACAATTGCACCAAACCCTTACAATACCTAGGAATAATCCTAACCAACGAGGTGAAAGATCTATATGCTGAAAACTGTAGGAAGCTTATGAACAAAATTGAAGAAGACACAAAGAAATGGAAAAACATTCTAGGCTCCTGGATAGGAAGAACAAATATCGTGAAAATGTCAATACTACCCAATGCAATCTACGCATTTTTTGTAAACCCTACCAAAATAACACCAACATTCCTCACAGAGTAGGAACAAACAATTCTAAAAATTGTATAGAACCACAAACACCCTGAATTGCCAAAGTCATGTTGAAAAAAAAAAAACCAAAAGTGGAAGCATCACAATTCTGGACCTCTAGCTGCATTACCAAACTGTATTCAACAAGACAGTATGGCACTGGCATGAATACAAACACATATATCCACGGAACAGAAGAGAGAACCCAGAAAGAGACCCACAAACCATTAGGTATGGCCATCTAATCTTTGACAAAGTGGGAAAGAAGATGCAATGGAATAAAGACAGTCTCTTCAGCAAAAGGTGTTGGGAAAACTACACAGCAACATGCAGAAAAATGAAACTGGACCACTTTCTTACACCATACACAAAAATGAACTCTAAATGGACGAAAGACCTACACTTAAGACAGGAAGCCATCAAAATCCTCAAGGAGAACACAGGCAAAACCGCTCTGATCTTGGCCACAGCAACTTCTTTCTGGACATGTCTCCAGAGGCAAGGGAAACCAAAGAAAAATGAACTATTGGGACCTCATCAAGACAGAAAGGTCCTGCACAGCAAAGGAAACAATCAGCAAAACTAAAAGGCAACTGAAGGAATGGGAGAAGAATTTGCAAATGACAGATCAGATAAAGGGTTAGTATCCAAAATCTATAAAGAACGTAGGAAACTCAACACTCCAAAATCAAATGATCCAGTGAAGAAACGGGCAGAAGACAGGAATAGACACTTTTCCAAGGAAGACATCCATATGGCTCAGAGACACATGAAAAGATGCTCAACATCGCACATCATCAGGGAAGTACAAATCGAAACCACAACGAGATACATCTCACGACCGTGAGAATGGTTAAAATTAACAACTCAGGCAACAACAGATGTTGGCGACGATGTGGAGGAAGAGGAACTCTTTTGCACCGCTGGAGGAAATGCAAACTGTTTGCAGCCACTCTGGAAAACAATTGGAGATTCCTCAAAAAATTAAAAATAGAATTACCTTATGAGGGCATTTATCCAAATGCTCTCCAAAAGTGCTGATTCCAAGGGGCACATGCACCCCAATGTGTATAGCAGCACTATCGACAATAGCCAGAGTGTAGAGAGAGCCCAAATGTCCACCAACTGATGAATGGATAAAGGAGATGTGGAATATATATATACAATGGAATATTACTCGGAGACCAACAAGAATGAAATCTTGCCATATGCAAGAACACGGACAGAAATAGAAGGCGTTATGCTAAGCACAGTAAGTTGGTCAAAGAAAAATACTATGATTTCATTCATATGTGGAATTTAAGGAACACAACGGATGAACATAGGGGAAGGGAAGGAAAACTAAGATAAAAACAGAGAGGGAGGCAAACCATAAGTGACTTAAAATACAGAGAGCAAACTGAGGGTTGCCGGAATGGGAGGTGGGCAGGGGATGGCTAGATGGGTGATGGGCATAAAGGAGGGGACTTGTTGGGATGAGCACTGGGTTATAAGTTATAAGTAGGTGATGAATCATGAAATTCTATTCGTGAAATCAAGCTAGAAGATGTACAGTTTAGAGGAAATGGGGATGAGGGAAAAGAGGTAGAGCCATCAGAAAGAGGAGCAGAGAGGGAGAGACGTTCTTAGAAATACGTACCTCATGATTCCACACCACTGGATTTGCACACATCTTATGTGTTTTAAAATATAGTACAACAGAATCTCCAAAATGCATTCAGATATAAGGATTTATGACCTAGAATACACTTCTTCGAAGAATTCAGTTACATTCAAAATCTCACTACTAGTTCTGCAAATAAACGTTTCGGCAACATTGCCTCTGTAACTAAAGGATTGTATTTGTGAAAGCTACACCAGGTTTTTCTTCTTCTTCCTTGTTGTTGTTGCTGTTGCTGTTATGGTAGTAAAACAAGTAAAAACTCAATCAGAGACACGCTGAAAACACCACCGTTGAATTACAGTGCTTCCCTTTTGACCCACAGATGCTTAAAAGTACCAGTTTAATGGGGACATTTTGAATGCCCCTAAGACTTTTGAAGTCTAGCACAAAAGCATTCCTAATACAGTGGATTAAAATGGTATTTGAGACAGTCTCAATGTGCAACAACCTCTCACATTGGATGCCAGTTCTCTCACTTATTAGTGTCAAATAGCATTTTGTGAGATGTCACTTCAATTATGTTCTTTTTTGATGGTAATTAGTATACAGAATGGCATTTTTTTGTTTTGTATATTCTGTTTATTTTTATTTTACCGAATAACATTTCTCTCTCTATACAACCTGAATATCCCCTAACTCACACCTGGTCAGAAGAGGGAATAGAAACAAACCATGTTTCCATCTCATGAACACCCATAAGAATAAAATAATGAGGGGCGCCTGGGTGGCTCAGTCAGTTAGGCGTCCAACTCTTGATTTGGGCTCAGGTCATGATATCACAGTTTGTGACTTTGAGCCCCACGTTGGGTTCTGCACACAGTGCGGAGCCTGCTTGGGATTCTGTCTTCCTCTCTCTCTGCCCTTCCCCCAGTCACACACTCTCTCTCAAAAATAAATACATAAACATTACAAAAAGATGCATACCTGAAAACAGTATGTATTTATATATATATAGAGAGAGAGAGAGACAGAGGAAGAGACAGAGAGATACAGACAGAGACGAAAAGACAGAGACAGAGAGAGACAGAGAGAAAATGTTATTAGGTAAAATAAAAATAAACAAAATATACAAAACAAAAAAATTGTCATTGTACGTACTAATTACCATCAAAAAGAACATAATTGAAATGACATCTCACAAAACACAATTTTACAATAATAAAGAGAACTGCCTCCACTGTGAGGGGGTAAATGCTTAGTACTGACACACCTAAGGTGATAGACTAGTAGTTTCCAATTACTAGATTAGGTCCATGCTGACACAGAACTCTCAAAGTTTTAGTGGAAGAATACATATGTCCACACAACGAGATGCTAAGTATGCAAACTACACATTTTAAAGACAAAAGATCACAAGATGCTGTCTCTATTTAAGACATTTCAAATGTATAACATTCACTGATATGTTTCACATACACACGCTGCCCTATCCGGTTCGTGAATGAATCCTGAAAATGTGTGGGCAAGATTTGCGCAGCCTCAGTGCTACGACTGAATCGCTGTTGCTTGCTTGATGCTTCTGTCCCATGGGTCTGAGCTGACCCCAGACACATGAGAACAGGCCCCCGATGATGAGGAAGGACGAGCAAATGAGGGGATACAGCCATCACTACATAGGAAATGACAGATGTGATGAACACTGACAGGGCTGTAGGTCAGGTTCTATGGAAGAAGACGATGAAGTAGGATTTCCACTGCATGTTGTTTATTCAAGGAATGCTCTCGGGATAAACGGGGTGAGGGTGGAAAACAGCAGAGAATGTTCCTAAGCAAGGATGTGGTCTCCAGTGGAACAGCAGGAGCCTGATCCCATGAGATGCTGAACAGAACTCTCCAGTAGAACCATCCATCTGTGATGGTAGAAATACTCTGTCCTCACTGTCCAATATTATGCCCACTCTCCACCTGTCATACCTGAGAATTTAAAACATTCTAGCTAAACAAGTGAATTTTTTTGTTTTTAGTGGCAAACACCTTTGCTTGTTCTTTTTGTTTAGACTACGTTACAGAAAAGAGTACCAAAAGTGAATGTCCGTATGCCGTCTCCTAGATTCCAGACTTATCAGCATTTTGTCACACTTGGCTTAATTTTTTGCCTCATGTCCTCCCGCTTTTGTTTGCTGGAGTTCTTCAGTGGAAATCCTAAAAACAAATTTGCATCCAAATACATTTCACTGCAATATGTAAAATATGGACATTTCCTGAATCATCATTTTATCGCACCTAAAAAAATTAATAGGTCCCTGATATCACCTACCACCCTACTGCACTCACATTTCCTGTACTGAGCCAGGAATGTCTTTTTCAGTTGTTCAACAAGTCAGGCTCCAAAAAATGATCCCCACGTTGACTGTATCTATTTTCTTCAAAAATATAAAGATTTATGATGGAAGACAAAAAAACAACCGGAAATGACCTCAATAACCAGTGGAAATGAGAGGCTAAGGTGTCAAGTTCTATTCAAAATAGGAAATTTTGAAAGGTAACTTTGGAGCATAGGCACACACGTATATAATTTCAACTTCATGAAAATAAGTGTTACTACATTTTGCAAATTAGTTTAAGTCCACCATAGAAAATGAACAGAACCTGGGTCCTTCTGGTGAAGTCAGCGTAGCATCCCAGAGTTTAGACATGCACTCTTTGAGCCTCTTTCATTGACAGTCTCGTGCTTTCCACCCAGTATTTGCTTTGAAAATACTAGAACTCCTGGAACACAGTTAGGTCTCAGTAAATGTCAGCTATACTGGTACGAAAATGTTGACTACAAATAGATATGCCATCATGCCCTATCATTTTTACTACCTGGTGATTCCTCTTGTGTTTTCTGACACCGCGTCTAACTGCAATGTCTGTTATTAGTAAGCCTTTCCAATTGTCTACAACGCTACAAGTGGCATGCTATAAAATACAACGCAGAATAACAAAGAATTTAGGATGAGATGAACTCTGTGTGGAGGGTTTCTAAGAAGGCAGGTGCGGTGAGGGCCGCCAGTGGCTGGCCGCGTTCGGGGAAGGGAAAAAACACTCAAACCCTGATACGCTAAAGGCTTTCTCTGATGTCCCCCGCATCCCTTTCAATTGTGCCCTTCGGTAAAACTAAGGTCACAGCTTGCTGCTGTCTGCTACATAACCCATACGAGGCAGGAACAGCACCGTATGTTAACAGCACGGCTCTGAACCACCAGAGGCGAAGCTGAGCGGTTCTGTTTTGGTGAATCCCTTTCAAACTCCATCTGCGCTTTCGGGCCAACAGAATCTCCCTCACACCGAGCAACCCCCTGTGACACTCCTGGAGAGAAGCTCTGGTTTCTAGATAGTTGTTGAAACGAAATAAAGCCTTCTTTTGCGATGAAGGAAAAAAACTCGGGGGAGAGAAGAGTTTGCTTTCCTGGTACATGATACAGAAGCCTACCCACCTTCCATTCTTTAAAACAAACAATGAAGATGGCTCAGGGAGTTTTCACTCACAACTTGGACCTGTACACATTCTGAGAGGCTTTGAATCGGGTCCTATGCAGAAATAAGGCTCAAGAGGTCTAGTAAAAGTGTGGGATCTCTGAGTCATGTTATGAAATGAGAGTTCACCCAGCTCACGGTCCAGGAAAATGCCAACATCTCTGGGTGTCACGACTGACACTCCCAGGCTGGCACTGGGACCCTCCTGGGTGCAGCACCCCACCAGGCTGACCGAGACCTCCTGGCCTTCGTGGGAGGAGAGTCTGTGCCATCCCTGGGAGCCCGTTCAGACTTGTGTCCCACTTCTACCTCCCAGAGATGCTATGATAGAACCATGGAAAACCCAGGACAAGAGTGTTGGCTGCAAATATTTTTGGAAAAAAAGAAACATTTTATTTTCTCTCTGAAAGAAAGCTCACCTGGTTCTTGTCCTCGGAGACAGTCAACAGAGGGCGTGCTGTCTCAGGGTTCAGAGAGTGTCCACTCGAAATTTTTAGACACTTTTCTGCCAAGCAGGATTCGGGGAGGAAACCTGTAGCCTCCTCCTCTTCATTCAAAACAGACGTCATTAGTGTTGAATGGGTGACAGCCCGTCCCGTTCAGACAGCACACTGTCCTCTGCTACTTTACTCAGCAGACCAGTGATGTACAGATGTCCTTTGAAAATGCTGGTAGGTTTGCACCGCGTTTCCCCTGAATGTCCTTCTCTTCCTGGGCTAACCTCGGAAGAACTGCTTCTTGGCCACGTTCTAGAAGTTGCTTCCGGGCCTCAAATTCAGAGGGTAATTCCAGCCTTCCTTTGCACCTTCCTTCTCCGCTCTGAGGGTGTTTTGCTTTGAATGCTTATTAATCTCTGACATATCAGCCACCTGCTTTTCAGGGACCCGAGAGCCTTGGCCTGCGGCGAGGGGCAGTCTGCCCCGGGGCCTCGCCAGCACGCACGCGGGTCACCTGCGGGTCCTCCTCATGGAGCAGGGTCAGGACCTGGTTGTGCTTCTCACACAAAGGGCTCTGCCCGCCCCTTCTCCTTGCTCCTGGTGGATGGGAAGCAGCTGGGCAGTGTCCGTCACCCTTCCCGGCTGCCCGTGGACAGGGGTGACGGCAGAGGGGCGACGGGACGCGTCGTGTAGGTGAGACCAGGATGGCCGGCTGCAGCCGCCACGCAGGCTGAGCACACACGCGGGCTGCCGGGGTCCCCGCTCGTCCAGCACACGGGGCACTTGGCTTCTGCCCGCGGTCCTGCCGGGCTGGGCCCAGTGGGCTTCCTACAGGAGGCTGCGCTCCCCGGGGACAGGCGCATACACCCTCACGTCTCAGTCCTCACCGTGCTGGCGCCTCCTAGCATCCTGGGAATCTTTGGGCCTTTGGATTGCAGCTGCCGGGAGGCGCCCTTCCTGGGCCCAGGCCATGGCTCAGCCGGACGGATGCTCCCGCCTGGACCAGCGGCCTCTGCCGACGCCCCCTTTCCGCTCAGGCAGCAGAAAACTGGGTTTAGAGTTTATCTAAATTTGATGAGTTTAACTTGACAAAGCTTCCTGTGGGCACTTTCTACTCTCGTGGACACCACTGCTTTGGAACATGAATTGCATCCGACTCGGGCCTGCTTTGTCCTTGGCACCTCTTGTACATCCCACAGTCTGTCACTGGCTGTGAGCTGCCCCCAGTGGGTTCCCCTGACCACCTGGCAATGTGGCTTCCTTACAGATGACGGCAACTCTGTCACGAAGGGAATGGCTGTGAACCTTGGAACCCAAACTCGTACCAACTAGGGTTTGGATTGGAGCCCCAGCAGGTAAAGAGCGTGTGGGCAGGTCACGAACAGTGTTCATACAAGAGTCCATTCATGATCGTGTGCAAGGATAGAAGGACGGGACCTAGTGTACCTTACACAACACCTCAGTGCAATCACACACACACACACACACACAACACACATGCACATGCACACATGCACATACACACACATACAGGTATACAAACATCATGTCATTTCCCTAATTCATCAATTAAGTAAACACTCAGGTTTCCTACTGCTTTTCTCATCATCATATTGCTATTTGTACTCACTTGAAGGATCATCATTTCTTATTAACAATAAATTCAAATAAAGGTGCACTGACACAATATTCATTACATGTGTCTTCCCCCTTGTAATTTTCACCACAGTATTTGTAAAACGCCATACCTATTTTAGAGCCTTTGTTAAGTCCCATGAGACAAAATGAGCAAGTAGTGTAAACATTGACACTGTGTTCTAAGCAGAGAGCACAAATACAATCTAATTTCACAAATAATAAGGAACCAAAGGAGGGATTTGAAGCAGATATTCTAATATTTTTACACATATGCATAGTCTACTGTTCTAATACTGAAGGGCATATTTTATTACCACTCAATATGAATATTTATTTTCCACTTGTGCATACAGAGGAATATGAATGTGCTACAATAGAATGGATGTCTAGGAACGACCTGTTGACATCTATACTGACAAGTAAATTTAGTTCTTCTATCTGGTGAATATCCACAGTCTGTTATTGTAGACAATAAACCATATATGCAATCAATACAGATTTGTTTCTTTCAAGAACAATTCCAAATGGAAATGAACTAACTTGCCAATTCCTACAGCAACACAGAGACCAAGTTATATTTCACTCACCTTTATTCGCCTTCCCTGTGGATTCAAAGCTATTTCCCTACCTCCACTGCAAGTTACTGCCTAAATACGGCTCTGAGGATAGGAACGCAGACATGTAGAATCAGTGCCCGCAGGAAACGCAAAGGTTGACTCTACCAGCACTGGGGCATCCGTACGTTTTTCTGAAGCAAAAGGACACTTTCTCAGGTGACTTCACAGGTCCTCATGTGACACCAGAGATCTGCACTCTGGCTCTCGGAGGTAGAAGATGAAGGCAGTCACAGACTCTAAGTATGGTTTCCTGAGAACGGTGACCTCCCTGTGTGTCTGTGAGACCCTTGCAACCAGGCGAGAGGGAGCTATGACTCTGAGCTGTGGCTGGGCTGGCACACAGAACCAAGTCCCTTCCCCTGCTGACGTCTCTGGGGGAACGGATGCCCCACGCTCTTAATGAGCCCTTGTCACTGAGCTGCCCAGACGTGGCAATCCTCAGGGACAATGACTATGGAGGACAATTCCAGACAGACCTAATCTGTCTCTTCTATTAGTTTACGTATCTCGTAGAGGACAAGTAACTCCCTAGACATCCCCAGCTGCCTTACCTCCCATCTGTGAATGACCTACATGTTTTATAGAACACTAAAGATTTTTTCCAAGTCTCGGGAAGATGGCGGTGTAGGAGGACTCTGGGCTCACCGCGCGTCCTGCTGATCACTTTGATTCCACCTACACCTGCTTAAATAGCTCAGAAAACCGCCAGAAGACTAGCAGAATGGAGTCTCCAGAGCCAAGCGCAGATGAGATGCCCACGGAAGAGAGTAGGAAGGGTGGAGAGGTGGTGCATGCTCCAGGGACTGGAGGGAGGGAGCCGGGGCAGAGGGGCGGCCTGCTGGCCAAGCAGAGCCCCAGAGTCTGGCTTGCAAAAGCGGAGGGGCTGGAAGGAGTGTGTTCTGACAGCAACTGGGACTTGACATCTGGAAGATTATAAGCTAACAGCTCTGCTCCAAGAACGGGAGGGCTGGAGGCCAACGGGAGGGAGAGTTGCTGAGCCCCGGGACGACAGAGCTCAGTTTGGCGGGAACAAAGGCGACTGCCAGCGCCAGCTCCCTCGCCCAACCCCCAGCCAAAATCCCAAAGGGAACCAGTTCCTGCCAGGGAACTTGCTTGCTCCGTGCAAACATCCAAAGCTGTGCTTCTGTGAAGCCACCGCTCCGGCGGCGGGTCTGACTCCCTCCCCCTGCCATAGGGCCCCTCCTGAGGTGGATCACCTAAGGAGAAGTGAGCTAAGCCTGCCCCTCCTGCCCCCGTGCACCTTCCCATCTATGCCAGCTAATATGCCTGATTGCCAGCAAAACAAGCTGGCAGGGTGCAAGTAGCCCAGACGGGCCACGCCACCCCACAGTGAATCCCGCCCCTAAGAGAGGGGAAGAGAAGGCACACACCAGTCTGACTGTGGCCCCAGCGGTGGGCTGGGGCAGACATCAGGTCGGACTGCGACCCCACCCACCAACTCCAGTTATACACCACAGCACAGGGGAAGTGCCCAGCAGTTCCACACCACTCCAGGGACTATCCAAAATGACCAATAGGAAGAATTCCCCTCAAAAGAATCTCCAGGAAATAACAACAGCTAACGAACTGATCAAAAAGGATTTAAATAATATAACAGAAACTGAATTTAGAATAATAGTCATAAAATTAATCGCTGGGCTTGAAAACAGTATAGAGGACAGCAGAGAATCTCTTGCTACAGAGATGAAGGGACTAAGGAATCGTCAGGAGGAGCTGAAAAACACTATAAACGAGACGCAAAATAAAATGGAAATGACCACGGCTTGGATTGAAGAGGCGGAGGGGAGAATAGGTGAACTAGAAGATAAAATTGTGGAAAAAGAGGAAGCTGAGAAAAAGAGAGATAAAAAAAATCCAGGAGTATGAGGGGAAAATTAGACAACTAAGTGATGTACTAAAAAGAAATAATATACACATAAATTGTATTCCAGAGGAGGAAGAGAGAGGGAAAGGTGCTGAAGGTGTACTTGAAGAAATAATAGCTGAGAACTTCCCTGAACTGGGGAAGGAAAAAGGCATTGAAATCCTAGAGGCGCAGAGAACTCCCTTCAGACGTAACTTGAATTGATGTTCTACACGACATATCATAGTGAAACTGGCAAAATAGAAGGATAAAGAGAAAATTCTGAAAGCAGCAAGGGATAAACGTGCCCTTACATATAAAGGGAGACCTATAAGACTCGTGACGGATCTCTCTACTGAAACTCGGCAGGCCAGAAAGGATTGGCAGGATATCTTTCATGTGATGAACAGAAAAAAATATGCAGCCAAGAATCCTTTATCCAGCAAGTCTGTCATTTAGAATAGAAGGAGAGATAAAGGTCTTCCCAAACAAACAAAAACTGAAGGAATTCGTCACCACTAAACCAACCCTACAAGAGAACCTAAGGGGAATCCTATGAGACAAAGTACCAGAGACATCGCTACAAGCATAAAATCTATGGACATCACAATGACTCTAAACCTGTATCTTTCTATACTAACAATGAATGTAAATGGACTAAATGCACCAACCAAAAGACACAGGGTATCAGAATGCATAAAAAAACAAGACCCATCTATTTGCTGTCTACAAGAGACTCATTTTAGACCTGAGGACACCTTCAGATTGAAAGTGAGGGGAGGGAGAACTATTTATCATGCTACTGGAAGCCAAAAGAAAGCTGGAGTAGCCATACTTATATCAGACAAACTAGACTTAAATTAAAGGCTGTAACAAGAGATGAAGAAGGGCATTATATAATAATTACAGGGTCTATCCATCAGGAAGAGCTAACAATTATAAATGTCTATGCGCCGAATACAGGAGCCCCCAAATATATAAAACAATTAATCACAAACATAAGCAACCTTATTGATAAGAATGTGGTAATTGCAGGGGACTTTAACACTCCACTTACAGAAATGGATAGATCATCTAGACACACAGTCAATAAAGAAACAAGGGTCCTGAATGATACATTGGATCAGATGGACTTGACAGATATATTTAGAACTCTGCATCCCAAAGCAACAGAATATACTTTCTTCTCGAGTGCACATGGAACATTCTCCAAGATAGATCACATATTGGGTCACAAATCAGCCCTTCATAAGTATACAAGAAATGAAATCATGCCATGCATACTTTCAGACCACAATGCTATGAAGCTTGAAATCAACCACAGGAAAAAGTCTGGAAAACCTCCAAAAGCATGGAAGTTAAAGAACACCCTAGTAAAGAATGAATGGGTCAACCAGGCAATTAGAGAAGAAATTTAAAAATATATGGAAACAAACGAAAATGAAACTACAACAATCCAAACGCTTTGGGATGCAGCGAAGGCAGTCCTGAGAGGAAAATACATCGCAATCCAGGCCTATCTCAAGAAACAAGAAAAATCCCAAATACAAAATCTAACAGCACACCTAAAGGAAATAGAAGCAGAAGAGCAAAGACAGCCTAAACCCAGCAGAAGAAGAGAAATAATAAAGATCAGAGCAGAAATAAACAATATAGAATCTAAAAAAACTGTAGAGCAGATCAATGAAACCAAGAGTTGGTTTTTTGAAAAAAATAGACAAAATTGACAAACCTCTAGCCAGACTTCTCAAAAAGAAAAGGGAGATGACCCAAATAGATAAAATCATGAATGAAAATGGAATTATTACAACCAATCCCTCAGAGATACAAGCAATTATCAGGGAATATGCTGAAAAATTATATGCCAACAAACTGGACAACCTGGAAGAAATGGACAAATTCCTAAACACCCGCACACTTCCAAAACTCAATCAGGAGGAAATAGAAAGCTTGAACAGACCCATAACCAGCAAAGAAATCGAATCAGTCATCAAAAATCTCCCAACAAATAAGAGTCCAGGACCAGATGGCTTCCCAGGGGAATTCTACCAGACGTTTAAAGCAGAGATAATACCTATCCTTCTCAAGCTATTCCAAGAAATAGAAAGGGAAGGAAAACTTCCAGACTCATTCTATGAAGCCAGCATTACTTTGATTACCAAACCAGACAGAGACCCAGTAAAAAAAGAGAACTACAGGCCAATATCCCTGATGAATATGGATGCAAACATTCTCAATAAGATACTAGCAAATCGAATTCAACAGCTTATAAAAAGAATTATTCACCATGATCAAGTGGGATTCATTCCTGGGATGCAGGGCTGGTTCAACATTCGCAAATCAATCAACGTGATACATCACATTAATAAAAGAAAAGATAAGAACCATATGATCCTGTCAATCGATGCAGAAAAGGCCTTTGACAAAATTCAGCACCCTTTCTTAATAAAAAACCCTCCAGAAAGTCGGGATAAAAGGAACATACTTAAACATCATAAAAGCCATTTATGAAAAGCCCACCGCTAACATCATCCTCAATGGGGAAAAACTGAGAGCTTTTTCCCTGAGATCAGGAACACGACAGGGATGTCCACTCTCACCGCTGTTGTTTAACATAGTGTTGGAAGTGCTAGCATCAGCAATCAGACAACAAAAGGAAATCAAAGGCATCAAAATTGGCAAAGATGAAGTCAAGCTTTCACTTTTTGCAGATGGCATGATACTATACATGGAAAATCCGATAGACTCCACCAAAAGTCTGCTGGAACTGATACAAGAATTCAGCAAAGTTGCAGGATACAAACTCAATGTACAGAAAACAGTTGCATTCTTATACACTAATACTGAAGCACAGAAAGAGAAATAAAGAAACTTATCCCACTCACAATTGCACCAAGAAGCATAAAATACCTAGGAATAAATCTAACCAAAGATGTAAAAGATCTGTATGCTGAAAACTATAGAAAGCTTATGAAGGTAATTGAAGAAGATATAAAGAACTGGAAAAACATTCCATGCTCATGGGTTTGAAGAATAAATATTGTCAAAATGTCAATACTACCCAAAGCTATCTATACATTCAATGCAATCCCAATCAAAATAGCACCAGCATTCTTCTTGAAAGTAGAACAAGCAATCCTAAAATTCAAATGGAACCACAAAAGGCCTGGAATAACCAAAGTAATTTTGAAGAAGAAGACCAAAGCAGGAGGCATCACAATCCCAGACTTTAGCCTCGACTACAAAGCTGTAATCATCAAGACAGTATGGTATTGGCACAAAAACAGATACATAGACCAATGGAATAGAATAGAAACCCCAGAACTAGACCCACAAAAGTATGGCCAACTCATCTTTGACAAAGCAGGAAAGAACATCCAATGGAAAAAAGACAGCCTCTTTAACAAATGGTGCTGGGAGAACTGAACAGCAACATGCAGAAGGTTGAAACTAGACCACTTTCTCACACCATTCACAAACATAAACTCAAAATGGATAAAGGACCTGAATGTGAGACAGGAAACCATCAAAACCCTAGAGGAGAAGGCAGGAAAGGACCTCTCTGACCTCAGCCGTAGCAATATCTTACTTGACACATCCCAAAGGCAAGGGAATCAAAAGCAAAAATGAACTACTGGGACCTTATGAAGATAAAAAGCTTCTGCACAGCAAAGGAAACAACCAACAAAACTAAAAGGCAACCAACAGAATGGGAGAAGATACTTGCAAATGACATATCGGAAAAAGGGCTAGTATCCAAAATCTATAAAGAGCTCACCAAACTCCACACCCAAAACACAAATAACCCAGTGAAGAAATGGGCAGAAAACATGAATAGACACTTCTCTAAAGAAGACATCCGGATGGCCAACAGGCACATGAAAAGATGCTCAATGTCGCTCCTCATCAGGGAAATACAAATCAAAACTACACTCAGATATCACCTCACGCCAGTCAGAGTGGCCAAAATGAACAAATCAGGAGACTATAGATGCTGGAGAGGATGTGGAGAAACGGGAACCCTCTTGCACTGTTGGTGGGAATGCAAATTGGTGCAGCCGCTCTGGAAAACAGTCTGGAGGTTCCTCAGAAAATTAAAAATAGACCTACCCTATGACCCAGCAATAGCACAGCTTGTAATTTACCCAAGGGATACAGGAGTACTGATGCATAGGGGCACTTGTACCCCAATGTTTATAGCAGCACTCTCAACAATAGCCAAATTATGGAAAGAGCCTAAATGTCCATCAACTGATGAATGGATAAAGAAATTGTGGTTTATATACACAATGGAGTACTACGTGGCAATGAGAAAGAATGAAATATGGCCCTTTGTAGCAATGTGGATGGAACTGGAGAGTGTGATGCCAAGTGAAATAAGCCATACAGAGAAAGATAGGTACCATATGTTTTCACTCTTATGTGGATCCTGAGAAACTTAACAGAAACCCATGGGGAAGGGAAGGAGAAAAAAAGAGGTTAGAGTGGGTGAGAGCCAAAGCATAAGAGACTCTTAAAAACTGAGAACAAACTGAGGGTTGATGGGGGGTGGGCGGGAGGGGAGGGTGGGTGATGGGTATTGAGGGCACTTGTTGGCATGAGCATTGGGTGTTGTATGGAAACCAATTTGACAATAAACTTCATATATTGAAAAAAAAGAATGGATAAAAAAAAGAAGAATGAAATTTTCCTTTTGGATGGACATGGTTGGTGCTAGAGTATATTATGCTACATGAAATACGTCAGTCAGAGAAATATGAATCCATATGATTTCACTCAATGGAGGAATTTAAGAAACAAAACAGATGAACATATAGGAAGGAAAAAAGGAGAGAGAGGCAAACCATAAGTGACTCTTAACTCTAGACAACAAGCCGAGGGTTGATGGAGGAAGGTGGGTGGGGGATGGGCTAAATGGGTGATGGGTATTAAGGAGGGCACTTCTTATGATGAGCACTGGGTGTTATATGGAAGCAGTGGCTCCTGAAAGCAAAATTACACTATCTGTAACTAACTAGAATTTAAACAAAAATTTGAAACAAATTCCCCAATCTTCCAAGGCCACCACAACAAAGTAGTACAAGCTAAAGGCATCCAACTTCCTGACTCTCACTATATTATACAGCTCTAGGAAGGAAATCAGTATGATACTGGCTAAAGGAATAGACCCATACACCAAAGGAACAGAATGAACAGCCCGGAAATAAACCCACCCATAGACAGACAACTAACATTTGACAAAGGAGTCAAGCCTATTCACGGGGAAACATAGTCTCTTTTAAAAATGATCATGAGAGGGGCGCCTGGGTGGCGCAGTCGGTTAAGCGTCCGACTTCAGCCAGGTCACGATCTCGCGGTCCGTGAGTTCGAGCCCCGCGTCGGGCTCTGTGCTGACTGCTCAGAGCCTGGAGCCTGTTTCCGATTCTGTGTCTCCCTCTCTCTCTGCCCCTCCCCCGTTCATGCTCTGTCTCTCTCTGTCCCAAAAAATAAATAAACGTTGAAAAAAAAATTAAAAAAAAAATAAAAATGGTCATGAGAAACCTGGGCAACTACATGCAGAGAAATGACATTGGAGGCCCTATATCGCACCACTCACAAAAATTCATTTGAGTGCTCACTTAGGCAGCAAACTATTAAAATTAGAACAATACAGAGAAGATTAGCATGGCCCCTGAGCAAGGATAACATGCAAAAGGTATCTGAAATGTGTTAAGATGTAAGCATAAGACCTGAAATTTTAAGACTAAAAGAAGATGATATAAAGAAAATCACTCAACATTGGGTACGTTGATAGTTATCAAATGAGGGTGTTCTTTCATTATCCTAACTACAAACACATCCCACCATTTGTGACCCAAATTTCAATCCAGAGCCTGAATATGATACCAAAAGCACTTAGCAACAACAACAACAAAATTAATAAGTGGGACTACATCAAACTAAAAAGCTTCTGTTCAGAAAAAAAAAATGAACAAAATAAAAAGTCAATCAATAGAATGGGAGAAAATATTTACAAATGTTCTACCTGATAACGTGTTACTATCCAAAACTCATCCAAATCAGTAATATAAATAAAAGGCAATTCCATCTTTAAAAAGGGAAGAGGAGGGGCGCCTGGGTGGCTCAGTCGGTTAAGCGTCCGACTTCAGCTCAGGTCACGATCTCACGGTCCGTGAGTTTGAGCCCCGCGTCGGGCTCTGGGCTGATGGCTCAGAGCCTGGAGCCTGCTTCCAATTCTGTGTCTCCCTCTCTGTCTGCCCTTCCCCCGTTCATGCTCTGTCTCTCTCTGTCTCAAAAATAAATAAACGTTAAAAAAAAATTAAAAACGGAAGAGGAACTCAATGGACATTTTTCCAAAGAAGACCTACAAATGGCATATAGACATAAAAGGTACTCTACATAACTAGTCATCAGGAAAGTGCAAAACAAACCACAATCAGATACCACCTCTTACCTCTTAAAATGGCTAGTATCAAAAAGAAAGAAAATGCCAAATTTGGTGAGGGAACCCATGTGCACTGTTGGTGGGGATGTAACTTGATACACCCTGTATGAAAAGCAATATGAAGGTCCTGAAAAAATTACACACAGGACAACTGTGGTATCCACCAACGAACTTCTAGCTACATATCCAAAGGAAATGAAATCAGGGTATCAGAGAGTTGCAGGCACCCCCATATTCATTGCAGCATTATTCACAGAGCCAAATACAAAAACAACCTAAGTGTCCAAACAGAAAACTGGATAAAGAAGATGTGGCATACATTGGAAAAAGGGTTAGAATCCAACATAACTTATGAAACTCAATACCCAAAAAACAAATAATCAAGTGAAGAAATGGGCAGAAGCCATGAATACACACTTTTCCAAAGAACATCCAGATGGCTAACAGACAAGTGGAAAGTTGCTCAACATCACTCATCATCAGGGAAATACAAATCAAAACCACAATGAGATACCAACTCACACCTGTCAGAATGGATAAAATTAACAACTGAGGAAACCACAGATGTTGGTGAGGATGAAGAGTAAGGGGATCCCTTTTGCACTCTTGTTGGGAATGCAAACTGATGCAGTCACTCTGGAAAACAGTATGGAGGGTCCTCAAACAATTAAAACCAGAACTACACTTTTACCAGCATTTGTGCTACTAGGTATTTATCCAAAATATACAAAAACTCTAATTTTAAGGAGCATATGCACCCCAATGTTTACAGCAGTGCTATCAACAATAGCCAAAGTATGGAAAGAGCCCAAATGTCCATTGACTGATGAACGGATAAAGAAGAAACGGTGTATATATACAATGGAATACTACTCAGCAATTGAAAAGAATGAAATCTTGCCATTTGCAATCACATCACTGGAACCAGAGTGTGTTGAGCAAAGTGAAATAAGTCAGTCAGAGAAAGACAAATATCATATGATTTCACTCATATGTGGAACTTAAGATACATGGCAGATGAACACAGGGGAAGGGAAGGAAAAATAAGATAAAGACAGAGACGGAGGCAAAACATAAGAGATTCTTAAATACAGAGAACAAACTGAGGGTTGCTGGAAGACTGTTGGGGAAGGCAATCGGCTGGATGGGTGATGGTCAGTAAGGAGGGCACTTGTGATGGTCACTGAGTGTTATATGTAAGTGATGAATTATTGGGTTCTACTCCTGAAATCAAAACTACACTAGATGTTAACTAATGCGAATTTAAATAATAAATTTAAAAAAGAAGATGTGGGGGAGCCTGAGTGGCTCAGTCAGTTGAGCATCTGACTTCAGCTAGGGTCATGATCTCCCTGTCTGTGGGTTTGAGCCCCGTGTCAGGCTCTGTGCTGACAGCTTGGAGTCTGGAGCCTGCTTCGGATTCTGTGTCTCCCTCTCTGCACCTCCCCCACTCTCACTCTGTCTCTCTCAGAAACAAATAAACAATTAAAAATAATAAAAAATAAAAAATAAGATGTAGCATACATATCTAAAGGATTATTATTCAGCCATGAGAAAGGAGAAAATCCTGTCTTTTACAACAACATGGATGGACCCTATGGGCATTAGGCTAAGTGAAACAAGTCAGAAGAGAAAGACAAAGATTATGTGATCTCACATATTTGTGGAAACCAGAAAACGTGTATAGATACAGACAGTAGAATGGTGGTTACAAGGGGCTAAGGGATAGGAGAAGTGGGAGATGTTTGTTGGCAAAGAGGTCAAACGTCCAGTTTGAAGAGGAATAACTCCAGAGCATCTAATGTACAGCATGGTGATGATGGTTAATATTATTGTATTATCAACTTGAAGGTGGCCTAGAGAGTATATCTCAAATGTTCTCACCATGAAGAAGAGATGGTAATTATGTGACGTGATGGAGGTGTTAGCTAACACAATGGTGGCAATAATTTCATTACATATATACATTCACATTGGTACTCGTTGAGTTTGCCAAATGGCATATGTCAATAATAATTTAGTAAATCCAAGAAAAATTAACACAAACAAGTTGTAGCATTCATTTCTTAGATAGTTAGTTAGTTAGTTAGTTAGTTAGTTAGTTAGTTAGTGTATATTCAAGTTACTTAACATACAGTGTAGTCTGGCTTCAGGAGTAGAACCCAATGATTCATCTCTTACATAGGACAACCAGTGTTCATCACAAGTGCCCTCCTCAATGCCCATCACACATTTATACCATCCCCCCTTGCTCAAGCAACCTCCAGCAACCCTCAGCTTGTTCTCTGTATTTAAGAGTCTCTTATGGTTTCCCCCTCTCTGTGTTTTATCTTATTTTTCCTTCCCTTACTCTATGTTCATCTGTTGAGTGTCTCGACTTCCACATATAAGTGAAAACATATCTATCTTTCTCTCACTGACTTATCTCGCTTATCAAATATACTCTACTTCCCTCCAACTTGTTTCAAATGGCAAGATTTCATTCTTTTCCATCACAAACTAAAATTCCATTGTGTATATACATCACTTCTTCCTTATCCATTCATCAGTCGATGGATTTTGGGTGCTCATTCCATAATTTGGCTATTGTTGATAGTACTGCTATAAACATTGTGGTGCATGTGCCCCTTGATATCAGCATTTTTGTGATTTTTTAATAAATTCCTAGTAGTGCGATTGCAGGTTGTAGGTTCGTTCTGTTTTTAATTGTTTGAGGAACCTCCATAGTGTTTTCCAGTGTGGCTCCACTAGTTTGCATTCCCACCAGCAGTGCAAAAAGGTTCTCCTTTCTCCACATCCTCACCAACATCTGTTGTTTCCTGAGATTTTCATTTTAGTCATTCTGAGAGGTGTGAGGTGGTATCCCAATGTGGTTTGGATTTCTATTTCCCTGATGATGAGTGATGTTGAGCATCTTTTCATGTGTCTGTTTACCATTTGGATGTCTTCTTTGGACAAGTGTCTGTTCATGACTTCTTCCCATTTCTTCACTGGATTATTTGTGTTCTGGGTGTTAAGTTTGGTAAGTCCTTTATAGATTTTGGATACTAACTCTTTATCCGATATGTCATCTGCAAATATCTTCTCCCATTCTTTCAGATGCCTTTTAGTTTTGTTGATTGTTTCCTTTGCTGTGCAGAAGCTTTTTATCTTGATGAAGTCCCAATAGTGCATTTTTGCTTTTATTGTCCTTGCCTCCAGACACATGTCAAGTATGAAATTGCTGCAATCTAGGCCACAGAGGTTCTGCCTCTGTTTTCTACCGTAGGATTTTCATGGTTTCTTGTCTCACATTTAGGTCTTTCATCCTGTTTGAATTTATTTTTATGTGTGGAGTAAGAACATCGTCCATTTTCCTTCTATGTGTCACTGTCCAGTTCTCCCAGCACCATTTGCTAAATACTGTCTTTTTCCCATCGGATACTCTTTCCTGCTTTGTCAAAGATCAGTTGGCAATACATTTGTGGGTCCAATTCTGGGTTCTCTATTCTATTCCATTGGTCTCTATGTCTGTTTTTGTGCCAATACCATACTGTCTTGATGATTACAGCTTTGTAATACAGCTTAAAGTCTGGGATTGTGATGCCTCCGATTTTGGTTTTCTTTTTCATTATTACATTGGCTATTCAGGGTTGCTTGCAGATCCATACAAAATTTAGGATTGTTTGTTCTAGCTCTGTGAAGAATGCTGGTGGGTTTTTTGATATGGATTGCACTGAATGTGTAGATTGCTTTGGGTAGTATCTACATTTTAACAATATTTGTTCTTCCAGTCCATGAGCATGGAATGTTTTTCCACTTCTTTGTGTCTTCTTCCTCAATTTCTTTCATAAGCTTTCTGTGGTTTTCAGCATATAGATCTTTTACCTCTTTGGCTGGATTTATTCCTAGCTATTCTATGTTTTTGGTGCAATTGGGAATAAGATCGATTCCTTGGTATCCCTTTCTGTTCCTTCATTATTGATGTTTAGAAAAGCAACCAACTTCTGTATAGTGACTCTATATCCTGTGACTTTATGAATTCATGCATCAGCTCCAGAAGTTTTTTGATGGAGTTTTCAGTTTTCCATGGAGAGTATCATGGCATCTGCAAAGAGTGAAAGTTTGACTTCTTTGCCAGTTTGGATGCCTTTTACTTCTTTCTGTTGTCTGACTGCTGGGGTTAGGACTTCCAGTACTATGTTGAACAACAGTGGTGAGATGGACATCCCTGTCGTGTTCCTGATCTCAGGGGTAAAGCTCTCAGTTTTTTGCCATGGAGGATACTATTAGCTGTGGATCTTTCATATAAGGCTTTTATGGTGTTAAGGTATGTTCCTCTATCCCTACTTTCTTGTGGCTTTTTATCAAGAAAGGATGCTGTATTTTATCAGACACTTTTCCTGCATCTATTGACAGGACCATATGCAGGTGTCCTCAGGTCTAAAATGAGTCTCTTGTAGGGATCATATAGATGGGTCTTGGTTTTTTATCCATTCTGATACCCAAGGTCTTTTGATTGGGGCATTTAGTCCATTTACTTTCAGAGTGATTACTGGGAGATATGTATTTAGTGCCATTCTGTTATCTGTAGGTTTCATGTTTGTGGTGATGTCTCTGGCCCTTTGCAGTCTTTGCTGCTTTCCAACCACAGAGCTTCCCCCCCCCCCGCCCCCACTTAGGATCTCTTACAGGGCTGGATTAATGGTCACGAACTACTTTAGTTTTTGTTTGTCTGAGAAAATCTTTATTGCTCACTCTATTCTGAATGACAGCCCTCCTGGATAAAGGATTCTTGTCTGCACATTGTTCCCATTCAGCACATTGACTATTTCCTTTCATTCCCTTCTGGCCTATCAAGTTTCAGTGGACAAGTCTGCTTCTAATCTTATGGGTGTGTGTGTGGCTATGTGTGCGTGTGTGTGTGGGGGTGTGGGTGTGGGTGTGTGGGTGTGTATGTGTGTATAAAATAAGAATTGACCAAAAACAAATCATAAACTATGAGCCTGATTCCAAAAGAAAAGAGAAGAGGGAGGAAAGAAAAAAGAAGAGAAGAGAATAAAAGAAACAAAGAGTTGTCTGTTGGTCCCTGGGACCAGGGGCTGTGTTGGTCTGGAGGAGGGGCTGTCTGGCTCAGTCAGTGTCAATCTCACTCCAGTAGAGAAACAGTTACCAGGCACGGAGGGGCTGGATTTGGTGTAAGCAGGTCCTGCCTCCAAACTAGGGGCCACTGTTCTGCTCTCCCAGGCCCCACCATATGGTGATGGGGAGAAAACTGGTGACACCCTGCTCTCTCCTCCTTGGATCGGGTGTCCCAAACCATGCTCTTCCTGTGCCTCACTGGGGTCAGCTGGGATTCAAAACCTGATGTCTTCAAGGATCCCACCCAGGGCGCTCCCCGTTCTGGGGTAGCACCACTCCGTCCAGATGACAAAGAGCCTTTTGCTGGTGACTGCAGGGTCTTTTGTCCTTGGGGAGCAATACACCCTCTTCTCTCCATATGGAGGGAGGGGACTGCTCTGTCACAGTGTGCCCCCGAGGTCACTACCACCCCAGGGTTATCTCCCCACCCTAGGCGTGCCAAAGGCTGCATCTGCTCCAGAGAAATTCTTTTGAAACCTCTGAGTTTCAGCTCCAAAGGCTGTTTACAAAAAAGAAACTGGATCTCTCCATATTTCTTGTTCCCCAGTCCATGGCCCAGAGAGGTTTACCTCTTTTGCTGACTTGATACCACAATTTCACAGCCTCTCTCTCTCTCTCTCTTCCTGTCCCTTTTGTCTGTCCACAGAAGGGGTTCCCTCCCCTCCATGCCTACCCTGCTTTATGTCCCCCAATTCACATACATGCACCTGATTCTACCAAGCTGTCTCCCTCCATCTGTGGAGATCCTTCTGCCAATCCACAGATCAATTTCCTGAGTGTTCCAAGTGATCTGACCTCAAAACAGCTGTGTTTGAGGGACGAGGAAGATCCCAGTCCCCCTACTTCTCTGCCATCTTAACTCCCTCATGTCTCATTCATTTCTTTCATCCCACTTACACTTCCTCTCCTAAGGTCAGATTTGTATTGGTTTAATACAAAAATCTTCCTACGAAGTTACCAAATGAGAATGTTCTTTCATTATTCATCTACAAACACGGTCCACTCCTTGTGGTCAAATGTAAGTAAAGAGACTGAAAGAATGGCATTTCTAAATGTTTACCTTATGTAAATCTATAATGACATCAAAATGGGGTATAGTTTCTTGCATGGAGCTCTGAGTCCTGCACGATTCCATCAATAGCAGATACTCCCACTGCCTCCTGGTAACATAAATTTCTCTTTACAATGTGACCTGTAGTAATAAACTGTTAACACATTCAAATGGGTATGTTTGTACATATTCCGGAAAACGTTGAAATACATCATTTATAAGCCTGTCACTTCTAAGTAGTACAAACTAAGGGAAACATTTTCTTCTCCTAGTCATCTTCATGAAAGTGTTCAGAGATTGCATGTGGAGCACATGTTTGTGCATGTGCATCTGTGTGTGTGTGTGTGTGTGTGCGTGTGTGTGTGTAATAATATAGTAATATACGTTGCTCCAATCCAAAGGCAAAACAAAGTGTAATATGTTGTGGTGCAGTATTGTTACAGAACCAGGCTGGGTCACTGGCAGAAAAACCAAGCGGCACTCAGAGTTCTTTGTGGATCAGAGTTTCATTTTACACCGGCGGCCTCAGAGGAGATGCTTCTCCAGAGATCTGAGCCCCAAGCACAAGCATGGGGGACAATTCATCGTCTGTTACTTCCGCATTCCGCATTAGTAGTAATTTGGCACACACAGCAAGCGGGGCAGGAAGAAGAACCCAGAAGGAGTCTTTAAGCTGGGAACTAGAGTTTATGTTAGTCCTATTGGCCATCTTATGGTACATAACTTTACTTATTTTCCCAACATTCCCTTCTTTGATGACTTTTTTGAAAAATCTTTTTTAGTAGGCATCACCTTTAGCTCTAAGGGTAGGTACTCTCAGAGAGCTAAGATGTGTGTTGTAGTTTCCACGTAATGTTGAGGGACGTGGTCAGGGTTTGTGTAATGTCCACCACAAATGCAGGTCCGTTGTCACTATGTATGGTTAAGGGCAGACCAAACCAAGGTATGATTTCCCGAAGAAGAGCTTTGGACACCTCACGACTTCATTCCATCCTGGTTGGGAAGTCTTTGACCCATCCTGAATATGTGCAGATTATTACAAGGAGGTACCTGAATCCTTTGCTCAGTTGTATATCTGTGAATTCCACCTCTAACTCTTTGAAAGGGGTGGCCCCATCCTTTGAATAAACCAGGTTTCCTGGGATTATATGGGGTGGGTTTCTAGTAACTGTCAGATCAGGTTAGGGAGGATATGGTTTGCATATTTAGAGATTTATGAATTAACCAAGCCTCAAGTGAATATAAAGCATGAAAGTCTTTATCTATTGATAGGTCTACGGTGAGAAAAGTTTTTGCATACAACTTTTAGGGGAATCCACCCCATTTCCAATTGTTTAAATAATCATATGCCGATGGGATCTTATTATTATCCCCACAGAATAACAAGCACAGAAGATTGTCCATACATGAAAACTGTGACATTTTTTCTGAAGTTTACGTCAGGTTTTCTAGTTTAGGCAAACAACAAACATTTAAGCACAATCAGAACTAGAATTTAACTTCCATAATGGTGTGTTGTTGAAATATAGTTTTTTTCCTCTATAAAAATCCCTCTTTCCAGAGATAGCCAAATTGAGACCAATGCATTTGTAGAACGAGTCCAGTCTTAACAAACCTGGCCTAATTATTTACATAAGCTCACCAAGAATAACAATTGATCATGAGGATCTTTTTTATTGTTGATATTAATTCATTTTTGAGAGAAAGAGAGAGGCAGAACATGAGCAGGGGAGGGGCAGAGAGAGAGGGAGACACAGAATCTGAAGCAGGCTCCAGGCTCTGAGCTGTCAGCACAGAACCCAAAGCAGGGCTCGAACTCACAGACCATGAAATCATGACACGAGCCAAAGTCAGACTCTTAACCAACTGAGCCACCCAGGTGCCCCGATCATGAGGATCTTTTAAACGTTACTTTGGTAGAACCTTTTATAAGGAATCTCCAGATTGAACTTTTAGTAGCATCTCCAGGCCGGAAGCCAAGCCAAATACTTGCCATCAGACAGGCCTCCAATACCTGTAGAATTGGGTGAATTCGCTTCACGAGTTCCCCAAGGTATCCTGAGGTTCCTGCACCTGCTGGGAAGTGACCTTCTTCACTCACCTGGGGAGGCTGCTGGAAACTCTGAAAGCAAGGTATCAGGCCACCATTTCCAAGGGGCTTTATGGCTCCATGTTTCACAAAGTCAACCTTAGTTGCCTAAAGCTCTCTGGTCATATATGAGTCTATGCATGTCAATCTCAAATAGGACATTCCAGTCAAAGCCTTGGTAAAATAACCAGTATTTACAATAGTGACCTGTTACAAGATGAACAGATTCTTACTGAACTTATGCAAACAATTGTAATCGCCATGAAAGAAAAAAATACTCACTGAGAGTTTTTGAATTTCAGGGGGTAGGTAGAGGGAAAAGATAAATGCCTCAGTTGTTTACAAATGACCACTGACATTTCTGTATATCATAGGTATCTTAAGAGAAAGTTTCCTTAATCTGGAAAAGCAAACATTAGAGAACCAGCAATATTTACAACAAGAGTCACACAACTATAATCTTCCTCAGTTCATTTAGTCCCATGTTCCTAATCCTTGTTCAGTTTGAATGCAGCTTTTTAGCTCTGGAAACTCTTACCCATTTTAGTATTAATCTTACAGATGTCCAATACCTGTATTTCTCCCACAAGTCCTTTTTATAAATCTTCTTGAAGAAGAAACACGTTTTGTGAGAGAATAAGAACAACAATAAATGAAAAAAACTCAGAAATACACATTGTTAAAGATCCGATGAGAGTCCATTATGATGCAATTGGCAAAAAAGTTCAGTTATTACTGTAACATATAACACTTCAAGCAATCAGAATATTAGGTGATGACCTTATACCAAAACATTAAAACTTTAGGAATTGCATATATATTTGGGCAGTTACAACATTTACCCATGCAATACAACCTAAGATTTACCGTTGCATGACAATGCTTCTCCAAGTAAGTTAGCATCCCAAATAAAAGGGCCTAATTGGTCAAAAAGACTTCATTTACCCTTTAAATCCTGGGAAGTTTGTTAAAACCTTAGGAAGTTATAAAGCACATCCTAAATAGGATTACAGATCATTACAAATCTTAAAACTGTATTTATTCAACCAAGGCGGCAATAAAAGATCCTAACAGCGAATGTATAGCATTATATCATTGTTAACAAACCCTAGCTCCTTCAACATTGAGAAGTTTTAACTAAGTAATCAAAGACTGGATAAAGATAAAACCTAAAGCTTTGGTTTTTCTGGCAGACAAAAAAGAAAACCTTTGTTTACATTGTCTTATCAAAAGCAAATCAACAGTCCAAGAAAACGTTGACTTTTGAATAGAAAGAAAAGCAGAATTTCCACCTTATACCAGGGTATTTTTAAAATTCCATTTATCTCGGGGCGCCTGGGTGGCGCAGTCGGTTAAGTGTCCGACTTCAGCCAGGTCACGATCTCGCGGTCTGTGAGTTCGAGCCCCGTGTCAGGCTCTGGGCTGATGGCTCGGAGCCTGGAGCCTGTTTCCGATTCTGTGTCTCCCTCTCTCTCTGCCCCTCCCCCGTTCATGCTCTGTCTCTCTCTGTCCCAAAAATAAATTAAAAAAAACATTGAAAAAAAATTAAAAAAAAAATTCCATTTATCTCAACCTTAGGCCATCCTGAGCACACATAAAATTCTTTTCCAAAGATGACCCTTCATGAACCTTCTACAACTTTCCTTTGCCTTCAAACTTTGTCCCAAAGCCATTTCTCTGCAATGAACAAGTCTCCTTTAGGGCAAAATTACTTTCTTTGACCCTCAACAAAAAATGTACTTCCATTCCTTATATCTTTCTTACAAACCTCCTACTTTCCTACATACAGGGTTGCTTTCCTTATTTCCATCAGTCTTATGTACACTTAGCAGAATTTTAACTCTTAGGAAACCTTAGTCTCCAATTGAGGACTTAGTAACCAAGAGAGAGGTGTTATACACCAGAATTTTTTTAGATGGTAATTTCACGAGCCAATTAAGCACAAAGCATGTTTTCCAATGGATCCAAATATCTTTAGTTACTCTGCAATGAGAAGTTAAAAACACAGCTTTCTGGGGAGGGAGCCAAGATGGCAGAAAAGTGTGGACGTTTTTTGTGTCTCGTGTCCATGAAATACAGCCAGACCAACACTAAACCACCCTGCACAACTAGAAAAGTGATCTGAGGATGAACACAACATTCTGCACAGCCTGAACCACAGAATTCAGCAGGTACCTGGAGCAGATTGGTGAATTTGGGGAGACAGAAGCCACGAAGGACAGGGAGGTGCTTTACATGCAGAGAGAGGACAGAGACGGTGGTGAGAATATGGGAAAAGCACCCCTCCCCAAAAGCAGCTGGAGAGAAGGGGGAAAACTGGAAACAGCTGCAGGGACTAAACTAAAAAGGGAGAAAGGAGAGGGCTAAAATTCCATTAAGACTGTAAACAGGGAGAGTGCAAAGTCTACAACTCTGCAGCTCGATAACTGGCAGTGTTCTGGTGGGAAGGGCGAATCCCCAGGACCAGAGTGGGGTCCGGGAGGTTCTAGGGCCACACGGGGAGTACTGGTTCCACTGCTGGAAGGACATTTGGTAGAGAATGTGAGGCCACCTGGTCCCAGCAGACCCCAGAGAAAAGCCATAGTTGCTGGTGCTAGAACAAGGTCATTAAGGGTGAAGCCTTAAGGTGGTGCCAGATGTGTGTTGTGATTTTCAATAATCCCTGAAAAGCTGCTGCTACACTACTTCGCAAACTTTTGTGGGGGGCGGGCTGGCACCTGGCCCAGTCTCTGTGCACTGGCAGCAACACTGTCCCACGAACTTTCCTGGGTGCGGCCGGAACCCAGCCATTGCTCAGTGAGACCCTCCCGCAGAGGGGCGGAACGGGTCAAAGCCACAGTCCTTCAGACGTAAGAGGCTGGGGAAAACAGCCTCATCTGAGACAAAACTCGGGAGAGAGGTACTGCCTGGGGCTTGGTCACAGACAGTGAAAAACCAAGGAGTGGATGAAAGCTGAAGGCAGAGGACAGGTGCACGAGTGCTAATCAGGGAGAAATGAGTTCCGATACTACAGACTGCATAGCTGGGTGATGACATTTTCACTGCTTCTATGCATGCGCATATGCACCTATAAGTGCCACAACAATCCACCCCAGTAGGGTAGCACCGCCATCTAGTGGAGAATAGAGCCATTACACTAAGTCCTGCCCAACTAGACCAACCTTGCTCTTCAACAACTTAAGTATAGCCTACTTACTTATGGACTATAAAGCACATCACAGTCTGAATTGTAGGGGAAATCAAAGTAAATTCAGTCATATTTCTGTCTCTTAGCAGGTCCATCTATTCAGTTTTCAGTTGTCATTTCTAAAGACAATGCTACTAACTAATGAATGGGCTAACCAAGAAAATAAGGAGGAAATTAAAAAGTACATGGAAGCCAATTAAAATGATAACACCAAAGCCCAGGACCTATGGGATGCAGTAATGGTGGTCATAAGAGGGAAATATATAGCAATCGAGGCCTTGCTAAAGATGGAAGAAGGGTCTAACCTTACACCCTAAAGAGCTGGAAAAAGCACAGCAAATAAAACCCCACACCAGCAGAAGACAGGAAATAATAAAGACTAGAGCAGAAAGTAAGGCTATCAAAACCAAAAAAAAAAAAACCCAGTAGAACAGATCAATGAAATCAGAAGGTGGCTCTTGGAAAGAGTTAACCAATATGATAAATCCATATCCAGTTTGATCAAAAATAAAAAGGAAAGGACCCAAATAAATAAAATAAAGAATCACATGGGAATACAAGCTGGTGCAGCCACTCTGGAAAACAGTATGGAGCTTCCTCAAAAAGCTAAAAATAGAATTACCCTATAACCCAGCAATTGCACTACTAGGCATTTATCCATGGGATACACGTGTGCTGTTTCAAAGGCACACATGCACCCCCATGTTTATAGCACCACTATCAACAATAACCAAAGTATGGAAAGAGCCCAAATGTCCATTGATGGATGAATGGATAAAGATGTGGTATATATATACATACAATGGAGTATCACTCGGTGATAAAAAAAAGAATGAAATCTTGCCATTTGCAACCACGTGGATGGAACTAGGGGGTATCATGCTAAGTGAAATCAGTCAGTCAGAGAAAGACAAAAATCATATGACTTCACTCATATGAGGACTTTAAAAGACAAAACAGATGAACATAAGGGAAGGGAAACAAAATATACAAACAGGGAGGGGGACAAAACAGAAGAGACTCATAAATATGGAGAACAAACAGAGGGTTACTGGAGGGATTGTGGGAGGGGGGATGGGCTAAATGGGTAAGGGCCACTAAGGAATCTACCCCTGAAATCGCTGTTGCACTATATGCTAACTAATTTGGATGTAAACTTTAAAAAATACAAAATACAATTAAAAAATATTTTTAAAAAATCAAGAATCACAGAGGACAGATCACCACCAATACAGCAGAAATATAAACAATAATAAGAGAATATTATGAGCAATTAGACACCAATAAAAAGGGCAATCTGGAAGAAGTGGACAAATTCTTAGAAACGCATAAACAACCAAAACTGAAACAGGAAGAAACAGAAACTTTTAACACACCCATAAACAGTAAAGGAATCGAATTAGTAATCAAAACTGTCCCAAAAAACAAGAGTCCAGGGCTGGATGGCTTTCCAGGGGAATTCTACCACATATTTTAAGAAGAGTTAACACCTATTCTTTTGAAGCCATGCCCAAAATAGAAATGGAAGGAAACCTTACAAACTCCTTCTATGAGACCATCATTACCTTGATTCCAAAACCAGACAAAGAACCCACTCAAAAGGAGAATTACAGAACAATTTCCCTGATAAATATGGATGCAAAAATCCTCAATGAGGTAATAGCCAGCCAAATCACACAATGCATTAAAAGAATTATTCAACAAGACCAAGTGGGATTTATACCTGGGACACAGGGCTAGTTCAATATCTGCAAATCAATCAGTGTGATACATCACATCACTGAAAGAAAGGACAAGAACCACATGGTCCTCTCAATAGATGCAGAGAAAGCCTTTGACAAAATACAGCATCCTTTCTTGACAAAAACCCTCAAAAAGGTAGGGCTAGAAGGCTCATACCTCAAGATCACAAATGCCATAAATGAAAGACCTAATGTTACTATCGTCCTCAATAGGGAAAAACTGAGAGCTTTCCCCCTAAGATCAGGAACAGGACAGGGATGCCCATTCTCACCACTGTTATTCAACATAGTATCAGAAGTCTTAGACTCAGCAATCAGACAACACAGGGGAATAAAAGACATCCAAATAAGCCAGGAGGAAGACACACTCACTCCTCACAGATGATATGACACTCTATGTGGAAAACCCAAAAGATTCCACCAAAACACTTCTAGAACTGATCCATGAATTCAGCAAGGTTGCGGGATGTAAAATCCATGCACAGAAATCCATTGCATTCCTATACACCAATAATGAACCAACAGTAAGAGAAATCAGGAAATCGATCCCACTTACAAGGGCACCAAAACCCGTAAAATACCCACCAATAAGCATAACCAAAGAGGTGAAAAATCAATGCACTGAAAACTATAGAAAACTGATCAAAGACATTGAAGAAGACACACAAGAAAAGGGCAAAATGTTCCATACTCCTGGATGGGAAGAACAAAGATTGTTAACAGGTCGATACTACTCAGGCAATCAACATATTCAACGCAATCCCTATCAAAGCAACACCCGCATTCTTCACAGAGCTAGAACAATCTTAAAATTTGTATGGAACCGGAAAACAACTAAATAGACAAAGCAATCTTGAAAAAGAAAACCGAAGCTGGAGGTATCACGATGCTGGGCTGCAAGACGTATTCAGCTTAACTGAATAGCCACCCAGGTGCCTAGGTACAATATGATTTTTGATAACAGGATTGTAATAGAGATATTCAGTGAAGATAACAAAGCTCAGAGAAATTTAGTCAAAACAAAAAGTCAAAAGACAAGACAAATCCAGAATTCCCACCTGGCTGAGATTAGGGGATTATTCCTCCCTTACCATTTCTCTGCAGTGTTCCAAGATTCTAATTGTTACAAAGCTAAAGGGCAAATATCAATAATTAATGGCACCTGCCTCACAGGCTTGTTTTGAGGAATGAATAAGCACGCACAAAGCATTTCTGAGGGAAAAAATAAGATGTGTTACAAAGCTGTAATGATCAAGACAGTATGGTACTGGCACAAAAAAACAGACACTCACATCAATGGAACTGAGTGTTCTCCACAATAAGAGAACCCAGAAGTGGACCCACAAATGTATGGCCAACCAATCTGTGACAAAGCAGGAAAGAATTTCCAATGGAATAAAGTCTCTTCAGCAAATGGTGCTGGGAAAACTAGACAGCAACATACAGAAAAATGAACCTTCACCACTTTCCTTCACCATACACAAAAAATAAACTCAAAATGGAAGAAAGGCCTAAATGTAAGGCAGGAAGCCATCAAAATCCTAGAGCAGAAAGCAGGCAAAAACCTCTTTGACCTGGGAAGCAGCAACTTTCTCACTCAACGCATCTGCAGAGGCAAGGGAAACAGAAAGAAAAATGAACTGTTGGGACCTTATCAAAATACAAAGCTTCTGCACAGTGAAGGAAACAGTCAGCAAATAAAAGCAACCTACGGAATGGGAGAAGATATTTCCAAATGATATATCAGATAAAGGGTTAGTATGCAAAATCTATAAAGACCTTATCAAACTCAAAAAATGAATAATCCAGTGAAGAAATGGGCAAAACACATGAATACACACTTGTCCAAAGAAGACATCCAGGTGGCTAACAAACACATGAAAAAATGTTCAAAATCACTTATCATCAGGGAAGTACAAATCAAAACCACAATGAGATATCACCTCACACCTGTCAGAATGGCTAACATTAACAACTCAGGCAACGACAGATGTTGGCAAGGATGCAGAGAAAGAGGATCTCTTTTGTACTACTGCTGGGAATGCAAACTGGTGCAGCCACTCTGGAAAACACTATGTGGGTTCCTCAAAAAATTAAAAATAGAACTACCTTATGACCCAGCAATTGCACTAGTAGGTGTTCATCCAAGGGATACAGGTGTGTTGTTTAAAAGGGCACATACACCTCACTGCACAACAGCAGTGTTATCGACAATAGCCAAATTATGGAAAGAGACCAACTGTCCATTGATGGATGAATGGATAAAGAAGAACTGGTAAATATATGCGATGAAGTATTACTCAGCAGTCAAAAATGATGAAATCTTGCCATTTGCAGCGACATAGATAGAACTAGACTGTATTTTGCTGAGTGAAATAAATCGATCAGAGAAAGACAAATGTCATGATTTCACTTATATGTGGAATTTAAGACATGTAACGGATTAACTGAGGGGAAGGGAAGGAACAAAAAGAAAAACAGAAGGAGGCATACGATAGGAGACTCTTACATACAAACAACAAACTGAGGGTTGCTGGAGGAGAGAGGAGTGGGGGCATGGGCTAATTGTGTGATGGGTATTAGGAGGGCACTTCTTGGGAAGAGTACATGGCTTCATATGTAAGTGATGAATCACTGGGTTTTACTCCTGAAACCAATACAACACTATCTGTTAACTAACTTGAATTGAAATAAATACATTTATTTTAAAAAGAAATAATATTTATGATAAAGATGAATAAGTAAAAACACTTAATTAAAAACTAGAATAAAATCATTTGAAAAATATTTCAAACTTACTTGTGTTTCAAAGTAAAAAGAAAACTACTGAATGGGAGAAGATATTGACAAATGACATAACCAATAAAGGGTTTATATCGTAATTTATAAAGGTCTTATACATACAATGCCCAAAATACAAATGATCCAATTAAAAATGGCCAGAATACATGAATAGACATTCTCCAAAGAAGACAACATGATGACAAAAAACATGTCAAAACATGCTCAACATCACTGATCATCAGGTAAATACAAACCAAAAACGCAAAGATATGTCACTTCATCCATGTGAGAATAGCTAAAATCAACAACACAAGAATCAACAGGTGTTGTCAAGGATATTTAGAAATGGGAACTCTCTTGCACTGTTGAATCCATGAATTCAGAGCTTGAACACTCCTTGCTTAAAACAATGAAGTAAGGTAATTCTCATGAGAGTCATCAGCGGAAACGTTGGATGACACGTGCAGACACAAAATCTTAGGGGCTCTGACATTCAAAGTGTTCCATCACAGGGTCTTCCGTACCGAGTCATCTGGAGTCATAGCCCCTACAAAGCGCCTTCTTCATTGCTCCAGTCACATCCTTGTTCCGCAGGGTATATATAAAGGGGTTGACCATGGGGGTGACGATGGTGTAGAAGAGAGAAACGAACTTGCCCTGATCCCGGGAGTAGTTGTTGCTAGGCTGGAGGTAAATGTAGATGCCTGTGCCATAGAACAGGGAGACCACTGTGAAGTGGGACCCACATGTCCCAAAAGCTTTCCTCTGCCCTGAAGCTGACTTTATTCTGAACACTGCCTTGATAATCTGACCATAGGAGAACGTGATTAAAGCCACAGGTATGAGGAGAATGATCACACTGACAAAGAGCTCAGACTCATTCACAGTGGTGTCAACACAAGCAAGCTTGAGTAGTGGGGGAACCTCACAAAAGAAGTGCTCTATTTTATTTCTCCCACAAAGTGGTACAAGGAAGGTGAGCACCGTGTGCAATGAGGAGTTGGCAAAACCAAGGAACCACGATGCAGAAGCCATCAGGACACAGAGACGGGGGTGCATGATCACTGTGTAGTGCAGGGGCCTGCAGATGGCTGCGTAGCGGTCAAATGCCATCACCCCTAACAGAATGCATTCTGTGGATCCCAACCCTAGAGAGACAAACAGCTGAGCTACACAGCCAGCAAAGGAGATAGACTTGTCTGGTCCCCTGAGATGAACCAGCAGCTGAGGAACAGTGCTGGTCGTGTAACACAGGTCCAGAAAGCTTAGGTTGGACAGGAAAAAGTACATGGGAGTCTGCAGGTGTGGGTCTAGGCGGGACAATGCAATGATGGTTGTGTTTCCCAAGAGGGTGAGCAGATAGAAGATCAGAAGAACCACAAAGAGGACTCGCTCCAGCTGAGGCCGGTCAGAGAAACCCAGCAGGATAAAGCCAGTGAAAGAACTTCCATTTTTCTGGTCCATTCTTTCTTACTACATGTTTCCTGTCAAGACCAAGCATTTAGCAATTTTTAAAAGCGATCTTCAAAGCAATAAAATGTTGGCAGGATGTGAATTTAGCATGTTATAAGACAGGGCATGGGAGTGTATAAGTAACTCTTTGAATAAATTATGGACTCATGAAATTGCCATCGTTCATATTAATTAATTCTATATTATCAGAAAAGAAAATCATAATATTTAATGTAAGAAAAATCAAATAATGGACCTGTGTCTGCATCCGTCATAGGTACAAAATGTCTTTTAGTCTCAGCCTAGTAGGCTGAAAGTACTATAAAATATGTGTGTGCACCCCCGTGTTTATAGCAACACTATCAACAATGGCCAAAGTATGGAAAGAGCCCAAATGTCCACCAATGGATGAATGGATAAAGAAGATGTGGTATAAACATACAATGGTGTATTACTCAGCAATCAAAAAAGAATGAAATCGTGCCATTTGCAACTACACGGATGGAACTGGGGGGTATTATGCTAAGTGAAATCAGTCAGTCAGAGAAAGCAAAAATCATATGACTTCACTCATATGAGGACTTTAAGAGACAAAACAGATGAACATAAGGGAAGGGAAGCAAAAATAATACACAAACAGGGAGGGGGACAAAACAGAAGGCACTCATAAATATGGAGAACAAACTGAGGGTTGCTGGAGGGGTTGTGGGAGGGAAGATGGGCTACATGGGTAAGAGGTATTAAGGAATGTACTCCTGAAATCATTGTTGCACTATATGCTAATTAATATGGATGTAAATTCAAAAAAATAAAAAAGAGAATTTAAAATCAATAAAATAAATGAAAAATATGTGTGCATTTTGAGAAAATCAGGATAAGGGAAAAGAGGGAGGGAAATCAGAAAGAATAGGAAAGTGATGCATACAGAGTGATAGTCAGCATTTTTAAAATTTTTTCTAATGTTTATTTATCTTTGAGAGAGAGACAAAGGCAGAGTGCAAGTGGGGACATGGGGGAGAGAAGAAGACACAGAACTGAACCAGGCTCCAGGCTCCTAGCTGTCAGCACAGAGCCCAACATGGAGCTTGAACTCACAAACAGTGAGATCTTGACCACAGCCGAAGTCAGACCCTTCACCGACTGAGCCACCCAGGCACCCCAGATTCATTATTTTTCGTATGTATCTCATAATTGCACACAACTGGAATACACACACCACACATGGCACAGGTCATGATACAACATGATCTCGAAAATAAATTCAGTTATACGAATCTATGCCCTGGAATATATTTCTACAAAGAATTCAGTTACATTCAACACATCGCTGCTAGTTCTGCCTACAAACAAATATCAGGTTTCTGTGTGTGTGTGTGGTAGTAAAACAAATACTCAATGAAAGAAAACCTGAGAACAACACCATTCAAACAGTGCTTAACGTTAACCCCAAGATGCTTAAAATTACCATGCCAATTTAACAGGAACTCTGAAAATTCATCGGCTGTGCAGAGTCCTTTGGAATCAGAACTCTAAAATCCAGGGGCCAACACTCAATTCTTCCTTCTGCAGATTTCTGTTTCACACATTACTCCATTAGAGTAATTACACCAACCTTCATAAAATTCCTCAAAGAGGTAGGATTACTCCATATCACCATTCTAGTCACAACATATTAAAGCATTATCCAAATGGGTAACCTATGTACAAAGTGTAATGCTTTGCATCATTGCCTAGGATAAAATAATTACTTGGGTAAATATATAGAGATAAACACAGATATATTCTCAAAGCCATGACAAGTCGAAGAGCTATAATGCTAACCTTAACTTAGTACAAGGAAAGGCCCAAAGGAAAGGATATATTGGTATTATACAAAATCTCCCACACCCATCTATATTGTATTACTGATCACCATTCTGGAAGCTAGCCTGCAGAGACAGTCACTCTAGATCAAACACAATGCCAGCTCTAAGGCTCTAAGGCTCGTCTGATGACCATTTCCATCCAGCTGCGCAGTACTGATTGAGCATAGTAACATACCAACGAAAGAGGCATCAGGACACGACTATTTCAGTTCTTTCATATCCAGAAGGGTAGCCATCCAGCACATTTTTAACTCTTCCAAGAGTTTTAAAATATGACGCAAGTTTCTTTCAAACCAATGTGTGAAAGAAACGGGTACAAAACTGGCATAAAATAAATGTCCATAGAAATGGAATAAAGGATGTGGTAATTCACACTGTTTTATACCTCCTTTGATTTCCTATGAAGATGTGACCAGTGGTATCCACAAAACAGAATCTATGCACCAACAATTTCTTAATAGAATTAATTATAAATGTATCAGGGACAGTCTAAATGTGCAACAACGGGGAATATCCCCGCACTCACACGTTCTCAGAAGAGTAAATAAAAACAAACCGTGGTTCGTTCTCATGCACACGTGCACAAATATACACACATCCATCTGAAACACATTGCTGACACATTTTTATTGCTTTGATTTTTTCAGTCTATTTATTATTTTGTGTGAGAGAGAGTGAGCACAAGCAGGGGAGGGACAGAGTGAGATGGAGAGGGAGAGATGGAGAGACCCAGAGAGAAATTCCCAAGCAAGTTCCTCACTGTCAGCACAGAGCCCAACCTCACACCTCTGAGACCATTACCTGAGCCAAAATCAAGTGTCAGAGGCTTAACCAACTTAGCCACCAAGAGCCCGGCTGGCAAACTATTTAAATTGCCTGACAAAGGAAACACTCATGAAAATGAAGGAGAGCAAACAGAAAATGCTAACTCATCCAAACAAAATACCAATATCATACTGAACCATTAGAATAAAATAACGATATATTTTAATAGTCCATATGGATAAGGACTAGTAAGACAGTTGAGAAAACATAAAGAGGTGGTGAAATGAACTTGTACAAATTTCTTGCTGTTTTACAATATTATATGTGTATGGGTGGGTTTTAATACATTTATATTAATTTAATATATATACTAATATATATATATATATATATGAATGTAGAATGCAGCTGTCATGAAATAATCTGATACAGGAAATCCAGTTATGAATATTACACATAAATTGTTACTTTGCACACAAAAAAATACTTGAAAAGGACATATGTTACATATAGAGAGAAAAAATTATTAGTTAAAATAAAAACAGATCTTGCAAAATGAAAAAGTGGCATTCTATATAATAATTACCATCAAAAAAGTATATAATTGAAAGAACATCTCACAAGAACTCAATTTACAATGACAAGAAAACAGGCATCAAATGAAAGACGTTCAATGCTTACTACTGACAGACATAAGGTAATAGAGCAATTACCCTAAGTGTTCAATGCTCTATGTAACTCTAAACGTTTTGGTGGAAGAATACAAATGTCCACAAAACCAGATGCTCAGTATGCATACTACACAGTTTAAAGACAAAAGACCTCAGTACAATGACTCCATTTAAGGTGTTTCAAACATATAACATTCACTGATGTGTTTGACATACACACGCTGCCCTATCTGGTTTCTGAATGAATCCTGAAAAAGTGCGGGCAAGATTTCCGCAGCCTCAATGCTATGAATGAATCACTGTTGCTTTCATGATGCTTCTGTCCCATGGGTCTGAGCTGACCTCAGACATATGAGAACAGGCCCCCGATGACGAGGGAGGATGAGCAAATGAGGGGAATGCAGCCATCACTAGATAGGAAATGACAGATGTGATGAACACTGACAGGGCTGTAGGGCAAGTTTTATGGGGAAGACAATGAAGTAGGATTTCCACTGTGTGTTGTTTATTCAGGGAATGCTCTTGGGATAAACGGAGTGAGGGAAGGAAAACAGCAGAGAATGTTGCTAAGCAAGGATGTGGTCTCCAGTGGAACAGAGCAGGAGTCTGATCCCATGAGAAGCTGGCCAGGACTCTCCAGTAGAAGCATCCATCTGTGATGGTAGAAATTCTCTGTCTTCACTGTCCAATACTAAGCCCACTCTCTACCTGTCATACCTGAGCATTTTAAATGTCCTATCTAAGAAATCGTGGTGCCTGGGTAGCTCAGTCGGTGAAGCATCCAACTTTGGCTCATGGCATGACCTCACGATTTGTGGGTTAGAGTGCCACATCGGGCTCGGTGTTGACAGCTTAGAGAATATAGCCTGCTTCAGATTCTGTATGTCTCTCTGTCCCTCCCCTGCATACACTCTTGTCTGTCTGTCTGTCTCTCTCTCTCAAGAATAAACATTTTAAAAAATTTTTAAATAAATAAATAAAAATAAAATATCCTAGCTAAGAAACTGAATGCTTCACTTTATGTAATTTTAATAAATTTAAATTTAAATAGCTTCCTGTGGGTACCTACTACTGAATTGGACAGCATGACTCTGGAGCATGAATTGCATCAGATTCAGGCCTGCCTTGGCATTGGCACCTTTTGTACATCCCATAGTCTGTCACTGGCTGTGAGCTGCTCCCACCATGTTCCCCAGACCACCTGGCAATGTGGCTCCCTTTCAGCTGAAGACAATTCTCTCAAGAAGGGAATGGCTGTGAACCTTGGAGCCCACACATAACAAAGAGGGTTTGGATTGGAGCCCCAGCAGGTAAAGAGCGTCTGGGCAGGTCACCAACAGCGTTCATACGAGAGTCCATTCATGATCGTGTGCAAGGATAGAAGGATGGAAACTCGTGTGCTTTACACATCACCAAAGTGCAACCACACACACAGAAACACACATGCCCCCCCCCACACACACACACACAACACACTGTGTCAAGTGAAGCATTCAGGTTTTTTATTACTTTTTCCTCATCATTTGGTTACTTATACGCACTTGAAGGATCAGCTTTCTTCTTAACAATAAAATCAAAATAAAGATGCATGGACAGGATATACACCAAATGGAAATTCCCTGATGTAACTTTCAACATAGCAGTTAAAAACTTCATACATATTTTACATATATTGCTAACTGGTAAGGGAGAAAATAAATATTTAAATTAATAAATACTGATATGATTTTAGCATAGAGAGGAAATATTATCTAATTTCACAGACAATATGGAACAAAGGGAAAGCATGGAGGCATACAATCTGATAGTTTTACACATATAGATTCTCTACTAATCTATTTCTGAATGCAAATGTTATTCCCACTAAACATGCATATCTAATTATTTTCCACATGTGCACAGAGTGGGGCGATGCATGTACTACAATAGAATCAAATGTCTAGGAATGACTTGGTGGCATCGATAATGAAAAATTACATTTAGTTCTTAAATTTTGTGAACTTCCACAGTCTGTTGCATTAGACAATTCACCATATGCAAACCATTTAGCTCTTTTTTTGTTTCAAGAACAATTGCAACTGGAAATTAACTTGTCCATTCCTACAGCAATGCAGCGACCAAGTAATATTTCACTCACCTTTATTCACCTTCCCTGTGGATTCAAAGCTATTTCCCTAACTCTACTCCAAGTTACTGCCTAAATACAGTTCTGGAGATAGGAACATGGACATGGAGAATCAGTGTCTGCAGTAAATACAAAGGTTGACTGTACCAGCCTGGCTTACCCATAACATTTTCTTAAGGAAAAGGACACCTTCACAGGATGACTTCACAGGTCTTCATGTGACACCAGAGATCTGCACTTTGCCTCTTGGAGGTAGAGGATGAAGGCAGTCACAGACTCGAAGTATGGTGTCCTGAGTACAATGACCTGCCTATGCAACAGTGAGACCCTTACGAGCATGTGAGAGGGTTCGTGTTTCTGAACTCTGGCTGGGCTTGCACAGAGAATCAAGTCCCTTCCCCTGCTGACGTCTCTGGGGAACGGATGCCCCACACTCTTAATGAGCCCATGTCCCTGAGCTGCCCAGACATGGCAATCCTCAGGGACATGACTCTGGAGAACAATGCCGGAGGAAACCTAATCTGTCTCTTCTATTAGTTCACATATCTCAGAGAGGACAATAACTCCTTGACCTCCCTAGCTACCTTAGCACCCATCTGTGAATGACCTAGCAGTGTTACAAAACACTTAAGGTTTTTTCCTCACAACTGCCCAAAATATGCACATATAAATATGTAAGGAAGAATCCATTCACTTGCTTAATTTTAAATGTAAATATGTAAACACATTTTTCATTTAATTTCATTCACAACCAATTATACAGGATCACAGAGCTAATAATTAGGCACATTCTAATCTTTACCATCAATATAAAAAAGGGCCACCAAATTCTATCAAACTTCTAATGTGTCTAGGGGGAAAAAACTCAAATCCTCTAAAACACTGTACATTTTATAACCACTGGTTTTAATGGCATCCTCAAATACTGTAAAAAATTACCTGTGTTGTTAATATGTGTATATGGTGTATTTAAATTCAGCTAGTATTTGCATTTAAGCTCAAATTGATTTTGAGTTTATCAGGAGACTTACAAATACTCAATAAGAAAAATGGAAGAAAATTGATGGGTACTTTGTGGCCATTTCTCAAAGATCCATAACATCCAGTTTCATTTACCATGTTCTGCCTAAGGAGATAAACTACCTCCTGCTAAAACTTAGACTTGGATGTTCTCAGGTATTCACATACCAGGTAGATCCCATCCTGATAGTAATGGGGAGAACTGACACTCTGGATGTCCTGAGGAGGGAGAGAATGACAGACCTGCCAGTTCCCAGGCCACACTCGACAGGAAGAAAGGCCCCAAATACATAATCTAACCTTTCACCTAAAGAAGCTAGCAAAGGAACTGCATGAAGCCTAAGGCAAGCAGAAGAAGGGATATAGTAAACATTAGATCAGAAATAAATGATATAGAAACAAAAAACACAGTAGACCAGTTCCTTGAAACTAAGAGCTGGTTCTTTGGAAGAATAAACAAAATTGATAAACCTCTAGCCAGACTTCTCAAAAAGAAGAGAGAGGAACCAAATAAATAAATCATGAATAAAAGAGGAGAGATCATAACCAGCTTTGTAGAAATACAGTTATAAGAGAATACTATGAAAACCAATTTGCCAACAAACTGGCCATCTGGAAGACATTGAACAACTCCTAGAAACTCACAAACTACAAGATCTGCAACATGGCAGAGAAGTAGGGGGATCCATACTTCCTGAGACTCTCAAACAAAGAAGTGTAGAGGGCAAAGGACTTTGAACACCAGAACCTGGGAGGAAAAGAGGCTGAATCTACCAGGAAGAAAATGGGAAAGCTGGAGAAAAGATGGGTGGGTGGCTGCGAACAAGAGGAGATAAAAAAAAAAGGCCGAGTGGGTATGGAGGGGAGGGACCCCCTTCTGCAGAGAGACAAAAGGAAAAGAAAGAGCGGCCAGGGAAGTGTAGGACTGCATCTGGACAAGAGAAAGAAAAGGAAAAGGCAGCCGTCTCCCTGGAGTACTGTGGGAAAAGACAAAGCCTGCCTGTGTCAGCCTGTGTCTGCCACCCCCCGGGGCTCAGCGGCGATGGGGGCGGCTCAGTCACCAGTACAAGAAGGCGGTCCTCCCTGAAGTGCGGGTAGCACAGACAAAGCCAGCTGGGGCCACAAATCAGCCACACTGAGAGGTGCTCCCCCAGTGCCAGAGTGCACAAAGCGGGACTTCGAATCCTGTCTGCACCCGCGGCATAGTGAGGGCGACTCAAACAGAGTCCACCAGGTCTGGCTCCATGGAAAAGAGACTGGGGGATCACCATCCCCCCCCATCGACAAACACCAACCCCAAGATGGGGACTCAGGGGTCACTCCCTGGGCCCGTAGTGGAGGTGGGTCCAGTTGCCCCAAACCACGCCCCTTCACATTGGGTAACTGTCTTCGACCAGAGTGGCACAGACCCTGTGGACACCGACTCCCCACAAGTGCAGCACCATTGCCCGGATTCACTCTAGGTCAATTCTGGATATATACATATATTCTTCCCCCCATTTCTCCTCCTTATCTCTTCCCTCCCCTCGGATGGTTACTCTGGTTACTGGTTTCTCTAAACAGACCTATTTAATCCATTCTCTTGATACATGTTCTACACCTTCTTCTTTACACTCCTTTCTCTCTCTCTCTGCATTAAGCATTAGTCTCTCTGCCTAGTCAATGTTTATTTTTTTCTTCTTCCGCCTCCTCCGGCCATTCCTCTCTTTGTATCTGCTCTTCCAACAGCACCGCCTCCACCCCTTCTTAATGTGTAGTCGGTGTTTGGGTTTTTTTTTAGTCTTTAGTTTTTTGTTTTTTTTATTTGTTTGTTTGTCTTATTTCTTTATGTGTTTGAGTGTTTTTGTCCCCGGTTTGTCTGTTTTCCTTTCAGGGCTACTCCAAAGAAAAAAATCAAAGCACACCTTGTGGAGGATCCAAAATATCACTACAAGCAGGGTAATAAAATAACCAAAGTCACAACAACACAGAGCAAGTAACAATCTCTGAAAAAACACCTCCTGAAGGGCCAGGCCCTGGACAGTGTATGGCCCTCCTTTAATAGAGCAGTGCCCGCAGGTGCGGAGCACACAACAAGCTTTTAAAACACATAAAGGACAAAAAAACTAGCCAAAATAATGAAATGGAAGCATTCTCCTCAAAAGAAACTCCAGGAAATAGAGATAGCTAACGAATTGATCAAAACATATTTAAGCAATATAGCGGAACAAGAATTTAGAATAATAGTCATAAAATTAATCGTTGGGCTTCAAAACAGCATAGAGGACAGCAGAGAATCTATTGCTACATAGAACAAGGGACTAAAAAATAATCATGAGGAATTAAAAAATGCTATAAATGCGGTGCAAAATAAAATGGAGGTGACTACAGCACAGATTCAAGAGGCAGAGGGGAGAATAGGTGAATTAGAAGGCAAAATTATGGAAAAAGAGGAAGCTGAGAAAAAGAAATAAAAAACTCCAAGAGTACAAGAGGAGAATTAGAGAACTAAGTGACGCAGTAAAACGGAACAATATCCTTATCATAGGAATTCCAGAAGAAGAAGAGAGAGACAAAGGGGCTAAAGGTATACTTGAACAAATCATTGCTGAGAACTTCCACTATCTAAGGAAGGAAACGGGTATTAAAATCCAAGAGGCACATAAAACTCCCTTCATATGTAACTTGAATCGATCTTCTGCATGATATATCAAAGTGAAACTGGCAAAATACAAGGATACAGAGAATTCTGAAAGCAACACGCCTTACCATACAAAGGCAGATACATAAGGGTAGCAGCAGACCTAACAACTGAAACTTGACAGTCCACAAAGGAATGGCAGGAAACCTTCAATGTGATGAATGGAAAAATTATGCAGCCAAGAATCCTTTACCCAGCAAGTCTGCCATTCAGAATAGAAGGAGAGATGGTTTTCTCAAACAAGCAAAAACAGAGGGAATTCATCACCACTAAACCAGCCCTACAACAGATCCTAAGGGGGACTCTGTGAGTGAAATGTTGCAAGGACCACAAAGTATCAGAGACATCACTACAAGCATGAAACCTACAGACATCACAATGACTCTGAACCCATATCTTTCAAAAATAACACTGAATGTAAATGGACTAAATGTCCAACCAAAAGTCATAGGATACAAAATGGATTAAAAAAAACAAGACCCATCTATTTGCTGTCTACAAGAGACTCATTTTAAACCTGAGGACACCGTCAGATTGAAAGTGAGAGGATGGAGAACTATCTATCATGTTACTGGAAGGCAAAAGAAAGCTAGAGTAGCCATACTTACATCAGACAAAGTACACTTTAAATTCAAGGCTGTGACAAGGGAAGAAGAAGGGCATTATATAATAACTGCAGGCTCTATCCATCAGGAAGAGCTAAATATTATAAATGTCTATGTCCAAATACGGGAACCCCCCAATATATAATTAATCACAAATATAAGCAACGTGGTAATTGCAGGGACTTTAATACTCCACTTACAACAATGGATAGATCATCTAGACAGAGAATCAATAAAGAAACAAGGGCCCTAAACAGGGCCCTGATACGTTGGATCAGATGGACTTGACACATATATTTAGAACTCTGCATCCCAAAGCATAAGAATATACTTTCTTCTCAAGTGCACATGGAACATTCTCTAAGATAGTTCACATACTGGGTCGCAAAATATCTCTTAATAAGTATAAAAGAATTGAGATTATACCATGCACACTTGCAGACCACAATGCTATGAAACTTGAAATCAACCACAGGAAAAATTCTGGAAAACCTCCAAAAGTATAGACGTTAAAGAACACCCTACCACAGAATGAATGGGTCAACCAGGCAATTAGAGAAGAAATTAAAAATATATATGGAAACCAATAAAAATGAAAATACAACAATCCAAATGCTTTGGGATGCAGCAAAGGCAGTCCTGAGAGGAAGATACATTGCAATCCAGGCCTATCTCAAGAAACAAGAAAAATCCCAAATACAAAATCTAACAGCATACCTAAAGGAACTAGAGGCAGAAGAGCAAAGACATCCCAAACCCAGCAGAAGAAGAGAAATAATAAAGATCAGAGGAGAAATAAACAATATAGAATCTAAAAAAAAAAGGAAACAGTAGAGCAGATCAATGAAACCAAGAGTTGATTTTTTTAAAAAAATATAAACAAAATTGATAAAACTCTAGCCAGGATTCTCAAAAAAGAAAATGCAGAGGACACAAATAGATAAAATTATGAATGAAAATGGAATTATTGCATCCAATCACTCAGAAATACAAGCAATTATCAGGGAATACTATGAAAAATTATATGCCAACACACTGGACAAACTGGAAGAAATGGACAAATTCCTAAACACCCACACACTTCCAAAACTCAAACGGGAAGAAATAGAAATTTTGAACAGACCCATAACCAGCGAAGAAATTGAATCAATTATCAAAAATCTCCCAACAAATAAGAGTCCAGGACCAGATGGCTTCCCTGGGGAATTCTACCAGACATTTAAAGCAGAGATAAACCTATCCTTCTCAAGCTGTTCCAAAAAATAGAAAGGGAAGGAAAATTTCCAGACTCGTCCTATGAAGCCAGCATTACTTTGATTCCCAAACCAGACAGAGACCCAGCAGGAAAGGAGAACCACAGGCCAAATCCCTGATGAATATGGATGCAAAAATTCTCAACAACATACTGGCAAATCGAATTCAACAACATATAAAAAGAATTATTCACCATGATCAAGTGGGATTCATTCCTGGGCTGCAGGGCTGGTTCAATATTTGCAAATCAATCAATGAGATACATCACATTAATGAAAGAAAAGATAAGAACCATATGATCCTGTCAATCGATGCAGAAAAAGCATTTGACAAAACACAGCATCCTTTCTTGATTAAAACACTCAAGAAAATCAGGATAGAAGGAACATACATCCACATCGTAAAAGCCATATATGAAAGACCCACAGCTAATATCATCCTCAAGGGGGACAAACATAGATTTCCCCCTGATCAGGAACACCACAGGGATGTCCACTCTCATCACTATTCTTTTCCATAGTACTGGAACTCCTAGCCTCAGCAATCAGAAAACAGAAAGAAATAAAAAGTATACACATTGGCAAAGAATAAGTCAAACTCTCACTCTTCACAGATGACATGATACTTTACATGGAAAACTCAAAAGACTCTACCAAAAAACTGTTAGGACTGATTCATGAATTCGGCAAAGTCGCCAGATATAAAATCAACATACAGGAATCAGTTTCGTTTCTATACACTGATAATGAAGCAGCAGAAGGGGAAATCAACGAATTCAATTAATTTATAATTACACCAAAAACTGTAAGAAACAGGAACAAAAGTAACCAAAAAGCTAAAAGATCCACATGCTGAAAATTATAGAGCACTTATGAATAAATTGAAGAAGACACAAAGAATTAGAAAAACATTCCATGCTCATGGAGCACTGGGTGGTTCAGTCGATTAAGCATCTGACATCGGCCCAGGTCATGACTCATGGTTCCTGAGTTTTAGCCCCACATTGGTCTCTGCACTGACAGCTTGGAGCCTGGAGCTTGCTTCAAATTCTGCATCTCCCTCTCTCTCTCTCTTCCCCTGCCCCACTCACACTCTCTCTCTCCTTCTGTCACAAATAAACACTTAAAAAAATTTTTTAAATGAAAACATTACATGCTCATGGGTTGGAAGAGGATATGTGGTTAAAATTTTGATAGCAACCTACACATTCATTGCAATCCCTATCAAAATAACACCAGAATTTTTCACAGAGCTAGAACAATTCATTCCAAAATTTGTATGGAACCACAAAAGACCCTGAATAGTCAAAGTAATGTTGAAAAAGAAATCAAAGCTGGAGTCATCACAATTCTGGACTTGAAGTACTATGACAAACCAGTAATCATCCAGATAGTATAATACTGGCACAAAACTGACACATAGATCAATGGAACAGAATAGAGAACCCAGAAATGGATCCCCAACATATGGCTGAGTAATCCTCAACAAAGCAGGAAAAAGTATCCAAGGGAAAAAACACAATCTCTTTAACCAATGGTGTTGGGAAAACTGGCATACAGAAGTGGCATACAGAAGAATGAAACTGGACCACTTTCTTACACCATACACAAAAATATATTCACAATGGATGAAAGACCTAATGTGAGACAAGACACTATCAAAATCCTAGAGGAGAACACAGGCAACAACCTCTTTGACATTGGCCATCACAACTTCCTACTAGACATGTCTCCAGAGGCAAGGGAAACAAAAGCCAAAATGGGACTTCTTCAACATAAACATCCTTTGCATACAAAACTAAAAGGCAGCCTACAGAATAGGAGATGTTTGCAAATGATATATTGGATAAAAACCTAGTTCCAAAATCTAAAAAGAATGTATCAAACTCAACACCTTAAAGGTAAATAATCCACTTAAGAAATGGGCAGAAGACATGAACAGGCATTTCTCCAAACAAGACATCCAGATGGCTAACAGACACATGAAAATATGCTCAACATCACTCACCATCAGTGAAATACAAATCAAAACCACAATGAGATACCACCTCACACGTGTCAGAATGGCTAAAAACAACAACTCAGAAAACAATAGATGTTAGTGAGAATATGTATAAAAGGGAACCCTCTTAAACTGTTGGTAAGAATGCAAACTGGTATAGCCACTCTAGAGAACAGTATGGCGGTTCCTCAAAAATGTAAAATAGACCTACCCTATGACCCAGCAATTACACTATTAGTTATTTACCCATGGGATACAAAAATACAGATTTGAAGAGGTACATACACTCACAGGTTTATAGTAGCATTATCAACAATAGCCAAATTATGGAGAGAGCCTAAGTGTACATTAACTGATGAATGGATAATAAGTGGTGTGTGTATGTGTGTGTGTGTATGTGTGTATATATATAATTGAATATTACTTGCCCATCAAAAATATAGGAATCTTGCCATTTTCAACCACATGAAAGGAGCTAGTGTGTGCTAAGCAAAATTGGTCAGTCATAAAAAGACAAATATATGATTTTACTCATATGTGGAATTTAAGAATCAGAACAGATGAGCATATGGGAGGGGGTTAAAAGAGAGAGGGCAACAAATCATAAGAGACTTAAACATGAGAACAAACTGAGAGGGGATGTGGGTATGAGATGGGCTAGATGGCTGATGGGCATTAGTGGGGGTACTTGTTGTGATGAGAACTGGGTGTGTATGTAAGTGATGAATCACTGAATTCTACCCCTAAAATCAATATAGCATTGTATGTTAACTAATTAGAATTTAAATTAAAACATGAATAGAAAAAAAGAAGATATATAGATATATATAGATATAGACATCCATATATCTATATCTCTTCTTAGATGATATCTATTTATCTATATCTCTTCTATATATAGATATAGATTATATATATGTATATGTATGTATATATATATATATATATATATATATATATATATATATATAATGTTACTCAACAATCAAAAAGAATGGTGTCTTGCCATTTGCAACCACGTGGATGGAACGAGAGTGTATTATGCTAAGCGAAATAAGTCAGTCAGAAAAAGACACATCATATGAGTACACTCACAGGTGGAATTTAAGAAACAAAAAAAAGGAACATATGGGAGGGTGAAAGCAATTAAGAAAAAAGAAACAAACCACAAGAGGCTAAAGGAGAACAAACTAAAGGTTGATGGGGTGGAGGCAGATGGGGGATGGGCTAGATGGGGGATGGGCATTAAGGAGGGTACTTGTGATGAGCACTGGGTGTTATATGTAAGTAATCAACCACTGGATTCTACTTCTGAAACAGGGGTGCCTGCGTGGCACAGTCAGTTAAGTGTCCAACATCCACTCAGCTCATGGTTCCAGGTCCAAATCAGGCTCTCTGCTCTTGGCAAAGAGCCTCCTTCAGATCTTACATCCCTCTCTCTTTCTGCCTCTCTCTCACTCACACTCTCTTTCTTTAAAAAAATATACACTTAAGGGCACCTGAGTGGCACAGTCAGTTAAGGAACCAACTCTTGGTTTCAGATCAGGTCAGGAACTCATGGATCATGAGTTCTAGTCCCACATTGGACTCCACAGCTCACAGTGCAGAGCCTGTACTGACAGCTCAGAGTTGGAGACTACTTCCCATTCTGTGTCTCCCCCTCTCTCTGCCCCTCCACCATTCCTGCTTCATCTCTCTCTCTCTTCAAAAATAAATAAACATTCTTAAAATTTTTAACAAAAAAATTCTATTACTGAAATAAATCAAAAATAAATCAAAATTTAAATAAAATAGGGAGGGACCAAGATTGCAACAGGATGCAAGGCTTTTTTTTTTTGCATCTCTCATCCCTGATATGCAGCCCAATAAACACTAAATCCTCTTGTACACCTAGAAAACTTATTTGAGGATTAACACAACAATATGCAAATCCTGAGCCACAAACTCAACAGGCACACAGAGCAGAGAGGTGAACTGGAGTAAAGAGAAGCTACAGAGGGCAGGGAGCTGTTTTTGCTTGCAGGGAAAGGACAGGGAGCAGGGAAAGTACAGGAAAAGCACCCACACACACACTTAAAGCAGCTAGGCTGGAGAGAAGGTGTAAGAGTGGAAACAGACATAAGGGACTGAACAAAAAAGGGAAAGGAGAAAGTAGAGGGGTGAAATTCCATTAAGACTTTATAAACAAGGGAATGCAGAGTCTGAAATTCTGCAGCTCGATAACTGGCTGTGCTCTGGTGGTAAGGGTGACCCCAGGAGCAGAGAGTGAGCCCAAGGGGTCGTCAGGTCACATGGGGAGAGGAAGTTCCCCTGCTGGGAGGACTTGGGTAGAGGCTGTGTGGCCACCCCATAGGCAAAGTTCCCATAGGACCCTGGAGAGCACCACATTAGCTGGTGCTGGAACAAGGTCATGAAGGGTGAAGCCTGGCACCAGTTGTGTGTTGTGATTTTCCATAATCGCTGAAACGCTGCTGCTACACAATCATGTGAACTTTTTCTGGAGTGGGTAGGGACACAGCCAGTCTTCAGCATGGTCCATCAGCAACAGCACGGTCTCACAAACATTCCAGAGAGCCGGCCGGACATTGCTTGGTGAGAACCTGCCCCAGATGGTTGCAATAGGTGAAAGCCGCAGTCCCACAGAAGTAAGGGGTTGGGAAACACAGCCACACCTGACATAAAACTCAGGAGGGAGGTGCCACCTGGTAGCCTGACAGCTTGGTCATGGGCAGTGTAGAAGTGGGGAGTGGGCAGAAGCTGGAGACAAGGAGGGGACTTGATTGCTGATCAGGAAGAGTACAGATTCTGATGCTAAAGACTGGGTAGCTGGGTAGCGCCATTTTCACCTCTCTTGCGCATGTACATACACACCTACACGCACCAAAGCAATCCACCCCAGGAAGCTAAGCAGCGCCATCTAGTAGACAACAATGCTGTTACACTAAACCATGACCAACTGGGCCAACCTCACTCCTCAGGAACACAACCAGTATCTCCACCTGCTTAGTTTATGACCTATAAACTGCTTCATAATTTAATTTATAGGGGAAAGTGCATGTAATTAGAATCATATTTAAATCTCTTCACTGGTCCATCTGTTTCATTTATTTCCCTTTTTCTTTTCTTTGCAAATTCTTGAATAAAGAAGGAGAAAAAAATTATTTAAATTACATTTTTATTAAAATGATTTTTCTTTAATCTTTTCCTACTATAGTTTTTACTTTCTGAAAAATTTTTCAATTCAATTTTACTTTATTTCATTTTATTCTACATCATTGTATCCATTTTTTCAAATTTTCAAACTTTTTTTTCCTTTTTTTTTTCCTTTCCTCTTTCCCTGTTTTCACTAATATGTCAAGCTTCTTTCAACAACAAGAACAAAACTCACTTAGGATATAGCATCTTTTGTTTGAATTTTTTGTGTTTTTTTAAAATTTTTATACTTTTACATTATCAATTCATTTTCTTCCTTCAAAAAGATGAAATGAAGGAATTCAACACAAAAGAAAGAACAGGAAGAAATGACAGCCAGAGACTTAATCAACACAGATACCAGCAAGATGTCTCAACCAGAATTTAGAGGCACGATAACAAGAATACTAGCTGGGGTTGAGAATGGATTAGAATCCCTTTCTGTGGAGATAAGAGAAGTAAAATCTAGTCAGGATGAAACAAAACATGCTATAAACGAGCTGCAATCTTGAATGGGTACCATGGCAACAAAGATAGATGAATCAGAGCAGTGAATCACTGATATAGAGGACAAGCTTATGAAGAAAAAATGAAGGAAAAAAGGGGAGTCTAAGGCAAAAGAGCACTATAGAAGAATCAGAGAACTCAGTAACTCATGAAAAAGGAATAACATCAGAGTCATAGCAGTCCCAGATGACGATGAGAGAGAAAAAGGGATAGAAAGTTATGTGAGCATATCATAGCAGAAAACTTTCCTAAACTGGGGGAAGACACAGACATAAAAAAAAAGAAAGACACAGACATAAAAAAAAAAAAGAAAGCACAAAGAACTCCCATTAGATTCAACAAAAACTGACCAACAACAAGGCATATCATCCTCAAATTCACACAATACTCAGGCAAGGAAAGATTCATGAAAGCAGAAAGGGAAAAAAATCCTTAACCTATAAGGGAAGACAAATCATGTCATAGCAGACTTATCCACAGAAACTTGGTGGCCAGCAAGGGGTGCCAGGATATATTCAATGTGCTGAATAAGAAAAATATGCAGCCAAGAATTCTTTATCTACCAAGACTGTCATGCAAAATAGAAGGAGAGATAAGAAGTTTCCCAGCCAAACAAACATTAAGGGAGTTTGTGACCACTAAACCAGACCTGCAAGAAATTTTAAGGGTGACACTCAGAGAAAAAAAGACCAAACAAACAAACAAACAAAACAAAACAAAAACAAAAAAGACCAAAGGCAACAAAGACTAAAAAGGAACAGAGAACACCACCAGAAACTCCAACTCCACAGGCAACATAATGGCAATACATTCCTATCTTTCAGGACTCACTATAAACGTCACTGGATTAAAGAAACCAATCAAAGGACATAGAGTAACAGAATGGATAAGAGAACAAGATCCATCTATATGCTGTTTACAGGACACTCATTTTATTATTTTTTTATGAAATTTATTGTCAAATTGGTTTCCATACAACACCCAGTGCTCATCCCAAAAGATGCCCTCCTCAATACCCATCACCCACCCTCCCCTCCCGCCCACCCCCCATCAACCCTCAGTTTGTTCTCAGTTTCTAAGAGTTTCTTATGCTTTGGCTCTCTCCCACTCTAACCTCTTTTTTTTTCCTTCCCCTCCCCCATGGCTTTCTGTTAAGTTTCTCAGGATCCACATAAGAGTGAAAACATATGGTATCTGTCTTTCTCTGTATGGCTTATTTCACTTAGCATCACGCTCTCCAGTTCCATCCATGTTGCTACAAATGGCCGTATTTCATTCTTTCTCATTGCCATGTAGTACTCCATTGTGTATATAAACCACAATTTCTTTATCCAATCATCAGTTGATGGACATTTAGGCTCTTTCCATAATTTGGCTATTGGTGAGAGTGCTGCTATAAACATTGGGGTACAAGTGCTATTGCTTTCTTGATGTTTTTGTCTCATGGGTCTAAGCTGACCTCAGACATATGAGAACAGGCCCCTGATGACAAGGCAGGACGAGCAAATGAGGGGATACAGCCATCACTACATAGGAAATGATAGATGTGATGAACACTGACAGGGCTGTAGGGCAGGTTCTATGGAAGAAGACGATGAAGTAGGATTTCCACTGCAGGTTGTTTTTTCAGGGAATGCTCTCGGGATAAACGGGGTGAGGGAAGGAAAACAGAGCAGAGAATGTTGCTAAGCAAGGATGTGGTCTCCAGTGGAAAAGAGCAGGAGCCTGATCCCGTGAGATGATGAAGAGAACTCTCCAGTAGAACCCTCCGTCTGTGATGGTAGAAATACTGTGTCCTCACTGTCCAATACGATGCCCACAACCCACCTGTCATACCTGAGAATTTTAAATGTGTTAGGTACAGGGGCGCCTGGGTGGCTCAGTCAGTTAACCATCCAACTTTGGCTCAGGTCATGATCTCACGGTTGGTGAGTTTGAGCTCCGCATCAGGCTCTCTGCTGATAGCACAGAGCCCACTTCAGATCCTGCATCCCCCCTCCTCCCTTTTTCTCTCCCCCACTGGTTCTCTCTCAAAACAAACAAACAAACAAACAAATGTAATAAAAATAAAATGCCTTAGCTACAAAACAATAAGAAAAACAATAAAATATGCTAGCTAAGAAACTGAAATTACATTTTAATTGTAATTTAAATTTAAACCGTTTATGTGCGTACTTCCTACTGTATTGGACAGCACGGCTTTAGAGCATGAATTGCATCAGATTCAGGCCTGCCTTGGCATTGGCACCTTTTGTACATCCCATAGTCCGTCACTGGCTGTGAGCTGCCCCCACCAGGTTCCCCAGACCACCTGGCAATGTGGCTCCCTTTCAGCTGATGGCAATTCTCTCAAAAAGGGAATGGCTATGAACCTTGGAGCCCACACTCATAACAGAGGTTTAGATTGGAGCCCTAGTAGGTAAAGAGCGTCTGGCAGGTCACCAACAGCATTCACACAAGAGTCCATGATCATGTGCAAGGATAGAAGGACAGAACCTAGTGTACTTTACACATCACCTCAGTGCAATCACACACACACAAACACACACACACACACACACACATACACACACAAACCAGACACACACATACCTACACACACACAAACAACATGGCATTTCCCCAATTCATCAATTATGTAAACATTTGGGCTTCTTACTACTTTTTTCTTCATCACAGTGCTATTTGTGCTCATGTGAAGGTTCAGCTTTTCTTGTTAAGAATAATGTCAGAATACAGATGCATTGACACAGTATTCACAAAATGGAACTTCCCTTATGTAGTTTTCAACATAGCAGTTAAAAACTCCATACATATTTTAGATATTTTGGTAACCCATAAAGGATAAAATGAGCATTTAGAAAATATAAATGTTGACAATGAGTTTATGCACAGAGAACAAATATTGTCCATTTCACAGACAATAAGGAACCAAAGGGAAAGAGCATGGGAGCATGTAAAGCATGTAATCTAATACTTTTACACTTATGCAGAAAGGGCGTATTTTATGATCACTAAATATGAATAGTTAAATTGTTTTCCACACATGCATACGGAGATAGAATGAATGTACTAAAATAGAATGAAATGTCTAGGAACGACTTGTTGGTGTCTACAATGAACAATGCAATTAGTTCTTCTATTTGGTGAATTTCCAGAGTCAGTTCCTTCCTTTAGACAATTGACCATATATGCAAACCATTTAGCTTTTTTCTCTCAAGAATAATTGCAACTGAAAATAAAGTAACTTGCGAATTCCGAGAACAACACAGACACTTAGTTCCGTTTTACTCACCTTTTTTTACCTTCTCTGCGGATCTAAGCTATTTCCCAATCTCATTCCTAAATACAGTTCTGAGGATTGGAACAAAGACATGCAGAATCATTCAGTGTCTGCAGTAAATACGAAGGTGGACTATACCAGCACTGGCTCATCCATAATTTTTTCTTTAAAAAAGAAGCTTTCTCACGATGACTTCATGTGGTACCAGAGATCTGCACGTTGCCTCTCAGAGGTAGAAGATGAAGGCAGTCCCAAACTCTCAGTATGGTTTCCCGAATACAATGACCTGCCTGTGTGACTATGAGACCCTTATGAGCAGGCGAGAGGGTGCCATGACTCTGAGATGTGGCTGGGCTGGCACACAGAACCAAGTCCCTTCCTCCGCTGACCTCTCTGGGGAAAGGATGCCCCACACTCTTGATGAGCCCTGTCACTGAGCTGCCCAGACATGGCAATCCTCAGGGACAATGACTGTGGGGGACAATGCCAGAGGAGACCAATCGGACTCTTATTAGTTCACATATCTCACAGAGGACAAGTATCTCGCTAGACCTCCCAGCTACCTTAGCTCCCATCTGTGAATGACCTAGATGTTTTACAAAACACTTAAGAATTTTCCCTCACAATTGCCCAAAATATTTACATATAAACATATAAGGAAGATTCCATTCAGTTACTTAATTTTCAGTGTAAATATGTGAATGAATTCTTCATTTAATTTCATTCATAACCAAGGTATATGGCATCACAGAGCTAATAATTAGGCACATTCTAATCTTCAGTGTGAATATAAAGGAGGGCCACCAAATTCTACCAAACTTCTAACATTCTAGGGAAAATAAACCTCAAATCCTCTAAAACACTGTACAGTTTATAACCATATATTTTAATGATATACTCAAACAATTGAAAATTTTTGTCTTTTTAATAAACACGTATAGTTTACTTAAATTCAGCTAGTCTTTGCATTTAAGTTCCAAATGATTTTGAGTTTACCAGGAGAGTTAAAATAATCATTACAGAAAAATGGAAGAAAGTTGATGGGTGGTTTGTGGCTGGTTCTCGTAGATCCATAATTTCCAGTTCATTTAAATAAATGAACTAAGTCTAAGAAATAAACTACCTCCTGTTGACAACATTCTTACATTTGCATTTTCTCAGTTATTCCCATACCAGGTAGACAACAGCCTGATACTTACAAGAACTGGCAAAGACAATACACTCTGGTGTCACACCTGCTATTAATTTCATCCCAGACCTCGCTCACTGCTGCCGGGCTCAAACTGCTCAAATCACTTTGATACGTGTGCGGCATTATCTAGTGATGCTGACCCAAGTTTCATAGCATTGTGGTCACAAATACGCATGGTACAATCTCAATCTTTTTGTACTTGTTGAGGCCTGATTTGTTTTCTCTTTTGTCTTAATTAGTCTCCAAGCCCACCGTGGAGCCCAACATGCCCAACACCAGGCTTGAACTCACACCCTGATATAAGACCCGAGCTGAGATTAGGAGTCAGATGCTTAATCAAAGGAGCTACTCAGTTGCCCCCATGCCTGATTTGTGACCCAGTATTTGATCTATTCTGGAGAATGTTCCATGTGCACTTGAGAAGAATGTGTATTCTGCTGCTTTAGGATGGAATGTGGTGGATATATCTGTTAAGTCCATCCAGTCCAGTGTGTCATTCAAAGCCATTGTTTCTTCATTGATTTCTGCTTAGATGATTTGTCCATTTATGTAAGTAGAATGTTAAAGTAACCTACTTTTATTATATTATTGTCCATGAGTTCCCTAATTGTTTTGTCTATTTGGGTGTTCCCATGTCGAGGGAACAAATATTTACAATTGTTAGGTCTTCTTGTTAGATTCTTCCCTTTATTAGTACTTAGTGCCCTTCTTTATCTCTTGTTACACGCTTTGTTTTAAAGTCTAGTTTACTGATACAAGTATTGCTACTGCGGCTTTCTTCTCATGTCCATTTGCATGATAAATGTTTCTCCAAGTCCTCATTTTCAATCTGTGTGTGTCTTTAGGTCTAAAATGAGTCCCCTGTAGGCAGCATAGATGGATCTTGTTTTCTTTATGCATTCTGACACCCTATGTCTTTTGATCGGAGCATTTAGTCCATTTACATTCAGAGTAATGATTGAAAGATATGTATTTGGTGCCATATTATTTCTTGGTCTGTCATTCTTTCTGCAGACAGTTTCTATTTCTTTCTTGTCTTTGCCACTTTTGGTCTTTCTTTTCCACTCAACGACATCCTTTTCATACTTCTTGCAGGGCTGGCTTAGCGGTCACAGACTCCTTTAGGTCTTTTCTTTTTTGGGGCGGAGAGGGGTTTGGGGTTTTTAGCGGCTTAAAACAATGATCGTTGTATTATATCTCATGGTCTTGTGAGAATTCAGGAATTCAGGCAGGGGCTCTGTTTGTCGATCCATCTGTTTCGTATGGTATCAACTGAAGCCACTCAGTGGCATTCAGCTGCTGGCTGGTCTGGAGGATCCAATACTATTTCACTCAAACGTCCGGTGTCTTGTGAGCATGTGTGGAAGACTGGGCTCAGAAGGGTGCCTCTTCCTTTCTACGTAGGCTAGAGCTTCTCTGTGTGGTCTCTTTACCTGACCAGCCAGACGTTTTAACAGAATTCAGGGCCCAAGTTTAAGAGAGCAATCCAAGGAGATGAAGTGAAATCTACCAGCAAAGTTTGGGATTGAAACTGGCGCAGCACTACTCCTACGACTTCTAGTAGCCAAAGTGGGAGGTTTTCCCAGCCTCAAGTGGAAGGGGTGTAGATTCCAGCTCTTGGTGGAGAGTTGGGGGGAAATGTGAAAGAATTTGCAGCAATCGTTACTCTGTCACAGTATTAAATTACCGTTTTACAAATGAAAACATTAGAGCACAGAGCGGTTAAGCATCTTGTCAATATAATACCAGTAGGAACGTGACGGCGTGGAGATAAGTGTCTCCCACATTTGCTACATTGATAGGGTTGGTTTTTAGACTAAATGTGAAGTTTATCAGGTTTAAGCGATGGTGGAATGGTTTAAATAAACATATTCTTTTAAAGATATAAATTCTATTATGCCAAGTCAGTTGCCTGTATGAAGAAAGCCAAAAGGATTAATTACTACATTTGTAGAGTATTCTAGAACACAGGATTGAAAAACTAACGTATTTTTACGCTATGAATTTTCAGATGATGGGTAAGGTGCGAATATTGTCTAAAGGCCTCCTTAAATTTCTTATACGCATAGGGTTTGTTACCAGAATGAATGCTTGGATGCTGGAAAAGGGATGAATTAATTCTAAAAGCCTTCCTACATTCCTTACAGTTAAGGGGTTTCTCACAAGTATGAATACACTGATGTAGTGTAAGTTTGGGGCACAATCTAAAGGCCTTCCCACATTCCTTACATTTATAGGGTTTCTCACCAATATGAATTCTCTGGTGTTGTGTAAGTTTTGAGAGTAATCCAAAAGCCTTCCCATGTTCCTTGCAGTCATAGGATTTAATCCCAATATGGATATTATGGTGCGAAGTAAGTTTTGAGTAACGACTCAAGGCCTTCCAACATTCCTTACGTTCATACAATTTCTCACCAGTGTGAAGTCTGTGGTGAAGAATAAGATGATAACCATCACTAAAGGTCTTTCCACATTGCTCACATTCACAGGGTTTCTCACCAGTATGAAGTGTGTGATGTACTCTAAGGCCAGAGCCACACAGAAAGGCCTTCCCACATTCTTTATATTCATAGAGTTTGTTGGCAATATTAAGCTTCTGATGTCAAGGAAGGTTGTACACTGTCTAAAGGCCTCCCCACATTTTGTACATACATAGGGTTTCTCACTGGTATGAACCCTCTGATGGAGAGTAAGTTGACCATGCACTCTGAAGGCCTCCCCACATTCTTTACATTCATAGGGCTTCTAACCAATACAAATTTCTGATGTACTTTAAGGTCTGGGCCACTATGAAAGATTCTCCACATTCCTTGCATTCATAGGGTTTCTCACCAGTATGAATTCTGCGATGAAACGTAAGCTGTTGGCATACTCTAAAGGCCTTTCCACATTTTTTATATTCATAGGGTTTCTCCACAAAATGAATGCTCTGATGTGCAGTTAAAGATGTGTCGTTTTGGTAAAAGGGCACTTTTTGAGGTGTAATTTTCACTTCACTGAAATATCCCTCCTGTCCTTCAAATTTTCTTTTGGATTCCCAATCACCGTTTTAAAATTTAAAACCTAAGGCCATCGCTTTATAATTCTTTCCATTATCTTCCACGAGGGGGACTTTATTTCATAAATGTCTTTTTCTGAAGATAACTTCTTGGTCTCATACCCGGTCTCTCAATCTGTGTATCACCTCCTTCCTTTCCTCACAACTTTCCAGGGCTCTATTCCTTGCTGCAATAAGGAAATCACATCTGGCTTCGAAATGAAGCACCCCGGCGAAGCCCATCACTGATCCATGGGCCATGGTTTAGAAACTGAAGAACTAGTCAGTCTTCCTGGGGGTTTACCCGCCTGGAGAAGCAGAGTTCACAGAGGCCAGAGCTGGGATGTCACGCCTGCCTCACAGCGATGCTCGGTGTAAGCAAGGATGTGAGGAAACCTGCAGGACCCAGCCTCCAGCATGAACTCCTTTAGCTTTTGTTTGGGAAACTCTTGATCTCTCCTTCAATTCTGAATGATAGTCTTGCTGGAGAGAGTCTTCTTGGCGGCAGATTTTTCCCATTCAGCATGTTGAATATATCACACCCCTCCCTTCTGGCCTGCCAGGTTTCTGTGGAGACATTTGCAGCCAGCCTCATGGGTCTTCCCTTGTAGGTTAGGGCCTTCTTTTGTCTTGCTTTTAAGATTTTCTCTTTCTCACGGTATTTTTTCCAATTTAATTACAATATATCTTGGTCTGGGCCTGCTTTTGTTGATTTTGATGGGAATTCTCCATGCCTCCGGGATCTGGATGTCTGTTTCCTTCCCCAGAATAGGGAAGTTTTCAGCTTTTATTTCTTCAAATAAATTTTCGGCCCTTCTCTCTTCTTCTTCTTCTGGGACTCCTATAATACGAATGTTATTATGTTTGATGGAATTTCTGAGTTCCTTAATCTATTCTCGTGTTCCATAATTCTTCTTGCTGTCTTTCGTTCAGCTTCATTGTTTTCCATTATTTTGTCTTATATATCACTTATTTGTTCTGCTGCTTCTTCCAGCCTTCTGTTCATTGCATCAAGCCTGTTTCAAATCCAAGTTATTGCGTTTTTCATTTGTGACTGACTGCTTTTTTAAATTTCTTACCTCTGTGGTAAGGGTCTCCCTGGTATCTTCTATGCTTTTCTCAAGCCCAGCAAGTATCCTTATGACTGTTGCTTTAAATTTTCCATCAGGCATGTTACTTATACCTGTCTCACTTAGATCTCTGGCCATGATCTTATCTCTTTCTTTCCTTTGGGAGGAATTCCTCTGTCTTGTCATTTTCCCTAAGTCTCTGCCTTCTGCTCTGTGTTAGGAAACCAGTTATGTTTCCTGCTCCTGAGAGTAATGATCTTATGAAGAGGTCAGAAAGAGTCCTGGAGGTGTACATGGTGTGTGCCACATGCACTCTGCAGCTGTACTTTGGCTGCTTTATCCTCCTGGTTAGCGGTGTGCAGAGGCTCTCCTTCCCTGCTGTGGGTAGCGTTTGGTCCTTGGCAAGAATGTGGTCAGTTTAAATAGGTGTGCTCTGGTCTGCCCATGAAATGTGACCTGATACTTCTTCCACTAGAACGGAAGCCCTCAGAACTCTCTGGTCAGGAGATGTGGTGCGGATGAGGGTCTGTGCTGGTCTTCTGGGGAGGGTCTCACTGCACTGGGACTGAGGCTGGCTTAATCAGGAGGGGCAGTCATGCCAGAGCACATGGGTGTGAGACACAGTATAAGCAGGTTAGGCAGTCAGTTTGGGGCTGAGCTGCTTTCCGCACGTGGCTCTGTATTTATGCTGAGGGACAGAGGAGGGAAATGAGACCAGCTGGCACCTTTGTGCCTGGAGAGGAGTCTCCATGAATGCTACCTCTCAAAGACTCACTCTAGGAAGACCAAGTATCCTTCCCACATGTGCCCCAGGTGCTCTTCAGATCACTGTTTGCATGCTGCCTGCCCCCAGGTTGTGTGCCTGACTTCTCTCCAGGAGCAGGGCAGTGCCCTCAGGTCTCTACCCCATCCAAGCCCACTGACCTTTAAAATTACAGGCTTTAAGCCCTGCCAGTTGCAAAAACTCATGAAAATCAGCCTCTCTTGCTATCCTAGCCAATTGCTTTTTGGAAACGTTCTCCTAGTATGTTCCCCTGTGTCTCCTCTCTCTCTCTCTCTCTCTCTCTCTCCCTCCCTCCCTCCCTCCCTCCCTCTCCCTCTCCCTCTCCCTCTCCCTCTCTCCCTCTCACCTTTCTCCTTGACCCTGGCTCCCCCCTCTGCAGCAATCTGTTTCTGCCCTAAACCACATATCCATGCTCCCTACATTCTTCAGTGTGGCTTCTTCATCTCAATTGTGGAGTTTGTTCTGTCTTCAGGTTGATTTCTAGGGTATTTACAATGACTCTATAGTTATCTAGTTGTATTCGAGGGACAACAGGAGTCTAGGGTCCTCCAACTACACCGCCATCTTACTCCTCCCTCCCAAATTGTTGTTGATATTAATAATATTTAGCCAACCAGTATGAACCTTACCTAACTTTCTTCTGAAGGCATCAATCAAAGATCATTGTACACTGAGTTCTGGTCTCTTCTTCCTTCCAGGTTCATTTTGTTATTGTTTTTTGGTCTCTATTTCATTTATTTCTGCCCTTATCTTTGTTATTTCCTTCCTTCCTCTAACTTTGAGTTTAGTTTGTTCTTTTCAATTCCCTGAGATTTGAGACTTTTTTTTCTTAGTGTAGGTTTTTATTGCTGCAAACTTTCCCCTTAGATTGGTTTTCTATCAGCCCACAAATTTTGGTAAGTAGTTTCTATATTTTCATTTTTTCAAGGTATTTCTTGATTTCCCTTGGATGTCTTCTTTCACCCATTGGTTTTAGGATAGTGTATTATGTAATTTCCACAAATCTGTGCCTTTTCAAGCTTTCCTTTGGTTATTGACTTTTCCTTTCATACCATTGTAATAAAAAAATAATAATTTCATGAGTTCAACCCCTTACATTTTCTAGGACTTGTTTTGTTTTGTATATTGTCTTGTGATCTCTCCAGGAGAATGTTTCTGGTGTGCTAGACAAGAATCTGTATTCTGTTGCTGTTGGATAAAATGTTCCATATATGTCTGTTAAATTTTTTAGTGTAAGGTATGGGTCAAGCCCAATATTTCCTTGTTGACTTTCTATCAGAATGATTTATCCACTGTTAATATTTTAATATTGACGTCCCTAACATTTTTGTATTGTTGTCATTTCTCCCCTCGTATCTGTTTGTATTTGCTTAATATATACAGATGCTTCATGTTGGGTCCTGTATATTTACTATTGTTATTATCTTCTTGACGAATTGTCCCCTTTATTTAAAGAAGTTTTTGTTTATTACTATTTTTGGCTGAAAGTCTATTTTCTGCAATATGAGTATAGCTGTGCCTTCACTCCCAAACTTAAAAAACAACGAGCACCAATCCTCCTCAAACTCATCAAAGAAATTGAAGATAAAGGATACTCCCAAACTCATTTTACAAGGTTAACATTATCCTCATAGCAAAAACAGATAAAGACTACAAATAATAAATAAAAGAAACATATAGACAAATATCTCTGATGAATATAGATTGAAAATTTTTCTACAAAAAATTAGCAAACCCTAGTGTAGCACACTAAAATGTTCATACACCATGACTAAGAGGGATTGATAGCAGGGATGAGGAAACATACACAAATCAATAAATGCAATATACCACATCAGTACAATGGAATATAAAAACCATATGGCTTTCTCAATAGATTCAGAAAAGCATTTCACAAAACAAAACATCTTTTCATGGTAAACACACTCAACAAATTAGTTGTAGAAGGAATGTGCCTCAACATAATAAAGGCCATATATGACAAACTTGTGGTTAACATACTCCGTGGCATAAGGTTGAAAGCTTTTACTCTAAGATCAGAAACAAGCCAAGATGCCTACCCTCACTACTCTTATACAAAACAGCAAAACAATACTGGAATTCTTAGCCTGAGCAATTAGGCAAGAAAAGAAATAAATGATACCCAGTTAAAAACAAATACAGGTCTTTGGAAATGACATGGTCTTATTTACAGAAAATTCAAGATACCACTAGATACCACCAAAACCTGAGGGAACTAATCAACAACTTTAGTAAAGATGCACAACAGAAACTCAACATACAGAAATGAGTTACATTTTTATAAAATAAAAAAATACGTGAAAGTATTTTTTTTCTTTTCTTTATTTTAATAATTTATTGTCAAGTTAGCTAACATACAGTGTATGCAGTGTAATCTTGGCTTCGGGAGTAGATTTCCATGATTCATCCCTTATATACAACATCCAGTACGCATCCCAACAAGTGCCCTCCTCAATTCCCATCACCCATTTTCTCCACTCCCCACCCTCATCAACCCTCAGTTTGTCCTCTGTATTGAAGGGTCTTTTATGGCTTGCCTAACTTACGTTTCCATCCATTCCCCCATGGTCTTCTGTTAAGTTTCTCAAATTCCACATATGAGTGACAATATATGATATCTGTCTTTCTCTGACTGACTTATTGAACTTAGCAAAGTAATGGTGCTGGGAGAACCAGAGAGCAACATGAAGAGTCATGAAACTGGACAACTTTCTTACATCATTCACAAAAATGAACTCTAAATCAATGAAAGATCTATATGTGAGACAGGAAACCATCAAAATCCTACAGGAGAAAACAGACAACAACCTCTTTGACCTCAGTTGCAGCAACTTCTTACTTGACATGTCTCTGAGGCAAGGGAAATAAAAGCAGAAATGAACTATTGGGACATCATCAAGATAAAAAGTTTCTGAACAACACAGAAAACAATCAACAAACTAAAAGGCAACCAATGGAATGGGAGAAGATATTTGCAAATGACATATCAAATAAAGGATTAGTATCCAAAAGTCTATAAAGAACTTAACAAACTTAACACCTGAAATACAAATGATCCATTGAAGAAATGGGCAAAAGACATGAATAGACACTTTTCCAAAGAAGACATCCAGATGACTAACAGACACATGAAAAGATGATCAACATCGCTCATCATCAAGGAAACACAAATCAAAACCACATTGAGATACCACCTCACAACGGTCAGAGTGGCTAAAATTAACAAGTCAGGAAACAACAGATGCTGGGAAGGATGTGGAGAAAGGGGAACCCTCTTGCACTGCTGGTGGGAATGCAAACTGGTATAGCCATTCTGGAAAACAGTGTGGAGATTTTTCAAAAAATTAAAAAAAGAATTACCCTATGACCCAGCCATAGCAATACTAAGAATTTATCCAAGGAATACCACAGCACTACTTTGTAGGGGCACAGGTACACCAATGTTTATAGCAGGGCTATCAACAATAGCCAAATTATGGAAAGAGCCCAAATGTCCATCAAGTGATGAATGGACAAAGAAGCTGGGATGTGTGTGCATGTATATACATACATACAAACATACATGCAATGGAATACTACTCAGTGATAGAAAGAATGAAATCTTGCCACTTCCAATACCGTAAAAAGATTTTTTCATCCCACATTCATGATAGCATCAAAAACAATAAAACACGTAGGATTAAATTTAACCAAGGAGGCAAAATAACTCTACACTTAAAACTACATGAATTGATGGAAAAATTGAAGAGAATTAAGATATCCTGTGCTCATAAATTGCACCTTGAGAAGGGCACTTGTTGGGATCAGCACTGGATGTTGCATGTAAGTGATGAATCATGGGAAACTGCCCCGAAACCAAGAGCACACTGCATACACTCTATGTTAGCCAACTTGACAATAAATTATATTAAAAATATTAATATTGGGGCGCCTGGATGGCGCAGTCAGTTAAGCGTCCGACTTCAGCCAGGTCATGATCTCGCGGTCCGTGAGTTCGAGCCCCGCGTCAGGCTCTGGGCTGATGGCTCAGAGCCTGGAGCCTGTTTCCGATTCTGTGTCTCCCTCTCTCTCTGCCCCTCCCCCGTTCATGCTCTGTCTCTCTCTGTCCCAAAAATAAATTTAAAAAAAATATATTAATATTGAAAAATGTCCACAGTATTCAAAATCATCTCTAGATTCAATGCAATCCCTATCAAAATTTGAGTGGCATTTTTCACAGATAGAGAAAAAACAATCCTGAAATCTGTATGGAGCCACAAAAGTCCCAATTGCCAAAGCCACTTCAACAAAGAAGAAAGAGCTGGAGGCAGCCTACTTCCTGATTCAAACTATCTTATAAATATCTAGGAATCAAACCAGTATGTTATTAGCTCAAGAAACAGACACATACACCAACGGAACAAAATTAAGAGCACAAAACTAAACCCACCCACATACAGACAACTACTACTGGAAGAAGGAGTCAAGGATATTCATGAGCAAACATAGTCTCATTAATAAATCGTCCTGAGAAAACTGGGTAAATACATTCAGAGAAATGTATCTGAAATTGTAAAGCTCCTAGAAGACAACATAGAGAAAACAATTCTTGACATTGGATGCATTGACAGTTACCAAATGAGGCTATTCTAATATTGTCCTATCAACTAACATAGCTGACTCTTTGTGATCCAAATTTCATTGCAAAGACTTAAAGACTGTGACTTCTAAATTTTTTAACTTACTGTGTCTATGGGGGTATAGTTTGTTCCATGGAGCTCTTGAGTGGTACAAGATTCTACTAATAGCCAATACTCCCACCACCTCCTGGAAAGTGTATTTTTTTTTTCCTTTCAATGTGACCTGCAGGGATAAACTGTTACCACATAGCCTAGGATACATTTGTATTTTAGAACATATTGGGAATACATCATGTATGAGCCTGGCACTTCTAAGTAGTAGAAGCTCAAGGAAACATATTTTCTTGTTCTAATCATCTTCACAAAAGGGTTCACACAAAGATTGGCCTACAGGACATTGGATATGGACCACATTTTGTGCACGAGCATGTCTGTGGGTGTGTGTGTTTAATAATGTATTAATGTATATGCTGCTTCCATCTAAACGCAAATGAAAATGTAACACATTGTGGCAGACTGAGGAGACTCATTCTGCGGGAATAGAGATGGTTTTTCTAAGACGAGCAGTGAAACCTGGGAGAGGTTCATTTCATGCTAGAAAGAACACATTGTTAGCCAACATGCTTCCTTTAAATACATTAAAACCGAGTTCTCATTAGAGATAAGTCACTACAGAAGCTTTCCAAAGAGAGTCTGGCAGAACTGTTTCATGTTTCCAAGTGCTTGAAATGGGGACTTACAAATGTGAGAAAGCATTATGTGTGACCTGCTACCACAGATTCGGGGGGACGGGACCATGTCAAAGGCTTTGACCACTGATCAAGACAGGCCATTGATCATGGAGATCCCAAATAACCCGATCAGTAGAAACGTCCACGATGCTTCTCTGAGACTCAACACACAGGTACAACTGAACAGCCTCATCTTGAAAAGAGGTTGAAACCATTCTCAGAAATGGTTTACAAATCAGAAGAACATACACTTCCTAGAGACCTCGTAGATTTCATTCACTCCAGTGGTTAAAATAAATCCACCCAACAATGTAAATCAATAGAATTAAATTTTTTAAACGGAGCAAGTGTGGGAACCCAGGGAAGCCCCCCAACGTGGACCTCAACAGCATATTGATCACTGTGAATAGAAGCTACTGGGAAAAGAGCAGGTGGGAGGACATCACACCCTCCTCTGTCCCCCTGGAAGCAGGAAATATCTCCCAAATGAAATGACTGTGAAGTACAAATGACCACTTAGCACCACAGATAGGGACCTTAGAGCTGAGAAGGCTGTAGAAATAAACCTGCTACTTCTTTACTAACCCACTACCTCAGCCCACATTCCACTTCGCATTCCCTGCTAACTGCAGCTCCAAACCCCAGTTTTCTTTCTCCTGTCAATTCCACGCTCATCTATTGTCTCTCTATAAAAAGCATAAACACCACCTACTTTGCTCATTTCTTTGGGACTCAATGTCCAGATTGGGCCTCCGTGTGCAGATAATAAAACTTTGGGTGTATTCTCCAGTTACTCTGTCTCATGGCAACTTAATTCCAAAACAGCGGGGAAAGAAGGAAATGTCTCCTCCCAGAAGTCAGTGCCCTGTCTCTAAGGCCACCTAGGGGAGCCCTTCCTCTGACCCCTCTGATCTCCAGTCATCCATCCTCTCCTGTCCACATCTACACACAGCCCCCCTTTCCCCTGCAAACCACGAGTCCACACACAGTGGTTCCCAGTCTGCACCATCAGATCTCAAACATGCCACAACACCACAGCTGTGAAAGAAGGCTCTCACCCGTGTCACAAAACAAGCATCCAAAAAGCAGACACCTGTGAAGGGTGGAGTTGGCAGGGGTCTGTGACCTGCTCCTGCCTCCTCCGTGAGCCTGGTCAGAGCAGGACTCTGGCCAACAGTAGCTGCGAAACGTGCAGACTAGGAGGTACAGGAGGGTCTCACGGGGGTGACGGCGCTCTGATGACTGATCCAGGAGTGAGTTTAGCAGGACGCAGAGGGCGTGTTCAGAGTGCAGTCACCTACACCGCACACCCTGCCGTTATGCTAACGTGTGACAGTCCTAAGGCCAGGACAGGGCTACGAAGGTAGGGATGCATGAACTGAGGACCCCGTACCTTCTCTGTGCTGACTTGGACCACACAAAAGAGTCCCATGTTGGAGAAAGGGAGTGCTGTCCATTGCAGTGAGGGGACCCCAAAGCTGCCGACAGGGCTCAGTCCTGCTAGATACTGCAAGTGCCCTCACTATTTTGTGTCTTTGCTGATTGGCAGTAAATCTGCTGGTTGAGAATTATGTTTTAGGCATATATGCTAACTAACTTGGATGTAAATTTAAATAAGTGAGTGAGTGAGTGAATGAATGAATGAAGGAATTCTGTTTCAGGGGAGAACTCAAGATGGTACAGAAGTAGAGGGACTGGGATTTCCCTCATCCCTCAAGCACAGCAGCATTGAGGTCAGAATACTTGGAAAACCCCGAAGTACAGACTGTGGAGCGACAGAACAATGTCCACAGGTGAACGGGGCAGCTTGGCGGGACACAGGCGAATGTGTGGGAATTGAGGGGGATAAAACGGGCGGCGTTGGCAAGGAGCAGGGAACCCCTTCTGTGGAGAAATAAAAGGAAGAGGAAGAGAGGCTGTGGAAGTCTGGGATTGTATTTGGACATGAGAAAAACCTCTGCGGACCACAGACTGGGGAACGAGAACTTAGGGAAAGCCAGTTTCTACTTTGAGAACATCCTTAAGAGCTCCAGATGGGAGTTCCGGGAGCCCAGCTTTCTCCCAACTGCCACCTTGTGCATGCCTGGGGGAGGGGAGCCAGCCAGCCTGGTGGGATATGGGGGCACGCTGGGATCTGGGAGCAGTCCCCGCCCTCCAGTACTGGGGAAAGAGGGTTATTACCCCCCAAGGGCAAAAGACCCTGCAGGCACCAGCCAAAGTCCCTTTGTCAACTGGACACAGTGGTGCTATCCCAGGACAGGTCCATCCACACCGGGACTCCTGAAGACATCGGGGTTGGAAACCCAGCCCAGCCCAGGGAGGCACAGACACTGTGGGGTGAGACAAACTGAGGCCGTGTTGCTGTGAGGGCGGCATGGTTTGGGACACATGGTCTGGGGAGGAGAGACTGGGGGTTCACCATTGTTCTCCCTATCACCACATGGTGGGGCTTCGCAGGACAGTGGCCCCCAGTGGAGGTGGGCCCTGCTTACACCAAACCCCGCCCCTCCATGCCTGGTAACTGCTTATCTACCCCAGTGACATTGACACTGACTGAGACAGACAGCCCCTCCTCAAGACCAGCACATTCCCTGTCCCAGGAGCCAGCAGACAACTGTCCTGGGGTTTCCTATGTTAGTCTCTTGTTGTTTTAACTATTATTTTGTTTCTCTTTTCATTCCTTCTCTTCTCTTTTCCCTTCTTTTTCTTTCTACTCTCCTCTTTTTTCTTCCCTCGTTGGAATCAGCCTCATAGTTTCTGATTTGATTCTTGGTCAATTCTTATTTTATATATATATACATACATATATATACATATATATACACATACATACATATGTGTGTGTGTATATATATATATATATATATATATGTATATATATGTATATATATGTGTGTGTGTGTGTGTATTATAATTTTCTTTTGTTTTCTTTCTTTCTCTGTTCTGGTTGTTTCTTGAATCAGGCGTTTTTACTCTATTCTTTTTACACTTTTATGTATCTCCTTCTTTATTTTCCTCTCTCTGTTTCTCTGTCTCTCTCTGGATTGAGCCTTGTATCTTTCATTCTCTGCCTGGTCTTTCTCCTGCCCCTTTCATTTTTCTCTTCATATGGGATAAGTTCTCTGCCTGTCCCCAACCTTTTTCCTTATTGAAGCTTACTTCAACAAACAAATCAAAGCACACCTAGCAGAAGGTCCAGTCAACCACTAAGAACAGTGAGATAAAGCAGCAAAAGGTACAACAACAGAGTGCATGCAACACACTCCAAAAACACTTCCTGAAGTTTCAGGCCCTGGAAAGTATATGACCCTTTTGTATATAATAGTTCTCGCAGGTGCAGACACATAACAAGCTATTAAAACACATAAAAGACAGAAAACTAGCCAGAATGATAAAACAGAAGAGTTCTCCTCAAAAGAAATTTCAGGAAGAAATGACAGAGAATTGCTCAAAACAGATATAAAAAATATATCTGAACATGAATTTAGAATGATAGTCAAAAGACTAATTGTTGGGCTTGAAAAAAAACATAGAAGAGCAGAGAATCTCTTGCTGCAGAGATCAAGGACCTAAGAAATGGTCATGAAGAATTAAGAAATGCTATAAATGAGATGCAAAATAAACTAGATGCAGTGACAGCAAGGATGGAAGAAGCAGAGAGGAGAATGGAAGACAAAATTATGAAACGATAAAGCTCAGAAAGAGGAATAGGAAATTACTAGACCATGAGGGGGAGAATTAGAGACCTAAGTGATTCAGTGAGATGTAATCATATCCATATAATAGGACATCCAGAAGAAGAAGAAAGAGAGAAAGATACAGAGGGTTTATTTGAACAATTATAGCCGAGACCTTCCCGATCTGGGGAAGGAAGCAAACATCCAAGTCCAGGAGACACAGAGAAATCCCTTCAAAATCAACAAAAACGGGTCAACACCAAAACATATCATAGTGAAACTGGCAAAATATAAAAAGAATTCTGAAAGCAGCTAGGGACAAATGAGCTTTAACCTACAAGGATAGACACATAAGGGTAGTAGGAGACCCGTCCACTGAAACATGGCAGCCAGAAGGGAGTGGCAGGAAATATTCAATGCACTGAACAGGAATAATGTGCAACCAAGAATCCTTTATCCAGCAAGACTGTCATTCAGAACAGAAGGAGAGATAAAGTCTTTCCCAGGTGAACAAAAACTTAAGGAGTTTATGACCACTAAACAAGCCCTGCAGGAGATCCTAAGGGGGACTCTGTGAGTGGAAAAGAGCAAAGACTACAAACGACCAGAGACAGCTCTACAAGCATGAAACCTACAGATAACACAGTGACACTAAATCCATATCTTTCAGTAATCACTATGAATGAAAATGGACTAAATGCCCCATCAAAATACATGGGGTATCAGAATGGATAAAAAAAAAAAAAAACAAGATCCATCTATATGCTGTGTAGAAGAGACTCATTTTAGACCCCAGGACATCTTCAGATTGAAAGTGAGGGGATGGAGAACCATCTATCATGCAACTGTATGTCAAAAGAAAGCCGAGGTAGCCATACTTATATCAGACAAACTCGATTCTAAAACAAAGACTGTAAAAGGAAATGAAGAAGAGCATTATATCATAATTAAGGGCTCTATCCATCAAGAAGAGCTAACAATTGTAAACGTTTATGCACCCAAAAAAAGCACCCAAATATATAAATCAATTAGTCACAAACATAAATAACTGTATGGATAATAATACTGTGCTTGTAGGGGACTTTAATACTCCACTTACATCAATGGACAGATCATCTAGGTAGAAGATCAGTAAGGAAACAATGGCTCTGAATGACACATTGGACCAGATGGACTTAACAGATATATTCAGAACTTTTCATCCAAAAGCAGAACACACATTTTTCTCAAGTGCACATGGAACATTCTCCAAAATAGATCACATACTGGGTCATAAACCAGCCCTCAACAAATACAAAAGGACAGAAATCATACCATCCATATTTTCAGATCACAGTGCTATGAAACTTGAAATCAACCACAAGAAAAAACTTGGAAAATCCCCAAATATACGGAGGTTAAAGTACATCCTACTAAAGAATGAATGCATCAACCAGGAAATTAAAGAAGAAATTTAAAAATATATGGAATCAAGTGAATATGAAAAAACAACAGTCCAAACCCTTGTGATGCAGCCAAGGCAGTCCTAAGAGGAAAATACATTGCAATCCAGGCCTATCTCAAGAAGCAAGAAAGGTCCCCAAAACACAACCTAACCTCACACCTAAAGGAGCTACAAATACAGCAGCACATAAAGCCCAGAGCCAGCAGAAGAAGAGCAATAATAAAGATTAGAGAAAAAATAATCAACATAGAATCTAAAACGCCAGTAGTATAGATCAATGAAATTAAGAGCTGGTTTTTTGAAAGAATAAACAAAAATTGAGAAACCCCTAGCCAGACTTCTTAAAAAGAAAAGAGAGAGGAGCTAAATAATTAAAATCACAAAGGAAAGAAGAGAGATCACAAACAACACCACAGAAAAACAAACAAATATTAGAGAATACTACAAAAGCTTGTATGCCAACAAACTGGACAACTTGGAAGGAATGGACAAATTCCTAGGCACTCACACACTATCAAAACTCAAACAGGAAGAAATAGAAAAATTTAACAGACCCACAACCAGCAAAGAAATTGAATCAGTTATCAAAACTCTCCCAGCAAGGGGTGCCTGGGTGGCTCAGTTGGTTAAGGGTCCAACTTCGGCTCAGGTCATGGTCTCATGGTTTATGAATTCGAACCTCACGTCAGGGTCTGTGCTGACAGCTCAGAGGCAGAAGCCTCCTTCAGATTCTGTGTCTCCTCCTCTCTCTGCCCCTCCCATGCTCATGTTCTGTCTCTCTCTGTCTCTCAATAATAAATACACATTAAAAAAAATGTTTTTAATCTCTCAACAAATAGGAGTCCTGGGCCAGGTGGCTTCCCAGGGGAATTCTATCAGACATTTAAAGAAGAGTTAATACCTAGTCTTCTGAAGCAGTTCCAAAAACATAGAAACAGAAGGAAAGCTTCCAGACTCATTGTATAAAGCCAGCATTATACTTTGGTTCCCAAACCAGACAAAGATCCCACAAAAAAGGAGAATTACACGTCAATATCCCTGAGCAACATGGGTGCAAAAATTCTTAACAAGATACTGGCAAATTGAATTCAACAGTATATTAAAACAATTAATCGCCATGATCAAGTGGGATTCATTCCTGGACTGGAGTGCTGGTTCAACATTCACAAATCAATCAATGTGATACATAATATTAATAGAAGAAAGGATAAGAATCATGTGGTCCTGTCAATGGGTGCAGAAAAAGCATTTGACAAAATATAGCATCCTTTCTTACTAAAAACCCTCAAGAAAGTCAGGATAGAAGAAACATACCTTAACATCATAAAAGTCATATATATGTGGCCCATAGCTAATGTCATCCTCAATGGAGAAAAACTGAGACCTAGCCCTGAGATCAGGAACAAGACAGGGATGTCCACTCTCACTACTGCTGTTTAATATAGTGTTGGAAGACCCAGCCTCAGCTTCACACAACAAAATGAAACAAAAGGCCTTCAAATTGGCAAAGAAGAAGTCAAACATTCACTTTTTGCAGAGGACATGACATTCTACATGGGAAGTCTGAAAGACTCCACCAAAAACACTGCTAGAACTTATCCATGAATTCAGCAAAGTCGAAGCTATAAAATCAATGTATAGAAATTGTTTTCATTTCTCTACACCAATAATGAAGCAACAGAAAGAGATATCAAGGAATGGATCCCATATACAATTGCAACTAGAATCATAAAATACCTAGGGATAAACCTAACCAGAGAGGTAAAAGATCTGTATACTGAAAACTATAGAAAGCTTATGAAAGAAATTGAAGAAGACACAAAGAATTGGAAAAATAATTTTCATGCTCATGAATTAGAAGAACAAATATTGTTAAAATGTGGATACTGCCCAAAGCAATCTCTACATTCAATGCAATCCTAATCAAAATAACACCAGCATTCTTCACAGAACTTGAACAAAAAATTCTGAAACTTGTATGGAACCACAAAAGACCCCGAATAGTCAAAGTCAAGTTGAAAAAGAAAACCAAAGCTAGAGGCATCACAATCCTGGACTTCAGCCTGTACTACAAAGCTGTGACCATCAAGACACCATGGTATTGGCACGAAAACAGACACATAGACCAATGGAATAGAATATATAACCCAGAATTGGACCCACAAATGTATTGCCACCTACTCTTCGAAAAAAGCAGGAAAGAATATCTGATGGAAAAAAGACAGTCTCTTTTAAAAAATGGTGCTCAGAAAACTGGAGAGCAACATGCAGAAGAATGAACCTGGGCCACTTTCTTATACCATACACAAAAATATATTCAAAATGGATAAAAGGGCTAAATGTGAGACAGGAAACCATCACAATCCTATAGGAGAAAATAGGCAACAACCTCTTTGACCTCAGCCATAGCAACTTCTTACTTGACATGCCTCTTAAGGCAAGGGAAATAACAGCAAACATGAACTATTGGGACCTCATCAAGATAAAAAGCTTCTATACTACAAAGGAAACAATCAACAAAACTAAAAGGCAACTGACGGAGTGGGAGAGGATATTTGCAAATGACATATCAGATAAAGGGTTAGTATCCAAAATCTACAAAGAGCTTACCAAACTCAACACCCAGAAAACTAATAATCCAGTGAAAAAATGGGCAGAAGACATGAATAGACACTTTCCAAAGAGAACATCCAGATGGCTAACACACACATGAAAAAATGTTCAACATCACTCACCATCAGGGAAATACAAATCAAAACCACAATGAGATACCACCTCACAACTGTCAGAGTGGCTAACATTAACAACTGAGGAAACAACAGATGTTGGTGAGGATATGGAGGAAGGGGAACCCTCTTGTACTGCTGGTGGGAATGTAAACTAGTGCAGCCACCCTGGAAAACAGTATGGAGCTTCCTCAAAAAAATTAAAAATAGAATTACCCTATGAACCAGCAATAGCACTAGTAGGAATTTATCCAGTGGATAAAGGAGTGCTGATTCTTAGGGGCACATTTACCCCAATGTTTATAGCAGTGCTGTCAACAATAGCCAAATTATGGAAAAAACCCAAATGTCCATCAACGGATGAATGGATAAAGTAGACACTGGTGGAGGGCGGCACCTGGGTGGCTCAGTCAGTTAAGCATCTGACTTCAGCTCAGGTCTTGATCTCACGGTTCATGGGCTCAAGCCCCACCCCCCCACCCGTGTCAGGTTCTGTGCTGACAGCTTGGAGCCTGAAGCCTGCTTCTGGTTCTATGTGTCCCGTTCTCTCTGCCCCTCCCCCAATCGCGCTCTCTCTCTGTCTCTCTCTCTCTCAAAAATAATAAAAATTTTAAAAATATTTGAAAGAGTCCTTGAGGGTTTTCGCACCATGGAAAGTTCATTTCAGGGATTATACAGTGGCCGTTTGGTATAACTGTCAGGATGTGTTGAAACATAAGAGAGAGCAGGAAATTTGTCAGCATCAGGGATCAACAGTTTTATAAAACTGTTTTTAGGCTGGTGTTCATTCAGCATTACTATGGTGTAAAAATATATCCCAGGTGTTGATGTCAAATGTGAATACTGTGATGCTGTTAGGAATACAGACAGAACCATGACATGTGAGAATCTTCCTGAGCTGACATTTCCAGCCTGCCTAATGCTGTTTCTGTTCCAAGATCACGTGTCAGGAGCATGAGCAGCTCAGGGGGTTCAAGACCCAGGAGGATGCCAGTTAGCTGTCAGGAGAGGAAACAGTGTGATTGTTATGGATATGTGTCCCATTGAGGACACAAATACATTTACCTACACTGGGCTACACGCTGGGAAAACCTACCAAATATCATAAACCTTTCTTTGATGGTGGCATTGTCAAAGCTCCAGCGTCCATGGGAAAATACACGGTTCATGATAATAAATACATACAAAAAAAAAAAAAAAAAACAGATCCATACCCCACAACATATGCATATACAAAGGGAGCTTGAGTTGAGACCTAAAGGCTACAATGTCACACTCACTTGTTATGAAAAGTTTCTATTTATTACTTATAATTTAGAATGGATTACAGCTATTTCATAATGAGATGACTATTTGTAAACTTCAGACATATTGAGATTTTTAATGATTAATATACATTTCTTTCTTAAACTTTCTCCTGGTGAATCTAAATGAGCTCCAAGAACCTGGGATTTCCTGGAAAATAGAGGCCATTCTTTATTGTTTTGTAATATTTCCCTGCAATCAAATTGTATGGGACTTTTGGCAGACGTGAGATACAAAAGCCTTGGTTACTTCAGGCCTCAATCAAAGAATTTATAAAATGGTATGAAATGAGTATCTAAATATATTTTACCCTTTGAGGGGCACCTGGGTGGCTCTGTCAGTTGGGCATCTGACTTCAGCTCAGGGCAGGTCTCTCGGTTCTTGAGTTTGAGCCCCGTGTCAGCCTCTGGGCTGACAGCTCAGAGCCTGGAGCCTGCTTCGGATTCTCTCTCCCTCTCTCTCTGCCCTCCCCCACTCACACTCGGTCCTTCTCTCTCTCGAAAATAAACAAACATTTTTTTTTAAATAAATAAATAAATATATTTTACCCTTTGAAACTTTTGCTGCATTATTATAGGTTAAAAAAAATGTAAATTAGGACTGTGTCATTTAATGTCCTCCAAAGACAATTTTAATGAATGGGAGGGTTCACAAACTTAAAATAAGCAAGTTGCACACTCACATGGGTGTTTCAGTGACTATGCCCAAAATTACACATAAGCACCGCCTGCTGTATTGCTACCTGATGCTCCCATTGTCCCTGGGATGACTGCATTACACCATCTCCCTCTGTGACATGAAGGCTACATTAAATTACTGTCACACTGCTACGGTCACACTGGGGCCTAACATCTGAATGACTTCATCAGGATTGATGTTACCAGGATTTTCTCTGACCTAAAATTTTTCTTTCCCAAGTTATATACTAATTCTGGGAAAAAGCTGTGATACTGTCAGCCTATGGACCATTTAATAGAGCCATGATCAAATTGCAAGAATAAGTGATATGCCTCCAGAAATTGCTAGAAAATGCTGAAATGCTAATATTTCCTACACTATTGTAGTTGTTGCTATTCTTTTTTTCAGTATGCCTTTATAGTATGTGCATATTTTTTTTTACAATTAGAAATGGAATACTATTCCCAAGAGGGGGTGAAACAAGAAAAACCTGTGGAGCTTTCTAAAAAATTAATATGATGCAAATGCTGTAGAAACACTAAACCAGCATCTCTGGAGGTTAGAATGAATCCATGAACTTAGACTTGGAATGCTCACTTGCATAAAAGAATATGGTAAGAAAATTTCCTTGAGAGTCATTAGGGGAAATATTGGAGGACATGTGCTGGACACAAACACCTTAAAGCGTCTGAATTCAAAGACTTCTATCACAGGGTCTTCCAATCCCAGTCATCTGGAGTCACAGCCCCCATAAAGCACATTCTTCATTGCACTCGTCACATCCTTGTTCCTCAGTGTATAGATGAAGGGGTTGGCCATGGGGGTGATGATGGTGTAGAAGAGAGAAATGAACTTGCCCTGATTCTGGGAGTGGTTGTTGCTGGGCAGCAGGTAAGCATAGATGGCCGTGCCATAGAACAGGGAGACCACTGTAAGGTGGGATCCACATGTCCCAAACACTTTCCTCTGTCCCGCAATTGACTTTATTCTTAAGACCACCCTGACAATCCGACCATAAGAGAATGTGATTAATGCCATAGGTATGAGCAGAATGATCACACCGACAAAGAAGAGCTCAGACTCATTCACAGTGGTGTCAACACAGGCAAGCTTGAGCAGTGGGGCGACATCACAAAAGAAGTGGTCTATTTTATTTCTCCCACAAAGTGGTACAAGAAAAATGAGCACCGTCTGCAATGAGGAGTTGGCAAAACCAATGAACCACGATGCAGAAGCCATCAGGACACAGAGACGGGGGTGCATGATCACTGTGTAGTGCAGGGGCCTGCAGATGGCTGCGTAGCGGTCAAATGCCATCACCCCTAACAGAATGCATTCTGTGCCCCCCAACCCTAGAGCGACGAACAGCTGAGCTACGCAGCCAGCGAAGGAGATGGACTTGTCTGGTCCCCTGAGATGAACCAGCAGCTGAGGAACAGTGCTGGTCGTGTAACACAGGTCCAGAAAGCTTAGGTTGGACAGGAAAAAGTACATGGGAGTCTGCAGGTGTGGGTCCAGGCGGGACAACGCAATGATGCTTGTGTTTCCCAGCAGGGTGAGCAGATAGAAGATCAGAAGAACCACAAAGAGGACTCGCTCCAGCTGAGGCCGGTCAGAGAAACCCAGCAGGATAAAGCCCGTGAAAGAACTTCCATTTTTCGGGTCCATCCTTTCTTACCACATGTTTCCTGTCAACAGCAAGTATTTAGCAATTTTTAAAGAAACGTTCTAAATAATAGAAAGTTAGCAGGGTTGGATGTATCATGTTAAAAGACATGGCCATTGGATTATATCAATAACTATTTAAATAAATTATGTACTCATTGAAACTGACATTGCTTATACTAATATAGTTCCACACTATCAAAAAAGTAAACCATTAATATGTAATAGAAAATCAAATAATGGACCTTGTGTTTCCATCAGTCACAGGTACAAAAGTTCTTTCAGTCTGATCTTAAATAGGATTTAAAGTACTTTGAATATGTAGGTACATTTAGAGAAAAACAGGATGAGGAAAAAGAGGGCATGAAATCAGAAAGAATAGGAAAGAGATGGAGACAGAAAGAGAGTCATTATTTTAAATATGTATCTCATAATTCCACACAACTGGATTTGCACACAACTCACATGCAGTACTTTATAATACAACATAATCTCCAAATGCATCCAGATGTAGGAATTTATGACCTACAATGTACTTACACAAAAAATTCAATTACATTCAAAATTTCATGACTAGATCCGCAAATAAACACACATTGGTGTTTTTTTCCTGTGGTAGTAAAACAAATAATCAGAGAGAACCAGAATACCACCATTCAGTCACAGTGTTAACTTTTTCCCTAAAGATGCTTAAAATTACCATACCATTTTAACAGGAACTCCAAAAATTCATTTGGCTGTGTCAAGTCAGTTGGATTCAGAACTCAAAAATCCAGTCATCACTATTTTCCTCTTCCTTCTACAGACTTCTGTTACATACATTACACCAACTAGTGTCTGTAAAATTCCTGAAATAAGTTGGATTATTCCCTATCAACACTCTAGTCACAAAAAAACATTCTAAAAAGTTATCCAACCATGTAGTTATGTACATACACTTCCTATGATAAAATAAGCAATAGAAAAACACACAGAGCTAAAGACAGAAGCACTCTCAAAGCAATGGCAGGTCAAAGCGCTATAATGCAATACTTAATGTATACAAGGGAAGGCATAAACAAAAAATTATTTTGGTATTACACAAAATCTCAGACATCCATCAACATTAGGTTAATTATTACCTTTCTGGAAGCTACCTTGCAGAGTTAGTGACACTGGACCAAACACATTGCCAAATATAAGGCTCGGTGATGACCATTTTCATCCAACGCTTACTACTGAAGAAGAAGAATAGTTATACGCTGACCAAAGAGGCATCAGAAAATGAGGATTTCAGTTCTATCACATTCAAATGGTTGGGCATACAGCACATTGTTGATTCTTCTAAGACTTTTAAAATCTGAATCATGATTGGGGTTAGACCCACTGATGGGTGAAAGAAATTGGTACAAAACTGACATAAAACAAATAGTCATAAATACTGAGAAAAGGATGTGGTATTTGACACTATTTTACACCTCCTTTTCCTACAAAGATGTGATCAGTGAAAGCAATGACATTTGATAAACAAAATCTATGCACAAAATTTTCTTAATAGAATTAATTACACAGGTGTTTGAGACAATCTAAATGTGCAACACAAGGGAACATCACCTGACTCACACCTACTTAGAAGAACAATGAAAGAAAACCATGGTTCCAACTCTTGCAGACAAGCATGAATATAGATACATTTACCAGTTATAGATTCCTGACAAATTTTAAAATGTGTCTAATAGGGGAAGTACTCACCAATGTGAAGGAGCACAAACATAAAATGCTAACTCATCCAAGGAAAACACCAATATAATAATGCAACATTAGAATAAAATAATGATATATTTAAACAATATTATATCAATAAGGACTAAGAAGGCAGTTGGGAAAAAATAAAATGCTGGTGAGATGACTTGTAAAGTGATTTGCTATTTTATGGGATTATATGTGTGTGTGAACTTACATTATGTGGAACACAACTGATATGATATGATATGATATGATATGATATGATATGATGATATGATACAGAAAAGTCCAGTTATAAAAATCACAAAGAAATTATTACTTCACATACAGAAAAAAATAAATACTTGAAAAAAGCATACATTATGTATGATAACTATCAAAAAGGGGATATAATGGCAAATGACATCTCGCAAAACTCAATTTTACAATAATAATTAAGAGAACAGACATCATCAGGAGGAGGTCAAACTTTCACTCTTTGCACATAACATGATACTCTATATGGAAAACCCAGGAGATTCCACAAAAAAATGGCTAGAACTAATCCATGAATTCAGCAAAGTTGCAGGATATAAAACCAATGCATGGAAATCAGTCGCATTCGGATACATCAATGATGAAGCAACAGAAAGAGAAATCAAGGAATCAATCCCATTTACAATTGCACCAAAAAAACCATAAAATACCTAGGAATAAATCTAACCAAAGAGGTGAAAAATCTATACATTGAAAATTATAGAAAACTTATGAAAGAAATTGAAGAAGACACAAAAAATGGAAAAATATTCCATGCTCTCGGATAGGAAAAACAGATATTGCTAAAATGTCAATGGTACCCAAAGCAATCTACATATTCAATGCAATACCTATCAAAATACACCAGCATTCTTGACAGAGCTAGAACAAACAATCCTAAAATTTGTATGGACCCATAAAGGACCCCGAACAGCCAAAGCAGTCTTGAAAAAGGAAACCAAAGCAGGAGGCATCACAATCCCAGAATTCAAGCTGTATTACAAAGCTGTAATCATCAAGACAGTATGATACTGGCACAAAGACAGACACGCAGATCAATGGAACAGAATAGAGAACCCAGAAATGGACCCACAAATGTATGGCCAACTAATCTTTGACAAAGCAGGAAAGAATGTCCAATGGAATAAAGACAGTCTCTTCAGCAAGTGGTGCTGGGAAAACTGGACCACTTTCTTATACCATACACAAAAATAAACTCAAAATGGAGGAAAGACCCAAATGTAAGATAGGAAGCCATCAAAATCCTCGAGAAGAAAGCAGGCAACAACCTCTTTGACCTCGGCTGCAGCAACTTCTTACTCAACACATCTCCGGAGGCAAGGGAAACCAAAGCGAAAATGAACTATTGGGACCTCATCAAAATAAAAACTTCTGTACAGCAAAGGAAACAATCAGCAAAACTAAAGGGCAACCAATGGAATGGGAGAATATATTTGCAAACGACATATCAGATAATGGTTTAAAGAACTTACCAAATTCAACATCCCCCCCCCAAAAAAACAAAGAATCCAGTGAAGAAATGGACAAAAGACATGAATAGACACTTCTCCAAAGAAGACATCGAGATGGCAACCAACCATGAAGAAAAGCTCAACAGCACTCATCACTGGGGAAATATAAATCAAAAACACAATGATATACCACCTTACTCCTGTCAGAATGGCTAACATTATCAACTCAGGCCACAACAGATGTTGGCGAGGATGCAGAGAAAAAGTATCTCTTTTGCACTGATGGTGGGAATGTAAACTGGTGTAGCCACTCTGGAAAACAGTGTGGAGTCTTCTCCAAAAATTAAAAATAGAATGGCCCTATGACCCAGCAATTGCACTACTAGGTATTTATCCAAGGGATACAGGTGTGCTGTTTTGAAGGGGCACATGCACCCCAATGTTTATAGCAGCACTATCAACAATAACCAAAGTATGGAAAAAGCCCAAATGTCCATCGATGGATGAATGGATAAAGAGAAGAGGTATATATATATACAATGGAGTATTACTCGGCAACCAAAAAGAATAAAATCTTGCCATTTGCAACTATGTGGTTGGAACTAGAGGGTATTATGCTAAGCGGGATTAGAGAAAGACAAATATCATATGACTTCACTCATATGAGGACTTTACGATATAAAATAGATGAACATGAAGGAACCAAAAATAATAGAAAAACAGGGAGGGGAACAAAACATAACAGACGCTTAAGTATAGAAAACAAAGAGTGGGTTGCTGGTGGGGTTGTGGGAGGGAGGATGGGCTAAATGGGTAAGGGGATTAAGGAATCTACTCCTGAAATCATTGTTGCACCATATGCTAATTGACTTGGATGTAAATTTAAAAATAAATAATTTTAAAAAACAAAGAACAGGCAACAGATAAAAGAGGTTAAATGCTTACTCCTGACACACACAAGGAGATGCAGTGATTACCATAACTGTTCAATATTGACACAAAATTCTAAAAATTTCAGTGCAAGAATCCATATTTCCACAAACTAGATGCTCAGTATGCACACTACATATTTTAAAGACAAAATATCTCAAGATAATGACTACACTTAAGATATTTAAAATATATAACACTCACTGATATATTTGACATACATACCCTTCCCTATCCAGTTCTTGAATGAATCCTGAAAAAGTGTGGGCAAGATTTCCTCAGCCTTAGTTCTATGACTGAATCGCTATTGCTTTCTTGATGCTTCTGTCCCATGGGTCTGAGCTGACCTCAGACATATGAGAACAGGCCCCCGATGACGAGGGAGTTTGAGCAAATGAGGGGATACAGCCATCACTACATAGGAAATGACAGATGTGATGAACACTGACAGGGCTGTAGGGCAGGTTCTGTGGAAGAAGACGATGAAGTAGGATTTCCAGGGCATGTTGTTTATTCAGGGAATGCTCTCGGGATAAACGGGGTGAGGGTGGAAAACAGCAGAGAATGTTGCTAAGCAAGGATGTGGTCTCCAGTGGAACAGCAGGAGCCTGATCCCATGAGAAGCTGGCCAGAACTCTCCAGTAGAAGCATCCATCTGTGATGGTAGAAATACTCTGTCCTCACTGTCCAATACTATACCCACTCTCCACTTGTCACTGCCTGAGCATTTAAAATTTCCCAGCTAAGAAACTGAACTTCACATGTTTTTCATTGTAATGAATTTAAATTTAAATCGCTTATGTGGCTACTTACTACACTATTGGACACCATGGCTCTGGAACATGAATTGCATCAGATTTAGTCCTGCCTTGGCATTGGCAGCCTTTTGTACATCCCATAAGTCTGTCACTGGCTTGAGCTGCACCCACCATGTTCCCCGACCACCTGGCACTATAGCTCCTTTGCAGGTGAGGGCAATTGTCTCAAGAAGGGAATGGCTGTGAACCTTGGAGCCCACACTCATAGCAAGCAGGGTTTGGCTTGGAGCCCCAGCAGGTAAAGAGCATCTGAGCAGGTCACCAACACTGTTCATACAAGAGTCCATTCATGATTGTGTGCAAGGGTAGAAGGGTGGGACCTAGTGTACTTTACACTTGACCTCAGTGCAATCACACACACACACACACACACACACACACACACACACACACACATAACTTGTCATTTCCCTAATTCATCAATTAAGTAAACATTCAGTTTTCCTTCAACTTTGTCTTCTTCATGTTGGTATTTGTATTCAAATGGAAGATCATCATTTCTTGTTAACAATAAAGTCAAAAACAAGATGTATTGACACAACATTCACAAAATGGAATTTCCCTGTAGTAAATTTCACAAAGCATTTTCAATACTCAGTGCATATTTTAGATATTTCTGTAATACGGGAGAAAATGAGCATTTAGAAACTATAAATACTGACAATGAGTTTCTACATAGACAACAATATTTCACAGACATTATGGAACCAAAGGAATAGCATGGAAACACTCAATCTAATACTTTTACATATATGCATAAAAAACATATTTTATTATCACCAAACATGCATATTTAAGTTGTTTTCATACGAGCATAGAGATGTGTGACGAATGTACTACGTAGAATGAAATGTCTAGGAATGACTTGTTGACATCTCTAATCAGTAATTAAGTTTAGTTCTTCTATTTGATAAACTTCCATAGTCTGTTCCTTCAGACAATTCACCACATATGCAAACAAATACAACCTTTTTATTTCAAAAACAATTGCAACTGAAAATAATTTAACTTCCCAAATCTTAAAGCAACAGAGAGACTTAGTTCCATTTTCACTCACCTTTTCTCACCTTCTCTGTTGGGTTTAAGCTATTTCCCTACCTCATTCCAAGTTACTGCCTAAATACAGCTCTGGGGATAGGAACACGGACATGTAGAATCAGAGTCTGCAGGAAATGCAAAGGTTGACTATACCAGCACTGGGTCATCCATAACCTTTTCTTATGCAAAGGGCACTTTCTCACAATGACTTCACAGGTCTTCATGTGGCACCAGAGATCTGCACTTTGCCTCTTGGAGGTAGAAGATGAAGGCAGTCACAAACTCTCAGTATGGTTTCTCGAGTACGGTGACCTGCCTGTGTGACAGTGAGACCTTATGAGCAGGCGAAAGTGCCATAACTCTGAGCTGTGTCTGAGCTGGCACAGAGAACTAAGTCCCTTCCCCTGCAGACGTCTCTGGGGAACGGATGCCCACACCTTTAATGAGCCCATGTCACTGAGCTGCCCAAACATGGCAATCCTCAGGGACAATAACTATGGAGGACAATGTCAGAGGAGGCCTAACCTGTCTTTTTATTCGTTCGCATATCTGATAGGGAACAAATAACTTCCTAGACCTCCCCAGCTACTACAACTCTCATCTGTGATGACCTAGATGTTCTACAAAACACTTAAGATTTTTTCATCACAAGTGCCAAATATATTTGCATATACATATATAAGGAAGATTCCATTCAGTTACTTAATTTTAAACATAAATATTTGAATGCATTCTTCATTTAATTTCATTCATAACCAAGTTATTTGTGATCACAGAGCTAAGTCTTAGACACATTCTAATCTTTAAGGTAAATATAAAGGAGGGCAACCAAATTCTACCAAAATTCTAATGTGGCTAAGGGAATGAAATCTCAAATCCTCTAAATCACTGTTCAGTTTATATCAATTGGTTTTGGTGATGTACTCAAACAATTTTAAAAATTATGTCTTTTTAACAAAACATACATTGTTTTTTTTTTTTAATTTTAATGTTTTATTTATTTTTGAGACAGAGAGAGACAGAGCATGAACGGGGGAGGGGCAGAGAGAGAGGGAGACACAGAATCGGAAACAGGCTCCAGGCTCTGAGCCATCAGCCCAGAGCCCGACGCGGGGCTCAAACTCACGGACCGCGAGATCGTGACCTGGCTGAAGTCGGACGCTTAACCGACTGAGCCACCCAGGCGCCCCCATACATCATTTGTTTAAATTCAACTTGTCCTTGCATTTCAGTTCCAAATGATTTAGAGTTTACCAGGAGAGTTAAAATAACCACAAAGTAAAGTGGAAGGAAGCCGATGGGTGGTTATTGGCTGTTTTTCATAGATGCATGATTTCCAGTTTCCTTTATTCATGTTCAGCCCAAGGAGATAAAGCATCTCCTGCTACAAACATTCTTAGATTTGAATTTTCTCAGTAATTCAATTCCAGCTAGATCGCATCCTGATAGTTAAGGGGAGAACTAGTATAGGCGATACACTCTGGGTGTCCTGAAGAGGGAGGGAATTACGGACCAATAATTAAAGATTTTCTTCCCAGGCTTCACTCGCTGCTGCCAGTCTTACATGGTCAAATCACTTTGATAACAGCGTGGCATTATCGAGTGATGCAGACCCACACTGACATTCCTAGATGTGATATGACCTAGGGGAAGGCTCAGTCACCTGTCTGAAGACACATATATAAGAACGCTCAATGGCACCACTGTTTGTATTCACTGAAACCTGGAAACATCCTAATGCCCATCACAGTAAACTGGGTCAACTGTGGCGTGTTCATGCAGAAGTGTGTACTCTACAACAATATGAATAAAACTACAGCTAAACAAATGGAAACAAAGCTGTTCACACAAGAGTACTGAGCAAATGATGCAAGTTAGAAAGAAATCCATCCCTCTACATAGAGTTCAAAACCAGGTAAACAAACTATTGTTTATGAACTCACACATGGGTGATGACTATAGTTATAGTAAAAAATATGGTCAAAACTAAAACCAATATCAAAGCACTGATTATAACAAGTCACCAACAAAGTGAAGGAACTGTATGCACTTGGGTACAGGCCGTCTGAGGTTCTGTCCAAGGCTCTAGTTAACAGGGGTGTCCATATAATGACAATTCACTCTTAACTATTTTTTAAACTGGACATAGTTTAATATGACAATGTTGTACAAAATACTGTACCTATGACACTAAGAAAGCAGGAGACAAAGAGGCTATAAAAAATAATGTGTATGATGTTGAATATTTTTTAAAAGGATAAAAGAAGCTGATAAAGTCACATTTGGAAAAGCTAAGTTTAGAGAAAACAATAATCATTAGGAATTTTTAAGGGATGAGACAGGTAGAATAAAAGGAATACCAGTCAAAATACAATTTTATACAACAGCAACATAATACAATCAGAAAGCAGAATTCCTCCACCAGCAGGGTCCTGACACCATCCTTTCAGTCAAGCTGGAATAGTCAGGACAGTTTTTCATAAGAAAGCCCCAAATTACCACTAGCTCAGTACCTTCTCAAACAGGCAATTTATGGTCTCTGAATTGTCCCAGCTCTTTGCTCTTCTTCTTCACTACAATCCTGCATCTGAAAAAAGCAGCGGGAATAGTCCAACCTCCCTAAGGCAGTTGCTGCACTGCTGCCCTGGGTCGGGATTTCTGTGGTTACCCATAGATGAACATATAAAGAGCCTAAGTGGGGAAAGTGAAAAGGAAAAGTCTTCATTGAAAGGGAAAGAGACACAGACAAATCTAGATGCACAAACCAAAGAAGCTAAAAGAGACAGGAGATATATACAGAGATTTGAGTTAAACACAGAACAGAGAATATTCACAAGATGAACAGATTCTTACTGAACTTCTGCAAACAATTGTAATCGCCATGAAAGAAAAAAATACTCACTGAGAGTTTTTGAATTTCAGGGGGTAGGTAGAGGGAAAAGATAAATGCCTCAGTTGTTTACAAATGACCACTTTATGACATTTCTGTATATCATAGGTATCTTAAGAGAAAGTTTCCTTAATCTGGAAAAGCAAACATTAGAGAACCAGCAATATTTCCAACAAGAGTCACACAACTATACTCTTCCTCAGTTCATTTAGTCCCATGTTCCTAATCCTTGTTCAGTTTGAATGCAGCTTTTTAGCTCTGGAAACTCTTACCCATTTTAGTATTAATCTTACAGATGTCCAATACCTGTATTTCTCCCACAAGTCCTTTTTATAAATCTTCTTGAAGAACAAACACGTTTTGTGAGAGAATAAGAACAACTATAAATGAAAAAAACTCAAAAATACACATTGTTAAAGATCCGATGAGAGTCCATTATGATGCAATTGGCAAAAAAGTTCAGTTATTACTGTAACATATAACACTTCAAGCAATCAGAATATTAGGTGATGACCTTATACCAAAACATTAAAACTTTAGGAATTGCATATATATTTGGGCAGTTACAACATTTACCCATGCAATACAATCTAAGATTTACCGTTGCATGACAATGCTTCTCCAAGTAAGTTAGCATCCCAAATAAAAGGGCCTAATTGGTCAAAAAGACTTCATTTACCCTTTAAATCCTGGGAAGTTTGTTAAAACCTTAGAAAGTTATAAAGCACATCCTAAATAGGATTACAGATCATTAAAAATCTTAAAACTTTATTTATTCAACCAAGGCGGCAATAAAAATCCTAACGGCGAATGTATAGCATTATATCATTGCTAACAAACCCTAGCTCCTTCAACATTGAGAAGTTTTAACTAAGTAATCAAAGACTGGATAAAGATAAAACCTAAAGCTTTGGTTTTTCTGGCAGACAAACAAAAAAGAAAACCTTTGTTTACATTATCTTATCAAAGGCAAATCAACAGTCCAAGAAAACATTGACTTTTGAATAGAAAGAAAAGCAGAATTTCCACCTTATACCAGGGTACTTTTTAAATTCCATTTATCTCAACCTTAGTCCATCCTGAGCACACATAAAATTCCTTTCCAAAGATGTCCCTTCATGAACCTTCTACAACTTTCCTTTGCCTTCAAACTTTGTCCCAAAGCCATTTCTCTGCAACGAACAAGTCTCATTTAGGGCAAAATTACTTTCTTTGACCCTCAACAAAAAATGTACTTCCATTCCTTATATCTTTCTTACAAACCTCCTACTTTCCTACATACAGGGTTGCTTTCCTTATTTCCATCAGTCTTATGTACACTTAGCAGAATTTTAACTCTTAGGAAACCTTAGTCTCCAATTGAGGACTTAGTAACCAAGAGAGAGGTGTTATACACCAGAATTTTTTAGATGGTAAATTCATGAGCCAATTAAGCACAAAGCATGTTTTCCAATGGATCCAAATAGATTTAGTTACTCTGCAATAAGAAGTTAAAAACACAGCTTTCTGGGGAGGGAGCCAAGATGGCAGAAAAGCGTGGACGTTTTTTGTGTCTCGTGTCCATGAAATACAGCCAGACCAACACTAAACCACCCTGCACAACTAGAAAAGTGATCTGAGGATGAACACAACATTCTGCACAACCTGAACCACAGAATTCAGCAGGTACCTGGCGCAGATTGGTGAACTTGGGGAGACAGAAGCCACGAAGGACAGGGAGGTGCTTTACATGCAGAGAGAGGACAGAGACGGTGGTGAGAATATGGGAAAAGCACCCCTCCCCAAAAGCAGCTGGAGAGAAGGGGGAAAACTGGAAACAGCTGCAGGGACTAAACTAAAAAGGGAGAAAGGAGAGGGCTAAAATTCCATTAAGACTGTAAACAGGGAGAGTGCAAAGTCTACAACTCTGCAGCTCGATAACTGGCAGTGCTCTGGTGGGAAGGGCGAATCCCCAGGACCAGAGTGGGGTCCGGGAGGTTCTAGGGCCACACGGGGAGTACTGGTTCCACTGCTGGAAGAACATTTGGTAGAGAATGTGAGGCCACCTGGTCCCAGCAGACCCCAGAGAAAAGCCATAGTTGCTGGTGCTAGAACAAGGTCATTAAGGGTGAAGCCTTAAGGTGGTGCCAGATGTGTGTTGTGATTTTCCATAATCCCTGAAAAGCTGCTGCTACACTACCTCACAAACTTTTTGGGGGGCGGGCTGGCACCTGGCCCAGTCTCTGTGCACTGGCAGCAGCACTGTCCCACGAACTTTCCTGGGTGCGGCCGGAACCCAGCCATTGCTCAGTAAGACCCTCCCGCAGAGGGGCGGAACAAGTCAAAGCCACAGTCCTTCAGACATAAGAGGCTGGGGAAAACAGCCTCATCTGAGACAAAACTCGGGAGAGAGGTACTGCCTGGGGCTTGGTCACAGACAGTGAAAAAGCAAGGAGTGGATGAAAGATGAAGGCAGAGGACGGGTGCACGAGTGCTAATTGGGGAGAAATGAGTTCCGATACTACAGACTGCGTAGCTGGGTGATGCCATTTTCACTGCTTCTATGCATACACATATGCACCTACAAGTGCCACAACAAATCACCCCAGTAGGGTAGCACCGCCATCTAGTGGAGAATGGAGCCATTACACTAAGTCCTGCCCAACTAGTCCAACCTTGCTCTTCAAGAACACAAGTATAGCCTACTTACTTATGACTATAAAGCACATCACAGTCTGAATTGTAGGGGAAATCAAAGTAAATTTTTTTATTTCAGTCTGTTAGCAGGTCCATCTATTCAATTTTCTTTCTTTTTTTTTTCTTTTTGTTCGCTATTTCTTTTTTTTCTGGAATACAGAAAGAGAAAAAATTCAATTTTACTTTCAATTTTAATTAAAAATATTTTCTTTAATTTTTTTAACTATATGTTTTACATCTGGGTAAATTTTTTTCAAATTCTATTTTACTTCTCCAAGTGTATTTTAGTCTAATTCATTGAACTCTTTTTTTTTCAAATTTTTAAATATTTTCCTTATTTTTACCCTTTATCTTTTTCCTCTTTTTAATTTCTTTTCTTTTTCTTGAATACAGAAAGAGAAAAAATTCATTTTATTTTTAATTTTTATTAAAAATATTTTTCTTTAGTTTTTTCTCTACTATATATTCTACCTTTGTGTAATTTTTTTTCAAATTCTAGTTTACTTCCATTATTTCATCTTAGTCTCCTTCATTTTATTCATTTTTTTCAAATTTTCAAATGTTTTCCTTTTTTTCTTCTTTTTTTCCCCTTTTTTCTCTAATCTATCAAGCCTCTTTCTTTTTTTTTTAAATTTTTTTCAACGTTTTTTTATTTATTTTGGGACAGAGAGAGACAGAGCATGAACGGGGGAGGGGCAGAGAGACAGGGAGACACAGAATCGGAAACAGGCTCCAGGCTCTGAGCCATCAGCCCAGAGCCTGACGCGGGGCTCGAACTCACGGACCGCGAGATCGTGACCTGGCTGAAGTCGGACGCTTAACCGACTGCGCCACCCAGGCGCCCCTATCAAGCCTCTTTCAACACCCAGACAAAAACACACCTAGGATATAGCATCATTTATTCAATTATTTGAGTGCGTGTGTGTAATTTTTTAATTTTAATATTTTTTAGATTTCAATTCTTTTAATTTTAATTTTTTCTACCTGATTAATTCATTTTATTCCTTCAAAATTATGAAACGAAAAAATTTACGCCCCAAAAAAGAACAGGGAGAAATCACAACCAGGGACATAACCAACCTGGGATATAAGCAAGATGACTGAACCAGAATTTAGAATCGCAATTATAAGAATACTAGCTGGAGTCGAAAATACATTAGAATCCATTTCTGTGGCTATACAAGAAGTAACAGCTAGTCAGGATGAAATAAAAAATGTTGTAACTGAGCTGCAATCATGAATGGATGCCATGGCAGCAAGGATAGATGAAATATATCAGCAAATCACTTATAGAGGACAAGCTTATGGAGAAACATGAAGCAGGAAAACAAGAGGGAGTCTAAGGCAAAAGAGCACAATATAAGAATTAGAGAACTCAGTGATTCATTACAAAGGAATAACATCAGAATCATAGCAGTCCCAGAAGCTGAAGAGACAGAAAATGGGGTAGAAGGTTATGTGAGCAAATCATAGAGGAAAACTTTCCTAACCTGGGGAAAGACACAAACATTAAAATCCAGAAAGCACAGAGGACTCAAAATAGATTCAACCAAAACTGAAGGCATACCGTAATCAAATTCACAAAATACTCAGGCAAAGAGAGAATCATGAGAGCAGCAAGGGAAGAAAAATCCTTAACCTACAAGGGAAGACAGATCATGTTCACAGCAGACCTATCCACAGAAACTTGGCAGGCAAGCAAGGAGTGCCAGGATATATTCAACGTTCTGAGTCAGAAAAATATGCAGCCAAGAATGATTTATCCAGCAAGGCTGTCATTAAAAATAGAATGAGAAATAAAAAGTTTACAGACAAACAAACATTCGAGGAGTTCATGACCACTACACAAGCCTTGCAAGAAAGTTTAAGGACGACTGTCTAAGAGGAGAAAAGACCAAACAAACAAAAACACCAAAACCCAAAAAGATCAAAACTAACAAAGACTAGAAAGGTACACACAACACCACCAGAAACTCCAACTCCACGAGAAACATAATGGCAATACTGGACTAAACACTCCAATCAAAACACATAGGATAACAGAATGGATAAGAAAACAAGATCCATCCATATACTGTTTACAAGAGACTCATTTTAGACCAAAAGACACCTTCAAATTGAAAGTAAGGGGATGGAGAAGCATCTGTCATACTAATGGTCACAAAAAGAAAGCCAGAGTAGCCATACTTATATCAGACAATCTAGATTTTAAAACAAAGACTGAGGTGCCTGGGTGGCTCAGTCGGTTAAGTGTCTGATTTCTGCTTGGGTCAAAAATCTCACAGTACATGAGTTCGAGCACGTCATTGGGCTCTGTGCTGACAGCTCAGAGCCTGGTACCTGGATTCTGTGTCTCCCTGTCTCTCTCTCTCTCTCTCTCTCTCTGCCCCTCCCTCACTCATGCTATTCTATCAAAAAACAATAAATGTTAAATAAATTTTAAATAAAGGCTGTAACAAAAGATCAAGAAGGGTATTATATCATAATTAACAGGCCTATCCATCAAGAAGATCTAACAACTGTAAACATTTATGCTCGAAACGTTAGGCACTCAAATTTATAAATCAATTAATCACACACACAAAGACTCATTGATAATAATACCATAATGGTAATGGACTGCAGAACTCAAATGGCAGCAACGCACATATCATCTAAACAGAAAATCAACAAAAAAACAATGATTATGAATGACACACTACATGAAATGGACTTAACAGATATATTCAGAATTATTTCATCCTAAAGTAATGGAATACACATTCTTCTCAAGTGTGCATGGGACATTCTCCAGAATAGATCACATACCGGGACACAAATCAGCCCTCAATGAGCAAAAAAGATGAAGATCACACCGCGCATATTTTCACACCACAACACTATGAAACTCGAAATCAATCACAAGAAAAAAGGTGGAAAGATAACAAATACTTGGAGACTAAAGACAATGTTACTAACTAACAAATGGGCTAACCAAGAAATTAAGGAGGAAATTAAAAAGTACATGGAAGCCAATTAAAATGATAACACCAAAGCCCAGGACCTATGGGATGCAGTAATGGTGGTCATAAGAGGGAAATATATAGCAATCGAGGCCTTGCTAAAGATGGAAGAAGGGTCTAACCTTACACCTTAAAGAGCTGGAAAAAGAACAGCAAATAAAACCCCACACCAGCAAAAGATAGGAAATAATAAAGACTAGAGCAGAAAATAAGGCTATCAAAACCAAAAAACCCAGTAGAACAGATCAATGAAATCAGAGGGTGGCTCTTGGAAAGAGTTAACAAATATGATTAATCCATATCCAGTTTGATCAAAAATAAAAAGGAAAGGACCCAAATAAATAAAATAAAGAATCACATGGGAATACAAGCTGGTGCAGCCACTCTGGAAAACAGTATGGAGCTTCCTCAAAAAGCTAAAAATAGAATTACCCTACAACCCAGCAATTGCACTACTAGGCATTTATCCATGGGATACACGTGTGCTGTTTCAAAGGCACACATGCACCCCCATGTTTATAGCACCACTATCAACAATAACCAAAGTATGGAAAGAGCCCAAATGTCCATTGATGGATGAATGGATAAAGACGTGGTATATATATACATACAACGGAGTATCACTCGGCGATAAAAAAGAATGAAATCTTGCCATTTGCAACCACGTGGATGGAACTGGGGGGTATCATGCTAAGTGAAATCAGTCAGTCAGAGAAAGACAAAAATCATATGACTTCACTCATATGAGGACTTTAAAAGACAAAACAGATGAACATAAGGGAAGGGAAACAAAATATACAAACAGGGAGGGGGACAAAACGACAAAACAGAAGAGACTCATAAATATGGAGAACAAACAGAGGGTTACTGGAGGGATTATGGGAGGGGGGATGGGCTAAATGGGTAAGGGCCACTAAGGAATCTACCCCTGAAATCGCTGTTGCACTATATGCTAACTAATTTGGATGTAAATTTTAAAAAATACAAAATACAATTAAAAAATATTTTTAAAAAATCAAGAATCACAGAGGACAGATCACCACCAATACAGCAGAAATATAAACAATAATAAGAGAATATTATGAGCAATTAGACACCAATAAAATGGGCAATCTGGAAGAAGTGGACAAATTCTTAGAAACGCATAAACAACCAAAACTGAAACAGGAAGAAACAGAAACTTTTAACACACCCATAAACAGTAAAGGAATCAAATTAGTAATCAAAACTGTCCCAAAAAACAAGAGTCCAGGGTGGATGGCTTTCCAGGGGAATTCTACCACATATTTTAAGAAGAGTTAACACCTATTCTTTTGAAGCCATGCCCAAAATAGAAATGGAAGGAAACCTTACAAACTCCTTCTATGAGACCATCATTACCTTGATTCCAAAACCAGACAAAGAACCCACTCAAAAGGAGAATTACAGAACAATTTCCCTGATAAATATGGATGCAAAAATCCTCAATGAGGTAATAGCCAGCCAAATCACACAATGCATTAAAAGAATTATTCAACAAGACCAAGTGGGATTTATACCTGGGACACAGGGCTAGTTCAATATCTGCAAATCAATCAGTGTGATACATCACATCACTGAAAGAAAGGACAAGAACCACATGGTCCTCTCAATAGATGCAGAGAAAGCCTTTGACAAAATACAGCATCCTTTCTTGACAAAAACCCTCAAAAAGGTAGGGCTAGAAGGCTCATACCTCAAGATCACAAATGCCATAAATGAAAGACCTAATGTTACTATCGTCCTCAATAGGGAAAAACTGAGAGCTTTCCCCCTAAGATCAGGAACAGGACAGGGATGCCCATTCTCACCACTGTTATTCAACATAGTATCAGAAGTCTTAGACTCAGCAATCAGACAACACAGGGGAATAAAAGACATCCAAATAAGCCAGGAGGAAGACACACTCACTCCTCACAGATGATATGACACTCTATGTGGAAAACCCAAAAGATTCCACCAAAACACTTCTAGAACTGATCCATGAATTCAGCAAGGTTGCGGGATGTAAAATCCATGCACAGAAATCCATTGCATTCCTATACACCAATAATGAACCAACAGTAAGAGAAATCAGGAAATCGATCCCACTTACAAGGGCACCAAAACCCGTAAAATACCCACCAATAAGCATAACCAAAGAGGTGAAAAATCAATGCACTGAAAACTATAGAAAACTGATCAAAGACATTGAAGAAGACACACAAGAAAAGGGCAAAATGTTCCATACTCCTGGATGGGAAGAACAAAGATTGTTAACAGGTCGATACTACTCAGGCAATCAACATATTCAACGCAATCCCTATCAAAGCAACACCCGCATTCTTCACAGAGCTAGAACAATCTTAAAATTTGTATGGAACCGGAAAACAACTAAATAGACAAAGCAATCTTGAAAAAGAAAACCGAAGCTGGAGGTATCACGATGCTGGGCTGCAAGACGTATTCAGCTTAACTGAATAGCCACCCAGGTGCCTAGGTACAATATGATTTTTGATAACAGGATTGTAATAGAGATATTCAGTGAAGATAACAAAGCTCAGAGAAATTTAGTCAAAACAAAAAGTCAAAAGACAAGACAAATCCAGAATTCCCACCTGGCTGAGATTAGGGGATTATTCCTCCCTTACCATTTCTCTGCAGTGTTCCAAGATTCTAATTGTTACAAAGCTAAAGGGCAAATATCAATAATTAATGGCACCTGCCTCACAGGCTTGTTTTGAGGAATGAATAAGCACGCACAAAGCATTTCTGAGGGAAAAAATAAGATGTGTTACAAAGCTGTAATGATCAAGACAGTATGGTACTGGCACAAAAAAACAGACACTCACATCAATGGAACTGAGTGTTCTCCACAATAAGAGAACCCAGAAGTGGACCCACAAATGTATGGCCAACCAATCTGTGACAAAGCAGGAAAGAATTTCCAATGGAATAAAGTCTCTTCAGCAAATGGTGCTGGGAAAACTAGACAGCAACATACAGAAAAATGAACCTTCACCACTTTCCTTCACCATACACAAAAAATAAACTCAAAATGGAAGAAAGGCCTAAATGTAAGGCAGGAAGCCATCAAAATCCTAGAGCAGAAAGCAGGCAAAAACCTCTTTGACCTGGGAAGCAGCAACTTTCTCACTCAACGCATCTGCAGAGGCAAGGGAAACAGAAAGAAAAATGAACTGTTGGGACCTTATCAAAATACAAAGCTTCTGCACAGTGAAGGAAACAGTCAGCAAATAAAAGCAACCTACGGAATGGGAGAAGATATTTCCAAATGATATATCAGATAAAGGGTTAGTATGCAAAATCTATAAAGACCTTATCAAACTCAAAAAATGAATAATCCAGTGAAGAAATGGGCAAAACACATGAATACACACTTGTCCAAAGAAGACATCCAGGTGGCTAACAAACACATGAAAAAATGTTCAAAATCACTTATCATCAGGGAAGTACAAATCAAAACCACAATGAGATATCACCTCACACCTGTCAGAATGGCTAACATTAACAACTCAGGCAACGACAGATGTTGGCAAGGATGCAGAGAAAGAGGATCTCTTTTGTACTACTGCTGGGAATGCAAACTGGTGCAGCCACTCTGGAAAACACTATGTGGGTTCCTCAAAAAATTAAAATAGAACTACCTTATGACCCAGCAATTGCACTAGTAGGTGTTCATCCAAGGGATACAGGTGTGTTGTTTAAAAGGGCACATACACCTCACTGCACAACAGCAGTGTTATCGACAATAGCCAAATTATGGAAAGAGACCAACTGTCCATTGATGGATGAATGGATAAAGAAGAACTGGTAAATATATGCGATGAAGTATTACTCAGCAGTCAAAAATGATGAAATCTTGCCATTTGCAGCGACATAGATAGAACTAGACTGTATTTTGCTGAGTGAAATAAATCGATCAGAGAAAGACAAATGTCATGATTTCACTTATATGTGGAATTTAAGACATGTAACGGATTAACTGAGGGGAAGGGAAGGAACAAAAAGAAAAACAGAAGGAGGCATACGATAGGAGACTCTTACATACAAACAACAAACTGAGGGTTGCTGGAGGAGAGAGGAGTGGGGGCATGGGCTAATTGTGTGATGGGTATTAGGAGGGCACTTCTTGGGAAGAGTACATGGCTTCATATGTAAGTGATGAATCACTGGGTTTTACTCCTGAAACCAATACAACACTATCTGTTAACTAACTTGAATTGAAATAAATACATTTATTTTAAAAAGAAATAATATTTATGATAAAGATGAATAAGTAAAAACACTTAATTAAAAAAACTAGAATAAAATCATTTGAAAAATATTTCAAACTTACTTGTGTTTCAAAGTAAAAAGAAAACTACTGAATGGGAGAAGATATTGACAAATGACATAACCAATAAAGGGTTTATATCGTAATTTATAAAGGTCTTATACATACAATGCCCAAAATACAAATGATCCAATTAAAAATGGCCAGAATACATGAATAGACATTCTCCAAAGAAGACAACATGATGACAAAAAACATGTCAAAACATGCTCAACATCACTGATCATCAGGTAAATACAAACCGAAAATGCAATGATATGTTACTTCATCCATGTGAGAATAGCTAAAATCAACAACACAAGAAACAACAGGTGTTGTCAAGGATATTTAGAAATGGGAACTCTCTTGCACTGTTGAATCCATGAATTCAGAGTTTGAACACTCGTTGCTTAAAACAATGAAGTAAGGTAATTCTCATGAGAGTCATCAGCGGAAACGTTGGATGACACGTGCAGACACAAAATCTTAGGGGCTCTGACATTCAAAGTGTTCCATCACAGGGTCTTCCGTACCGAGTCATCTGGAGTCATAGCCCCTACAGAGCACCTTCTTCATTGCTCCAGTCACATCCTTGTTCCGCAGGGTATATATAAAGGGGTTGACCATGGGTGTGACGATGGTGTAGAAGAGAGAAATGAACTTGCCCTGATCCTGGGAGTAGTTGTTGCTGGGCTGGAGGTAAGCATAGATGGCCGTGCCATAGAACAGGGAGACCACTGTGAGGTGGGACCCACATGTCCCAAACACTTTCCTCTGTCCTGCAGCTGACTTTATTCTTAGCACTACCCTGACAACATGACCATAGGAGAACGTTATTAATGCCACAGGTATGAAGAGAATGATCACACCGACAAACAAGAGCTCAGACTCATACACAGTGGTGTCAACACAGGCAAGCTTGAGCAGTGGGGGCATCTCGCAAAGGAAGTGGTCTATTTTATTTCTCCCACAGAGTGGTACAAGGAAGGTGAGCACTGTCTGCAATGAGGAGGTAGCAAAACCAAGGAACCATGATGCAGAAGCCATCAGGGCACAGAGACGGGGGTGCATGATCACTGTGTAGTGCAGGGGCCTGCAGACGGCTGCGTAGCGGTCAAATGCCATCACCCCTAACAGAATGCATTCTGTGCATCCCAACCCTAGAGCAACGAACATCTGAGCTACACAGCCGCCGAAAGAGATAGACTTGTCTTCTCTCCTGAGATGAACCAGCAGCTGAGGAACAGTGCTGGTCGTGTAACACAGGTCCAGAAAGCTTAGGTTGGACAGGAAAAAGTACATGGGAGTCTGCAGGTGTGGGTCCAGGCGGGACAACGCAATGATGCTTGTGTTTCCCAGCAGGGTGAGCAGATAGAAGATCAGAAGAACCACAAAGAGGACTCGCTCCAGCTGAGGCCGGTCAGAGAAACCCAGCAGGATAAAGCCAGTGAAAGAACTTCCATTTTTCTTGTCCATTCTTTCTTATCACGTGTTTCCTGTCAAGACCAAGCATTTAGCAATTTTTAAAAGCAATCTTCAAAACAATAAAATGTTGGCAGGATGTGAATTTAGCATGTTATAAGACAGGGCATGGGATTGTATAAGTAACTCTTTGAATAAATTATGGACTCATGAAATTGCCATCGTTCATATTAATTAATTATATATTATCAGAAAAGAAAATCATAATATTTAATGTAAGAAAAATCAAATAATGGACCTGTGTCTGCATCCGTCATAGGTACAAAATGTCTTTTAGTCTCAGCCTAGTAGGCTGAAAGTACTATAAAATATGTGTGTGCACCCCCGTGTTTATAGCAACACTATCAACAATGGCCAAAGTATGGAAAGAGCCCAAATGTCCACCAATGGATGAATGGATAAAGAAGATGTGGTATAAACATACAATGGAGTATTACTCAGCAATCAAAAAAGAATGAAATCGTGCCATTTGCAACTACACGGATGGAACTGGGGGGTATTATGCTAAGTGAAATCAGTCAGTCAGAGAAAGACAAAAATCATATGACTTCACTCATATGAGGACTTTAAGAGAAAAAACAGATGAACATAAGGGAAGGGAAGCAAAAATAATATACAAACAGGGAGGGGGACAAAACAGAAGGCACTCATAAATATGGAGAACAAACTGAGGGTTGCTGGAGGGGTTGTGGGAGGGAAGATGGGCTACATGGGTAAGAGGTATTAAGGAATGTACTCCTGAAATCATTGTTGCACTATATGCTAATTAATATGGATGTAAATTCAAAAAAATAAAAAAGAGAATTTAAAATCAATAAAATAAATGAAAAATATGTGTGCATTTTGAGAAAATTGGGATAAGGGAAAAGAGGGAGGGAAATCAGAAAGAATAGGAAAGTGATGCATACAGAGTGATAGTCAGCATTTTTAAAATTTTTTCTAATGTTTATTTATCTTTGAGAGAGAGACAAAGGCAGAGTGCAAGTGGGGACATGGGGGAGAGAAGAAGACACAGAACTGAACCAGGCTCCAGGCTCCTAGCTGTCAGCACAGAGCCCAACATGGAGCTTGAACTCACAAACAGTGAGATCTTGACCACAGCCGAAGTCAGACCCTTCACCGACTGAGCCACCCAGGCACCCCAGATTCATTATTTTTCGTATGTATCTCATAATTGCACACAACTGGAATACACACACCACACATGGCACAGGTCATGATACAACATGATCTCGAAAATAAATTCAGTTATACGAATCTATGCCCTGGAATATATTTCTACAAAGAATTCAGTTACATTCAACACATCGCTGCTAGTTCTGCCTACAAACAAATATCAGGTTTCTGTGTGTGTGTGTGGTAGTAAAACAAATACTCAATGAAAGAAAACCTGAGAACAACACCATTCAAACAGTGCTTAACGTTAACCCCAAAGATGCTTAAAATTACCATGCCAATTTAACAGGAACTCTGAAAATTCATCGGCTGTGCAGAGTCCTTTGGAATCAGAACTCTAAAATCCAGGGGCCAACACTCAATTCTTCCTTCTGCAGATTTCTGTTTCACGCATTACTCCATTAGAGTAATTACACCAACCTTCATAAAATTCCTCAAAGAGGTAGGATTACTCCATATCACCATTCTAGTCACAACATTTTAAAGCATTATCCAAATGGGTAACTTATGTACAAAGTGTAATGCTTTGCATCACTTCCTAGGATAAAATAATTACTTGGGTAAATATATAGAGATAAACACAGATACATTCTCAAAGCCATGACAAGTCAAAGAGCTATAATGCAAACCTTTACGTAGTACAAGGAAAGGCCGAAAGGAAAGGATATATTGGTAGTATACAAACTCTCCATCACCCATGTATATTATATGAATGATCACCATTCTGGAAGCTAGCTTGCAGAGTTAGTCACACTAGATCAAACACAATGCCAGCTCTAAGGCTCTAAGGCTCGTCTGATGACCATTTCCATCCAGCTGCGCAGTACTGATTGAGCATAGTAACATACCAACGAAAGAGGCATCAGGACACGACTATTTCAGTTCTTTCATATCCAGAAGGGTAGCCATCCAGCACATTTTTAACTCTTCCAAGAGTTTTAAAATATGACGCAAGTTTCTTTCAAACCAATGTGTGAAAGAAACGGGTACAAAACTGGCATAAAATAAATGTCCATAGAAATGGAATAAAGGATGTGGTAATTCACACTGTTTTATACCTCCTTTGATTTCCTATTAAGATTGAGCAGTGGTATCCACAAAACAGAATCTATGCACCAACAATTTCTTAATAGAATTAATTATAAAGGTATCAGGCACAGTCTAAATATGCAACAACAGGGAATATCCCCTCCTTAACACCTTCTCAGAAGAGCAAATAAAAACAAACCGTGGATCGTTCTCATGCACACGTGCACAAATATACACACATCCATCTGAAACACATTGCTGACACATTTTTATTGCTTTAATTTTTCAGTTTATTTATTATTTTGTGTGAGAGAGAGTGAGCACAAGCAGTGGAGGGACAGAGTGAGATGGAGAGGGAGAGAGGAGAGACCCAGAGAGAAATTCCCAAGCAAGTTCCTCACTGTCAGCACAGAGCCCAACCTCACACCTCTGAGACCATTACCTGAGCCAAAATCAAGTGTCAGAGGCTTAACCAACTTAGCCACCAAGAGCCCGGCTGGCAAACTATTTAAATTGCCTGACAAAGGAAACACTTATGAAAATGAAGGAGAGCAAACAGAAAATGCTAACTCATCCAAATAAAATACCAATATAATACTGAACCATTAGAATAAAATAACGATATATTTTAATAGTCCATATGGATAAGGACTAGTAAGACAGTTGAGAAAACATAAAGAGGTGGTGAAATGAACTTGTACAAATTTCTTGCTGCTTTACAATATTATATGTGTATGGATGGGTTTTAATATATTTATATTAATTTATATTATAAATATAAAGATATAAATATATATAAATATAAAATATATATATATTTATAATATATATTTATATATATTACTTACATGCAGAATGTAGAATGCAGCTCTCATGAAATAATCTGATCCAGGAAATCCAGTTATGAATATTACACATAAATTGTTACTTTGCACACAAAAAAATACTTGAAAAGGACATATGTTATATAGAGAAAGAGATAAAAAAATATTCATTAAAAACAGATTTTGCAAAATGAAAAAGTGGCATTCTATATAATAATTACCATCAAAAAAGTCTATAATTGAAATGACACCTCACAAGAACTCAATTTACAATAACGAGAAAACAGGCATCAAATGAAAGACGTTAAATGCTTACTACTGACAGACATAAGGTAATGGAGCAATTACCCTAAGTGTTCAATGCTACATGTAACTCTAAACGTTTTGGTGGAAGAATACAAATGTCCACAAAACCAGATGCTCAGTATGCATACTACACAGTTTAAAGACAAAAGACCTCAGTACAATGACTCCATTTAAGGTGTTTCAAACATATAACATTCACTGATGTGTTTGACATACACACGCTGCCCTATCTGGTTTCTGAATGAATCCTGAAAAAGTGCGGGCAAGATTTCCGCAGCCTCAATGCTATGAATGAATCACTGTTGCTTTCATGATGCTTCTGTCCCATGGGTCTGAGCTAACCTCAGACATATGAGAACAGGCCCCCGATGACGAGGGAGGATGAGCAAATGAGGGGATACAACCATCACTACATAGGAAATGACAGAGGTGATGAACACTGACAGAGCTGTAGGGCAGGTTCTATGGAAGAAGACGATGAAGTAGGATTTCCAGGGGGTGTTGTTTATTCAGGGAATGCTCGGGATAAACGGGGTGAGGGAAGGAAAACAGCAGAGAATGTTGCTAAGCAAGGATGTGGTCTCCAGTGAAACAGAGCAGGAGTCTGATCCCATGAGAAGCTGGCCAGAACTCTCCAGCAGAACCATCCATCTGTGATGGTAGAAATACTCTGTCTTCACTGCCCAATACTATGCCCACTCTCTACCTGTCATACCTGAGCATTTTATTTTTTTTTAATTTTTTTTTTCAATGTTTATTTATTTTTGGGACAGAGAGAGACAGAGCATGAATGGGGGAGGGGCAGAGAGAGAGGGAGACACAGAATCAGAAACAGGCTCCAGGCTCTGAGCCCTCAGCCCAGAGCCTGACGCGGGGCTCGAACCCACGGACCGCGAGATCGTGACCTGGCTGAAGTCGGACGCTTAACCGACTGCGCCACCCAGGCGCCCCATACCTGAGCATTTTAAATGTCCTATCCAAGAAATCGTGGTGCCTGGGAAGCTCAGTCATGAAGCATCCAACTTTGGCTCATGGCATGACCTCATGATTTGTGGGTTAGAGCGCCACGTCGGGCTCGGTGTTGACAGCTTAGAGAATGGAGCCTGCTTTGGATTCTGTATCTCCTCTCTGTCCCTCCCCTGCATATACTCTTGTCTGTCTGTCTCTCTCCCTCTCTCTCTCTCTCTCTCTCTCTCAAGAATAAACATTTTAAAAATTATTTAACTAAATACATAAAAATAAAATATCTTGCTAACAAACTGAATGGTACACTTTATGTAATTTTAATAAATTTAAATTTAAATAGCTTCCTGTGGGTACTTACTACTGAATTGGACAGCATGACTCTGGAGCATGGATTGCATCAGATTCAGGCCTGCCTTGGCATTGGCACCTTTTGTACATCCCATAGTCTGTCACTGGCTGTGAGCTGCCCCCACCAGATTCCCCAGACCGCCTGGCAATGTGGCTCCCTTTCAGCTGAGGACAATTCTGTCACGAAGGGAATGACTGTGAACCGTGGAGCCCACACTCATACCAACTAGGGTTTGGATTGGAGCCCCAGCAGGTAAAGAGCATCTGGGCAGGTCACCAACAGCGTTCATACGAGAGTCCATTCATGATCGTGTGCAAAGACAGAAGGATGTAAACTCGTGTGATATACACATCACCTAAGTGCAACCACACACACAGAAACACACATGCACCCCCACACACACACACAACACACTGTGTCAAGTAAAACATTCAGGTTGTTTACTACATTTTTCCTCATCATTTGGTTACTTATATGCACTTGAAGGATCAACTTTCTTCTTAACCATAAAATCAAAATAAAGATGCATGGACAGAATATACACCAAATGGAACTTCCCTGATGTAATTTTCAACATAGCAGTTAAAAATTCCATACCTATTTTACATACATTGGTAACTGATAAGGGAGAAAATAAACATTTAAATTAATAAATATTGATATGATTTTAGCATAGAGAGGAAATATTATCTAATTTCACAGACAATATGGAACAAAGGGAAAGCATGGAGGCATACAATCTGATAGTTTTACACATACAGATTCTCTACTAATCTATTTCTAAAGGCAAATGTTATTCCCACTAAACATGCATATCTAATTATTTTCCACATGTGCACAGAGTGGGGCGATGCATGTACTACAATAGAATCAAATGTCTAGGAATGACTTGGTGGCCTCGATAATGAACAATTACATTTAGTTCTTAAATTTTGTGAACTTCCACAGTCTGTTGCATTAGACAATTGACCATATGCAAACCATTTAGCTTTTTTTTTTGTTTCAAGAGCAATTGCAACTGGAAATTATCTTGTCGATTCCTACAGCAACGCAGTGACGAAGTTATATTACACTCACCTTTATTCATCTTCCCTGTAGATTCAAAGCTATTTCCCTAACTCCACTCCAAGTTACTTCCTACATACAGTTCTGGAGATTGGAACATGGACATGGAGAATCAGTGTCTGCAGTAAATGCAAAGGTTGACTGTACCAGCACTGGCTTCTCCATAACTTTTTCTTAAGGAAAAGGACACCTTCTCAGAAAGACTTCACAGGTCTTCATGTGGCACCAGAGATCTGAGCTTTGCCTCTCAGAGGTAGAGGATGAAAGCAGTCACAGAGTCGAAGTATGGTGTCCCGAGTACAATGACCTGTCTGTGCGACTTGAGACCCTTACAAGCATGTGAGAGGGTGCCTTGATTCTGAAATCTGGCTGTCCTGGCACAGATAATCAAGTCCCTTCCCCTGATGACATCTCTGGGGAACGGATGCCCCATACTCTTAATAAGCCCATGTCACTGAGCTGCCCAGACATGGCAATCCTCAGGGACATGACACTGGAAAACAATGCCAGACGAGACCTAATCTGTCTCTTCTATTAGTTCACATATCTCACAGAGGACAAGTAACTCCCTAGACCTCCCCAGCTAACTTAGCTCCCATCTGTGAATGACCTACATATTTTACAATACACTTAAGATTTTCTTCCTCACAACTGCCCAAAATATGTACACATAAATATGCAAGGAAGAATCTGTTCACTTGCTTAATTTTAAATGTAAATATGTAAACACATTTTTCATTCATTCATAACCAATTATACAGGATCACAGAGCTAATAATTAGGCACATTCTAATCTTTACCATCAATATAAAAAAGGGCGACTAAGTTCTATCAAACACCTAATGTGGTGGGGGGGGGACTCAAATCCTGTAAAACACTGTACATTTTATAACCATTGGTTTTAAAGGTGTGTTCAAATACTGTAAAAAATTACCTGTGTTGTTAATATGTGTACATGGTGTATTTAAATTCAGCTAGTATTTGCATTTAAGCTCAAATTGATTTTGAGTTTATCAGGAGACTTACAAATACTCAATAAGAAAAATGGAAGAAAATTGATGGGTACTTTGTGGCCATTTCTCAAAGATCCATAACTTCCAGTTTCATTCATCACGTTCTGCCTAAGGAGATAAACTACCTCCTGCTAAAAACATTCTTGGACTTGGATGTTCTCAGGTATTCACATACCAGGTAGATCCCATCCTGATAGTAATGGGGAGAACTGACATTCTGGATGTCCTGAGGAGGGAGAGAATGACAGATCTGCCTGTTCTCAGGCCACACTCAAGAGGAAGAAAGGCCCCAAATACATATTCCAACCTTTCACCAAAAGAAGCTAGAAAAGGAACAGCATGAAGCCTGAGGCAAGCAGAAGAAAGGATATAGTAAACATTAGATCAGAAATAAATGATATAGAAATAAAAAACACAGTAGACCAGTTCCTTGAAACTAAGAGCTGGTTCTTTGGAAGAATAAACAAAATTGATAAACCTCTAGCCAGACTTATCAGAAAGAAGAGACAGAAACCAAATATATAAATCATGAATAAAAGAGGAGAGATATAAGCAGCTTTGTAGAAATACAAACAATTTTAAGAGAATACTATGAAAACCGATTTGCCAACAAACTGGCCATCTGGAAGACATTGAACAACTCCTAGAAACTCACAAACTACAAGATCTGCAACATGGCAGAGAAGTAGGGGGATCCATACTTCCTGAATCTCTCAAAGTGTAGAGGGCAAAGGACTTTGAACACCAGAACCTGGGAGGAAAAGAGGCTGAATCTACCAGGAAGAAAATGGGAAAGCTGGAGAAAAGATGGGTGGGTGGCTGTGAACAAGGGGAGATAAAAAAAAAAGGCCGAGTGGGTATGGAGGGAGGGACCCCCTTCTGCATAGAGACAAAAGGAAAAGAAAGAGTGGCCAGGGAAGTGCAGGACTGCATCTGGAAAAGAGAAAGAAAAGGAAAAGGAAAAGGCAGTCAGCCAGAGAAAGACAAAAATCATAAGACTTCACTCATATGAGGACTTCAAGAGACAAAACAGATGAACATAAGGGAAGGGAAGCAAAAATAATATAAAAACAGGGAGGGGGACAAAACAGAAGAGACTCATAAACATGGAGAACAAACTGAGGGTTACTGGAGGGGTTGTGGGGGGGTGGGCTAAATGGGTAAGGGGCACTAAGGAATCCACTCCTGAAATCATTGTCGCACTATATGCTAACTAATTTGGATGTAAATTTAAAAAAAAAAAATAGAGGAAGAAACTGACAGATTGCTAGAAGGTGTGTTGGGCAAAATGGGTGACCAGGACTGGGAAATGCAAGCTTCCAGTCATGGAATGAATAAGTCACAGGTGTGAAAGGGACAGCATAGGGAATATAGTCATTATTATTTTAATAGTGCCTTCATGGTGACCCTGATAGCTGACTTGTGATGACCATAGAATAATAGATACAGGTGTGAATCACTATGTTGTTTAATTTAACCAAAGTAACATAGAGTGTCAACTACATGGAAAGAAAAATAAAAAACATTTAAAACAAAAAAATTAATTTTAAAGATACTGAACAGTGCAACAACAGGGTATATCCCTGACCCACACCCACTCAGAAAGCAAATAAAAACAGTCTTATGGTTCAGTCTCACACACACACACACAAACATATACATACACTTCTGAAATAAACTGTGGCAAATTTTTAAATGTGACTAAGAATTGAAGCAGTCAGCAAAGTGAAAGAGAGGAAAATAAAATGCTAACACCTCCCAAGAAAACACCAATATAATAAAGCACCATTAGAATACAATAATGATATATTTAATATTATCCTCTCAATAAGGACTAGGAGGATCATTAAGAAAAGGTACAACTTTGGTGAGATAAACTTCGACAAAAGATTTGCTGCTTTACAGGATTTTGTGTGCGTGTGTGTGTACGTATAAAAGATGCGGAATGACTACCTACATGACAGATATAAAGTGATTATGATTTCAGTTGAAAAATAAAATATTAGACAAAGGAGATGCGCACTGAAGCAGACACAAGAATGTCCTCATCCCTGTGGTACAATTGCTCCCAGTGTCGTGGGGAGAGCACGCGGGGAGGGAACTACAGGACTCATATCATAGTCTACCATCTTCTGCTATTGTTGTTCTCATTACAATTCAGGAAAAATATTATCCTTTAGTGACACCAGACATGGGAAATTCAGGCTGAGAAATGCACTCTCCCATCAATTCGCAAGTATATGACCTGCCAGGGCACTTGGGTGGCTCAGTCAGCTAAGCATCTGACTTCAGCTCAGGTCATGATCTCAGGGTTCATGGGTTCAAGCCCCACATCAGGCTCTGTGTTGACAGCTCGGAGCCTGGAGCCTGCTTCAGATTGTGTCTCTGTCTCTCTCTGCCCCTCCACAACTCACACTCTGTCTCTCTCTCTCTCAAAAATAAACATTTAAAAAATCTAAAAAAAAAAAAAAGTACAATCTGCTGATCTTAGTCCCTTTGTTCCTTCCTCCTCCCCTTCTCCACATCCACTCCTCTTAAAGCTTGTGCACCACACAGGCAATCTTCCAAGAGAAAGGACATATTTGCCTAAAGTTAGAGAAATTTCATTTAATTTCCTTCTTACCACATTAAAACAATGGTGTCATCAGACTAAGAACCATCATCTATATTTGGTAAGCATCAAATGACTGAATGCACTAACAGAGATTGAGTCATCTGAGACAAACTATGTAAATAATACTGGCTAGTAATACTGAACACATCCATCCTAGGTACAGGAGCAAAGATCAGTGAGCCTTAAACTATCTAGATATGACATAGCACAGGAAAGTCAAGTTATAAATTCACATATATATCATTACTTTGCATACAAAAAGACAGATACTTGGAAAAAGCACAGATTATATATGGGGAGACAAAATGAAAACATTGACATTCTAAATAACACCAAAAAGGAATATAATTGAAATGATATCTCACAAGAGCACAACTTTACAATAATAAATAAGATAACAGGCATCAAATTAAAGAGGTTAAATGCTTCCTCCTGACACAAATAAGGAGATAGGATGATTACCATAACTGTTGAATGCCAACACAAAACTCTAAAATGTTAGTGCAAGAATACATATTTCCACACCACTAGATGCTCAGTATGCAAACCACATATTTTAAAGACAAAAGATCTCAATACAATGTCTCGATTTAAGATATTTCAAATATATAACATTCGCTGATATATTTGACATACACGTACTGCCCTACCCAATTCCTGAATGAATCCTGAAAAAGTGCGGGCAAGATTTCCCAGCTTCAGTGTTACGACAATCGCTATTGCTTTCTTGATGCTTCTGTCTCATGGGTCTGGGCTGACCTCAGACATATGAGAATAGGCCCCTGATGATGAGGGAGGATGAGCAAATGAGAGGATACAGCCATCACTACATAGAAAATGACAGATGTAATAAACACTGACAGGGCTGTAGGGCAGGTTCTATGGAAGAAGATGATGAAGTAGGATTTCCACGGCATGTTGTTTATTCAGGGAATGCTCTCGGGATAAACGGGGTGAGGGAAGGAAGACAGCAGAGGATGTTGCTAAGCAAGGATGTGGTCTCCAGTGGAACACAGCAGGAGCCTGATCCCATGAGATGCTGAACAGAACTCTCCAGTAGAACCATCCATCTGTGATGGTAGAAATACTCTGTCCTCACTGTCCAATACTATACCCACCCTTCACCTGTCATACCTGAGCATTTTAAATGTCCTCACTAAGAAACTGAATTTTACATTTTATTTAACTTTAATGATTTAAATTTAAACAACTTCCTTTGGATACTTCCTACAGTGTTGGACACCAATGCTCTGGAACATGAATTGCATCAGATTCAGGCCTGCCTTGGCATTGGCACCTTTTGTACATCCCATAGTCTGTCACTGGCTGTGAGGTGCTCCCACCATGTTCCCCAGACCACCTGGCAATGTGGCTCCTTTTCAGCTGAAGGCAATCCTCTCAAGAAGGGAATGGCTGTGAACCTTGGAGCCCACACATAACAAAGAGGGTTTGGATTGGAGCCCCAGCAGGTAAAGAGCATCTGAGCAGGTCACCAACAGCGTTCATATGAGAGTCCATTCATGATCATATGCAAAGATAGAAGGATGGAACCTAGTGTACTTCACACATCACCTCAGTGCAGTCACAAACACACACACACACGCACGCACACACATGCACACACAACTTGTCACTGCCTAATTCATCAATTAAGTAAACATTCAGATTTCCTTCTACCTTTGTCTTCTTCAGATTGCTATATGTATTCATAAGATTATCATTTTTTGTTAACAAGAAAGTCAAAATAAATATGAATTGACCCAGTAGTCACTAAATGTAACTTCCCTCTTGTAATTTTCAACATAGCATTTTTTAAAATCCATATATATTAGATATTTTGGTAACTTGTAAGGGAGAGAATGAGCATTTAAAAATACAAACTGACAATGAGTTTATGCATAGAGAATAAATATTGTCTCATTTTGCAGACAATAAGGAACCAAAGGGAAAACATGGAAGCATGTAATCTAATACTTTTACACTTATGCATAAAGGACTTATTTTATTACCACTAAATATGAATAATTATTTTCCACACATGCATACAGAGGTATAATGAATATACTACAATAGAATGAAAGGTCTAAGAACAACCCTTTGGCCTCTACAATAAACAATTAAATTTGGTTCTTCTATTTGGTCAATTTCCATAGTCTGTTCCCTTTCACAATGAACCATACATGCAAACCAATGCAGTGTTTTCGTTTCAAGAACAATTGCACCTGGAAATAAACTAACTTGCCAATTCCAAAAGCAATACAGAGACCAAGTTCCATTTTACTCACCTTTTCTCACCTTCTCTATTGGATCTAAGCTATTCCCCTACCTCTATTCCAAGTTACTGCCTGAATACAGTTCGGGGGATAGGAACACGGACATGTAGAATCAGTGTCTGCAGTAAATGCAAAGGCTGACTATACCAGCACTGAGTCATCCATAACTTTTTCTTATGCAAAGGGCACTTTCTCACAATGACTTCACAGGTCTTCATGTGGTACCAGAGAACCTTGCCTATCGGAGGTAAAAGATAAAGCAATTGCAAAGTCTTAGTAGCGTTTCCCAAGTACAGTGACCTACCTGCCTGTATGACACTGAGACCCTTATGAGTAGGCGAGAAGGTGCTGTGACTCTGAGCTGTGGCTGGGCTGGCACAGAGAATGAAGTCCCTTCCCCTGCTGACATCTCTGGGGAAAGGATGCCCCACACTCTTAATGAGCCCTTGCCACTGAGCTGTATAGAAATTGCAATCCTCAGGGACAATGACTATGGAGAACAAAGCCAGAGGAGACCTAATATGTCTCTCCTATTAGTTCACATATCTGACAGAGGACAATAACTCCCTAGACCTCCCCAGGTCTACCTTAGCTCCCATCTGTGAATGACCTACATGTTTTACAACACTTAAGATATTTCTCTCACAATTGCCCAAATATTTAAACATAAATACATAAGGAAGAAGCATTCAGTTACTTGTTTTCAAATGCAAATATGTAAATAAACTCTTTATTTAGTTTCTTTCCTAACCAACTTACGAGGGGTCACAGAGCTATTAGACATCTTCTAATCTTTAAGATGAATAGAAAGGAAGGCAACCAAATTCTACCAAACTTCTAAAGTGGCTAGGGGAAAAAAGTCTCAAGTCTTCTCAAACACTGTTCAGTTTATATCCACTGGTTTTAATGATGTACTCAAATAATTTAAAAATTCTGTCTTTTGGAGGCACCTGGGTGGCTCAGCCAGTTGGGCATGTGACTTTGGATCAGGTCAGGATCTTACAGCTCATGAGTTCAAGCCCCACATCAGCCTCTATACTGATGGTGCACTGCCTGCTTGGGATTCTCTCTCTTGCTCTCTCTGTCTCTCTTCCTCGCTCCCTCTCTCTCAAAATAGATAAATAAACTTTAAAAGTATACAGTTATGTGATCAAGAATATTTTGTAAAAGGATTAAATAGGCTGATAAAATCACATTTGGAAAAGTTAAACTTAGGTAAAACAGAAACATTATTAGGGATTTGTAAGCATTCAGATGTGTGGAGTAAAAGCAATACCAGTCAATATATGATTTTATATGAGGGCAACATAATAGAAAAAGGAAGGAGCAGGAAAGCTTCTCCAGCAGGGTCCTGACACCATCCATCTGTGAAGCTGGAAGGGTGACAACAGTCTTTCATCACAAAGATCCTAATTTCCACCAGCTCAGTACATTCTCAAACAGACCGTTTCTGGTCTCTGAATCGTCCCGGCCATCTGACCCTCTTCCTCACCATCGTCCTCCATCTGAGGAAGTGGCAGGAACAGTCCGAACTTCCTAAGGGAGACACTACCGCCCTGCACTGCTGCCCTTTTTTGGGATTTGTGTGGTCACCACTGGATAAAAGATAAAGCAGCACAGAGCCTGCTTGTGACTCTCTGTCACTCCCCTGCAGGGGCTCTCTCGCTCGCTCTCTCTCTCTCTCTCTCTCTCTCTCTCTCCAAAATAAAATTAAGGGGCGCCTGGGTGGCTCAGTCTGTTAAGCATCCGACTTCAGCTCAGGTCATGATCTTGCAGTTTGTGAGTTTGGGCCCCGTGCAAACAGCTCTGTGCGACCAGCTTGGAGCCTGGAGCCTTTTGCAGATTCTGTGTCTCCCTCTCTCACTCTCTGCCCAGCTCATGCTCTGTCTCTCTCTGTCTCTCAATAACACAATACACGTTAAAAAAATAAAATCAAATAAAAATTGAAGAAATAAATAAGGAAATGTTAAAACAAACAAAAAAGGAGCCTGGGTATGGGAAGGGATAAGGAAAACCTCAAAAAAAAAAGTGAAAGAGAGAGAAGACAAATCTAGAATGAAACATAACAGAAGCTGAAAGAGACAGAGACTCAAGTTCATCAGAGAACAGAGAATGCTCACTAAAAGTGAAAACAGAAGGAAAATGGCAGCGAAAACAATAAATTGATGGGCAAGACAGTCTCAAAGTTCCAGAAGCTCAGAAAGGGTTGAAATAATCACAAGTGCGGTAACACAGGGCCAGACTGCAAAGCAGGCATCTGGTGTCATGGTTCCACACTGAGAAGGAGCTCATTCCTGAAGGTACTGTCACCCCCAAGGACGTCTCACACAAAAGGTGTGATGTCATGCACTGTGTACCCACATGTCTTCCCAGAGTCAGCGGGAATAACACCTGGTGGCTCCCTGTTCAGCACACACACAGTCCTGTGCCCTCTCTTGCACAAGGTGGGACTCCGGAGGCCCTGGGGGAGCAGTGCTCCCAGGCTGGAGCTGGACACTCCATTGCTTCCTAGAGGTTCTGGGGTGGGGGTGGGGGGGTCCTCCCAAACCAGTTCATCTTGGTGGGAATTTCCTGAAACCTAAACCAACTGGGTCTATGATTCTGACGAGGAAGGAACTGTGATCACTAGAGGCCCAGACATGTGGAAAGAAGCCATAGGTCACTTGCTACGTTGCTGTCATCCAGCACATCCCTCCACACCCAAAACACACAGTCACGTCCACGTGCACAAATCATGTGCATTAGGAAGCTTCTAAAATATGGTTCGCTGTGCCTTACTAGAATATTTCACTAACAAACAAACCCATGTTCAAGCTACTGAATACATAATACTTAGAACAATTTAAACAAGTTTCTATTTTAATACATTAAAATCTTTATCTTTGGCTCATTGGGGACCAACTGTACAATTCTTGTGTAAGAATTAAATTATGAACATTATTAAATCCTTAAAATTGAAATATACAATCACAGCAGGGAAATTTTTGAAAGCTCAGCAAACTGATTAAACATTAAGAACAAGTGATCATGACCTTTTAACCTGTAGTCTCCACCTGGTAAGAATGAAACCTTATTTGAAGCAATTTAAAAAATATTCCCAAGTGGCATGGAAAGAACAAATAATTTCAGTCTGTATTTCTAGGTCCACATCTTGACCCCATTGATGTAAATTGTGTCATTTCAAGTAAGAATTTAATCTCTCTGTTCCAGAATGTGCTTAGCCATAAGTAAGGATACTGTTGCCTCTTGGTGCTGTAGGAAATGAATAAGCTAGAGAATGTTAACATTCATGAAAAATTATAAAGCACTCTGTAAATGCAAAGAACTACTAGCAGTTCTGGCTAAAGTCACATTTTTTCTCAGTCCATGTTCCCAGTCACCCTCCATCGAACTTTGCTATCAGTCACTCTCTGCTAAAATCTCCTTCATGCAGCTTTTATGACATTATCCAGCCTAATAGTCTCACATGTCAGTGACCATTACTTTTCTGATTCTTCTAAAACCAAAAATCCTTTACCTTTAATTTTCTTTTCACCCATTTCCCCTTTAAAAAATAATGATACTTCAGGGCTCATGGGTGGTTCAGTTGGTTGAGCAGCTGACACATGGTTTAGCCTCAGGTCGTGATCTCACTCTTTGTGAGTTTCAGCCCCACATTAGGCTCTGTGCTGACAGTGGAGTCTCTCTGGGATTCTCTCACCCTCTCCCAGACCCTCCCTGCTCGCTCTCGCTCTCTTTCTCTCTCTCTCTCTCTCTGTCTCTCTCTCTCTCGATATAAATTTAACATTTTTTTAAACAAACAAATTAATTAAAAAAATAATAGGGCACCTGGGTGATTCAGTCAGTTAAGCGTTAGACTCTTGATTTCAGCTCAAGTCATGATCTCACAGTTTGTGGGTTCCAGCCCAGTGTTGCGCTCTGTGCTGATGAGACGAATCCTACTTGGTATTCTCTCCCTCCCTCTCTGTCTCTGCCCATCCCCTGCTTCTACTCTCCCACTCCCCCTGAAGGTAAATAAAATAAACATCTTTTAAAAAGTTAAAAAAAATAAAATAAAAAATAATAACACTTCAACTGAACCACCAGAGATAATTGCACCAGTATATCAAGATCCTGGTCCTCTCTCCAAGTACAATCTCATACTGCTCATTGCCCATCCTGACATATCTACTTGGATGTTTACAATTCATATGTCTCCCCACCCAAACTAGCTATACCCATTCCCGTTAGTTGCCATAAAAAGTACCAATACTGGGGACTTTAAACAAGACACTTATTCTCTCATGGCTCTGGAGGTCAGTCAAAAATCAGGTGTCATCTGGAACGCTCTCTCCTTGAAGGTTCTGAAGGACAATGTGTTCTATGTCTTTCCTAGAGCTTCTGCTCTTGCCAGAAGTCCTTGGCATCCTTGGTTGTAGACTGAACATTGTTCCAACTCAGCCTCTATGGTCACCTGGCCTTCTCCCTGTGTCTGTGTCTCTATTTCTGTTTTCTCTTCTTACTCTAAGGAAACAGGCCATTCTGGATCAAAGCCACCTTATTCATGGAAGACCTCATATGAATTTGGTCACATCTGTAAAGACCCTATTTTCAAATAAAGTCACCTTCATATGCACCAGATGTTAGATTATGAACATATGTGGGGGGCACAACTCAACCCAAACAGGAGCTTTTCCTATTGCCTCTCTACTTCTGACAAAGGGACCAACTGACCTCTCAGTCCCTGACTGGCATCCTTAATGATACTGTGGATTCCCTGCTAATTCCACTATAGTCATTTATCATATGCTGGCTCCTCTTATGCTGCCCTCAAGCTCCAGGAGCTGAGCCAGATTTAAAGGCAGAATTCGTGATGTACTATATTGTATACTTGAAAATTGCTAGAAGGATAGATCTTAAAAGTTCTCCTCACAGACACACACAAAAGGGTGACTATGTTCAGCAACACGTATTAACTAGATTTATTATGGTGATCATTCCACAATATACACAAATATTGAATCATTATGTTGTAGGTCGAAATCTAAAACGTTATATGAAAACTGTATCTCAAATTTAAAAAGGAATTTAAAGACTAGAGAAAATGTTGTAGCCAATACTAGTAAATAGTATTGGTAAGTGGAAGTTAAGTAGAGACAAAAGATTGACTACCTGTTCATCTCACCCCTCCAGAGCCTTCTTTCCTCTTTGGCTGCCTCTGGGGAGCCAAACTGAATGATTCATCTGGGGCCAATGAGTTACATGAAGCAGGATCCTCCTGGGGCCCTAAAAATACACACATCTTCAGTCCCAAGAGCATGTACTTTGACCTTGGTGGCTTATAAAACTATCTCCCAGATACAATATTAGCCCTTTTATTCATGGGTAGATTCCACAGAATTCACAGATTCCAATTGGTGTTTCACTGCAGACCCCATTGTCCGCTCTAAATTACAAACTGAAGGAATTCGCCCCAAAAGGAAGAACAGGAAGAAATGATAGCTAGGGACTCAATCAACACAGACACAAGCAAGACGTCTGAACCAGAATTCAGAATCACAATACTAGGAATACTAACTGGGGTTGAAAAAAAGATTAGAATCCCTTTCTGTGGAGATAAAAAAAAAGTAAAAGCTATTCAGGATGATTTCAAAAATGCTATAATTGAGTTGCAATCTCTATGGACACCACAGTGGCAAAGATGGATGAAGCAAGCAAGCAGCAAATCAGTGATACAGAGGACAAACTTATGGACAATAATGAAGCAGAAGAAAAGGAGACTAAGGCAAGAGAGCACAATATAAGAATTAGAGAGCTCAATGACTCATTAAAAAGGAATAATATCTGAATCATAGAGGTCCCAGAAGAGGAAGAGAGAGAAAAGGGGATAGGAGGTTATGTGAGCAAATCATAGCAAAAGCTTTCTTAACCTGGGGAAAGACACAGACATCAAAATCAAGGAAGCACAAAGAACTCCCATTAGATTCAACAAAAACCGACCATCAACAAGGCATATCATAGTCAAATTCACAAAATACTCAGGCAAGGAAAGAATCGTGAAAGCAGCAAGGGGGGAAAAAAGTCCTTAACCTACAAGGGAAGACAGATCACATTCACAGCAGACCTATCCCCAGAAACCTGGCAGGCCAGAAAGGAGTGGCATGATATATTCAATGTGCTGAATCGGAAAAATATGCAGCCAAGAATTCTTTATCCAGCAAGGTTGCCATTCAAAATAGAATGAGAGATAAAAAGTTTCCCAGACAAACAAAAAATTAAAGGAGTTCATGACCACTAAAGCAGTCCTGAAATGGGGACTCTCTGAGGGGAGAAAAGATGGGAAAAAATTCCAAAACCAACAAAGAATAGAAATGATGAGAGAATACCACCAGAAACTCCAACTCTACAAGCAACATAATGGCAATAAATTCATATCTTTCAATACTGACTCTAAACGTCAATGGACTAAATGCTCCAGTCAAAAGACAGGGAAATGGAATGGATAAGAAAACAAGATCTATCTATATTCTGTTTACAAGAGACCCATTATAGACCTAAAGACGTCTTCACATTGAAAATAAAGGGATGGAGAAAGATCTACCATGCTTTGGGTTGCCAAAAGAAAGCCAGAGTAACCATGCTTATATCAGATACTCTAGATTTTAAAATAAAGACTGTAACCAGAGATGAAGAAGGTCATTATATCATAATTAAGGAGTCTCTCCTCCAAGAAGATCTCACAATTGTAAACATTTATGCTCCAAATGTGAGAGCATCCAAATATATAAAGCAATTCATCACAAACATAAAGAAACTCATTGATAATAATACCATCAAAGTAGGGGAAATTCATCATCCCGCTTACAGCAATGGACAGATCATCTACACACAAAATTAGTAAAGAAACGATGGCTTTGAATAACACACTGGACCAGATGGACTTAACAGACGGATACGGAATGTTTCCTTCTACAGCAGTGGAATACACATTCTTCTCAAGTGCACATGGAACATTCTCCAGAATGGATCACATACTAGAACACAATACAGCCCTAAAAAAAGTACAAAAAGATCAATATCATATTTTCAGACCACAATGCTATGAAACTCAACATCAACCACAAGAAAAAAATTGGAAAGGCAACAAATACTAGGAGACTAAAGACCATCCTACTAAAGAATTAATGGAGTAACCAAGAAATCAAAGAGGAAATTAAAAAGTACATGGAAGCCAATAAAAATTATATCACCACATCCCAAAAGCTATGGGATGCAACAAAGGTGTGGTCATAAGAGGGAAGTATATATCAATCCAGGCCTTCTGAAAGAAGGAAGAAATGTCTCAGATACACAACCTAACCTTACACCTTAAAGGGATGGAAAAAGAACAGCAAATAAAACTCCAAAACAGCAGAAGACAGGAAATAATAAAGATAAGAGGATAAATCAATGCTAAGGAAACCAAAAAAGGAAAGAAAAGAAAGAGAGAAAGAAAAAACCAGTAGAACAGATCAATGAAACCAGGAGCTGGTTCTTTGAAAGAATTAACAAAATTGATAAACCCCTAGCCACTTTGCTCAAAAAGAAAAAGGAAGGGACCCAAATAAATAAAATCAAGAATGAAAGGGGAGAGAACACAAAAGACACAACAGAAATACAAATAATAAGAGAATATTAGGAGCAATTATATGCCAATGAAATGGGTAATCTGAAAGAAATGGACAAATTCCTAGAAACACATAAGCTACAAATACTGTAACATGAAGAAATAGAAAATTTGAACACACCCATAACCAGTAAAGAAATCGAATTTGTAATTAAAAATCTCCCCAACATAAGAGTCCAGGGCCAGATGGCTTTCCAGGGGAGTTCTACCAAATATTTAAAGAAGAGTTAACATTCCATTCTTTTGAAGCCATTCCAAAAATACAAATGGAAGGAAAATTTCCAAACTCATTCTATGAGGCCAGCATTAACTCAACTCCCAAGCCAAAGACCCCACTAAAAAGTAGAACTACAGACCAATTTCCCTGATGAACATGGATGCAAAATTCTCAACAAAATACTACCCAACCAAATCCAACAATGTATTAAAAAATTATTCTCCACGAATAAATCTCCAAATGGGATTTATAACTGGGATGCAGGGCTGGTTCAATATATGCAACAGTCAATGTGATACATCACAGCAATAAAAGAGAGGACAAGAACCTCTTGATCCTCTCTATAGATGCAGAGAAAGCATTTGACAAAATACAGCATCCTTTCTTGATAAAAGTAGGGACAAGAAAAGTAGGGACCCACTGCTACTATCATCCTCAATGGGGAAAAAATGAGAGCTTTCCCCCTAAGGTCAGGAATATGACAGGGATGTCCACTCTTGACACTGTTATTCAACATAGTGTTGGAAGTCTTAGCCTCAGCAATCAGACAACACAAAGAAATAAAAGGCAACCAGGGTGGCTCAGTTGGAGAAGTGTCCAACTTCAGCTCAGGTCATGATCTCATCATTCATGGTTTCAAGCCCCGCATCGGGCTCTGTGCTGACAGTTCAAAGCCTGAAGCCTTCTTCTGATTCCGTGTCTCCTTCTCTCTCTTCCTCTCCCCCGCTCACTCTGTCTCACTCTGTCTCTCAAAAATAAATAAATGTAAAAAATAAAAATAAAAGGCAATCACATTGGCGAGGAGGAAGTCAAACTTTCACTCTTCACAGATGACATGATACACTAGATGGAAAACCCAAAAGCTTCCACCAAAAAACTGCTAGAGCTGATCCATGATTTCAGCAAAGTCACAGGATATAAAATCAATGCACAGAAATCAGTGGTATTTCTATACACCAATAATGAAGCAACAGAAAGAGAAATCAAGGAATCAATCGCATTTACAATTGCACCAAAACCCATAAAACACCTAGGAATAAACTGAACTAAACAGATGAAATATCTATACACTATAAACCATAAGAAAGCTTTTGAAAGAAATTGAAGGAGACATGAAAAAGGGGGCAAAACATTCCATGCTCATGGATTAGAAGAACAAATGCTGTTAAAATGGTGATACTACCCAAAGATATCTAGACATTCAATGCAATACCTATCAAAATAACACCAGCATTCTTCACAGAGCTAGAACAAACAATCCTGAAATTTGTATGTAATCGTAAAACACCCCAAATAGCCAAAGCAATCCTGAAAAAAGAAAACCAAAACCGGAGGCATCACAATCCAAGACTTCAAGATGTATTACAAAGCTGTAATCATCAAGACAGTATGGTAGTGGAACAAAAACAAACAGATCAGTGGAACAGAATAGAGAACCCAGAAATACACCCAAAAACGAATGGACAACTAATCTTTGACAAAGGAGGAAAGAAAATCCAATAGAATAAAGACAGTTTCTTCAGCAAGTGGTGCTGGGAAAACTGGACAGAGACATATAGAAGAATGAACCTGGACCACTTTCTTACACCATATACAAAAAAAAACTCAAAATGGATGAAATACTGGAATTTAAGACAGGAAACCATCAAAATCCTAGAAAGGAAAGGAGACAAAAACCACTTTGACCTCAGCCGCAGCCACTTCTTACTCAACACATCTCCGTAGGTTAGGGAAACCAAAGCAAAAATGAACTATTGGGTTCTCATCAAAATAAAAAGCTTCTGCACAGTGCAAAACGAGAAGGCAACTGATGGAATGGGAGAAGATATTTGCAAATAACATATCAGATATAGGTTAGTATTCAAAATCTATAAGGAACTTATCAAACTCAACGTCCAAAAATAAATAATCCAGTGAAGACATGGGCAAAAGACATGAACAGACACTTTTCCAAAGAAGATATCCAGATGGCTAACAGACATTGAAAAGATGCTCAACATCACTCATCATCAGGGAAATACAAATCAAAACCACAATGAGACAACATTTCACACCTGCAAGATAGCTAACATTAATGACTCAGGAAATAACAGACGTTGGCAAAGACGTGGAGAAAGGGGAACTCTTTTGCACTGCTGGTGGGAATGCTAACTGGGGTAGCCTCTCTAGAAAACAGTATGGAGGTTCCTCAAAAAATTTAAAAATAGACTACTTTATGACCCAGCAATTACACTACTAGGTATTTATCCAAAGGATACAAGTATGTTGTTGCGAAGGAGTATATGCACCCCAATGTTCATAGCAGTGCTATCGACAATAGCCAAAGTATGGAAAGAGCCCAAATGTCCACCGATGGATGAAAGGATAAAGAAGATGTGGTACATATATACAATGGAGTATTACTCAGCAATCAAAAAAACATGAAATCCTGCCATTTGCGACAATGTGAAGCAAACATTGCAACAATATGCTAAGCAAAATTAGCAGTCAGAGAAAGACAATATACGACTTCACTCATATTTGGAATTTAAGATACAAAACAGGTAAACGTAAGGAAAGGAAGCAAAAATAATATGAAAACGTTGAGGGGGACAAAACATAAGAGACTCTTAAATACAGAGAACAAACTGAAGTTGCTGGAGGGGTTTTGGTGGGGGGACTGGCTAATTGGGCAAGGGTCATTAAGGAGGACACTCGTTGGCATGAGCACTGGGTGTTATGTGTATGGGATGAATCACTGGATTCTACGCCTTAAATCATTACGGCACTATATGCTAACTGACTTGGATGTAAATTTTTTTAAAAATTAAGAAATTAAAAAAATAAAATAAAGACTACAATGTCACATTCACTTGTTATGTGATGTTTCTATTTCTTACTCATCATTCAGAATTGTATAACAGTTATTTCATAATGAGATGGCTGCTTGCAAAGAGAAGACCTATGGAGATTTTTAATAATAAACATACAAATTTTATTTTTTGTTTGAGTTTCCTCCTGGTGCATCCGAGCAATCTGCACAGAACATGGGATTTCCTGGGAAATAGTATTCATTTCCCTTTTTTTTTTTTGGATATATCACTGCATTCAAATATATGGGGACCTTGGATGATGTGAGATATAAAAGCCTTGATCACTTGAAGCCTGGATAAAAGAACTTGTAAAATGGTATGAAGAGAGAATCTAAGTATATTTTACCCTTTAAAACTTTTCCTGCATTACTATACACAAAACGTGTAGAATATAAAATAGGACTTGGGTCACGCATTGTTCCTCTATGATATTGTCCCCAAATGTCATTTCTAATGAATGGGCTGGCTCACACACTGAATCTCACCAACGTGCACACCTCACATTGGTGCGTCTCTGACTTTGCACATAATGACATGTCAGCACCACCCGGTGTGTTACCAGCTCAGGTTCCCAGTGTCACTGGCAGGTATGCATCACGCCCTCCCCCTCTGTGATATGAAGGCTACATAAAACCATTGTCATACCTGTGAGGTCACACTGGGGCCTGATATCTGAATGGCTTTATGAGCATTGACGTTAGTAGGTTTTTGTTTGACCTAAAAGTTTTTTACACTGTTGCCCACCTCCTTCTGTGAAAACAATGGTGATACAGTCAACTTATGGACCTTCTATCAGAGCCATGACTGAAATGCAAGAAAAAGTGATATGCCTCCTGCAATTGCTAAAAAATACTAAAATATTAATATTTCTTGGAAACCTGGGAGGCTCAATCAGTTAGGAATCTAATTCTTGCTTTCAGCTCTGGTCATGATTCCGCAGTTTGTAAGTTTGAGCCCCACGTTGGGCTCTGTGCTGGCAGCATGGAGCCTGCTTGGGATTCTCTCTCTCCCACTCTCTCTGCCCCTCTCCTGCTCCTGCTCTCTGTCTCTCTCTGAAAATAAATAAACATAAAACAAATTTAATATATTAATATTTCTGATTTTTATACAATGGTTCATATTCTTATTTTGCTGTGGTTTTTCTTGTGTGTGTAGATGGCTTTTTGCAATTAGAAATGCAATAGTACTCCCAAAGGGATAAAATAAGAAACATTTGTGGAGGTTTTTGAAATAATAGTATGATGTAGATGCTATAGGAACAGTAAATCAGCATCTCCGGAAGGTACAATGACTCATGAATTCAGTACTTGAACTCTCACTTGCATAAAAGAATGAGGTAAGGAAATTCTCTTGAAGAGTCATCAGGGGAAATGTTGCATGACACCTGCAGGACACAAAATTTTAAAGCCTCTAACATTCAGGGTCTTCCATCAAATGGTCCTCATCCCAGTCATCTGGAGTCAAAGCTCCTACAGAACACTTTTTTCATTGCTCCCATCACATCCTTGTTCCGCAGGGTATATATGAAGGGGTTGGCCATGGGGGTGACAATGGTGTAGAAAAGAGAAACGAACTTGCCCTGATCCTGGGAATGGTTGTTGCTGGGCTGGAGGTAAGCATAGATGGCCGAGCCATAGAACAGGGAGACCACCGTGAGGTGGGACCCACATGTCCCAAATGCTTTCCTCTGCCCTGAAGCTGACTTTATTGCTAAGACCACCTTGACAATCCGACTATAGGAGAATGTGATTAGTGCCACAGGTATGAGGAGAATGATCATACTGGCAAAGAAGGCCTCAGATTCATTCACAGTGGTGTCAACACAGGCAAGCTTGAGCAGTGGGGGGATCTCACAAAAGAAGTGCTCTATTTTATTTCTCCCACAAAGTGGTACAAGGAAGATGAGCACCGTCTGCAACGAGGAGTTGGCAAAGCCAATGAACCACGATGCAGAGGCCATCAGGGCACAGAGACGGGGGTGCATGATCACTGTGTAGTGCAGGGGCCTGCAGACGGCTGCGTAGCGGTCAAATGCCATCACCCCTAACAGAATGCATTCTGTGCATCCCAACCCTAGAGCAACGAACATCTGAGCTACACAGCCGCCGAAAGAGATAGACTTGTCTGGTCCCCTGAGATGAACCAGCAGCTGAGGAACAGTGCTGGTCGTGTAACACAGGTCCAGAAAGCTTAGGTTGGACAGGAAAAAGTACATGGGAGTCTGCAGGTGTGGGTCCAGGCGGGACAACGCAATGATGCTTGTGTTTCCCAGCAGGGTGAGCAGATAGAAGATCAGAAGAACCACAAAGAGGACTCGCTCCAGCTGAGGCCGGTCAGAGAAACCCAGCAGGATAAAGCCAGTGAAAGAACTTCCATTTTTCTGGTCCATTCTTTCTTATCACGTGTTTCCTGTCAAGATCAAGCATTTAGCAATTTTTAAGAGAAATCTTCAAAAAAATAAAAAGCTGGCAGGAGGTGAATTTATCATGTTATAACACAGGTCATGGCATTTTAAGTAACCATTTGAATAAATGATGCACCCATGAAATTGATCAATTACTTCCAATTTAGTTCCACATTACCATAAAAAGTAAATCATTAATATTTAATGTAAGAAAAATCAAATAATGGACCTGTGTCTGCATCAGTCATAGGTACAGAAGGTCTTTCAGTCTCAGTTTAGTAGGCTTAAAGTACTACAAAAATATTTGTACATTTCAGAGAATATGGGGATGAGGGAAAAGAAGAAGGGAAATCAGAAAGAATAGGAAAGAGATACAGACAGAGGGAGATTCATTATCTTTCATATGTATCTCATCATTCCACACAACTGAAATGCACACACCATACGTCATAGATGATAATACAACATGACCTCGAAATTAAATTCAGTTATAGAAATTTATGACTTGGAATATACTTGTACAAAGAATTCAATTACCATCAGCCTATCACTACTAGTTCTGCATATAAACATACATCGGGTTGGGGGGGGGGCAGTAAAACAATTAAATACTCAGTCAGAGATATTGACACCACCACCATTCAAACAGTGTTTAAGTTTGGCCCGAAAGATGCTGAAAATTACCATTCCAATTTCACAGGGACTGTGCAGACTCCTTTGGAATCAGACTCTAAAATCCAATGGCCAACATTTTCCTCTTCCTTCTGCAGATATCTGTTTCACGCATTACCAACTAGAGTTCATAAAATTCCTGAAAGAAGTAGGATTATTCCCTATCAACATTCTAATCAGAACATTTTATTTTTTTTTTAATTTTTTTTTCAACGTTTATTTATTTTTGGGACAGAGAGAGACAGAGCATGAATGGGGGAAGGGCAGAGAGAGAGGGAGACACAGAATCGGAAACAAGCTCCAGGCTCTGAGCCATCAGCCCAGAGCCCGACGCGGGGCTCGAACTCCCGGACCGCGAGATCGTGACCTGGCTGAAGTCGGACGCTTAACCGACTGCGCCACCCAGGCGCCCCCTAATCAGAACATTTTAAAGCGTTATCCAAACGTGTAACCTATGTACAAAATGTAATGCTTTGCATCATTTCCTATGATAAAATAATTACTTGGGTAAATATATAGGGATAAACACAGATACATTCTCAAAGCCATGACAAGTCAAAGAGCTATAAGGCAAACCTTAACGTAGTACAAAGAAAGGCCTAAAGGAAAGGCTATATTAATATTGTACAAAATCTCCAACACTCAACTTTATTATATTAAAGATCACCATTCTGGAAGCTAGCTTGCAGAGTTAGTCACACTAGATCAAACACAATGCCAGCTCTAAGGCTCTAAGGCTCGTCTGATGACCATTTCCATCCAGCTGCGCAGTACTGAATGAGCATAGTAACATACGAACGAGAGAGGCATCAGGACACGAGTATTTCAGTTCTATCGTATTCAGAAGGGTAGGCATCCAGTACATTTTTAATTCTTCCAAGAGTTTTAAAATCTGAACCAAGTTTGGGGCTAGACCCATTGATGTGTGAACAAAATTGGTACAAAACCGGCATAAAAACTGAATAAAAGATGTAGTATTTCACACTTTTTTATGCCTCTTTGATTTCCTATTAAGATTGAGCAGTGGTATCCACAAAACAAAATCTATGCACCAACAATTTCTTAATCGAATTAATTATAAAGGTATCAGGGACAGTCCAAGTGCATTAACAGGGAATATCCCTTCCCTCACACCTTCTCAGAAGAGAAAATAAAACAAACCATGGTTCGGTCTCATGCACACATGCACGAATATACATACATCCATCTGAAGCATACTGCTGACAAATTTTTATTTTTTCATATTTTAAAGTTTATTTATTTATTTGTGTGTGTGTGAGAGAGAGAGAGAGAGAGAGAGAGAGAGAGAGAAAGTAGAGTAAGCAGAAGCAGAAGAGGCACAAAAGAGATGGAGAGGGAGAGACGGAGATGGACACAGAGAGAGAATCCCAAGCAGGCTCCTCACTGTCAGTGCAGAGCCCGACCTCACACCTGTGACATCATGACCTGAGCCGAAATCAAGAGTTGGAGGCTTAACCGACTGAGCCACCAAGCTGACAAGTTTTTAAATGTGACTGATAAAGGAAACACTCACCAAAGTGAAGGAGGCCAAACACAAAATGCTAACTGATCCAAACAAACACCAATATAATACTGCACCATTAGAAAAAAATGATACATTTTAACATTATCATACCAATAAGGACTAGGAAGACAGTTGAGAAAAGATAAATCCCTGGAGAAAGGAACTGGTACAAATTTCTTGCTGCTCTACAGGATTATATGTGTATGTGTGGGTTTCAATACAAATATATATAAAAGAATGTGGACCACACGTCATGAAATTATGATACAGAAAAATCAGTTTTAAAAATTATACATAAATTATTACTTTACATACAAAAAATAAACACTTGAAAAGGGCACACATTATATATAGAAAGGGAAAAATATTAAAAACAGATTCTATAAAACAAGTGGCATTCCATGTAACGATTACCATCAAAAAAAGTATACAATTGAAATGACATCTCACAAGAACACAATTTTACAATAATAATTAAGAGATCGGGCAGCAATGAAAGAGGTTAAAGGCTTAGTACTGACACATATAAGTGATAGAGTAGTAGTTGACAGTTTGAATAATTGTTCAACACTGACACAAAACTCTAAAATTTTAGTGCAAGAGTACATATTTTCACACTGGATACTCAGTGTGCACGCTACACATTTTAAAGACAAAAGATCTCAATACAATGTCTCTATTTAAGATATTTCAAACATATAACATTCACCGATATATTTGACCTAAACACTCTGCCGTATCCAGTTCCTGAATAAATCCTGAAAACATGGGGGCAAGATTTGCACAGCCTCAGTGCTACAACTGAATCGCTATTGTCGCTTTCATGATGTTTCTGTCCCATGGGTCTGAGCTGACCTCAGACATATGAGAACAGGCCCCCGATGACGAGGGAGGACGAGAAAATGAGGGATACAGCCATCACTACATAGGAAATGACAGATGTGATGAACACTGACAAGGCTGTAGGGTAGGTACCATGGAAGAAGATGATGAGGTAGGGTTTCCATTGCAAGTTGTTTATTCAGGGAATGCTGTCAGGATAAACGGGGTGAGGGAAGGAAGACAGCAGAGAATGTTGCTAAGCAAGGATGTGGTCTCCAGTGGAACAGAGCAGGAGCCTGATCCCATGAGATGCTGGACAGAACTCTCCAGTAGAAGCATCCATCTGTGATGGTAGAAATACTCTGTCCTCACTGTCCAATACTATGCCCACTCTCCACCTGTCATACTTGAGCATTTAAAATGTCCTATCTAAGGGGTGCCTGGGTGGCTCAGTCAGTTAAGTGTCCAATTTTGGCTCAGGTCATGATTTCACAGTTCACAAGGTTCGAGCCCTTCATCGGAGCCTGCTTCAGATTCTGTGTGTGTGTGTCTCTCTCTCCGCCCTACCCTATTCATGCTCTCTCTTTCTCTCTCTAAAAAATAAACATTAAAAAATTTTAAATGTCCTAGCTAAGAAACTAAATTTTATTTTATTATATCTTATTTTATCATCTTTGATTTTCAAGAGAGAAAGAGTGTGAGTGGGAGAGAGGTAGAGAGAGGAATACACAGAATCCAACGTAGGCTCCAGGCTCTGAATTGTCAGCACAGACCCCCACAGTAGCCCTCAAACTCATGAAATGTGAGATTATGACTTGAGCCAAAGACAGACGCTTACCAACAGAGTCACCCAGGTGCCACAAGAAACTGGATTTTAAACTCTATTTAATTTTAATGAATTTAAACTGAATTAGCTTCCTGTGGCTACTTACTAAAGTATTGGACAGCATGACCCTGGAGCATGGATTGCATCAGATTCAGTCCTGCCTTGGCGTTGGGACCTTTTGTACATCCTATAGTGTGTCACTGTCTGTGAGCTGTCCCCACCATGTTCCCCAGACAGCCTGGCAATTTGGCTCCCTTTCAGCTGAGGGCAATTCTGTCACGAAGGGAATGGCTGTGAACCTTGGAGCCCACACTCATACCAACTAGGGTTTGGATTGGAGCCCCAGCAGGTAAAGAGCGTCTGGGCAGGTCACCAACAGCGTCCATACAAGAGTCCGTTCATGATCGTGTGCAAGGATAGAAGGATGGGACCTAGTGTACTTTACACACCACTGTGCAATCACACACACACACACACACACACACACACACACACACACATATACACATGCACACCCAACTTTTCATTTCTCTAATTCATCAATTAAGTAAACATTCAGGTTTCTTACTATCTTTTTCTTCATCATATTGCTATTTGTACTCACTTAAAAGGATCAGATTTTCTTGCTAACAATAAAGTCAAAACATTTGGGATGAGCACTGGGTGTTGTATGGAAACCAATTTGTCAATAAATTTCATATATAAAAAAAAAATAAAAAAAAAAATAAAAATAAAGTCAAAACATAGATGCATTGACATGATATTCACAAAATGAAAATATTCAGAAAGCTTCCCTGTTGTAATTTTCAACATAGCAATTTTAAAACTCCATGCATATTTTAGATATTTTGGTAACTGTTAAGGGAGAAATTAAATATTTAAGATGACAAATACTGACAATAATTTTTAGCATAGAGAGGAAATATAATCTAATTACACAGACAACATGGAACAATGGAAAAACATAGATGCATATATCTAATAGTTTTACATATATGCATACTGTATTATTCTATTTTTGAAGGGAATATTTTATTCCCAGTACACAGCCATATTTAATTATATTCCACATGTGTATACACAGGTGCGATGCATGTACTACATAGAATCAAATGTCTAGGAATGACTTGCTGGCATTCATAATGAACAATTACATTTAATTCTTATATTTGGTGAACTTCCACAGTTTGTTACTTTAGGCAATTGATCATATATGCAAACTATTTAGCTTTTTTGTTTCAAGAACAATAGTAACTGGAAATAAACTAACGACAATTCCTAGAGTAACACAGACACCAAATTATATTTCACTCACCTTTATTGACTTTCCCTGTGGATTCAAAGCTATCTCCCTAACTCCATTCCAAGTTACTGCCTAAATACACTTCTGGGGATAGGAACATGGACATGGAGAATCAGTATCTGCAGTAAATGCAAAGGCTGACTATACCAGCACTGAGTCATCCATACATTTTTCTTAAGCAAAAGGACACTTTCTCGGGATGACTTCACAGATCCTCATGTGGTACCAGAGATCTGCACGTTGGCTTTCAGAGGTAGAAGATGAAGGCAGTCACAAACTCTCAGTATCGTTCCTGAATACAATGACCTGCCCATGTGACTGTGAGACCCTTATGAGCAGGCGAGAGGGTGCTTTGACTCTGACCTGGGGCTGGGCTGGCACACAGAACCAAGTCCCTTCCCCTGCTGACATCTCTGGGGAACGGATGCCCCACACTCTTAATGAGCCCTTGTCACTGAGCTGCCCAGACATGGCAATCCTCAGGGACAATGACTATGGAGGACAAAGTCAGAGGAGACCTAATCTGTCTCTTCTATTAGTTCACATATCTCACAGAGGACAAGTATCTCGCTAGACCTCCCAGCTACCTTAGCTCCCATCTGTGAATGACCTAGTAGTTTTACAAAACACTTAAGATTTTTTCCTCACAACTGCCCAAAATATTTACATATAAATACATAAGGAAGAATCCATTCACTTACTTAATTCCAAATGTAAATATGTAAATAAATTCCTCATTTAATTTCATTCATACCAAATTATATGGATCACAAAGCTATTAACTAGGCACATTCTAACTTTTAGCACGAATATAAAAGAGGGCAACAAAATTCTACCAAACTTCTATTGTGGTTAAAGGGGAAAAAAATCTCAAATCTTCTAAACCACTATTGAGTCTATAGCTATAGGTTTTAATGATGTACTCAAACAATTTTAAAAATTACCTTTGTTTTTAATGAAATGCATATGGTTTATTTAAACTCAGCTAGTCTTTGCATTTAAGTTCAAATTGATTCTGAGTTTATCAGGAGACTTCTAAATAAACAACAAGAGACATGGAAGGAAGTAGATGGGTACTCTGTGGCTATTTCTCAAAGATCTATAACTTAGTTTCCTTTATCATTTTCAGCCTAAAGAGATACACTACCTCCTGTTAGAAACATGCTTAGATTTGAATTATCTGTTATTTCCATACCCAATAGATTCCATCTTCAAAGTTAAGGGGGGAGAACTGACAAAGACAACACCCTCTGGGTGTCCTGGAGTGGGAGGGAATTACAGATCTGCTATTAATGCTCTTCTCCCCAGGCCTCACTCGAGAAGCAAGAAAGGTCCCAAATATGCAATCTAACGTTACACCTAAAGGAGCTAGAAAAGGAACAGCAAATAAAGCCTAAGAGCAGCAGAGGAAGGGAAATAATAAAGATTAGAGCAAAAATAAACTATATAGAAACAAACAACAAAAAACAGTAGAACAGACCAACGAAACTGAGGGCTGGTTCTTTGTAAGAATAAACAAAATTGATAAACTTCTAGCCAGACTTCTCAAAAAGGAGAGAGAGGAACCAAATAAATAAAATCACGAATGAAAGAGGAGAGATCACAACAAACATCAAAGAAATACAAACAATTATAAGGGAACACTTTGAAAAATTATATGCCAACAAACAGGCCATCTAGAAGATATTGACAAATTTCTAGAAACTCACAAACTACCAAAACAAAAACAGTAAGACGTAGAAAATGTGAACATACCCATAACCAGCAAAAAAACAAAAAACAAAAAAATGGAATTAGTAACCACAAGTCTCCCAACAAACAAGAGTCCTGGGTCAGATGGCCTCCCACAGGAATTCCACCCAACATTTAAGGAAGAGTTAATACCTAGTCATCTCAAACTTTTGCAAAAAAACAAAAATGGAAGGAAAGCTTCCAATCTCATCCTATGAAGCCAGCATTACCTTGATACCAAAATCAGACAATTATCCCACTAAAAAGGAGAATTATAGGCCAGTCCCTGATGAACATGGATGCAAAAATGCTCAACAAGACATAGCAAATCAAATTCAACAGCACAATAAAGGAATTATTCATCACAACCAAGTGTGATTTATTCCTGGGCTGCAGGGCTGATTCAATATTCACATATCAATCCACTGTTCACTTAGCAATCAACGTGATATACTACATTAATCAAGAAAGGATAAGAAGCATAAGATCCTGTCAAGAGATGCATAAAAAGCATTTGACAAAATGCAGCATCCATTCTTGGTAAACACCCTCAACCACATGGGAATAGATGGGACATACCTCAACATCATAAAGACCGTATATGAAAGACCCACAGGTAATATCATCCTCTATGGGGTAAAACTGAGAGCTTTTCTTCTACACTCAGGAATAAGACAAGGATGCCCAGTCTCACCAATACTAGTTAACATAGGACAGGAAGTTTTAGCATCAACCACATACATCACAAAGAAATAAAGGGCATACAAATCGGCAAGGAAGGAGTCAAACTTTCCCTATTTGCAGATGACATGATGTTCTATGTCAAAACCTGAAAGACTCTACCAAAAACCCACTGGAACTAATACATGAATTCAGCAAAGTCACAGGGTATAAAATGAACATACAAACATCTGTTCCATTTTCATACACCAATAATGAAGCAGCAGAAAAATAAATCAAGGAATGGATCCTATTTACAATTGCACAAAAAAACCATAATTTCACCTAGAAATTAACTTAACTAAAGAGGTAAAAGATCTGTACCTTGAAAACTATAGAACACGTATGAAAGAAACTAAAGAGGACACAAAGAAAGCGATCAACCTTCCAAGCTCATGGATTAGAAGAACAAATGTTGCTAAATATCTATACCACCCAAAGCAACCTAACATTTAATGCAACCCTACCAAAATATCACCAACATTTTTCACAGAGCTAGACCAAAATATCACCAACATTTTTCACAGAGCTAGACCAACAATCCTAAAATTTCTATGGAACAATAAAGACTCAAATGTGCCAAAGCAATCCTGAGAAAGAAAAGCAAAGCTGGAGGTACCATGATTCCAGAATCAAACTCTATTACAAAGCTGTAGTCACCAAGGCAGTATGGTACTGGCATAATAAACAGACATGTAGATCAATGTAACAGAATAGAAAACCCAGAAGTGGACCCACAAGAGTATGGCCAACTAATCTTTGACAATGCAAGAAAGAATATCCAATGGGAAAAAGGCAGTCTCTTCAGCAAATGGTGCTGGGCAAACTGGACGGTGACATGCAGAAGGATGAACCTGGATCACTTCCTTACACCATACATAAAAATAAACTCAAAATGGATGAAAGACCTAAATGTAAGACAGGGAGCCATCAAAATCCTCTGGGAGAAAGCAGGCAAAAACCTCTTTGATCTTGACCTCAGCAACTTCTTACTAGACATGCCTCGGAGTCAAGGGAAACAAAAGCAAAAACAAACTATTGGGACCTCATCAGGATAAAAAGCTTCTGGAGAGTGAAGGAAACAATCAACAAAATTAAAAGGCATCCAACAAATGGGAGAGATACTTGCAAAACATATCAGATAAAGGGATAGTATCTAAAATCTCTAAAGAACTTATGAAACTCAAATAATAAACCCCCCAAAAAACAAATAAACCAGGGAAGAAGTTGGCAGAAGACATGAATAGACACTTTGCCAAAGAAGACATCCAGATGACTAACAGACACATGAAAAGATGCTCAACATCACATCAAGGAAATACAAATCCAAACCACAATGAGATACCACCTCACACCTGTCAGAATGGCTAAAATGAACAACTCAGAAAATAATAGATGTTGTTGAGGACAGGGAGAAAGGGAACCCTCTTGCACTGTTGGTAGAAATACAAACTGGCACAACCACTCTGGAAAACAATATGTATGTTCCTCAAAAAATTAAAAATAGTACTACACTATGACCCAGCAATTGCACTACTGGGTATATATGCAAAAGATTAAAAAAATGCTGATTTGAAGGGGCACGTGCACCCCAATGTTTATAGCAGCATTATGCACAATAGCCAAATTATAAAAAGAGCCCAAATGCCCACCGACAGATGAAGTGATAAAGAAGATGTTGTATATTGTTACAAGGGAATACTACTCGAGATAGAAAAGAATGAAATCTTTCCATTTGCAACAACAAATGTGGATAGAACTAGAGTGTATCATGCTAAAAATAAGTCATGCAGAGAAAGACAAATACATGATTCTACTCATATGTGGAATTTAAGAAACACAACAGATGAACACAGGGGAAGGGAAGGAAAAATAAGATAAAAACAGAGAAGGAGACAAACCATAAGAGACTCTTAAATACAGAGTTAAAACTGAGAGTTACTGGAGGGGAGGTGCGTGGAGAGATGGGCTCAATGGGTGATGGGCATAATACGGCACTTGTCAGGATGAGCACTGGGTATCATACGTAAGTGATGTATCATATGTAAGTGGGTTCTACTCCTGAAATCAATACTACACTATAAGTTAACTAACATGAACTTAAATAATAAATTAAACAAAGAAGATGTGGCATATATATCTAAAGGATTATTATTCAGCCATGAGAAAGAAGGAAATCCTGCCTTTTGCAACAAAATGGATGGGTCTTGAGGGCATTATCCTAAGTGAAACCAGTCAGAAGAGAAAGACAAGGACTGTGTGATCTCACATATTTGTGGAAACCAGGAAAGCATAGCTTGTATATACAGGCAGTAGAATGGTGGTTACCAGAGACTAAGGGGTATGGAAAGTGGGAGATGTTGGACAAAAGGTACAAACACCAGTCATAAGATGAATAAGTCCTGAGCATCTAATGTCCAGCATGGTGATTATGATTAATATTATTGTATTATCAACTTGAAAGTGGCTAGAAGAGTATATCTCAAATGTTCTCACCATGAGGAACAAATGGTAATTGTGGGGGATAAAATTAGGAATCCCCCGGGGCTACACCGATGGGTTAACAAGGCATAAAGAAACACAAAGTCATAAAATGCTCACACCTGAGTTTGGGGAAAACAGATTGGCACTCTAAGAATAGGGAGGCACAAAGGTGCCAAGAATAGGGAGGTACAAAGGCACTCCCAGATAGAGTGCCGAACCCCCAAAAGTAGAGAGAGAGAAGCAATGGCCTGAAATGGAATCGGAACACAGGTGCACAATACACAGGAATAACAAGATTAGATATTCAGGGTGAAAGCACCCCAAGTTTAGTACTACAGCAGAAAGCTGCTTTCACAGGAGGATAGGGCCAGGTTAGGTAAATTGGTGAATTGGACTATGGACCGCTGCGCTGCAGGCAAAGCAGCCTGGAACGGAGATGGTTAACAAAAGAAAAGGTGTCTTGTCAACCCTGAGGTTATTCCCCCTATTTGTCTCATCCCCTAGGCTGGCAAAGATAAACAGGCACGGCGCCTCCTGTCTGCTGTTAACAACCATCTATCTATCTGCCTGGTGCCTGGATTTTGTTTTATATTGACCCAAACCCCAAACACCGTGGATCTTCAAGACCCCCTTTTCCCCCTCACGTCCTCAAGTTAGTGTTCACAGTTTCTTTGTCTCTTTGTACACGCCCATCACATTTGTAAGCCTTCTGATCTGAACAAATATGGGGCAAGGACCCTTATTCAGGGCTCTTGTCCTTTTCCCCAGACATTAGCCATCTCTCCTTTTAATCCTGCATCCTCTCTTTTGCTAGCCAAAAGAGAACTTTAGACTTAGAGTCTATGGCAGGTAATAACGTAATGTGATAGAGGTGTTAGCTAACACAATGGTGGCAATAATTTCATTTTATATGTATATATATATATATATATATATATATATATATATATTCACATTTGTACTTCTTAAGTTTGCTGAGTGTTCTGCATCTGTCGTATCTTAGTTTATCTAAGAAAAAATAAATAACCACAAGAGATATCATTCATTTCTTTTATCACACTTAAACTTCCTCTCCTAAGGTCATATTTTATAGCTATTTAATACAAAAATCTCCCTACAAAGTTGCTAAATGAACATGTTCTTTCATTATCCCATCTACAAACGCAGCCCTCTCATTTGTGATCCAAATTTCAATGCAGACACTGAAAGATGGCATTTCTAAATGTTTACCTTGTGTGTATGTATAATGACATCAAAATGGGGTGACTCTGTTCCATGGAGCTCTTGAGTGGTTCAAGATTCCATCAGGTACTCAAATTCTGGGTGTTTTTCTCCTTTTACTTCCTCATGTCACTTTAATTCCAAAACAGCTAGAAGAACCTTGGGGAAGAAAGGAAATGTCTCCTAACCAAAACCAGTGTCCAGTCCCTAAGGTCACCTCAGGGACCCCTTCCCCTGATCCTCTGACCTCCAGTCATTTACCCTCTCTTTTCTGCATTTACACCCAGCCCCCCTTCCCGGTGAACCACGTATCCATGCAAAGTGGTTCCCAGTCTGCACCATCAGATCTCAAACATTCCATAACACCACAAAGTGAAAGAAATCTCACCTGTGCCACAAAACAAGCATCCAAAAAGCAGTCACCTGCAAAGTGGGGAGTTGCCAGGGGTCTGTGACCTGCTCCTGCCTCCTCCGTGAGCCCGGTCAGAGCGGGACTCTGGCCAACAGTAGCTGCGAAACGTGCAGACTAGGAGGTACAGGAGCGTCTCACGGGGGTGACGGCGCTCTGATGACTGATCCAGGAGTGAGTTTAGCAGGACGCAGAGGGCGTGTTCAGAGTGCAGCCACCCTACACCGCACACCCTGCCGTTATGCTAACGTGTGACAGCCCTAAGGCCAGGACAGGGCTACGAAGGTAGGGACGAATGTAACTGAGAATCTCCCTTCCCATCTTTGGGGTCACTGGTGCCACAGGGGAGGGCCTGGGGGGATGGGTTTAAATAGGTGATGGAGATTAAAGAGAGTACATGTGATGATGGACATGTGGAATCACTATATTGTACACCAGAAAGGAATATAACACTGTAGGTTAACTCTAATGGCATTCCATTAATAATTTTAACAATAATTAATAAATAAAACAATAAAAAATTAATAAAACAATAAAAATAAATAATGTTATTCCATTAATAATTTTAACAATAAAAATTTAATTGAAAACTAAAATAATAAAAAGCAATTCTAGAGATAAAATTTTTTTGAAAAACAAAGAATTGTGTTTCAAAATGAAAACAGTATCACAATGGCAACATTACACCATGGCTTGATATCTGAATAGCTCTATCAGGATAGATGTTGGCATGTTTTCTCTTAGCAAAAATTTGTTTTTCCCCACAGTTGTCCTCCTACTTCGCAGAAAAAGATGTGATCCAGTCAGGCCACAGACGTTGTAATAGAGCAGTGATCTGACTGCGAGAAGAAGCAATAGCCTCCAGCAATTCCTAGAATCTGCTGCAATATAAATATTGAATACCGTGTTCTGGTGGTTTTTATTCTTATATTGGTATGCTTTCATGGTGTGTGTGTCACTGTCTTGCAATTAGAAACGGAACAGTGTTCCCAAATGGGGGTGAACTAAGAAAATCATGTGGAACTTTTTACACTATTAATATGCTGCAGATGGTCTAGGTACACTAACTCAGCATCTCTGAAGGCTGCACTGCGTCCATGAACTTAGAGTTTGAACACTCACTTGTATAAAAGAAGAAATTAAGAAAGTTCCCTTGAGAGTTGTCAGGGGAAATGTTGAGGACACAGAAATCATAAAGACTCTGGCATTCAAAGTCTTCCATGAAAGGGTCTTCCCCTCAGTCATCTGGAGTCATAGCCCCTACACACACCTTCCTCATTGCTCCTGTCACATCCTTGTTCCGCAGGGTATATATAAAGGGGTTGACCATAGGGGTGACGATGGTGTAGAAGAGAGAAATGAACTTGCCCTGATCCTGGGAGTAGTTGTTGCTGGGCTGAAGGTAAATGTAGATGCCTGTGCCATAGAACAGGGAGACCACGGTGAGGTGGGATCCACATGTCCCAAAAACTTTCCTCTGCCCCAAAACTGACTTTATTCTTAACATTGCCCTGACAATCTGACCATAGGAGAATGTGATTAATGCCATAGGTATGAGGACAATGATCACACTGACAGAGAAGAGCTCCGACTCATTCACAGTGGTGTCAACACAGGCAAGCTTGAGCAGTGGGGGGATCTCACAAAAGAAGTGATCTATTTTATTTCTCCCACATAGTGGTACAAGGAAGGTGAGCACCGTGTGCAATGAGGAGTTGACAAAACCAATGAACCATGATGCAGAAGCCATCAGAGCACAGAGGTGGGGGTGCATGATCACTGTGTAGTGCAGGGGCATACAGGTGGCTGCGTAGTGGTCAAATGCCATCATCCCTAACAGAATACATTCTGTGCCTCCCAACCCTAGATAGACAAACAGTTGAGCTACACAGACAGTGAAGGAGATAGACTTGTCTGCTCCCCTGAGATGTACCAGCAGCTGAGGAACAGTGCTGGTCGTGTAACACAGGTTCAGAAAGCTTAGGTTGGAGAGGAAAAAGTACGTGGGAGTCTGCAGGTGTGGGTCCAGGAGGGACAACACAATGATGGTTGTGTTTCCCAGCAGGGTGAGCAGATAGAAGATCAGAAGAACCACAAGGAGGACTCGCTCCAGCTGAGGCCGGTCAGAGAAACCCAGCAGGATAAAGCCAGTGAGAGAACTTCCATTTTTCTGGTCCATTCTTTCTTCCTACATGTTTCCTGTCAAGACCAAGCATTTACCAATTTATACAATATCTAAAACAAAAAAAAACTGTTGGTGGGGGTATATTGATCATATAAAAAGACATGGCCAAGACATTTTATCAAAACTATTTGAATAAATGATGTACCCATGAAATTTCCATAGTTTTATCAATTTAGTTCCACATTGTCACAAAAAGTAAATCATTAGTTTTTAAGATAAAAAAAATCAAATAATGGACCTGTGTTTGTATCAGTCATAGGAAATACAGTCTTTCAGTCTTTGCTTACTAGTACTGTAAAATGTACATACATCTCACTAAATGTAAATGGAGTGAATTCTCCAATGAAAAGACTTAGGGTATCAGAATGGATAAGAAAACAAGTCCCATCATATGCTGCTTACAAAGACTCATTTTACATCTAAAGACACCTATGAATTGAAAGGAAGGGGATGGAGAACCACCTATCATGCTACTGGATGTCAAAAGAAAGCTGGGATAGCCATAGTTGTATCAGACAAACTAGATTTTAAAACAAAGACTGTCACAAGGGATGAAAGAAGGGCATTATATTATAATTAAGGGGTCTATCCATCACAAAGACCTAACGATTATAAATATTTATGCCCCCAACATTAGACACCCAAATATATAAATCACTTAATCACAAACAAAAAGAAACTCATTGATAATAATGTCATAATACTAGGGAGCTTCAGTACCCCACTTACAGCAAAGGACAGATCATCTAAACATAACATCAACAAGGAAACAATGGCTTTGAGTGACACACTGGACCAGATGGAGTTAATAGATATGTTCAGAACATTTCATCCTACAGCAGCAGAATATGCATTCTTCTCCAGTGCACATGAATCATTCTCTGGAATTGATCAGATGCTGGGTCACATCAGCCCTCAACAAATACAAAAATATCAAGATCATACCATACATATTTTTGAAGTACAATGCTATGAAACTTGAAACCAACCAGAAGGAAAAATTTGCAAAGACCAAGCATACTTGGGGATTAAAGAACATCCTACTAAAGAATGAAAGGGGTAACCAAGAATTTAAGGAGGAAATTAAAAAGTATATGGTACACAATGAAGGTGAAAACATGACTGTCCAATCCTCTGGGATGCAGCAAGGGTGGTCATAAGAGGGAGTATATAGCAATCTAGGCCTTCCTAAAGAAGGAAGAAAGACCTCAAATACACAACCTAATCTTACACCTAAGCGAGTTGGAAGAAGAACAGAAAATAAAGCCTCAAACCACCAAAAGACAGGAAATAATAAAGATGAAAGCAGAAATCAATGATATCAAAAGAAGAAAACCAGTAGAACAGATCAATGAGATGAGGACCTCGTTATGTGAAAGAATTAATGAAATCAATAAGCCCCTAGACAGACTGAGGGAAAAAAAAAAGGAAAGGACTCAACTAAATCATGAATGAAAGAGGAGAGGTCACAACCAACACAGCATAAATACAAACAATAATAAGAGAATATGATGAGCAATTATACCCCAATAAAATGGGCAATCTGGAAGAAATGGACAAATTCCTAGGAACCTTATCAACTACCAAAACTGAACCAGGAGGAAATAGAAAATGTGAACACACCCATAATCTGTAAAACAATTGAATCAGTAATCAAAAATCTTCCCAAACAAGTCTAGGGTGGGATGGCTTTCCTAGGGAATTCTAGCAAACATTTAAGGAAGAGTTAACACCTACTTTTTTGAAGCTGCCCCAAAAAATAGAAATGGAAGGAAAACTTCCAAACTCATTATATGAGGTAAGCAGTACCTTGATTCCAAAACCAGATAAAGGCCCCACTAAAAAGGAGAATTACAGACCAATTTCCCTAATGAACATGGATGCAAAAATTCTCAAAAATACCAGCAAACTGGATCCAACAATACATTAAAAGAATTCTGCACCACTATCACGTGGGATTTATACCTGGGATGCAGGGCTGGTTCACTGTCCACAAATAAATCAATGTGATACATCACATTAATACAAGAAGGATAAGAACCCTATGATCCTCACAATACATGCAGAAAAAGAAAGTGAGGATAGAAGGAATAGACCTCAAGATCATAGAGGCCATATGCAAAAACCCACAGTTAATATGATCCCCAATGGGGAGAAACTGAGGGCTTTTCCCCTAAGGTCAGGAACACGGTGGGGATGTCCACTCTCTCCACTCTTATTCAGCATAGTGTTGGAAGTCCTAGCCTCAGCAATCAGACAACAAAAAGAAATAAAGGGCATTCAAATAGGCAAGGAGGAAGTCAAGAGTTTACTCATCGCAGATAACATGATAGTCTACATGGAAAACCCAACAGATTCCACCAAAAAACGGCTAGAACTGATACATGAGTTCAGCAAAGTCACAGGATATAAAATCAATGTATGGAAATCGGTCGCATTTCTATACACCAATAATGAAGGAGCAGAAAGAGAAATAAAGAAGTAAATGTTATTTACAATTGCCCCAAACCCCTTAAAATACCTAGGAATAAACCTAGCCAAAGAGGTGAAAGATCTCTATGCTGAAAACTGTAGAAAGCTTATGCACAAAATTGAAGAAGACACAAAGAAATGGAAAAACATTCTAGGTTCCTGGGTAGGAAGAACAAATATCACTAAAATGTCGATACTATCCAAAGAAACCTACACATTTAATGCAATCCCTCTCAAATAACACCAGTATTCCTGACCGAACTAGAACAAACAATTCTAAAATTTGTATAGAACCACAAACACCCTGAATTGCCAAAGTCATGTTGAAAAAAAAAAACCCAAAAGTGGAAGCATCACAATTCTGGACCTTGAGCTGTATTACCAAACTGTATTCAACAAGACAGTATGGCACTGGCATGAATACAAACACATATATCCATGGAACAGAATAGAGAACCCAGAAAGGGACCCACAAACCATTAGGTATGGCCACCTAATCTTTGACAAAGTGGGAAAGAAGATGCAATGGAATAAAGACAGTCTCTTCAGCAAATGGTGTTGGGAAAACTAGACATGCAGAAAAATGAAACTGGACCACTTTCTTACACCGCACACAAAAATGAACTCTAAATGGATGAAAGACCTACGCTTAAGACAGGAAGCCATCAAAATCCTCGAGGAGAAAGCAGGCAAAACCTGTCTGATCTTGGCCACAGCAACTTCTTTCTGGACATGTCTCCAGAGGCAAGGGAAACCAAAGCAAAAATGAACTATTGGGACCTCATCAAGACAAAAAGGTCCTGCACAGCAAAAGAAACAATCAGCAAAACTAAAAGGCAACAGATGGAATGGGAGAAGATATTTGCAAATGACAGATCAGATAAAGAGTTAGTATCCAAAATCTATAAAGAACGTAGGAAACTCAACACTCCAAAATCAAATGATCCAGTGAAGAAACGGGCAGAAGACAGGAATAGACGCTTTTCCAAGGAAGACATCCATATGGCTCAGAGACACATGAAAAGATGCTCAACATCACACATCATCAGGGAAGTACAAATCCAATCCACAATGAGATACATCTCACGACCGTGAGAATGGCTAAAATTAACAACTCAGGCAACAACAGATGTTGGTGACGATGTGGAGGAAGAGGAACTCTTTTGCACCGCTGGAGGAAATGCAAACTGTTTGCAGCCACTCTGGAAAACAATTGGAGATTCCTTGAAAAATTAAAAATAGAATTACCTTATGAGGGCATTTATCCAAATGCTCTCCAAAAGTGCTGATTCCAAGGGGCACATGCACCCCAATGTGTATAGCAGCACTATCGACAATAGCCAGAGTGTAGAGAGAGCCCAAATGTCCACCAACTGATGAATGGATAAAGGAGATGTGGGATATATATATACAATGGAATATTACTCAGAGATCAACAAGAATGAAATCTTGCCATATGCAAGAACACGGATAGAAATAGAGGGCATTATGCTAAGCACAATAAGTTGGTCAAAAAAAAATACTATGATTTCACTCATATGTGGAATTTAAGGAACACAACGGATGAACATAGGAAGGAAAACTAAGATAAAAACAGAGAGGGAGGCAAACCATAAGTGACTTAAAATACAGAGAGCAACCTAAGGGTTGCCGGAATGGGAGGTGGGCAGGGGATGGCTAGATGGCTGATGGGCATAAAGGAGGGGACATGGGATGAGCACTGGGTTATAAGTTATAAGTAGGTGATGAATCATGAAATTCTATTCCTGAAATCAAACTAGAAGACGTACAATTTAGAGGAAATGGGGATGAGGGAAAAGAGGTAGAGCCATCAGAAAGAGGAGCAGAGAGGGAGAGACGTTCTTAGAAATACGTACCTCATGACTCCACACCACTGGATTTGCACACATCTTACGTGTTTTAAAATATAGTACAACAGAATCTCCAAAATGCATTCAGATATAAGGATTTATGACCTAGAATACACTTCTTCGAAGAATTCAGTTACATTCAAAATCTCACTACTAGTTCTGCAAATAAACATTTCGGCAACATTGCCTCTGTAACTAAAGGATTGTATTTGTGAAAGCTACACCAGATTTTTCTTCTTCTTCCTTGTTGTTGCTGTTGCTGTTATGGTAGTAAAACAAGTAAAAATCTATCAGAGAGACCCTGAAAACACCACCGTTGAGTGACAGTGCTTCCCTTTTGACCCACAGATGCTTAAAAATACCAGTTTAATGGGGACATTTTTTTTGTTTTATATGGATCCATTTATTTTTTAATTTTTTATATTGATCCATTTTATTTATTTTATTTTTTTAATTTATTGTCAAATTGGTTTCCATACAACACCCAGTGCTCATCCCAAAAGGCGCCCTCCTCAATACCCATCACCCACCCTCCCCTCCCTCCCACCCCCCATCAGCTCTCAGTTTGTTCTCAGTTTTTAACAGTCTCTTATGCTTTGGCTCTCTCCCACTCTAACCTCTTTTTTTGTTGTTGTTGTTTTTTCCTTCCCCTCCCCCATGGGTTTCTGTTAAATTTCTCAGGATCCACTTAAGAGTGAAAACATATGGTATCTGTCTTTCTCTGTATGGCTTATTTCACTTAGCATAACACTCTCCAGTTCCATCCATGTTGTTACAAAGGGCCATATTTCATTATTTCTCATTGCCACATAGTACTCCATTGTGTATATAAACCACAATTTCTTTATCCATTTAATGGGGACATTTTTAATGCCCCTAAGACTTTTGAAGTCTAGCACAAAATCATTCCTAATACAGTGAATTAAAATGGTATTTGATACAGTCTCAATGTGCAACAACCTCTCACATTGGATGCCTGTTCTCTCACTTATTACTGTCAAATAGTATTCTGTGAGATGTCACTTCAATTATGTTCTTTTTTTGCTGGTAATTAGTATAGAGAATGTCATTTTTTTGTTTTGTATATTCTGTTTATTTTTATTTTACCTAATAACATTTTCTCTCTATATACAACTTGAATATCCCCTAACTCACACCTGGTCAGAAAAGGGAATAGAAACAAACCATGTTTCCATCTCATAAACACACCATAAGAATAAAATAATGAGGGGCTTCTGGGTGGCTCAGTCAGTTAGGCGTCCAACTCTTGATTTGGGCTCAGGTCATGATCTCATAGTTTGTGAGTTTGAGCCCCACATTGGGTTCTGCACACAGTGTGGAGCCTGCTTGGGATTCTGTCTTCCTCTCTCTCTGCCCTTCCCCCAGCCACACACTCTCTCTCAAAAATAAATACATAAACATTACAAAAAGATACATACCTAAAAAGCTTCTGCACAGCAAAGGAAACAACCAACAAAACTAAAAGGCAACCAACGGAATGGGAAAAGATAGTTGCAAATGACATATCGGACAAAGGGCTAGTATCCAAAATCTATAAAGAGCTCACCAAACTCCACACCCGAAAAACAAATAACCCAGTGAAGAAAGGGGCAGAAAACATGAATAGACACTTCTCTAAAGAAGACATCTGGATGGCCAACAGGCACATGAAAAGATGCTCAATGTCACTCCTCATCATGGAAATACAAATCAAAACCACACTCGTATCACCTCACACCAGTCAGAGCGGCTAAAATGAACAAATCAAGAGACTATAGATGCTGGAGAGTATGTGGAGAAATGGGAACCCTCTTGCACTGTTGGTGGGAATGCAAACTGGTGAAGCCACTCTGGAAAACAGTGTGGAGGTTCCTCACAAAATTAAAAATAGACCTACCCTATGACCCAGCAGTAGCACTGCTAGGAATTTGCCCAAGGGATACAGGAGTACTGATGCATAGGGGCACTTGTACCCCAATGTTTATGGCAGCACTCTCAACAATAGCCAAATTATGGAAAGAGCCTAAATGTTCATCAGCTGATGAATGGATAAAGAAATCGTGGTTTACATACACAATGGAATACTATGTGGCAATGAGAAAGAATGAAATATGGCCTTTTGTAGCAACATGGATGGAAGCGGAGAGTGTTATACTAAGTGAAATAAGTCATACAAAGAAGGACAGATACCATATGTTTTCACTCTTATGTGGATCCTGAGAAACTTAACAGAAGTCTATGGGGGAGGGGAAGAAAAAAAAAGAAGTTAGAGAGGGAGAGAGCCAAAGCATAAGAGACTCTTAAAAACTGAGAATCAACTGAGGGCTGATGGGGGGTGGGAGGGAGGAGAGGGTGGGTGATGGGTGTTGAGGAGGGCACCTTTTGGGATGAGCACTGGGTGTTGTATGGAAACCAATTTGACAATAAATTTCATTAAAAAACTAAATAAATAAAAATAAAAACATATGAGAGCATATTTACCAAGTAACTCATGCTGGCTGTAATATATTATTGCTAAAGTGAAAAAAAAAGAATGCATTCACTTGCTTAATATTAAATGTAAATATGTAAATACGTTCTTCATTTAATTTCATTCATAACCAATTTTATGGAATCACAGAGCTAATAATTAGGCACATTCTAATCTTTAGTGTGAATATAAATGAGGGCCACCAAATTCTACCAAACTTCAAATGTGGCTGGGGGAGAAAAACCTCAAATCCTTTGAAACACTGTACAGTTTACAGCCATTGGTTTTAATGGTGTCCTCAAATAATTTAAAATATTATCTTGTTGTTAATAAAATGTACATGGTTTATTTAAATTAAACTAGTCTTTGTATTTAAGTTCAAATTGATTATGAGTTCATCAGGAGACTTACAAATAATCAATAAGAAAAATGGAGGGACGTTGATGGGTACTTTGCTGCTGTTTCTCAAAGATCCGTAACTTCCAGTTTCCTTTAGCATATTCTGCCTAAGGGTATAAACTATCTCCTTCTAAAAAGATTCTTGGGGGGCGCCTGGGTGGCGCAGTCGGTTAAGCGTCCGACTTCAGCCAGGTCACGATCTCGCGGTCCGTGAGTTCGAGCCCCGCGTCAGGCTCTGGGCTGATGGCTCAGAGCCTGGAGCCTGTTTCCCATTCTGTGTCTCCCTCTCTTTCTGCCCCTCCCCCGTTCATGCTCTGTCTCTCTCTGTCCCAAAATAAATAAACGTTGAAAAAAAAAAATTAAAAAATAAATAAATAAATAAAAAATAAAAAGATTCTTAGACTTGGATTTTCTCAGTTATTCACATTCCAGGAGGATCCCATCCTGGTAGTTATGTGGAGAACTGACACTCTGGGCATCCTGAGGAGGGAAAGAATTACAACCCTGCTATTGTGCTTTTCTTCTCAGGCCTCACTCAAGAGGAAGAAAAGTCCCAAATACACAATCTGACCTTGTACCTAAAGAAGCTAGACAAAGAACAGCATAAAACCTAAGGCCAGGAGCCAAATGGTAGAACGGCATGGAAGGTTTTTTTGGCATCTCGCGTCTCTGAAATGCAGCCAGATCAACATTAAATCAACTACACACCTGAAAAACTGATTTGAGGATTAACACAACAATCTGCACCACCTGAACCACAGAACTTGGCAGGTACACAACGCAGAGAGGTGAACTGGGAAGAAAGAAGCTGCGAAGGGCAGGGAGCCATTTTTGCGTGTGGAGAGAGGACGAGTTGAGGGCAGAGTACAGGAAAAACACCCCCCAAAGCAGCTGGAGAGAAAGTGGAAACAGCTGAGCAACTGAACTAAAAAGGGAGAAAGGAGAAAGGAGACGTTTAAATTCCATTAAGACTCTATAAACACGGTGGGGCACAGAGTCTGCAACGCCACAGCTCGATACCTGGAGGTGCTCTGGTGGGAAGGGCGAATCCCCAGGAGCAGAGTCGGGTCTGAGCCACATGGGGAGAAGCAGTCCCCCAGCTGGAAGGACATTCGGTAGAGGCTGTGCAGCCACCCGGTCCCAGTGGACCCTGGGAGAACAACCACATTTGCTGGTACTAGAACAAGGTCCTTAAGGGTGAAGCCTGGCGCCGGATGTGTGTTGTGATCTTTCATAATCCCTGAAACGCTGCTGCTACACAATCGCGGGAACATCTTCTGGGGTGGGCTGGCACCCAGAGGCAGTCTCTGGGCATTGGCAGCAGCGCGGTCTCACAAACATTCTTGGGGGTGGGCCAGCACCCGACCATTGCTCAGCAAGCCCCTCCCAGAGAGGATCTGAGCAGGTCAAGATAAAACTCAAGAGGGAGGTGTCACCTGGCAGCCTGACAGCTTGTTCACGGACAGTGTAGAAGCCGGGAGTGGATGGAAGCCGGAGACAAAGGACGGGTGTGTGAGTGCTGATCCTGGAGAGCAGAGTTCCGATACCAGAGGCTGGGTAGCTGGGTGATGCCATTTTCACCCCTCCCATGCATACGCGTACGTACCTGCAGGTGCCAGAAGAGTCCACCCCAGTCAGCTAAGTAGCACCATCTAGTGGAGAACAGAGCCATTACAATAAACCCCATCCAATTTGAGCAACCTCCCTCTTCAGGAACACAAATATCTCTGCCAGCTTAGTTTATGGACTATAAATTACTTCATAGTCTGACTTCTAGGGGAAAACAATATAATTTCAATCGTATTTCAGTCTATTGGCTGGCCCATCTATTCAATTTTTCTTCCTTTTTTTTCTCTTTTTGATTTCTTTTTCTTGAACACAGAAACAGAAAATTTTATTTTTATTTTGAAGTTTTATTAAAAATATTTTACTTAGCTTTTTCTACTATATTTTGTACATTTTTGTAAATTTTTCAAATTCTATTTTACTTCCATCATTTCATTGTTATTCTATTTCATTGTATTCATTTTTTCAAATTTTCAAATGTTTTTCCTTTTTCTTCCTTCCCCTTTTTCTCCAATCTATCAAGCTCCTTTCAACAACCAGACCAAAACACACATAGGATCTAGCATCATTATTGGATTTTTGTGTCTGTGTGTGTTGTTTTTAATTTTTAATTTTAATTTTAATTTTTCTTTACCTTACTATTTCCTTTTCTCCCTTCAAAATGACAGGGGGGGGATGAATTCACCCCAAGTGAAAGAGCAGGAAGAAGAAACGACAGCCAGGAACTTAATCAACACAGGTACAAGCAAGATGTGTGAACCACAATTTAGAATCACAATAGTAAGAATACTAGCTAGGGTTGAAAACAGATTAGAATCCCTCTCTGCATAGGTAAAAGACGTAAAAGCTAGTCAGGATGAAATCAAAAATGCTCTAACTGAGCTGCAGTCTTGAATAGATGCCAAGGCAGTAAGGATGGATTAGTCAGACCAGAGTATCACCAATATAGAGGACAAACTTATGGAGAATAATGAAGCAGAAAAAAGAGGAAGATTATGGCAAAAGAGCACAATTTAAGAATTATAAAATCAGTGACTCATTAAAAGGAACATCAAAATCATAGGGGTCCCAGAAATGAAGGAGAGAAAAAAAAATGGGTAGAAGGGTTATGTGATAACCCTTCCCCAAATCATAGCAGAAAACTTTCCTAACCTGAGGAAAGACACAGTCACCAAAATCCAGGAAGCACAGAGGACTCCTATTAGATGCAACAAAAACCGAGCATCAACAAGGCATATCATAGTCAAGTTCACAAAATACCAGGCAAGGAGAGAATCATGAAAGCAGCAAGGGAAATAAAAAAGTCCTTAACCTGCAAGGGAACACAGATCATGTTTGCAGAAGACGGATCCACAGAAACTTGACAGGCCAGAAATGAGTGGCAGGATATATTCAGTGTGCTGAATCAGAAAAATATGCAGCCAAGAATTCTTTATCCAGCAAGGCTGTCATTCAAAATAGAAGGAGAGATAAAAAGTTTCCCAGACAAACAAAAATTAAGGAATTCATGATCACTAAACCAGCCCTGCAAGAAACTTTCAGGGGGACTCTCTGAGGGGAGAAAAGATGGAGGGGGTGGGAGGCCAAAAGCAACAAAGACTAGAAAGTACCAGAGAACACCACCATAAACTCCAACTCTACAAGCAACATAATGACAATAAATTCTTACCTTTCAGTACTCACTCTAAATGTCAATGGACTAAATGCTTCAATCAAAAGACAGAGGGAAACATTATGGATAAGAAAACAAGATCCATCTGTATGCTGTTTACAAGAGACCCACTTTAGACCTAAAGACACATTCAGATTAAAGGTAAGGGGATGGAGAACCATCTATCATGCTAATGGTCAACAAAAGAAAGCTGGAGTAACCATACTTACATCAAACAATCTATACATTAAAATAAAGACTGTAACAAAAAATGAAGTAGGACATATATCATAATTAAGGGGTCTATCCACCAAGAAGACTTAACAATTGTAAATAGTTATGCTCCAAATATGATAGCACCCAAAAATATATATCAGTTAATCACAAACATAAAGAAACTCATTGATAATAATAACATAATAGTAGGGGACTTCAACACCCCTCTTACAACAATGGACAGATCATATAAACAGAAAATCAACAAGAAAACAATAGCTTTGAATGACACATTGGAAGAGATGGACTAGAGAGATATATCCAGAACATTTCATCCTAAAGCAGTGGAATATATATTCTTCTCTAGTGCACATGGAAAGCTCTCCAGAATAGATCACATACTAAAACACAAATCAGTCATCAACTAGTACGAAAGATCAAGATCATACCGTGTGTATTTTCAGACCACAACACTGTGAAACTTGAAATCAACCATAAGAACAAATTTGGAAAGATAACAAACACTTAGAGACTAAAGAACATCCTACTAAAGAATGAATGGGCTAACCAAGAAGTTAAAGAGGAAATTAACAAGTACACGGAAAACAATGAAAATGATAACACCACAGCTCAAAACCTCTGGAACACAGAAAGGCAGACATAAGAGGGAAGTATATAGGAAACAAGGCCTTCCTAAAGAAGGAAGACAGGTCTCAGATACACAACCTAATCTTACACATTAAAGAGCTGGAAAAAGAACAGAAACCCTAAACCAGCAGAAGAAGGGAAATAATAAAGATTAGAGCAGAACAGATACTATGAAACCAAAAGAAAAAAAACCATAGAACAGATCAATGACACCAGAAGTTGGTTCTTTGAAAGAATTAACAAAATTGATCAACCTATAGCCAGTTTGATCAAGAAGAAAAAGGAAATGACCCAAACAAAGTCAAGAATGAAAGAGGAGAGATCACAACCAACACAACAGAAATAAAAACAATAATAAGAGAATATTATGAACAATTATATGCCAATAAAATGGGCAATCTAGAAGTAGTGGACAAATTCCTACAAACATATAAACCACCAAAACTGACACAGGAAGAAACAGAAAATTTGAACAGACACATAACCAGTAAAGTAATCAAATTATTAATCAAAAACTCCCCAAAAAACAAGAGTCCAGGGCCAGATGGCTTTCCAGGAGAATTATACCAAATATTTAAGGAAGAGTTAACACCTATTCTCTTGAAACTGTACCAAAAAATAGAAATTGAAGGAAAACGTCCAAACTCTTTCTATGAAGCCAGCATTACCCTAATTCCACAACCAGACAAAGACCCCACTAAAAAGGACAAGTACAGACAAATTTCCCTGATGAACATGGACGCAAAAATCCTCAACAAGATAGGAGCCAAGTGGATCCAACAATACATTAAAAAAATTATTCACCACGACCAAGTGGGATTTATACCTGGGATGCAGGCTAGTTCAATATCCACAAAACAATCAGTGTGATTCATCACATCAATAAAAGAAAGGACAAGAACCATATGATCCTCTCAATGGATGCCAAGCGAGCATTTGACAAAATACAGCATCCTTTCTTGACAAAAACCCTCAAGAAAGTAGGGATAGAAGGAGCATACCTTGAGATCATAAAAGCCATATATGAAGGACCCAATGCTAATATCCTCAATGGGGGAAAACTGAGAGCTTTCTCCCTAAGGGCAGGAACAAGATAGAGATGTCCACTCTCACCACTGTTATTCAACAGAGTATTGGAAGTCTTAGCCTCAGCAATCAGACAACACAAAGAAATAAAAGGCATCCAAACTGGCCAGACAGAGATCAAACTTTCACTCTTTGCAGGTGACATGATACTTTATATGGAAAACCCAAAAGATTCCACCAAAAAACTGCTACAACTGACCCACGAATTCAGCAAAGTTGCAGGATATAAAATCAATGCACAGAAATCGGTTGCATTCCTATACACCATCAATGAAGCGACAGAAAGAGAAATCAAGGAATCGATCCCATATACAATTGCACCAAAAACCTAAAATACCTAGGAATAAACCTAACCAAAGAGGTGAAAAATCCATATGCTGAAAACTATGGAAAGATTATGAAAGAAATTCAAGAAGATACCAAAAAATGGAAAAATATTCCATACTCCTGGATAAGAAGAAAAAATATTGCTAAAATGTCAATACTACCCAAAGCTATCTATATATTCGATGCAATACCTATAAAAATAACAACAGCATTCTTCACAGAGCTAGAAAAAACAATTCTAAAATTTGTATGGAACCAGAAAAGACCCCGAATAGCCAAAGCAATCTTGAAAAGAAAACCAAAACTGGAGGCATCACAATCCCAGACTTCAAGCTGATTACAAAGCTTTAATTTTCAAGACAGTACGGTACTGGCACAAAACAGACACTCAGATCAATGGATCAGAATAAAGAACCCAGAAATGGACCCAAATGTATGGCCAACTAATGTTTTGACAAAGCAGGAAAGAATATCCAATGGAATAAAGACAGTCTCTTCAGCAAGTGGTGCTGGGAAAACTGGACAGCAACATGCAGAAAATGAACCTGGACCACTTCTTTACACCACACAAAAATAAACTCAAATGGAGGAAAGTCCTAAAGTGTAAGAACGGAAGCCAGCAAAATCCTAGAGGGAAAGCAGTAAAAACCTCCGTGACCTTGGCACAGCAAATTCTTACCCAAACACATCTCTGTAGGCTGGGAAACAAAAACAAAAAATGAACTACTGGGACCTCATCAAATAAAAAACCTTCTGCGCAGCGAAGGAACAATCAGCAAAACTAAAAGGCAACCAAGGGAATGGAGGAAGAACACGACATATCAGATAAAGGTTAGTATCCAAAGTTCTGTAAAGAACTTATCAAAACTCACACCCCAAAAAACAAATAATACAGTGAAGAAATGAGCAACAGACATGAATAGACACTTCTTCAAAGAAGACATCCAGATGGTCAATTGACACATTAGAAAATATTCAACAACACTCATCATCAGGGAGATACAAATCAAAACCACAATGAGATACCACCTCACGCCTGTCAGAATGGTTAACATTAACAACTCAGGCAACGACAGATGTTAGCAAGGATGTGGAGAAAGGGGATCTCTGTTGCATTGCTGGTGGGAATGCAAACTGGTGCAGCCACTCTGGAAAACAGTATGGAGGTTCTTCAAAAAATTTAAATTGAACTACCCTATGACCCAGCAATTGCTCTATTAGGTATTTACCCAAGGCATACAGGTATGCTGTTTCAAAGGGACACATGCACCCCAATGTTCATAGCAGAGCTATCAACAATAGCCAAAGTATGGAAAGAGTCCAAATGTCCATCGATGGAAGAATGGATAAAGAAGATGTGGTGTGTGTGTATGTATGTATACACACACACACACACACACAATGGAGTACTACTCAGCCATCAAAAAGAATGAAATTTTGCCATTTACACCTATGTGGATGCAACTAGAGGGTATTATTCTAAGTGAAATTAGTCAGTCAGTGAAACACGAATATCATATAATTTCACTCATATGAGTACTTTAAGATACAAAACAGATGAACATAAGGGAAAGGAAGCAAAAATAATATAAAAACAGGGAGGGGGACAAAACATAAGAGACACTTAAATATGGAGAACAAACAGAGGGTTACTAGAGGATTTCAGGAGGGGGATGGGCTAAATGGGTAAGGGGCATTAAGGAATCGACTCGTGAAATCATTGTTGCACTATAGGATAACTAACTTGAATGTAAATTAATATATATTTAAAAATAAAAATGTTAAAATTTAAAAAAGCCTAAGGCCAGCAGAAGGGAAATAATAAAGATTAGAGCAGAAATAAATGATATCGAAAGAAACAAACAAAACACAGTAGACCAGCTCACTGAAACTAAGAGATGGTTCTTTGGAAGAATAAACAAAATTGATAAACCTCAAGCCAGACTTATCAAAAAGAAGACAGAGGAACCAATAAATAAATCATGAATTAAAGAGTAGTGATCACAATCAACTTTGTTGAAATAACAAACAATTACAAGAGAATACTATGAAAAACTATATGCCAGTAAACTGGCCATCTGGAAGATACTGACAAATTTCTAGAAACTCACAAACTACCAACAGAAACGGGAACACATAGAAAATTTTAACAGACCATAACCAGCAAAGAAATGGAATTCGTAATCACAAATCTCCCAACAACAAGAGTCCTGGGTCAGATGGCCTCCCAGGGGAATTCTACCAGACATTTAAGGAACAGTTAATACCTATTCTTCTCAAACTATTGCAAAAAACAGAAATCCGAAGGAGGGCTTCCAATCTCATCCCATGAAGCCAGAATTACCTTGATTCCAAAAGCAAAGAACCCTCTGCCCCCTAAGAAGGAGAATAACAGGTCAGTATCCCTGATGACCTGGATGCAAAAATTCTCAACCAGATAGATATAGCAAACTGAATTCAACAGTAAATTAAAGGAATTATTCACCAAGATCAAGTGTGATTTATTCCTGGGCTGCAGGGCTGGTTCACTATTTGCATAGCCATCCACTATGCACATGTCAATCAACATGATATACTACACTAATCAAAGAAAGGATAGGAACCATATGATCCCATCAACCAATGCAGAAAACACATTTGACAAAATACAGCATCCATCCTTTTTTTGATGGGGGATGAGGAAAACTATATTTATTTTGTTTACTTTTACATGTAAATTTTAATTCCAGTAATTAACATACAGTGTAGTATGACTTTCAGGTATACAAGATTACTATTCAACAATTCTATACATTACTCAGTGTTCCTCATGGTAAGTGTACTCAATCCCCTTCACCTATTTCACCCTCCCCCCACCCACCTACCCCTTGGTAACTATCAGTTTATTCTTAATATTTAAGAGTCGGGTTTCTTTTGATTTGCCTCTTTTTATTTTGTTCTTTTGTTTTGTTTATTAAATTCCACATATGAGTGAAACAAATATTATATGTTTTTCTCTGTCTTTATTTCACTTAGCTTTATACTTCCTACATGCATCCACATTTTTTTAATTTAAATTTTAGTAAGTGAACATACAGTGCAATATTGGTTTCAGTAATAGAATTTAGTGATTCATCACTTTCATACAACACCCAGTGCTCATCACAAGTGCCCTCCTTAGTACCCATCACCCATCTAGCCCATCTCCCACCCAACTCCCTCCACCAACCCTCAGTTTGTTCCCTATCATTAAGAGTGTCTTGTGATTTATTTCCCGTCTTCTCTCTCCCAACACTTCCCATATGTTCATCTGTTTTGTGTCTTAAATTCCACATATGAGTAATATCATATGGTATTTGTCTTTCTCTGATTGACTTATTTCACTTAGCAGAATACATTCTAGCTCTATCCACATCATTGCAAATGGCAAGATTTTACTCTTTTTTGATGGCTGACTAATATTCCATGGCATATATATATATATATATATATATATATATATATGCATGCCCACATCTTCTGTTTAATATAATCTATTGTCAAGTTGGCTAATATACTGTGTGTAGTGTGCTCTTGATATGGGGGATAGATTCCCGTGATTCATCACTTACCCACTGCTTATCCCACAAGTGCCCTCCTCAATGCCCATCACCAATTTTCCTCTCTCCCCCAACCATCCCCCCCATTACCCTCAGTTTGTTCTCTGTATTTAAGAGTCTCTTACAGTTTGCCTCCATATCTCTCTATTTGTACCTCTATTTTCCCATTCCCTTCCCCCGTGGTCTTCTGTTAAGTTTCTCAACTTCCACATAGGAGTGAAAACATATATCTTTCTCTGACTGACTTATTTCACTTAGGATAATACACTCCAGTTCCATCCACATTGCGGCAAATGTCAGGATTTCATTCTTTCTCATTGCCAAGTAGTATTCCATTGTATATATACACCATATCTTCTTTATCCATTCCTCAGTTGATGGACATTTAGGCTCTTTCCATTGTTTACCTATTGTTGAAAGCACCAGCATCCATTCTTAATAAAAACCATCAACCACATAGGAATACATGGGACATACCTCAACATTATGAAGGCCATATATGAAAGACCCACAGCTAATATCATCCTTTATGGGTAAACTGAGAGCCTTTCTTCTACAGACAGGAATAAGACAAGGATACTCAGTCCCACCATTACGAGTTAACACAGGACAGGAACTTTTAGCCTCAGCAACATACAACAAAAAGAAATAAAGGGTATACAGATAGCAAGGGAGGAGTCAAACGTTCACTATTTGCAGATGACATGATATTCTACGTAGAAACCTGAAAAACACTCCAACAAAAGCTAGTGGAACTAATCCTGAATTCAGGAAGGTCACAGCATAGAAAATCAACATACAAGAATCTGTTGCATTTCTACACACCAATAAGGAAGTAGCAGAAAAAGAAATCAAGGAATGGATCCCATTTACAATTGCACCAAAAACCATAAGATAACCTAGGAATAAACCTAACTAAAGAGGTAAAAGATCTGTACCCTGAAAACTATAGAACACTTACGAAAGAAATGAAAGAAAGACACAAAGAAAGGGAACAACGTTTCATGCTCATAGATTGGAAGAACAAATATTGTTAAATATCCACACCACCAAAAGCAACATACACATTTAATGCAACCCCTATAAATATATCACCAGCATTTTTCACAGAGCTAGAACAATCCTAAAATTGCTATGGAACCATAAAGACTCAGATGTGTCAAAGCAATCCTGAGAGAGAAAAGCGAAGCTGGAGGTATCATGATTATAGACTCAAGCTATATTACAAAGTTCTAGTCGGGAGTACAGTAGGGTACTGCCATAATGAACAGAAATGTAGATCAATGGAAACAAAACAGAAACCAGAAATGGACCCATAAGTGTATGGCCAACTAATATTGACAAAGCAGGAAAGAATATCCAATGGAAAAAAGACATTCTCTTCAACAAATGGTGTTGGGAAAACTGGACAGTGACAAGCAGAAGAATGACCCTGGACCACTTTCTTACACCATGCTAAAAAATAAACTCAAAATGGATGAAACACCAAAATGTAAGACAGGGACCATCAAAATCCTAGAGGGGAACACACACAGCAACCCCTTTGAACTCGACTGGAACAACTTCTTACTAGACATGTCTCTGGAGTCAAGGGAAACAAAAGCAAAATGAACTATTGGGGCCTCATCAAGATAAAACGCTTCTGCACAGCAAAGGAAACAATCAACAAAATTAAAAAGCTTCTGAAAACTGGAAGGGATATTTTCACATGACATATCAGATAAAGGGATAGTATACAAAATCTCTAAAGAACTTATCAAACTCAAATAATAAACCCAAGAAACAAATAATCCAGAGAAGAAATTGGCAGAAGACCTGAATAGACACCTTTCCAAAGAAGACAATCAGATGACTAATAGACACATGAAAAGATGCTCAACATCTCATCAAGGAAATACAAATCCAAACCACAATGAGATACCACCTCACCCCTGTCAGAATGGCTAAAGTGAACAACTCAGAAAACAACAGTTGTTGACAAGAATGGGGAGAAAGGCGACCCTGTTACACTACTGGTGGGAATACAAACTGGTGCAGCCACTCAAAAACAGTATGTAGGTTCCTCAAAAAAATTAAAAATAGACCTTATGTCCCAGCCATTGCATTACTAGGTATGTATCCAAAAGATACAAAAATGCTGATTCGAGGGGGACACATGCACCCCAATGTTTATATGGCAGCATTATCAACAATAACCAAGTTATTGAAGAAGATAAAAAGAAATGGAAAAACATTCCATGCTCATGGATTGGAAGGATAAATATTGTTAAAATGTCAATACTACCTAAAGCAATCTACACATTCAGCGCAATCCCAATCACAATTGCAACAGCATTTTCCTCAAAACTAGAGCAAACAATCCTAAAATTTGTTTGGAACCACAAAAAATGTACTGTTCATGACAATAATATGTACAAAAACTCAGATCCATAACACAAAACATATTTATATGCAAACTGAGCTTTAATTAAGATCTAAAGGCTACAATGTCACATTCACTTGTTATGAGATGTTTATATTTATTATTCATCATTCAGAATTGTATGTTATTTCATAATGCGATGGCTATATGTAAAGCTTAGACATATTGAGATTTTTAATACTTAATATACATTTTATTCATTCCTTAAATTTTCTCCTGGTGAATCTAAACAAGCACCATAGAACATGGGATTTCCTGGAAAATGGAGGTCATTTTTCATATTTTGATAATATATCCCTGCATTCAAATTGTATGGAATCTTTGGCAGATGTGAGATCCAAAAGCCTTAATCACTACATGCCTGGATCAAACAATTTGTAAATTGGTATGAAGAAAGGATCTAAATATATTTTACCTTTGAAACATTTGCTGCATTACTGTAGGTTTAAAAAAAAGTAGAATATAAAAAGTACTTTTGTCATTCGATGTGTTCAAAACTCATTTTTTTAATGTTTATTCATTTTTGAGAGAGAGAGATCATATGAGCAGGGGAGGGAGACACAGAATCTGAAGCAGGCTATAGGCTGAGCTGACAGAACAAAGCCCAAGCAGGGCTTGAACCCACAAACCATGAGATAATGACCTGAACAGAAGTCAGACACCCGACCGACTGAGCCACTCAGGTGCCCATTCAAAAGTCATTTTTAATGAATGAGGTGGCTCATCATAAATTCAAGGGAGGTGCACACCTCACATTGCACAGCATTACACACATTACACATAAGCATCACCTGCTGTATTGCTACCTGATGCTCCCAATGTCCCTGGGATGAGTGCATCATGCCATCGCCCCCTATGACATGAAGTCTATGTAAAATTACTGTCACACAGGTACGGTCACACTGGGGCCTAATATCTGAATGACTGTGTCAAGATTGGTGTTCCCAGGATTTTCTCTGACCTAAATTTCATCTATCCCGTGGTTCCCCACCAATTCTGTCAAGAAGCTGTGATACAGTCAACTTACAGCCTTCTAACAGAGCCATGATCAAATGCAAGAATAAGTGATATGCCTCCGGAAATTGCTAGAATGTGCTAAAATGTTAATATTTCTTACACTGTTTTTGTGGTTCCTATTCTTATTTTGACTACGCCTTTTATGCTATGGACCTAAATGTCTTTGCCAATTAGAATAGTACACCCAAAAGGGGAAGAAATAAGAAAAACCTGTGCAGGTTTTTAAAATATTAATATGATGGAGATGCACTGGGACACTAAATCAGCCTCTCTGGAGGTTGCAATGAATCCGTGAGCTTGGATTTTGAACATTCATTGCATAAAAGAATGAGGTAAGGGGGAAACTGGGTTAGCTCAATTTGTTCAGCATTCAACACTTGATTTTGGCTCTGATCATGATCTCACACTTCGTGAGTTTAAGCCCTGCATCAGGTTTTCTACTAACAATGCAGACCCTGACTAGGATTCTCTCTCTTTCTCTCCCTCTGTCTCTGTTCCTCCTCTACTCTCTCTTCCTCCCTCCCTCTCTCTCTTTCTCTCTCTCTATCTCTTTCTCTCTCTCAATAAATAAACTTTTTTAAAAAAAGTTTTAAAACAGAAAATGTTACTTAAAAAGAAGAATGAGGTAAGGAAATTCCCTTGAGAGTTGTCAGGGGAAATGTTGGACGACACGTAAAGGACACACAATCTTAAAGCCTCTGACATTCAAAGTGTTCCATCAAAGAGTCTTCACCCCAGTCATCTGGAGTCATAGTCCCAACAGAACACCTTCTTCATTGCACCCGTCACATCTTTGTTCCGCAGGGTATATATGAAGGGGTTGACTGTGGGGGTGACAATGGTGTAGAAGAGAGAAATGAACTTGCCCTGATCCTGGGAGTGGTTGTTGCTGGGCTGCAGGTAAGCATAGATGGCCGTGCCATAGAACAGGGAGACCACGGTGAGGTGGGACCCACATGTCCCAAACACTTTCCTCTGTCCTGCGGCTGACTTTATTCCTAACACTGCTCTGATGATCTGACCATAGGAGAATGTGATTAATGCCACAGGTATGAAAAGAAAGACCATACTGAAAATAAGATCTCAGACTCATACACAGTGGTGTCAACACAGGCAAGCTTGAGCAATGGGGGAACCTCACAAAAGAAGTGGTCTATTTTATTCTTCCCACAAAGTGGTACAAGAAAAATGAGCACCGTCTGCAATGAGGAGTAGGCAAAACCCGTGAACCATGATGCAGAGGCCATCAGGGCACAGAGACGGGGGTGCATGATCACTGTGTAGTGCAGGGGCCTGCAGACGGCTGCATAGCGGTCAAATGCCATCACCCCTAACAGAATGCATTCTGTGCATCCCAACCCTAGAGCAATGAACAGCTGAGCTACACAGCCAGCGAAGGAGATAGACTTGTCTGCTCCCCTGAGATGAACGAGCAGTTGAGGAATAGTGCTGGTCGTGTAACACAGGTCCAGAAAGCTTAGGTTGGACAGGAAAAAGTACATGGGAGTCTGCAGGTGTGGGTCCAGGCGGGACAACGCAATGATGGTTGTGTTTCCCAGCAGGGTGAGCAGATAGAAGATCAGAAGAACCACAAAGAGGACTCGCTCCAGCTGAGGCCGGTCAGAGAAACCCAGCAGGATAAAGCCAGTGAAAGAACTTCCATTTTTCTGGTCCATTCTTTCTTACCACATGTTTCCTGTCAACAGCAAGTATTTAGCAATTTTTAAAAGCAATCTTCAAAGCAATAAAATGTTGGCAGGATGTGAATTTAGCATGTTATAAGACAGGGCATGGCATTGTACAAGTAACTCTTTGAATAAATCATGAACTCATGAAATTGTCATAGGTCATACCAATTAATTCTATATTGTCACAAAAGAAAATTATAATATTTAATGTAAGAAAAATCAAATAATTGACCTGTGTCTGCATCAGTCATAGGTACAAAATGTATTTCATTCTCAGCCTAGTAGGCTGAAAGTACTATAAAATATGTGTGTGCACCCCCATATTTATAGCAGCACTATCAACAATAGCCAAAGTATGGAAAGAGCCCATATGTCCACCAATGGATGAATGGATAAAGAATTGTGTATATATATATACACAATGGAGTATTACTCAGCAATCAAAAAAAAAAGAAATCATGCCATTTGCAACTATGTGGATGGAACTGGGGGGTATTATGCTAAATGAACTTAGAGAAAGACAAAAATCATATGACTTCACTCATATGAGAACTTTAAGAGACAAAACAGATGAACATAAGGGAAGGGAAGCAAAAATAATATAAAAACAGGGAGGGGGACAAAACATAAGAGACTCTTAAATACAGAGAACAAACAGGGTTGCTGGAGGGATTGTGGGAGGGGGAAGGGCTAAATGGGTAAGGGGCTTAAGAAATCTACTCCTGAAATCACTGTTGCACTATATGCTAACTAATTTGGATATAAATTCAAAAAAATAAAAAAGAGAATTTAAAATCAATAAAATAAATTAAATAAAATAAAAATATGTGTGCATTTCAGAGAAAATGGGGATAAGGGAAAAGAGGGAGGGAAATCAGAAAGAATAGGAAATTGATGCACACAGAGTGATAGTCAGCATTTTAAAAATTTTTTCTAATGTTTATTTATCTTTGAGAGAGAGACAAAGGCAGAGTGCAAGTGGGGACATGGGGGAGAGAAGAAGACACAGAACTGAACCAGGCTCCAGGCTCCTAGCTGTCAGCACAGAGCCCAACATGGAGCTTGAACTCACAAACAGTGAGATCTTGACCACAGCCGAAGTCAGACCCTTCACCGACTGAGCCACCCAGGCACCCCAGATTCATTATTTTTCATATGTATCTCATAATTGCACACAACTGGAATACACACACCACACATGGCACAGGTCATGATACAACATGATCTCGAAAATAAATTCAGTTATACGAATCTATGCCCTGGAATATATTTCTACAAAGAATTCAGTTACATTCAACACATTGCTACTAGTTCTGCCTACAAACAAATATCAGGTTTCTGTGTGTGTGTGTGGAAGTAAAACAAATACTCAATGAGAGAAAACCTGACAACAACACCATTCAAACAGTGCTCAACGTTAACCCCAAAGATGCTTAAAATTACCATGCCAATTTAACAGGAACTCTGAAAATTCATCGGCTGTGCAGAGTCCTTTGGAATCAGAACTCTAAAATCCAGGGACCAACACTTAACTCTTCCTTCTGCAGATTTGTGTTTCACACATTACTCCATTAGAGTAATTACACCAACCTTCATAAAATTCCTCAAAGAGGTAGGATTACTCCATATCACCATTCTAGTCACATTTTAAAGCATTATCCAAATGGGTAACTTATGTACAAAGTGTAATGCTTTGCATCATTGCCTAGGATAAAATAATTACTTGGGTAAATATATAGAGATAAACACAGATACATTCTCAAAGCCATGACAAGTCAAAGAGCTATAATGCAAACCTTTACGTAGTACAAGGAAAGGCCGAAAGGAAAGGATATATTGGTAGTATACAAACTCTCCATCACCCATGTATATTATATGAATGATCACCCTTCTGGAAGCTAGCTTGCAGAGACAGTCACACTAGATCAAACATAATGCCAGCTCTAAGGCTCTAAGGCTCGTCTGATGACCATTTCCATCCAGCTGCGCAGTACTGATTGAGCATAGTAACATACCAACGAAAGAGGCATCAGGACACGAGTATTTCAGTTCTTTCATATCCAGAAGGGTAGCCATCCAGCACATTTTTAACTCTTCCAAGAGTTTTAAAATATGACGCAAGTTTCTTTCAAACCAATGTGTGAAAGAAACGGGTACAAAACTGGCATAAAATAAATGTCCATAGAAATGGAATAAAGGATGTGGTAATTCACACTGTTTTATACCTCCTTTGATTTCCTATGAAGATGTGACCAGTGGTATCCACAAAACAAAATCTATGCACCAACAATTTCTTAATAGAATTAATTATAAATGTATCAGGGACAGTCTAAATGTGCAACAACGGGGAATATCCCCGCACTCACACGTTCTCAGAAGAGTAAATAAAAACAAACCGTGGTTCGTTCTCATGCACACGTGCACAAATATACACACATCCATCTGAAACACATTGCTGACACATTTTTATTGCTTTGATTTTTTCAGTCTATTTATTATTTTGTGTGAGAGAGAGTGAGCACAAGCAGGGGAGGGACAGAGTGAGATGGAGAGGGAGAGAGGAGAGACCCAGAGAGAAATTCCCAAGCAAGTTCCTCACTGTCAGCACAGAGCCCAACCTCACACCTCTGAGACCATTACCTGAGCCAAAATTAAGTGTCAGAGGCTTAACCAACTTAGCCACAAAAAGCCCAGCTGACAAACTATTTAATTTTCCTAATAAAGGAAACACTCATGAAAGTGAAGGAGAGCAAACAGAAAATGCTAACTCATCCAAACAAAATACCAATATAATACTGCACCATTAGAATAAAATAATGATATATTTTAATAGTCCATATGGATAAGGACTAGGAAGACAGTTGAGAAAAGATAAAGAGGTGGTGAAATGAACTTGTACAAATTTCTTGCTGCTTCACAATATTATATGTGTATGGATGGGTTTTAATATATTTATATTAATTTATATTTAAATATAAATTTATATTTATATAAATATATATTTATATATAGGACACATATGCAGAATGTAGAAAGCAGCTCTCATGAAATAATCTGATACAGGAAATCCAGTTCTAAAAATTACACACAAATTATTACTTTGCACACAAAAAAATACTTTAAAAGGACATGTTATATATAGAAAGAGAGAAAAAAATATTAGTTAAAATAAAAACAGATTTTGCAAAAAAAAAGTGGCATTCTATACAATAATTACCATCAAAAAAGTATATACTTGAAAGAACATCTCACAAGAACTCAATTTACAATAACGAGAAAACAGGCATCAAATGAAAGACATTAAATGCTTACTACTGACAGATATAAGGTAATAGAGCAATTACCCTAAGTGTTCAATGCTACATGTAACTCTAAACGTTTTGGTGGAAGAATACAAATGTCCACAAAACCAGATGCTCAGTGTGCATACTACACAGTTTAAAGACAAAAGACCTCAATATAATGTCTTCATTTAAGGTGTTGTTTCAAACATATAACATTCACTGATATGTTTGACATACACAGGCTGCCCTATCCAGTTCCTGAATGAATCCGGAAAAAGTGGGGGCAAGATTTGTGCAGCCTCAGTGCTACGACTGAATCGCTGTTGCTTTCTTGATGCTTCTGTCTCATGGGTCTGAGCTGACCTCAGACATATGAGAACAGGCCCTCGATGACGAGGGAGGATGAGCAAATGAGGGGAATGGAATCACTAGACAGATGTGATGAACACTGACAGGGCTGTAGGGCAGGTTCTGTGGAAGAAGACAATGAAGTAGGATTTCCAGGGCATGTTGTTTATTCAGGGAATGCTCTCGGGATAAACGGGGTGAGGGAAGGAAGACAGCAGAGAATGTTGCTAAGCAAGGATGTGGTCTCCAGTGGAACAGAGCAGGAGTCTGATCCCATGAGAAGCTGGCCAGAACTCTCCAGCAGAACCATCCATCTGTGATGGTAGAAATACTCTGTCTTCACTGCCCAATACTATGTCCACTCTCTACCTGTCATACCTGAGCATTTTAAATGTCCTATCCAAGAAATCGTGGTGCCTGGGAAGCTCAGTCATGAAGCATCCAACTTTGGCTCATGGCATGACCTCACGATTTGTGGGTTAGAGCCCAACGTCGGGCTCGGTGTTGACAGCTTAGAGAATGGAGCTTGCTTCGGTTCTGTATCTCCTCTCTATCCATCCCCTGCATACACTTTTGTCTATCTGTCTGTCTGTCTCTCACTCTCTCAAGAATAAACATTTTAAAAATTATTTAAGTAAATAAATTAAAATATCCTAGCTAAGAAACTGAATGCTTCACTTTACTTAATTTTAATACATTTAAATTTAAATAGCTTCCTGTGTGTACTTACTACTGAATTGGACAATATGACTCTGGAGCGTGAATTGCATCAGATTCAGGCCTACCTTGGCATTGGCACCTTTTGTACCTCCCATAGTCTGTCACTGGCTGTGAGCTGCCCCAACCTGTTTCCCCAGACTGCCTGGCTATGTGGCTCCCTTTCAGCTGAGGGCAATTCTCTCAAGAAGGGAATGGCTGTGAACCTTGGAGCCCACACTCATACCAACTAGGGTTTGGATTGGAGCCCCAGCAGGTAAAGAGCATCTGAGCAGGTCACCAACAGCGTTCATATGAGAGTCCATTCATGATCCTGTGCAAGGAAAGAAGGATGGAAACTCGTGTCCTTTATGCATCACCTAAGTGCAACCACACACAGAGAAACACACGTGCCGCCCCCCCACACACACACACACAACACACTGTGTCAAGTAAAACATTCAGGTTTTTTGCTACTTTTTTCCTCATCATTTGCTTACTTATATGCACTTGAAGGATCAGCTTTCTTGTTAACAATAAAATCAAACTAAAGATTCATGGACAGAATATACACCAAATGGAACTTCCCTGATGTAATTTTCAACATAGCATTTAAAAACTCCATACATATTTTAGATATATTGGTAACTGGTAAGGGATAAAATAAATATTTATATTAATAAATATTGATATATTAGCATAGAGAGGAAATATTATCTAATTTCACAGACAATATGGAACAAAGAGAAAGCATGGAGGCATACAGTCTGTTAGTTTTACACATATGCGTTCTCTACTAACCTGTTACTGAAGGCAAATGTTATTCCCACTAAACATGCATATCTGATTATTTTCTACATGTGCACAGAGTGGGGCGATGCATGTACTACAATACAATCAAACGTCTAGGAATGACTTGGTGGCATCAATAATGAACAATTACATTTAGTTCTTAAATTTTGTGAACTTCCACAGTCTGTTGTATTAGACAATTGACCATATGCAAACCATTTAGCTTTTTTTTTTTTTTTTGCTAAAAAAATTGTCTTGCAATTTGCAAGAACAATTGCAACTGGAAATTAACTTGCCGATTCCTACAGCAACACAGAGACCAAGTTATGTTTCACTCACCTGTATTCACCTTCCTTGTGTATTCAAAGCTGTTTCCCTAACTCCTCTCCAAGTTACTGCCTAAATACAGTTCCGGAGATAGGAACATGGACATGTAGAACCATGTCTGCAGTAAATGCAAAGGTTGACTATACCCACACTGGCTCATCCATAACTTTTTTTAAGGAAAAGGACACCTTCTCAGGATGACTTCACAGGTCTTCATGTGGCACCAGAGATCTGCACTTTGCCTCTCAGAGGTAGAGGATGAAGGCAGTCACAGACTCGAAGTATAGTGTCCCGAGTACAATGACCTGTCTGTGCGACAGTGAGACCCTTACAAGCATGTGAGAGGGTGCCTTGATTCTGAACTCTGGCTGGGCTTGCACAGAGAATCAAGTCCCTTCCCCTGATGACATCTCTGGGGAACGGATGCCCCACACTCTTAATGAGCCCATGTCACTGAGCTGCCCAGACATGGCAATCCTCAGGGACAATGACTATGGAGGACAATGCCAGAGGAGACCTAATCTGTCTTTTCTATTAGTCACATATCTGACAGAGGACAAGTAACTCCCTAGACCTCCCCAGCTAACTTAGTTCCCATCTGTGAATGACCTACATGTTTTACAATACACTTAAGATTTTCTTCCTCACAACTGCACAAAATATATACATATAAATATGTAAGGAAGAATCCATTCACTTGATTAATTTTAAATGTAACTATGTAAATACATTTTTCATTTAATTTCATTTATAACCAATTATACAGGATCACAGAGCTAATAATTAAGCACATCTAATCTTTAGCATGAATATAAAAAAGGGCCACCAAATTCTATCAAACTTCTAATGTGGTTAGAGGGAAAAAACTCAAATCCTATAAAACGCTGTACATTTTACAACCATTGGTTTTATTTTTTTTTTATTTATTTTTTTTATCTTTACGATAACTTTATTTTTTTATTTTTATTTTTTTTATTTTATATATGAAATTTATTGTCAAATTGGTTTCCATACAACACCCAGTGCTCATCCCAAAAGGTGCCCTCCTCAATACCCATCACCCACCCTCCCCTCCCTCCCACCCCCCATCAACCCTCAGTTTGTTCTCAGTTTTTAACAGTCTCTTATGCTTTGGCTCTCTCCCACTCTAACCTCTTTTTTTTTTTTTCCTTCCCCTCCCCCATGGGTTCCTGTTAAGTTTCTCAGGATCCACATAAGAGTGAAACCATATGGTATCTTTCTCTGTATGGCTTATTTCACTTAGCATCACACTCTCCAGTTCCATCCACGTTGCTACAAAAGGCCATATTTCATTTTTTCTCATACAACCATTGGTTTTAATGGTGTCCTCAAATAATTTAAAAAATTACCTGCATTGTTAATATGTGTACATATTAAATTCAGCTAGTATTTGCATTTAAGCTCAAATTGATTTTGAGTTTATCAGGAGACTTACAAATACTCAATAAGAAAAATGGAAGAAAATTGATGGGTACTTTGTGCCCATTTCTCAAAGATCCATAACTTCCAGTTTCATTTACCATGTTCTGCCTAAGCAGATAAACTACGTCCTGCTAAAACTTAGACTTGGATGTTCTCAGGTATTCACATACCAGGTAGATCCCATCCTGATAGTAATGGGGAGAACTGACACTCTGGATGTCCTGAGGAGGGAGAGAATGACAGACCTGCCAGTTCCCAGGCCACACTCGACAGGAAGAAAGGCCCCAAATACATAATCTAACCTTTCACCTAAAGAAGCTAGCAAAGGAACTGCATGAAGCCTAAGGCAAGCAGAAGAAGGGATATAGTAAACATTAGATCAGAAATAAATGATATAGAAACAAAAAACACAGTAGACCAGTTCCTTGAAACTAAGAGCTGGTTCTTTGGAAGAATAAACAAAATTGATAAACCTCTAGCCAGACTTCTCAAAAAGAAGAGAGAGGAACCAAATAAATAAATCATGAATAAAAGAGGAGAGATCATAACCAGCTTTGTAGAAATACAATTATAAGAGAATACTATGAAAACCGATTTGCCAACAAACTGGCCATCTGGAAGACATTGAACAACTCCTAGAAACTCACAAACTACAAGATCTGCAATATGGCAGAGAAGTAGGGGGATCCATACTTCCTGAATCTCTCAAAGTGTAGAGGGCAAAGGACTTTGAACACCAGAACCTGGGAGGAAAAGAGGCTGAATCTACCAGGAAGAAAATGGGAAAGCTGGAGAAAAGATGGGTGGGTGGCTGCGAACAAGAGGAGATAAAAAAAAAAAGGCCGAGTGGGTATGGAGGGAGGGACCCCCTTCTGCAGAGAGACAAAAGGAAAAGAAAGAGCGGCCAGGGAAGTGTAGGACTGCATCTGGACAAGAGAAAGAAAAGGAAAAGGCAGCCGTCTCCCTGGAGTACTGTGGGAAAAGACAAAGCCTGCCTGTGTCAGCCTGTGTCTGCCACCCCGGGGCTCAGCGGTGAGGGCAGCGGCTCAGTCGGCAGTAGAAGAAGGCAATCCTCCCTGAAGTGCGGGCAGCACAGGCAAAGCCAGCTGGGACCACATATCGGCCATACTGAGAGGCGCTCCCCCAGTGCCAGAGTTCACACAGAAGGACTTTAAATCCTGTCTGCACCCGCGGCACAGTGAGGGCGACTCAAAGAGTCCACCAGGTCTGGCTCCATGAAGAAGAGACTGGGGGATCACCATTCCCTCCCCCCACCAACACACCACCAAGGCGGGGACTCAGGGATCACTCCCTGGGCCCGTAGTGGAGGTGGGTCCAGTTGCCCCAAGCCACGCCCCTTTGCACTGGGAAACTGTCTATCCACCAGAGAGGCACAGACCCTGCGACAGCTACTCCCCACAAGCACAGCAGCATTGCCCGGATTCACTCTAGGTCAATTCTGGATATCTGGATAGATACAGAGATAGATAGAGATAGAGAGAGATAGAGATAGAGATAGAGATAGAGATAGAGATAGAGATAGAGATAGAGATAGAGATAGAGAGATAGAGAGATAGATAAATAGATAGATAGATAGATAGATAGATAGATAGATAGATAGATATTCTTCCCCCCATTCCTCCTCCTTATCTCTTCCCTCCCCTAAGCTGGTTACTCTGGTTACTGGTTTCTGTAAACAGACATATTTAATCCATTCTCTTGATACATGTTCTACACCTCCTTCTTTACACTCCTTTCTCTCTCTCTGGAATAACCAAGCCGTATAGGTTCTCTGCTGGGTACCTTTATCTTCGTTTCGTTTTCCCCACTTCCTTCTTTATTTTCCTTTCTGTCTCTCTCTGCATTAAGCCTCTTAGTCTCTCTGCCTAGTCAATGCTTATTTTTTCTTCTTCCCCCTCCTCTGGTCATTCCTCTCTTTGTATCTGCTCTTCCAACAGCACCGCCTCCACCCCTTCTGTATGTGTAGTCGGTGCTTGGGGGTTTTTGTTTTACTCCTTAGTTTTTTGTTTTTGTTTATTTGTTTGTTTCTGTTATTTCTTTATGTGTTTGAGTGTTTTGGCCCCGGTTTGTCTATCTGTTTTCCTTTACGGGGCTACTCCAAGGAACAAATCAAGGAGGATCCAAAATACCACTATGAGCAGGGTAATAAAATAACCAAAGTCACAACAACACAGAGCAAGTAACAATCTCTAAAAAACACCTCCTGAAGGGCCAGGCCCTGGACACTGTATGGCCTTCTTTTAATAGAGCAGTGCTCGCAGGTGCAGAGCACACAACAAGCTTTTAAAACACATAAAGGACAAAAAACTAGCCAAAATGATGAAACAGAAGCATTCTCCTCAAAAGAAACTCCAGGAAGTAGCGACAGCTAATGAATTGATCAAAACCGATTTAAGGAAAATAAAAGAACAAGAATTTAGAATAACAGGGGCGCCTGGATGGCTCAGTCGGCTGAGCGTCCGACTTCAGCTCAGGTCATGATCTCGCACTCTGTGAGTTCGAGCCCCTCATCAGGCACTGTGCTGACAGCTCAGAGCCTGGAGCTTGCTTCAGATTCTGTGTCTCCCTCTTTCTCTCTGCCCCTCCCATGCTCATACTCTGTCTCTCTCTGCCTCTAAAATAAATAAAAACATTTTTAAAAAATTAAAAGAAAAGAATTTAGAGTAATAGTCATAAAATTAATCGCTGGGCTTGAAAACAGCATAGAGACAGCAGAGACTCTATTGCTACATAGACCAAGGGACTAAAAAATAATCAGGAGGAATTAAAAAATTCTATAAATGAGGTGCAAAATAAAATGGAGGCAAGGGGCACATATTCAAGGGGCACATATTCAAGAGGCAGAGGGGAAAATAGGTGAATTAGAAGGCAAAATTATGGAAAAAGAGGAAGCTGAGAAAAAGAAAGAAAAAACTCCAAGAGTACAAGGGGAGAATTAGAGAACTAAGTGACGCAGTAAAACGGAACAATATCCTTATCATAGGAATTCCAGAAGGAGAAGAGAGAGGCAAAGGGGTTAAAGGTATACTTGAACAAATCATACCTGAGAACTTCCCCTATGTGAGGAAGGAAATGGGCATTAAAATGCAAGAGGCACAGAGAACTCCTTTCAGATGTAAGTTGAATCAATCTTCTGCATGACATATCATAGTGAAACTGGCAAAATACAAGGATAAAAAGAAAATTCTGAAAGCAGCTAGGGATAAACACGCCCTACCATACAAAGGTAGACACATAAGGGTAGTAGCAGACCTAGCTACTGAAACTTGACAGGCCAGAAGGGAATGGCAGGAAATCTTCAATGTGATGAATGGAAAAAATATGCAGCCAAGAATCCTTTACCCAGCAGGTCTGTCATTCAGAATAGAAGGAGAGATGGTTTTCTCAAACAAACAAAAACCGAAGGAATTCATCACCACTAAACCAGCCCTACAACAGATCCTAAGTGGGACTCTGTGAGTGAAATGTTGCAAGGACCACAAAGTATCAGAGGCATCACTACAAGCATGAAACCTACAGACATCACAATGACTCTAAACTCATATCTTTCTATAATAACACTGAATGTAAATGGACTAAATGCTCCAACCAAAATACGTAGGGTATCAGAATGGATTTAAAAAAAAACAAGACCCATCTATTTGCTGTCTACAAGAGACTCATTTTAAACCTGAGGACACCATCAGATTGAAAGTGAGGGGATGCAGAACTATCTGTCACACTACTGGAAGTCAAAAGAAAGCTGGATTAGCCTTACTTATATCAGACAAACTAGACTTTAAATTAAAGGCTATAACAAGAGATGATGAAGGGCATTATATAATAATTACAGGGTCTATCCATCAGGAAGAGCTAACAATTATAAATGTCTATATGCTGAATACGGAGGCCCCCAAATATATAAAACAATTAATCACAAACATAATCAACCTTATTGATAAGAATGTGGTAATTGCAGGGGACTTTAATACTCCACTTACAACATTGGATAGATCATCTAGACAGAGAATCAATAAAGAAACAAGGGCCCTGAATGATACATTGCATCAGATGGACTTGACAGATATATTTAGAACTCAGCATCCCAAAGCAACAGAATATACTTTCTTCTTGAGTGCACATGGAACATTCTCCAAGACAGATCACATACTGTGTCACAAGACAGCCCTTCATAAGTACAAAAGAATTGAGATCATACCATGCACACTTTCAGACCACAATGCTATGAAACTTGAAATCAACCACAGGAAAAAGTCTGGAAAACCTCCAAAAGCATGGAGGGGAAAGAACATTCTACTAAAGTATGAATGGGACAACCAAGCAATTAGAGAAGAAATTAAAAGATATATGAAAACAAATGAAAATGAAAATGCAACATTCCAAACGCTTTGGGATGCAGCAAAGGCAGTCCTGAGAGGAAGATACATTGCAATCCAAGCCTATCTCAGGAATCAAGAAAAATCCCAAATACAAAACCTAACAGCACACCTAAAGGAAATAGAAGCAGAACAGCAAAGACAGCCTAAATCCAGCAGAAGAAGAGAAATAATAAAGATCAGAGCAGAAATAAACAATATAGAATCTAACAAAAACTGTAGAGCAGATCGATGAAACCAGAGTTGTTTTTCTGAAAAAATAAACAAAATTGATAAACCTCTAGCCAGGATTCTCAAAAAGAAAAGGAAGGGGACCCAAATGGATAAAATCATGAATGAGAATGGAATTATTGCATCCAATCGCTCAGAAACACAAGCAATTATCAGGGAATACTATGAAAGATTATGTGCCAACAAACTGGACAACCTGGAAGAAATGGACAAATTCCTAAGCACCCACACACTTCCAAAACTCAAATGGGAAGAAACAGAAAATTTGAACAGACCCATAACCGCAAATAAACTGAATCAGTTATCAAAAATCTCCCAACAAATAAGAGTTCAGGACCAGATGGCTTCCCTGGGGAATTCTACCAGACATTTAAAGCAGAGGTAATACCTATCCTTCTCAAGCTGTTCCAAAAAATAGAAAAGGAAGGAAAACTTCCAGGCTCATTCTATGAAGCCAGCATTACTTTGATTCACAAACCAGACAGAGACCCAGCAGAAAAATAGAACGACATGCCAATATCCCTGATGAATATGGATGCAAAAATTCTCAACAACATACTAGCAAATCGAATTCAACAGCATATAAAAAGATTTATCCACCCTGATCAAGTGGGATTCATTCCTGGGCTGCAGGGCTGGTTCAATATTTGCAAATCAATCAATGAGATACATCACATTAATAAAGGAAAAGAAAAGAACCATATGATCCTGTCAATCGATGCAGAAAAAGCATTTGACAAAACGCAGCATCCTTTCTTGATTAAAACACTCAAGAAAATCAGGATAGAAGGAACATACCTCCACATCATAAAAGCCATATATGAAAGACCCACAGCTAATATCATCCTCAAGGGGGACAAACATAGATTTCCCCCTGATCAGGAACACCATAGGGATGTCCACTCTCATCACTATTCTTTTCCATAGTACTGGAACTCCTAGCCTCAGCAATCAGACAGCAGAAAGAAATAAAAAGTATACACACTGGCAAAGAATAAGTCAAACTCTCACTCTTCACAGATGACATGATACTGTACATGGAAAACTCAAAAGACTCCACCAAAAAACTGTTAGGACTGATTCATGAATTTGGCAAAGTCGCAGGATATAAAATCAACATACAGGAATCAGTTGCGTTTCTATACACCAATAATGAGGCAGCAGAAGGGGAAATCAATGAATTTATCTCATTTATAATTACACCAAAAACCACAAGAAACAGGAATAAACGTAACCAAAAAGATAAAAGATCCACATGCTGAAAATTATACAGCACTTATGAATAAATTGAAGAAGACACAAAGAATTAGAAAAACATTCCATGCTCATGGGGCACTGGGTGGTTCAGTCAACTAAGCATCCGACATCAGCCCAGGTCATGAACTCATGGTTCATGAGTTTCAGCCCCACATTGGGCTCTGCACTGACAGCTTGGAGCCTGGAGCTTGCTTCAAATTCTGCATCTCCCTCTCTCTCTCTGCCCCTGCCCCACTCACATTCTGTCTCTCCTTCTCTCAAAAATAAATAAAGACTTAAAAAATTTTTAAATGAAAACATTACATACTCATCGCCGAGTAATCCTCAACAAAGCAGGAAAAAGTATCCAAAGGAAAAAAGACAGTCTCTTTCACAAATGGTGTTAGGAAAACTGGCATACAGAAGTGGCATATAGAAGAAAGAAACTGGACCACTTTCTTACACCATACAGAAAATTAAATCCAAAAGGGATGAAAGACCTAAATGTGAGACAAGAAACCATCAAAATCCTAGAGGAGAACACAGGCAACAACCTCTTTGACCTGGCCATCGCAACTTCCTACTAGACATGTCTCCAGAGGCAAGGGAAACAAAAGCCAAAATGGGACTTCTTCAACATAAACATCCTTTGCATACAAAACTAAAAGGCAGCCTACAGAATGAGAGATGTTTGCAAATGATATAATGGATAAAAGGCTAGTTCCAAAATCTAAAAAGAACATATCAAACTCAACACCTTAAAGGTAAATAATCCACTTAAGAAATGGGCAGAAGACATGAACAGGCATTTCTCCAAATGAGACATCCAGATGGCTAACAGACACATGAAAATATGCTCAGCATCACTCATCATCAGTGAAATACAAATCAAAACCACAATGAAATACCACCTCACACATGTCAGAATGGCTAAAAATAACAACTCAGAAAACAACAGATGTTAGTGAAATGTGTATAAAAGGGAACGCTCTTACGCTGTTGGTGGGAATGCAAACTGGTATAGCCACTCTAGAGAACAGTATGGTGGTTCCTCAAAAATCTAAAAGGAGAACTACCCTATGACCCAGCAATTGCACTACTAGTTATTTACCCATGGGATACAAAAATACAGATTTGAAGGGGTACACACACCCACAGATTTATAGTAGCATTATCAACAATAGCCAAATTATGGAGAGAGCCTAAGTGTCCGTTAACTGATGAATGGATAATAAGTGGTATACACACACACACACACACACACACACACACACAATGGAATATTACTCGGCCGTCAAAAATAGAGGAATCTTGCCATTTGCAACCACATGAAAGGAGCTAGAGTGTGCTAAGCAAAATAAGTCAGCCATAAAAAGACAAACACCATACGATTTCATTCACATGTGGAATTTAAGAATCAAAACAGATGAACATAAGGAAGGGGGTTAAAAGAGAGAGGGCAACAAATCATAAGAGACTTAAATATGAGAACAAACTGAGAGGGGAGGTGGGTGTGGGATGGGCTAGATGGCTGATGGGCATTAGGGAGGGTACTTGTGATGAGCACTGGGCGTGTATGTAAGTGACGAATCACTGAATTCTACTCCTAAAATCAATATTGCATTGTATGTTAACTAATTAGAATTTAAATTTAAAAATGAATAGAAAAAAAGAAGATATATAGATATATATAGATATAGATATCCATATATCTATATCTCTTCTTAGATGATATCTATTTATCTATATCTCTTATATATATAGATATATAGATATATATAGATTTTATATATATATATGTGTGTGTGTATGTGTGTGTGTGTGTGTGTGTATATATATATATATATATATATATATACATATATATATAAAATGTTACTCAACAATCAAAAAGAATGGTGTCTTGCCATTTGCAACCACGTGGATGGAACGAGAGTGTATTATGCTAAGCAAAATAAGTCAGTCAGAAAAAGACACATCATATGAGTACACTCATAGGTGGAATTTAAGAAACAAAAAAAAGGAACATATGGGAGGGTGAAAGCAATTAAGAAAAAAGAAACAAACCACAAGAGGCTAAAGGAGAACAAACTAAAGGTTGATGGGGTGGAGGCAGATGGGGGATGGGCTAGATGGAGGATGGGCATTAAGGAGGGTACTTGTGATGAGCACTGGGTGTTATATGTAAGTAATCAATCACTGGATTCTACTTCTGAAACAGGGGTGCCTGCGTGGCACAGTCAGTTAAGTGTCCAACATCCACTCAGCTCATGGTTCCAGGTCCAAATCAGGCTCTCTGCTCTTGGCAAAGAGCCTCCTTCAGATCTTCCATCCCTCTCTCTTTCTGCCTCTCTCTCACGCACACTCTCTCTCTTTCAAAATAAACACTTAAGGGCACCTGAATGGCACAGTGGGTTAATTGACCAACTCTTGATTTCAGCTCAGGTCATGATCTCACGGATCATGAGTTCAAGTCCCACATTGGGCTCCACAGCTCACAGTGCAGAGCCTGCTTGAGACTCTCTCTCTCCCTCTCTATCTGCCTCCTCTATGCATGCTGTCTCTCTCTCTCTCTCTCTCTCTCTCTCTCTCTCTCTCTCTCTCAAAATAAATAAATAAATTTTAAAGAAAAATGAACATTTCAAAACATTTTACTACTGGGGCTTCTGGGTGGCTCGGTCAGTTGAGCGTCCGACTTCAGCTCAGGCCATGATCTCCCAGTCTGTGGGTTCGAGCTCCATGTCAGACTCTGTGCTGACAGCTCAGAGCCAGGAGTCTACTTCCCATTCTGTGTCTCCCCCTCTCCCTGCCCCTCCACCACTTGTGCTCCATCTGTCTCTTAAAAACTAAATAAACATTTAAAAAATTTTTAACAAAAAAAATTCTAATGACATAAATCAAAAATAAATCAAAAATTAAAAAAAATATGGAGGAGCCAAGATTGCAACAGGACAGAAGGCTCTTTTTTTTTTTTTGCATCTCTCATCCCTGATATGCAGCCAGATAAACACTAATCCATCTTGCACATCTAGAAAACTTATTTGAGGATTAACACAACAATATGCAAATCCTAAACCACAAACTAAACAGGCACACAGAGCAGAGAGGTGAACTGGAGGAGAGAGAAGCTACAGAGGGCAGGGAGCTGTTTTTGCTTGTAGGGAAAGGACAGGGGGCAGGGAGAGTACAGGAAAAGCACCCACACACACACTTGAAGCAGCTGGGCTGGAGAGAAAGTGTAAGTGTGGAAACAGGCATAAGGGACTGAACAAAAAAGGGAAAAAGGAGAAAGAAGAGGGGTTAAATTCCATTAAGAATTTATAAACAAGGGAACGCAGAGTTGGAAACTCCATAGCTCAATACCTGGCTGTGCTCTGGTGGGAAGGGTGACCCCTGGAGCAGAAAGCGAGTCCAAGGGGTCCTCTGGTCACATGGTGAGAGGCGGTTCCCCTGCTGGGAGGACATGGGGTAGAGGCTGCGTGGCCACCTGACAGCAAAGGTCCCATAGGACCCTGGAGAACAACCACATTTGCTGGTGCTGGAACAAGGTCATTAAGGATAAAGCCTGGCACCAGATATGTGTTGTGATTTTCCATAATCCCTGAAACGTTGTTGCTACAAGATCATGTAAACTTTTTCTGGGGTGGGTAGGCACCCAGATGGTCTCCAGGCATCAACAACAGCACGGTCTCACAAACATTCCAGGGAGCCGGCTGGCAATTGCTTGGTGAGACCTTCCCCCAGAGGGTTGGAATAGGTGACAGCTGCAGTCCCTCAAAAGTGAGGGTTTGGGAAACATAGCCACATCAGAGATAAAACTCAGGGGGAGGTGCCACCTGGCAGCCTGACAGCTTGGTCATGGACAGTGTAGAAGCAGGGAGTGGGCAGAAGCTGGAGACAAGGAGGAGACTTGATTGCTGGTCAGGGAGAGTACAGATTCTGATACTAAAGACTGGGTAGTTGGGTGACATCATTTTCACCTCTCCTGCGCATAAACCTCCACACCTACAGGCACCAAAGCAATCCACCCCAGTAAGCTAAGCAGTGCCATCTAGTGGAGAACAATGTCATTACACTAAACCGTGACCAACTGGGCCAACCTCACTCTTCAGGAACACCACCAATATCTCTACCTGCTTAGTTTATGACCTATAAACTGCTTCATAATATAATTTATAGGGGAAAGTGGATGTAATTTCAATCGTATTTAATTCTGTTCACTGGTCCATCTATTCCATTTATTTCTTTTTCTTTTCTTTTCAAATTCTTGAATAAAGGAGAAAAAATTTATTTTTATTTTACATTTTTATTAGAAAGATTTTTATTTTTTTCTACTATAGTTTTTACTTTTGAAAATTTTTTCAATTCCATTTTACTTTATTTCATTTTATTCTATATCATTGTATTCATTTCTTGAAATTGTCAAACTTTTTTTTTCCTTTTTTTTTTCTTTTCCTCTCTTTCCCTGTTTTCACTAATCTATCAAGCTTCTTTCAACACCTGACCAAAACACACTTAGGATATAGCATCTTTTATTTGAATTTTTTTGTGTTTTTTTATTTTTATTTTTATTTTTTTACATCATTAATTCCGTTTCCTCCTTCAAAAAGATGAAATGAAGGAATTCACCCCAGAAGAAAGAACAGGAAGAATGACAGCCAGGAACTTAATCAACACAGATACAAGCATGATGTCTGAACCAGAATTTAGAGGCATGGCACTCTTGAATGGAAGCCATGGCAACAAGCATAGATGAATCAGAGCAGCGAATCACTGATATAGGGGACAAGCTTATTAAGAAAAATGAAGAAAAAAAAGAGAGAGTCTAAGGCAAAAGAGAATGAAGTAAGATTTAGAGACCCAGTGACTCATTGAAAAGGAATAACATCAGAATAATAGCAGTCCCAGATGATGAAGAGAGAGAAAAAGGGATAGGAAGTTACGTGAGCAAATCATAGAAGAAAACTTTCCTAACCTGGGGAAAGACAAAGACATCAAAATCCAGGAAGCACAGAGAACTCCCATTAGATTCAACAAAAACTGACCATCAACAATGTATATCAATTCAAATTTACAAAATACTCAGGCAAAGAAAGATTCATGAAAGCATAAAGGGAAAAAAGTCATTAACCTACAAGGGAAGACAAATCATGTCCTAGCAGACATATCCACAGAAACTTGGTGGCCAGCAGGAGTGCCAGGATATATTCAACGTGATGAATCAGAAAAATATGCAGCCAAGAAGTTTCCCTGCCAAACAAACAAAGGAGTTTGTGACCACTAAACCAGCCCTGCAAGAAATTTTCAGGGCGATGCTCTAAGAGAAGAAAAGAGCAAACAAACAAACAAACAAAACAAAACAAAAGAAAACAAAACAAAAACCAAGAAGACCAAAGGCAACAAAGACTAAAAGGAACAGAGAACACCACCAGAAACTCCAACTCCACAGTAAATTCATAACTTTCAGAACTCACTATAAATGTCACTGGACTAAACATTCCAATCAAAAGACATAGGGTAACAGAATGGATAAGAGAAGAAGATCCATTTATATATATTTACAAAAGACCCATTTTAGACCTAAAGACACCTTAATATTGAAAGTAAGGGGATGGAGAAGCATCTATCATACTAATGGTCACAAAAAGAAAGCCAGAGTAGCCATACTTATATTAGACAATCTAGATTTTAAACTAAAGACTGTAACAAGAAATGAAGAAGGGCATTATATCATAATTAAGGGATCTATCCACCAAGAAGATCTCACAACTGTAAGCATTTATGCTCCAAATGTGAAAGCACTCAAATATATAAAGCAATTAATCACAACACAAAAAAACTCATTGTTAATAACACCATAATAGTAAGGGACTTCAGCACCCCAATGACAGCAATGCACAGATCATCTAGACAGAAAATCAACAAGGAAACAATGGTTATAAATGACACACTACACCGGATGGACTTAACAGATATATTCAGAATATTTCATCCTAACGTACCAGAATACACATTCTTCTCAAGTGCACATGAAACATTCTCCAGGATAGATCACATAACGGGACACAAATCAGCCCTCAAAAACTACAAAAAGATCAAGATGATACCATGCATATGTTCAGACCACCACACTATGAAACTCAAATCAACCACAAGAAAAAATGTGGAAACATAACAAACAGTTGGACAGTAAAGAACATTCTACTAAAGAATGAATGGGCTAACGAAGAAGTTAAAGAGGAAGTTGAAAAGTACATGGAAGCCAATGAAAATGATAACACCACAGCCCAGAACCTCTGGGATGCAGCAAAAATATTCATAAGAGGAAACTATATACCAATGCAAACCTTCCCAAAGAAGGAAGAAACGTCTCAGATACACACCTAACCTGACACCTTAAAGAGCTGGAAAAAGAAGAGCAAGTAAAACCAAAAAACAGCAGATAATATGAAATACTAAAAACAAGAGCATAAATCAATGCTATCAAAAAAAAAAAATCAGTAGAATAGATCGATGAAACCAGAAGATGGTTCTTTGACAGAATTAACAAAACTGATAAACCCATATCCAGTTTGATGAAAAAGTAAAGGACCCAAATAAATAAAATCAAGAATCACAGAGGACAGATCACAACCAACACAGCAGAAATTCAATCAATAATAAGAGAATATTATGAGCAATTATATACCAATGAAATCGGCAATCTGGAAGAAAAGGACAAATTCCCAGAAACATATAAACTATCAAAACTGGAAAAGGAAGAAACAGAAAATTTGAACACACCCATAACCAGTAAAGACAACGAATTAGTAATCAAAAGTCTCCCAAAAAACAAGAGTCCAGGCCTGGTTGGCTTTAGGGGAATTCTACTAGATATTTAAAGAAGAGTTAACACCTATTCTTTTGAAGCCATACCAAAAATAGAAATGGAAGGAAACCTTACAAACTGATTCTCTGCAGCCAGCATTACCTTGATTCTAAAACCAGACAAAGAACCCACACAAAAGGAGAATTACAGAACAATTTCCCTGATAAATATGGATGCAAAAGTCCTCAACAAGATACCAGCCAACCAAATCAGACAATGTATTAAACGAATTATTCACCACACCAAGTGGGATTTATACCTGGGATGCAGGGCTGTTTCAACAGCCACAAATCAATCAATGTTATACGTGATATCAATAAAAGAAAGGACAAGAACCACATGATCGTCTCGAAAGACACAGAGAAACCATTTGACAAAACACGGCACACTTTCTTGATAAAAACCCTCAAGAAAGTAGGGATAGAAAGTTCATACCTCAAGATTCAAAAAGCCATATATGAAAGACCCACTGCTAATATCTTTCTCAATGGGGAAAAGAAAGACCTTTCCCCCTAAGTTCAGGAACACGACAGGGATGTCCACTCTCACCAACTGTTATTCAACATGCCATTGGAAGTTTTGGCCTCAGCAATCAGAAGCCACAAGGGAATAAAACGCATCCAAAGTGGCCAGGAGGAAGTCAAACTTTCACTCTTAGCAATGACATAAAACTCTATGTGGAAAACACAACATATTCTACTGAAAAACTGCTAGAACTGATCCATGAATTCAGCAAAGTCACAGGATATAAAATCACTGCACAGAAATCGGTTGCATTCCTATACACCGATAATGAAGCAACAGTAAGAGAAATCAGGAATCGATCCCATTGACAAGTGCACAAAAAACCATTAAATACCTAGAAATGTACCTAACCATGAGGTGAAAAAAATATACACTGAAAACTATACAAAGCTTAAGAAATTGAAGAACAAAGAAATGGAAAAATATTCCATGCTCCGGGAATGGAAGAACAAAGATTGTTAAAACATCAATACTCCCCAAAGCAATCTACATATGCAAGGAAATCCCTATCAAGACAACACCAGGATTCTTCACAGAGCTAGAACAAACAATCCTAAAATTTGTATGGAACCAGAAAACACCCCAAATTCCGAAAACAATCTTGAAAAAGAAAACCAAAGCTGGAGGCATCACAATCCAGGATTTCAAAATGGATTACAGCATAACTGAATGAGCCACCCAGGTGCCTGGGTACAATATGATTTTTGATAAAAGGATTATAATAGAGATCTTCAATGAAGATAACAAAGCTCAGAGAAATTTAGTGAAAACAAGTAGTCAAAGACAATACAAATGCAGAATTCCAAACTGGCTTAGAATGTGGGATTTGATTCCTACCTTACCATTTCTCTACAGTGCTCCAACGTCCTACTTGTTACAAAGCCAAAAGAGCAATCATCCCCTAATTAATGGCACCTGCCTCACAGGCTTGTTTTGGGGAATGAATAAACCATGCAAAGCATTTCTGGAAAAAAATAAGATGTATTACAAAACTGTAATCATCAAGACGGTATGGTACTGACACAAAAACAGACAATCAGATCAATGGAACAGAATGGAACCCAGAAATGGACCCACAATTATATGGCCACCGAACCTTTGACAAAGCAGGAAAGGATATCCAGTGGAATAAAGACGGTCTTTCCAGGAGATGGTGCTGTGACAACTGGACAGCGACATGCAGAAAAATGAACCTGGGCCACTTTCTTACACCATACACAAAAATAAACTCAAAATGGATGAAGGACCTAACTGTAAGACAGGAAGCCATCAAAATCCTAGAGGAGAAAGCAGATAAAAACCTCGTTGACTTAGGCAGCAGCAACTTCTCACTCAATACATCTCCAGAGGCAAGGGAAACACAAGCGAAAAAGAACTATCAAGAACTCATCAAAATAAAAATCTTCTGGTATTTATCCAAGGGATACAGGTGTGTTTTTTCAAAGGGATACATGCACCCCCATGTTTATAGCAGCACTATCAACAATAGCCAAAGTATGGAAAGAGCCCAAATGTCCACTGATGGATGAATGGATAAAGAAGATGTGGTATATATATATGATGGAGTATTACTCGGCAATCAAAAAGAATGAAAACTTGCCATTTGCAACTACGTGGATGTAATTGGAGGGTATTATGATAAGCAAAATCAGTCAGAGAATGACAAATATCATATGACTTCACTCATATGAGGACTTTAAGAGACAAAACAGATGAACCTAAGGGAAAGGAAACAAAAATAATATAAAAACAGGGAGGGAGACATATAAGAAACTCATAAATATGGAGAACAGAGGGTTACTAGAGGGGGTGTGGGAGAGAGAATGGGCTAAATGGTAAGAAATCTACTCCTGAAATCATTGTTGCACTATATGCTAACTAATTTCAATGTGAATTTTAAAAACTAAAAAATAAAATTAAAAAAAGAAATTTATAAAGGTGTTATACATTCAAATTACAAATAATCTAATTAAAAAATGGACAGAATACATGAATAGATATTCTCCAAAAAGACATCCAGATGGCAAAAAAACACTTCAAAAGATGCTCAACATCACTGATTATCAGTTAAATACAAATCAAAAACACAATGATATATCACTTCATCCATGTCAGAAAGGCTAAAATCAACAACACACGAACAACAGGTGTTGTCAAGGATTTATAGAAATGGGAACTCTCTTGCACTGTTGAATCCATGAATTCAGAGTTTGAACACCAGGTTGCTTAAAACAAAGAGGTAAGGTAATTCTCTTGAGAGTCGTCAGGGGATATGTTGGAGGAAATGTGGAGGACACAAAATCTTAAAGCCTCTGACATTCAAAGTCTTCCATGAAGGCTCTTCCCCCCAGTCACATGGAGCCCCTACAGAAAACCTTCTTCATTGCTCCCATCACATCCTTGTTCCGCAGTGTATATATGAAGGGGTTGACCATGGGGGTGACGATGGTGTAGAAGAGAGAAACGAACTTGCCCTGATCCTGGGAGTGTTTGTTGCTGGGCTGCAGGTAAGCATAGATGGCCGTGCCATAGAACAGGGAGACCACTGTGAGGTGAGACCCACATGTCCCAAACACTTTCCTCTGTCCTGCGGCTGACTTTATTCTTAACACTGCCCTGACTATCCGACCATAGGAGAATGTGATTAATGCCACAGGTATGAAAAGAAAGATCATACTGAAAAATAAGATCTCAGACTCATACACAGTGGTGTCAACACAGGCAAGCTGGAGCAATGGGGGAACCTCACAAAAGAAGTGCTCTATTTTATTTCTCCCACAAAGTGGTACAAGAAAAATGAGCACCGTCTCCAATGAGGAGTTGGCAAAACCAGTGAACCACGATGCAGAAGCCATCAGGGCACAGAGACGGGGGTGCATGATCACTGTGTAGTGCAGGGGCCTGCAGACGGCTGCATAGCGGTCAAATGCCATCACCCCCAACAGAATGCATTCTGTGCATCCCAACCCTAGAGAGACGAAGAGCTGAGCTACACAGCCAGCGAAGGAGATAGACTTGTCTGCTCCCCTGAGATGAACCAGCAGCTGAGGAACAGTGCTGGTCGTGTAACACAGGTCCAGAAAGCTTAGGTTGGACAGGAAAAAGTACATGGGAGTCTGCAGGTGTGGGTCCAGGCGGGACAACGCAATGATGCTTGTGTTTCCCAGCAGGGTGAGCAGATAGAAGATCAGAAGAACCACAAAGAGGACTCGCTCCAGCTGAGGCCGGTCAGAGAAACCCAGCAGGATAAAGCCAGTGAAAGAACTTCCATTTTTCGGGTCCATCCTTTCTTACCACGTGTTTCCTGTCAAGACCAAGTATTTAGCAATTTTTAAAAGAAATCTTCAAAAAAAAAGTTGGCAGGAGGTGGATTTATCATGCTATAAGACAGGACATGACATTTTATAAGTAACTATTTGAATAAATGATGTACTCATGAAATTGATCAATTAGTTCCAATTTAGTTCCACATTACCACAAAAAGTAAATCATTAACATTTAATGTAAGATAAATCACATAATGGGCCTGTGTCTGCATCAGTCATAGTTACAAAAGGTCTTTTGTAGGCTTAAAGTGCTACAAATATATGTGTGCATTTCAGAGAAAATGGGGATGAGGGAAAAGACGAAGGAAAATCAGAAAGAATAGGAAAGAGATGCAGACAGAGGGAGATTCAGCATCTTTAAAAGTCTTTTTCTGATGTTTATTTATCTTTGATAGGGAGATAAAGACAGAGTCCAGGCAGAGGAGGAGAAGAGACAAAAGAAGACACAGAATCTGAGGCCGGCTCCAGGTTTCCAGCTGTCATCACAGAGTCAGACATGGAGCTTGAACAGCGAGATCTTGACCAGAGCCGAAATCAGACCCTTAACCGACTGAGCAACCCAGGTACTCCAGATTCATTATCTTTCATATGTATCTCATAATTCCACACACCTGGAATGCACACCACACATGTCACAGATTATGATACAACATGATCTCTAAAATAAATTCAGTTATAGGAATCTATGCCCTGGAATTTATTTCTACAAAGAATTCAGTTACATTCAACACATCGCTTCTAGTTCTGCATACAAACATATATCAGGTTTCTTTTTGTGTGTATGGTAGTCAAACAATTAAATACTCAATCAGAGAGAACCTGACAACACCACCATTCAAACAGTTTTTAACTTTTGCAAGATGCTTAAAATTACCATACCAATTTAACAGGAACTCTGAAAATTCATTGGCTAAGCAGAGTCCTTTGGAATCAGAATTCTAAAATACAGTGGTTAGCACTTTCCTCTTCCTTCTGCCGATTTCTGTTTCACACATTACTCCATTTAGCATTCAAAAAATTCCTGAAAGAGGTAGGATTACTCCATGTCACCATTCTAATCAGAACATTTTAAATCATTATCCAAATGTGTAATCTATGTACAAAGTGTAATGCTTTGCATCATTTCCAATGATAAAATAATTACTTGGGTAAATATATAAAGACAGATACATTCTCAAAGCAATGACAGCTCCAAGAGCTATAATGCAAAACTTATCATGGTACAAGGAAAGGCATAAAGGAAAGGATATATTGGTATTATACAAACTCTCCGACACCCATGTATATTATATTAAAGATCACCATTCTGGAATCTAGCTTGCAGAGATAGTCACACTAGATCAAACTTAAAGCTATGCCAGCTCTAAGGCTCTAAGGCTCGTCTGATGACCTTTTCCACCCAACTGCGCAGTACTGAATGAGCATAGTAACATATGAACGAAAGGGCATCAGGGCATGAGTATTTCAGTTCTTTCATATTCAGAAGGGTAGGCATCCAGTACATTTCTGACTCTTCCAAGAGTTTTAAAATATGAAGGCAAGTTTCTTTCAAACCAATGTGTGAGAGAAACGGGTACAAAACTGGCATAAAATAAATGGTCATAGAAATGGAATAAAGGATGCGGCAATTCACACTGTTTTATACCTCCTTTGATTTCCTATAAAGATGTGACCAGGGTATCCACAAAACAAAATCTATGTGCCAACAGTTTCTTAATAGAATTAATTACAAAGGTATCGGGGACAGTCTAAATGTGCAACAACGGGGAATATCCCCACACTCACACCTTCTCAGAAGAGCAAATAAAAACAAACCGTGGTTCATTCTCATGCACACGTGCACAAATATACATACATACATCTGAAACACATTGCTGACACATTTTTCTTTAATTTTTAAGTATATTTATTATTATTATTTTGTGAGAGAGAGACAGAGAGAGAGAGAGAGAGAGAGAGAACAAGCAGGGGAGGGACAGAGTGAGATGGAGAGGGAGAGATGTAGAGACAAAGAGATAGAATCCCAAGCAAGCCACTCACTATCAGCACAGAGCCTGACCTCACACCTCTGAGACCATGACCTGAGCTGAAATCAAGAGTCAGAGGCCTAACAAACTGAACCACCAAGAGCCCCCACTGACAAACTCTTTAATGTGCCTGATAAAGGAAACACTCACCAAAGTGAAGGAGGGCAAACATAAAATGCTAACTCATCCAAACAAAATACCAATATACTATTGCACCATTAGAATAAAAAATGATATATTTTAACACTATCATTTCGATAAGGACTAGGAAGACAGTTGAGAAAAGATAAAGAGTTGGTGAAATGAACTTGTACAAATTTCTTGCTGCTTTACAGGGGTTAATGTGTGGGTTTTAATATATATATATATTTATAATATATAATATATAATATATATAATATTATATTATATAATTATAATATAATTATTAATATATAATTATAATATAATTATATATATTATAATATGTATATTATATACACACACATATATATAATTAATATAAACATATGAATGCAGACTGCAGCTGTCATGAAATGATATCATACAGGAAAATCCATTTCTAAAAATTACACATAAATTATTGCTTTGCATACAAAAAATAAATACTAGAAAAGGACATGTGTTATGTATAGAAAGAGAGAAAAAATTATTAGTTAAAATAAAAACAGATTCTGCAAAACAAAACAAGTGGTATTCTATGTAATAATTACCATCAAAAAAAGTATATAATTGAAATGACACCTCACAAGAACTCAATTTACAGTAACGAGAAAACAGGCATCAAATGAAAGACGTTAAATGCTTACTACTGACAGACCTAAGGTAATAGAGCAATTACCCTAAGTGTTCAATGCTACATGTAACTCTAAACGTTTCAGTGGAAGAATACATATTCCACAAAACCAGATGCTCAGTATGCATACTACACAGTTTAAAGACAAAAAACTTCAATATAATATCTCCATTTAAGATATTTCAAATATATAACATTCACTGATATATTTGACATACACACGCTGCCCTATCTGGTTCCTGAATGAATCCGGAAAAATTGCAGGCAAGATTTCCGCAGCCTCAGTGCTACGACTGAATCGCTGTTGCTTGCTTGATGCTTCTGTCTCATGGGTCTGAGCTGACCTCAGACATATGAGAACAGGCCCCTGATGACGAGGGAGGATGAGAAAATGAGGGATATAGCCATCACTACATAGAAAATGACAGATATGATGAACACTGACAGGGTTGTAGGGTAGGTTCTGTGGAAGAAGACAATGAAGTAGGATTTCCATGCCGTGTTATTTATTCAGGGAATGCTCTCGGGATAAACGGGGTGAGGGAAGGAAAACAGCAGAGAATGTTGCTAAGCAAGGATGTGGTCTCCAGTGGAACAGCAGGAGCCTGATCCCATGAGAAGCTGGCCAGAACTCTCCAGCAGAAGCATCCATCTGTGATGGTAGAAATACTCTGTCCTCACTGTCCAATACTATGCCCACTCTCCACCTGTCATGCCTGAGCATTTAAAATCCTCTAGCTATGAATCTCAGGGTGCCTGGGTAGCTCAGTCAGTTAAGCATCCAACTTAGGCTCAGGTCATGATCTCATGGTTCGTGGGTTCGAGCCCTACATCAGGTTCAGTTCTGGCAGCTCAGAGCCTGGAACCTGCTTTGGATTCCATGTCTCCCTCTCTCTCTGTCCCTCCCCTGCGCGCTCGCTCTCTCTCTCTCTCTCTCTGTCTCTCTCTCTCTCTCTCTCAAGAATAAACATGACATCGCTTCTCGGCCTTTTGGCTAAGATCAAGTGAAGAATAAACATTACAAACATTTATTTTTTTTTTTTTTGCAGTTTCTTTTTTTTTTTTTATGAAATTTATTGACAAATTGGTTTCCATACAACACCCAGTGCTCATCCCAAAAGGTGCCCTCCTCAATACCCATCACCCACCCTCCCCTCCCTCCCACCCCCCATCAACCCTCAGTTTGTTCTCAGTTTTTAACAGTCTCTTATGCTTTGGCTCTCTCCCACTCTAACCTCTTTTTTTTTTTTTTTCCTTCCCCTCCCCCATGGGTTCCTGTTAAGTTTCTCAGGATCCACATAAGAGTGAAACCATATGGTATCTGTCTTTCTCTGTATGGCTTATTTCACTTAGCATTACACTCTCCAGTTCCATCCACGTTGCTACAAAGGGCCATATTTCATTTTTTCTCATTGCCACGTAGTATTCCATTGTGTATATAAACCACAATTTCTTTATCCATTCATCAGTTGATGGACATTTAGGCTCTTTCCATAATTTGGCTATTGTTGAGAGTGCTGCTATGAACATTGGGCTACAAGTGCCCCTATGCATCAGTACTCCTGTATCCCTTGGATAAATTCCTAGCAGTGCTGTTGCTGGGTCATAGGGTAGGTCTATTTTTAATTTTCTGAGGAACCTCCACACTGCTTTCCAGAGCGGCTGCACCAATTTGCATTCCCACCAACAGTGCAAGAGGGTTCCCGTTTCTCCACATCCTCTCCAGCATCTATAGTCTCCTGATTTGTTCATTTTGGCCACTCTGACTGGCGTGAGGTGATACCTGAGTGTGGTTTTGATTTGTATTTCCCTGATAAGGAGCGACGCTGAACATCTTTTCATGTGCCTGTTGGCCATCTGGATGTCTTCTTTAGAGAAGTGTCTATTCATGTTTTCTGCCCATTTCTTCACTGGGTTATTTGTTTTTCGGGTGTGGAGTTTGGTGAGCTCTTTATAGATTTTAGATACTAGCCCTTTGTCCGATATGTCATTTGCAAATATCTTTTCCCATTCCGTTGGTTGCCTTTTAGTTTTGTTGGTTGTTTCCTTTGCTGTGCAGAAGCTTTTTATCTTCATAAGGTCCCAGTAATTCACTTTTGCTTTTAATTCCCTTGCCTTTGGGGATGTGTCGAGTAAGAGATTGCTACGGCTGAGGTCAGAGAGGTCTTTTCCTGCTTTCTCCTCTAAGGTTTTGATGGTTTCCTGTCTCACATTCAGGTCCTTTATCCATTTTGAGTTTATTTTTGTGAATGGTGTGAGAAAGTGGTCTAGTTTCAACCTTCTGCATGTTGCTGTCCAGTTCTCCCAGCACCATTTGTTAAAGAGGCTGTCTTTTTTCCATTGGATGTTCTTTCCTGCTTTGTCAAAGATGAGTTGGCCATACGTTTGTGGGTCTAGTTCTGGGGTTTCTATTCTATTCCATTGGTCTGTGTGTCTGTTTTTGTGCCAATTACAAACATTTAAATATAAATAAATAAATAAATAAACCCTAGCTAAGAAACTGAACTTTACGTTTTATTTAATTTTAATAAATTTGAATTGAAATAGCTTCCTGTGGAGACTTATTACTGTATTGAACAGAACGGCTCTGTAGCATGGATTGCATCAGATTTAGTCCTGCCTTGGTACCTTCTGTACATCCCATAAGTCTGTCACTAGCTGTGAGCTGCCCCCACCATGTTCTCCAGATCACCTGGCACCATAGCTCCCTTTCAGCTGAGGACAATTCTGTCACGAAGGGAATGGCTGTGAACCTTGGAGCCCACACTCATACCAACTAGGGTTTGGATTGGAGCCCCAGCAGGTAAAGAGCGTCTGGGCAGGTCACCAACAGCGTCCATACAAGAGTCCGTTCATGATCGTGTGCAAGGATAGAAGGATGGAACCTACTGTACTTTACACATCACCTTAGGGCAATTACACATACACACACAAACAAAACACATACACACACACACAGACAGACATACACACACACACAACACGCTGTGTCATTTCCCAAATTCATCACTCAAGTAAAACATTCAGGTTTTTCACTACTGTTCTCTTCATCATTTTGCTATTTGTATGCAGTGGAAGGATCGGCTTTCTTGTTAACAATAAAGTCAAAATAAAGATACATGGACAGAATATAAACCAAATGGAACTTCTCTGATGTAATTTTCAACATACCATTTAAAAACTCCATACATATTTTAGATATTTTGGTAACTGGTAAGGGAGAAAATAAATATTTAAGACAATAAATGCTGACAATAATTTTTCAGCATAGAGAGGAAGTATTATCTAATTTCACAGACAACATGGAACAAAGGGAAAGCATGGAGGCATACAGTCTGATAGTTTTACACATAGGCATTCTCTATCAACCTATTACTGAAGGCAAATGTTATTCCCACTAAACATGCATATTTAATGATTTTCCACATGTGCATAGAGTGGTGTGATGCATGTACTACAAAAGAATCAAATGTCTACGAATGACTAGAGGCATCCATCATGAACAATTGCATTTAGTTCTTAAATTTTGTGAACTTCCACAGTCTGTTGCATTAGACAATTGGCCACATCCAAACCATTTAGCTTTTTTTTGTTGTTTCTTTTGAGAACAATTACAACTGGAAATAAACTAACTTGCCGATTCCTAGAGCAACACAGAGACCAACTTATATTTCACTCATCTTTATTCACCTTCCCTGTGGATTCAAAGTTATTTCCTTACCTCCATTCCAAGTCACTGCCTAAATACAACTTTGGGGATAGGAACACGGACATGTAGAATCAGTGTCTGCAGTAGATGCAAAGGTTGACTACACCAACACTAGGTCATCCATAGCTTTTTCTTAAGGAAAAGGACACCTTCTCAGAATGACTTCATAGGTCCTCATGTGGCACCAGAGATCTACACTTTGCCTTTCAAAGGTAAAAGATGAAGGCAGTCACAGACCCTCCGTATGGTGTCCCAAGGACAATGACCTGCTTGTGTGACAGTAAGACCCTTACAAGCAGGCCAGAGGGTGCCATGACTCTGAGCTGTGGCTGGGCTGGCACAGAGAAACAAATCCCTTCCCCTGTTGATGTCTCTGGGGAATGGATGCCCCACACTCTTAATGAGCCCACATCACTGAGGTGCCCAGACATGGCAATCCTCAGGGACAATGACTATGGAGGACAATGCCAGAGGAGACCTAATCTTTCTCTTTTATTAGTTCACATGTCTGACAGAGGACAATAACTCCCTAGACCTCCCCAGCTACCTTAGCTCCCACTTGTGAATGACCCAGATGTTTTATAAACCACTTAAGATTTTTTTCCTCACAATTGCCCAATATATTTACATATAAACATGTAAGGAAGAATCCATTCACTTGCTTAATTTCAAATGTAAATATGTAAATATATTCTTCATTTAGTTTCATTTATGACCAATTATACAGAATCACAGAGCTAATAATTAGGCACATTCTAATCTTTAACATGAATATAAAGGAAGGCCACCAAATTCTACCTATCTTCTAATGTGGCTAGGGGGAAAAAACTCAAATCCTCTAAAACATTTTACAGTTGATAGCCATTGGATTTAATGGTGTCCTCATAATTTAAAAAATTACCTGTGTTGTTAATATGTGTACATGATTTATTTAAATTCAGGTAGTCTTGGGCATCTGGGTGGCTCAGTCAGTTAAGCGTCTGACTTCGGTCATGATCTCGCTGTCTGTGAGTTCAAGCCCCGTGTCAGGTTCTGTGCTGACAGCTCAGAGCCTGCAGCCTGTTTCAGATTCTGTGTCTCCCTCTCTCTCTGACACTCCCTCATTCATGCTCTGTCTCTCTCTGTCTCAAAGATAAATAAACGTTTAAAAAAAAACTTAAATTCAGCTAGTCTTTGGATTTAAGCTCATATTCGTTTTGAGTTTATCAGGAGACTTACAAGTAATCAATAAGAAAAATGTAAGAAAATTGATGGGTACTTTGTGGCTATTTCTCAAAGATCCATAATTTCCAGTTTCGTTTATCATGTTCTGCCTAAGGAGATAAACTACCTCCTGCTAGAAATATTCTTAGACTTGGATTTTCTCAGGTATTCACATACCAGGTAGATGCCCTCCTGATAGTTATATGGAGAACTGACACTCTGGGTGTCCTGAAGAGGGAGGGAATTACAGACCTGCTATTATGCTTTTCTCCTCAGGCCTCACTCAGGAGGCAAGAAAGGTCTCAAAACACAATCTAACCTTGCACCTAAAGAAGCTGGAAAATGAAGAACATAGGGGTGCCCGGGTGGCTCAGTCGTTAAGCATCCGCCTTCGGCTCAGGTCATGATCTCGCGGTCCGTGAGCTCGAGCCCTGCTTCGGGCTCCGTGCTGACAGCTCAGAGCCTGGAGCCTGCTTCAGATTCTGTGTCTCCCTCTCTCTCTCTCTGACCCTCCCTCGTTCATGCTCTGTCTCAAAAATAAATAAACATTAAAGAAATTTTTAAAAATAAAATGAAGAGCATAAAGCTTTAGGCCAGCAGAAGAAGGGAAATAATAAAGATTAGAGCAGAAATAAATGATATCGAAACAAACAAAATACAATAGACCAGTTCATTGAAACTAAGAGATGGTTCTTTGGAAGAATAAACAAAATTGATAAACCTCAAGCCAGACTTATCAAAAAGAAGACAGAGGAACCAAATAAATAAATCATGAATTAAAGAGTAGTGATCACAATCAACTTTGTTGAAATACAAATAATTATAAGAGAATACTATGAAAAACTATATGCCAGTAAACTGGCCATCTGGAAGATACTGACAAATTTCTAGAAATTCACAAACTACCAAACAGAAACGGGAACACATAGAAAATTTTAACAGACCATAACCAGCAAAGAAATGGAATTCGTAATCACAAATCTCCCAACAAACAAGAGTCCTGGGTCAGATGGCCTCCCAGGGGAATTCTACCAGACATTTAAGGAACAGTTAATACCTATTCTCAAACTGTTGCAAAAAAAACAGAAATCGAAGGAGGGCTTCCAATCTCATCCCATGAAGCCAGCATTACCTTGATTCCAAAAGCAGACAAAGAACCCCCTGCCCCCTAAGAAGGAGAATAACAGGCCAGTATCCCTGATGACCTGGATGCAAAAATTCTCAACCAGATAGATATAGCAAACTGAATTCAACAGTAAATTAAAGGAATTATTCACCAAGATCAAGTGTGATTTATTCCTGGGCTGCAGGGCTGGTTCACTATTTGCATAGCCATCCACTATGCACATGTCAATCAACATGATATACTACACTAATCAAAGAAAGGATAGGAACCATATGATCCTGTCAACCGAGGCAGAAAACACATTTGACAAAATACAGCATCCATCTTTTTTTTGGTGGGGGATGAGGAAAACTATATTTATTTTGTTTACTTTTACATGTAAATTTTAATTCCAGTAATTAACATACAGTGTGGATGACTTTCAGGTATACAAGATTACTATTCAACAATTCTATATGTTACTCAGTGTTCCTCATGGTAAGTGTACTCAATCCTCTTCACCTATTTCACCCTCCCCCCACCCACCTTCCCTTTGGTAACTATCAGTTTATTCTTAATATTTAAGAGTTGGGTTTCTTTTGGTGTGCCTCTTTTTATTTTGTTCTTTTGTTTATTAAATTCCACATATTAGTAAACTCAAATAATATATGTCTTTCTCTGACTCTCTTTATTTCATTTAGCTTTATACGTCCTACGTCCACCCACTTTTTTTTTTAATTTAAATTATAGTCAGTTAACATACAGTGCAATATTGGTTTCAGGAATAGAATTTAGTGATTCATCACTTTCATACAACACCCAGTGCTCATCATAACAAGTGCCCTCCTTAGTACCCATCACCCATCTAGCCCATCTCCCACCCACCTCCCTCCATAGACCCTCAGCCTGTTCTCTTTAGCTAAGAGTCTCTTGTGGTTTGTCTCTCTCCCTCTATGTAACTATTTTTCCCCTTCCCTTCCCCCATGGTCTTCTGTTAAGTTTCTCAACTTCCACATAGGAGTGAAAACATATGGTATCTGCCTTTCTCTGACTGACCTATTTCACTTAGCATAATACCCTCTAGTTCCATCCATGTTGCTGCAAATGTCAGGATTTCATTCTTTCTCATTGCCAAGTAGTATCCCACTGTATATATAAACCACATCTTTAACCATTCCTCAGTTGATGGACATTTAGGCTCTTTCCATTGTTTACCTATTGTTGAAAGCACCAGCATCCATTCTTAATAAAAACCATCAACCACATAGGAATACATGGGACATACCTCAACATTATGAAGGCCATATATGAAAGACCCACAGCTAATATCATCCTTTATGGGGTAAAACTGAGAGCCTTTCTTCTACAGACAGGAATAAGACAAGGATACTCAGTCCCACCATTACGAGTTAACACAGGACAGGAACTTTTAGCCTCAGCAACATACAACAAAAAGAAATAAAGGGTATACAGATCAGCAAGGGAGGAGTCAAACGTTCACTATTTGCAGATGACATGATATTCTACGTAGAAACCTGAAAAACACTCCAACAAAAGCTAGTGGAACTAATCCTGAATTCAGGAAGGTCACAGCATAGAAAATCAACATACAAGAATCTGTTGCATTTCTACACACCAATAAGGAAGTAGCAGAAAAAGAAATCAAGGAATGGATCCCATTTACAATTGCACCAAAAACCATAAGATAACCTAGGAATAAACCTAACTAAAGAGGTAAAAGATCTGTACCCTGAAAACTATAGAACACTTACGAAAGAAATGAAAGACACAAAGAAAGGGAACAACGTTTCATGCTCATAGATTGGAAGAACAAATATTGTTAAATATCCACACCACCAAAAACAACATACACATTTAATGCAACCCCTATAAATATATCACCAGCATTTTTCACAGAGCTAGAACAATCCTAAAATTGCTATGGAACCATAAAGACTCAGATGTGTCAAAGCAATCCTGAGAGAGAAAAGCAAAGCTGGAGGTATCATGATTATAGACTCAAGCTATATTACAAAGTTGTAGTCGGGAGTACAGTATGGTACTGCCATAATGAACAGAAATGTAGATCAATGGAACAAAACAGAAAACCAGAAATGGACCCATAAGTGTATGGCCAACTAATATTTGACAAAGCAGGAAAGAATATCCAATGGAAAAAAGACATTCTCTTCAACAAATGGTGTTGGGAAAACTGGACAGTGACATGCAGAAGAATGACCCTGGACCACTTTCTTACACCATGCTAAAAAATAAACTCAAAATGGATGAAACACCAAAATGTAAGACAGGGACCATCAAAATCCTAGAGGGGAACACAAACAGCAACCTCTTTGAACTCGGCTGGAACAACTTCTTACTAGACATGTCTCTGGAGTCAAGGGAAACAAAAGCAAAAATGAACTATTAGGGCCTCATCAAGATAAAACACTTCTGCACCACAAAGGAAACAACCAACAAAATTAAAAGGCTTCTGACAACTGGAGGGATATTTTCAAATGACATACCAGATAAAGGGATAGTATACAAAATCTCTAAAGAACTTACCAAACTCAAATAGCAAATAATCCAGGAAAGAAATTGACAGAAGACCTGAATAGACACCTTTCCAAAGAAGACAATCAGATAACTAATAGACACATGAAAAGATGCTCAACATCACATCAAGGAAATACGAATCCAAACCACAATGAGATACCACGTCACCCCTGTCAGAATGGCTAGAATGAAAAACTCAGAAAACAACAGTTGTTGACAAGAATGGGGAGAGAGGGAACCTGTTACACTATTGGTGGGAATACAAACTGGTGCAGCCACTCAAAAACAGTATGTAGGTTCCTCAAAAAAATTAAAAATAGACCTTACGCCCCAACCATTGCATTACTAGGTATGTATCCAAAAGATACAAAAATGATGATTCGAAGAGGGCCTATGCACCCCAATGTTTATAGCAGCATTATCAACAATAGCCAAATTATGAAAAGAGCCCAAATGTCCACTGACAGATGAATGGATACAGATGTCATATATTGCTACAATGGAATACTTACTACAAGGTGATGAAAAAGAATGAAATCTTGCCATTTGCAACAACCTGAATGGAACTAAAGTGCATTATGCTAAGCAAAGTAGGTCATGCAGAGAAGGACAAATATCATATGATTACACTCATGTATGGAATGTAAGAAATGCAACAAATGAAAATAGGGGAAGGAAAGGAAAAATAAAACCAGAGAGAGAGGCAAACTGTAAGAGGCTCTTAAATACAGAGTTAAAACTGAGAGTTATTGGAGGAGAGGAAGGTGGGGGGATAGGCTCAATGGGTGATGGGCAGAATGAAGGCACTTGTGATGAGCACTGGGTGTCATATGTAAGTGATGAATTATTGGGTTCTACTCCTGAAATCAATAATACACCATATGTTAACAAATGTGAATTTAAATAATAAATTAAAAAAAGATGTGGCATACATATCAAATGATTATTATTCAGCCATGAGAAAGAAGGAAATCCTGCCTTTTGTGACAACATGGATGGACCTTGTGTGCATTATGCTAAATGAAAGAAGTCAGAAGAGAAAGACAACGACTATGTGATTTCACATATTTGTGGAAACCAGAAAAGGTGTATAGATTCAGACAGTAGAAAGGTGGTTACAAGGGGTAAAGGGAAAAAAAAAAAAAAACAAGGGGCTAAGGGATAGGAGAAGTGGGAGATGTTGGGCAAAGAGATCAAACTTCCAGTTTGAAGAGGAATACTTCCTGAGCATCTAACGTACAGCATGGTGATTACAGTTAATATTATTATATTCTCAACTTGAAGGTGGCCTAGAGAGTATATCTCAAATGTTCTCACCGTGAAGAAGAAATGGTAATTATGTGATGTGATGCAGATGTTAGCTGACACAATGGTGGCAATAATTTCATTATGTATATTTTCACATTTGTACTTCTTAAGTTTGCTGAATGTTATGCATCTGTCATATCTTAGTTATATAAGAAAAAATAAACACCAGAGATACCATTCACTTCTTTTATCATTTCTATATTTCTTTCTTTTAAACTTACTCTCCTAAGTTCACATTTTTATTGCTGCTTAATAAAAAATCTCCCTGCAAAGTTACTAAATAGAGTGTTCTTTCATTATACCAACTACAAACACAACCCTCTCATTGTGATCCAAATTTCAATGCAGAGACTGAAAGAAGGCATTTCTAAATGTTTACCTTGTGTGTCTCTCTAATAACATTAAAATAGGGTCTAGTTTGTTCCACGGGGCTGAGTGGGGCAAGATTCCTTCAGGTACTACAACTCTGGATTTTTTTTTTCCTCCTGTTACTCTGTCTTGTCACTTTAATTCCAAACAGCTGGGAGAAGCCTGGGGGAAAGAAGGGAATGTCTCCTCCCTTAAGCCAGTGTCCTGTCCTTAAGGCCACCTCAGGGACCCCTTCCTCTGAACCCTCTGATCTCCAGTCATTCACCCTCTCCCTTCCACTTTTACACCCAGCCCCTCCTTCCCAGGAAACCACAGGTCCACACACGGTGGTTCCCACTCTGCACCATCAGGGCTCAAACATGCCACAACACCACTGCGGTGCAAGAAGGCTCTCACCCGTGTCACAAAACAAGCATCCAAAAAGCAGACACCTGTGAAGGGTGGAGTTGGCAGGGGTCTGTGACCTGCTCCTGCCTCCTCCGTGAGCCCGGTCAGAGCGGGACTCTGGCCAACAGTAGCTGCGAAACGTGCAGACTAGGAGGTACAGGAGGGACTTACAGGAGTCACTTACAGTGATTGCACTCTGATGGCTGATCCAGGAGTGAGTTTAGCAGGACGCAGAGGGCGTGTTCAGAGTGCAGCCACCTACACCGCACACCCTGCCGTTATGCTAACGTGTGACAGTCCTAAGGCCAGGACGGGGCTATGAAGGTAGGGACCCATGAACTGAGGAACCCCATAACTTCTCTGTGCTGACTTGGACCACACAATAGAGCCCCACATATGACAAAAGGAAACGTTGTCCATTGCAGTGAGGGGGACCCCAACGCTATGTCTGGCCGGTCTAGGGCTTCCGGGATACTGCGTGCGCCTTCATTATTTTGTACATTTGCTAATTAGTAGTAAATCTTCTGGTTAAGAAGTATATCCCAGGTGCACCCGGTTGGCTCAGTTGGGTAAGCGTCTGACTCGAGATTTTTGGCTCAAGTAACGATCTCATGTCGTGAGATGGAGTCCCATGTGGGCTCTGCCCTGACAGCACATATCCTGCTTGGGATTCTCTCTCTCCCTCTCCCTGTCTCTCTCAAAAATAAATAAACTTTAAAAAAAAGAATTGTGTTTCATGTCAGTCGGACTGACACTTGGGTCACTTTGGATACCTGAGCTACGGTGTGTACTGTGTTCCTCAGAGGCAAAAGACCTGGAAGAATCCATGACCTTCTCTAGAGCAAAATGATAGTCCAAAGCTCCAAGCGCCAGAGACAGATGGAATAAAATAATTTAGCCAAATCTTGGGTACAATCCCTGTAGCCATGCCAGAGTTATTGGTGAACGTTTAAAGGAAATGGTTCAGGGGCACCTGGGTGGCTCAGTCGGTTGGGCGGCCGACTTCGGCTCTGGTCATGACTCATGGTTCATGGGTTCAAGCCCCACGTCGGGCTCTGTGCTGACAGCTCCAAGCCTGAAGCCTGCTTCGGAATCTGTGACTCCCCCTCTCTTTCTGTCGCCTTCCCAGCTCATTCTCTGTCTCTGTCTCTCAAAAAGTAAATGAAAAAAACATTAAAATTTTTTTTTTAAAGGGGGCGCCTGGGTGGCGCAGTCGGTTAAGCGTCCGACTTCAGCCAGGTCACGATCTCGCGGTCCGTGAGTTCGAGCCCCGCGTCGGGCTCTGGGCTGATGGCTCAGAGCCTGGAGCCTGTTTCCGATTCTGTGTCTCCCTCTCTCTCTGCCCCTCCCCCGTTCATGCTCTGTCTCTCTCTGTCCCAAAATAAATAAACGTTGAAAAAAAAATTTAAAAAAAAATAATAAAAAAAAAAATAAAAAATTTTTTTTTAAAAATTTAAAAAAATAAAGGAAATGGTTCAAATAATATTGGTGGCAATTTATACAACCCAGCAGCCTGTAATATACAAAGCATGGAGACCGTGGGGAGGCACATTCCCAACATTAGAAAAATGTTACAGAACAACATTCAATCTCTTTGGTCTCTTAAGTGATTCCTTCTTTATTTAGCATGGACCCTACGGATCTTTACTATCTGTAATTTATTCCTATGTAACATGAACATTCAAATACTATCCAACATTCACTTAGAGGAAATACATCTGTTTCCACAGGGTTCTGTGTCCTTAATCACTGAGAAGTAGCTGCTCAGCCAGAACATAAGGTTGTGTTGTGTGGTTTCGAGAGACCTTGAGGGTTTTTACACCACACCATGGAAAGTTCCTTTGAGGGATTTTAGAGTGACTGGTATAACTGTCAGAATGTAATGGAAACATAATGGAGAGAAGGAAATTTGTCACCATTGGGGATAAACATTATTACAAAACTGTTTCTGTACTGGTGTTCATTCAGCATTACCACATATATGGCATCAAAATATATCCCAGGTGTTGATTTCAAACGTGATTACTGTGATGCCTTTAGGGATCCAGACAGAACCATGACCATGTGATAATCTCCACTAAGCTCTCATTTCCAACCTGCCTAATGCTGTCTATGTTGCAAGATTACCGGTCATAAGCATGAGACCCTCAGGGGGTTCAAGACCCAGGATAATGCCGGTTAGCTGTCAGAAGAGGGAACAGTGTGATTGTTATGAATATGTGTCCAAAGACACAAATACATTTACCTGCATTGAGCTACACACTGGGAAAACCTACCAAGAAAAACATAAACATTTCTTTTACAGTGGCATAGTCAAAACTTCAACCTCCATGAGAAAATGTACTGCTCATGACAAGAAATATATACAAAAACCCAGATCCATAACACAAAACATATTTATATGCAAACTGAGCTTTAGTTAAGATCTAAATTCTACAATGTCACATTCACTTGTTATGAGATGTTTATATTTATTATTCATCATTCAGAATTGTGTTAGTTCATAATGTGATGGCTATATGTAAAACTTAGACATATTGAGATTTTTAATACTTAATATACATTTTATTCATTCCTTAAATTTTCTCCTGGTGAATCTAAACAAGCACCATAGAACATGGGATTTCCTGGAAAATGGAGGTCATTTTTCATATTTTTATAATATATCCCTGCGTTCAAATTGTATGGAATCTTTGGCAGATGTGACATACAAAAGCCTTAATCACTTCAGGCCTCTATCAAACAATTTGTAAATTGGTATGAAGAAAGGATCTAAATATATTTTGCCCTTGAAACATTTGCTGCATTACTATAGGGGAAAAAAAGAATATAAAATAGGACTTGTGTCATTCAATGTCCTCAAAAGTCATTTTTTTAAATATTTATTCATCTTTGAGAGAGAGAGAGAGAGAGAGAGAGAGAGAGAGAGCAAGAGCGGGGGAGGGGCAGATTGAGAGGAAGACACAGAATCTGAAGCAGGCTATAGGCTCTGAGCTGCCAGAACAAAGCCCAACGCAGGGCTTGAACCCACGAACCATGAGATAATGACCTGAGCTGAAGTCAGACACCCGACCGACTGAGCCACTCAGGTGCCCACTCAAAAGTCATTTTTAATGAATGAGGTGGCTCATCATAAATTCAAGCGAGGTGCACACCTCACATCGCACAACATTACACACATTACACATAAGCACCGCCTGCTGTATTGCTACCTGATGCTCCCAATGTCCCTGGGATGAGTTCATCATGCCATCGCCCCCTGTGACAGGAAGGCTACGTAAAATTACTGTCACACAGGTACGGTCACACTGGGGCCTAATATCTGAATGACTGTGTCAGGATTGGTGTTCCCAGGATTTCCTCTGAGCTAAATTTCATCTATCCCGTGGTTGCCCACCAATTCTGTGAAGAAGCTGTGACACAGTCAACTTACAGACCTTCTAACAGAGCCATGATCAAATGCAAGAATAAGTGATATGCCTCCAGAAATTGCTAGAAAGTGCTAAAATGTTAATATTTCTTACACTGTTTTTGTGGTTCCTATTCTTATTTTGTGCACGCCTTTATCATATGTACATAAATGTCTTTTTGCAATTAGAATGGTACTCCCAAAAGAGAATGAAATAAGAAAAGGATTTTTTAAATATTAATATGACGGAGATGCACTGGGACACTAAACCAGCCTCTCCGGAGGTTGCAATGAATCCACGAGCTTGGAACATTCATTGCATAAAAGAATGAGGTATAGGGGGAGAACTGGGTTAGCTCAATTGGTTCAGCATCCAACACTTGATTTTGGCTCTGATCATGACCTCACACTTCGTGAGTTTGAGCCCTGCATCAGGTTTACTGCTAACAGTGCAGCGCCTTCTTGGAATTGTTTCTGTCTCTCTCTGCTGATTCTCTCTCTCTCTCACCCTCTCTGTCCCTCTTACTCTTGCTCTCTCTCAATAAACAAACTTTTTTTAAAAAGTTTTTTTAAAAAGGAAAATGTTACTTTAAAAAAATGAACGAGGTAAGGAAATTCCCTTGAGAGTCATCACGAGAATGTTGGACAACACATGAAGGACACAAAATCTTAAAGCCTCTGACATTTGAGCCTCCATCAAAGGCTCTTCCCCCCAGTCATATGGAGCCCCTACAGAAAACCTTCTCCATTGCGCCCATCACATCCTTGTTCCGCAAGGTATATATGACAGGGTTGACCATGGGGGTGATGATGGTGTAGAAGAGAGAAATGAACTTGCCCTGATCCTGGGAATGGTTGCTGCTGGGCTGCAGGTAAGCATAGATGGCCGTGCCATAGAACAGGGAGACCACGGTGAGGTGGGACCCACATGTCCCAAACACTTTCCTCTGTCCTGCAGCTGACTTTATTCTTAACACTGTCCTGACTATCCGACCATAGGAGAATGTGATTAATGCCACAGGTATGAAAAGAAAGATCATACTGAAAAATAAGATCTCAGACTCATACACAGTGGTGTCAACACAGGCAAGCTTGAGCAATGGGGGAACCTCACAAAAGAAGTGCTCTATTTTATTTCTCCCACAAAGCGGTATGAGAAAAATGAGCACCGTCTCCAATGAGGAGTTGGCAAAACCAGTGAACCACGATGCAGAAGCCATCAGGGCACAGAGACGGGGGTGCATGATCACTGTGTAGTGCAGGGGCCTGCAGACGGCTGCGTAGCGGTCAAATGCCATCACCCCTAACAGAATGCATTCTGTGCATCCCAACCCTAGAGCGATGAACAGCTGAGCTACACAGGCACCGAAGGAGATAGACTTGTCTGGTCCCCTGAGATGAACCAGCAGCTGAGGAACAGTGCTGGTCGTGTAACACAGGTCCAGAAAGCTTAGGTTGGACAGGAAAAAGTACATGGGAGTCTGCAGGTGTGGGTCCAGGCGGGACAACGCAATGATGCTTGTGTTTCCCAGCAGGGTGAGCAGATAGAAGATCAGAAGAACCACAAAGAGGACTCGCTCCAGCTGAGGCCGGTCAGAGAAACCCAGCAGGATAAAGCCAGTGAAAGAACTTCCATTTTTCGGGTCCATCCTTTCTTACCACGTGTTTCCTGTCAAGACCAAGTATTTAGCAATTTTTAAAGAAATGTTCTAAAAAATAAAAAGGAGGCAGGGGGTTTATTTATCATGTTAAAAGACATAGCCAGAGAATTTTATCACTAACTATTTGAATAAATGGTGTACTCATTGAAATTGCCATAGCTCATACCAATTTAGTTCCACATTATCAAAAATGTAAATCATTAATATTTCATATATGAAAAATCAAATAATGAACCTTGTGTTTGTGTCAGTCATAGGTATAAAAGTTCTCTAAATCTGATCATAATAGGACTGAAACTACCATGAAAATGTAGCTACATTTTAGAGAAAATGGGGATCAATGAAAAAGAGAGAGAACAATCAGAAAGAATAGGAAAGAGATGCATACAGAGGGAGATTCATTATTTTAAATATGTATCTCATAATTCCACACAACTAGATTTGCACACACCTCACATGCAGTACTTTATAATACAACATAATGTCCAAATGCATCCAGATATAGGAATTGATGACCTACAATATACTTATACAAAGAAATTCAACTACATTCAAAATACCAGTACTAGATCCGCATATAAACACACATTGGGGTTTTTTCCCCTATGGCAATAAAATAAATAACCAGAGAGAACCAGAAAATAGCACCATTCAATTACAGTGCTTAACTTTTGTCCTAAAGATGCTTAAAATTACCATACCAATTAACAAAACTCCAAAATTTCAGTGGCTGTACAGAGTCTGTTGGAATCAGAACTCCAAAATCCAGTGCCCAACATTTTCCTCTTCCTTCTTCAGATTTCTGTTTCACACATTACACCAACTAGACTCTGTAAAATTCCTGAAAGATGTAGGATTATTCAGTATCAACATTCTAATCAGAATAAACTTTTAAAAGTTATCCAACCATATAATTTTTTTTTTAATTTTTTTTTTCAACGTTTATTTATTTTTGGGACAGAGAGAGACAGAGCATGAATGGGGGAGGGGCAGAGAGAGAGGGAGACACAGAATCGGAAACAGGCTCCAGGCTCTGAGCCATCAGCCCAGAGCCTGACGCGGGGCTCGAACTCCCGGACCTCGAGATCGTGACCTGGCTGAAGTCGGACGCTTAACCGACTGCGCCACCCAGGCGCCCCCCAACCATATAATTTTGACAGACTGTAATGCTTTACATCACTTCCTATGATAAAATAAGTAAATAGATACACACACAGATATAAGGACAGAAACATTCTCAAAAGCAATGACAGATCAAAGCACTATAATGCAACACTTAATGTATACAAGGAAAGGCATAAATGAAACGTTATTGTGGGATTATACACGATCTCAGATGTCCGTCCATATTAGGTTAATTGTCACCTTTCTGGAAGCTACCTTGCAGAGTTAGTGACACTGGACCAAATACATTGCCAAATATAAGGCTAGTTGATGACCCTTTTCATCCAATGCTTACCGCCGAAGAAGACGACTAGTTATACGCTGGCCATAAGGAATCAGAAAATGAACATTTCAGTTCTATCATGTTCAAATCATTGGGAATACGGTACATTTTTTATTCTTCGAAGACGTTTTAAGTCCGAAGCATGACCGCAGGGAGGCACACTGATGGGTGAAAGAAATTGGTACAAAACTGGCATAAGATAAATGTTCATCAAATGTGAAAAAGGATGTGATATTTCACCCTATTTTATACCTCCTTTTCCTATAAAGATGTGATCAGTGTTATCAGTGATATTTGTTTATCAATGATAAACAAAATCTATGCACAAAAAATTTCTTAATAGAATTAATTACACAGGTGTTTGAGACAGTCAAATCTGCAACACAAGAGAATATCACCTGACTCACACCTGCTCAGAAGACCAATAGAAACACACAATGGTTTAGTGTCATGCAGACATGTACAAATATAGATACAGACATAGATATAGGGAGATATAGATATAGATAGATAGATATCTATATAGATATCGATAGATATATTTATGTGATATCAATTACAGACAAAATTTTCAATGTGCCTATTAGTGGAAGCACCCACCAGAGTGAAGGAGGGCAAACATAAAATGCTAACTCATCCAAGTAAAACAACAATATAACAATGCAATATTAGAATAAAATAATGATATATTTTAACGTTATATCAATAAAGACTAAGAAGGCAGTTGAGAAAAAATAAAACTGTGGTGAGATGAACTTGTAAAATGATTTGCTGCTTTATGGGATTATATGTGTGTATGGATTTGTGTGTGTGTGTGTGTGTGTGTGTGTACGTGTGTGTTTAATATATATATATATATATATATACACACACATACATACATACACATATACATATATAAACAAATGTGGATGCAACTATCATGATACAATATGAAACAACAATGTCTAGTTATAAAAATCACATCTAAATTTTAACTTCACATACAAAAATTAAATACTTGAAAAAAAGCATATTATTAGGTGAAAAAAAGATTCTAAAAGAAAAGATGGCTTTATATATAATAATATACATCCAAAAAAGGATATAATGAGAAATGACATCTCACAAGAACACAATTTTACAATAAAAATTAAAAAGATAGGCATATAATGAAAGAGGTTAAATGCTTACCACTGACACACATAAGGAGATAAAGTGATTAATATAAGTGATCAATGCTGACACAAAACTAAAAATTTTAGTGCAATGATCCATATTTCCACACAAATAGATGCTCAGTATGAACACTACACATTTTAGACACAAAAGATCTCAAGATAATGTCTCTATTTAAGACATTTCAAATATATAACATTCACTGATATATTTGACATACAGACGCTACCCTATCCAGTTTCTGAATGAATCCTGAAAAAGAGCAGGCAAGATTTCCGCAGCCTCAGTGCTACGACTGAATCGCTATTGCTATCATGATGCTTCTGTCTCATGGGTCTGGGCTGACCTCAGACATATGAGAACAGGCTGCCAATGACGATGGAGGACGAGCAAATGAGGGGAATGCAGCCATCACTACATAGGAAATGACACATGTGATGAACACTGACAGGGCTGTAGGGCAGGTTCTATGGAAGAAGACGATGAAGTAGGATTTCCACTGCAGGTTGTTTATTCAGGGAATGCTCTTGGGATAAATGGGGTGAGGGAAGGAAGACAGCAGAGAATGTTGCTAAGCAAGGATGTGGTCTCCAGTGGAACAGCAGGAGCCTGATCCCATGAGATGCTGGACAGAACTCTCCAGTAGAACCATCCATCTGTGATGGTAGAAATACTCTGTCTTCATTGTCCAATACGATAGCTACTATCCACCTATCACTACATGAGCATTTAAAGTGCCCTAGCTAAGAAACTAAATTTTACATTTTATTTAATTTCAAAGAATTTAAATTTAAATAGCTTTCTGTGGGTACATCCTACTGTATTGGGCAGCACAGCTCTGGAGCATGAATTGAATCAGATTCAATCCTGCCTTGGCGTTGGCACCTATTGTACATCCCATAAGTCTGTCACCCCTACCATGCTCTCCAGATCACCTGGCGCCATAGCTCCCTTTCAGCTGAGGGCAATTCTCTCAAGAAGGGAATGGCTGTGAACCTTGGAGCCCACACTCATAACAAATAGGCTTGTGATTGGAGCCCTAGTAGGTAAAGTAAAAAGCGTCTAGCAGGTCACCAACAGCATTCATACAAGAGTCCATTCATGATTGTGTGCAAGGATAGAGGGACAGAACCTAGTGTACTTTACACATGACCTCAGTGCAATCACACACACATGCATACACACACACAACTTGTCATTGGCTTAACTCACCAATTAAGTAAACATTCAGATTTCCTATATTTGTCTTCTTCATATTGGTGTATGTATTCACATGAAAGATCATCACTTCTTGTTAACAATAAAGTTAAAAACAAGATGCACTGATGCAATATTCACAAGATGGAACTTCCCTGTTGTAATTTTCAAGATAGCATTTTCAAAACTCCCAACATATTTTAGATATTTTGGCAATAATGGAGAAAATGAGCATTTACGAGTTTCTAATTACACAACAAATATTATGTCATTTCACAGCCAATAAGGAACCAAGGGATAGCATGGAAACATATAGTCTAATAGTTTCACACATACGCATAAAGAGCATATTTTATTACCACTGCACATGCATATTTAAATTAATTCCCACATGTGCCTACAGAGGTGTAATGAATGTACTACATAGAAGGAAATGTCTAGGAACGACGTATTGATGTCTATACTAAATAATTAATTTTAGTTCTTCTCTTTGGTGAATTTTCATAGTCTGTTCCTTTAAACAATTCATCACATATGCAAACCAACACATCCTTTTTATTTCAAGAACAATTGCAATGGAAAATAATTTAACTTCCCAATTCTAAAAGCAACACAGAGCCTTGTTCCTTTTCATTCAACTTAATTGACCTTCTCTGTGGGATCTAAGCTATTTCCCTGCCTCATTTCCAAGTTACTGCCTAAATGTACTACTGGAAATTATAATTTGGCCATGTAGAATCAGTGTCTGCAGTAAATGCAAAGGTTGACTATACCAGCACTGGGTCATCCATATGTTTTTCTTAAGCAAAAGGACACTTTCTCAGGATGACTTCACAGATCCCCATGTGGTACCAGAGATCTGCACTTTGCCTCAAGGAGGTAGAAGATGAAGGCAGTCACAAACTCTCAGTATGGTTTCCCAAATACAATGACCTGCCTGTGTGACACTGAGACCCTTATGAGCAGGTGAGAGGGTGCCGTGAGCCCCTCTGAGCTGGGGCTGGGCTGGCACAGGAACCAAATCCCTTCCCCTGCTGACATCTCTGGGGAACAGGTGCCCCACACTCTTAATGAGCCCATGTCACTGAGCTGTAGAGAGATGGCAATCCTCAGGGAGAATGACTATGGAAGACAATGTCAGAGGAGACCTAATCTGTGTCTCCTATTAGTTCACATATCTGTCAGAAGACAATAATTCCCTAGACCTTCCCAGCTACCTTAGCTCCCATCTGTGAATGACCTAGATGTTTTGCAAAACACTTAAGATTTTTCCCTTACAACTATCCAAAATATTTACATATAAAGATGTAAGGAAGATTCCATTCAGTTACTTAATTTGAAATGTTAATATGTGAATGAATTCCTCATTAATTTCATTCATAACCAAGTTATATGGGATCACAGTGCTAATAATTAGGCACATTCTAATCTTGGGGGGTTTTTTGGCACATTCTAATCTTTAGCTTGAATATAAAGGAGAGCAACCTAATTCTACCAAACTTCTAATGTGGCTAAGGGGAAAAAACTCAAATCCTCTAAAACACTGTACAGTTTATATCCATGGGTTTTAAGGATGTACTCAATTTAAAAAATTATCTCTCTTCATTAAAATGTACATGGTTTATTTAAATTCAACTAGTCTTTGCATTTAAGTTCCAAATGATTTTGGCTTTACCAGGAGAGTTAAAATAATCATTAAGAAAAATGGAAAGAAGTTGATGGGTGGCTCTTTCTCATAGATCCGTACTTTAAGTTTAATTTACCATGTTCAGCCTTAAGAGATACTCTCCCTCCTGCTAAAAAAACATTCTTAGATTTCAACTTTCTCAGCTATTCCCATACCAGTTAGATCCCATCCCGAGAGTTATGGGGAAAACTGGCAAAGACACTGTACTCTGGGTGTCCCGAAGATGGAGGGAATTACAGACCTGCTAATCACACTTTCCTTCCCTGGCCTCACTCACTGCTGCCAGTCTACCTGCTCAAATCACTTTGATAATAGTGTGACATTATCTAGAGACACTGACCCACAATGACACTTCCAGATGCCACACATCTAGAGCAATGCTTGGTCACCCATCTGAAGACACACATATAAGAAAGCTCACCTGCACCACTGTTCATATTAACCGAAATCTGCAAACAATCCTAATGCCCGTTATCAGCAAACTGGGCAAATAGTGTTAGGAAACAAGAGTTCTCTAGAACAATATGAATAAAACTACAGCTAAACCTTTCTGGAGGGTGTTAAGATGGTGGGGAAGTAGGGGGACCTGGACCTTCCTCATCCCTCACACAGAGCTGAATTGAGGTCTTGGAACACCCAGGAAATCGATCCGTGGAATGGCAGAAGGATCTCCGCAGCTGGAGGGAGACAACTTGGCAGGTGCGGGGCGCATGTATGCGTGTTGGGGGAAATAAAATGGTGGAGCTATGAAGGAGAGGGAACCCTTTCTATGGACAGACAAAGGGAAAGAAAGAGGGGTTGTGAAAGTGCAGCATCAAATTAGCACAAGAGGAAAAGCTCTCTGTGCCACAGGTTTTTGCAAACTGCCTTTGGAGCTTGAGGCTTTCGAAGTGGCAACTCTTGAGGCACCTGGGTGGCTCAGGTGGATAAGCGACCGACTGAGGCTCGGGTCATGATCTTGCGGTCCGCGGGTTCGAGCCCCACGTCGGGCTCTGTGCTGACAGCTCAGAGCCTGGAGCCTGCTTCGGATTCTGCGTCTCCCTCTCTCTACCCCTCCCCCATTCACACACTGTCTCTCTCTCCCTCAAAATAATAAACACGAAGTGGCAACTTCCTCTGAATTTGAGCGGTGGCATGTGCTCCTGGGGAAGACGCAGCTGGCCCCAGAGTGCATAGCATGGCGTAGCTATCTCCACGGTGCACTTCTGGAAGTGGGTTTATTGCTTCCCCAAGGACAAATGACCCTACAAGTGCCATTCTAAGGCCTTTCATCAGCAGGGTGTAGAGGCTCTACTCCGGAGCAGGGAGTAGATACAGGCGGTGCTGGGGGTCCTTTAAGACATCAGGTTTTGAATCCCAGCCAAGAGCCTTGAAGAAGGTACAGGAAGACTGTGGGCAGGCCGACACATGAGGGCTATTCTGTGAGGGCAGCCTGAACAGCAAGGCTTGAGATCCCTGCTCTGGGTAAGAGAGACTGGGGTGACACGATTTTCCCCTCAACACTAGCACAGTAGGACTTCAGAGAGCAGCACAGGGGCCCCGGTGGAGGTGGGACCCTCTTACACCAAACCCCGCACCTCCGTGCCTGGTAACTGCTTATTTACTGGAGCGAGGCTGACTGAGCCAATGCAGCCGACCTCTCCTCCAGACCAGCATGGCCCCAGCCCCAGACACCAACACACAACTCTTTTGCTTCTTTTGTTTCCTCCCTCTTCTTTTTTTCTTTTGGGATAAGGCTCGTGGTTTCTGATTTGTTTTTTTGCAATTCTTATCATATATATATATTTTTTAATTAGGCTTTCTTTGTCCATTCTTTTCCATCTTTCTGCTTTCTTCTTGTTTATTTATCTCTCTCTTTCTATGGAATTAGACTTCTAGTTTTTAAATTCTCTGTTTGGTTTTCCTGTCTCCCTTTTACTTTCTCTCTTTTTATGGGATCAAGCTCCACCCTGCCCTTTCTTTGTTCCAGGCTTGCTTCAACAAACAAATCGAAGCACACCTAGTTAAAGGTCCCAGCACTCCCCACTGCAGCAAGGAGAAGCTCTACAGACGACTGGAAAACAGTAGCCAAAATGCAACAAAAGAGTGTACACAACATACACCAGAAACACTTCCTGGAATGCTAGGCCCTGGACAGTGCATGACCCTTTTTCATGTAGTAGTACTCTCAGGTGGGGGACACAAAACAAGCTTTTAAAACATGCAAAAGACAGAAACTTAGCCAAAATGACAGAACAGAGGTACTCCCCCACCCAACAACAAAAAAAAAAAGATCATGAGGAAGCCACAGCAAGAGAACAGCTGGTAACAGATATAAACCATATATCTCAACAAGAATTTAGAATGAGAGTCATAAGACTAACAGCTGGGCTTGAAAAAAGCATAGAAGACATCAGAGAAACTCTCGCTTCAGAGATCAAGACATAAGAACTAGTCAGAATGAATTTTAAAATACTATAACTGAGATGCACAATAAACTAGATACAATGATGGTGAGGATTGAAGGAGCAGAGGAGAGAACAGGCAAAATAGAAGATAAACTCGTGGAAGATAATGAAGCTGAAAAAAGTGGGAAAGGGAATTACTAGACCAGGGGGGGAGAATTAGAGAACAAAGTGATTCCATGAAATGAAACAATATCATTATTATAGAGGTCCCAGAAGAAGACAGCAAGAAAAAGGGGCAGAAGGTTTATTTGAACAAACTGTAGTTGAGAACTTCCCTAATCTTGGGAAGGAAACAGGCATCCAAGTCCAAGAGGCACAGAGAACTCCCTTCAAAATCAACAAAAACAGGTCAAAACCATGACATAGCATAGTAAAACTGGCAAAATTCAACAAGAAAGAGAGAATTCTGTAAGCAGCTAGGGACAAAAGGTCCTCAACTGACAAGGGTAGACACATAAGGTTAGTAGCAGACCTGTCTACGGAAACGTGGCAGGCCAGATGGGAGTGGCAGGATATATTCAATGTGCTGAATAGGAAAAATATGCAGCTCACAATCCTTTATCCAGCAAGGCTGTCATTCAGAACAGATGGAGAGATGAAGACTTTCCCAGACAAATAAAAACTAAAGGAGTTCATGACCACCAAACCACCCCTGCAAGAGATTCTAGGGGTAACTCTGTGCATGGAAAGCAGAAAAGACTACAAAGGACCAGAGAACATCACCACAAACATGAAATCTACGGATATCACAATGGCACTAAATTCATATCTTTCAATAATCACTCTGAATGTAAATAAACTAAATGCCCCAATCAAAAGACATAGGGCATCAGAATGGATAAAAAAACACAATATCCATCCATATAATCCCTACAAGAGACTAAACTTTAGACCTGAGGACACCTGCAGGTTGAAAGTGAGGGGATGAAGAACCAGCTACCATGCTAATGGACGTCAAAACAAAGCCAGGGTAGCCATACTTATATCAACAAACTAGATTTCAAAACAAAGACTATAGCAAGACATGAAGTAGGGCATAATATAATTAAGGGGTCTATCCATCAACAAGAGCTAACAATTGTAAATATGCCCCCAACGTGAAACACCAAATGTATAAAGCAATTCATAATAAACATACACAAATTTATTGGTAATAATGCCATAATTGTAGGTAGCTTTAATACTCCACTGACAACAACGGACAGATCATGTAAGCAGAAAACCAACAATGAAACAACCCTGAATGACACACTGGACCAGATGGACTTAACAGATATATCCAGAACATTTCATCCTAAAGCAGAAAAATACACATTCTTCTCGAGTGCACATGGAACATTCTCCAGAATATATCACGTATTGGGTCACAAATCAGACCTCAAAAGGTACAAAAAGATTAAGATGATGCCATGCATATTTTCAGATCACAATGCCATGAAACATGAAATCAACCACAACAAAAACTTTCAAAGCCCTCAAATACATGGAGGTTAAAGAACATCTTACTAAAGAATGAATGGGTTAGCTAGGAAATTAAAGAAGAAATTAAAAATCCGTGGAAGCAAATGAAAATGAAAACAAAAGACCAAACCCCTTGGGATGCAGCAAAGGCAGTCCAATGAGGAAAATACATTGCAATTCAAGCTTATCTCAAGAAGCAAGAAAGGTCCCAAATACACAACCTAATATTACATGTAAAGGAGCTAGAAAAGGAGCAGCACATAAAGCTCAAGCCAGCAAAAGAAGGTAAATAATAAAGAGTAGAGCAGAAATAAATGATAAAGAATTTTTTTTTATTTTTTTTAATGTTTATTTATTTTTGAGACAGAGAGAGACAGAGCATGAACGGGGGAGGGTCAGAGAGAGAGGGAGACACAGAATCTGAAACAGGCTCCAGGCTCTGAGCAGTCAGCACAGAGCCCGACGCGGGGCTCAAACTCACGGGCCGCGAGATCATGACCTGAGCTGAAGTTGGACGCTTAACCGACTGAGCCACCCAGGCACCCCTTTCTTTTTGTCTTTTTTTTTTTAATTTTTTTTAATGTTTATTTATTTTTGGATAAAGAATTTTTTAAAAAACAGTAGAACAGATCAATAAAACTAAGGGCTCATTTTTTAAAGGATAAACAAAATTAATAAACCCCTAGCCAGACTTCTCAAAAAGAAAAGAAAGAGGACCCAGATAGATAAAATCACAAATGAAAGAGGAGAGATCACAACCAACAGCACAGGAATACAAACGATTTTAGAGAATACTATGAAAAATTATATGACAACAAACTGGACAATCTGGAAGAAATAGACAAATTCCTAGATACACACTACCAAAACTCACACAGGAATAAATAGTAAGTTTGAACAAACCAATAACCAGCAAAGAAATCGAATCAGTTATTCAAAAATCTCCCAACAAATAAGAGTCCTGGGCCAGATGACTTCCCAGGGGAACTCTACCAGACATTTAAAGAAGAGATAATACTACTCTTCTCAAACTGTTCCAAAAAAATAGAAATGGAAGGAAAACCCCCAAACTCATTTTATGAAGCCAGCACTACCTTGATTCCAAAACCAGACAAAGACCCCACTAAAAAAGAGAATTGCAGGCCAATATCCCTGAAGAAACAGATGCAAAAATTCTCAACAAGATAGTAGCAAATCTAATCCATTAGTACATTAATAGAATTATTCACCATGATCAAGCGGGATTGATTCCTCAGCTTCAGGGTTGGTTCAAAATTCACAGATCAATCAACATGATACTCCACATTAATAAAAGAAAGGATAAGAACCATATGCTCCTTTCAATAGTTTAAGGAAAAGCATTTGACAAAATACATAATCTTTCTTGACAAAACCCTCAAGAAATTCATGGTACGAGGAACATACCTCAACATCAAAAAAGCCATATATGAAAAGGCCCACAGCTAATATCTTCCTCAATGGGGACAAACTGAGAGCTTTCCCCCTAAGGTCAGGAACACCACAGGGATGCCCACTCTCACCACTGTTGTTCAACATAGTACTGGAAGTCCTAGCCTCAGCAATCACACAACAAAAAGAAATAAAAAGTATACAAATTGGCAAAGAATAAGTCAAACTCTCACTCTTCACACATGACATGATACTCTACATGGAGAACCCAAAAGACCCCACCAAAAAACTGCTAGAGCTGTACATGAGTTCAGCAAGTCTCAGGGTATAAAATCAACATACAGAAATCAGCTGCTTTTCTATACACCAATAAGGAAGCAGCATAAAGGGAAATCAAGGAATTGATTCCATTTACAATTACATCAAAAACCATAAGAAAACGGGAATAAATGTAACCAAAGAGGTAAAATATCTGCATGCTGAAAATTATAGACTGCTTATGAATAAATTGAAGAAGACACAAAGAAATGGGAAAATATTCTATGCTCATGGAGCACCTAGGTGGCACAGTTGGTTAAGCATCAATTTCAGCCCAGGTCATGATCTCATGGTTCCTGAGTTTGAGCCCCGCATTGGGCTCTGTGCTGACAGCCTGGAGCCTGCTTCAAATTCTGTGTGTGTGTCTCTCTATGTCCCTGCCCCATTCACACTCTGTCTCTCCTCTCAGAAATAAACATTTTTAAACATTTTTAAGGAAAACATTCTATGCTCATGGATTGAAAGAACAAATATGATTAAAATGTTGATAGTACCCAAAGCAATCTACACATTCAGTGCAATCCCTATCAAAATAACACCAGCATTTTCCACAGGGCTAGAACAATCCATTCTAAAAATTGTATGGAATCACAAAAGACCCCAAATAGTCAGTCATGTTGAAGAAGATATCAGGGGGAGGGGCCAAGATGGCGGAACAGCATGGAAACTTTTTGTGTGTCTCGAGTCCATGAAATACAGCCAGACCAACACTACACTATCCTATACACCTAGAAAAATGATTGGAAGATTAACACAACAAGGTGCACAACCTGAACCACAGAATTCAGCAGGTACGTGACACAAAGAGCTGAACTTGGGGAGCAAGAAGCCATGAAAGGTAGGGAACACCTTTTGTGGGCAGAGAGAGGATGGAGACTGCAGGGGCGGGGAGCATACAGGAAAAGCACCCCTTCCCAAAAGCAGCTGGAGAGAAAGTGGAAAATTGGAAACAGCTGCAGGGACTAAAAGGGAGAAAGGAGAAAGGAGAGGGTTTAAATTCCATTAAGACTGTAACCAAGGGAGCGCAAAGGCTGCAACTCCGCAGCTCCATACCTGGCAGTGCTCTGGTGGGAAAGGTGAATCCCCAAGAACAGAGTGGCGTCCGGAAGGTTCTCGGGCCACGGGGAAAAGCGGTTCCACTGCTGGAAAGACATTTGGTACAGACTGTTGAAGCCACCTGGTCCCAGCAGACCCCCGAAGGCAGTCACATTCACTGGTGCTGGGGCAAGGTTGTTGAGGGTGAAGCCTGGTGCCAGATGTGTGTTGTGATTTTCCATAATCCGTGAAACGCTGATGCTACACTGTCTTGTGATCTTTTTCTGGGGTGGGCTGGCACCTGGCCACAGTCTCGGGGCACCAGCAACAGCAGAGTCCAGCGGGCGTTCCTGGGTGCAGCCGACATTCGGCCATTGCTCATTTGGCCATTGCTCAGTGAGACCCTCCGGCAGAGGGGCAGAACGGGTCAAGGCCGCAGTCCTTCAGAAGTAAGGGGCGGAGGAAAACAGCCGCATCTGAGCCAAAACTCGGGAGGGGTACTGCCTGGGACCTGGTCACGGAGAGTGAAAACGCAGGGAGTGGATGAGAGCTGAAGACTGAGGACAGGTGCGCGATTGCTGATTCGGGAGAACAGACCGGGTGGCTGGGTAGGGCCAGTTTTCACCGCTCCGCACATGCGCATGAGCACCAACCAGGACTGCAACAATCCACCCCAGTAGGCTGGCAGCGCCATCTAGGGGAGAGTGGAGCTGTTACACTGAGCCCTGCCCAACTGGGCCAACTTCACTCTTCAAGAACACAAACCTCACCGCCAGCTTAATTTATGGACTATAAAGAGCTACATGGACTGACCTTTAGGGGAAACGAAGCAATTTCACTCCTACTTCAATCTGTGAGCAGGTTCATCATTCAATTTTTTTCTCTCTCTTTTTCCTTTTTCTCTTTCACAATTCTTTTCTTTTTCTTGAATACAGAAAGAAAACACTCGTTTTTATTTTCAAGTTTTATTAAAAATATCTGTCTTCAATTTTTGTTACTATACTTTTTGCTTTTTTGTAAATTTTTTCAAATTCTACTTTACTTCCATCATTTTATTTTAGTCTACTTCAGTGTACTCACCTTTTCAAATTTTCAACCAATTTCCTTTTTTCTTTCTTTTTCTTTTTTCTTTTTCATTTCTTTACTTTTTTTCTTGAATGCAGAAAGAGAAAAACTTCATTTTCATTTCAATTTATTTTAAAAATATTTTTATTTAATTTTTATTACTATATTTTTTGCTCTTATGTAAATTTTTTCCAATTCTATCGTAATCCCATCATACACTGTCTACATACACTGTCTACTACAGTGTATTCACTTTTTCAAATTTTCAAATGATTTATTTTTTCTTTTCTTTTTCTTTTTTATCTTTTTTCCCTTTTCATTTCTTTTCCTTTTTCTTACATACAGAAAATGAAAAACTTCATATTTCTCTTAAATTATTATTAAAAATATTTTTCTATACTTTTTTCTACTATATTCTCTACTTTAGTGTCTTCATTCTTTCAAATTCTCAAACGATTTCCTTCTTTTTTCCTCTCCTACCCATTTTTTGTTTGTTTGTTTGTTTGTTTGTTTCTCTAATCTGTCAAACCACTTCTACACACAGCCCAAAACACACCTAGTGTCTAGAATCATCTATTTGATTTTTTCAGTGGGTGTGTTTTTAATTTTTACTTTTAATATTTTTTTAATTTTAATTTTTTTAATTTCAATTTTTCTACATCATTAGTTCCTTTTCTCCATCCAAAATGACAAAACAAAGGAATTCACCCCAAAAGAAAGAGCACAAAGAAATGACAGTCAGGGATCTAACCAACACAAATACAAGCAAGAGGTTTGAACCAGAATTTAGAATCACAATAATAAGAATGTGAGGTGTGGTCGAAAATAGACTAGAATCCCTTTTTGCAGAAATAAAAGAAGTAAAAACTAGTCAGAATGAAATGTAAAAACACTATAACTGAGCTGCAATCATGGATGGATGCTGCGGTGGCAAGGATGGACGAGGCAGGACAGAGAATCAGCGATATAGAGGACAAACTTATAGAGAATAATGAAGCAGATAAAAAGAGGGAGATTAAGGCAAAAGAGCACACTTAAAAATTAGAGAAATCAGTGACTCATTAAAAAAAACAACATCAGAATTATAGGGGTCCCAAGGAGGAAGAGAAAGAAATAAGGGTAGAAGGGTTATGTGAGCAAATCACAGCAGAAAACTTTCCTAACCTGGGGAAAGACACAGACATCAAAATCCAGGGAGCACAGAAAACTCCCATCAGATTCAATAAAAACCGACCATCAACAAGGCATATCATAGTCAAATTCACAAAACACTCAGGCAAGGAGAGAATCATGAAAGCAGCAAGGGGAAAAAAATCCCTAACTTACAAGGGAAAACAGATCAGGTTTGCAACAGACCTATCCACAGAAACTTGGCAGGCCAGAAAGAAGTGGTGGGATATATTCAGTGTGCTGAATCAGAAAAATATGCAGCCAAGAATTCTTTATCCAGCAAGGCTGTCATTCAGAGTAGGAGAGATAAAAAGTTTCCCAGACAAACAAAAATTAAAGGACTTTGTGACCACTAAATCAGCCCTGCAAGAAAATTTAAGGGGGACTCTCTGAGGGGAGAAAATATATATACCAAAAGCAACAAAAGATTAGAAAGGACCAGAGAACACCACTCTACAAGCAACATAATGACAATAAATCCATATCTTTCAAAACTCACTCTAAACGTCAATGGACTCAATGCTCCGATCAAAAGACACAGGGTAACAGAATGGATAAGAAAACAAGACCCAGCTATATCCTGCTTACAAGAGACCCACTTTAGACCTAAATACACCTTCAGATTGAAAATAAGGGGATGGAGAACCATCTATCATGCTAATGGTCAACAAAAGAAAGCCGGAGTAGCCATACTTATATGTGGGGGGCCGCGCCCCGGTGCCAGGCTGAGACAGGGTCAAGCAACGTTCCCTGTTGACTCAAGCCAACCCGGGGGTTCCCCCTCCCATTCCCCCACTTTCAAGGGCATACGAAAGCCTTGTCAAGGCTGAGAAAGTTAATTACTGAAGCCTGTGGTCTGCAGGTGTTGGCAGTAATGCTACCTCCCTTTTTCTACCCCGAGTCAGATAGAAACAAACATGGGAACTGTGTTTTGCTAGCAATCTATCAACAAGGTCTTGTGACCCGTTCAGAAAGTTCACAAGGTATACAGAACTAAATTTTTTGGCTGGCAGTGATCATGTGAAACCTGTTTATTCTTAGAATGACCTGATCCATAAGAGTCTTATATTATAAAAGATTGTGTACAGCAACAATAAAGTCGTCACTTGGGCCATAAGCCCAGGGGACCCTCCTGTTCCCAAACTTTCTCTTCTCTCTTTTTTTCTTGCATTCCCCTACCCTCAGGACCCTGACCTCAGTGATTGTCGCGCCAGTCTCGACACTTATAGCAGACAATCTAGACTTTAAAATAAAGACTGTATCAAGAGATGCAGAAGGGCATTATATCATAATCAAGGGGTCTATAGACCAAGAAGACCTAACAATTGTAAACATTTATGTGTCAAATGTGCAAGCACACAATATATAAATAAATTAATCAGAAACATAAAGAAACTCATCGATAGTAATACCATAATAGTAGACTTCAACACCCCACTCACAGCAATAGACAGATCATCTAATCAAAAAATCAACAAGGAAACAATGGCTTTGAATGACACATTGGACCAGATGGACCTAACAGATATATTCAGCACATTTCATCCTAAAGCAGCAGAGTACACATTCTTCTCCAGTGCACATGGAATGTTCTCCAGAATAGACCATACACTGGACACAAATCAGCCCTAAGTAAGTACAAAAAGATCAAGATCATACCATGCATATTTTCAGACGAAAATGCTATGAAACTCGAAATCAACCACAAGAAAAAATTTGGAAAGGTAACAAATACTTGGAGACTGAAGAACATCCTATTAAAGAATGAATGGGCTACCCAAGCAGTTAAAGAAGAAATTAAAAAGTACATGGAAGTCAATGAAAATGATAACACCACAACCCAAAACCTCTGGGACGCAGCAAAGGCAGTCAGTCACAAGAGGAAAGTATGTAGCAATCCAAGTCTTCCTAAACAAGGAAGAAAGATCTCAGAGACACAACCTTACCTTATGCCTTAAGGAGCTGGAAAAAGTACAGCAAACAAAACCCAAAACCAGCAGAAGACAGGAAATAATAAAGATTAGAGCAGAAATTAATGCTATCGAAACAAACAAACAAACAAAAAAAAAAAAACAGTAGAACAGATCAATGAAACCAGAACCTGGTTCTTTGAAAGAATTAACAAAATTGACAAACCACTAGCCAGTTTGACCAAGAAGAAAAAGGAAAGGACTCAAATAAGTAAAATCAAGAATGAAAGAGGAGAAATCACAACCAACACAGCAGAAATAAAAACAATAATAAGAGAATATTTTGAGGAATTATATGCCAATAAATGGGCAACCTGGAAAAAATGGACAAATCCCTAGAAACATGTACACTACCAAAACTGAAACAAGGAGAAATAGAAAATTTGAACAGACCCATAACCGGTAAGGAAATCGAATTAGTAATCAAAAATCTGCCAAAAAGCAAGAGTCCAGGGCCAGATGGCTTTCCAGGGGAATTCTATCAAACATTTAAGGAAGAGTTAACACCTATTCTCTTGAAACTGCTCCAAAAAATAAAAATGGAAGGAAAACTTCCAAACTCTTTCTATGAAGCCAGCATTACCCTGATTCTAAAACCAGACAGAGACCCCACTAAAAAGGAGAACTATAGACCAATTTCCCTGATGAACATGGATGCAAAAATCCTCAACAAGATATTAGCCAACCAGATCCAACAATACATTAAAAAAATTATCCACCACAACCAAGTGGGATTTATACCTGGGATGCAGGGCTGGTTCAATATCCTAAAAACAATCAATGTGATTCATCACATCAATAAAAGAAAGGACAAGAACCTCTCAATAGATGCAGAGAAAGCATTTGGCAAAATACAACATCCTTTCTTGATAAAAACCCTCAAGGAAGTAGGGATAGAAGGATCATGCCTCAAGATCATAAAAGCCATATATGAATGACCCAATGCTAATATCATCCTCAATGGGGAAAAATTGAGAGCTTTCCCTCTAAGGTCAGGAACAAGACAGCGATGTCCACTCTCACTACTGTTATTCAACATAATATTGGGAGTCTTCGCCTCTGCAATCAGACAACACAAAGAAATAAAACGCATTCAAATCAGCCAGGAAGAGGTCAAACTTTCACTCTTCGCAGATGACATCATACTTTATATGGAAAACCCTAAAGATTCCACCAAAACCTGCTAGAATTGATTCATGAATTCAGCAAAGTTGCAGGATATAAAATCAATGCACAGAAATCGGTTGCATTCCTATACACCATCAATGAAGCGACAGAGAAATCAAGGAAGCAATACCATTTACACTTGCACCAAAAACCATAAAATACCTAGGAATAAATCTAACCAAAGAGGTGAAAAATCTATACAGTGAAAAATATAGAAAGCTGATGAAAGAAATTGAAGAAGATACAAAGAAATGGAAAAAGATTCCATGCTCCTGGATAGGAAGAACAAATATCATTAAAATGTCAATACTACCCAAAGCAATCTATATATTCAATGCAATCCCGATCAAAGTAACACAAGCATTCTTCACAGAGATAGAACAAATAATCCTAAAATTTGTATGGAACCAGAAAAGACCCCGAATAGCCAAAGCGATCTTGAAAAAGAAAACCAAAGCTGGACGCATCACAATCCCAGACTTCAAGCTCTACTACAAAGCTGTAATCATCAAGACAGGATGGTACTGCACAAGAACAGACACTCAGATCAATGGAATAGAATAGAGAACCCAGAAATGGACCCACAAACCTATGGGCAACTAATCTTTGACAAAGCAGGAAAGACTATCCAATGGAATAAAGACAGTCTCTTCAGCAAGTGGTGCTGGGGAAACTGGACAGTGACACGCAGAAGAATGAACCTGGACCACTTTCTTACACCATACACAAAAATAAACTCAAAGTGGATGAAAGACCTCAATGTAAGACAGGAAGCCATCAAAATCCTCGAGGAGAAAGCAGGCAAAAACCTCTTGGATCTTGGCCACAGCAAATTCTTACTCAACAAGTCTCTGGTGGCAAGGGGAAAAAAAGCAAAAATGAACTACTGGGACCTCATCAAAATAAAAAGCTTCTGCACAGTGAAGGAAACAATCAGCAAAACTAAGAGGCAACCAACAGAATGGGAAAAGATATTTGCAAATGACATATCAGAGAAAGGGTTAGTATCCAAAATCTACAAAGAACTTATCAAACTCAACACCCAAAAAACAAATAATCCAGTGAAGAAATGGGCAAAAGGCATGAATAGACACTTCTCCAAAGAAGACATCCAGATGGCCAACCGACACATGAAAAAATGCTCAACATCACTCATCATCAGGGAAATACAAATCAAAGCCACAATGAAATACCACCTTACACCTGTCAGAATGGCTAACATTAACAACTCAGGCAACAACAGATGTTGGCGAGGATGTGGAGAAAGAGGATCTCTTTTGCATTGTTGATGGGAATGCAAGCTGGTGCAGCCACTCTGGAAAACAGTATGGAGGTTCCTCAGAAAACTAAATAGAACTACCCTACGACCCAGCAATTGTACTACTAGGCATTTATCCAAGGGATACAGGTGTGCTGTTTCAAAGGGACACGTGCACCCCCATGTTTATGGAAGTACTATCAACAATAGCCAAAGTATGGAAAGAGCCCGAATGTCCATCGATGGATGAATTGATAAAGAAAATGTGGTATATATATACAATGGAGTATTACTCGGCAATCAAAAAGAATGAAATCTTGCCATTTGCAACTACGTGGATGGAACTGGAGGGTATTACGCTAAGTGAAATTAGTTAGTCCGAGAAAGACAAAAATCATATGACTTCACTCATATGAAGACTTTAAGAGACAAAACAGATGAACATAAAGGAAGGGAAACAAAAATATAAAAACAGGGAGGGGGACAAAACAGAAGAGACTCATAAATATGGAGAACAAACAAAGGGTTGCTGGAAGGGTTGTGGGAAGGGGGATGGGATACATGGGTAAGGGGCATTAAGGAATTTACTCCTGAAATCATTGCTTCACTATATACTAACTCATTTGGGTGTAAATCTTAAAAAATTAAGAAATAAAGTTAAATTATAAAATATAATATAATATAATATAATATAATATAATATAATATAATAATATAATATATTTGAAAATATATCCAAATCTGGAGGCATCACAATTCCAGACTTGAAGTAGTATTACAAAGCTGTAATTATCAAGATAGTATAATACTGGCACAAAACTGACACACAGATCAATGGAACGGAATAGAGAACCCAGAAATGGATCCACAACATATGGCCAAATAATTGTCAACAAAGCAGGAAAGAGTACCCAATGGAAAAAAGACAGTCTCTTTAATGAATGGTGTTGGGAAAATTGGCATACAGAAGTGGCAGGCAGAAGAATGAGACTGGACCGCTTTCTTACACCATACACAAAAAAATTCAAGATGGATGAAAGACCTAAATGTGAGACAAGAAACCATCAAAATCCTAGGGGAGAACACAGGCAACAACCTCTTTGACGTAGGCCATAGCAACCCCCTACCAGACATGTCTCCGGGGCAAGGGAAACAAAAGCAAAAATGAGGCTTAAGATAAACAGCCTCTGCACACAAAACTAAAAGGCAGCCTACAGAATGGGAGGAGATGTTTGGAAATGACTTATTGGATAAAAGGCTAGTTTCCAAAATCTAAAAAGAACTTATCAAACTCAACTCCCTAAACATAAATAATCCAGTTAGGAAATGGGCAGAAGACATGAACAGACATTTCTCCAAAAGAGACATCCAGATGACTAACAGACACACGAAAAATATGTTCAACATCACTCATCATCAGCAAAATACAAATCAAAACCACAACAAGATACCACCTCACACATGTGAGAATGGCTAAAAATAACAGCTCAGAAAACAACAGATGCTAGTGAGGATGTGGAGAAAGGGGAACCCTCTAACACTGTTGGTGGGAAAATGAACTGGTATAGCCACTCTGGAGAACAGTATGGAGATTCCTCAAAAATGTAAAAATAGAACTACCCTATGACCCAGCAATTGCACTACTAGTTATTTACCCACAGACTACAAAAATACAGATTTGAAGGGATACATACACCCCCATGTTTATAAAAGCATTATCAACAATAGCCAAATTATGAAGCGAGCCCTTGTCCATTAACTGATGAGTGGATAAGGAAGAAGTGGTATATATACATAATGGAATATTACTCGGCCATCAAAAATAGTGGAATTTCCCATGCCAACCACATGGAAGGAGCTAGAGTGTGCTAAGTGAAATAAGTCAGTCATAGAAAGACAAATATCATATTATTTCACTGATGTGTGGAATTTAAAAATCAAAACAGATGAACATATGGGAGGGGGAAAAGAGAGAGAGGTCAACAAACCATAAGAGACTTAAATATGGAAGACTGAGGGTTGCTGGAGGGGAGATGAATGAGGGATGAGCTAGACAGGTGATGGGCATTAAAGAGGGCACTTGTGATGAGCACTGGGTGTGTATGTAAGTGAGGAATCACTGAATTCTACTCCTAAAGCCAATATTGCACTGTACGTTAACTAACTAGGATTTAAATTTAAAAATGAGTAGAAAAAAAAGAAGATATTAGATATATATCTACAATGTTACTCAGCCATCAAAAAGAATGGTGTCTTGCCATTTGCAACCATGTGGATGGACTAGAGTGTATTATGCTAAGCAAAATAAGTCAGAGAAAGACAAATATCATATGATTACACTCATAAGTGGAATTTAAGAAACAAAAAAGAACATACAGGAGGGTGAAACCAATTAAGAAAAAAGACACATCTGAACTTGTGGGATTCAGGAGAAGATGGCGGTGTAGGAGGACCCTGGGCTCACCGCATCCTGCTGATCACTTAGATTCCACCCACATCTGCCTAAATAACCCAGAAAACTGCCAGACGACTAGCGGAAAGGACTCTCGGGAGCCAAGCGTAGACAAGAGGCCCACGGAAGAGGGGAGGAAGGGCAGAAAGGCAGTGCGCGCTACAGGGATTTGTGGGAGGGAGCTGAGTGGTGGAGGGGCAGCCCGCTGGCAAGGCAGAGCCCCCGAAGTCTGGCTTGCAGAAGTGGAGGGGCTGGACTCAGTGAGTTCTGGCAGCCAGCGGGATTTAACTTGTGGAATGTTAAAGTTGACAGCTCTGCTCTGAGAGGGTGAGGGCGAGAGGACACTGGGAGGGAGAGGTGTTGAACCCTGGAAGACAGAGCTCAGCTTGGTGGGGAACAAAGGCGCGGGCCAGGGCCATCTCCCTTGCCCATCCCCCAGCCAAAATCCCAAAGGGAACCAGTTCCCATCACGGAACTTGCTTGCACCACTCAAACACCCAATACTGTGCTTCTGTGGATCCATCCCTCTGACGGGTCCACCTCCTGCCCTCCTGGTGCTGCAAGGTCCCTCCCGCAGGGGACCACTGATGGAAAAGCAAGCTGAGCCTACGCCTCCTGCCCCTGTGCACCTTGCGGATGCACCCCGGCTAATACGCCAGATCCATCAAAGCAGCACCACACCACAAGCCTGGCAGTGTGCAAGTAGCCCAGACAGGGACCATACCACTCCACAGTGAGTCCTGCCCCTGGGAGAGGGGAAGATAAGGTACACACAAGTCTGACTGTGGCCCCAGCAATGGGTTGTGGGCAGACATCCAGTCTGACTGTGGCCCTGCCCACCAACACAAGTTACTCCAGACAGCACAGGGGAAGTGATGCGCCAACCAGGAAAGATGAATTTTGAATACAAAATGATGAAACGGAAGAATTATCCTCAAAAGAAACTCCAGGAAGTAGCGACAGCTAGAGAATTGATCAAACACTATTTAAGTAATATAACGGAACAAGAATTTAGAATAATAGTCATGAAATTAATTGCTGGTCTTGAAAAAAAGTATATAGGACGGCAGAGAATCTATTACTACAGAGATCGAGGGACTAAGAAACAGTCAGGAGGAGCTAAAAAATGCTATCAATGAGCTGCAAAATAAAACGGAGGAAACCACAGCTCGGATTGAAGAGGCAGAGGAGAGAATAGGTGAATTAGAAGATAAAATTATGGAAAAAGAGGAAGCTGAGAAAAAGAGACATAAAAAAATCCAGGAGTATGAGGAGAGAATCAGAGAACTAACTGATGCAATGAAACAGAACAATATCCATATAATAGGAATTCCACAAGAGGAAAAGAGAGAGAAAGGGGCTAAAGGTATACTTGAACAAATCATAGCTGAGAATTTCCCTGATCTGGGGAAGGGAAAAGGCATTGAAATCCAAGAGACACAGAGAGCTCCCTTCAGATGTAACTTGAATCGATCTGCATGACACATCATAGTGAAACTGCAAAATACAAGGATAAAGAGAAAGTTCTGAAAGCAGCGAGGGATAAACACACCCTAACATATAAAGGGAGACCGAGAAGACTAGTGACGGATCTATCTACTGAAACTTGGCAGGCCAGGAAGGAATGGCAGGAAATCTACAATGTGATGAACAGAAAAAATATGCAGCCGAGAATCCTTTATCCAGCAAGTCTGTCATTTAGAATAGAAGGAGAGATAAAGGTCTTCCCAAACAAACAAAAACTGAAGGAATTCATCACCACTAAACCAGCCCTACAACAGATCCTAAGGGGGACTCTGTGAGTGAAATGCTGCAAGGACCACAAAGTATCAGAGACATTACTACAAGCATGAAACCTACAGACATCACAGTGACTCTAAACCCATATCTTTCTATAACAACACTGAATGTAAATGGACTAAATGCACCAACCAAAAGACACAGGGTATGAGAATGGATTAAAAAAAAAAAAAAAACGAGACCCATCTATTTGCTGTCTACAAGAGACTCATTTTAGACCTGAGGACACCTTCAGATCGAAAGTGAAGGGATGCAGAACTATCTATCATGCTACTGGAAGTCAAAAGAAACCTAGAGTAGCCTTACTTCTATCAGACAAACTAGATTTTAAATTAAAGGCTGTAACAAGAGATGAAGAAGGGCATTATATAATAATTACAGGGCCTATCTATCAGGAGGAGCTAACAATTATAATGTCTATGTGCCGAATACGGGAGCCCCCAAATATATAAAATATTACTCATAAACATAAGCAACCTTATTGATAAGAATGTGGTAATTGCAGGGGACTTTAATACTCCACTTACAACAATGGATAGATCATCTAGACACACGGCCAATAAAGAAACAAGGGCCCTGAATGATACATTGGATCAGATGGACTTGACAGATATATTTAGAACTCTGCATCCCAAAGCAACAGAATATACTTTCTTTCCGAGTGCACATGGAACATTCTCCAAGATAGATCACATACTGGGTCACATAACAGCCTTTCATAAGTATACAAGAATTGAGATCATACCATGCATACTTTCAGACCACAATGCGATGAAGCTTGAAACCAACCACAGGAAAAAGTCTGGAAAACCTCCAAAAGCATGGAGGTTAAAGAACACCCTACTAAAGAATGAATGGATCAACCAGGCAATTAGAGAAGAAATTTAAAAATATATGGAAACAAATGAAAATGAAAATGCAACATTCCAAACGCTTTGGGATGCAGCGAAGGCAGTCCTGGGAGGAAAATACATTGCAATCCAGGCCTATCTCAGGAATCAAGAAAAATCCCAAATACAAAATCTAACAGCACACCTAAAGGAAATAGAAGCAGAAGAGCAAAGACACCCCAAACCCAGCAGAAGAAGAGAAATAATAAAGATCAGAGCAGAAATAAACAATATAGAAACTAACAAAAACTGTAGAGCAGATCAATGAAATCAAGAATTGGCTTTTTGAAAAAATAAACAAAATTGATAAACCTCTAGCCAGGCTTCTCAAAAAGAAAAGGGAGAGGACCCAAACAGACAAAATCATAATTAAAATGGAATTATTGCATCCAGTAACTCAAAAATACAAGCAATTATCAGGGAATACTATGAAAAATTATATGCTAACAAACTGGACAACCTGGAAGAAATGGACAAATTCCTAAGCACCCACACACTTCCAAAACTCAAATGGGTATAAATAGAAAACTTGAACAGACCCATAACCAGCAAAGAAATTGAATCAGTTATCAAAAATCTCCCCCAAAATAAGAGTCTAGGACCAGATGGCTTCCCTGGGGAATTCTACCAGACATTTAAAGCAGAGATAATACCTATCCTTCTCAAGCTGTTCCAAAAATAGAAAGGGAAGGAAAACTTCCAGACTCATTCTATAAAGCCAGCATTACTTTGATTCCTAAACCAGACAGAGACCCAGCAAAAAAAAAGAGAACTACAGGCCAATATCCCTGATGAATATGGATGCAAAAATTCTCAATAAGATACTAGCAAATCGAATTCAACAGCATATAAAAAGAATTATACACCATGATCAAGTGGGATTCATTCCTGGGCTGCAGGGCTGGTTCCACATTCGCAAATCAATCAGTGTGATACATCACATCAATAGAAGAAAAGATAAGAACCATAGGATCCTGTCTATCGATGCAGGAAAAACATTTGACAAAATTCAGCATCCTTTCTTAATAAAAACCCTCGAATGAATATTCCTGGGCTACAGGGCTGGTTCAACATTTGCTAATCAATGTGATACATCACATTAATAAAAGAAAAGATAAGAACAATTGATCCTGTCAATCGATGCAGAAAAAGCATTTGACAAAATTCAGCATCCTTTCTTAATAAAAACACTCGAGACACTCGGGATAGAAGGAACATACTTAAACATCATAAAAGCCATTTATGAAAAACCCACAGCAAATGTCATCCTCAATGGGGAAAAACAGAGCTTTCCCCCTGATATCAGGAACAAGACACGGATGTCCACTCTCACCACTGTTGTTTAACATAGTGCTGGAAGTTCTAGCATCAGCAATCAGACAACAAAAGGAAATCAAAGGCATCCAAATTGGCAATGATGAAGTCAAGCTTTCACTTTTTGCAGATGACATGACACTATACATGGAAAATCCAATAGACTCCATCAAAAGTCTGCTAGAACTGATACATGAATTCAGCAAAGTCGCAGGATACAAAATCAATGCACAGAAATCAGTTGCATTCTTATACACTAATAATGAAGCAACAGAAAGATAAATAAAGAAACTGATCCCATTCACAATTGCACCAAGAATCATAAAGTACCTAGGAATAAACCTGACCAGAGATGTAAAACATCTGTATGCTGAAAACTATAGAAAGTTTATGAAGGAAATTGAAGAAGATATAAAGAAATGGAAAAACATTTTGCGCTCATGGATTGGAAGAATAAATATTGTTAAAATGTCAATACTACCCAAAGCTATCTACACATTCAATGCAATCCCAATCAAAATTGCACCAGCATTCTTCTCGAAGCTAGAACAAGCAATCCTAAAATTTGTATGGAACCACAGAAGACCCCGAATAGAAAGTAATTTTGAAGAAGAGGACCAAAGTAGGAGGCATCACAATCCCAGACTTTAGCCTCGACGACAAAGCTGTAATCATCAAGACAGCATGGTGTTGGCACAAAAACAGACACATAGACCAATGGAATAGAATAGAAACCCCAGAATTAGACCCACAAAAGTATGGCCAACTCATCTTTGACAAAGCAGGAAATAATATCCAATGGAAAAAAGACAGTCTCTTTAACCAATGGTGCTGGGAGAACTGGACAGCAACATGCAGAAGATTGAAACTAGACCACTTTCTCACACCATTTACAAAAATAAACTCAAAATGGATAAAGGACCTGAATGTGTGACAGGAAACCATCAAAACCTTAGAGGAGAAAGCAGGAAAAGACCTCTCTGACCTCAGCCGTAGCAATCTCTTACTCGACACATCCCCAAAGGCAAGGGAATTAAAAGCAAAAGTGAATTACTGGGACCTTATGAAGATAAAAAGCTTCTGCACAGCAAAGGAAACAACCAACAAAACTAAAAGGCAACCAACGGAATGGGAAAAGATAGTTGCAAATGACATATCGGACAAAGGGCTAGTATCCAAAATCTATAAAGAGCTCACCAAACTCCACACCCGAAAAACAAATAACCCAATGAAGAAATGGGCAGAAAACATGAATAGACACTTCTCTAAAGAAGACATCCGGATGGCCAACAGGCACATGAAAAGATGTTCAGCATCGCTCCTTATCAGGGAAATACAAATCAAAACCACACTCAGATATCACCTCACGCCAGTCAGAGTGGCCAAAATGAACAAATTAGGAGACTATAGATGCTGGAGAGGATGTGGAGAAGCGGGAACGCTCTTGCACTGTTGGTGGGAATGCAAATTGGTGCAGCCGCTCTGGAAAGCAGTGTGGAGGTTCCTCAGAAAATTAAAAATAGACCTACCCTATGACCCAGCAATAGCGCTGCTAGGAATTTATCCAAGGGATACAGGAGTACTGATGCATAGGGGCACTTGTACCCCAATGTTTATAGCAGCACTCTCAACAATAGCCAAATTATGGAAAAAGCCTAAATGTCCATCAACTGATGAATGGATAAAGAAATTGTGGTTTAGGGGCGCCTGGGTGGCGCAGTCGGTTAAGCGTCCGACTTCAGCCAGGTCACGATCTCGCGGTCCGTGAGTTCGAGCCCCGTGTCAGGCTCTGGGCTGATGGCTCGGAGCCTGGAGCCTGTTTCCGATTCTGTGTCTCCCTCTCTCTCTGCCCCTCCCCCGTTCATGCTCTGTCTCTCTCTGTCCCAAAAATAAATAAACGTTGAAAAAAAAAATTAAAAAAAAAAAAAAAGAAATTGTGGTTTATATACACAATGGAATACTACGTGGCAAGGAGAAAGAATGAAATATGGCCTTTTGTAGCAACGTGGATGGAACTGGAGAGTGTTATGCTAAGTGAAGTAAATCATTGAGAGAAAGACAGATACCATATGTTTTCACTCTTATGTGGATCCTGCGAAATTTAACAGAAAACCATGGGGGAGGGGAAGAAAAAAAAAGAGGTTAGAGGGAGGGAGCCAAAACATAAGAGACTCTTAAAAACTAAGAACGAAACTGAAGGTTGATGGAGGGTGGGAGGGAGGGAGGGTGCGTAATGGGTATTGAGAAGGGCACCTTTTGGGATGAGCACTGGGTGTTGTATAGAAACCAATTTGACAGTAAATTTCATATTTAAAAAATAAAATAAAATAAACTGCACTTGTAAAAAAAGAAAAAAAAGAAAAATGACAGAGAGAAACAAACCACAAGAGACTAAAAGACAGAGAACAAAATAAGCATTGATGGAGTGGAGGCAAATGGGGGATGGGCTAGATGGGGAATGGGCATTAAAGAGGGTACTTGTGATGTGCACTGGCTGTTGTATGTAAGTGATGAATCACTGGATTCTACTCCTGAAACTGGGGCACCTGCGGGGCTCGGTCAGTTAAGTGTCCAACATCGGCCCAGGGCATGATCTCACAGCTCGTGCTTACAGCCCCAAATCAGGCTCTCTGCTGTCAGCAAAGAGCCTTCCTCAGATCTTCCATCCCTCTCTCTCTCTCTCTGCCTCTCTCTTGCTCATGTGTGCTCTCTCTCTCTCTCTCTCTCTCTCTCTCTCTCTCTCTCAAAGATAAACATTTAAGGGGCACCTGAGTGGCTCAGTCAGTTAAACAACCAACTCTTAGTTTGAGCTCTGGTCATGATCTCATGGCTCATGAGTTCAAGCCCCACATTGGGTTCTGCAGCTGGCAGTGCAGAGCCTGCTTGGGATTCTCTCTCTCCCTCTCTCTCTGCCTCCTCTAGCTCATGCTGTCTCTATCAAAACAAATAAATAAACTTCAAAGAAAAATGAACATTAAAAAATTCTACTCCTGCAACAAAAAATAAATGTAAAAATTAAATAAAATAAATTGGAATTATTAAGCCAATAGATTTAAATTATCCCAAAGTGTTTGTTGTAGGAGAAATATGACTATCTGACACAGAATACCAACAGGTGTTACTCTAGCTAAGAAACCTGAAGAAACAGAACTCTGGACTAGAATTTTCAACTAAATACCATCAGAAATAGAGGCCCAATAGCACCCTTAGTTCACTTCTCCACCTCCATCATTAGGTCTAATGAGCTGAGAACTCTGGAAATGATCGTCCTTTTCATTTGCAGGAACTCAGCAAAGGTGCCCACCAGCCCCAGGATTGCCTTCCACCTGTGGCAGCACACCTGGGCCAGAGCTGGCTACCCTCATGCATGGAGGCAAGTATCAGACAACCCAATAGGAGAGCTTTTTAGCCCTTGTTACGGATCTTGTTTACAATGGCACAATATGTGCTTTGAAAAGTAGAGCCTTGGACACTGTATATAACACAGTCATAACAAGACTGTGAAAGAGGAGGAGGCAGACAGGCTACAGGCTTCAGGACCTAAAGAACAACACTCTGGTGAGTTCCCTGAGTTTCCATCTTCCCTCTCCTCGAACAAGACTGGGTGCAGGAGAAGCTGGCATCCCAGAAACCAGTGGGCATAGTCCAAAGAAAGGCATCAAGAAAGATGTCCTGGAGCGCCTGGGTGGTTCAGTCGGTTGAGAGTCCGACTTCAGCTCAGGTCATGATCTCACACTCCGTGAGTTCGAGCCCTGCGTCAGGCTCTGTGCTGACGGCTCGAGCCTGGAGCCTGTTTCAGATTCTGTGTCTCCCCCTCTCTCTGCCCCTTCCCTGCTCATGCTCTGTCTCTCTGTCTCAAAAATAAATAAAAATATTTTTAAAAATTTAAAGAAAGATGTCCTCCCCTAGCCAAAGAACAGGAGTGGAGCAGCTTAGAAAAGCAAAAAACTTTTAGACACTAACCACTGTATTCCAGAAAGTCTGTGGCCCCTTTCCCATCCACCCTGCCATGTTCAAGCTGATGTGATTTCATGGCAGCCTGGTAGAGAAGCACAAATGTCATCTGTACCCACGAGTAATGTGGTCACACCTCTCCCCTGCCAGCAGGGAAGGCTCTGTGGGGAGGAGAGGAGGCACCCACACCCCTCCAAGCCTGTGTGGTATTAGAACCCTGGTGGGTTTACATGCCTGGGTCCCACAGGACTGGAGCAAACAGAAGCAGTTCCCAACTGGCTATCCCCCCAAGGCAGCAAACTGAAACACCTAGTTATTCCCTGAAAGAAACCAATTTTCAGATCTTAATAGCTGCATCCTCTGGTGGGGTGGGGGATAGGATTCTAAATGAACACCCACCTAGGGGCCAACTGCAAGCTGACATGCACCATCTTCACTGTGCACCACCCCCAGGTCACCTGTGGATCTCTTGAAAGGAGCTTGTGCACACACCTGGAACCCCAGATTTTGTGGCTCCTGCCCAGAGGACACATTCCCTCATAGCCTGGCTCTGGTGGCCAGTGGGGCTTGCGTTACTGGGCTTGAGTCAACAGGATGTAGTAGCAGAGACGATTCTTAAACAGCAACGCAGAGGGAGCAGACGGAAATGCCATCTTCCCAACCTCCCCTGAAAGAGATGTATTTTTTTTTATGTTTTATTATTTATTTTTTGAGAGAGACAGACAGACAGAGCATGAGCAGGGGAGGGGCAGAAAGAGAGAGAGAGGGGGAGACACAGAATCCAAAGTAGGCTCCAGGCTCTGAGCTGTCAGCACAGAGCCCAATGTGGGATTCAAACTCACAAACCGTTAGATCATGACCCAAGCCAACGTCGGACACTCAACCGACTGAGCCACCCAGGCGCCCCAAAAAAGACGTATTTAACACACTTTAAAAACTCCTGCCTGATGCTTCGCCTTCCAATCAGCCTGCATCTAGGTGCTGCCTGACATCTCACTTTGGTCTTCACAAATCAAATACTGGGAGCCACTTAGAACAAAATGGAGCAGAAATGTCCTGCAGCTGTTGCCCACCTATGCCACTGCCTGAGAGGGAGGCTGAGAGAGAGATGGAGACAGAGGCAAAGGTGGAGGCAGCGAAATAACCTTCTTTAAGCCACTACATTGTCAGGGTCTTTTGTTTTTGCAGCTTATCCCTGAACGAGGTTTCCACTAACTTCTCTGGATTTTCCTCCCATACGTGTTTAGATTCTGACCCTATCACTAAATGTTGAAGTGCCCCACACCTTGGTCTCAGGTGATCTTCTTTCTCTAAAATCTCTCCCCATGAGATCTCCATTATTATGGCTATAAGTGTCTTTGATATGCAATAACTCCAAAATTCCTATTTAAAATCAAGACCATTTTAACAGGCCCCCAGACTCTGTGTCTTAGCAGAGACTTTCCCAGAAAACAGAACTTAAAACAAAGGTATGTACACAAATCTAGAAAAAATGGACAAGTTCTTAGAAACATGTAAGCTATAAGAACTGAAACAGGAAGAAACAGAAAATTTGAACAGACCCATGTAAAAGAAAAGAACAGACCCAGTAAAGAAATTGAATCGGTAATCAAAACTCTCCCAACAGGGGCGCCTGGGTGGCGCAGTCGGTTAAGCGTCCGACTTCAGCCAGGTCACGATCTCGCGGTCCGGGAGTTCGAGCCCCGCGTCAGGCTCTGGGCTGATGGCTCAGAGCCTGGAGCCTGTTTCCGATTCTGTGTCTCCCTCTCTCTCTCTGCCCCTCCCCCGTTCATGCTCTGTCTCTCTCTGTCCCAAAAATAAATAAACGTTGAAAAAAAAATTTTTTAAGAAAAAAAAAAAACAAAAAACTCTCCCAACAAACAAAAGCCCAGGGCCAAACAGCTTCCCAAAGGAATTCTACAAAACATTTAAAGAAGAGTTAACACCTATTCTTTTGAATATCTTCCAAAAAAAAAAATAGAAATGGAAGGAAAACTTCCAAACTCATTCTATGAGGCCAGCATTACCTTGATTCCAAAACCAGACAAAGACCCCACTCAAAAGGAAAACTATAGACCAATTTCCCTGAGGAACAGGGACTCAAAACTTTGCAACAAGATATTAACAAACCAGATCCAACAATACATTTAAAAAAGTATTCACCATGATTACGTGGGATTGATTCCTGGGCTGCAGGGCTGGTTCACTATCTGTAATTCAATCAATGTGATACATCATATTAATAAAAGAAAGGATAAGAACCACATGATCCTGTGGTGCTTGGGTGGCTCAGTCAGTTGAGTGCCTGACTCTTGATTTCAGCTCAGGCCATGATCTCACAGTTTCATGAGTCTGAGCCCTGCATCGGGCTCTGCACATTGACTGTGGAAAGCCTGCTTCGGATTCATTCATTCTCTCTCTGTCTCTGTCTCTCTCCCTCCCCTGCTCATTCTCTCTCTCTCTCTCTCTCTCTCTCTCTCTCTCTGTCTCTCTCTCTCTCTCTCTCTCTCCGTCTCTCTCTCTCTCTCAAAAATAAATAAGTAAACTTAAAATTTTTTTAAAAATAACCACATGATCCTGTCAATAGATGAAGAAAAAGCACTTGCCAAATTATAGCATTGTTTCTTGATAAAAACCCTAAAGAAAGTAGGGATGGGAAGAACATACTTCAACATCACAATGGCCTTATACAAAAGACCCACAGCTAATATCATTTTCTCAAACTGAGAGTTTCCCCCTAGGATCAAGAACACAACAGAGATGTCTACTCTCACCACTGTTGTTCAACATAGTACTGGAAGCTCTAGCCTAAGCAATCAGACAAAAAGAAATAAAAGGCATTCAAATTGGCAAAGAAGTCAAACATTCACTCTTCACATACAACGTGATACTCAATACGGAAAAGCCAAAAGACTCCACAAAAAAACTGCTAGAGTTGACACATGACTTCAGCAAAATCGCAGGATATAAAATCAACATACAGAAATCAGTTGTATTTCTATACACCAATAAGGAAGCGGCAGAAAGGGAAATCAAGGAATCGATCTCATTTACAATTGCACCAAAAACTATAAGATACCTAGGAATAAACCTAACCAAAGAGGTAAAAGATCTGTATGCTGAAAATCATAGAAAGCTTATGAAGGAAATTGAAGAAAACACAAAGAAATGGAAAAACATTCCATGTTCATGGATTACAAGAACAAATATTGTTAAAATGTCTATACTATCCGAAGCAATCTACACATTCAATGCAATCCCTTTCAAAATAACACCAGCATTAGGGATGCCTGGGTGGCTCAGTCAGTTAAGGGTCTGACTTCAGCTCAGGTCATGATCTCGCAGTCCAAGAGTTTGGGGCCTGCGTCAGGCTCTGTGCTGACAACTCAGACCCTGGAATCTGCTTCAGATTCTATGTCTCCCTCTCTCTCTTCCCCTCCCCCACTCACGCTTTTCTCGGACTCTGAGAAATGAATAAACCTTAAAATTTTTTAAAAATAAATAACAACAGCATTTTTCACAGAGTGAGAACAAATAAGTCTAAAATTTGTATGGAACCACAAAAGACCCCAAATAGCCAAAGTAATGTTAAAAAAAGAAAAGCAAAGCTGGGTGCATCACAATTCCAGACTTCATGCCATACTATGAAGCTGAAGTCCTCAAGACAGCATGGTGTTGGCACAAAAACAGACACATAGACCAATGGAACAGAATAGAGAACCCAGAAATGGACCCCCAAATGTGTGGCCAACTAATCTTAGGAAAACCAGAAAAGAGTATTCAATGGAAAAAAGTCTCTTTAGCAAATGGTGCTGGGAAAACTGGATGGTGACAGGCAGAAGAATGAACCTGGACCACTTCCTTACACCATACACAAAAATAAACTCAAAATGGATGAAAGACCTAAATGTGAGACAGTAAACCATCAAATCCTAGAGGGGAAAACAGGCAATGTCCTCTTTCACGTTGGCCATAGCAACTTCTTACTTGACATGTCTCCAGAGGCAAGGGAAATAACAGCAAACATGAACTATTGGGACTTCATCAAGACAAAAAGCTTCTGAACAGCAAAGTAAATGATCAGCAAAACTAAAAGGCAACTGACAGAATAGGAGAAAATATTTGCAAGTGACATATCAGATAAAGGGTTAGTATTCAAAATCTACAAAGAACTTGCCAAACTCAACACCTGAAAAACTAATAATCCAGTAAAGAAATGGGTAGAGGACACGGACAGACTTTTTTCCAAAGAAGACATCCAAATGGCCAACAGACACATGAAAAGATGCTCAACATCACTCATCATCAGGGAAATACAAATCAAAGCCACAATGAGATACCACCTTACACCTGTCAGAATGGCTAACATTAAAACTCAGGCAACAACAGATGTTGGCGAGGATGCAGAAAAAGAGGATCTCTTTTGCTTTGTTGGTGGCAATGCAAGCTGGTGCAGCCACTCTGGAAAACAGTATGGAGGTTCCTCAGAAAACTAAAAATAGAACTACCCTATGACCCAGAAATTGCACTACTAGGCATTTATCCAAGGGATACAGGTGTGCTGTTTCAAAGGGACACATGCACCCCCATGTTTATGGCAGCACTATCAACAATAGCCAAAGTATGGAAAGAGCCCAAATGTCCATCGATGGATGAATGGATAAAGAAGATGTGGTATATCTATACAGTGGAGTATTACTCGGCAATCAAAAAGAATGAAATCTTGCCATTTGCAACTACGTGGATGGAACTGGAGGGTATTACGCTAAGTGAAATTAGTCAGAGAAAGACAAAAATCATATGATTTCCCTCATATGAGGACTTCAAGAGACAAAACAGATGAACATAAGGGAAGGGAAAAAATAATATAAAAACAGGGAGGGGAACAAAACAGAAGAGACTCATAAAAAAAAAACTGAGGGTTACTGGAGGGGTTGTGGGAGGGGGGAGGGGCTAAATGGGTAAGGGGCACTAAGGAATCTACTTCTGAAATCATTGTTGCACTAGATGCTAACTAACTTGGATGTAAATTTTAAAAAATAAAAAATAAAATTAAAAAAAATAGAACTAGCCTATGACCCAGCAGTTGCACTAGTAAGTATTTATCCAAAGGATACAAAAATGTTTATTCCAAGGGGCGCATGCACCCCAATGTTTACAGCACTGTCAACAATCCCAAATTATGGAAAGAGCCCAAATGTCCATCGACTGATGAATGGATAAAGAAGATGTGGTGTGCGTATATATATATACATATATATATATACATATATATGTATATATATATATATAATGTTTATTTTATTTTTGAGAGACAGAGACAGAGTGCAAGCAGGGGAGGGGCAGAGAGAGAGACACACACACACACAGAATCCGAAGCAGACTCCAGGCTCCGAGCTGTCAGCACAGAGCCTGATGCGGGGCTCAAACCCACAAGCTGTGAGATCATGACCTGAGCCGAAGTCAGACACTTAACCAACTGAGCCACCCAGGCACTCCTATATACAATGGAAAATTACTCAACCATCAAAGAGAATGAAATCTTGACATTTGCAACACTGTGGGTGGAACTAGAGAGTATTATACTAAGTGAAATAAGTCACTTGGAGAAAGACAAATTTATGATTTCGCTCATACGTGGAATTTAAGATGAACATAGGGGAAGGAAGGAAAAATAAGATAAAAAGAGAGAGGGGCGCAAACCATAAGAGACTCTTAAATACAGAGAACAAAGTGAGGGTTGCTGGTGGAAGGTGGGTGGGGGGATGGGCTAGATGGGTGATGGGCATTAAGGAGGGGACTTGTTGGGATGAGCACTGGGTGTTGTATGTAAGTGATGAATCACTAAATTCTACTCATGAAAACATTACTACACTATATGTTAACTAACTTAATTCTAAACAAAATAATCATAGGAGCACCTGTGTGTCTCAGTTGGTTAAGCGTCCGACTTCAGCTCAGGTCAGGATCTCGCGCTTCGTGAGTTCGAGCCCCGCCTCAGGTTCTGTGCTGGCAGCTCAGAGCCTGCTTCCGATTCTGTGTCTCCTTCCCTCTCTGCCCCTCCCTGCCCTCATTCTGTCTCGCTTGCTCTCTCAAAAATAAATAAACATTAAAAAATTAAATAAAATAATAAAATAATAAAAATAAAGGTTTATGCATAAGTACTTAGTGCAGAATGTGATACAGATACAGCATCAGTAGTAAAAGAAGGGGAACAGAAAAGGAAAGAAAAGTGGGCTTGTCATAAAGTTTGCCACCAGTGTGTGTAACTGGGTGCTCAGCCACGTATCCCCCTAAAGTACACACTAGGAGACATCCCAAGGAGAAATATTTACCATCAGCTCCCCTTCCCCATTGGCCAAATTTTCCCTCCCTGGGCACGACCTGCCCCACGATCACTAAGCTGTCTCCTCATCCGCTACCAGTGACTTAGTCGGAGCATCAGAGAAGCTATAGCGCAAGCAGAAGCCCAAGCTGAGGGATTGGCAGGTGGCACCGAATACAAACAGAGCTCACAGAACTAATTACTTCAGCCGCGGTTGAAATAAGAAGAACGAGAGGCCCCAGTGGTCTGAGGTGGTGCTCAAGAGATTCCTGGAACATTAAGATCCCTTTGTGTCCAAGCAAACACAGAGTCCCCTGCAGGGTGGCTGATAGCACAATCTCTATAAAATCTCAATACAGGAGATTTAGTGGGGTGCCAGGCTGGCTCGCTCGGTGTAGCATGTGACTCTTGGTCTTGGGGTTGTGGGTTCGAGCCCCATGTTGGGTGTAGAGATTACTTAAAATCTAAACAAAAAGAGAGAGAGAGAGAGAGAGAGAGAGAGAGAGAGAGAGAGAGAGAGAGATTTAATAAAACTGCTACAATCTCAATGCTGTGAGCTGTTTAGAAGCTTTTGGCCAAAAATAGATCTCCTTTCTCCTCAGCTGCCGATTTAGCTAGCCTGTGTTGTTTGCCTGGAAGGGTGGTCCAGACATTTATCCTTGAGGCATCTGCATCATTACTTGCCTCAGTCTTGTATGGTCAGGGTTGCTGTGATTGCACACCGCCCCCCGCGCACCAGACATACTCCTTCCTTCCCTTATGCTCAGCATCCACAAGATCTACATCATCATCTGTGTGATAACCAAGGTCAGTCATCCTCCACCAGTACAATAATCCCTTTCTTTGCTTGCTGGCCCACTGGCATGAGGGGCCCAGAGTGGCCATGAGGTAGTCATAGCTTCGAGTGCGCTGACACCACTCCTGTGTTCCCTGATGGAAACATTCTCTTCCTTAGAATCAAATCTGGCTGACCTACAGGCACAGGGATGAAAAAGACAAATTCCAAAAGCATATCGTTTGGAGGAATGTTAAAATATATATATATATATATATAGAGAGAGAGAGAGAGAGAGAGAGAGAGAGAGAGAGAGAGATAGATAGATATAGATATATAGATACAGATATATATAGATATAGATATAGTACTTCCACCCTTGGTTGATTGCAAAACTGCCCACAGTTTTGCACTCCTCCCTGAATCTATGCCCTTTTGCAGTGTGGCTCTCCTCCACCAAGAGGGAGAGCCTTTCCCCATTCTTTGAAACTATGTTGGTCTCATGGCTTGCACTGGCCAACAGAATGCAGTAGAAGTGACATGGTGCCACTTTAAACCTAGACTTCAGAGGCTTTTCATGGTTCTACTCTCTCCCCCACCCCTCTCTCTGCCTACACCATAGAACAACTCAAGCTATCCTTCTGGGGGATGAGAGATCACATCAAGCACATAGGAGTCATACCAGCTATGGACATTCTGGAACAGTAAGCCCTAAATGAACCCAGTAGCTAACTGCAGGGATTAGAATGAGCCTAACCAAAGCCAGAAGAACGACCCATCTGAGCCTAGCCCAAATTGCTGACCCACATAAGTGTGACATAAATAAGAAAAAGCTAAGAGTTACACACGCTTTGGCATCTAGACACATAGGTTGGCACTGGGGACACACTACCACACGTGGTCATTTTTCCATGCACATACAGCATCCTTGAGTTTAGAATCCCAAAACTTCTGGGTGGTATCCCCAAACTGACATATGAGCTGAGGCTTTAGGAGGCATTTCACTGCTGTATCAGGCTGAACACTTTGTGGGGTTAGGGTACATGACAAAATGACCATGTGCCCATTGTCTCACCTCCTTTGCCAAAAAAATGGACCCTCTTATCTCAGGCAACATTGATAAATCAAGTATTTGGAAGCCCAGAGGTGGTGGTGTTGACAGAGTAGTACAGTCAAGGAAGACAAATCCTATATTCAGAGAATAAGTCAACTCACGCTAGAAAAGATTATTTGTTATTGGTGTAATGTTTGATATTTGATGTTTGGGGGCCTCTTGGAAGGGGGAGGAGATGCGTGTTACAACCCTTCCTGGGAGCCTGTGAACAACTTCCAGATCTTTTAATTCCTTGAATCTCCCTGGAGGATTATCTGCCAGGTACATTATCCCTAGGGTTGCAATTGGGAAACCCACAAAGGGGATAAAGTAATTGTTACTCGAATTGAGAAAGCTTGGCAAGATTGGGTCCCCAGGCATGCAAAGAAGCTGTAAACTCCAGTGCTGGGGAGTCCTGAGGTCATTCCAGCCCTCACTACATCAGATACACCTTCCCCAAGAAGCATCCCATCCCTCATCCTTGTACATCCCGGAGGAGGGACAACATTCCTTTTTTTTTTTTTTTTCCTTAATTTTTCCCATTACCTTGAGACTTATAAGCTAAAGTCTCTTCTCAGAAGATTCCTGATGTGAGCATCTGGTAAGTGTTGTGGAAAGTGAGCAGATCTGAGAAAAATGGAGGAAGCATGTCTTTATTTAGATAAGTAAAACAAGTTCAGGTTCTACTCAAGGTCACCAAGCATTGTCTAACATACAGTAGGGACTAATACTATTTGTGGAATGAATGAATGAATGAATGAATGAATGCCCTCCCTGTGAAGGTGTAAAATCTGAGATTTAGTAGTGGCTTAGTGAAAAGTTGACTAGATTTCAAATCAATTAACTCAGATACTGGCTCTGCTAACACTCAGTGTCTACATAATGAGGATATGTGACCATATTATAGAGGTGTTATGAGGATTAGCAAACTATGAAACATTTTGATAGTGGTAAGCCTTGTCTTCATAGTTTTTCTATTTTTATGAAAATTGTATTATTTTTACAAAATTATAGAATTTACTCAGCTGATTTCATGTACTTTTCATCGTTTTATGATGTTTCCAAGAGTGAAAACATTTGGTCCTATCAAAGCGGGGAGGGATGGGGTCTTCAACATTATCACCACTGCCCCACCTTCATGCATGGATGAAATCAATAAAATCTATGGTTATGCATCCAGAGTATATTTTCACATGCCCATAACTCTTTCTTTATGTCTCCTATATATTGTTGAAAAGCTCTTTCTGCTCCCTCCAGAATATCTATTTTCTGGAATATTCTTTCGTATATTTTCTATAAATGAATGTTTCAATATTCAGATCAGTTCTTTATCAGAATCATACAAAGAGCTTAGGATAACAGTTAACAATAGGCTTGGGTCAAAATGAAAGAATCCTAAAAAAATATGTACCTGCAAAGGGTTGGATAAATGAGGACCAAAATGCCAATGGGTATGAACTTGGCCCAAGGTAGGAACAAAAAAGCAGGAATCTGTGTCTTCAGAACTGAATTTAGGAAGAATTGCTAGGTATGGAAGGTGCAAAGGTGAAAGGGAAAATAAATAGGGGCATCCTTTTAGATGGTAAAAGCAATTAAGAAATAAGTCAAAGTTGAAGTAAAGCAAGTACTATGTGACTCTCCCCCTTTTCCTGAAAATCTACTTTATTCTTCCCTCTCTGCAAACAGGTTTCCTTTGTTATTCAGTCCACATAGCATAAAGTAGCAATAGCCCAGTGCTAAATTTTTATATCTCCTATGTCCAAGAACTAAGTCACTTCACCTGGCCATTCCCCCACCACCTCCAAAGCTACTGAAGTGACAGGGCAGAAACTTTGATGGAAGAAGAGAAGAAATTACAGGGGCCATTTTCTCTTTGGGGTTTCTCTTTAGGTAGAAATGAAAGACCTATACACTAGTAATAACTGTCAAGGCAGAGAGAGAGGCATTTGAAAACGTATGTGCAAAGTGGAGAAAGTCATGGCACTTTGGATCCAGAGAACCCAGGACTCATTCGCATTAGTGTGTAGAATGCCTTTCTCTTCCACTCACTTTCACGCTTCTGTTATTTGGTCACTGGAAAAGTAGTCCAACAGATTTCCTCCATTTTCTTGTTTCTTCCACCAGACTCTCCACCGCTTCAGCTAACATACAGAACAACAGGGCTAGGTGTAGAAGCAAGAATAGAATCCCAGTTGGTATTGTCTTGCATCCTCTAGCATGCAGTTCATCGCGCCTAAAAAATCAGTTTGTATTCACAGGCAAATATAAATCGTTGTTCATAAAACTGGGTTTCCCTATGCAAAGATGAATAAGATTCATTCTTACCCCATGTTCTCATTAGTCCATGTGCTCTCCAAAATAAGTTGTAAGCAAGGAAGAGCCATGAAAGCAAAACAAGAAAAAAATTATAAATATTTTATCTATCTATGTATGTATTCTTAAATGCTATATGGCCTCAGGGCAATGCAGTAGAGAATGTCTTAAGAGAAGCTTTAGGTATGGTGGTCAGAGTATTTCAAAGTGAGAAAAGCCAGAGAATCATAAAGTTTCAGTTGTGTCAGGAACTTCTAAGGGTGGGAAATTAGTCACAGCAAGAGATAAGACTAGACAGGTAAGAAAGGGGTAATGAAGAAACTTGTGTGCCACGATAACTGGGAATTTGGGTTAAAGGCAATTGAAACCATTGGAAATTTTTAAGGGAAGGAGGAAATTCTTGTTTTAGAGTGATAATTCTTTAATAAGTATGAAGGAGGACTGAAAGGGGGAAAACTGTAGGAAGGAAGACCAATTTGAGGGTTATTGCAAGTATCCACACAAGACATGATGAGGGTCTGACATAGTCATTACAATCAGGAACAAAGAAAACCAGTATGGGTGTGAGAAAAGTCAGAATAAACAGGGCTTGGTCATGAACTGGATGAGTCAAGGATAACTCTAAAGTTTCTGGCTTTGATTTAAAGCTCCTCAAGGGTAGAGACCATGTCTCTTTTATTCATTGTTCTCAATGCCTAAAACAGTTGCTTTCATGGTGATAAATTTTATTATTTTTTCATGGTAGATTTTAAGAATCTATTTGTTTAATAATAATATTCTGACTCCCAAAAAATAACATCACTGGGGTTTAATTGTTGACTGGATGTGCAGGTAAAGAGGTAAAGGAGAGGGAGTAGTCTGGGCTGACTCCCAAGTTTTCTTTTCTTGAACAACTGGATACATTGTGGTGCTGTTCATTGATAAAGGGCACATGGAGGGATGAACGGTCTTTGAGCAGGGAGGAGAATGTGATGGATACAGTTTGGGAAGTAGTAGCATAAGATGTCTGTGACATCCAAGTAGAAACATCCAGACAGCACCAGGAATGAGTCTAGAGAAATAATTTAGGAGAGATTGGCATACAGATAGTATGAAAGCCATGGGAGTGAATAGAATCATTCAGGAACATGTGTAGGATGAAAAGAAAAGAAAGCATAAGGAGCACCTGGGTGTCTCAGTTGGTTAAGCTGGGGTCATGACCTCATGGTTTGTGAGTTCAAGCCCCACATCAAGTTGTCTGCTGCCAGCTTCAGATCCTCTGTCCCCTTCTCTCTCTGCCCCTCACCCCCACTAGTGCTCTTCTTCTCAAATAAATAAATAAACATTAAAGAAAGCATAAGACAAAACAACAATAAAAACAAACTAAAAAAACAGAGAAATGTCAACATTTAACCGGCTGTCAAAGGAAGTGCATTTTGCAAAGGCAATTGAAAAGGAATGGCCAGACAGATGTGAGGAAATCTGAAAATAAACCCAAGGAAAAGAGTTTCTCAAGGGAATAATTCTAGGAATTCTAAAAACATAAGGACTTAGAAGTGAACATTGGGTTTTTCAAGACTCCAAATAGCAATTCATTGGAGTGGCTGGGGCAACAGCAAATTGGCATGGGGGTGTGAGGAAATGAAGTCTGTGAGGGGTTGGACAGTGGGGAGAGAATCAAGAGGATGGCCAGAGGTAGACATGTATCTGGAAAGGGAAGCCAAAGGAAGGAGAGACGTCAGCTGAAAGTCAAGATCCAACAGAGCAGGAAAACATTTAAGTTACAGAAAGGAGCAGCTGGTGGTGACTGGCTGGCTCAGTCCAAAGAGCATGCAACTCTTGATCTTGGAGTTGTGGGTCGGAGCCCCACGTTAGTGGTAGAGTTTACCTATTTAAAAAAAAAAGGAGCAGCTGAGGCTCTGAAGAAGTGGGGCACAACGAAAGGAAAGAAGGAAGGATGAGTGGAGGCACAGGTAAGTTTCTTGCACTGATAGCAGAAAGTTGGACACATCCATTAAACCCTGGTTCTATTTTCTCTGTGAAAATAGGAGAAGTGATGTGAAGGCACATGCTGGACATTCAAGAAGGGAAAACTTAAAACAGCCACTGTGGAGACTAAGGAAGAAACCTGACCTACCCAGTTCTGGCCTGATCACCAACAGTTTGCATTTATTGAGTAACCGTTACTTGCTGAGAGTTTTGCACACATTAACTCATTTCAGTTTCACAAAACTGTTAAGGCAGGTGCTATTATTTTCGTTCCTTTTTTTGATATATATTATTGTCAAGTTAGCTAACATACAGTGTATACAGTGTGCTCTTGGCTTCAGGAGTTAATTCCCATGATTCATCATTTACATAACAGCACCCAGTGCTCATCCCAACAAGTGCCCTCCTCAATGCCCATCACCCATTTTCCCCTCTACCCCACCCCCAATCAAACCTCACTTTGTTCTCTGTATTTAAGAGTCTCTTATAGTTTGCCTCCCTCTCTGTTTGAAACTATTTTTCCCCTTCGCTTCCCCCATGGTCTTCTGTTAAGTTTCTCAAGTTCCACATATGAGTGAAAACATAGGATATCTGTCTTTGACTGACTCATTTCACTTAGCATAATACCCTCCAGTTCCACCCATGTTGTTGCAAATGGCAGGATTTCATTCCTTCTCATTGCTAAGTAGTATTCTATTCTGTATATAAACCACATCTCCTTTATCCATTCATCAGTTGATGGACATTTGGGCTCTTTCCATAATTTGGCTATTGTTGATAGCACTGCTATAAACATTGGGGTACATGTGCCCTTTTGCATCAGTACTCCTGTATCCTTTGGATAAATTCCTAGTAGTGCTCTTGCTAGGTGGTAGGGTAACTTATTTTTAATTTTTTGAGGAACTTCCACACTGTTTTCCAGAGCAGCTGCACCAGTTTGCATTCCCACCAACACTGCGAGAGGGTTCCCATTTCTGCACATCCAGGACAACATTTGTTGTTTCCTGAGTTGTTACTTTTAGCCACTCTGGCCGGTGTGAGGTGGTATCCAAATGTGATTTTGGCTTGTATTTCCCAGATGATGAGCAATGTTGAACATCTTTTCATGTGTCTGTTGATCATCTGGATGTCTTCTTTGGAGGAGTGTCTATTCATGTCTGCTGCCCATTTCTTCACTGGATTACTTGTTTTTCAGGTGTTGAGTTTAGTGAGTTTCTATAGAATTTGGATACTAACCCTTTATCTATCATTTACAAATATCTTCTCCTATTCCATCAGTTGCCTTTCAGTTTTGTTGATTGTTTCCTTTGCAGTGCAGAAGTTTTTATCTTGATAAGGTCCCAATAATTCATTTCTGCTTTTGTTTCCCTTGCCTTCATAGATGTGTCAGCTGAGGTCAGAGAGGTTTTTGCCTGTTTTCTCTTCTAGGGTTTTAATGGTTTCCTGTCTCACATTTAGGTCTTTCATCCATTTTGAGTTTGTGTGTATGGTATAAGAAAGCAGTCCAGGTTCATTCTTCTGTATGCTGCTGTCCAGTTCTCCTGGCACTGTTTGCTAAAGAGACTTTTTTCCATTGGTTACTCTTTCCTGCTTTGCCAAAGATTAGTTGGCCATATATTTGTGGGTCCAATTCTGTGTTTTCTATTTTATTCCATTGTTCTATTGCTTGTTGTTGTGCCAATACCATACTATCTTGATGATAACAGCTATGTAGTAGAGGCTAAAGTCTGGGATTGTGATGCCTTCCACTTCGGTTTTCTTTTTTCAACATTACTTTGGCTATTCAGGGTCTTTTGTGGTTCCACACAAATTTGGGGATTGTTTGTTCTAGCTCTGAGAAGAATGTCGGTGCAATCTTGATTGGTATTTCATTGAATGTGCAGATTGCTTAGGGTAATATAGACATTTTAACAATATTTGTTCTTCCGATCCATGAGCCTGGAATGTTTTTCCATTTCTTCCTGTCTTCTTCAATTTCCTTCATAAGTTTTGTATGGTTTTAAGCATACAGACCTTTTACGTTTTTGTTAGGTTTATTACTATGTAGTTTATGGTTCTTGGTGCATTTGTGAATGGAATCGATTTCTTGATTTCTCTTTCTGTTCCTTCATCATTGGTGTATAGAAATGCAACCGATTTCTGTACATTGATTTTGTATCCTGCAACTTCGCTGAGTTTATGTATCAGTTCTAGCAGTTTTTTGGTGGAGTCTTTCAGGTTTTCCATGTAGAGTATCATGTCATCTGTGGGAAGTGAGTTTGACTTCTTCTTTGCCAGTTTAGATGCCTTTTATTACATTTTGTTGTCTGATTGCTGAGGCTAGGATTTCCAACACTATGTTAAACAGCAGCGGTGAGAGTGGACATCCTGTTGTGTTCCTGATCTCAGGGGGAAAGCTCTCAGTTTTTCCCCATTGAAAAATTTTTCATATATGGCTTTTCATATATGGCTTTTATGATGTTAAGGTATGTTCTTTCTATCCCAACTTTCTTAAGGGTTTTTATTAAGAAAGCATGCTGAATTTTGTCAAATGCTTTTTCTGCATCTATTGACAGGATCATATGGTTCTTATCCTTTCTTATATTAATGTGATGTATCACACCAATTGATTTGCGAATATTGAACCAGCCCTGCAGCTGAGGAATGAATCCCACTTGATCATGGTCAATAATTCTTTTAATGCACTGTTGAATTCGATTTGCTAGTATCTTGTTGATAATTTTTGCATCCATGTTCATCAGGGACATTGACCTGTAATTCTCCTTTTTTGTAGGTTCTCTATCTGGTTTGGGAATAAAGGTAATGCCGGCTTCATAGAATAAGTCCGGAGGCTGTCCTTCTGATTCTATTTTTTGGAACAGCTTGAGAAGAATAGGTATTAATTCTGCTTTAAATGTCTAGTAGAATTCCCCTGGGAAGCCATCTGGTCCAGGACTCTTATTTGTTGGAAGATTTTTGATAACTGATTCAATTTCTTCACTGATTATGCGTTTGTTCGAAGTTTCTATTTCTTCCCATTTGAGTTTTGATAGTGTGTGGGTGTCTAGGAATTTGTCCATTTCTTCAAGGTTGTCCAGTTTATTAGCATAGAATTTTTCATAGTGGTGTTTTCTGTGGTGTTGGCTGTGATCTCTCCTTTTCATTCGTGAATTTATCTATTTGGGTTCTCTCTCTTTTGTTTTTGAGAAGTCTGGCTAGGGTCTATCAATTTTGTTTATTTTTTCAAAAAAAAAAACAGTTCTTAGAATCATTGATCTACAGGGTGCCTGGATGGCTCAGTCAGTTAAGCGTCCGACTTTGGCTCAAGTCATGATCTCATGGTTCGTGGGTTTGAGCCCCGCATCAGGCTCTGTGCTGACAGCTCCGAGGCTGGAGCCTGCTTTGAATTCTGTGTCTCCCTCTTTGCCCCTTCCCTGCTCACATTCTGTCTCTCTCTCTCAAAAATACACATTAAAAAATTTTTTTTTAAAGAATCTGATCTGTTCTACTGGGGGGGGGGGGGGGGAGGTGGATTCTATATTGCTTATTTCTGCTCTAATCTTTATTATTTCTCTTCTTCTGCTGGCTTTGGAGTTTCTTTGCTGCTCTGCTTCTAGTTCCTTTAGGTGTGAGGTTAGGTTTTGTATTTGGGATTTATCTTGCTTCTCAAGATAGGCGTGGATGGCAATATATTTTCCTCTTAGGACTAAGGCAGGGGCTATTATTATATAGGGGAGAACTAAGATTTGCAGTGGCTAAGTGTCCCAGCCTTGAAATGATTGCGTCTGGTTCCAGCTGGGCCAACCAGAGCCCACACACTACAAGACCTTTTCTGTCTCCCAGGGAGCCCCTCCATTTCTGTGCAACTATCTCATCTGTGTATGTGAATGCTGGTCTTCTTCTTTATTTATTTATTTATTTATTTATTTATTTATTTATTTATTTAATTTGAGAGAGAGAGCGTGTGCACACCTTTGGGGGGGTGGGGGAAATGGCAGAGAGAAAGGAAGAAAGAGATTCCCAAGAGGGACTCTGTGCCATAGCACAGAGCGTGATACGGGGCTCCATCTCACAAACTATGAGATCGTGACCTGAGCCAAAATCAAGAGTTGGATGCTCAACCAACTGAACCATCCAGGAACCCCCCAGTGTTTGTCTTCTTAATTGGTGTCCAGGATAGTATTTTTTGTCCACATCCTGATCCAAGTTTCAGGAATCCTCCCATTACATTGTATGTTCTACAACTCCAAGACAAACAGGACCCAAAGTAATCATGATACCTTACAAACATGAACCCCTTTTTTTGTAGCTATGGTTAAAATAATACAAAACCATTAAAAGGATTCTTTTAAACCTGCCCTGTATTTTGACATAACTTTTTCTCTGTTATCTTTTAGTTTTATCCACTTATATTATGTAGTTATACTACATGTGTTATAGAACGTTTACGTTACTTGTAAATATTTTCCTATGTTGCTCATAGACTTCATGTAAACTATTTTTAGGAGGCTTAACTTTTTACACTTGTCAACCATGTTACCATATTTTTCTTTTGAATCTTAAAAAGATAAGATGGTTTATCTTCTTCTTATAAATCCTAAGTGTTTATGCCTGACTAGTTTTCAAGAGGGATGGTTCATAGGGTGTTGGATAAATATCTGGAAAATATTTCTCATTAAATCTCAAAGTTCAACACAGAGTTACTTAGTGTGTCAGACTCACCGATGTTTTCCAACACACAGCAGGCAGCCAGGCAGCACCTGGCAAGGGAGGATAAATAAAAAGTCAACTGATAAAATGGAAGAACATATCCATGATCAGTGAAGCTTGGGGGAGACTACCAGAGAGGAGGTAGGATGGCCTAAAGAGAAAATATTTAGTAAACGGGACTAGGGGAGTAGACAAAAACTAAAAAGGGAAATTTTTTTTGATGTCAAAAATATTTCATCTTCTGGGTCTTCATGCAGAGATACCCAGGCAATGGAACAAGGAAACCAAACCAGTGTCTCCGAATTTCTCCTCTTGGCCTTTTCAAGATGGCCAGAGTGGCAGGCTCTCCTCTTTGCACTTTTCCTGTGCCTCTACTTAACAGGGCTGCTTGGAAACTTGCTCATCTTGCTGGCTATTGTCTCAGACCACCGCCTCCACACACCCATGTATTTCTTCCTTGCCAATCTGTCTGCAGTAGACCTCTGCCTGCCTTCATCTACAGTTCCCAAGATGCTGCTGAACATCCAGGCACAGACTCAGACCATCTCCTATCCTGGCTGCCTGGCTCAGATGTATTTCTGTATGATGTTTGCCAACATGGACAATTTCCTTCTCACAGTGATGGCATATGACCGTTTTGTGGCCATCTGTCATCCTTTGCGTTACTCCACCATCATGACCCAGTGCCTTTGTGCCTCTCTGGTGGCTGTGCCATGGATCCTTGCCACTTTGAATCCCCTCTTGCACACCCTTATGCTCGCCCGTCTGCACTTCTGCTCTAACAACATCATCCACCATTTCTTCTGTGATATCAACTCTCTCCTCCCCCTCTCCTGTTCCAACACCAGTCTCAATCAGTTCATAGTTCTGGCTGCAGTGGGGCTTATTTTTGTGGTACCTTCGGGGTGTATCCTGGCATCCTACAGCCTCATCATCTCTGCTGTGATGAAAATCCCTTCCACCCAAGGAAAACTCAAAGCTTTCTCCACCTGTGGATCTCATCTTGCCTTGGTCATTCTTTTCTATGGAACAATCACAGGGGTCTATGTGAGTCCCTCATCCAACCATTCAACTGAAAAAGACTCAGCTGCATCAGTAGTCTTCATGGTTGTAGTCCCTATGTTGAACCCCTTCATATACAGTCTAAGGAACAATGAGCTAAAGGGGGCATTAAAGAAAGCTGTGAGCCAGACCAAAATCTTCTCCCAGTAATTTGTACTGATTGAAAGGCATTAAACAGGAGGCAAGTCCTCATGAGATCATTGATATTCCAGTCACAGTTACAAAGCTGTTATCAAATACCTAACTAAAGTTGGCAACGACCTAAATTTGTTACCTAATCACAGGATTTATCTATTTGAGCTCCCAAAGGTATTACTGTTGTTGGCAAACATGCGGACAATAAAGTCCCTGAAAATCACAGTAAAAATATGAAATCAACATTCAATTGCATCATTAAGAACTTCCAGATGGCTCAGATCAACATGGAAACATACATGGGGAGTGCAGAATGGAGCACCTCCCCCCAGGCCTGTCTTCGTAGAGTAGGCAGGAGGGATGTAACCACATTGTTGTGCATGAAAAACAGTAGAGAATAAAATTATAATAAAGGTTTTAAATCATAACTGCAATGAGAGGTTAAAGAAAAAAGATATTGATGAGGGTGTAAGAGATCAGGTAAAGTTCAAGACAAGCCACACTTGGTCTGGGTCCTAGTTGCAAAGAAATAGAAATCAATTTTATTTTTACATAGAAACAATGAGAATATGCCAAATCCATTAAGGAAGCCTTGTAGGTAAGAAGGAGCATGGTGTGTGTGAGTGAGTAAATGTACTGAATAAACTAATCTGAAGGGGTGAAGTGTCCACATGAGGGATTGTGAGGAATGAGGGATGGGTTGTTATTTCTTACCCTGATGTTTTTTTATATTTAGTCACATTTTGTAATTGTATCATATGAATTCCCTATAACCTATCTTTATCCCTTGTGTGAAAAGCAGCATTTATATCATCCTTCTGAAATCTATATAAACCTTCATGATGGTCTGCAGAAAATTGCCTGGAAGACTATTAACCATTCTTAAACTTAAACTCTGTGCTGTTATTTAGAGGTGTCTATGGGAGAAGCAACCACACCAGCAATTCAGAGCATATGCCTCTGTGATCTTTGATTTGGAATTCATAGCTTATGTAACAGATTGTTTTCTGTGTCCGTGTTATCACCTAGAGCCCATATGCCATATGTCCCATATATTAAGTCATACTATCCAAAACATCTCTTTAAAGTTGGTAAGAAAAATAAAATGTTTAATCATTTTTTTCTTTTTTATGTTTATTTTTGAGAGAGAGATAGAGTACAAGGGAGAGGAGGGGCAGAGAGAGAGGGAGACACAGAATCCGAAGCAGGCTCCAGGCTCCGAGCTGTCACCACAGAGCCTGATGCAGGGCTTGAACCCATGAACTGCAAGATCTTGACCTGAGCCAGCTGGACACTTAACCAACTGACTCACCTAGGAGCCTGCACTTCAATTGTTTCAAATCATAACTGTAACGTTTGTTGCAGTTCAAACATTTATTGAAATGTTGCAAGGACCACAAAGTATCAGAGACACCACTACAAGCATGAAACCTACAGATAACACAATGACTCTAAACCCATATCTTTCAACAATAACACTGAATGTAAATGGACTAAATGCTCCAACCAAAAGACATAGGGTATCAGAATGGATTAAAAAAAAAAAAAAAAAAAAACAAGACCCATGTATTTGCTGTCTATAAGAGACTCATTTTAGACCTGAGGACACCTTCAGATTGAAAGTGAGGGTATGGAGAACTATCTATCATGCTACTGAAAGTCAAAAGAAAGCTGGAGTAGCCATACTTATATCAGAAAATTAGATTTGAAACTAACAAGAGATGAAGAAAGGCATTATATCATAATTATGGGGTCTATCCATCAAGAAAAGTTAACAATTGGGGGCGCCTGGGTGGCGCAGTCGGTTAAGCGTCCGACTTCAGCCAGGTCACGATCTCGCGGTCCGTGAGTTCGAGCCCCGCGTCAGGCTCTGGGCTGATGGCTCAGAGCCTGGAGCCTGTTTCCCATTCTGTGTCTCCCTCTCTCTCTGCCCCTCCCCCGTTCATGCTCTGTCTCTCTCTGTCCCAAAAATAAATAAACGTTGAAAAAAAAAATTAAAAAAAAAAAAAGAAAAGTTAACAATTGTAAATGCTTATGCCCCCAATTTGCATGCACCCAAATATACAAATCAATTAATCACAAACATAAGCAATCTTATAAGAATATGGTAATTGCAGGTGACTTTAATACTTCACTTAGAGAAATGGACAGATCATCTAAGCATAAAATCAATAAAGAAACAAAGGCCCTGAATGTTATACTGGACCAGATGGACTTGACAGATATATTCAGAACTTTTCATCCAAAAACAGCAGAATACATATTACTCTTGAGTGCACATGTAATATTCTCCAAGATAGATCACATACTGGGTCACAAAACAGCCCTCAATAAATATAAAAGAATTGAGATCATACCATGCATATTTTCAGAACACAACGCTATGAAACTTGAAATCAACCACAAGAAAAAAATTGGAAAACATGCAAATGCATGGAGGTTAAAGAACATCCTACTAAAGAATAAATGGGGGGCGCCTGGGTGGCGCAGTCGGTTAAGCGTCCGACATCAGCCAGGTCACGATCTCGCGGTCCGTGAGTTCGAGCCCCGCGTCGGGCTCTGGGCTGACGGCTCGGAGCCTGGAGCCTGTTTCCGATTCTGTGTCTCCCTCTCTCTCTGCCCCTCCCCCGTTCATGCTCTGTCTCTCTCTGTCCCAAAAATAAATAAAAAACATTGAAAAAAAAATTAAAAAAAAAAGAATAAATGGGTCAACTAGGCAGCTAAAGAAAAAATTTTAAAATATATGGAAGCAGAGGAATGAATTTTATTGCCAGATAATAGAAAAGATTTGAGTAAATAGAAGTCCCAACATACTCTTTCTTCCTTAGTAAATTTGGTAGATAAAAATGAGAAGTGAAGGGGGAGCCAAGATGGTGGAACAGCATGGAAGTTTTTTTGCGTGTCTCGCATCCATGAAGTACAGACCAACACTAAACCATCCTGCACACCTAGAAAACTGACTTGAGGATTAACACAACAATCTGCACAACCTGAACCACAGAATTCAGCAGGTACACGGCGCGGAGAGGTGAACTTGGGGAGCGAGAAGCCACAGCAGGCAGGGAGCTGGTTTTGCAGGCAGAGAGAGAATGGAGATGGGGGGGGGGGGGGGGGGCACGGGGGAGAATATGGGAAGGCACCTGGAGAGAAAGTGGAAAATTGGAAACAGCCGCAGGGACTAAACTAAAAAGGGAGAAAGGAAAAGGAAAGAGTTTAAATTCCATCAAGACTTTATAAACAGGGTGGGGCACAGAGGGTGAAACTCCGCGGCTAGATACCTGGCGGTGCTCTGGTGGGAAGGAAGAATCCCCAGGAGCAGAATGGGGTCCAGGAGGTTCTCGGGCCACACGGGGAAAAGTGGTTCCACTGCTGGAAGGACATTTGGTAGAGAATGTTGAGGCCACCTGGCCCCAGCAGACCCTGGAAGGTGGCCACATTCGCTGGTGCTGGGGCAAGGTCGTTAAGGGTGAAGCCTGGTGCCAGATGTGTGCTGTGATTTTCCATAGTCCCTGAAACGCTGCTGCTACACTATCTTGGGAACTTTTTCTGTGGCGGGCTGGCACCTGGCCACAGTCTCAGGGCACCGGCAGCAGCAGGGTCCAGCGGGCGTTCCTGGGTGCAGCCGACATTCAGCCATTGCTCATTCAGCCATTGCTCGATGAGACCCTCCCGCAGAGGGGCGGAACGGGTCAAAGCCGCAGTCCTTTGGAAGTAAGGGGCCGAGGAAAACAGCCACCTCTGAGACAAAACTCAGGAGAGAGGTACTGCCTAGGGCCTGTTTACGTAGAGTGAAAAAGCAGGGAGTGGACGAGGGCTGAAGACGGAGGACAGGTGCGCGATTGCTGATCCGGGAGAACAGACCGGGTAGGTGAGTGATGCCATTTTCACCGCTACCGCGCAGGCGTATAGGCACCTACAGGCACCATAGCAATCCACCCCAGTAGGCTAGCAGCGCCATCTAGGGGAGAGTGGAGCTGTTACACTGAGCCCCGCCCAACTGAGCCAACTTCGCTCTTCAAGAACACAAACCTCACCACCGGCTTAATTTATGGACTATAAAGACCTACATGGACTGACTTATAGAGCAAAACGAAGCAATTTCAGTCCTACCTCAATCTGTTAGCATGTTTATCTACTGAATTTCCTTTTTTTTCTTTTTCTCTTTTACAATTTGTTTCTTTTTCTTGAATAATAAAGAGGAAAAATTCATTTTTATTAAAAATATTTTTATTTTATTTCCATTACTATATTTTTTACTTTTGTGTAAATTTTTTCAAATTCTACTTTACTTCCATCATTTTATTTTAGTCTACTTCTGTGTATTCACCTTTTCAAATTTTCAAGCAATTTCCTTTTTTTCTTTTTCTTTTTTCTCTTTTTCATTTCTTTTCTTTTTCTTTTTTTTTTAATTTTTTTTTCAATGTTTATTTATTTTTGGGACAGAGAGAGACAGAGCATGAATGGGGGAGGGGCAGAGAGAGAGGGAGACACAGAATCGGAAACAGGCTCCAGGCTCTGAGCCATCAGCCCAGAGCCTGATGCGGGGCTCGAACTCACGGACCGCGAGATCGTGACCTGGCTGAAGTCGGATGCTTAACCGACTGCGCCACCCAGGCGCCCCTCTTTTCTTTTTCTTGAATGCAGAAAGAGAAAAACTTCATTTCTACTTTCAATCTCTATTAAATATTTTTATTTAATTTTTATTACCATATTTTTTGCTTTTATGTAAATTTTTTCAAATTGTATTTTCCTTCCATCACTTTATTTTAGTCTACTACAGTGTATTCACTTTTTCAAATTTTCAAATGATTTCTATTTTTTCTTTTCTTTTTTCTTTTTTTATCTTTTTTCCATTTTCATTTCTTTTTTCTTAAATACAGGAAAAGAAAAAATTCGTATTTATTTTTAATTTGTATTAAAAATATATTTCTTTAATTTTTTTCCTTCTAAATTCTTTACTTTTGTATATATTTTTTCAAATTCTATTTTACCCCCATCATCTCGTTTTAGTCTACTTCAGTGTATTCATTTTTTCAAATTCTCAAATGATTTCCTTTTTATGTCTCCCCCCCCTTTATTTTCTCTAATCTCTCAAACCACTTTCAACACCCAGATGAAAACACACCTAGGATCTACCATCATCTATTCGATTTGTGTGTGTGTGCGTGTTTTAATTTTTAATTTTAACACTTTTTTAATTTTCTTTTTTTTATTTCAATTTTTCTACCTCATTAATTCCTTTTCTCCCTTCAAAATGACAAAACGAAATAATTCATCCCAAAAGCAAGAGCACAAAGAAACTACAGCCAGGGATTTAACCAACACAGATACAAGCAAGATGTCTGAACCAGAATTTAGAATCACGATAATAAGAATACTAGCTGGAGTTGAAAATAGATTAGAATCTCTTTCTGCAGAGATAAAAGAAGTAAAAAATAGCAGGAATGAAATTGAAAATGCTATAACTGAGCCGCAATCACGGATGGATGCAGCGGTGGCAAGGATGGACAAGGCAGATCAGAGAATCAGAGATATAGAGGACAAACTTATAGAGAATAATGAAGCAGAAAAAAAGAGGGAGATTAAGGCAAAATAGGACGATTTTAGAATTAGAAAAAAAATAAAATAAATTAAAAAATAAAAATAAAAACAAACAAATAAATAAGTAAATAAATAATAAAGAATTAGAGAAATCGGTGACTCATTAAAAAGGAACAGCAGAATCATAGGGGTCCCAGAAGAGGAAGAGACAGAAACAGGGGTAGAAGGGTTATGTGAGCAAAACATAGCATAAAACTTTCCTAACCTGGGGAAAGACACAGACATCAAAATCCAGGAAGCACAGAGGACTCCCATCAGATTCAACAAAAACCAATCATCAATAAGGCATATCATAGTCAAATTCACAAAACACTCAGGCATAGAGAGAATCATGAAAGCAGCAAGGGGAAAAAAGTCCCTAACCTACAAGGGAAGACAGATCAGGTTTGCAGCAGACCTATCTACAGAAACTTGGCAGGCCAGAAAGGAATGGTGGGATATATTCAGTGTGCTGAATCAGAAAAATATGCAGCCAAGAATTCTTTATCCAGCAAGGCTGTCATTCAAAGTAGAAGGAGAGATAAAAAGTTTCCCAGACAAATAAAAATTAAAGGAGTTTGTGACCACTAAACCAGCCCTGCAAGAAATTTTAAGGGAGACTCCCTGAGGGGAGAAAAGACAGGAAAAAAAAGCAACAAAGACTAGAAAAGACCAGAGAACACCCCCAGAAACTCAAACACTACAGGCAACATCATGGCAATAAATTTATATCTTTCAGTACTCACTCTAAACATCAATGGACTCAGCCCTCCAATCAAAAGACATAGGGTAACAGAATGGATAAGAAAACAAGATCCATTGATATCTGTTTATAAGAGACAGATTTGAGACCTAAAGACACCTTCAGATTGAAAGTAAGGGGGTGGAGAACCATCTATCATGCTAATGGTCACCAACAGAAAGCCAGAGTAGCCATACTTTTATAGCAGACAACCTAGATTTTAAAATAAAGACTGTAACAAGAGATCAAGAAGGGTATCATATCATAAAGGGTCTGTCCACCAAGAAGATCTAACAATTGTAAACATTTATGGTCCAAACATGGTAGCACCCAAATATAAATCAATTAATCACACACACAAAGAAACTCATTGATAATAATACCATAATAGTAAGGGACTTCACCCACAATTACAGCAAAGCACATATCATCTAAACAGAAAATCAACAAGGAAACAATGGCTTTGAATGACACACTGGACCAGATAGACTTAACAGATATACTCAGAACATTTCATCCTAAAGTAGTAGAATACACATTCTTCTCCAGTGCACATGGAACGTTCTCCAGAATAGATCACATACCAGGACACAAATCAGCCCTCAACAAGTACAAAAAGATCGAGATCATACCGTGCATATTTTCAGACCACAACACTATGAAACTTGAAATCAACCACAAGAAAAAAAAAAAAATGGAAAGATAATAAATACTTCCAGACTAAAGAACATCCTACCAGGGGCGCCTGGGTGGCGCAGTCGGTTAAGCGTCCAACTTCAGCTCAGGTCACGATCTCGCAGTCCGTAAGTTCGAGCCCCGCATCGGGCTCTGGGCTGATGGCTCAGAGCCTGGAGCCTGCTTCCGATTGTGTGTCTCCCTCTCTCTCTGCCCCTCCCCCGTTCATGCTCTGTCTCTCTCTGTCTCAAAAATAAATAAACGTTAAAAAAAAAATTAAAAAAAAAAAGAACATCCTACCAAATAATGAATGGGCTAACCAAGAAGTTAAAGAGGAAATTAAAAAGTACATGGAAGCCCATGAAAATGATAACACCACAGCCCAAAACCTCTGGGACGCAGCAAAGGTGGTCATTAGAAGGAAGTATATAGCAATCCAGGCCTTCCTAAGAAGGAAGGTCTCAGATACACAACCTAACCATACACCTTAAAGAGATGGAAAAAAACAGCAAATAAAATCCAAAACCAGCAGAAGGCAGAAAATAATAAAGATTAGAGCAGAAATTAATGCTACCAAAACCAAAAAAAAAAAAAAAAAGGAGAACAGATCAATGAAACCAAAGCTGATTCTTTGAAAGAATTAACAAAATTGATAAACCACTAGCCAGTTTGATCAAAAAGAAAAAGGAAAGAACCCAAATAAATAAAATCAAGAACGAAAGAAGAGAGATCACAACCAACACAGCAGAAATAAAAACAGATAAGAGAATATTATGAGAAATTATACGCTGATAAAGTGGGCAATCTGGAAGACATGGACAAATTCTTAGAAACATAAACTACCAAAACTGAAACAGGAAGAAATAGAAAATTTGAACAGACCCATAACCAGCAAAGAAATTGAATTAGTAATAAAAAATCTCCCAAAAAATAAGAGCCCAGTGCCAGATCGCTTTCCAGGGGAATTCTACCAAATGTTTAAAGAGTTAACACCAATTCTTTTGAAGCTGTTCAAAAAATAGAAATGGAATGAAAACTTCCAAACTCATTCTACAAGGCCAGCATTACCTTGATCCCAAAACCAGACAAACCCCATTAAGAAGGGGAACTACAGACCAATTTCCCTGATGAACATGGATGCAAAAATCCTCAACAAGATACCAGCCAACCAGATCCAACAAGACATTAAAAGAATTATTCACCATGACCAAGTGAGATTTACACCTGGGATGCAGAGCTGCTTCAATATCCACAAATCAATCAATGTGATACATCACATCAATAAAAGAAAGGACAAGAACCACATGATCCTCTCAATAGATGCAGAGAAAGCATTTGACAAAATACAGCATCGTTTTCTGATAAAAACCCTCAAGAAAGTAGGGACAGAAGGATCATACCTTGAGATCAAAAAAGCCATATATGAAAGACCCAACTCGAATACAATCCTCAGTGGGGAAAAACTGAGAGGGAAGGAACATGACAGGTATGTCCACTCTCGCCACTGTTATTCAACATAGTATTGGAAGGCTTAGTTAGCCTCAACAATCAGACAACACAAAGGAATAAAAGGCATCCAAATCGGCCAGGAGGAAGTCAAACTTTCACTCTTCACAGATGACATGACACTCTATATGGAAACCCAAAAGATTCCACCAAAAAACTTCTAGAACTGATCCATGAATTCAGCAAAGTCACAGGATACAAAATCAATGCAGGGAAAGTGGTTGCATTCCTATGCACCAATAATGAAGGAACAGAAAGAGAAATCAAGGAATTGATCCCATTTACAACTGCACAAAAACCATAAAATACCTAGGAATAAACCTAACAAAAGAGGTGAATAATCTATATGCTTAAAATTATAGAAAGCTTATGAAAGAAATTGAAGAAGACACCAAAAAATGGAAAAATATTCCACCCTCCTGGATTCGAAGAAGAAACACTGTTAAAATGTCAATACTACACAAAGCAATCTACATATTCAATGCAATCTCTATCAAAATAGCAACAGCATTCTTCACAGAGCCAGGACAAACAATCCTAAAATTTGTATGGAACCAGAAAAGACCCCCAAAGAGCCAAAGCAATCTTTAAAAAGAAAACCAAAGCTGGAGGCATCACAATACCAGACTTCAAGAAGTATTACAAAGCTGTAATCATTGAGACAGTATGGTACTGGCACAAGAACAGACCCTCAGATCAGTGGAACAGAATAAAGAACCCAGAAATCGACCCACAAACATATAGCTAACTAATCTTTGACAAAGCAGGAAAGACTATCCAATGGAATAAAGACAGTTTCTTCAGCAAGTGGTGCTGGGAAAAATGGACAGCGACATGCAGAAGAATGAACCTGGACCACTTTCTTACACCATACACAAAAATAAACTCAAAATGGAGGAAAGACCTCAATGGAAGACAGGAAGCCATCAAAATCCTCGAGGAGAAAGCAGGCAAAAACCTCTTGGATCTTGCCCACAGCAAATTCTTACTCAACACGTCTCCGGAGGCAAGGGAAACAAAAGCAAAAAGGAACTACTGGGACCTCATCAAAATAAAAACTTCTGCACAGCGAAGGAAACAATCAGCAAAACTAAAAGGCAACCGACAGAATGGAAGGAGATATTTGCAAATGACATACCAGATAAAGTTTTAGTATACTAAATCTATAAAGAACTCATCAAACTCAACACCCTAAGAACAAATAATCCAGTGAAGGAAAGGGCAAAAGACATGAATACACGCTTCTCCAAAGAAGACATCCGGTGGCTAACAGACACATGAAAAAATGCTCAACATCACTCATCATCAGGGAAATACAAATCAAAACCACAATGAGGGGCGCCTGGGTGGCGCAGTCGGTTAAGCGTCCGACTTCAGCCAGGTCACGATCTTGCGGTCCGTGAGTTCGAGCCCTGCGTCCGGCTCTGGGCTGATGGCTCAGAGCCTGGAGCCTGTTTCCGATTCTGTGTCTCCCTCTCTCTCTGCCCCTCCCCCGTTCATGCTCTGTCTCTCTCTGTCCCAAAAATAAATAAACGTTGAAAAAAAAATTTTTTTTAATGAAAAAAAAATTTTTTTAATGAAAAAAAATTTTTTTTTATAAAAAAAAATAAAAAAATAAAAAAAACCACAATGAGATACCACCTCACACCTGTCAGAATGGCTAACATTAACAACTCACGCAACAACAGATGTTGGCGAGGATGTGGAGAAAGAATATATTTTGCACTGTTGATCGGATTGCAAACTGGTGCAGCCACTCTGGAAAACAGTATAGACGTTACTCAAAATATTTAAAATAGAACTACCCTAAGACCCAGCAATTGCACTACCAGGTATTTATCCAAGGGATACAGGTGTGCTGTTCAAAGGGGCACATGCACCCCAATGCTCACAGCAGCACTATCAACAATAGCCAAAGTATGGAAAAAGCCTAAATGTCCATCAGTGGATGAATGGATAAAGAAATGGCAAATATATACTATGGAGCATTACTTGGCAATCAAAAAGAATGAAATCTTGCCATGTGCAACTACATGGATGGAACTGAAGGGTATGATGCTAAGCGAAATTAGTAAGAGAAAGACAAATATCATGACTTCACTCATATGAGGAATTTAAGATACAAAACAGATGAACATAAGGGAAGGGAAGCAAAAATAATATAAAAACAGGGAGGGGACAAAACATGAGACTCTTAAATAGAATGAAAACAGGGTTGATGGAGGGGTTGTGGGAGGGGTGTGGGGTTACTGGGTAAGGGGCATTAAGGAACCTACTCCTGAAATCATTTTTGCACTATATGCTAACTAACTTGGATGTAAATTTAAAAATAAATTAATTAAAATAAAATTTAAATTTAAAAATTAAAAAAGGGAGTCACTCCACAGTAGTTCACTGTATGGACTGTCTCTTAATTTTTTTTTCAACGTTTATTTATTTTTGAGACAGAGAGAGACAGAGCATGAACGGGGGAGGGGCAGAGAGAGAGGGAGACACAGAATCGGAAACAGGCTCCAGGCTCTGAGCAGTCAGCACAGAGCCCGACGCGGGGCTTGAACTCACGGACCGCGAGATCGTGACCTGGCTGACGTCGGACGCTTAACCGACTGCGCCACCCAGGCGCCCCTGTATGGACTGTCTCTTACCAGTCCCTTACTGATGGACTTTTGGGTTGTTTCCATTTTTTGTCATAAATGCTGCAATGAATTATCTTATACATGCAATATGTTTAAAATGTTCAAATATATCTGCAGGAATTTCCCCCAAATGTAATTGCTGGGTCAATGGACAAATTGAATATATATTATCAAATAGCACTCCACAAAACTATACCAATTTATTCATACTAATCACTTTCATGGCCTTTTCCATAGGAACTCTCACTAATGATGGTTGTTAACTTGAAATCTGGGGGAAAGATTGCTGATAATTGTCCTTCCTATGATTTAGCTGTTTCTGAATAAGGACATTTCATAGTCCTTGACTTTTCCAAACTTGAATCTTTGTTACAGTTTCTATGAGAATCTTCCTGATATCACTGACATGGGATTTTATTTATTCATAGAATTCCTGTTTAAGTAATGATGAATAATCCCCAGGCTTAAAATTTGAGATGGCAATGGAAAATATAAACCTCAAATGTCTTGAGAGAAATAAAATTGCTTTAAGAAAAAAGGAATATTAAAACAAAGAGCACATTTTTTATTTAACTTTTTTTATTTCAGAATAGTTTTAGATTTACAGAAGAATTACAAAGACTTCCTGTATATCAGATTCCCTTATTACTAGCATCTTACAGAGTATGGTACATTTGTTGTAGTTGATGAATCAATGCTAACACATTATTATTAAATAAAGTCTATACTTGACTCAGGGTCCCTGAGTTTTTGTATAACATTTTTTATTGTTTCAGGACCCCATCCAGGATACCACATTAGGCTCTTCAGGCTCCTCTTGGTTGTGACAGTTTCTCAGACTTTCCTTGTTTTCACAGTTTTGAGGAGTACTACGCAGGTGTTTTGTAGAATGTCCATCTACTGGGATTTATATCATGTGGGTTGTTGTTTTTTTTTTTTTATGATTAGAATGGAGCTAGGGTGTTTTGGAAGGAAGACCACAGAGGTAAAGTGCCATCCTCACCACATTCTTTCAAGGGCACATAGTATCAACATGACATATCACGGTTGATATTAACTTTGATCATATGGCTTAAGTAGTGTTTGTCAAGTTTCTCCACTGTCAAGGTACTCTTCCTCCCTTTTCCTACTGTGCTTATGGGCAGGAAGTCTTTACACACAACCACATTTAAAGAGGGCAGAGTATCTGCATAAATTAATTATTCTTCACAAGACATTTGCTTATCTTCTGCCATTTGTTTATTTATCCAATCATTTGTTTGTATCAGTATGTGCTCATGGATATTTATCTTTTGGCTTATAATCCAAAACCACTTAGCTTTTTGCTCAAATTATGCAGGTTTTGCCATTGGAAGTTCACTTGGCTCCTGAGTAACTTTGATGTAACTCATCATTTTGGTTTTAACTGTTTGTTTTGTGTTTGTGTTTGAACTACTTATTTCTGAAACCATAAGACGCTCTGGACTCATCTATTTCCTCTCAGCCCTAGAATAAGCCATTTATCAATTACAGAATCATGTTAGAAAACAAGATCTGGGCACAAGGTGTGCTGGTTGCTACTGAAGTGTAATTGCTTCTAGGCCATCTCATCTGACAGAGCAAGAAAATATGTGTATACTAACCTCTGCATATATACTTACTTATCTATCTCTCTATTACCATGTGTATCTATATTAAGATAATCATAACTTTATATTGACTCTACCTTTTTATCCTGGCCTGTCACCTCCTACTCCAACAGTGAGATACCTACCTCCCACCATCTGCCATCCATTTATTTAATCATTCAAATCTACCGTACATATGTAATGGTTTCAGAACTGTTAAGCCAGACTCCCATGAGAAACAACTTTATCAACTAGAGTACTGTTAAGTACAGTTCCTTTTGTATTTATCATTACAGACTCTACTAATTTCCAATGTTATTTACATCAGTATCTTTCAGCTGTATCCCTACAGGGAGGTTGTTCTATGCATTTATAATATGGTTAGGTAGTTTGTCACATTCTGCATTCCATCTTGGGATCCTTCAACCTCCTAAAAAGTGTTTTTAATTTGTATACATCGAGGTTCTTTTTTTTTTTTTTTTGATCTTCTAATGTTCAGTGGGGCTTGACAAATAGTGTCATGTATTCACCAGTACAGTAGCATACAGAATAATTTTACTGCCATAAAAAATCCCCTGTGCTTCACTTTCTTAGCCTTCCTTGACCCCAGAACCCTAGCAACTACTGATCTGCTTACTATCTTTGTTCTGTCTTTTCCAGAGTGTCATATAAATGGAATCATACAGTTTGTATCCTTTTTAGAATGGCTTAACTTAGCAATATGTATTTGATTCATCCATGTTTTCATGTGGTTTGATAGTTCATTATTGCTGAATAATATTTCAGTGTATGGGTGTATCACAATTTGTTGATTTATTTACCAATTGAAGGACACCTGAGTTGCTTACACTTTTTGGCAATTAATAAAAAGCTGCTAGAAATATTCACCTGCAGGTTTTTGTTTAGTAAATATATATTTTCAAATTTGGGTAAATATCTAAGAGTGTGATTGCTGGATTGTATGGTAAGACTATGTCTAGCTTTGTAAAGAACTGCCAAACCATCTTCCAAAGTGCCTGTACCCTTTTGCATTCCCATTGGCAATCAATGAGATTTCCTGTCGGAACTCTCCATCCTCACCAACAATTGGTATTGTCAATTTGGGGGGGATTTTATTGAGGTATAATTGACATATAACATATTAGTTTCAAGTGTGCAACATAACGATTTTATATTTGTATATAATGCAAAATGATCACTCAATAAATCTAGTTAACACCCATCACCAGACATAGGTGCAAATCCTCTTTTCTTATGAGAAGTTTTAAGATCCACTCCCTTAGCAACTTTCAAATAAACATGCTATTGTCAACTTTGAAAATTTTAGTCACTGATACGTATGTATGAATGTAGTGGTATTTCCTTGTGTTGATTTGCATTTTCCTACTGCCAAACGATGTTGAATATCTTTGCATATGTTTTTCAATCCATAGACATGGATTTTCCATCTGCAAATCTTCTTTGATGAAGTATCTGTTCATATACTTTGGCCATTTTTTAAATTAAATTGTTAGTTTTCTTATTGTTGAATCTTAAAAGTTACTTGCATATTTTGGATATGTCTTTTTGTAGAAATGTGTTTGAATATATTTTCTTCCAATCTGTGGCTTGTTTTCATTCTTGTGTATTTCATAGAGAAAATATTTTTATATTTAATAAATTACAATTTATTTTTTTCATGGATCACAGTTTGGGTTGTTGTGTCTACAATATAACCACCAAACTCAAGGTCATGTAGAATTCCTCCATGGTTTCTTCTAGAACTTTTATAATTTTGGATTTTACATTTAGGTCTATGAGCCATTTTGAGTTAAGTCTGTGAAAGGTACATGATTTTCTTGCATATAAACATCTCATTGTTCCAACACCATTTGCTGAAAGAGTTATCCTTTCTCCATTGAATTGTCTTTACACCTTTGTCAAATTATCAGCTGACTGTATTTGTTTGAGTTGATTTCTGGCCTCTATTCTGTTCCACTGATCTATGTGTCTATTGTTTTTCCAATTCCATGCCATCTTGACTACTAAAGTTGTATAGCAAATCTTGAAATTATAGTGTGAATCCCCCAACTTTGTCCTTTTCTCAGTATTGTATTGGTTATTCTAGGTTTTTCCCTTCCCATATGAATATTAGAATTAGTTTGTATCTACAAAATAGCTTGCTGTGATTTTTGATTCATTTATGTTGAATCAACAGATCAAGGTGGGAAGAATTGACATCTTAACAATATGGAGGCTTCCAATACATAACACAGAATCTCTCCATATGTTTGGGTCTTTGAATTATTTCATCAATGTTTTATAATTTTCTGCATACAAATCCTATACCTATTTTGTCAAGTTTATACTTAAGTGTTGTTTTGTTGTTTTGTTTGGTTTGGTGCCATTATAAAAGATAATTTCTTTTAAGGAGCCTGGGTGGCTCATTTGGTTAAGCATCTGACTCTTGATTTCAGCTCAAGTCATAACTCCAAGTTCATGGGATCGAGCACTGCATTGAATTCCCCTGCTCGGCATTCTCTCTCCCTCTTTCTGCCCCTCACCCACCTACTCATGATCTCTCTCAAAATAAGTATACAAACTTAAAAAATAAAAGGTAATTTGTTCTAATTTCAAATTTCAATTTCTCATTCCTGGTATCCAGGAAAGCAACTGACTCTCAGATATTGATCTTGTATCCTGCAACACTACTGTAATTGCATGCTCCAGGCGACTTTTGTTTTGTTTTTTAGAGTCTTTGGGGTTTTCTACATAGAAAGTTTATGTTATACATGAATAGACCTATTCTTTTCCTTTCTGTACACCTTTTATTTATTTGTTTTATCTTACTGTCCTAGTTAGGACTTCCACTGTGGTGTGGAAAAGGAGTAGTGAGAGAGGACAGCTTTGTCCATTTCTAATCTTAAGAGGAAAAGATTCAGCTTCTCATTCATAAGTATGGAATTAGCTGTGGTTTGCTGGGTGGGGTGTGGGGGATATTTTTTGTAGATGTTCTTTATCAAGTAGAGAAGTTCCCATCTACTACTAGTTTATTGAGAGTTTGTATCACAAATGGGTGAATTCTATGAAGTGCTTTCTCTGCATCAAAATGATCATGATTTTGCTTCTTTAGCCTGTTTATTATATTGATGGATTTTCAAATGTTGAATCACTCTTGTATGTCTGGAATAAATCCCACTTGGTTGTTGTATAGAATTCTTGTTATATACTATTGGATTTGTTAATATTTTGTTGAGGACTTTTGCAACTATGTTCATGAGAAATCTTAGTCTGTGGGGTTTTTTTTCTTATAATGTCTTTATCTGGTTTTGGTATTAGGGTATTAGGTATAACAGAAAGTTAGGAAGTGTTCCCTCTACTATTTTCAATAGATGGTGATGAAATGGTATTATTTAGTCTTTAAGTCCTTGATAGAATTTACTAGTGAAACTATTTAGTGGCTTGATTCTTTTGCAGAAAGTTATCAATGAGGAAGAGCAAAGTTCACCAGAGATGACAGAGCATAATGAGCAAGGGAGAGAGTAATAGATTTGAGTATAGGTCATATGGGGTCTTATAGGCCATTTTAAGTACTTTGGGTTTTGTCTTGACTGAAATGGGGAGCTATTAAAAAGTTTTCAGCTGAGGGCTAGTTTAGGGGTTGAAAAATAATTTTCCCTCTACCATTCTAAGTTCTTAGTTGAAGCCCCCGTAATAAAAGACAATTTAAAAAGAAAAATAAATAGAAGTTCATTAACATGAGTATATAGGAAATACCAAGAGAAAAAGGAGGAACCGAGAAAGCAACATTAGAATTTTCATCTTAACAGGGAAAGGGGATGGAATATGTAAGCTTTTCAGGGGAGAGTAAATGACTTTTAGGAAAGATGAATGGAGCCCTTAGAATAGATGGGAAGTATGAGCATTTGTGACAAGTTTGTCAGGGTGAGGTATCAACTTCTTTCTGACCATACGAGTCAATTTTCCCTGGTTGATGAAACTCCCAGGGCGGTTGTTTATGACAATGAAGTCTGTTCTGGAGGATCTGTTCGTAGGCAGATAAGGGAAATCTGGAGAAAATTTCTTTCCGCATTTGCTGTTTTTTAAGAGCCTACAGCTCAAACTAATCAATATACCAAAGGGGCTTATTTGAAATCAATGTACCAAAGGCGAGGTGTGTTCTGCTACCCTTCAGTAGCTAGAACTTGTGCTACAATAGTATCACTATGACTGCTCTATTAAGAACAGACTATGAGTAGGGCACCTGGGTGGCTCAGCCGGTTAAGCATCTGACTTCTGCTCAGGTAATTATCTCACGGTTCATGAGTTCCAGTCCTGCGTTGGGCTCTCTGCTGTCAGCACAGAACCTGTTTCGTTCGGATCCCCTGTTCCCCTGTCTCTACCCCTCCCCAACTTGCGCACAAGCACGAGTGCACTCTCTCTCTCTCAAAAATAAATAAAACGTTTAAAAAAGAAAAGGAATAGGGGCACCTTGGTGGCTCAATGGCTGAGTGTCCTACTTCAGCTCAGGTCATGATCTCACGGTTCATGGGTTTGAGCCCCATGTCGGGCTCTGTACTGACAGCTCAGCAAATCCTGCTTTGGATTCTGTGTCTCCCTCTCTCTCAAAAACAAACATTTAAAAAAAAAAAAAAAGGTAATGGACTGTGGGAACACAGGTAGAAGCAGAAGGAACACTTAAGAGGTTTACTGCCATAACCCAGAAGAGAGGGAATAGTATATCAGCCCATTTTTAGGAGAATGGATGCAATGCTATATTCACAACTGGATTGCTATACAGTAATGAAAATGAATTTTAACTCAACAACAGGGATCAACTTTAGTAACCTACTGTGGAGTGAAAAAAGCAAATACCATAAGATTATCTGATGACATGATGTCTTTTAGATTTAAAGAAACTACAGGGGCGCCTGGGTGGCGCAGTCGGTTAAGCGTCCGACTTCAGCCAGGTCACGATCTCGCGGTCCGTGAGTTCGAGCCCCGCGTCGGGCTCTGGGCTGATGGCTCGGAGCCTGGAGCCTGTTTCCGATTCTGTGTCTCCCTCTCTCTCTGCCCCTCCCCCGTTCATGCTCTGTCTCTCTCTGTCCCAAAAATAAATAAACGTCGAAAAAAAAATTTAAAAAAAAAAATAAGAAACTACGAAAATTAAACCAGTTTGGCCATGCATACTCATCTAACAGAACTACCTTTTCAAAAAGAAAGAGAATAAATACAAAATGTATTAAAAAGAAAACCACAAGCCCAAGATGGAGTTAATTGTCTCCAGGACAGCAAACCAGGACTACATTACAATTGCAATCTCTCTAGAAGTGAAATTTTAGGCAAACCAATCAAGAATTTTCTGGTCAGCACTAATAAGATAATCTGTCACATGGGCTCTCTCCATTCCCTTCCCCCACCCCAAAGAAAAAGAGGTAACCTGCAAGATTAGACCCCTGCTCATCCCCCACCTCCCAAGTGAAGGTGATCTTGCCTTGAGATAATGCTTTTTCTTTTGCTAATGACTTCCTTGCCCCGCCCTCCTTCCTACAAAAACCTTCTATTTTTCTATCACTGGTCAAGGCTCCTCTCTGCTTACAATGGCTTCATAAAGATGATTAGATCTTCAAACCTACTGGATTGAATTTTTGTTAACACCACAGATGAGAAGAGATACAAGAGAAACAGCAGCAGCAAATGTAAGTTACCATCAAAGTTCTAGTTCTCATACATTGGCCCAGGGATTCAAGAAAGTTCACATTTTGGGGGCACCTGGGTGGCTCAGTTAAGCGTCAGAATCGGCTCAGGTCATAATCTCATGGTTCAGGTCATTATCTCACGGTTCGTGGGTTCGAGCCCCACGACCAGCTGTGTGCTGACAGTGCAGAGCCTCTTTGGGATTCACTCTCTCCCTTTCTGCCCCTCCCCCATGCTCTCAAAATAAATAATTAAACTTTAAAAATAAAAAAGAAAGTTCACATTTCTTAGGGGCACCTGGGTGGCTCAGTCAGTTGGGCATCCAACTCTTGATTTCCGCTCAAGTCATGCATGATCTTATGGTTCCTGAGTTCGAGCTCCATCTCGCGCTCTGCGCTATCAGGGTGGGGCCTACTTGGGATTCTGTCTCCCTCTCTCTGCCCCTCCCCCACTCACACTCTGTCTCAAAATAATTTTTTTTCTTTTTTTTTAAGTTCACATTTCAGGGCATGCACACCCCGCCTGAGCCAGGGTTATCAGCCACCGTTTGTAAACCTGCACTCCTGAAGCCCAGGGAGGCTTCGCGAGCTTCAAGTCTGGGCGGCGCCCCTGGTGCGTGGGCTTCGGTTCCACTTCCCCCGACTTAAGACCGCGCGAGGCCAGCGAGAGCAGCAGGGCCGCGTTTCCCGCTACAAACGGGTGCAAGGACCCCACCCCGGAGCTCTGAGAATTCGAGGACCTCCGCCAGGCCGCAGGGGAAACGGACTCAGCGCGGAGGAGACGCCGGGGCTTCTGGGAATCGCAGTCCAAAGCCAGGCCGCCTTCTGCGCAGACTCAATGTCCCGAGGACGGAAGCTTTGAGAGACGGCGCAGCGCCGTCCTCCCACCGGAAGTGTCCGATCGGAACCATCCTGTAGGAGAGGTGAGTCCGGCTTTGAGGACCCGAGGGTCTGACCCTTTGCCCCCTGCAAGCACCCGGTCGCTACCACTGTCCCTTCGGGATTGCAGCAGTCCCGCGGCGACCTGGAGCCGGGACCGCGGAGGAATCCCGAGGAGAGGGGAACCAGAGTCGGCGTTCGGAGGACATTGCGCCCGCCTGCCTCCCGAGGGGAGGTGGTTTCCATGGTTACCCGCGCCGCGCGTGACGTCACCGCCGCGGGCGGGGCTGGGTCATTGGCATGACCAGCTCGGCGGCGGCCTCAGGACGGCAGCTTTCCGCCGGGAAGAGCTGCCCGGGAGCCCGCCCCGACATCTCGCGGGAGGAAGAGCGGGGACGGCCCCGCGTCCTAGTGAAGTGTATCCATACTGTGGATGTTTGTTGTTTCCCGTGTGTCCGGCAAGCAGTGGGGACGGTCAGAGGCCGTCCAGTAGGACCTCCGGGGCAGGACAGCCGCCAGCATCCGGGCGAGAATCCCTCCCCGCCCTGCTCCCGCGGCCCCTGCTGGTTCCCCTCGTCCTCCAGCCTAGCTCCAACGCCCTCCAGCCGAGCCCCCCCTCCACGCCCCGTCCTCCAGCCGAGTGCCCAGGTCCTGCTCCTGCACACGCAGGCGCCTGCTCCTCGCCGAGCTCCGACTTTCCTGGCAGTTACTCCTTCTCTCTTCTGAGACCGTCTAGAGGCTTCTCAGGCTTTCCCTCCCCAACGACAAATGTGAGAACTTAGAAAATAGCGCGTAGTCCTTAACCTCCTGGAGTTCCAGCCAGTTGATGAAGAGAAACAGCCAAAGCTAAAAAATGATACCAGGTGATGAGTGTTGTATTCACAGGTGTTCTGTGTTAGGAACTGTAGGAGCTCAGAGCAGGGATGACAAATTGTTTATTAGAGGGAGCGGAGTTCTTAGTCACTCCAAATATTAGAGTGAGCTGGGATCGCCATCAATCTGCTGTTCATTCCCACTTCCTAAACTTTTCTCCTGCCCCTTCCTTTTGAATTTTTTTCATCTTTTGTTGTCCAGTTTAAGCCCCACCAGCTCTAGGAAATATTTGCTACCCTTTGCACATAAACACACACATGGGCTCCCTGCCTCAAAACCGTTAGGATATTTGATGCCTCTCCCATACAGCTTGTTTAGTACTTCGGTTTTCAACATCTTTCATCATTTCAGTGTGTGTCATGTAAAACACATCTAGTTATGTAAATGTTTTTAACCCACGTGTGTTTATTGTCACTTCTTTCCAACTGTTTTGCAAACTCACACACCATTTAATTCCTTATGGCTGTACATCAGAATACAGGTTTTCCAGGTATACCCATACTAACCCAGACAGCATCCCAGGATCTGTTTCTAACAAAGTTCCCACATGATGATTAGGCAATGAGCTCAGCTGGGAACTAACTCAGACTTTCTTGGAAATCATTGCTGTACAACTTCTAGCCCAGAGCTTTGCTTGTGTTCAGATTCTTAATAAAGTACATGTCAATGCAACAATCAGCAGTCAACTTGGTGAAACGTTTAGTAGAGGATCTGAAAGATTGATATTTGCATTCTGCTCTCGTAGTCTATTGCTTCACAGCTAAATTCCTGTTACTCAGTTTTTCAGTTCAGAAACCAGTCCCAGTTCAGAGACCATTCCCGTGTGCTGACTTGAGGAACTGGTATTTAATAACAAGACTCATGGAAGATGGATAAGCAAGTCATGATGCAGGCTTATTATATTTAATTTTATTGTCCACGATATGGACTGAGCCAGGAACTAGGAAGGTAGAGAAGGAACTGTTGGGATAAAACAAACCTATTTGAGACCTTTGGGGAAGGAAATAGTTAACATTGATTGAAACAGCCTGTTGACTAACTTGGATTTAAAGAAAATTTAATAAAATAAAAAATAATAAGGAACATAAATTTAAAAAATAAAAGACATGGTTAGCCTCTGGCTCTCAAGACAAGTTGCCCTGGGGTGCCCAGCTGGCTCAGTCGATGGAGCATGCAACTCTCGGTCTCAGGTTTGTGAGTTCAAGCCCTGCATTCAGTGCAGAGGTTACTTAAAATCTTAAAAAAAAGAAAGAAAAGAAAGAAAAATTTGTCCTTATTATTTAACAGATTTATAAGTAATCCTAGTTCCAGATTTTGAATTGATAATTATCATTCCAAGCTTGTATTTTCCTTACACTTGTATGAGCACAAGTGTGGCCTCTGTTTCTCTTTCCATATTGCAGTCTATCCCAGAAATGAACAACATATTAATTAATCTCCCTAAACAGTATTTTTTTAGGTCTTTGTGCTCAGAAGCCTCCCTTAGCCTCCCCAGTGTCTAAAAAGTAAATTCTGAATTCCGGATCTTGACATTTGAGGCTTTCTACAGGAGGGCCTTTGCCTCCGTGATATCCTTATACAAACTTGCTGAACTTTTTGCTTTCCCGCTTCCGTGATCCTACCATTAGCCACTTGTTCAGGCCATTTCCTTGCTTGTAATTTCCTATTTTTCTCTCTCCCACATCCTTTCAAAATCCTTTCCATTCTTCAGAAGTTAGTTTCTGAATTAAGCTTTCCCATCCATTACAAACGACTAGGCTCTCTTGAATCTCCCAACTTCATGAAGCACTTTGTCATTGTACTGTGCTGATCCTTTTTTGTCTTTCTGACTTACATATAATCTAATTGCATGTGGCATGTTAACATGTAGCATCAGCTTAAAGTTATAAGTTTTATGTTTATTGTTTCTACTTTAAAGTATTTTGTTTTTAAATTTAAATTTTGGCTACTGTGAGGTAGAAATCATGGGACTGTTGTACTCCACAGAGCAGGTATTTCAGTGGTTGTACATATGCTAAATGCCCAGTACACTTCTGTATAATGGGAAATGACAATTTCTGCGATGTGATCTTTAATCTTCATAGACGGTAACAGCTATTTTATAAATAAAAAGATACTTTTGTTTTTATTTTAGAAGAGCTCTCAAAACTAAATAAGACGCCGCACAAAGCAGAAGTGGATTTTCTGGGGATACATTTCATCCCAGGATGACGACAGAATCTAAGAAAACTACAGCTCAGAACCTTCAGGAGAATGCAGGACTTCTGATAGTGAAGATAGAAGAGGAAGATGTCGTCTGGAGGCAGGACACTTGCTTCCAGAGAAGTGATGCCCTCAGGCAGGAGCTCTGCCGACAGCTTTTCAGGCAGTTCTGCTACCAGGATTCCCCTGGGCCCCGTGAGGCCCTGAGCCGGCTCCGGGAGCTCTGCCATCAGTGGCTGCGGCCCGAGACGCACAGCAAGGAGCAGATCCTGGAGCTGCTGGTGCTGGAGCAGTTCCTGACCATCCTGCCCGCCGAGCTCCAGGCCTGGGTGAGGGAGCACCGCCCGGAGAGTGGGGAGGAGGCAGTGACAGTACTGGAAGATCTGGAGAGAGGCGCTGATGACTCAGTAGTCCAGGTACGCAGGGGACAGGAGATCTAAGGCCTCCAGAGAGCTGGATCACACAGTGGGAGGAAAGGGTCTGAGATTGAACACCCCAATGAGACCTGCAGGGGCTCTTCCTTCAGCATTTATGTCTCCTTTCCACTCCAGCTGGTGCTGTGCCACATTTCACAGTTGAGTCGTACTTAATCCATCCTTCTGCAGTTTTGTATTCCTGTGGGAGGTTCTCTTTGTGTTTGGAAGATGTTCAGTTCCAAGAGAGATTCTCTCACAAGCCCAAATATACTTTATTTTTCTCAGGTTCCAGTCCTTGCACATGGGCAAGAAGTATTCAGGGGAAAGGTGGTGCCTCCTGGACCGGCACTCGGTGCCCAGTTTCAGCCAGTGGACCCCAAGTCCCTTCATGATTCTTCAGCATCCTTTGTGCTGGACTATGGTAAGGAGTAGTATTACACACATTTCATGTCACTGAAGGAGTGGGGCTGTGAATTTGCCTTCTCAGAATAGTCTCAGTCACTATAGGTGGTCTTTTCCTTTATTACCCCATGAGAAGTACAGAACTCTTTCCCTGTATGCCATTGGCCAATTAAACACACACACACACACACACACACACCACCCAGAATTTGGTTCCTTATCAAACATATTAACATTCTCCTATTTGTACTTTATCCAGAATATTTCCAAAACACAGGATACTTTTATGAGTAAACTAAAGAAAAGAAAAATGAATGAGAAAATGTCAGAGAATGAGTAAAGAAACAAAAGAATAAGAGGAAGAAACGCATCAAGAGAAATAAAACATGTTAGTAGAGAAGCATATATAATGATAGAGAAGCAGATACATAATGATATACTCAGAAATGGAATATAATTCAGATGCATACAAGATCTACACTCTTATCTTTTTTATTGTACTTTTGGTCTTACAAAGCTTTCACGTTTTTATAGGAAGTTGGCCATATTTCTGGTGACCACCTCCATGGAATACTCATCACTGTTCTAAAACTCCTCTGTTTAAAAATATTTTTAAGTTTATTTTTATTTATTTTTGAGATAAAGAGAGCAAGTGGGGGGAGAGGTAGAGAGAGAGGGAGACAGAATCCCAGGCAGGCTCCGCACTGTCAGGGCAGAGCCTGACATGGGACTTGAACTCACAAACTGTGAAATCATGACTTGAGCCGAGATCAACAGTCTGATGCTTAACTGACCAAGCCACCCAGGCACTCCTAAAACTCATCTGTTTAAGAAGTTCATGGATTCAGTATCACTTTAGGTATGAGTGGTCTCAAAAATAAAGAGTAAATTACAGTCCATTTTTTAAAAAATACCTAAATTCTGCTTTCACGTTTGTTCTGGAAACATTTCCATCCATCCTATCCAAAATCACAACATTTCCCCCATGCTAAGACCAGCACTGCCTAACCACCTTTCCTATCATAGCATATTCTAGACAAAACAAACCCAACAACAAAGATAAGATGCATAATACAGAGTCATAAGCACAGTATAAATTTGTGAGCCACAGGCACGAATTGTGAGGACTAGATCATAAATGGATTCTGGAAACCAGGCGGAAGAATTCATGTAAGTTGTGGAGGAAAGAGGGTGAAAGTTTCTGAGTAAGGTATAGGAGGTGACAGGGTTTTAAGGACAGCTAATCTGGTGAGGTTATTCAAAGTGATTAGCAGCTCAGAGTCAAAACAGCAGGAGGCTGTGACAATCCCCTAGATAAAAAGTAGTGATAAGGAACATGGTAGCAGAAATGTAAAGAAGGGGATGTATTCAGGAGATATGTAGCAGAAAGTGGTTACAGAATTGGGTTAGCCATGGAAGATGAAGAAATGGGTGGATGGATAGATGGATGGAGGTTTTCCCCTCTGCATGCATTCTACCTTCTTTTACCAGTTTTTCTCCGTTGTGCCCTTCAACCCTTTCATTTGAAAGGCCACATCTGAATTTTTAATTTTTTTAAGTTTATTTATTTTGAGAGAGAGACCACACACACACACACACGAGTGAGGGAAGGGCAGAGAGAGAGAATCCCAAGTAGGCTCTGCGCTGTCAGCACAGAGCCCAATGGAGGGCTCAAACTCACCAACCATGAGATCATGACCTGAGCCAAAACCAAGAGTCAGATGCTCAACCGACTGAACCACCCAGGCCCCCCTGAAAAGTCACATTTTTAGAGTAACCAAGTGAAGTACCAATATGTAATAGTGTTGAGTATTTCTTCCAACTCAGCAAATAGATGTTTACCACTTTCTCTTTGCGTTATTTTAGATAATGAGAGTGAAAACAGTGGATCCATGCCAAAGTTGGACATTTATGAAAAAATGGAATCACAGAGAATTCTATCAGGAAGAATTTCAGAATTCGTGTCAGAAGGATCTGCTGAGCCTCAAGACGTCTGCAAGTCTACAGACAGGTTAAAGAGGCAATGGGAAAAAGAATCAGGGGGGTCTCAGAGACCATCATCTGCTCAGGATGGAAGTTTTAGTAAAATCCTTACCCACAAAAATACACTTACAGGTGAAATAAGCCATGATGGATGTGACAGAAGCTTAAACCTGAATTCAAGTGAATTTACACACCAGAAATCTCATAAACATAGTACCTATGACCAAAGTTTCAAATGGAATTCAGATTTTATTAAGCATCAAAGAATTTATGCTGGAGAAAAAATTCACCAATATGGAAAATCTCTCAAGAGCCCAAACCTTATTAAACATGCAGCAATTTTTAGTGGGGAGAAAACCCACCAGTGTAATGAATGTGGGAAAGCTTTCAGACACAGCTCAAAGCTTATTAGGCATCAGAGAATCCACACTGGAGAGAGGCCCTATGAATGTAATGAGTGTGGGAAAGCCTTTGGGGGCAGCTCAGATCTTATTAGGCACCAGAGAATTCACACTGGGGAAAGACCCTTCGAATGCAAAGAATGTGGACGAGCATTCAGCCTGAACTCACATCTCATCCTGCATCAGAGAATTCACACCAGAGAGAAACCCTATGAATGTAGTGAATGTGGGAAAACCTTCAGAGTGAGCTCACACCTCATTCGACACCTGAGAATCCACACTGGAGAGAAACCCTATGAATGCAGTGAGTGTGGGAGAGCCTTCAGTCAGAGTTCACACCTTCGTCAACACCAAAGAATTCACAAGAGGGAAAACCTGATAATGTAAAGAACTTAAATTTTTATGGAAGTGCTAAAGAAAGAGCAAAACATGAAAAACATTGAATAAAAAATATTGAGTGAGACAAATGACTGAAAGACCAGTGTCTTTTCTCTCGTTCTCTGATTTGCTGTCCTGCATATGATCTTCACTGTGTGTGTGCTTTCTGTGAAACAGGATTTGCCCGTTCCCCCACTGACTCCTAAAGTCAAACCAGAAGGGCAGAATTTGGAGGCTGATAAGTAGGTTAGTCTATGGCAGTGGGGGTGGAGGAAAAAGGGACTCTGTTGGGAAGTAACCGTGATTACTGCATGGAGGGGAGAAGATTCAGGTAAAGAGGCTGATCATTAACACTAGTTAATGATCCGCCACAAGAGGAGGTGGGCTAAGCCCTGAAGTGGAAACAGCCTGAGCAATACACAACAACGCTTTCAGAACATTCCTTTAAATAAAGGCACAACAAAACTGAATTAGTCATGCCAGGGGCACCTGGGTGGGTCAGTTGGTTAGGAGACGGTCTTCGTTTTGGCTTGGGTCATCATCTCAGTTTGTGAGTTCAAGCCCCACGTCGGGCTCTGTGATGGCAGTGTGGAGCCTGCTTGGTATTCTCTCTCTCCCTCTTTGCCCCTGCCCCACTTGTGCTTTTCTCTCTCAAAATAAAAAATAAACAATAAAAAAAAAAGGAAAGAAAGTCATGCCAAACAAGAGGACCTACACGATGGTAGCATTACAATCTGTAGACCAAAATCTGTGTCCAGAGGTCTTGCCAGGAGGTAAACCAGGAGAGCCTCCAAGGCAAGAGGCCAGAATCCAGAGATTCAAACAAGACAGGAGAGGAGAAAGAAATTGGGCAGGAGCTGGGGTAGGGAAAGGTGGTCAAATTGAACTGAAACTTGAGTTTGGAGGAGACAGTAACATCCCTAGGATCTTCCTGCCCCATATGCGGGGCGGGAGGGGGGGGGTGTTGTCGGGGCACCTCCCTGGGGTGAACGTACCAAGACTGCAGTTCTGGGCAGCTCTCTTGAGACAAAGAGCGTCTCCAGCTGCTGACAATCGTGGAAGAGGGCTGAGGGAATCCGCACTGGCTGCTCTTGTCTCCAGAAAAGACCGGGTAGAGAGAGGTGGCATCAGAGAGTGGAGACAGGCATCCAACAAGTAGGAACTCCACCAGTGATTTCAGGACACAAAGGCAAATCTGGCCAGACTTCTTTTACCTGCTTGACGAGGCACATTTTCCCTAATGGGATAAAAACGACATAAGGCTTTAATATCCCACTGCATGCATAAGGTCTTTACGTGAAAACTCTAGCAAACCACGTCCTTTGTAGAATTGTGATAATCTAATGTACAAAATCTTCCACGAATAAATAGGCTTCATAACAAATGACTTAGCATTTGTTTCTCAATTACCTTGATTTAGAAATGTCCTGATGGGATCTCAGTAACCCAATACCTGGACTGGGGTGTTTTGTTTTGACTACCGAACACAGAGTTTCTTTTCTGCAGGTGCTGTGTAGCGCAGCCCACGGCGTGACAAGCGCCGTACCTCTCGCCCGCTCCGGGCTGGAGGAAACCGAGCCGGGGAGCGTCCTGCCCCAAAGCTCCCGGCGTGCGGGAACCGGGGCGCAAACACACGCGCCGCTGCGGGGCTCGGTCTCAGCCCCTAACCTTGATCACGTGACTGACAGTATCGCCACGGGACGGAGCTTTAAAGTAGGGGACAGGGGCGAGAGCATCTTCAACCTTCCAGAAGGACAACGACCACAAGCCCCTCAAATTCGCGGCGCCGCCCCTCGGGGCCGCGCGAGGCCACCACCGAGAGGAACGTGTCCCAGAGAGGCCGAGAGGGGGGCTGCGACCCTCGGGGCCGCGCCAGGTTTCCTCCGGCCGCGCGAAGCCACCACCGAGAGGAGCGTCTCCCAGAGAGGCCGGAAGCCGGAGGCTTCCGCCCTCGGTGGCTACGCCGCTTCCGGCCGGATGGTGTGGTGGCGGTGAGGCCGGTGCGCTCCCCGAGGGCCGGCCCGGCGGCCCCGGCTGATGTCCGCAGCGCCCGGGCCTCACGTCTCTCCGGCTGCTGCCGAGGTTTAGGAACGGAGTTCCGAGATGAAGGCGGCGGCGCCGGGAAGACGCCGGTTTGGGAGCAGGAGGTGCGCCGCCCCGGCAGGCCCGGGAGGGAGCGAGGACGCCCTCTGCCGGTGTCGCCTCCCCTCTGGCGCCGGCTGTGCGAGGCTGCGGCTCCCGGGGCGGCCCTGGAGCGTGTCCTCACGGGCACTCAGACCCGCGCTCGGTGTGGTCGTTTTCTGGTCGTGACCTGAAGTCTCACCCGCGCATTTGCTTGAACTGGAAGAGCCCAGCGTGCTCGGTTTGCTATTTTCATTTCAGTCCGTCTGTCGTCAAGCTTCACGTTCTCTCCGCATTGCAGGTTTGACGTCAGAATTCACCGGCAGCGCCCGTTCTCCTTCGGAATTCGTATTTCCGTGCTTCACTCGGTGGGTTTCCAGATGATGGGTCAGCTTTAACCCCAGTAAAGCCTTCAGCAGCCTTTCGCATTTGTGTACGTTAATGACTCGTCTTGCCTCAGGAGTAGCCCGAAAAACACCCCCAAAGCCAGTCTCCCACATTCTCCAGCCTGTGCCGTAATACGTGTTGCCTCGGTGACAGCCCGTAGTGGCTGCAGCCTTGGCTCCCGACCCTGAAAGAGCAGGACCGCGCTAGGAGCCAAGAATGTGTGCTGTGCCGGAAGAACCCCCAACAACCAGGACGCAGCCACTGCTGCTCCTGACTTTGGGCGTTTCTGTTACCTGGGGACGCCTGCACCCTGGGAGGCCTCCGCCCCAACCCTATAGAGGACCTCTGGCGGCAGTGGCGGATGTCCCGCCGCCGAGGAGCAGATCCTGACCATCCTGCCCGCGGAGCACCAGGCCCGGGTGTTAGAGCATCAGCCAGAGAGCAGGGAGGAGGCGGCGATCGCGTGGGGGCTTTGCAGAGAGAGCTCCACGAAACAGGTCGGCAGGCGTGATTAAATGAATGAATAGCCAGCCAGGGAGACAAGCATCCGTACAGCCATGGGAGCAGGGTTGCGGAGCTTCAGGCCCCCTCGACCAGGCTACATGTACTGGTGCCTGCGTTACTTACCTTGATCCTTTCTGGTTTCTTTCCTTCCTTCCTTCCTTCCTTCTTTCTTTCTTTCTTTCTTTCTTTCTTTCTTTCTTTCTGGTTTCTTTCCTTCCTTCCTTCATTACTCTTCTTTATTTCTTTCTTTTTATTGTTATTCTTTTGGTTTTTATTTCTTCTTTCTTTTTTCTTTCTTTCTGGTTTCTTTCTTTCTGGTTTCTTTCTTTCCTTCCTTCCTTCTTTCTTTTCTTTCTTTCTTGAATCTTTTTTTCTTTCTTTCTTTCTTTCTGGTGTCTTTCTGGTGTCTTTCTTTCCTTCCTTCCTTCTTTCTTTTCTTTCTTTCTGGTTTCTTTCTTTCTGGTTTCTTTCTTTCCTTCCTTCCTTCTTTCTTTTCTTTTCTTTCTTTCTTTCTGGTTTCTTTCTTTCTGGTTTCTTTCTTTCCTTTTCTTTTCTTTCTTCTTTCTTTTTTCTTTCTTCTGGTTCTTCTTTTGGTTTCTTTCTTTCCTTCCTTCCTTCTTTCTTTTCTTTCTTTCTTTCTTTCTTTCTTTCTTTCTTTCTGGTTTCTTTCTTTCCTTCCTTCTTTCTTTTCTTTCTTTCTTCCCTTCTTTCTTTATTTCTCCCTTCCTTTCTTTCTCCCTTCCTTCCTTCCTTTCTTTCTTTCAACGTTTATTCATTTTTTCGAGACGGCCCGAGTGGGTAGGGCGTGGGGACACAGAATCCAAAGCAGGCTCCACGCTGGTCAGCACAGAGCTCCACAAGAGGACTCAAATGCACGAACCGGGGAGATCATGACCTGAGCCGAAGTTGGACTCTTAACCAACTGAGCCACCCAGGCCCCTGATCTTTTCTGGCTTCTTACTTCTTGAAGGTGGAACAGACTGTGTGTGTATTTTTCTCTATTCTGTGCCTAGAGAGTTGTTCCCTGAGGTGTCTTTATAATCAGGTATTAATTCTGGTTCACTCATTGAGTCTTTCACAAACCCAACCATATCTTAATTGTTTCCAGGTTGTAGCCAGGACAGGTGGAATAGGAGTGTGTTCAGAGTTTCCTCACCAGGCAGCACAGAAGCCACCAGCTATTCTAGGCCAAGAAACATGTAGACTTCCAGGCCATTCATGAACAAGGTAAGCGTCAGGATCCATCTTGAGAGAGGGTGGCCGAAAGCTGTGCCAGCTATCTAGGTTGAAAAGCAATTCGGAACACCTGAGACAGAAACACGGTGCTGAATCCAACTGAATATCTGTCCTCTCAAGTACAGCATTCCAGCTTGGGCAGCACTAGCAGAGGACGTGATGCGGAATAACATAACGCTGTCGTCCCTATTATCTGACTCGTGAGGAAGCTGTACAGCATTCCTAACCTCATTGAACAACCTTTTCAGACTGCTCTCATAACGTTTATCTTTACTTAAAGCTATTTGTGTTTTCATCATATGTAATCATAGCCTAACCTCTACTGTACATTTAGTACTTGCTCTGTAAAGCAGAACTCACTCTTTTGTATTAAAATGACCTTTTCTGAATTTCCCACATCCTTTGAAGCCATTTTGTACCTCTTTTCTGTTCCCTGTGATGGCAGCTACATCATCTGCCTCATCTTTCAGACTCCTCAAACCCTGTTTGTTTGGTTTTTCCCTTGGTCCCTGCTGTCTTTAGTTAAAAAAGATTCTAAAATATCTTAGATTTCTCTTTTTAGTATTATCTCCTTATTGGCCCTGTTCCCTCTAGTACATTTGAATTTATCCTGACCATCAATTAAAAACAAATTTTTCAGGGCACTTAGGTGGCTCAGTTGGTAAAGTGTCCAAATTCGGCTCAGGTCATGATCTCACAGTTTGTGAGTTCAAGCCCTGCATTAGGCTCTGCACAGTCAGTGAGGGGATTCTCTGTCACTTTCTCTCTGCCCCTCCGCCGCTTGTGTGCACCTGCTCCCCCCACCCTGCCAATAAGTAAATAAACTTTAATGAAAAAAAGAAAACAAATTATTTTTCTTTGTCACTTTCAACTGCGATCCCCAAACTTACTGCTTATTTTCATCATCATCTACTTTTGACACCCATTGTTACTCTCATTATTCAATCCAACTCTCTTTGATTGTCGCTCTATTTGTCTCTTTCCTTGCCCACTTCGTCCCATAATTCTGTACCTACAGAATGGGAGAAAATATTAAAACGCAGATGGGGTGCCTGGCTGACTCAGTTGGTACAGCATGTGACTGTTGATTCAAGCCCCACATTGGGCACAGAGCCTACCTTAAAAAATAAAACACAGGCAGAGGAGGCAAACATACATTTTTCCAAAGAAGACATACAGATGACCAAGAGATACAAATTATCAGAGAATTGCAAGTCAAAACCACAATGGGATATTACCTCATGCCAGTGAGAATGACTGGTGTCAAAAGGACAAGAAAAAAAAAAAAGACAAGAAATAATAAGTGTTGGTGAGGATGTGGAGAAAAGAGAATCCTCATGCACTGTTGGAGGGAATGTAAATTGGCGCAGTCACTCTGGAAAACGGTATGGAAGTTCCTCAAAAAATTAAAAATAGAACTACCCAGCAATTGCACTACTAGTTATTTATCTCCATACAAGGGTCTGACATTGGGAAAAATTGCCATGTCAAGAGGAAAAGACCTTGAAGCTTTTCTCATGCTTCTTTCCGTAGCGTCCTTTTCCAAACATATTATCTGTTGAAAGAGACCTGAATTCTTAATGAAATTGCCGAATATGTAGCCCATTATTAGAGCTTCTTATGCACAGGGGTAGTCTGAGACGTTACCAGAGCTGAACTCACCTGAAAAGCTCTCCCACATTTATTACATTCATAGGGTTTCTCTAATACTGAATAAGGCCAGTGCTTGCACTGGAAGCTTTCTCACATTCTTTACATTTCTTTTTAACTTTTTTTTTTTTTTTTTTTTTTTTTTGAGAGACAGAGCATGAGCAGGGGAGGGGCACAGAGAGAGAAGGAGACACAGAATCTGAAGCAGGCTCCAGGCTCTGAGCTGTCAGTACTGAGCCCAACGTGGGGCTCAAATTCATGAACTGCGAGATGATGACCTGAGCTGAAGCCAACTGAACTACCCAGGCACCCGTCTTTACATTTCTTTATAAGTTTATTTATTTTTGAGAGAGAGAGTGATCGGGGAGGGGCAAAGAGAGGGAAAGAGAGAGAGAATCCCAAGCAGGCTCCACGCTGTCAGCACAAAGCCCAACACAGGGCTCAAACTCACAAACCTTGAGATTATGACCTAAGCCAAAATCCAGAGTTGAATGCTGAACGGACTGAGCCACCCACATGCCCTACATTTTTTACGTTTATAGGGCTTCACTCTAGCCTGGATTTTCAAGTGACCAGCAAGATGAAAGCACTGAATAAAGGTTTTCTCCCACTTACTGCAGTGATACAGTTTCTTCCCCAAGTGGGTTCTCTGATGTTCAGAAAGGGGGCAAAGCTGAATAAAGGCTTTCTCACACTCAGCACAGTTACAAGGTTTTTGTCCTGTGTTCCAGGAGAAATTTCTCCTACATTTATCACCTGTATGTTGGAAGACTTCTTCACAACTGCCTTCCCTGTAAGTCTCCCCATGGAGTCTCCTAGATATGCAGTGCTTGCTTCAAAGGTGTGATACCTATGCAGTCACACAGGGCCCTAGCACTCAGAAGGGTCCTACTTCCGGAAAGTCCTTAGCTTGGTTTCATGTGCTATGTTGTCACAGTCTTGAGATTCTAAATTTTATCTTTGAACTCATGTTCTATAAGTAAAGCAGAACAATAATGCATACACCTACGCAGAGCGTATGTCTTGCCTTCCCATTCGGGTGTAGCGTTGGTAATCCCCCAAGAACACAAAATTCCAGTGGACCCATGATACATGGGAGTTAGTGAGATTCAAAGTAACTACGAAGGGGAGCAGAATAGGCTGCCCCAAAGTGTGCCACTTGGCACGTGGATTTTTTTGAGCCAAAGGCAATCAAGACCCAGAAGACCAGGAATAAATTTTTCCAGCACCCTGTTTTCTGCCTGGGATTCCGATTTTCTTAACCCTTTTGTAGTGTCTGTGTCATTCATTCTCTGTACCAGTCACCCAGGGGTTAAAACCCCTGGAACAAATGAACTCCCCTTCTGCAGAAGCTCAATAACACAAAATGAGCATAGCCTCAAGGAGCTCACTGCCTAGAACAGGGCAGTAAGGATTCTTACCTAGACGTAAGAAATTCAGTTCCTAAGCGATTTTTACTGCAGTCCGTATAAAAACGTCAAGTTACTACGAGTTGTAATAGCAATGCGGTATCAAGTACTATCACCTCCAGTTTGCAGAGGCAGTGAGTTTAGTTTAACTAATAGTCGGGATTCCGACCCCCTACCAGAAGCTGTTGAGCACTGGGCCGACCAAGCTTAGGCCGAGAGCCCTCGTGTAACCCTGTCTTCCTGGCACATAACTGGTACTGAGCAGCTCGCAGCAACACTACACCGTCTGGGCATTCAGTTCTACCCAACACACTTCAGAGGGCCCTGTAGCGGTTTTATCTTGAAATGTCAGGACGTACAGTAAGTCCAGAAATCACGTCTCTTTAACGCGAGCACAGGGGTCTCCCTCCGGCTGTGCGGCACCGAGCGCGGCCACACGGTAGGGAACCCAGCGCGGAGCGGAGTCCCTCGCGTGCAGGCCACACCGGGCGGCTCGAGCAGGTCCCCACGCCGCGAGCAAGACGCACGACAGCGCTCCGCACGCTGAGGAAGCCCCTCAGCTTCCCCTCCGACGGCCGTCCGGCTGCTGAGCCAAGTGTCTGCCTGGGAGGTGTGTCAACGTTCACAGCACTCGGCTCGGAGAGCAGAGGACGCGGCCGGGGAGGCAGGCTCCTGGGAGGGCGAGGCGGCGGCGCTCGATCCCCTTAACACCGGGAGGGTCACGAAGCAAATTCCCACAGGCCCCAACCTCCCGGGCGGGCTGCCGGCTCCCCGCCCCTGCAAGTGCCAGAGGGCCGCGCCCTGCCTCCAGGATCCACTCCGTCACCTCCCGGCGCCCCGCCCCTTCATGCACCGGCACCTCACGTCCCGCCCCCTCGCGCCCCGACGCCCCGCCCCTCATGCCCCGAAGCCCCGCCCCCTCACGTCCCGGCCCCGCAACCTCCCGGCTCGCCTGCTCCCCGCCTCAGCGTCGGGAGTGGTCGCCGCCGCCGCAGGCGTGCGCGGACGGTCGGGGGCCGCCGGAAGCGACGCCGGCCGGGTGGGATTCGCGGGCGTACATCTGCCGGCGGCACGGCCGCCTTCCCCCGGCCCGGTTAAGACTCGCGTCCGGAGAGCGCCGTACCGCGACCGGGGACTCCCAGGTCGGCAAGGGGGGGGTAGGGAAGAGTCCCCCTGCCCGGCAGGGTCTGGGAGGACCACCCTGGCCTGAGGGGACCGCTGCGGTTGCTCGTGGACGCGGTGCCGGCGGGGCCGGGCGGCCGGGTGACGGGAAAGGTGTTTGCGGTCCGGCTGCTCAGCTCCCCGCGGGATCTTCCTCTAAGGAAGGTGTCAACTCCTAGAAGTCCCTGTGTCCTTTATTCTGAATGATCCCTACAACGCAGAACCCCCAAAATCCATCGTCAGGGCGGGGGAGGTGGGAAGGGTGTAAAGGATGCCCAGTGGGGCAGGTGTTCGGCAGGCGACAGACGGCCTCCTCGTGGGCCTGAGCCCTGCGCCCAGAGAGCGGGGCGGGGCCGCGCGGGGCGGGGCTGCCGAGAGGACCCGCTCCCCGCCGGGACTGCGACCCTCACCGAGGACTCACCGGGGGCCAGGCTCCGAGTTACTGCCGGCCGTACGCGCTCCAAACCACCCTACCCACGTTGTCCTGTCGTTACCGGGCCGTGGTTGTGTAAGATGTTAACTAGGGGAAGCTGGGTGAAGGTGCAGGGACTTTTCTGTTCCATTTTGGGAAATTTTCTTTAAAGGTATTCCAAAATAATACGTTAAAAAAAAAGGTAAGATATGTTTACAGAGGGCGAAATACAGGTTTAGAGAGATTAAGCCATACGCATAAGAGAACACGACAGGATTCAAGCCCAGGTCCTTCACCACTGCCCACCGTGCCCGTGAATTAGTCCACATTCACTTAAACGCACAGGCCCTGCCACCACGTGGAAAACAAACCATCTGCACCCACACAGCCTACTGCCTGCATTAAGGTGATTTTACTATTCATTTGTCTTCACTAGATGTGACACTTTCATTCCACTGTCTTTATCAACATGACATTACTATTCCAGGAGGTTCTCGCCCTATAAGATAAAGTCGCAAATAATAGTATTTACTTCAAGAAATGACCCCTCAAAAAATCCACCTAAATGAGTATCAGACTCTCAGCTTTCAATGGAAAAGATCCAGACTTTTTGAAACCCTCAACTCAAAACTTTCACCTTGTTGTATCCACCTCTAAACTGTCGTGTCATGATCCTTGCCCAATCTTTATCCTGCCTCAGGAGATGTGCCTTACACTCCCGAAACCTCATAAAAATCCTGACTTTGCCTTCCTCCCTGGGAGATTTACTAAGACTCTGCCAAGGTAGTGCTAGCACTCATAGCAATAAATTCAGTTTGGTATTATCAATTATTTTGGCGTTATTTTTGGAACGCAGAGATCCAACAATATTCTCAGTATTATCAAAAATGCTGTTTGACAAACATTCCTTATGTTTGGAAAAAGGTTTGAATTATTTTAAACATATTTTTTCAGTTGTCTTTAATTTTGGGTGGAGCCTTCTTTCTCTTCTGAACAGAAACTTTAGACTTAGTGAGTCATGTGTTTAATCAATGAGCATGTGTGTGTGTGTGTGTGTGTGTGCATGTGTGTCTATGTGTGTCTATCTTCTTTTTTTTTTTTTTTCAACGTTTATTTATTTTTGGGACAGAGAGAGACAGAGCATGAATGGGGGAAGGGCAGAGAGAGAGGGAGACACAGAATCGGAAACAGGCTCCAGGCTCCGAGCCATGATCCCAGAGCCTGACGCGGGGCTCGAACTCACAGACCGCGAGATCGTGACCTGGCTGAAGTCGGACGCTTAACCGACTGCGCCACCCAGGCGCCCCAATGTGTGTCTATCTTCTTAACAGTGGTTTTTGTAACCTCAGGAGTGTGTCCTGAAAGGTAACACACTTGTTGCCCGCCCCCCACCATCGGAGCTGGAATGGCTGGAGTACTCCTTCCACGGCCTCCTGAAGAGTCAGAGGGACTCTTCGGAATAAACAACAAAAAATGGCCTGCCAAGGTTCAGGCGACTGGCCCACAGTGGAGCAGCCCAAACCACCAGGAGGTATTCCGCCAGCGCTTCCGACAGTTCTGCTACAAGGAGACCCCTGGGCCCCGTGAGGCCTTGAGCCAGCTCTGGGTGTTCTGCTGTGAGTGGTTAAGGCCTGAGATACGCACCAAGGAGCAGATGTTGGACTTGGTGGTGCTGGAGCAGTTCCTGACCATCCTGCCCGCGGAGCTCCAGGCCTGGGTGCGGGAGCATCACCCGGAGAGCGGGGAGCAGGCGGTGACCGTGCTGGAGGATCTGGAGCGGGAGCTGGATGAACCAGGCCAGCAGGTAGAAAAAGGGCCTGTGCTCAGTGCGGGGATGGTTGGGCGCGGGCATCAGGCTGATGCTTTGTGGGCTCTTGGGATCATGTACACTGTGGGCCCTTCAGATGCCCAGACGAGCCTGCTTGTTCTCAGGTTTCAACCCAGACCTGTGCACAGGAAGTGCTTTCTGAGACATCGGTGCCCCTGGATCCAGCTAAGGAAGCAACATATCTCCAGCCTCAACCCATGGAGATCCAGCTTAAGGGTGAATCTCAGGACCCTCAACACCAACAGGACTGTGGTTAGTGTTGACACTTGGGGCATATGGCTCCCCTGGAGACCTTAGAATCATTCATCATTCAATAAATACATGTCGAATACTTATTACGTGCTGGGCACCATGCAAGGCGGTAGGTATAGTGAGCCAAGCAGACGTGATTCTGGCTTTCACGGATCTTACAATAGTCTGGTGACAGAGGCATTAAATAAACACACAAATGAATGCACCATAACAGACTGCATATGGGGGAAGAAGGTAGAGAAAGCCTTTTTGAGGAAGTAATATGGGAGCTAAATCCTAAAAGTAGAAACTAGCCATAGACGGACAAGCAAGGCAGGCCTAACAGCATGTGCAAAACCAAGTGGGAAGGAAATGGGTTTGAAAGAAGGCCAGAGTGACTGGAACATGAAGGACAGAAGAGCAGAGAGAAGGCCGTCAGGGGCCAGAACACAGGGCTGTGTGGGACCAGGTAAGGAGTCCATACATCTTTAACTTTACTGTGTGTAAGACCCACCTCTGGGTCCTGCGAGAATCCCAGCCCTAGGAAATGCTCAGTAAAGGTGAGCGATGAAGTCCAAGCAGAGGGATAACACAGGATCCGAGATCCGCTCCTTGGCTGAGAGGAGCAGTGCCAACAAGGTGGTCAGAACAAAGTGAGAGCCTGAGAAATTGTGTATTCCTCGCCCGCTTGCTCTCTTTTTTGGTTTTTGATTAGGAACTAACAGGTGCTGCGTAAGCTGGACATTAGCCAGATTGGAGAAGGAGAAGAAAGACCACTTTGAAGACTTGCTGTAGCTTAAGTCAACATTGTGAGGGCCAAAAGTAGGGCAGTTTTGAATGGTGATGGAAGGAAGGGAGGGATGAAGAGAGGTCACTTGTCCTAAAGCCCTGGGAGGTGCTGGAAAGACAGTAGAGTTGCTTTCACTCCTCTCCTGGCTGGAACAAGGAATCCAGGGTTCAGAGTTGGAGCATTTGTACATCTGATGGGTAGAAGTGACGCCCGCTCTTCCCAAGGGAAAATGGAGTGTCATTGTTAGAAATAGTGTCTACACAACATGAGTTATGCTTTCTCTGTTGTCTTCTTTGTTATGCTGAGGGAAGACTTTTAAAGGATGCAGGGTACTTCTTACATATAGGTAGGAGTGTATGAAATTCATGTTTTCCAAATTAAGGTGTTTGACATAGGGTTTTCCTAAAGAACCGAAGCTTGCTGTGTGAAGGTCAAAAGTTTATTGTGTTAGCCAATTAATGAGCATCTTACCCATATGTGTAACAAATTCTTGTAAACTGAACAGAGCCTGTCCTTTTCTTGAAGATATAAGCTGATCATTACGATTAATGATTCAGGCCTGCGGATCACTGCTGCTCTTGGAGACTTCTGGGTAGGAAGGGCCAGCAGCTTGTATCCTAAAATGACACCAGACTATCATGCCAGTAAATGGCAGATGTGTGATTTAAATATAGTCTGTCTCCAGGACCCGTGTTCTTAATTCCTGAGTACTGTTGGGGTATAAAAATGAGGAAGATGGAAAGTTATAGGAAATGAAACTGAAAAGGTAGGCAGAGACATTTTTAACCTTCACTGTGCATCTGGATGACTTTAAAAATATATAAGTGCCTGGGCCCCACCCTCAGAAATTGGCTTTCAGTTGGACTGTGGTGAGGCCCGAGCATGGACTTTTTTTTTTTTTTTTCCAGCCCTCCAGGTGATTTGCATGTGTAGCCAGCTAAAGTCAAGAACCCAGTGGAGCGCGAAGGGCTTATACACTCAACAGATGAGTTTAGGTTTTATTCTGTGGGGAAATTAAAGTTCAATATTCAGAACTTTTAAGTCCTTGGGCAGTTTCAAAATTTGGTAATTTAAACTCTAAGTGTGGTATGTACAGTCTACAAATGGCATGTGAAGTCAGAATAATTTTTAAAACAATACAAAACTGCACACTTCAGTACAGCCACTGTAGATGTTGGGATAGTGTGGGCCATCTGATCACACAGCTCCTGGAAAGTAAATGGCTGTAGTCACCTGAATTCTAAGTTCTGCTAAGGAGCACAGTTTCTTGAATAAACCATGTCTTTAAGTCTCTGTAAAGAAATCTGATAGCAACAAAGTCAGTATCGGTGTACATCCCTTAGACCACGTTGGAAAACCTCCCATGGGATTAATTATACATTGAGAGCACGTGACTTGTTTTTAGTGTTTGCTTATTGATTTTGAGAGAAAGAGAGAGTGTGGGGGAGGGGCAGAGAGTGAGAGAATCTCCAGCAGGCTCCACACTGTCAGTGCCGACCCTGACACAGGGCTTGAACTCATGAACCGTGAGATCATGACCTGAGCCGAAATGACGTCGGACATTTAACCGACTGAGCCACCCAGGCACCCCAAAACCAGTGTCGTTTTAAAATGTGAAATCAGGGGCACCTGGGTGGCTCAGTCGGTTAAACGGCCAAATCTTGATTTCGACTCGGGTCATCATCTCACCGTTGCTGGGTTCCAGCCCCACATCAAGCCTGCTTGGGAATCTGCCTCCCTCTCTCTCTGCCCCTCCCGCCACTCCCCCTCTATCTCCAAAATAAACAAAAGTCATCTTTAAAAATAAAATGCGAAATCAATTTTTTTCATAGCAAGTTTATGAGATTTCCTGACATATCAGTTATCGAGGCAACATTCTCTCATATACCTTTCCTGTGGGTTCGGTCTTCCTGAAGTTCATTCTTTAATAACTACTTCAGGCGCTTTGTGTGTAGACTTTGTCTTTGCTTATCTGAAAACACCCTAATTTTGCCCTCCCTTTCTAATCCCAGTTTAGCTAGAGTAAAATTCGGAATGACAGGTTTTTTCCTCAGGTTTTGAAGGTACTGCTGGTCCTGCCGCTTCTAGCAGCTACTCTTCTAACTGCTGTAATTTGCTAGTGAAAGGCTCCTGTCAGTCTCAATGCTTTTGTAACATTTTTAGGAATTCCATCTTTTCTTATTAGTAGTGTTTACATTTACTCTTAACCTGTATAAGATGAAGTGTCACTAAAAAGTGTGTCCTGTTAGGGTTTTATTTTTACTCATCTTCCTTTGCCCATAAATGCCCTGTTGCTCTAAGGACCCTTGTTTTTCTTCAGTTCTGGAAAATTCTCCACTATCAGTTCTTTAAATAATGTGGGTTTTTGTTTTTGTTTTATTCCTTACGTATTTTCTTCTGGAACTCCCAGAACACACTGGTTAGGACCTATTCATCATCTGTTCATTTTGCTTAACTGCTGTTTCACATATATTATGTCTTTGTCTCTGTGGTACATCCCAGGGGAGTCCTGTTATGTTGCAGTTTATTCTCTCGGACTCTGGTTTATCCACTTTTAAAATCTCTATCCAGTTTTTATACTGTCTACTCTTGTTCCATTTTTGCTGATTTTATTTCCTAACTCTGTGTTTATGTGATGTGGATACTATGACATCAGTTATCTGTTTTAGGGATCTTTAATCTTTTCAGGATTTTTGATGAGAATAATTTCATCTGGGTTGAATTCATGTTCCAAGTGATGACTTTGTTAATCGTCTTTCCTAGCATTCCATTCACGTTTTGAAATTTTCGTGTCTGGGTCCATTTTGAGTTCCTTCCGATCTGCTTCACGCTCTCCCCTTCCTTAGCAATTCTCTCATTACCTGTGCCCCACTCCCACCCCAGAACCGGGGCTCCAGTGTCATGCGGGGAAACACAGACCATCAGTGTCATCACAGGTGTCCCCACAGGGTTGTTGGCCGCCGTGCTGTCCACGTGCTTGTGTGTGTGTCTGTGTCCCACCCAGACTCTGGCATGAGCTGTGAGCTAGAACCTGGCCCATGGCTTCAACTGTAGCTACCATTCTGTGGTTTTGTTCCCTTTCTGGTCCACAGAGATGTTTGTCTTGTCTTTTTAGCACACACTTGTCTTAGAGTAATTTTTATTTTTATCACTCCATGTATGTGAAGCTGAAGTGTGAAGTCGCTGTGTTGTCCTGACTAAAAAGCACACCATTTTTTAGTGGGTTAGAAATTATGTTTCTGTACTATGCTTTTTCTTTTCCTTCTTTTTTTGTTTTGGCGTTTATTCATTTTTGAGAGACAGAAAGAGAACGTAAGCAGGGGTGGGGCAGAGAGAGAGGGAGACACAGAATCCAAAGCAGGTTCCAGGCTCTGAGCTGTCAGCACAGAGCCCGATGCAGGACTCAAACTCATGAACTGTGAGATCATGACCTGAGCTGAAATTAGATGCTTAACCGACTGAGCCACTCAGGTGCCCCACCTATGCTATGCTTTTTAATAATAATCCATAAGTTTTCTTCTCATGCTGATATGAATTTTAGTTCTATTATATGTGCAGTGATGTTTTGGATCTCATCTAGAGTACATTTTATATTTGCTTATGGCTTTAAAAGACCATGTTCTTGCATCAATGTGTACTTTGTGTAATTTTCCTTTGAATTCTGCACACAGATGTATCTAAGGTAGATGTAACATAAGGTTTTAAAGTGCCCCAAAACTTTACGATAACCACATATAACCAGTGACATGAGATTTTTGTTTTGTCACCCGTGTGGCAGGGTGGTCTGGTGAGTAATGATCGCAGGCCCTGGTCCTAAAAGGAGGCCCGGGAAAAGGCTCCTATCACTCTGGGCACCTTGCTTCTCTGCTCCACCTCATCTCTGGGTTTTTGCCCTTCATACGTGGATGCCCTGACCCCCATGACGACTGTCACCCTCCTCAGCAGGGGGCCAGTGAGAGATCTCACATCTACTGTTAGACCTTGGCTCCTTCCCACCCTGCTCCCAGAGTCTCCTTAGCTGACCCATTTGGGCACATTTGGCCAGTGCCTCTGCCTAGGGTTAGGTTTGCCCTTCACTCTGGGTCCTAAAATGGGGTTACTTTCACAGAGAATCTGCCTCGAGTGGGACAGTCTCACTGTTTTCCAGAAACTGTCAACCACTGAGGAAGTGGCCACATCTCCCACCCTGGAGGAGAGTGGTCATCGGGATGCTGCTTGAGGCACGTCTGTAGGAGACACAGGCAGGGCAGTTGTGGGAGCATGCCTTCCCTGGGTCAGGACGGTGGGAGAGTCTAGGTCTGTTACAAGACCCTTCTCTGTGTTGGTGACTAATTTACCTGGGGCATCTCAAATGACCCACAGAGCGGAGCTTCAGGATTGACAGACTCCCAGGTTTTGGGGTTTTCTTTTTGTTTTGTTTTTTTTAATTTAACTTCATTTTTTATTTTTTTAAAATTTACATCCAAATTAGTTAGTATATAGTGAAGCAATGATTTCAGTAGGTTCCTTAATGCCCCTTACCCATTTAGCCCATCCCCCCTCCCACAACCCCTCCAGCAACCCTCAGTTCTCCATATTTATGAGTCTCTTTTGTTTTGTCCCCCTCCCTGTTTTTATATTATTTTTATTTCCCTTCCCTTATGTTCCTCTGTTTTGTCTCTTAAAGTCCTCATACGAGTGAAGTCATAGGATTTTTGTCTTTCTCTGACTGACTAATTTCACTTAGCATAATACCCTCCAGTTCCATCCACGTAGTCGCAAATGGCAAGATTTCATTCTTTTTGATTGCCGAGTAATACTCCATTGTATGTACATACCACATTTTCTTTATCCATTCATCCATCGAAGGACATTTGGGCACTTATCATACTTTGGCTATTGTTGATAGTGCTGCTGTAAACATTGGAATGCATGTGTCCCTTTGAAACAGCACACCTGTACCCCTTGGATAAATACCTAGTAGTGCGATTGCTGGGTCTTAGGATAGTTCTATTTTTAATATTTTGAGTAACCTCTATACTGTTTTCCAGAGTGGCCGCACCAGTTTGCAATCCGATCAACAGTGCAAAAGATATTCTTTCTCCACATCCTCGCCAACATCTGTTGTTGCCTGATTTGTTAATGTTAGCCGTTCTGACAGGTGTCAGGTGGCATCTCATTGTGGTTTTGATTTGTATTTCCCTGATGATGAGTGATGTTGAGCATTTTTTCATGTGTCGGTTGGCCATCTGGATGTCTTCTTTGGAAAAGCGGCTATTCATGTCTTTTGCCCTTTTCTTCACTGGATTATTTGTTTTTTGGGTGTTGAGTTTGATGAGTTCTTTATAGATTTTGTATACTAACTCTTTCTCTGGTGTGTCATTTGCAAATATCTTCTCCCATTCTGTCGGTTGCCTTTTAGTTTTGCTGATTGTTTCCTTTGCTGTGCAGAAGCTTTTTATTTTGATGAGGTCCCAGTAGTTCCTTTTTGCTTTTGTTTCCCTTGCCTCCGGAGACATGTTGAGTAAGAATTTGCTGTGGCCAAGATCCAAGAGGTTTTTGCCTGCTTTCTCCTCAAGGATTTTGATGGCTTCCTGTCTTACATTGAGGTCTTTCATCCACTTTGAGTTTATTTTTGTGTATGGTGTAAGAAAGTGGTCCAGGTTCATTCTTCTGCATGTCGCTGTCCAGTTTTCCCAGCACCACTTGCTAAAGAGACTGTCTTTATTCCATTGGATAGTCTTTCCTGCTTTGTCAAAGATTAGCTGCCCATACGTTTGTGGGTCCATTTCTGGGTTCTCTATTCTATTCCAATGATCTGAGTGTCTGTTCTTGTGCAGTACCATCCTGTCTTGATGATTACAGCTTTGTAGTAGAGCTTGAAGTCTGGGATTATGATGCTTCCTGCTTTGGTTTTCTTTTTCAAGATCGCTTTGGCTATTTGGGGTCTTCTCTGGTTCCATACAAATTTTAGGATTATTTGTTCTAGCTCTGTGAAGAATGCTGGTGTTACTTTGATAGGGATCACGTTGAGTATGTAGATTGCTTTGGGTAGTGTCGACATTTTAACAATATTTGTTCTTCCTATCCAGGAGCATGGAATCTTTTTCCATTTCCTTGTGTCTTCTTCAATTTCTTTCATCAGCTTTCTATAGTTTTCAGTGTATAGATTTTTCACCTCTTTGGTTAGATTTATTCTTAGGTATTTTATGGTTTTTGGTGCAACTGTAAATGGGATCGATTCCTTGATTTCTCTTTCTGTCATTTCATTGTTGATGTATAGGAATGCAACCGATTTCTGTGCATTGATTTTATATTCTGCAACTTTGCTGAATTCATGAATCAGTTCTTGCAGTTTTTTGGTGGAATCTTTTGGGTTTTCCATATAGAGTATCATGTCATCTGCGAAGAGTGAAAGTTTGTCCTCCTCCTGGCCGATTTGGATGCGTTTTATTTCTTTGTGTTGTCTGATTGCAGAGGCGAAGACTCCCAATACTATGTTGAATAACAGTGGCGAGAGTGGACGTCCCTGTCTTGTTCCTGACCTTAGGGGAGAGCTCTCAGTTTTTCCCATTTGGATGATATTAACGTTGGGTCCTTCATGTATGGCTTTTGTGATCTCGAGGTATGATCCTTCTATCCCTACTTTCTTGAGGGTTTTTATCCAGAAAGGATGCTGTATTTTGTCAAATGCTTTCTCTGCATGTATTGAGAGGATCATATGGTTCTTGTCATTTCTTTTATTGATGTGACGAGTCACGTTAATTGTTTTGAGGATATTGAACCAGCCCTGCATCCCAGGTATAAATCCCGCTTGGTCATGGTGAATACTTTTTTTTAATGTATTGTTGGATCCGGTTGGCTAATATCTTTTGAGGATTTTTGCATCCATGTTCATCAGGGCAGACTCCCAGGTTTTTCTTTGCAAGAAGAGTAGTCATGTCTTTGGGGCCACATCAGTTTCTGTCTGTCCCCACATGATAATATCCTATTGTGCCCCATATGTCCAGACATGCTTGTTCTGCGTATTTGGAAACAGGATACTTTTCTGTGCTCTGACCCCTCATTTTTCAGTACTCCAGGGGCCTTCAGGGCCCCCTGCATGGAGCTGCTTCTCAGCTCCACATCAGCACCGGCCCCCTGGCAGCTTCCCTCCTCTCACAGCCCTGTGCCTTCGTCCATCTCAACCCCACTTTGGCCTTCCCTCGGAACCCCCTGTCCTCTCAGATCCTCTTCTGTTGTTGACTTACGCCCCACTGACCATCTCCGTCTGCACAAGCCATGCCTGGCCAGTGCAGCCACTGCTGGTCCCTCTTCCTTTGCCTTCCCCCACTGTCTTCCTCACATGGTGTGGAACAATTGTGTTGGTAGAGTTAAGCCGTGTACTTGTAGTAGATGTGTTTAATTTTAGTTCCTGTATGTTTCAGTGATGTTTGAAATCTCTCCTTTTGTTTCAGGTGACGTAATCGGAATTGAGAAAGGAGAATCGATTCAAAAGCAGGAGGTTACCATAGATACAGAGTCTCCAAAAAAGTCACCTGGCCAAATCAACGGAAAAGTCCCTCATTGTGAAGAAACCCAAGAACATGAAGGACAGACAAAGAGATATCAGAGAAATTCTTCAACCGAGAGAAGATATAAGTGTGACGAGTGTGGGAGAAGATTCACTCAAAACTCCAGCCTCATTAGACATAAGAGAATCCACACTGGAGACAGACCCTATTCATGTAACGTGTGTGGCAAAACTTTCATCCAGAGTTCCCAACTTATTGACCATCAGAGAATACATAACCGATTAAAACCGTATCAGTGTGATGAGTGTGGAAAAGCCTTTTATTACAGTTCACACCTTGTTCAGCATCAAAGGACCCACACTGGAGAAAAACCTTTCCAGTGCAGTGAGTGTGGGAAAGCCTTTCACTACAGCTCCGGCCTCGTTCGGCACCAGAGGACCCACACGGGAGAGAAGCCCTACCAGTGTCACGTCTGTGGAAAGGCTTTCTGTCTGAGCTCGCACCTGATTCAGCACCAGCGCGTGCACACTGGGGAGAAGCCATACCAGTGCAGCGAGTGTGGGAAAAGCTTCAGCCAGAGCTCAGGCCTCTTCCATCACCACAGGATCCACAGTGGGGAGAAGCCGTATGAATGTGATGAGTGTGGAAAGGCCTTCAGTCACAGCTCAGCCCTGGTTGGGCACCAGCGAATCCACAGTGGAGAGAGGCCCTACGAGTGTGACGTGTGCGGGAAGGCGTTCAGTTATAGCTCCCATCTTCTGGGACATCGAAGGATCCACACTGGGGAGAAGCCCTATGAGTGTGACGTGTGCGGGAAAGCTTTCCGGCGGAGCTCGCACCTCCTGGTACATCAGCGAATCCACATTGTAGAGAAGCCCTGGTGATGTCAGCAATGGTGCAGAATTATCCATCCGCACTTTCCTGCAGAACGTCAGATAGGGACGTCTCCGTGATGGAGAAGTAGGGAATTCTGTGGTCACCATTGCGGTTTCCGCTGTCATTTGAAAATACTTCTGGAGGCTGAAAGAGGCAATCACCTGACAGCTTGCCAAACAAGCATGTCGTCTGATGACCTGGGACCTTGGAGGGGCTCGTTCCACGTCCTCAGACTTTCCTCCTCGAAGCAGGGGCTCAGGAGATCTCTATAATCCGTTAGATATGTCCCCAGGGTGGTAGAGATGCTGCTGTTCCCTCCCCTGCCTCCTTTCCTCCCTATTTTCTTTGGAGTTGGAGTGATGATCTTGTCTGAAGTGTGAGTTTAGAGTTACTTGATTTACATTTTTAAAAATCCTGAATTTTTGGTTAGCTTGATAAAAGAGCTCAGCCTATCGGTTGTCTACACTAAAAACATAAATACAAAAACCACTTTGTAATTTGGGATAAACGTTTGGGTGGGTAGGAAGGTTCCATGGGATGGAGCAGGAGGGTTGATCACACACATCCGGTGACCTTTCATATCTTCCACCAGAGATGTCAAACAGGCCAGGGCGCTGTATTTGGCCTGCATGTGCGTTTTTCCCACATAGTATGTTTTGTGATAACATGAAATTATTTCAACTTTTAAAAATCTGGAGATTTCACATCGAATCTGACTTTCCAGATTCTCTTACAAAAACGCATGATGTGGCAATACTAGATGCCACCTTCCCACGAGGCAGGAGTCGAACTGGAGCAGATTATCACCCACTGCGGATGGACACAGTCCACTACCACACAGCGACCTGTGCTCCCTGACCACCCCCTGCTCCCCCTACCTGTGTGAGCCCTGCCCTGCTCTCCGGGCTTCTCAGGACCACCTTGCCACCAAAACACTGCACTTTAGCTTTAGGCGCTGGCCCCCAAGAAGATTTTCTCTGAAGAAAAGGCTTTCTGCTAACAAAAGCTTGAAGATTTACTATAAAAGATTTAAGGAGCACCTGGGTGGCTTAGTCAGTTAGACATCTGACTCATGATCTCCGCTCAGGTCTTGATCTCAGGGTAGGGAGTTCAAGCCCCTTCTTGGGCACTGCGCTGGGCATGAAGCCTACTTAAATAAATAAATTTAAAAATGTATACTTGAGCACCTGAAGGTAGAGGAAAGCCACGGTAAAATTTTCCTTAGACAGAATGTACAGGTACTTATTGAAAGTCAACTGTGATGGCTTCTAGCCAGACCTGTGGAGACTAGTTCTTCCTGTGAGATGAAAACAGCATGCTGATGGGAGTCAACACTAATGTTGGAGTGAACAGGCTCAGGGCCCAAAGCAGAGGTGCAGCTGAGGGAGAGAAGCTCAAGATCTGAAGCCACAGGGGCGGCAAGGCCGTGGAATGAGGCCCAAATGGGAGAGTGGGAAGAAAAAGCTACGAATAAGGGAGGGTCAGGGATGAACAGGGAAAGAGAAAGGTCAGAGACACAAGAAAAACCAACCGCAAGCAAAGGCAGTGAAAACGTGGAAGACCTGGAGGCTGAAGCCCTCAGTATTAATCCACCCTTCATTTCTATGCCTTGGAGGTCAGATCCCTGATAATGAAAGACCCGTACCCAATCTCAGCTCACTGCGGTTTGTACCGCGACCCGGGCCCTGTGTGGGCCTCTGGGTGATGGGACACAGGACACCTGTGTCCTATGGAAAAGCCATGTTCTACGGCTTCTTAGCAAAGCCAGCCAAGCAGAAGGACTCTCCCCAGGAGAAGGAAGACATTCTTGGCCTCTCTGGGAAGCGGGTGATTTGCCCATTCCTCCTAAAAAGGAAAAAGTGCGTTGTGAGATAGCAGTACCCGTTTTATACTAAATGATGTGGCAAAATGAAAAGTCCTTTGCAAACTGTGACAATCATGGCTGTTATTTGTTGGAACACCAGTTGTGTCCAGCATCTTGTATCTCATGTCAGCATCCCAACTCTTCTGTAAGGTACAATTTATTATCTTAAACAGTATGTAGATATGATTTATTCTTACGAAGGGCTTATAATAAAATGAAAAGTTTTATGTTTAAATGTTAAACAGCCTATACAAGTATTTTTAAAATATAATATGTAAAACAGTCTTAAAATATTAAAAATTGGAAATAACAAAATATCAACAGTGTATTTAGGTCATGAAAAGGGAGTGATTCTCACCTTTCTACTCTGTATATTCCAGGTGAAAACATTAGAATTCATCATACACATGTGGTAAATACTTTTTAAAAATTAAAATATTACAGAATTGAGCCTTTCTGGAGATGATTCTTTGGTAGCTTTTTCAATTATTTCCCTTAGGATTGGTTTATTTAGGTTTTTCTACTTTTTTTTTTTTTTAAGTAATCCCTACACCCACCGTGGGGCTCAAAACTGCATCGCTGAGATCAAGAGTCATATGCTCCACTGACTGAGCCAACAAGGTGCTCCTAGATTTTTCCACTACTTTTTTTTTTTAAGTTTATTTATTTTGAGAGAGAGAGAGACGTGCACATGAGTGGGGGAGGGGCAGAGAGAGACTGAGAATGCCAAGCAGGCTCCACACTGTCAGCACAGAGCCTGATTCAGGGCTTGAACTCAAGAACTGTGAGATCATGACCTGAGTCGAAATCAAGAGTCGGATGCTTAACTAGCAGCTACCCAGGCACCCTGATTTTTCTTCTTGAATAAATTTTGGAACTAAAGGTTCTTTCCCAGAAAATCCCCATCATTAAGATTTTTAAAATTTTGATAGCATACTTTCTTCTTCATCTGCTATTTGTCATTTACAATTTTTAAATTTTTTCTCTCAATTGGATTTACTATAGGTTTTTTGTTTTTAATGGGCTTGCTTACAAATAGTTCATTTTTGGATCTATTAATGTCACTTTTTCTATTTTCTAATTCTTTTTATTTTTCTAAACTTTTACTTGGGGGTTTCTTTTTCTAATTCCTTGAATGCTCAGTGATGTGAGGAACAAAGGCAAAAAGGAAATGTAGATAAAATTAAATTTCCTTATAGCCTGCAGCCATTGACAAATACTTGAGGCAGGCAGGGTGTAACATTTCTCCAGGAACTCCCTACTGTTTCAATGTTAATGCCTCACTAGAGGGAAAAACAACCTTAACTTGACCTGCTGGATCCTTTGAGTCTTCTTTAACATATGAAAATCCCTTTGGAAACTTCCTTTGTCTTTACCTCCCCGAACTCCCAAGTAGATAACCAATCTGTCTTCACAATCCCCGGGTGGCTCTTCCTGCCCACAGGTCCGGTCCCCGTGCTATAATAAAACCACCTGTTTGTGCAGAAGATGTCTCAAGAATTCTTTCTTTACCACATCATTTTGTTCACTTATTTTCTCCCGTTTTAAATAATGAAAGCAAGTGAAAATATACACCCATAAAATACTGTTATTTTGAAATAGTGTACTTGTGGGGCTCCTGGGTGGCTCAGTTGTTAAGCATCCAACTTTGGCTCAGGTCATGATCTCACCGTTCGTGGGTTCGAGCCCTGCATTGGGCTCTCTCCCATCAGCTCAGAGCCAGCTTCGGATCCTCTGTCTCTCTGCCCCTCCCTGCTCGCTTTCTCTGTTTCTCTCAAAAATAAATAAAAACATTTAATTAAATAATAAAATATTTTTAAAAAAGAAACCGTCTACTAGTGTTTTTGTGAGGTGTTTTTTTGGGGGGGACGGGGGAGGTGCGGTGGTAAATTTGGAAGATAGAAGTTTAAAAAAAAAAAGTTCAGGACCTGAAGCAGGGTTTGTATTTGGAACCCAGTGAGAGAATTTGATACATTAGATAAGGAGGGAGAAACTCACTGAAGGGGGCAGCAGGGGATGGTGGAGCTTCCTCTGTAGTTTGAATTTGCTCATTTCTGCATCTCCTAAATGTCCCACCCTAGTGTATTTCATCACTTGTATCTGCCTTCAAAGCAAAGGGAAATTGGCTCTGTTCTTCATCTTAAAGGAATTACACCCTTTTACCAGATGACCTGCCAGCCAAAGAATCTCATAGAGAAAAGGGATATCGGTGACATTCCCCAAACAGGAAAGTTGTAGGTTGTGAAGAACGAATGATGTTTTAAAATAATTCTTACCTGGTTACGCCAGCAGTAGTAAGTTTGTGTAGAAAGTTACAGTTTACAGGGATGCCTGCCTGACTTTGTTGGTGGAGCTACAACTCTTGATCTCAGGGTCCTGAGTTCAAGCCCCATGTTGGGTGTAGAGATTACTTAAAAATAAAATCTTTTGTTAAAATGTTACATTTTGGGGCACCTGGGTGGCTCAGTCAGTTAAGCCTCTGACTTCAGCTCAGGTCATGATCTCCCAGTTCATGAATCCGAGTCCTGTGCTGACAGCTCAGAGCCTGGACCCTGCTTCGGATTCTGTGTCTCCCTCTCTCTCTGCCCCTCCCTTGCTCACGCTGTCTCTCTCATTCTCTCAAAAATAAATAAACATTAAAAAAATGTTTAATAAAATACAATTTAAAAAATTTTTAATAAAAAAGTTACGTTTTACAGAAATATATAATGTATAAAATCAGGTTCCCTGTAAGTTTACCTGAAGTGATAATCACTGAGAACACAATTATTCTGTAAAAGTAGTATTATATACTGTTTTGTAACTTACTTTTTTTTACTCAATATGCCTTTGGTATCTTTGAGTTTTTAGCCTTTAAAAAGATTGGGCATATAAAAATTTAAATTCCCAAATGTGGACATTTGGGTTTCCCACTTCAAATAAACAATGTTTCTTAGTGTATATTTGAACATTTGTGTAAATATTTCTACATGAATAATTCCAAGAAACTCAGTTGCTGCATCAGGAGGTATGGACGTAGTAATTTTAAAAAGTCGTTTTCCAAAAATATACACAGTAAGAATGCCTATATTTTCACATACTTTCCAATACTGAATATGACTAATCTTTCTGTCTTTAGTAATTTGAACAATTTAAGAAAAGTTTGTTATTGTTTTAATTTAAATTCTTTGTGAACTTGAGCTCCTTTTCATATTATTGTCTATTAATATTTGTGTTCTATAAATGTCTACTTAAGTTTGCCAATTTTTCTATTGGCTTGTTGATATTTTTCTCTGTGTGTGTGTGTGTGTGTGTGTGTGTGTGTGTGTGTATGTAAGAGGTCTGTGTGTTTTAGGAAAATCAGTCCTGTGTCTTTTAGATGGCTGGCATACGTTACTCTGGCTTAGTTTTTATTTTCTTCATTTGAAATTGCAAATTTTAACATTGCCAGTTACATTCGTCTTTTCCTTTTTGAGTTTTCAGTTATATGTCTTTAGGGTTTTATGCCATGCTCAGAACCATCCCCACTCCAAGGTAGTAATAGCTTTTGAACGGATCTCCCTGCTTCTGCCCTCGTCCAATCCCCTTCACTTACAAGTTTATTTTTAACACAGTAGTCTTTTCAGTAACTGTATCTGAACATGTTACTCCTCTTCTCAGAAATTCTGAATGGCTTCCCAAGAGTAAAAAGCAAGATCCTTGAACTCACCCAAGACCCTCATTTCTCTCCCTCTCTCTACTCCCAACACCCTTTTCTTCCCTTAGTTTTGGACACATAAGCCTCCTCCCTGTGCCTAGAATATTTCAAACACACTCCACTCCAGCCTGAGCATTTGCTATCCTCTCCCTGAAACAAATTTACCCTGATGACACACTCACCCATCTCCCTCAATCTTTGCTTAAATGCCAATGTACTAGTGAGGTCCTCCGTGTCCACCCTACTTGAAATTGCATTACTTGTTTCTCCCTCCAAACTTCATATTTCCTTTATTTTCTCCTTGGCAGTAACATCCACCATCTAATACACTCTACGTTTTTCTCATTTTTTTTATTGCCTGCCTCCCTACCTCATATGTACAAGCACACACACACTAAATTATAAAATCCATGAAGGCAAGGGCATTATCTTCTGTTATAGTTACAGCTTCCAGAACAGTGCCAGGCATAGTAGGTGAATAATCAGGGTTTGTATAAGAAAGGGAAAGAGGGAAAAAAAAAAAAAAAAACAACAACAACGATGCATTTCTAACCCAAGAGATTAGCAAACATCGAAATATTTTACAAGATTATATGGCCAAATATAGGTAAACCAGAACATCTCTAGTAGGTTTCATGACTGGTAATGTTACCAGTTACAAAAGTACGAATACCCTTCCTCTATACTCCACTAATTCTACTTCTAGGAATATATACTATGGAGATAACCTTACACATGAGACAGAAGTATGTTTACAGTAACTTATTGCAGCAGAGTTTGTAAAACAAAAGATTGGAAACAACCTACATGACTATCAACGGGGTAATTATTAATAAACGACGGCACATACGACCAATTGAGTACAATGCAATTGCTTAGAGGAGGAAAAGAAAAGGGGAAGGGGAAGGGGAAGGGAAGGGGAAGGGGAGGGGGAGGGGGGGAGGGGGAGGGGAAGGGGAAGTGGAAGGGGGGAGGGGGAGGGGAAGGGGAAGGGGAAGGGGAAGGGGAAGGGGAAGGGGAAGGGGAAGGGAAGGGAAGGGAAAGAAAAAAGCAAGCCGGAGGCTGCAGGAAGCCCTTTATGAACAATCTCCAGTATTAGTTGGTAGGAGACAAGCGAGGGGAACATGCACCTGCCGGATGCGTCTACCCACCCGTGCGCGTGTCCCGAAAAACACTGTCAAACTAAATGCTGGAGAACACTCTTCTTAAATACTGAACGATGTGAATGCATTGTTTTTTCATACCACGTATTTAATAAGTGAACCTAAAAAGCACTGGCAGGACGCGCCGCGGGCCCCGCCCAGGGCCCGCTGGTCCGCCAGGCCCTCCCCGGAAGGCGGGCAGGGAGGTGCGGCCGCCGCCACAGAGGCACGGCTGCCTAGAGCGGCCGGAAGTGCCCGTGGCCGACGCCATTGGCCGGCCGGGTTCCAGCCTTTGTTCCGGGCCGCCGGGAGATCGCGGTGGCGGTCCCCGTGCGTGTGCGCGGGCGAGGTGAGTCCGCCCTGGCTCCTGGGTCCTGTGCGGGGAAGGGGCCGGGGGCGGGCGGGTCCCCACAGCCGCGGAGCCCCGAGCGGCGTGTGTTTCGCGGCGGCTTGTGCAGCCGCCGTGCGTGCTCCCGGGTAACCTGTACGCAACCCGGTGAGCAGCGCGACCTTCGTGCAGGTGAGCACCTGTGGCTCCGGGCTGCGTGAGCAGCGTCCGCTGCCCCGGAGCCCCGGAGAGAGGACAGCCCCGCTCGGTGCGCGTCCGCGCAGCCTTCGAGGGCGCCGGCCGCCCGGGGTAGCGTGGCTTTGCGCTCGCTGCACCTTCCGTCGTTTCTCCGCCTCCAACTTTCTCTCCGAAACGAGCTTCCCAGAGACCGGCCTTGAATCCGCCCCAGAGACGATTATCCTCCAGCACAGCCCAGAATGGCCGCAGCCCTGGAACCCGAGGGACAAAGAGGACTGGGGGTAGTGAAGGCGGAAGACCGTTACCGGGGACGGGACCCCGGCCCACAAAACTACAGCCCCCGCAAGAGGGAAGTGTTCCGGCAGCACTTCAGGAGGCTCTGCTATCGGGATGCACCCGGGCCCAGGGAGGCTCTCACCCGGCTGTGGGAGCTGTGCCGCCGGTGGCTGAGGCCGGAGTGCCACACCAAGGAGCAGATTTTAGACCTGCTGGTGCTGGAGCAGTTCCTGAGCATTCTTCCCAGGGACCTGCAGCAGTGGGTGCAGGCGCACCATCCAAACACTGGGGAGGAGGCGGTGAGCGTGCTGGAGGACCTGGAGAGAGAGCTGGATGAGCCTCAGAAGCAGGTGGGAAGGGGACGGTGCCCAGGCTGTGAGAGATGAGGGTGTGTGCACCGAGCCAAAGCAGAAAAGGCATGGGAAAGGACACCTGAAGGTATTGCATATGTTATCCTAGAGGAGAACAAGGCTTAGGGAGGGACCTGGCTGCCGATGTCGAATAACTCAAGTGTAGTTCAGTGAAGACGCTGGGGACGGATTCCGAAGCAGTTTGAAAGGCAAATAGGTATCAGAGGTAAAGAAGTCTCCAAAATTCACAGCTAACTATTAAGAAATGGGCTACCTGGTAATAATTTTTTTTTTTTTTAATGAGAAAACCCTCTCTTTTCATAGGAAAATAGTTAAGGGGGGTTCAAGTAGATGTCAAGAATGTTACAGAACAGCACTGTCCAATAGAATTATACTGTGAGCCACATGTGTGAAGTTTTCTAGTAGCTACATTTTAAAAAATGAAACCAAGTGAAATTAAATATATTTAACCCAAAGCGGGACGCCGGGTGGCTCAGTCAGTTAAGCATCCGACTTTGGCTCAGGTCATAATAACCTGGTTGGTGATTTAGAGCATCGGAGCCTGCTTCAGATTCTGTCTCCGTCTCTCTGCCCCTCCCCGGCTCACACTCTGTCTCTTTCTCAAAAATAAATACTAAAAAACCGTGTATATATATGTGTGTGTGTGTGTATATGTATGTATATACACACACATATATATACACTTTTATATATATGTAATCTTATATTTAATAATATATATACTTATCCCAAAGTAATCATGTAGATACTATAAAAAATGAGCTATTTTACATTCTTTTTTGTATTACTTTCAAAATTCATTGTGTATTTTACCCTTTGCGTATCTCAGTTCCTGCTAACTACATTTCAAGTGTTCAGTAAGCACGTTGTGCTTGTGGCTATCATATTGGACAAAGGAGTTAGAGAAGTGCCCCTGTTCGGTGGAAGTTGGGCTAGATAATTTTTAAGATTCTTTCCAAATCCCAAGATTGTGATCCTGCACTTCTGCGGGTCCTTGTGAGAATTTCACTCTCCAGTGGCCTGAAGTACAGAGATTAGTCATTTGTTGCCATTTGCAATTGAATGAGAATTTTTCCCTTTTGTGTTCCTGTCCCTGGCAAATGCTTCTTTTGATCTTTTCTCTAAAGGTCTTTAAGTTCTTTCACAAAATCTGCCTTTTACCAGCCCAGTCAATGTTTCATTGTCTCCAGGTCCCAGCCAATTCAGAAAGACAGGACACGCTCTTGGACAAGTTGGCCCCCTTGGGAAGGCCCCATGAGTCACTGACTGTCCGGCTCCATCCCGAGAAGAACCACGAGGAGCAGGAATCTGGGGATCCCCAGAGGAATGGTAAGGAGCAAGACTTTATGTGTGTGAGGGAAGATGTGGTTCCTTGTGTTGGACAGGAACTTTCTCACTCTGATCTTCTCCTTTTCGAGTTTTCCTGTTTGTCCTCCACCTCACTCTGGAAGATTTTACCTCCCTTCCTAGTGTTGCCTTATCGTGGAAAGAACTATGAAAATTTACTTTTTCATTAGACTTAAAAGCTGCTACTTGGCCCAGTGGATGGGGGATGGAATTTAAATACTCATTCAAGTTAATAACACCTTACATTTCTGGGGCACCTGGGTGGCTAGGTCAGTTAAGCGTCCAACTCTTGATTTTAGCTCAGGTCATGATCTCATAGTTCATGGGATCAAGCACTGCTCAGGGCTCAGAGCCTGTTTGGGATTCTCTCTGCCCCTGTCCCCTGCTCATGCTCGCTCGCGCGCTCTCTCTCTCTCTCTCTTAAAATAAACACTTTAATAATAAATATTATCTTAAATATCTATCTGTTATTATTCTAGTTCTGAATTCTCTTAAATTTACATTTTGAGCAGGAGAATTTGTATGACACTCTGTATTAGTCTAGTAGAGCTCCTGAAACAGAATACCACCATTTCTGTGTGACTTAAACACAGAAACTTATTTTCTCACCGTTGTGGAAGTCCAAGATCAAGGTGTCAGCGGGCCTGGTTTCTGGTGAGGCCTCCCTCCTTGACTCACAGACTTGCTGTGTCTTTACGTGGCCTTTTCTGTGTGCATGTGTACTATTGGCATCTCTTCCTCCTATGTTTATTTTTAATGTTTTTATTTATTTTTGACAGAGACAGAGCATGAGTGGGGGGAGGGGCTGAGAGAGAGCCAGACACAGAATTCGAGGCAGGCTCCAGGCTCTGAGCCGTCAGCACAGAGCCCGACGTGGGGCTCGAACTCACAGACCGCGAGATCATGACCTGAGCCAAAGTCGGACGCCCAACCGACTGAGCCACCCAGGTGCCCCTTAATTACTTTTTTTTAAGTTTATTTATTCATTTTGAGAGAGGGAGCATGAGCAAGTCGGGGAGGAGCAGAGAGAGAAGGAGACAGAATCCCAAGCAGGATCTGCACTGTCAGCATGGAGCCCGATGTGCGGCTCAGACCCAGGGACCGTGAGATCATGACCTGAGCTGAAATCAAGAGTCAGACGCTCGGGGTGCCTGGGTGGCTCAGTCGGTTAAGCGTCCGACTTCGGCTCAGGTCGTGATCTCCCGGTCCGTGAGTTCAAGCCCCACATCGGGCTCTGTGCTGACAGCTCAGAACCTGGAGCCTGCTTCTGATTCTGTGTCTCCCTCTCTCTCTGACCCTCCCCCCGTTCATGCTCTGTCTCTCTTTGTGTCTAAAATAAATAAACGTTAAAAAAAAAAAATTAAAATAAAAAAAAAAAAAGACGCTCAACCGACTGAGCCTCCCTGGCACCCAAAAGTAAACAAACTTTAAATCCCAGTTTTGCCCAAACACTGGAGTTGTTTTTTTTGTTTTTTTGTTTTTTTCTCAATGCTCTCTGTCCTTTCTCAAGAGGCTCTTCCCACCTGGCGCAGTATTTATACTCCAGTCTGTTACGGATTCATTCTCGCTGCTATAAATTTTACCAGTATGGTTTTCTCATTCTCTAGGCTCCCTGCCAGGTGATTTGTCTAATCTGAAAAATGATTTTAAGTGAAGATCTTTCTAGCTGATACCTGGAAAGATGGCATTCAATTATGTATAACTTAAAAGAGTCTCTTAGTGCTTTCGAGTGTAGTGTTGGATATTAGTTAGCTTTGAAGGTGAGACCGAGACTTCCTCTTCTGTTCATTCTTCTTTTATAAACGTTGTCGAGCAGCTGCGATATGCCAGGGGCCATGCTAGATGTTAGGAATACAAGGGTGAGACTCCTCTTCAAGAAACAGAGAAGTGAGCGATTATGCTATAACCTGCCCAAAACAGGACAGCTGCCCCTGTGGTTGGCCTGCAGGAGTATCAGAGTGGGTTTGCTTGAGCTGAGATGGTCACATGGGTGGAAAGGGGAGCATCCCAGGCAGAGAGAACAGTGTGGGGGGTGGGGAAGCAGCATGAAAGCAGCTTTCTAAGAACAACAGTTGCTGTGAGGTGTTTTTGATTTTGATGAAGAGAATTTTGTAGAAGGGAAAAATGCAAGGCCAATGGTGAAAGTTCCTGGATACCATGCTGAGGAACAGAACTTCATCCTATCAGAGATGGAGGTCTGTTACATTAAATAGAGAAGTGGGTGACACAGATTTGAGTTTTTATTTATTTATTTATTTTTAATTTTTTTTTGCATTTATTTATTTTTTGAGAGACCTAGAGAGACAGAGCACCAGTTGGGGAGGGGCAGAGAGAGGAGACACAGAATCCGAGGCAGGCTCCAGGCTCCAAGCTATCAGCACAGAGCCTGACGCGGGGCTCAGACTCACAAACCGTGAGATCATGACCTGAGCTGAAGTCGGATGCCTAACCAACTGAGCCACCCAGGCGCCCCAGATTTGAGTTTTTAAAAATCACTTATCAGTGATTCTACTTTTTTTTTAAGTTACAAAGGAAAACATTGGAATGATACCTCCAAATGTAGTCAAAGATTATTTGAAGCTAATGAAATCACAAGTGACATATTCTTCTCTATTTTCCAAAACCTGTAAGTGAATGAGCGCACAACTGTAGTAAGGAGAAAAGATATGAACACAGGGCAGGGTGAGGGGAGACCACTTTCAGATATAGAGCATGGTAGACTAAGGCTGGAGAGAGGAAGGAGGAAATTCAAGAGATCCATATTATTCATTTATTAGTGAACATATCTGACTGGATATTGGTGGTGGGGGACTGTTACAATAAAACCAAAGTTTACGACTTGGGCAGCTGGCAGATAATGGTGTCAGTGAGTGAGAGAAAAATCAGAAGGTGGATGTATCTGTGTGAAGATTTAGAGTAGGTTCGGTTTTTATACAAACGAATTTGCTGTCTCTGAAACATCCAAATACAATTCTGTAGGCAGTACAATTTAAAATAAGATTCTAGATACAGGAAGAAGATGTGGGAGGAGAAAAGAGATTTGGGAATTGCCCCTGAGTAGATGATAGAAGACATGGCTGTAGATGAAATTGACCAAGAAGAACGTACCAAGTGAAGAGAAGAGAGGCACATGTAAATTTTTGAGGCATGCCACCATGTGAATTTGGGGTGGAGGAAGAGGATTCTGTAAAGGAGACAGATCAGGGACTGTCAGAAAAGTAAGAGACACAGCAGAGGGTGGACAACAGGACATCACTGGACAGCAGGAGCTTCAGCCAGCTGTAGCCAGTGCTGAGACACAAGATACGAACTGATAAGAGGGCACCTGGGTGGCTCTGTGGGTTAAGCTCCTGACTCTGGATTTCATCTCAGGTCATGCTTTCACAGTTCGTGGGATTGAGGCCCGAGTCAGGCTCTGAACTGACAGCATGGATCATGCTTGGGATTCCCTCTCTCTCTCTCCCCCTAAATAAGTAAATAAATTAGGGGGGGAAAAAAAAAAAAAGAACTGGTGTGCCTGGGTGGCTCAGTCAGTTAAGCATCCAACTTCAGCTCAGGTCAGGATCTCATGGTGAGATTGAGCCCCGCGTTGGGCTCTGCACTGACAGCAAGGAGCCTGCTTGGGATTCTCTCCTTCTCTCTCTGCCCCTCCCCCACTCCTTTCTCCCTCCCTCCCTCCCTCTCTCTCAAAATAAATTAAAAAACATGTTTAAAAATCTTCAAAACAAATTTAACAGATAGGTCACAAGAATATTTTAACATGTCAACATGCTAAATTCTCAGTATAGAACACAGAATTATTGCTTATGATGGATAGTCTGCAAAACTTTAAGTTCTAGATGGTCGGTCTTTCTTTGTTTTTTTAATGATATCTCTGGACTACTTTCACTCTACGTGTTATAAATTCAGAAAAATACAGTTCCTAAACCTGAAATGGTACAGGCTTACATACGTGCTACTATCAAAATGACTTGTCAAGGGAAAATTGAAATTGTCTTCCCTTAATATAATCTACTGAAAGGTGCTTTATGAAATCTAGCTATTCTATGAGGTCTGAGAATTCCTACAGAATCCTCTCTGTCTGCACTGAACAGTATAAGTAGGACTTTTTTTTCTAAGATACAGCACCAAGGGCCATATACAGTTTTTATCTGTGTCCCCACCACCACACTCCCCAAAACTGAGAAGCAAAAAACTAACAAAACCCACCAAAACAAAACAAAAAAAACCCTGCAGACATCATAATACATTTTAAGACATGTCTTCAACTTTATTAAAAGCATGTAACATCTGGTCCAAATCCTCATTTTACTGGTGAAGAAATACACCACGGTGGTTGTGACTTTTCTGAGTCTCCAGAGTTATAGGCAGAGCTGAGATTATAGTCAGAGGCTGGTCCTCCTGCCTGCTGGTCCAGAATGGTTGTTAAAAGTCATCACAATAACATGCCCAAAAGCCACTATCTTTTAAAAACAATTTATTGATAGGGCGCCTGGGTGGCTCAGTCGGTTAAGCGTCCGACTTCAGCTCAGGTCACGATCTCGCGGTCTGTGAGTTCGAGCCCCGCGTCGGGCTCTGGGCTGACGGCTCGGAGCCTGGAGCCTGTTTCCGATTCTGTGCCTCCCTCTCTCTCTGCCCCTCCCCCATTCATGCTTTGTCTCTCTGTGTCCCAAAAATAAATAAAAATGTTAAAAAAAAAAAACAAAACAGGGGCGCCTGGGTGGCGCAGTCGGTTAAGCGTCCGACTTCAGCTCAGGTCACGATCTCGCGGTCTGTGAGTTCGAGCCCCGCGTCGGGCTCTGGGCTGACGGCTCGGAGCCTGGAGCCTGTTTCCGATTCTGTGCCTCCCTCTCTCTCTGCCCCTCCCCCATTCATGCTTTGTCTCTCTGTGTCCCAAAAATAAATAAAAATGTTAAAAAAAAAAAACAAAACAGGGGCGCCTGGGTGGCGCAGTCGGTTAAGCGTCCGACTTCAGCTCAGGTCACGATCTCGCGGTCTGTGAGTTCGAGCCCCGCGTCGGGCTCTGGGCTGACGGCTCGGAGCCTGGAGCCTGTTTCCGATTCTGTGCCTCCCTCTCTCTCTGCCCCTCCCCCATTCATGCTTTGTCTCTCTGTGTCCCAAAAATAAATAAAAATGTTAAAAAAAAAAAACAAAACAGGGGCGCCTGGGTGGCGCAGTCGGTTAAGCGTCCGACTTCAGCTCAGGTCACGATCTCGCGGTCTGTGAGTTCGAGCCCCACGTCGGGCTCTGGGCTGATGGCTCGGAGCCTGGAGCCTGTTTCCGATTCTGTGTCTCCCTCTCTCTCTGCCCCTCCCCCGTTCATGCTCTGTCTCTCTCTGTCCCAAAAATAAATAAACGTTGAAAAAAAAATTAAAAAAAAAAAAAAAAAGACAAGACTCACGGGGGCGCCTGGGTGGCGCAGTCGGTTAAGCGTCCGACTTCAGCCAGGTCACGATCTCGCGGTCCGTGAGTTCGAGCCCCGCGTCAGGCTCTGGGCTGATGGCTCAGAGCCTGGAGCCTGTTTCCGATTCTGTGTCTCCCTCTCTCTCTGCCCCTCCCCCGTTAATGCTCTGTCTCTCTCTGTCTCAAAAATAAATAAAGGTTAAAAAAAATTTTTTTTAAATAAAAATAATTTATTGTTAAACAGAGAGACTTTTTTTTAATGTTTATTTATTTTTGAGAGAAACAGAGCGTGAGCAGGAGAGGGGTCGACAGAGAGGGAGACACAGAATCCAAAGCAGGCTCCAGGCTCCAAGCTGTCAGCACAGAGCCCCATGCAGGGCTCGAACCCGTGAACTGTGAGATCGTGACCTGAGCTGAAGTGGGACACTTAACCGACTGAGCCACCCAGGTGCCCCTCTTTGTAACACATTTTTAAAGTATTTCATTTTGAAGTACTGGGCATGCTATTAACTTACAGCACTGACTCTCCATTAGCAAGAAATGACAGTTTGTTCCAGTTTCACTCAGCATTTAACCTTGTTCTTTCTCCCCAGACTGTCAAGCAAGCTGTACGCATGGTGATCAAATGAGCTTTGTGGACATCTCCTCTCAGTGACCAGCAGGGCTGGGTGAATCTCAAATTGTAACTGATAGGGATTCTAGGTATTACACATGCCAAAATAACATTGGAAGGACAGCCCTGGCAGAAGATGTCAGAACCCAGTATTTTTCATTTTGTCCGTTCTGAAAAAAGGTCTCTTGGAATCCTATTAGCCTGAGACTAGCACTTAGAAGAGATACATAAACAAGACCCTGAATTCCAGCTGACCAAGAAGTAGACTGAGGTCCATGAGATGAAAAAGCTCACATTTGACAATGTCCATACGATATTCTTTATATTGTTCAGTTGCAGATCTAAGGGAGAGGATTATAATTTCAGTTGCTGACCAAAAAAAGCTGACCTTGTATTAAAAAAAAAAAAACAAAAAAAACCTTTTGAAGTCCTGATGAGATTTTTCTCTGGATTTCTCCCAAAGCTGTGGGGGAGAGACTTATCTTGAGGACTGGTAGATTACACTGAAGATGGTGAACTGACCATTTAGGGCAAACTCTGTGTCTTTTGTTGTTGTTGTTAATATTCATCAGTAAGCCCCAGGAAAGCCAGCCCCTGGTGACAGCTATATGTAAAGAAGCTGTTGAGGCTAATGTTGATATTTCAGAACACTTCTTTTCATGGTAGGAGGTGTCTCTGATTTCCATGATTTGCTTGATCACTCTTCCCCTGCTAACCTAGCAATACTTCTGTCCCACATTATACTTTTACAAATGCTTTATCTTATCTTCCCTCATCTGATCAAACAATGGGTAAAGAAGGCACAGAGGTGAGAAGGAAACCAAAATAGTTATCACCTGCCAGAATTTAAACATTGATCAGTTCCAGGACTGGAATCTTGATCTTCTGGTTCTAATTTAGTCCTTGTAATTTCTAGCCCAGGATAACATGGCATTTACATTCCAAAACAGTATCATCTTCGAGCAAATATCCAAACTTTGAGAAAGTCTACTGCCTGGTTTTAAAAACTGATTTTTCAGGAGGAACAGATCTGAGGACGATTGGGAGCAAGGGGGACACGGTGAGGACAGTGAAGAGTGGGCTTCGTGGCTTGGCCTCAGTGAGCCACGTGAGCCAGAGTTTCCAGCCCAACCCAGGCACTGAGATGCCCTGGGAGCTCTTGCTGCTGCTTCCTTCAGGCCAAGTGAGCCCCTGAGGACCAACTAAATGACAGCTGCACTGTTAGGATTCCTAGGTTCATTGAGATGGAAGTCACAGCATGACTGAGTAGGTGACACTTTCTACCCCCTCCAAATCATCAAAACAGCTATTTTCTTACAAAGTTCAACTCAAATATTTACTGAGTACTTGCTGTTGTGTGCTATTGTATGCAAAGCATGAGGTTGAGGACATAGTGATCAGGAAGAGGGAAAAGAGCCAATTTGGGAGATTTAGGGAAGACTTCCTGGAGGAGAGAGTATTTGAGTTGGACCTTGAAAAATACCTAGGCCGTTGGTTCTCAAAATGTGGTCCCTGAATCCGTAGTATCTCTCCCACCAGGAAACTTGTTAGAAATGCAAATTTTTGAGCTCTACTCCAGCTTTATCAAAGCTGAGTGGGAAGCCTAGTATTCTGGTTTAAGAAGCCATCCATGTGATTCTGATGCAAATCACGTTTCTGGGCTGGCACTGGAGATGAGAGTGTGGACACACACCAGACCATCCACTGTCACTTCCTCTATTTATCCTGCCCTGCATGCTCTCAACCTGCTTTTTACTGATTATTATCCTTCCTACGGTTCCTTTCTCTGATGGTTCCTACTCACTACATTCAGTTCAGATCCCTAATCCCACTGTCTTCTCCCACTTAACCACCTATGTTTCAGGCCCTGACGTGTTTCTCCCAAACTCTCAGCTCCCTCTCCGTCTGTTCTCTGACCCCCTGTCTGTCCGTCTTCGTTATCCCCAGCATATCCGTAGTCCTCATTTACCGCTCAGCACTCTGCCTGTGCACGAGATTGCCAGGTGACTCTTCGATCCACATCACTGCCTTCTCTCTTCTTAATCTCTTCCCAAATAACCCTGCCACTGGCTTCCCCGCTCGCCTCTTAATTTCTTCCTTATATCGTCGGTATGATTTGATGGTGCCAAATCTCTGGTTTGTGCATTGTATGTGACTTTTATAACACATTTAGAGCGTTAATGTGTTCTTTCTCAAACTTAGATTAGGACACCTTTGTGTTTGGTTACAGGTGATGAAACCAGCACTAAGAATGAAGTGTCCCAGAAGGAAGATACGCCCAAGGACACACAGTTCCTTGGCAAGGTAAATGACAGACTTAACAAAGACATTCCTCTGCCTCCTGAACCCAGAGATGCTACTGAAAGCAAGGGCAGAGTAGAGTGGCCGCAGAGGGAAAGAAGGCGCTACACGTGCGAGGACTGTGGGAAGAGTTTCAGTCACAGCTCAGACCTCAGCAAACACAGGAGGACTCACACTGGAGAGAAACCCTACAAGTGCGACGAATGTGGGAAGGCCTTCATTCAGCGCTCCCATCTCCTCGGACATCACAGAGTACACACTGGAGTGAAACCTTATAAATGTGAAGAATGCGGGAAAGATTTTAGTGGGCGCACAGGTCTTATTCAGCACCAGAGAATCCACACAGGTGAAAAACCCTATGAATGTGAGGAGTGCGGGAGGCCCTTCCGCGTGAGTTCGGCCCTTATCAGACATCAGAGAATTCATACAGCAAATAAACTCTACTAAGATGGTGAAGGAACCGTTCTTAGCTCCTCAGGCCTCATTAGTTCCCAGAGAATCCGCCTTAGACACTGAGTAACCTGAATGCAGGCAAAGCTTCAGTCGTCATTAAACATTTCTCCGGCACCACAGAATCTACCTGAGAAAGTTTCCTTTTATTTCTAAATTAGTTCAGTTTCTTGGGAAGTGTTAAGAGTTATTTCAGAAAGCCTTGTCTGTTGACATACTGCTGACTTGCAGCCCAAAATAGCCATTTTCTTGGTGGAAAAGCAGCGAATGCTACTTCTCAGCTCTCCCTGTTACTTGACCGTTCAGTGTACAACTTTGGGCAAACATTCACTTTCTTTTTAAGTTTATTTATTTACTTTGAGAGAAACAGAGATCCCAAGCAGGCGCACACAAGTGTGAAGGGGCAGAGAGAGAGACTCCCAAGCAGGTTCTGTGCTGTCAGTGCAGAGACCGACATAGGACTCGAACTCACGAACCATGAGATCACGACCTGAGCCGAAATCAAGAATCACACACTCAACCAACTGAGCCTCTTGTGTGCCCCTAAACATTCACATTTTTCTCTGCCTTCGTTTCCCATTCCGTAGCATGCAGATGACACAGCAGAAACCTACCAGATATATTGTGTTAAGTTAAAGCTGCTTTTGAAATTAATAACTAAAACAATGCTATTTGTTTTCCACCACTACTGCTAGAATGGCCTAAATATTAATCTCATTTTTATCTTAAGGTAGGGAGTACAATCATTTTGTGGAATTTGTTTGCCATTGCTGAAAAAGAGGAAACCATCAGGAAAGATAGCAGGGTAAGGAAGACATTCCAGTGGAAAGGAAAGCAGTTAAGTGATGAATAGGAGCTATTGGGAAGGAGGGGGGTGATGGTGTATTAGGCATCTATAATGTGGATAAATCACTCCTGAGTCTCCCGTCACTGTAAACTGAAGGACATGGGAGGGATCGGTCTAGAACTGTATTGTCCAGTATAGTAGCCAGTCACCCACACATGGCTGTATAAACTTAAATTAACTGAAATAAAATAGAAAATTCTGTTCGTTAGTGACATTTTAAGTACTCAACAGCCACGTGTGGCTGGTAGCACCTGGATTGGACAACACAGATACCATTTTTATCTGCAGAAAGTTCTAAAGGACGTTGCTGTCCTAATCAATCACTGGTAAGGTATCTTCCAGCTTTGATATCCTGTGATTCTGAGTTCAGGAAGGTAGTGAAAGAGATACCTGAGGAGGCTGCAATAGCAACAGATAAAATGCAAACACCCTAAGAAAGTAACTTAGTAATAACTTTATAGCACCTTTACAGCCTTAGCAAAAGAGTATATTATAATTGGAGGATTGAAGACTATTAAAGTAAATACAGTAACCTAATCTAAATTAAAAGGCTAAATTATAATCAATTTTTTTCTTTTTGGCTTGGAAATATATTAGCAGTTCATGTACTTGCAACAGTTTTACATCCCTAATTTGAGAATTTTAATGACATGACAGAAATTGTGGCCAGAGGCCCAGCACGTTCAGAGTTACACCATCCAACTGCCATGCCCACTGGGTTTAGGAATAGCCTTCCCAGAACAACCAGGCAGTGACCGAATCGCTTCCTGAAGACACAGTCAGACATCCTTGCTTTTGTATTGTGCTCGACTAGTTAAACCACCACAGTCAGTTTTGGGTCTCTACTCCCACTGGGAGATGAATCTTAGGCCATTCCTTGTAGCTCCATAAAGATAAACTGGGCTTTTATGTCTTCTGAACATACTTGGTAGAAAATTTTAAAACCTCAAGCTTCACACTCCTCCTCGTTTTTATAATAATCATCTGGGCAATATTTTAGGCATTTGAAACAAGATTTTTTAATGGTCCTAAGAGAAAAGTAAAGCATTAAATCTCTAGTATTAAAAATGTCTTATTTTGAAAATAAAGTTAAATGCTTACTGAGTGAAGCTTCCCCCTTTACCTTTTGTCTTGCTGAGACACGTGCAAGGGAGTTGTCGGCAGATCCGACCTTGAATTTAGAGAGGCTTCCGCAGTGGGAAGAAAGATGATCCTGGCTGGCACAAGATCAGGGCTCTTAAAGTTGGTAAGACACGACACACTGGTTTTCCTTTATCCTCTAGATGCTAGAACATTCTATTCAGGTAGTTGTGAATACCTGTTCGTACAAAGAATCGTCCTAGCCTTAGAGCTGGATACCTTTAAAGGCTGAGTGAAGACTAGTTTGGAGCACTGACACCATGCTACCCTTTTCTAGGTTTGGTGTTGATTCCAAATTGCCACTGCAGTGTCCACCACCTGATCCTGACAGAGGGACCGTAAGAGTCCAGGAGAGACAAATGTAAGGGGCCAGAGACAGCCTAGAGTGCTGCAGCAAGAGAAGAAAGGCCAGCAGACCCTGGGATAACCCAGGCATGAGGCACAGGAGCGTGAGGTTAGAGGAGGTCTGAGTTGCTGGTACCATGAAGAAACAGGCATTGTCCCAGTAAGTGTGCGGAAGCCTGAAGAGAAAGATGGTGAGGGTGCAACCAGTTGGAAGAAGAGCTGTGTTCAAGCCCAAAGTTAGCAGAAGAGAAGTTATCTGCTAGACACTAATCAGAACCACTGGGTCCCTGTGGAGCCACCCGCCACCCTCCGTGCACAGCACCTGATCTAGAGGAGCCCAGGTTCTCGGTTACCTCAGATGCATGTGCGTTGCTCCTCCCATCTTTTTCGAGAGAGAATGATTGTATTTTATTTTGTTTATGGGTTTTGTTTTTTTTGAAAGTGGTGAGGATTGTAGTCTGAAGCTTTTGTGAACTGACAAGACAGCTGTGATTGTCCAAGGCCCCTAAACGGAGGTGGGGGGGGGCAGCTCTCTCAGCCACAGATGGGGGTGGTGGTGAACTGGGGATTTTGAATGAGGAGCCAGCAGCTTTGAGGGGAGGAAATGGACAAGTGCAGGGGAGGTGGGGTTCCAGGAGGAATGGATGGGCATCAGTGAAAAGGGAGAAATAAGATCAGGGAGAGGGATGGAAGGAAGAGAATAAAAAGGAGCAAAGGTGTAGGGAAAAGAACAAATATCAAATAGGAGATGGTGATAGGAACAAGAGAGCGGCAAGTAATCTAATACTGGCATTGGTCACATTTGAGCCTGGGTGGTACGATACAAGCCATACGAAGGTACATTGAGTCTTAGGAGCACAGTGCATACCATTTATCGACCAGGTCTCCATTCTCTTCCTGAGCATGAAATTATCTATAATCAGAAAGTCCAATAATGAAAACACAACTAGAAAGTTTGAAATACTTGAACAAAACAAGCTGCTCTCCCATTACTGATCCCACAAGAGAGTTGCTTATACTAAGGTTCTCAGTCTTTCTTACCCAGATTCTCTAGAGCAAGGTTTCTCAGGCTTGTATTGACATTTTCAGCAAGACAGTTCCCTGTGGTACCCTGTCCCCTGCACTGTAGGATTTTCCCTGGCTTCCACCCACAGGATGCTACTAGCACCCCCTACTTGTGACAAGCAAAAAAAAAAAAAACTTAGGTGGGTGAGCAAATGCCCCCTTGAGGGGTCAGATTGCCCCCAGTTGAGAAGAGCTGATCTGTAGGAAAATAATCTGATTTCCAGGACTGTTCTTAATCAGACACAGTAAGATTCTACTTAGAGATGGTACATGTGACCAGCATTGCTAGACCCTTTTCCCACCCCTAAAAAATGATTCCCACAGAACCTAAAATCTAAACAGCAATCATGCTAAAGAATTAGTCTGCTTTAGAAAGCCATACCTCAGTGTTGAGGACCAGAAGAATCTGCCCTCCAGTGTGACGCGTAAAGAGCTTACACTGCATTTAAGAATGCACACTTCCCTCCCTGGCATACGTGTGGTGCCACCTTCTCCTTTACCCCCTGGCCTATCGTGAGTAGACTTTCTGATTGAGATCTTCACTGTCCGCTGTAGTAGCCACCAAGTGCATATGCTATGCAACTAAGGAACTGCAATCTTAATTTTATTTGATTTTAATTAAATTTTAAAACATAATTCAGTTATTGGAAAACCTTTAGATATATTTAAAGTATATTTGGATATGTGAATCTACTTTTAGCATTTTAAATTTTGTATAATCTCAGTATAGATCAAGTATTTTCAATGAAAATATAATACCTGAATTGAGATGTGCAATAAGTAGGAATACAGCTTTCAAAGATTTTAGTATGAAAATGTAAGATATTTGGTTAATTTTTATATTACTAGATGTTAATATTTTGGGTATACTGGTTTAAATAAAATATATTACTGAAATTAGTTTCACCGGTCTTTTTTGACTGTGGTTACTAGAAAACTTTACATGGGTGCATCACATTATATTCCTATTTATTGGACAGCCTCATCAAGAGCTTCTCGCTCTCGGGTACCTCCCATTCTCCAGGTTCCAAACCACTTTAATTCTGTGAGAGCAAGTTCTATGATGCCAAAGACTTTTTACCTATTATTGATTTGTTTAATAATCAACAAATATTGGGGCGCCTGGGTGGCGCAGTCGGTTAAGCGTCCGACTTCAGCCAGGTCACGATCTCGCGGTCCGTGAGTTCGAGCCCCGCGTCGGGCTCTGGGCTGATGGCTCAGAGCCTGGAGCCTGCTTCCGATTCTGTGTCTCCCTCTCTCTCTGCCCCTCCCCCGTTCATGCTCTGTCTCTCTCTGTCCCAAAAATAAATAAACGTTGAAAAAAAAATTTTTTTTAAATAATCAACAAATATTGAGCACATACTGTGTTCCACAGGGGACAAGGGCAGGCCGCTCCAAAATGTGCCACTATGGCAGTGATTTTTTTTTTTAATGTTTATTTACTTATTTTGAGACCGCGTGAGCCAAGGGAGGGTCCATGAGGACTAAATGGCGCACAGAACGAAAACGGAGAAGCAGCAGTGGCTGGAGCTGCACCAGGAGTTGTGGGAACAAGTCTCCCGGGAGCTGCTACCGAGGTGCGGCAGGGGAGTCCTACAGGAGAACCGCCGGGTGCAGGGACCCTCGGCGTGGTCTCCATGGACGCCGGGAGCCGGGAGCCCGCGGGCCGTGGCCCCGAGCGCTAGGGAGGCGGTCAGCATCCTGCTCGGCGCTCCCGGCCCCAGTTCGTTCCCTGCGTTGCTGCTGCTCCCGGGTGTGTTTTAATACCCGCCCTGTTCACCACGACCTCACTCCGCACGGCACCCCCCCCCCCCCCCCCCCAGCCACAGCCCGGGCCGGAGAGCCGCACCAGCCCGCGGTCCCGCGGCCCCTTGCCGCCCTCCGCTCCGGAGCCGCTCGCAACCGGAAGTGGCTCGCAACCGCGAGAGCTCGGGAAAACGGGTCCGCTCTTCCTCGACGGCACAAACACTGGGGTTCCGGCCCGAAGGAGCCCTGGGGCCCCAGGTGCAGGCGGAGGAGGAGGGTGTCGGGGGGGGGCTCCCGAAGGCTATATCCCGGCCCGAAAGTCGCTGGGCCTCGGGCCTGGGCAAACCTCCAGGATTGCTCAGGAGGCCCAACAGTGAGTGTGGGGACAGCCCTCTGCCCCCCATCCCCGCAACCTGTCATCTGGAGGAAGAGAGAAGGTGAGCAAATTTTGCCGCCCCTTAAATATGCCTGTTAGGGTTATTTTAGGCTGATTATTTAAAAACAAAACAAAACGAAACAAAAAAGGGACAGGAGCTCAGAAAAACAAGTAAAAGTTACCCTTTTGTAAGAAACATTTGCATTTTTTAAGGGAATGTCCATGTAAGGGTGTCTCCCCAGGAAGAGAAGGAAGAACTCCAAAACTCTAGAAACTTCTTGTCGACAAAGTAACAACAAATATGGTAACAATCTCATCCATCTTTACTGTGCTTCACCTGAAGGCCCCATAATCTTCATTTGCCGACAGGTGGACATTATATTTAAGGTGGTGACTTGCGCCATTTCAAGGAGTGATGCCGTTTTCCTGGGTCTCCCCATGTATACAGGAGGTATACCTGTTACTGTTATGCCCAGAATTCGTGATTCCCAAAGACCACCAGGGAGCCGAGTCCGATGCAAAAGCAAAGAGCCTTTATTCGAGCTAGCTCGAACTCAATCCCCTACCTGCACCGACGCAGCGGTGAGATACCAGAGAGAGGCAGTTTCAAAAGCACAAAGGTTTTATAGGGGTCTAGGGGCAGTTGGTGAGGTAATGGCTGTGGCCTCAGCCGATTGGCTGGGGAAGGGTGGGAGTCCTGTTATGCAGGTCGCCGGCGTGTTTTGATCAGGAAGTTTGAACGGGTGATCGGGAGGTTACTCAAGGGGAGGAGGCGTGGTCTGAGGTTTCTGCGATTTTCCCGGAAAGGGGGCATGCCTGTCGGGGACACAGTCATTCAAGGTGGAGGACACAGAACAAGATGGAGTCGGACGGCGTAGGTCCGCCCTTTCATTACTAAACGTCTTTTTCTCCTGTTAACATTTTTATTGGCTGTTGGGGGGACCTCAGCCAAAAACCTGGAAGGGTAGCTTGGAAGTTATTTTGGCTCTCCCATTAAAGTAAAGTGCAAGACAAGACTGGAGTAAGAGAAAACCATGAAGAATGGAAAAAGGTTGTGGTCATTGTGAGCGACCTATAGCTGCTCATCTCAGCAGTCTCACCAAACTTGGCACCTGGCACAGGTGAGCTCTTGAGAAGTATTACCTGGGTGAATAAGGACAGATCTCAGGGAAAGGAATTAATAGAAAAGAAAGGAGAAGGTGAATCATATTGACTAAATTTAGCCACTTGACGAAACAAGTCAAACCATTTTTCCTGTCTGAAATGTATGGCACATCTGCATATTTTAAGGGCCACTACATACCGGAAGTGGGAGAGAGAGATCTCGGAATAAATACTAGATGAGGAAGCTTATACTCTGGTTAAGAGCATGTACAATAATAACAAGTAACACAAAATAGAATGTGATAAATAGATTAATAAAACCCTGAGACGAGAGACCTGTTATGAGAATAACAGACTAGTGTTTAGAATGATAGGAAACAATGAGACAACTCCTGGACTTGAGAGGACTCAGGAGACTCACAGTGATTATGGGGTAAGGAGAGGGGCATTCTAGAGGGCAGTAAGGCAGATAGGATTGCTAATGGTGGAAAGAAAGGAAAAAAATCTAAATGTCTGTCAATAGGAGGGACTGAAAGTCTCTGGTCAGCTCAGGGAATGCACATGTGTTCCAATCAGACTACTTTTTGCCTTACATGGGCATAGATGATGTCAGGATAAGGCTGTAACCTCTGTAGTACTCAGCCAATGAGGAACCAGGGGACGGACTTGCACACTAGGAGATAAATTGTCTGCTGTAACTGCCCCGAGTGTGCCTGTCCATCAGACACCCACTCTTGTAAGAACATTGATTAAAGCCTTGCTTCACTGTGCTGTGAGTCTCTGCATCCCACCTTTGATCCGGTTGATGGGTTATTTCTAACAATCTTTATTATCCTTGTTAGGAAATAAATCTGCTCCAAAAGGAGATACATCTTTGAAAAGCTGAACTGAAAGAATATTTGTCAGAAGACTTAAGAGAAATGTGAGAAATCCTTGGAGAATTGTTTCCCAACATTCTAGGTAGTAGCATTTGGGGGTAGAGGAAATGTCAGCTTTTATTTATTTATTTATTTACTTACTTAAGATTTTTGTGTTTGCTTTATATACATGTAGATTCTCACTTTTATCATATTTTGTTATTTTAATATTTTAAAATATAATAAAAAACAAAAGGCAAACAAAGAAGTTTAGTCAGCTTTGGTCACTTCTTTGAGTCTTGTAGTTTTATGAGCTCCTGTATGAACAACCCTAAAATTTTGTCCTCCAGTTAAACTGTCTCATGTTGATTTACTAGGCCAACCAAAGAACCAAGAAGGGAAGAGAGAAAGTTTTTCCTCCCCTGCCTCATTACAGTTAATCCATTTTTCTGTTCCCTGGGTTGTCTGTCCGTGCTCTGGGGTCAGATACCTCTGCCCCTTCTCCTTCATGCTCTGCTCTTGATGTTCATTAGGTGTCTTCTGACGCGTGGTATCGCGGTACCGCTTGTATCTGGGAGTGAGTCACGTGCTGGTTACTGTAGGTGGTGTGAACTTCCACTGTAGTGGGAGGAGGCTGCTTCTGCAACTGGTCTTACCCGGTGGAGAGTCTCAATCTCGGTCCCACACGAGCAGGCTACAGGCAGGCCTTCCTGTAGGGTGAGTGAGCAGACAGCAGGCAGACAGGCCAAGGCCCTACACAATTACCAAAACAGGAACCTTCCTCTAGGGTGGCGGGCTTCAGTGTACTTCACTTTTAGAGAATGCTATCTTTATTTTTCCTCCTCTTTGTTCCATTGTAAATGTCCTGAATCATCTCAAGTTTTGCTCTGCTTCGTTCAGTCTCTTGGTGAGAGCCTTTCCGGTTGTTTTAGAAAGTGAGTATCTAGCTGTGGGCAGAGGACGCAAGCCCCAGCGGCCAGCTGGGGAACATCTCCAAACTTCCCCAAATGCAGTTCTTAAATGAATGACCCACTCTTGCCCTTTACAGTTGTTGGTCCTGAGGTTTGACCTTCTCCGGTGATGCTGAGTGAGGAAGCAAGTGTGAGAATCCAGCCACCTGTTAAACCAGACTTCAAAGAGATAGCAAAAATGTGAAGTAATTCCACTCCTTTCACTAACTTTGTGTTTTAGAAGATATTCTTAGATTCCATAAAATGTATTAAAGTTAGCATGTAATGGGGGCGCCTGGGTGGCGCAGTCGGTTGAGCGTCCGACTTCAGCCGGGTCACGATCTCGCGATCTTGCGGGATCTCGCGATCTCGCGGCCCGGGAGTTCGAGCCCCGCGTCAGGCTGACGGCTCAGAGCCTGGAGCCTGTTTCCGGTTCTGTGTCTCCCTCTCTCTCTGCCCCTCCCCCGTTCATGCTCTGTCTCTCTCTGTCCCAAAAATAAATAAACGTTGAAAAAAAAAATTAAAAAAAAAGTTAGCATGTAATGGAAATGTTATTGTCATTTCAAATATTTTTTAATTCCTCAGTTTTAATTTCAAATACAGCAAATCTTGATGGATATGAGCCACATAAAAATAAGCTCTTTGGGGTCCTCATTAGTTTTTAAGAATATAAAAGGAATCATGAAACCAAAATTTTGTTATTTTTTTAAGTTTATTCTGAGAGAGAGAGACACACACACACGCACACAGAGACACACACACAGAGAGACAGAGAAAGACAGAGAGAGACAGCAAGTGGGGGAGGGGCGGAGAGAGAGGGAGAGAGAGAATCCCAAGCAGGCTGACAAGCTCAGCACTCTGCACTGACAGCACAGATGTGGGACTTGATCCCAGGGACCTGTGAGATCATGACCTCAACGGAAATCAAGAGTTGGGGGCTTAACTGACTGAGCCACCCAGGCACCCTGAGACCAAAATTTTAGAAAATTACTATGCTAGTCCATATACTACATATGAAGTGATGCTTCTGAAACTAAAATTCAGAGCAACTGAGGAGCGTCTGGGAACACCTTTGAGGTTCCAGGTGTGGAAAATATTTGGAGTGTTATTGTAACAGCACTCCAACTGATCTCAAGGGTGAATTCGCTTCAATTTTATGCACTCCTTGCTTGCTGACCTAAGTCCCTGTGTCTGTGGCAGAAATAACCTGCTTTCCTTGAGATTTGCAGACCGCTGGCCTTGAGGAGTGAAGGACCAGACTTTCCCAGAGGATATGGCCTGACTGCATTGGAAAATAGCTTTGGCTTTGCCAGAGAGTCTGTTCAGGGTCATGTCCACATACGACCACCACCTGGGCACCTGCTTCTCCTGTGTGTAGCCCCCTCCCTTTCCCATGCCTTCCCCTTTAAAATTCTCTGGACTATGGGGCACCTGGGAGGGTCAGTCTGTTAAGTGTATGACTTCGGCATGATCTCACGGGTCGTGGGTTCGAGCCCCACGTCGGGCTCTGTGCTGACAGCTCAGAGCCTGGACCCTGCTTCAGACTGTGTCTCTCTCTCTCTCTCTCTTCCCCTCCCCAGCTCATGCTCTGTCTCTCTGTCTCAAAAATAAATTAACATTTAAAAAAAATTCTTTGGCCTCACCTGGACAGGGAAGATGGTCTTTGAAAGATTTGTCCACCCTCTTTACCACCGAGGTAACACCCTCTTTACTACCTGGGAGGTAGTCCACCCAGGTTACCGGCTTCTTGACTAAAGTAAACTTTCCTTTCCCACAATCACTTGCCTCTGAGCACAGATTTTCCAGCAGCGAGCAGCTGATGCTAAGTTTGGAAATGTTTCTCCATCTGGTAACATTAATAGAAATTTGTCCCCTGCTTATAGAAGTGGGGAAAGTACAAGTAACTGGAGTCTAACGTTTTTGTGCCTTGGTGGGGCTGCTGTTGTTGTTGGACTTAGCAACTCAGGAAGTGTATGTGTCCTCTAATCCCTGGTGTGGCTAGTTCTAGTAGTGGTCTAAAACATGAAATGCTTTCTTAGGGTATGGCTCAGTTGGTTAAGCATCTGACTCTTGGTTTGGGCTTAGGTCGTGATCTCACCGTTTGTGGTGAGATCTCAAGCCCTGCACTGGGCTCTGCTTATAGTACGAAACCTGCTTGGGATTGTCTCTCTCCCTCTCTCTCTCTGCCTGTCCCCTGCTCGCTCGCTCTCTCTCTCTCTCTCTCTCTCTCTCAAAATAAATAAACTTAAAAAATGCTTTTTTTCCATAGTAGGAAGTTAATGCATAATAAAGAATATTTATAAGTGAAAAATCAAGAAATAGCAGTGTTAGTACATTATAAATATAGAGGTTAATATGAAAAGTAAAAGGAAAGAGTTAACTGGATATCTCTAGGGAATAGATATTGGTAGGGAATGGAGGAGTGAGGCCTGGTGTTTTTCACACCATAAAACTAAGCGTACTATTTAGTTTTGTTAACTTTTTTTTTTAAGTAGGCTCTATGCCCAACGTGAGGCTTGAACTCACAACCCTTGAGATTGAGAGTTGCATGCTCTACCAACTGAGCCAGCCGGGCGCCCCCAACATAATAAATTATTTTTAAGTTTATTTATTTATTTTGAGAAAGAGAGAGAGCATGCAAATAGGGAAGGGGCAGAGAGAGAGGGAGACACAGAATCTGAAGCAGTCTCCAGGCTCTGAGCTGTCAGCACAGAGCCCACTGGGGAGCTTGAACTCACGGACCATGAGATCATGACCTGAGCCGAAGTCAAACGCTTAACCAACTGAGCCGCCCAGGTGCCCCACCAACATATTTTCAAGATTCATCCGCATTATTCATCTATTAGTAGCTTCTTTTTATTTCTGAGTAGTATATATTGTATGAACATTACACTATTTCACTCTCTATTCTCCTATTGATGAACATTTGGGTTTTTCCAGTTTGGACCTATTATGAATAGAGCTGCTGTGGACTTGTGTTTTCATATGTCTCAGCTAAATGTCTAGAAGTGAGATTACTGGATCAGAATGTAGGCATTATTTAACTTCATTAAAAATGCCAGTTGTTGAAATTAGCATACCATTCTAACTCCCACTAGCATTGAATAACAGTTCCAATCTCTTCATATCCTCACCAGTACTTGGTGCTGTTAGACATTTTAATTTTAGCCATTCTAAGGGATATGTAGTGGTTTTAATGTTTTGTTGTGATTTTTGTTATATTTCCCTATATGACGTTGGGTACCTTTTCATGTACTCATTGGCCATTCAAATATCTTCTTTTGTACAGTGTCCGCTCAGATCTTTTACCTACTTATGTTAGTTTGTCTTATGATTGAGTTGTGAGTGTCCTTTGCATACTCTGTATACTAGTTGTCAGAAATATGTTACACATATTACACATAAAACAATTACACATGTTTTCCAGGCTGTAGCCTCTCTTCTCACTTTCTTTTTTTTTTTTTTTTTTTTTTTTATTTTTTTTTTTTCAACGTTTATTTATTTTTGGGACAGCGAGAGACAGAGCATGAACGGGGGAGGGGCAGAGAGAGAGGGAGACACAGAATCGGAAACAGGCTCCAGGCTCTGAGCCATCAGCCCAGAGCCTGACGCGGGGCTCGAACTCACGGACCGCGAGATCGTGACCTGGCTGAAGTCGGACGCTTAACCGACTGCGCCACCCAGGCGCCCCTCTTCTCACTTTCTTAATGGTGCTTTTTCTTGAGCAGAAGGTTTAAATTTTGATGAAGTCAAATTTAGCAATATTTTCTGTTATCATTAGTGCCTTTCGAGAAATCTTTCCTTAGGTCATGATACTATTTTACTTCTAAACTACCTATGTGGAGCGCCTGCGTGGCTCAGTCAGTTAAGCGGCTGACTCTTTTTTTTTTTTTTTTTTTTCAACGTTTTTTATTTATTTTTGGGACAGAGAGAGACAGAGCATGAACGGGGGAGGGGCAGAGAGAGAGGGAGACACAGAATCGGAAACAGGCTCCAGGCTCCGAGCCATCAGCCCAGAGCCTGATGCGGGGCTCGAACTCACGGACCGCGAGATCGTGACCTGGCTGAAGTCGGACGAAAGCGGCTGACTCTTGATTAAACTCAAGTCGATTTCAACATGATTGAGCTCCACGTTGGGCTTTGTGCTGATGGCATGGAGCCTGCTTAGGATTCTCTCTCTCTCTCCCTTTCTCTCTGCCCCACCCTCTCTCTCTCTCTCTCTCCTTCTCTCAAAATAAATAAATAAACTTAAAAACAAAAACAAAAACCAAGGGCAGAGTTCCTAGTCTGTTGCCAGTTACTTCCAGTCACCACCCCATCTGGGAGGCAAGAACTATAAAACAGCAAAAATAAGTGTTTTGAAGGAGTCTAGAAACACTGTAACTTCTCAGTGCTTATTCTTATTTGTTTCATTGTGATGATTAGATGAAAACAAAAAAACCCTAAAAACAAATAAAACTACTAAGATTTAGTCCTGATGGGTGGACAGAATATTTTCTGGTTCAGGCTGGAGACCGGATAGAGACATTGGCGGTGGGTATCAGTAGGAGCAGCTAAAGAGGGGAAGTTAAGGTGAAGATTGGAGGGGCACTTGAGAACTCAGAATAAGTGGGTAGTTAGGAAAGATGTTGAAGGAATCATAATAGGAGGGGGACCTAAACAACACAAATAAGACATTTTCCTCAACCCCCACCCCCAAATCCTAGTTAGTCTGAAAAGCTAAATCTTTAATACAATGGTATTAAAGTGTGCACTAACAGTGCAGTAGGTGACTGATGTCAGCCTTCTGTAATCTCAAGTGACCTCAAGGAGATCCCAAAACAGGAAGAACCGGAAAAACAGTGAAACACAGGCCTGCAGGCAATACTTCTGATCAAATATGATAGACACATAATGCATTAAGGAGACGTGTAAATTAAGATTTACACCTATGTGGAAGTCAGTGAATCTTAACGTTTACAAGGACAGATGGTAGATACCCTGAGAGGGCAAGGATTTGGAGCACTGCTTGCAAGCACGTGTACTCTTTCCATTTTTGCATAGGACCCCTGGAAGCTAATAAGCATGCAAGCAGTTGTTCAGAAGAATCTGAAATAGTGTCTCAGTAAGACAATGACTAGAATAAAGCCCCTACTAATCTACTGTGAGATTGGCTTTCTCTCAGTCAAGAAAAGAGTGAATGTAGATGGGAACGTAGATTTGTGGTATTAAAACAAAAGTCCACTAGTGAAGCTTCCCTCCCGGGTTTGGTATTTGAAAAGCTAAGCTACAAAGCTGGCTTTAAGAGATTGCAATTCAGTAAGATAGAAAAGGGCTGAACAGATACAAAGATTCAGAGGAAATTTATTCTCAATCACAATGGTTGGTCTTTCTCTCTCTCTCTCTCTCTCTCTCTCTCTCTCTCTCTCTCTCTCTCTCTCTTTCTTTCTTTCTGAGAGTAGAGAGCGAGCGAGAGCGAGAGAGAGAGTACGAGTAGGGGAGAAGGGCAGAGGGAGACAGAATCCTAAGCAGGCTCCACACTCAGCACGGAGCCGGTTGTGGAGCTTGACATGGGGCTCGATGCCCCCAACCCTGGGATCATGACCCCAGCCGGGACCAAGAGTCTGACACGCATCGGACTGAGCCCCCAGCCGCCCTTACAATGGTTGTGTGAACACAACAGTACAAGGTGTACTATTATTAAGCGCCATAGGGGATTCAAAAGGCTGTGAACCGTGATGGGGAGGAATTCCTCAAACGATCGGCAGTCTGTACGGGAGGCTCGGAGGACAGCCGAGTGCGGGGGTCTTTCCGCGCCCAGTCGCCAGCACCGCCAGGGCCCGAGCTCGCACCCACGTCCCCACTCCCGCCGGGCACCGCTAAGCGCGCACCGGCGGACGAGCCCGGGGCCTGCGGAGGGCGGGGCGCCGGTCCCCCGAGCCGGCCGGCCATAGAGCTTCCAGACCTCCAGGTTCCTAGAGAGCCTCCGGAAGTGCCTCCCGACAAGATGCGCGTCGGTCGAGGTTGCGCCTTCGCGGGTTTGGAAGTTAGAGGCTGGCGGGCCCGCGTCCCACTACAGCTCTCGCCCCGGTTTGCCCCCCGCCCTTCCTGCGAGTCCGTCCGTCCGTCCTCTGCAGCCTCCCTTCCCCGCCCCGGGCCGCCCCCGGAACTCGCGGTGAGTAACGGGCCGGGCTCCGGGCGGGGGAGGGGAGGGCTTTGTGGGCCAGAGTAGGCCGCCGCCGGGGCCAGGCCTGAGGGTCCGCAGGGGGCGCGGACTCGGCGGGAACCGGGCACAGACCGGGTCGGGGCCGGGCCTGCGGGTCCGCAGGAGGCGCGGACGCGGCGGGAACCGGGCACAGACGGGGCGGGCCGGGCCTGAGGGTCCGCGGGGGACGCGGACGCGGCGGGAACCGGGGACCGAGGGGCCAGGGCCGGGCATCAGGGTCCGCAGGGGGCGCGTCCCCAAACTCTCGCTTTCTTCATCCCGTTCCTCTTTTTGGGGTGCTGTTGTTCTTAAAATGGGAAACCGGCCCCACATTATCTTTTATGCAGCTGTTCCCACGATCCGAATTGTTTTTACTCAGCAATTTTGCATTTCCTTCACGATACAAAAAAAAAAAAATTTTTTTTTTTCAAGCTGTACTTTGTTTTTGGAAGCCCCGAATTATCCTTGGAAACCTATGTTTGCTGTTAAGGCAATCTGCTGTTCGTAGTGTATGCAGAACACGGTGGCGCGTTGAGATAACTGCACAAAAGACACATTTGTCACATCTCTGGGGTAATAGAGAATTCACCCTGACTCAGAGTACTTACTTTGTCACTAAAGGCCGACTAAAGTAGATGCCTGGGAACCCTTTTTGGAGGGGCCCCGTTTCTAAAACTCAGGGCACTCACGAGTGGTTTTTTTTGTCAGGCAACAGTAAGACCGCCGCTACCACCTCTCAAAACAACCCATATTCCTGTTGTTTGATTAGTTCAGTTAAGTATATTTATGCAGGAGTCGTTTTAACAAATCGTAAGTATTTTGAATTTGTGGTGAAGGGTGAAATGTAGCAGATGTTCAAACTGGCTTCCTCACTTTGATAACTGTAAAGCACAGTTTTGGCTTCACCTGTTTTTCTCTTGACCTTTAAAGCCTGGACAATCTCTTTCTTGTTTTGTTGTCGGTTCTCAAACATCCCCAAGTGGACCTCATTAGTTTGAAGGAAGAAAAGCATTCCTTTTCATCTATTAAGAGAATAATGCTTTTTTTTTTTTTAATTTTTTTTTCAACGTTTTTTATTTATTTTTGGGACAGAGAGAGAGACAGAGCATGAACGGGGGAGGGGCAGAGAGAGAGGGAGACACAGAATCGGAAACAGGCTCCAGGCTCTGAGCCATCAGCCCAGAGCCTGACGCGGGGCTCGAACTCACGGACCGCGAGATCGTGACCTGGCTGATGACGGACGCCTAACCGACTGCGCCACCCAGGCGCCCCAAGAGAATAATGCTTTTAAATCGGAGTTGTGTCTTTAGTAGTTCACAGGATTATGTAGCATTTGAGGTCAGGAGACTGTACATGTTGACTATTTTAACTTCCTGAATCAATAAACTTGAGCAAGTATTTTTTTTTTTTAAGTTCATTTTATTTTTTTTTTAAATTTTTTTTTTTTTTAAACGTTTTATTTTATTTTTGGGACAGAGAGACAGAGCATGAACGGGGGAGGGGCAGAGAGAGAGGGAGACACAGAATCGGAAACAGGCTCCAGGCTCCGAGCCATCAGCCCAGAGCCCGACGCGGGGCTCGAACTCACGGACCGCGAGATCGTGACCTGGCTGAAGTCGGACGCTTAACCGACTGCGCCACCCAGGCGCCCCAAGTTCATTTTATTTTGAGAGTGGGGAAGGGGCAGAGAGAGAATCCCAAGCAGGCTCTGTTCTGTCAACGTGGAGCCCCATGTGAGGCTCAAACCCGTGAACCTGAGCCAAAATCAAGAGTCCGATGCTTGACTGAGCCACCCAGGTACCCCTTGACCAGGTATTCTTTTTTTTTAATGTTTTACTTTATTTTTGAGAGACAGAGACCGAGCATGAGTGGGGGAGGGGCAGAGAGAGAGGGAGACACAGAATCCCAAGCAGGCTCCAGGCTCCGAGCTGTCAGCACAGAGCCCGACACGGGGTTCAAACCCACAAACCGTGAGATCATGACCTGAGCCGAAGTCAGACGCCCAACCAACTGAGCCACCCAGGCTCCCCGACCGGGTATTCTTAAAAGAGGATGTAAGAAGCAGTCTTCACCCCTAAAGTGCTTACATGAAACCGAGAGGCAGGTACATACTAGACTAATATTGTAGTCCAAATATTGAAGTCCAATTATAGGTTGTAATTGTCAAAAACTTGATTGGACAGGGAAGAGACTAAAAAGTGGAAAATTAGATACTAAAAAAAAAAATAATCAGGGTGGGGAAAGGACAAGACTGGTTGGCTGATTTGGTGTAAATTATGAACAGACCTGATAATTAGATGACGTCTCTGGGTTTCACTATTGAGACTTTATTAAGTGTTATTTACTATGATGTTAATATGTTATATTTACTTTAATATCTTAATATAAAGTTCTTTTTAATTTTTTTAATGTTTGTTTTTGAGAGAGAGGGAGAGGGAGAGCACGAGCAGGGAGGGGTAGAGAGAGAGGAAGACACAGAATCCAAAGCAGGGTCCAGCCTCCAAGCTGTCAGCACAGAGCCTGATGTGGGGCTCAAACTCATGAACTGCAAGATCATGACATGGTTAAGTCCAAGCCTTAAACCAACTGAGCCACCCAGGCGCCTCTTAATTGACTTCTCCTAAATTTTTAAAAGTTATTTTAAGATGTGGGGCACCTGGGTGGCTCAGTCGGTTAACCACCCGACTTCACTCAGGTCACGATCTCACAGTTCATGGGCTCAAGCCCGTATTGGGCTTTGTGCTGGCAGCTTGGAGCCTGGAGCCTGCTTCGGATTCTGTCTCCCTCTCTCTGTCCCTCACCCACTCACACTCGCTCGCTCTCTCTGTCTCTCTCTCTCAAAGATAAGTAAACATTAATAAATAAATAAATATAAAAATTATTTTAAGACCATGGATATTAATCCTCGCTGTTCAAAACAAAAATGATTACGCCTTGTCTCAAATTCTCCACAAAATCTTCATGAATTAAACTCTCTGATGTTAGACACCATATTTAACCCTATATCTTACTTCTCTGTTCTTGGTATTAGTAGTTACTCACCAAACTGTTCTCATCCTTATCTAATTAAAAAAAATTTTTTTTACATTTATTTATTTTTGAGAGGCAGAGCACAAGTGGGGGAGGGGCAGAGAGTGAAGGAGACAGAATCCAAAACAGGCTCCAGGCTCTGAGCTGTCATCACAGAGCCTGACACAGGGCTCAAACTCACAATCCGTGAGATCACGACCTGAGCCGAAGTCAGACACTTAACTGACTGAGCCACCCAGGCACCCCTCAGCCATATCTAATTTTAAAGATAATTTTCCAACTTTTTTCCTTTTCTGTCCATGCTCTCTAAGGGTGGTTTTTTTGTTTTTTTAAGTTTATATATATATACATATATATATACACATATATACATACACACGTGTGTGTGTATGTGTGTGTGTGTGTGTGTGTGTATATATATATATATATATATATATATATATATATATATATAATTTTTTTGTTGTTGTTGTTAAGAAAGAGAAGGAGAGAGTGTGTGCGATCTGGGGAGGGGCAGAGACAGAATCCCAAGCAGGTTCTGTGCTGTCAGCACAGAGCCCGACACAGGGCTTGAACTCACAAACTGTGGGATCGTGACCGGAGCTGAAATCAAGAGTCAGCTGCCTAACCAACTGAGCCACCCAGGCGCCCTGATATATTTTTTAGTAATCTTTACCCCCCAACATGGGGCTCAGACTCAGCACCCTGAGACCAGGAGTCGCAAACCCTTCCCACTGAGCCAGCCGGGCATCCCTCTAAGTAAGGTTCTTAATGGCTCTGGAGTCCTTGCATGGGCATCAGGTCTGTGAACTGTGCTGAAATTGAATGTAAACTTTTGTGCCTATGGGGTTTTTTTCTATGGAAAAGCTCTGTGTTTTCATTTGATTGTAGAGACTGAACTACCCCTACCCCATTCTTCCCCCTGCCCCCTAAAAAAAACTCCTGAAAGAGGCACTGCTTTCAAGACTCATGTCAAGAAGTAGATGTAATCTGATTTTCCTCCTAAGGGCCTGTCTCTCCTCTTTCTTTGAGGATTATAGGTGTGGTTTTATCATGTTCATCTCTTGCCAGCTGTTTTGGATATACTGCCTTCATTTATGCTCCTTTCCATTGTCTGTAGTGTTGCCTTTGTGATCTTTCTGGAATACAAATGTGTAATAAAACTTCCTTGTTTTATAAGAGGGACAGAGAAGAAGGTGACTGCCACAAACAAACATTTGCAATAAAACCGTGGCCATGGGCACACATTTACAGTACCTACACAATGTGATCAATCCTCTATTTGGACCATGTGAAAAATGTCTTGGCAAGAATGAGCACCTTAATCTGCTTGTGGGTTGGGGCATGTCAGAGTGGGAGTGACAGACACCTCATGAAAAAAATAGGTAAGCTGAGACTTTTAAGTTAGAGTGAATGGTTTCAGCTAGACCGGGGTTTATGAACCTTGGCATTGACAGATCATCCTTTGTTGGGGGGTCTGTGTTATGCATCGTAAGATGTTTAGTAGCATCTTGGGCTTCTACCTACTGGATGCCAGTAGCATCCCTTCCCTTCAGTTTTAACAACCAGAAATGTTTTCAGAGATTGCCAAGTGTCCCTGGGAGAGGGGAGCAAAATTGGCCTCGTTGAAAACCACTGAACTAGAATAAAGAGCTCTGTAATAGAGTGGAGCTTAAAGAAAGCCACATTTGGGGGTGCCTGGGTGGCTCAGTTGGTTGAGCGTCCGACTTTGGCTCAGGTCATAATCTCACGGCTCGTGAGTTCGAGCCCCGCGTCGGGCTCTGTGCTGACAGCTCGGAGCCTGGAGCCTGCTTCATATTCTGGGTCTCCCTCTCTCTCTCTCTCTCTCTCTGCCCTGTCCCACTTGTGCTGTCTCTCTCTGTCTCTCAAAAATAAATAAAATAAACATTAAAAAAAATTTTTTTTAAAAAGAAAGCCACATTTGGAATAGGTATGTGAAGGTGAGCTTATAGTAGATAAAGGTAAGCAGGTTTACATACCATAAAGGCCATTGCATATCATGCTGAAGAGGTGGGTTCCCTTTCAAAAGATTTTAAAGTGATGAGTTATATTACATATTTATTAAAAGTCTTTCTAGAAAGGTGTTAATTTTATAGGGTAACATATTATAACAAAGTAGCACAAGCTGGGTGGCTTAGTAGCTGGGTAGCAGAAATTTATTCTTTCATAGTTATGGAGGCTAAAAGTCCAAAGTCAAGATGTTGGCAGGGGCGCCTGGGGGCGCTAAGTTGGTTAAACATCTGACTTTGGCTCAGGTCATGATTTCGTGGTTTATGGGTTCAAGCCCCACATTGCGCTCTCTGCTGTCAGAGCAGAGCCTGCTTCGGATCCTCTGTCCCCTCCCCTCTCTGTCCCTTCCCCACTTGTGCCCTCTCTCTCAAAAATAAAATAAACAGGGGCGCCTGGGTGGCGCAGTCGGTTAAGCGTCCGACTTCAGCCAGGTCACGATCTCGCGGTCCGGGAGTTCGAGCCCCGCGTCAGGCTCTGGGCTGACGGCTCGGAGCCTGGAGCCTGTTTCTGATTCTGCGTCTCCCTCTCTCTCTGCCCCTCCCCCGTTCATGCTCTGTCTCTCTCTGTCCCAAAAATAAATAAACGTTGAAAAAATAAAAAAAAAATAAAATAAAATAAACGGAAAAAAAAAAAAGATGTTGGCAGAGCCACGTTCACCGACTTTCTGGTTGTTACAGGCATTCCTTGGCTTGTGGCTGCATAACTCCTTACCTCTGCATCTGTGGTGTCACAGCTCTCTTCTTTGTCTGTGTCTTCACATGGCTCTCTCTTTGTATATCTCAGTCTCTGTGTCTCTTACTTTCCTAAAAGAACACCAGTCATGTTGTATTAAGGGCTTACTCTACTCCAGTATAACCTTATCTTAACTTAATTACATCTGCAAAGACCCTATTTCCAAATAAGGTCACATTCGCAGGTATCAGAGGTTAGGACCTCAGCATGTCTTTTGGGAGGACACAGTTCAACCCACAACAGGCAGCTGTGGGGAACATGAATGAGAGAAAAGAACAGCCAAAGGCAGGAAGACCACTTAACCACTGCAAGTACAGGCAAGAAGTGATGTCTGTTACCAAAGCTAAAGGCCATGGACATACCCACAGAGAAATAGGACCCTTTAATAAAGTCTTTAGGTCTATAGGTTGTGTATCTAAATCTTGCTCTTAAACAAAGACAGATAACTTCCGTGTTAGATATTATAAATAATAGCCCTTGAATGATCTTTGATTCTATCAATAAAGTAAAAGATACAGATCTTTACTTATAGAGAACACACAATTAAGTTAGGAAGTCAGAACTCCTTTGCAACTAATAATACATAACTGTAGGAAAATTACTCATTTAAAGTAAGCTCTACACCCCACGTGGCACTTGAACTCATGACTCTGAGATCGAGAGTTCTATGCTTTTCTGCCTGAGGCAGCCAGGTGCTCCAAGAAAAGATTCTAAAGGAGAAAATGTTCTGTCTATTCCTTTAAGAATAGGTATTTGGGGCACTAATGAAAGAAATTGGAGAAGACTTAAATGGAGAGATAGAGTGTGTTTATAGAATGGATATTAAAATGTCAGTGAGCTGTATAGATCCAACACAAATCCAGTTCCGGGAGAGAGGGTTGGTAGGAATTTGTATCAAAAGACCATGGAATTAGAAAAAACAGGCTCCTGGGGCGCCTGGGTGGCGCAGTCGGTTAAGCGTCCGACTTCAGCCAGGTCACGATCTCGCGGTCAGTGAGTTCGAGCCCCGCGTCGGGCTCTGGGCTGATGGCTCAGAGCCTGGAGCCTGTTTCCGATTCTGTGTCTCCCTCTCTCTCTGCCCCTCCCCCGTTCATGCTCTGTCTCTCTCTGTCCCAAAAATAAATAAACGTTGAAAAAAAAAAATTTAAAAAAAAAGAAAAGAAAAAACAGGCTCCTGGGTGGCTGAGTGGGTTAAGCGTCTGACTCTTGGTTTTGGCTCAGCTCATGATCTCACAGTTTGGTGGGTTCGAGCCCTGCATCAAGCTCTCTGCTGACAGTGTGGAGCCTGCTTGGGATTCTCTCTCCCTCTCTCTCTGCCCCAACCCCACTCACACTGTCTCTGTCTCTCTCAAAATAAATAAACTTAAAGTCAAAACAATTTTGAAAATATTGCAACAAAGTTGCAGGACTCTTAATATTTGGTTTTAATATTTTAAAGCTGCAATAATCAAGACAATTTTGTTTGGGGAAAAGGGTAAACATAAAGGTCAATGGAGCAGAATAGAGATTACAGAAATAAACCCACACATACGTGGTCAATTGATTTTTGACAAAGATGTAAAGATAATTCAGTCGGTAAAGGGGTAATCTTTTTGAAGGTGCTAGAACAATTTGGTAGCTGTGTTCCAAAAAATTAAACTCCATCCACAACTCAAATTCTATACAAAAATTAACTCAAAATTTGGGATGCCTGGCTGGCTCAGTAGGTGGAGTGTGTGATTCTTGGTCTCGGGGTCATGATTTTGAGCCCCAGGTTGGGTGCGGAGATTACTTAAAAAAATTAACTCAAGATGGATCATAGACCTATGGTAAACCTAAAACTATAGAAGTTTTAGAAGAAAACAGGAGAAAATCTTTGCGACTGTGAGTTAAGCAAAAATTTCTTAGGTATGACACCAAAAGCACAATCCCTAAAAGAAAAAAAATGACAAATTAGACTTCAGAAAAGTTATGGATTTGTGTTCTTGGAAAGGTACTGTTAAAGGAATGAAGAGGAGGAAATATTTGCACATCATATATATCATAATGGTCTTGGTGTCCAAGATATGTAAGGAATTCTCAAAACTCAATAATAAAGAAGTTTATTTTTAAAACAGGCAAAAGTTTTGAGCAGATAACTTCACCAGAGAAGATAATATGGGTGGCAGACCAACAGGTGAAAGGATGCTCTACAGAATTAGAAGGAAGATGCAAATTTAGACCATAGTGAATAGGCATCTGGGTGGCTCAGTCAGTTAAGCAACCAACTTCAGCTCAGGTCATGATCTCGTGGTTCGTGGGTTCGAGCCCCACATCAGGCTCTGTGCTAACAGCTCAGAGCCTGGAGCCTGCTTCAGAATGTGTGGTGTGTGCTCGCTCTCTCTCAAAAATAAACAAAAAAAAAAAAAAAAAAAAAAAACCATAGTGAGATATCAGGGAGTGGTTAAAAAATAAACTAATTAATTAAACCATAATGAGATACCATTACATACTTGTTAGAATATCTAAAATTAAAAATAAAACCATATCAAATGCTGCTTGTTAGGATAGAGAGAACCAGTTCTCACATACAGCCAGTGGAATGCAAAGTGTTATAGGCACTTTAGAAAACAGTTTTGGACTCTGCTGTCAGCATGGAGCCTGCTTTGGATCCTCTGTCCTCCCCTCTCTCTCCACCCCTCCCCTGCTCATGCTCTCTCAAAAATAAACATTAAAAAAAAAAAGAAGTTTTACAGTTTCTTATAAAGTTATACATATACTGCCATGTGATCCATCAGTTTTACTTTAGATATTTACCCAAGTGAAATGAGAACATGTTTACACAAACCTCAAATGCAAATGTTCATCGTGCCTTTATTTGTAATCGTCAAATACTGAAAATGAGTTGAGATACCTCTCAACTAGGGAACAGATAAACATACATCTCCATAAGGAATAAACTACTGGTACACACAACATTGATGACCTCATATGTATTATGCCAAGTGAAAGATGCCAGACTCAGAAGGATACCTACTGTATGATTCTATTTATAAAACATTCTGGAGGTTGTTAGTGTGTGTAGATGGGGCATTTAGGTTCCTGGAAAGGTAGCAACCAGTGCTCCAAGGAGTTGTAGAGTGAGATAAGGTCCACGGGAGAAGTAGTTGGCTTTGACATAGGAGGGAAGATGGAGAGCACAGAAGGATAATGGACATTAGGTGGAGAAGACTTTGGTGTTAGGAATTCTGGACAATAGCTTGAGCTAGATTGTGTAGAAATGTATGTCTGTTGGGGTGCCTGGGTGGTTCAGTCCTTAAGTTCAGGTCGTGATCTCATAGTTCGAGTGCCACATTGGGTGAGCTTGAGCCCCACTTTGGATGAGCCCTGCTTCTCTTCCTCCCTCTCTCTCTCTCTCTCTTCCCCCTCCCCGACTCCTCCCTCTCTGTCAAGAAAGAAAGAAGGAAGGAAAGAAGGGAAAGAAAGGAAGAAAAAAAGAAGGAAGGAAAGAAAGAAAAAGAAAGAAAGGTCTGTTGGGCACAAGGGATAGGTTGAGAGTTGAAGTGTGTAGAAACAGTATAGCTAGAGTTGCAAATACTGAAGGTTAAATCAGCATCAGTGAAGACCAGCTGAGGTTAAATGCAGAACTTCAATTAGACCCAGTCTACCTGGTTTCCTAACTTTGTTTTGCCATATTCCCCATCCCCAAGGAGAGGAAGCAGAAGGAAGGGAATATTCCCCAGATGGATTTGGCATGGCAGAAAGCTAAGGAGGTAAGGTGTTACTTCTGGAACAGTGGAGAGGATCACTTAAATGACCAAGCCCTGAAGTCTGCGTTGTGGTAGGAACATGTTAAGATGTCTTAGTAAATGACTATGACCTTTGATTTGCTTTAATATTGTTTGACGATTTCTCTTCTCCAAGAATTGCCCTTAGAGAAGAGGCCCTTGGAAGGTTCTTCTTAAGAAGATAGAGAAGGTAGTGGAAACGAGCCTCCTGAGTTTTTCCAGCCCTAAATGGCAGCAGAATCAAGAAAGTTGTCAGCCTCATCCCCACCAGACCAAGCTCCTGAAGAAGACCTTGTAATTGTCAAGGTAGAGGAAGATCATGGCTGGGACCAGGAATCTAGTCTGCATGAAAATAACCCTCCTGGCCAGGAGTTATTCCGTCTGCGCTTCAGGAAGTTATGCTACCAGGAGACATTAGGACCCCGAGAAGCTCTGATCCAACTCCGCGCACTCTGCCATCAGTGGCTAAGGCCAGATTTGAACACCAAGGAGCAGATCTTGGAGTTATTAGTGCTAGAACAGTTCTTGACCATCCTGCCTGAGGAGCTTCAGACTCTGGTTAAGGAACATCAGCTAGAGAACGGAGAGGAGGTGGTGACCCTGCTGGAGGATTTAGAAAGACAGATTGATATATTAGGACGGCCAGTAAGTAGACGGATGTGTGCATGCTGTGCCCACGGTGTGTGGAAGCTGGGTGATAGACACCAGCACCGCAGCAGTGGAATGAATGCTGGGTGTCGATTTCTGTTTGTGAGGATAAAAATGGTTCTAGTGCGGTGTGGCTCATATTCGTAGAGTCCTTTTTATTTTTGTAAAGGATATGTGTACGTTTTTTATCCTCAACATCCTTGCAGTGATCTTTGCCAAGTGGGAAACTGGTATGCAGGGAGCTTGAATTACTTCAGTGACTTTGGACACTCATAATTAAAGGTAGATCTGAGACCAGAACTAAGGTTTCCTGGTTTGTTACCAAAAGTTTTTTCTGTTGAATAACTGCTCCAAGTTTCTGTTTATCAGGCTTCCCATGCCTTGGGAGTGCAAAATGGTAGGAAGGGCATCAGAAATGATGCCTTTGTGCGCTAATCAACACATTTGTGTTCTTACTGCCTCTAGGAAGTAAGTGAGATTCTGCTTCCTCCTTTCCCAAGCATGTGTCCCTAGAGATGAGCTCTTCTTGATTGTTTTATGTCGTTCACTTCCTCTCGCAAAGGAATTTCTTGTAATGCAGCTGCCCTGTTGTTTTCAGGTCCCAGCCCGTGCACATGGACATGGACTCTGGGAGGAGGTCGTACATTCAGAGTCTACACCAGGGCTTCCAAATACTCAGCTCCGACCCATGGCAATGCAGCACAAATCTCCGGTGTCCGAAGGGTCACAAGAGAAGGGTAAGGAACCAGATTTCATTGATGAGAGGGAGGAATAGAAAAGAAAGTACCTGTTGAGTTCCTGGAGAACCAGGAACTAGAATTTTTGTGTACAGACCATTCCTAAGATCTGAGTTTAAGTGTTTATCTAGGCTTCAAATATAGACTGTCAGTCCCATTGGTAAGTTCAAGAACAAATCAAAGAAGTTGGGGATTCTTATATATTCACACATTTCTGTTATCCCAGTATATATTTTTTTATTTTAATTTAATTTAATTTTTAAATGTATTTATTCTTGAGAGAAAGAAAGTGAGCAGGGGAGGTGCAGAGAGAGAAAGGGGGACAGAGGATCTGAAGCAGGCTCTGCAGCTGACAGCAGAGAGCCTGAGATGGGACTCAAACTCATGAGCTATGAGAGCATGACCTGAGCTGAGGTTGGATGCTCAACCAACTGAGCCATCCAGGTGCCTTCCCAATGTTGTTTTTTTGTTTTTTTTTTTTTAAGTTTATATATGTATTTTGAGAGAGAGAGAGGGAGAGAGCATGTGCATGTTGGGAGGTGGGAGGGGCAGAGAGAGAGAATCTCACTTGATCCCACTAACAGGATCATGACCTGAGCCAAAACCAGAAACCAGAGTTGGGTGCTTAACAAGTGGTGGGGAGGGGAGGATGTGCTAGCAAATGCATGTACACGTGAGAGCATGAGCTGGGCAGGGTCAGAGGGAGAAGTAGAGAGAGAATCTCAGGCCAGCTCCACACCTCGAGCCCGGACATGGGGCTTGATCCCATGACCCTGGGATCATGACCTGAGCTGAAATCAAGAGTTGAACATTCAGCCCACTGACCGACCCATGTTACCTCAATGTATTAACAACATAGGCGTTTTGAGGTTTTGCTGGTATCATCATGCCACTTTATTTATAATTATTTCAGTATATAATTCTTCAAGCAAGAGCATTTTCTTTGATAGCCACAATAAATGCATCACAATTAGGAAGTGTAATGCTGATACTGTACTAATCTGGTCCATAGTTCATATACATGTTTTGTCAGTTGTCCCAGTAATCTTCCAGAATCTAATCCAAGATTCCATTTTGCAGTCAGTTGTTTTGTCTCTATAGACTCCTTTAATTCAAAATAGTTTCTTGGCCTCTCTTTGCCCTTCATGACCTTGACATTTTTGAGAGTACAGGTTGGTTATTTTATAGAATAGCTGTAAAATTTGGGTTCGTGTGATGTTTCCTTACGAGTCAATTCAAGTTGTGCATATGTGTCAGGAACTCCCCAAAAGTACTGTTGTATCCTTCTCAGCATTACAACAGGAAATTGTCCTGTTACTGGTGTTGGTACCTTTGATGACTTGGTTAAGGTTATTCTTGGTTAGGTTTGGGGCGCCTGGCGGCCCAGTGGGTTAAATGTCCAACTCGTGATCTCGGCTCAGGTCATGATCTCACAGTAATGAATTTGAGTCCCGCATCGGGCTCTGCACTGACAGCAAAGTCTGCCTGGGATTCTCTCTCCTCCTCTCTGCTGCTTTCCCGCTGGCGCGCACTCTCTCTCTCTCTCTCTCAAAATAAATACACGTTTTTTTTTTAAAAGGCTTATTTTTGCTAAGGTAATCATTGTGGTTACTATTTTTCCCTTTATGATAAATAAGTAATTTGTGGGGGAAGTACTCTTGAGTCTGTGTAAGTATTTGGTCCACATCAAACTTTTGTTGCTAAAATACTAGTTTTAATATTCATTGTTGCTTCTTGATTGAATCAGTGATTACTAAGACTTACAAAATGATGATTTTCTAACTATGTCATTCCTTCTACACTTACTTGTAATAGAGAGTGTTCCCTTCCCATTTTATTTTATATGTCAGTATGGACTCCTAAATTCTTACTTTATTCCAGAAATAAAGTATCTTTAGTTATCTTTATTTTATTATTGTGTTTATTTTGATGCTTAAATTGTCTCAGATTTGTTCAGAGGAGGCCCCCTTCAGTCTGGCTCCTGTGTCCTTTTGACACTTCCCTATCGTTTTTTTGAGAACTTCTTGCAGAACAAGACCATTCTAGTGTCATCTTGTATTTACTCTGCGTTTCTTTTTTCATTTATGTGTTTTATAGCAGTTCTATATAAATGGGTTTTTAACATTCCTAAAGAAGAAACATAGGAACAGTTTCAGTTAGTTATATAATTCTTGTCTAAAGTTCTAAAGCGTATTACCCAAAACACAGTAGTCTGTTTATTGGTGTTGCACTGTCTGATACCTATGGGAAGCAGATAGTGGCAGTGATGGTGGACATTTCAGGAAGGTAATAGAGTTAATAGAGGTAGATTGGTTCTGTCGGCTCTCATATTCCATTTGCCAAGACATGAAGACCTGAAGAAATGCTGTACACAAGCACAGGGATAGAACGTAGTTTTGGTGGGAGAGAAGAAATTGAAAAGCAGTTCCTGTTAGGAAACCAGCACTCTATTTTCGACGCGGAATTTCAGGCTGAGTGGGACATCAAAGTGCAGATGTCCTGTGGGCAGCCATTAGTGTGGACCCAGAGCCCAAGATACCAGATTTGATTTGATTTGATTTTTTATATTTTATATTATTTCATTTTATGTTTCATTTTAATGTTTTAAATGTTTATTTAAGCAGTCTCTATACTCTGTACTCAAACTCATGACCCCGAGATCTGGAGCCACACGCTCCACGTACTGAGGCAGCCAGGGGCCGCTCAGCACCTCTTGTGCAAAATCTCTGACATGCATATCTTCTGAAATGCAGACAGCTTTGGAATGGGTTAGTGCTGGCTCCTGCAACTGTGGGACAGGGTGGTCTCACTCCTCGCTTCTTTCTCCTCTCAGCCATCTCTTCTTGTGAGAGTCCTGCCTCTTCCCAGAAAGGAAGTCCTGGGAACCAGGAGATGACGGCCACACTTCTCACAGCAGGGCTGCAGGTGAGTTGTACTGCTTCTAGATCTGCTTCGCGGCACCGGTGGCATCTGCCACGTGCCCGGGCTCTCTGTAGCAGTACTCACCAGGATCTGGGGAATCATGCCCCAGATGTTTCTGCATGATTCTTGATTTCCCCCACCAAATCTGGTGCGTTTTCCTCTTTGTCCCCCGCTTAGTTAGATCCCTTTACACAGTATGTTCCCACCCCTTGATCCTCCCCAGCACTGGCGGACCTCTGACAGTCTGGGTTTGAGCCATGGAACAGTGCCAGTCCCACGTGGGGATTTTGTTTTGTTTCAGACTTTGGAGAAGATCGAAGACATGGCTGTGTCCCTAATTCGAGAGGAGTGGCTTCTTGATCCATCACAGAAGGATCTGCATAGAGATGACAGGCCAGAAAACTACAGAAACATGTTCTCCCTGGGTAAGGAGAGCTCTGGTTATTGTCATCATTTAAGGTTTTTTTGTTTGTTTGTTATGTGATGGTAGCTGTGAGTTGTCTGAAGGATATTCTTAAGTTTAAACTCAGGAACTAACAGAGAGAAACAGTGCTGGCCCGTGGACTTTTATTCTCTGATCCAGGGCTTCCTGTGGGTACTGTTCTGTCTGCCAGTGGGAGTCCTCTGCTCCCAGCCCTGTGGGACTTTCGGGCCTGTCGTGCTCCTCCCTGTCAGTGCCAGGGCTTTTCCCATTTCTGTCCTGTTAGGTCATTCACTACGTCTGTATTCCTACCCACTCCCCAGCTGCCCCTCAGGTGGTCCCTTCCCTGCCTTCGTGCCTCCCAACAGCCCTCCTTGTTCATGGCACTTCTTCCCCACTTGGCTTGTGGTACTTCTGCTTGGCCCTGTTCTCATCTCCCTGTATTATGATAGCAGCTTGGAGACAGATGGAAGCTGTGTGATTGCTGGTAGTTTTTCCATGTGTGTTTTCCTTTTCCCTTATATCCTATTCCTTTCTAACATGGAGAATAGAAAGTGACATTGGCTTGATGTTTATCACATTTTAATTTCAGGTGGTGAGACCAGGAGTGAGAACAGGGAATTAGCTTCGAAACAGGTAATATCTACTGGAATCCAACCACATGGAGAGACAGCTGCCAAATGCAACGGGGATGTTATCGGGGGTCATGAGCGTGGAGAAGCCCGAGATCTTCTGGGCAGATTAGAGAGGCAGCGGGGAAATCCCACCCAGGAGAGACGGCATAAATGTGACGAATGTGGGAAGAGCTTTGCCCAGAGCTCAGGCCTTGTTCGCCACTGGAGAATCCACACTGGGGAGAAACCCTATCAATGTAACGTGTGTGGGAAAGCCTTCAGTTATAGGTCAGCCCTTCTTTCCCATCAGGATATCCACAACAAAGTAAAACGCTATCACTGTAAGGAGTGTGGTAAAGCCTTCAGTCAAAACACAGGCCTGATCCTGCACCAGAGAATTCATACTGGGGAGAAGCCATATCAGTGCAATCAGTGTGGGAAGGCTTTCAGTCAGAGTGCAGGCCTCATTCTGCACCAGAGAATCCACAGTGGGGAGAGACCCTATGAATGTAATGAGTGTGGGAAGGCTTTCAGTCATAGCTCTCACCTCATTGGACATCAGAGAATCCACACAGGGGAGAAGCCCTATGAGTGTGAGGAGTGTGGGAAAACCTTCAGGCGGAGCTCACACCTCATTGGCCATCAGAGAAGCCACACTGGGGAGAAACCCTACAAATGCAATGAGTGTGGGAGGGCCTTCAGTCAGAAGTCAGGCCTGATTGAACATCAGAGAATCCACACTGGAGAAAGACCCTATAAATGTAAAGAATGTGGGAAAGCCTTCAATGGGAACACTGGCCTCATACAGCATCTGAGAATTCACACAGGGGAGAAGCCCTATCAATGTAATGAGTGTGGGAAAGCCTTTATTCAGAGGTCAAGTCTCATTCGGCATCAGAGAATCCACAGTGGAGAAAAATCTGAATCCGCAGGAGTTTAGGGAAAAAACTACAGTCCTAGTGTGGGCATTGTGCAGAATTAGAGAATCCACATGCTGGTGAGTGGTCTTTCAGTGCAAGTAAAAAGCCAGAAACTTTGTCATCACTACAAGCTTAACGTAGGATCAGAATCGATAGCGGTGGCAGAGTTTGAATAGCTCTTCAGGAGTTTGGGCCGGTTCCTTGATGCAGGTGGGTCAGCTGGACTGTCTTAGGAGGTGTCTGATGGAGTGGAGCTCCTGGTGGCCTAATGCATCCTTTAGAAACGCAATAGCATCTGAGCAAGTGGCTGGTGGTGGAGGCACTTAACTTTGTCTTTCGGGTGAGTTAGCTGTAGGTGTGAGAGAGGCTCCTCCCGGTTCCTCTGCTGCTTCCCATCTCCTGTGATCTCCTTCCCCCACTGATTCCCCGGCAGGCGCACTTGTTATCCTGATCTGATCTGAGAAGCTACTTTAGAGTTTGAAGCAGCCTCCCTGTGAGACTTATATTTGTATTTAGCTTTCTAAGAACCTAGTTCTAGGGAAATTTTTACAGACACATAACGTATTTATGCTTAAGTGTGCGTGTTATTTTATTCCAACGTTCCTGATAGTGGAAAACCGTATTTCCACGCAAACTCAGAATGCTATATTTTTAACAGCACTCCAGCATTTTTCTTCATATATCACCTTCACTGACTCCTCTGAGTCACTGAGCATCCATACGTGTCCTCCACCACCCCCACCCCCAGCACCTGTGTCAGCAAAAGAAGTGATGTTTGTGGGAGTGAAGCAGAGAAGGAGGTGAGTGGAAACTCAGCCTGGCTGCTCTCGAGCTTGGGTGGTTGTACCTTTGGGTGACTTCCGGCTCTCTTTTCCACCTTCCCACTGTATGCCGTGGTGCACAGAGGTGTGGACACTGTTCCAGTTATAGCATCGCGTGGGCGAAAGGGGAGACAGGTGCTTGAAGGCCTAAAATCCTTACAAAGAACGTGCACTCATCCCTTCTGGCCCATTACAGTCCTGCCCTCTCAGGTTCCTGTCAGTCTGCACAAACCCCTGACTGGATGGTCTGTCACTGCTGTCATTGCCTTCATCCCCCTTCCTTAGATGGCCTTAGCACCTCACCCTTCATTCTCCATCTGTCTCTTGCCATTAGCTTTATAAATGCACAGCGGTGATCTGTCGAATACCTCACCCCACAGTTCCTCACTGTTCTGAATTCGTCTGTAAGCTAGCGGAAACACAATATTAACTCATTACCGGGCACTGTCTTTCTCCTTTGAGGCTTTCCATATACCAGGGGATACTGTATAAAGTAACAAGGCTGTTTTAAGCAGCACACCAGAACCTGTGCATCCGAACATGGTCTGCCCTTTAAATTTGGCGGTCCGGGTTGTTGCTGTGGCGCTACCACTCCTCCCAACATTTGGAAGACTTCTAGTCTTGAATAGTATCTCGTTTTTGACCATTACCCACTTGTTCACCAGACTTGGAGCTGAGTCATTTTTGGCTTTTTTTGCAAAGTCAGCTTTCAAAACGGGAATTGATTCCATTAATCCTATGCCGAAGAGTATGCTACACGTTCTGAAGAAAACACCAGGAGAATTTACACAACTTCACACTGACTGTTCTGAACAGGGACAGCACTTACTAATCATGTTATTTTAAGATTGGTGTTTTTAAAAACCAGGTCCAACTTTTATATCATAAATTCCTTCCCTATAAAATCCCTTCTGTATCCCGCTATGGCCCACCCTGACCACTGACAACATCAAGGTTGTTATACCTATTTCATTGAGCCATTGATACCCACCTGTCATAGGTCATGCTTGGTTTCCTTGGTTAACTGTTTCTATTTTCTTTTTTTTTTTTAAGTTTATTTATTTTGAGAGAGAGCATCCCAAGCAGGCTCAGCACTGCCAATGCAGAGCCCAATGCAGGACTTGAACTCCTGAACTATGAGATTATGACCTGAGCTGAAATCAGAAGTCAGACAATTAGCCGACTGAGCCACCCAGGCACCCCTCCTTGGTTAACTTTTTCAGAATAGTGCTTTCCATTATCCTTTATTTTCTTGCTCTCCTTTTTTTTTTTTTTTTGGACTATAGATTCCCTTGCACTTGAAGGGAATTCCATTCCTCATTCTCTTGTACTTGAAATTTCAAGACACCAGGAATAAATCTGGACTCTAGATCCTTGTTCTCTGTGTACCCTCTGTAAGACACGAACTCTGCCTGAGGCCAGTGCTGCCCACATGCGGTTCTCACAGGATGGAGTCACTGTCCGAGGGAAGATACGTGCACATGTGCACAGTCTCCCAGGCGGTTGAGGGGAGCACTTGTCCAGTGAGGGCTCTTAGAGTAACGTGTTGAGATGACTGTAGGCACACCAGCTAACGTCTCTTTACTGCAGTAATGTGTAGCCATGCTATGCATTAAATCCATAATTACTAAGCATCTGGCAGAATTCAGAGGAAAGATGTGCCCTGAAAGATCAGTGTTCTGCTGGAAAGAATAAGGACAGACTGTGACCTGAAGGAACTATTGAAGCCGGTTCAGCCACATCCAGAAATAGCCACATGGTGTAAGAAGGTAGAAAAGGCTGATGTTTATCTGGGGCACACACAGAAGTCCATTCTTGGTCTCCGCTAATCACTCTGCACCAGAATGTGGTTGCTCCATCTTTATGACCTTATTTTGAGCTCTTAACTGTGAGTGACGTGTGCTAAATTCCTTTATATCCTGCAGATTCTATTTTTATGCTCTTGGTCTGAAATGAACTGTTCACCAATACCTTCTCCCATCGTGATCTTCTCATTTTAGGACCTGGCATGATAAAGTGGTTCTTCTGTCACTCTGCCGCCATCCAACATAGTCCTAGGAGAGGCGTCTTAGGCTTCAAAGGTTTACTCCATTGAGCAAGTGGCAGTGCTAGAATGTGGTGGATGATTGCCATACACAGCAGTTAGCTTTACTCTTGGTTCTGAGACTCGAAATAGTAATAGCTGACATTTATTAAGTACGTACTGTGTGCCAAGCTCTATGCTAAGTGTTTCTCATGGTTATGACACACATTATATCTTGCATTTTATAGATGAGGAAATAAGCTTAGAGAAGTGAGTGAGTTGACCAAGGTCATGTAGCTGGGAAATGACAGAGCAGGGGCTCTGCCCAACAGTGTCAGATTCTGGAGGCTGTGCTGCTGACCACTGTGCTGTATTGTCTCTAATGAGCACACTGGCCCTGGCCAGCCATTGGAAAATCCAGTGTCCCTGGCCATAGGATAGGTAGCTACTGGGGAAGGGAATGCATAGTGGTACAGCACTGTGTAGTGCAGTTGATTGAAAATGTCATTTTGATTGATGATTGTATCTTTAAATGCTGATACTTTTGATGCTTTGTAGTATTAGAAAGCTAAATTGTACAAGTAAAGCATGTTTAAAAGAGTAACTGGCAGGATAAAGCAATAAGGTACAGATTCGAGTACATTTCTCTAAACTGCCCCAAGGAAGTAGAATTGTGGGGGAAATGAAAAATACCCATGCGCCCAGCCAGGCATATGGTCCGCTGGGATGACAATAGTTAAGTTTACCTACAGTGTAAAATGTGGAAAACCTTCCACTTCACTGCCCATATCCAGCTGCCATTCTGTTTTTCTTGTCATTCATGATCTTTCAAACATGTCATCCATTGTTCAACCCCATTTTCTCATTAATATATTCTTAAAACTTCTTATTGGCTTATGTACTCAGCATGCCACTGAAGTGTCCTATGGACAAATATCAATGCCTTTTCTAAGTTCTTGTCCTGTTTTGTTTTGTTTTTGAGAGAGAGAGAAAGCGAGCATATGAGCAGGAGAGGGGCAGAGAGAGAGAATCCCAAGCAGGCTGTGCACTGTCAGCAGGGAGCCCAATGTGGGCCTCAAACTCAAGAAACTTGAGATCATGACCTGAGCCGAAAGCAAGAGTTGGACGCTTAACTGACTGAGCCACCCCCAGGCGCCCCTTGTCCTTGACCTATATTTCACACTGTTGAGTAGGGACCCTGCATCTCAGGAATTCTTTTCTTTGGCTTGTGGGATCTTTTTTGATCATTTTCCTCCTAATTTTTAGCTTTTCTTTATTAGTCTTTTTTCTCCACTGAAAATAATCTCCATGTCTTGGTTTTATCCAGTATTTTTTCTGTATTTGCTTCTATTTATGTTTTGATTATTTACACTTACCTTCTGTATTTCAGTACTTTAATTATTTCCCACCCTATGGGTCAGTTACCTACATAATTTGATATTTGGGAACAGAACTCCTCACTCTTGTCCCCCAGCCTACATTTTCCTTTTAAATAGGCATTATTGCTTAGCTTCTTGACCCTGAATAGACTCCCTGCCCTTCATATTTCTTTTTTTATTTTTATTTTTTAAAGTAGGCTCCGTGCTCAGGGTAGGGCTCAAAATCATGACCCTGAGATCGTGTCCTGAGCTCCTCAGGCGCCCTGCCCTGTCTTGGAGTTGTCCTTCAGTCTTTTTCTGCTCTTCACTGTACGTGTCTCACGTCTTGCTGAGTCATTCCGGTTCTCCGTTTTCTCCTTGAGGCTGGATCTTCTACGTTTCTGCCATCCCCTGCAGCCTTCTGCAGAGCCATGCCATCTGAGGCCCCAGCTGTTGTAATTCTTGCTTTCAAGACCCCCTTCAGTAACGCTTCTAAGGTGATCCTCCTCAAAATTCATTTTCGGTCAGAAACACTCAGCAGATGATTGCTGTCCCAGCAGTGGTGTTCCAGGTTCTCCATGTTTTGCCCTTCATGTTTCACCTGCCTCAGCCTAATTCTCTGGCATATTCACCTTGACTCTTCCTGTTCAAACTTCCGTGGCCTTCCACTGCTGTCTTACAAGCCCTTGCCTCCGTGCCTTTCTCATGCAATTTCTTTTGTTTGGATTTTTTTTTTTTTTTTGGCCCCACTTCTTACGCATCCATATCTTCAAAGCCTAGCTTCTTTATATCTTCGAGTGGGCTCTCCCTGACTTCACCTCACACTGAGACCTCCCTTGTTCTGTGCTGCCTCAGCACTTACCCTTTGAGTTTGTACTGTGGTCCATGCACTTACTAATATGTTGCTTTGTAATTATTTTCTAGCTCTCTGTATTGTAGTTTCACATTTGTATTTATTTTCAAAATTAAATTGTAAGCTCCTTGAGGGCAGGAATAATAACTTTTACATTTGTATCTCTGCACCCCCTAGTGCCTAGTACAGTGCTGAGCACACAGTAGGTGTTTAATAAATGCTTGTTGAATCGTTGTGTGGATTATTTATGGAGTTCTATAATTGCCTGTACCTAAGACTAAAAAATCCAACTTCAGGGGAATATATGTGAAAACTGAAATAAGAAGCTCTCCATTTGGCCAAATTTATTCTTTAAGGAAGAAAATAGGAATAGTAAACTCTAAAGATTACTGTGTTAAAGTTATTGTTGCAAAAGTGCTGCAGAATAGACTTTTGTATCTGACGTTAAACCAGTGGTTTTCAACTGGAGAAAATTGGCAATGTCTGGAGATAGCTTTGGTTCTATCATCGGTGGACAGGTGGGATGCTACTGGCATCTGGCAGATAGAGGTTAAGGATACTGTAAACACCTTGCATGCACACACAGCCCCCACAACAACAAAAATTATCTGGCTTCATATGTTTAATTGGGCCAAAGTTGAGAAGCCCTGGGCTGGACATATTTAAGGTATATAGGAGAAAGAAGAGATAGGAATACTAGCGTTGCAATTAGAAAAATTAGCTATGGCAAGGTTTAAAAGAATCCTGTTATATATATTTTAGAGTATGTAAGATTAGAAAAGAAAAGCCTTAATGTTTGGAGTTCACAGCAATATACACATCAGGGTGATGGTAAACCATAAAATGGTTGATAATGATGTTCTAAGGTTGCTTTCAGGGTCAGATCTGCCTCCCTCATTATACCAAGTACCAGGTGTTACAGGACTACAGTCTGGTTTTGTTTTATAGAATCAAAGATAATACTTAAGGCGCTGTCCCTTTAGCAGGGAGCCGGTAACATATAAAAGACGTAGCTTTGGAGACAACACATAACCTTCAACAGTCCCTTTGGCAGCGGCTAGGCAGGATTAACTACTCCAAGGAAATCAAGCCAGAATGCAGTCAGAGTTTGCCAAGTAAAACATACCCACTTAAGTTTTTAACAGAGTATTACCCTCCTCTAAGCAGGCAAATATGTAGAAAAAAATGTGATTTCCTAAATTAGTTTTAAAAAACCTTTTAAGAACATTCATCTTTCTCATCATCATTAAGTAGCTCAATGGCACTTAAACAGGTTTAAAAAGTATCAACTCGAGTTAGAAAATCGGTTTCAATGTGTAGTTCACCAAAGAAATCACTGCATTGCTCTGTTGTGTTTAATTATTCATAGTCTATAGAATGCTAGGCTTGGAAGTGACCTTTGAGATCATTTCCCACCCCATTCTGCAAACGGAGGTCCACAAAGGCCCGGCGACCACTGGGTCGCCCATTAAGGTTTGTGGTGCAGGTAGAAGAGAATCCTGGCTTCCTGATGCTTTGCCCATTTCTTTTCTGACTGGTTATGCGCTCAGGTCTGACCCTTGTTCTTGTATGTTCTTAATTGTTACCCCGCCAGGGGGTGCGTCCGTACTTTGAGCCTCCAACTGTAATGTTTTATTCTAGGACTTACTCCTTTCATCAGTTTGTATGTCCATACAAGTATACTGACTCGGTATCTTGGGTTAACTTCTCCCATTAAGGCCAGTTGGTGTCCCAGTCAAGTTTTGAAAGCCCCGCCCTCCTGGGCCTGTTCCCTAATCAACACAAGGAGCGGCTCTGGCCTTCTGATCGTCAAAGATAAAGCCCTGAGCACCTGCACTCCCGCGTGGCGGTTTTGGGGATCCTTCAGGGTCCCCCCTGGAGATTCTGCCTTTCCCGGCCGCGGTGTCTTCAAATTCCAAGATTCCAGAGTCGTCCGTTCTACACTGGACAGAATCAGCAAAGGCAAAGCACCTCTGTGAGCGAAGGGGTCTCGGATCGGCCTCCGCGGACCACCCGGGGCGGCGGCGCTCCAAGATTGGGCTGGTGGAGGACCCGCCCGGAAGTGTCGAGCGGGCCGCCCCGGAAGTGCCGGGACTTCCGGCCCGCGGGCGGCGGTGGCAGCGATTACGCTGCTCGGGCTCACCTGCGGACGCGAGTCCCGCGTCCGAGGGAAGCACGCGGGTGTCTGGCCGGCCGCCCCTCCGGCCGCGGACCCGACGCCCCAGTGCGGCCCGGTCTTTCCCACGGCCTCCCGAGATTTATGGAGCCGCCGTGACCACGCGCACCCCTGGTAGCTGTGGTGTAGCCCCCAGCCGACCCTCCGGCCGCCTTTCCGAACAGATGGGGAAACTGCGGAGGACTGGAAATACGCACTTGGGGCAGGCTTCCTCTTCCACCCGGGCGCCCGGGACGTTTCCTGGTGCGTGCGGATACACTTGGGCTGCAGCTTGGCCCGTGGGGCCGGTGCCCGGCCCTCGGCAGCCGCTTTCCCACCCGCGCGGCCTGCGGCGCTGTTCCTGCCTGGCCTGCAGTGCCCTGCGGCAGGGGCGAGTCGGGGCACCGGCCCCACCGGCTGCCCAGCCTGGGATCGGACACGCGACCTAGCAGATCAGCCCCTTGCTTGACACTGCGTTTTTTCTCCCGCCCCTCACTAGTTAGTGTGACAGCTATGGCAGTCTTTGCTTTTTCTTTGAGTAAGATAGTGTTTCTTTTACAAAAGAAGGGCAACGAAGACGAGACCCGTAAGAGGAAGCTTACTGAAGCGCAGACTCTAATGCGTGGCAGCATTAGAGGAGCTGTTTTCTCTGCTTTCAAGAATCCTGTTACTAGAAAACTCCTTGTTCTGGGCCGGCTCCAGCTCAGTTGACACTGGCTGAGGCCAGTTCCTGACCTTTAGGCCTAAGGAGTGCCAGATCTGGGAGAGGGACGGGCGTGGCGTGGGGCGGCGGGGGCGGGGGCGCGGATCAATGAGAAAGTGGCTGAGTTGGATGAAACCAGACAGCAGGAAGGGAAGGGAGAAGTATTTATTAAGTCATCGTAAACGTTTAGTCTCTTAGGGATGTTTTTTTCCATTTTGGGGGCCTGTAGGTCTAAACCTGTGATGTGGCCAAATCACTTAATCTCTCTGTGCCTCTCTCTATTTCCTCATATGTAAATGAGGATGACAAAAGCACCTGCCTAGAATTGTTATCATGGTTACATGAACGGCACCTGATAACAAAAGTTGTATCTAGATATTGTCATTATTTTTCTCCATACCTCTCTTAACTGGTCTGCTCTAATGATTCATTTGTTTATACAGTGATACGTTCATAATTTCATGTGTTTAATTTTTTTTTTCAGGTCCCAGCTCTTGCACAGTCAAGAAGTAATCTAGCAAGAAATATCAGCCCTGGGAGCCAAGGGAGGGAGAATCACTGTCTCCAACTCCTACCCAGGAACGCACCATTAAAATCTCAACTATAGGAACCCTTTATCCCACGAGAGGGTTGTAAGTATTAAACTTTGACATTCTGTAGTTTTCTGAAGATTCTACAATAAGGCACCTGAGAAGACTCTTTTTTTTTTTAAGTTAATATAACGTATCAATGTAGGTGTGCTGTTATGAACCCTCAGCAGAATCTGCTTCAAAGTGAGGGTAGAACAAGAGGGCACCCGGCTCACCTGCCATTTCCACAGTATGTTATTGATAAAGAATTCTGTCTTTGCTGCCTGTTGTCTGAGACAAGCTGTATTCTGTTTTTTTTATGTGTCTTTGACTCTGCTTAAGGTGGTTTTGTTATTTTACCTTGCAGGAATTTTGATTCTTTGTATTGATTTCAAATTTATCTTTTCATTTATAGCCTCTGGATTTGGGCTTATAATTAGAAAGGCCTTCCTACTCTGAGGTTATTAAAGACTTCTCCCACATTTTCCTCTGGTACGTTTATAGTTTTCGTTTATAACATTTGAAACTTTGATTTAGGGGCGCCCAGGTGGCTCAGTTGTTTGAGCATCCGACTTCGGCTCAGGTCATGATCTCGCAGTCTTTGAGTTCAAGCCCCACGTTGGGCTCTGTGCTGACAGCTCAGAGCCTGGAACCTGCTTCGGATTCTGTGTCTCCCTCTCTCTCTCTGCCCCTCCCCCGCTTATGCTTGGTTTTCTCTCTCTCTCTCTCTCTGTCAAAAATAAATACACATTAAAAAAATTAAAAAAATGTTTTAAAATAAATAAATAAAACTTTGATTTATTTGGAATATTGACCTGTATATCGACTGAGGAAGGAATCCAATTTAACATTTTTCCAGATGATTACCTAGTTCTCACCATACATTTATTGAGGAGTCTACTCGTCTTTTTCTTACTGATTTAGTACCTTTTTTCTATGCTAAATTTCTCCCTCTGATTGCATCTATTTCTGGACTTTCTATTCTGTGCCATTTGTCTCACCACTATCACACTGCCTCACTGAGGCTTTGTAATATGTTTATGATCACTTAGGAAAAGTGCTCCTTCATTGCCCTCCTTTTCAGAGTTGTCCCAGGGAGTCTTGCTTGTTTACTTACTTGTCTATGTGAACGTTAAAATCTATTTACAAAAAAGTTGGTATTTTTTATTGGAATAGTATTAAATTTACAAATTAAGAAGTAGTTTCTGAGTGCAAAGTGGAGGGATTTTAGGACTGCAATCGATCTGGGTTCAAATTTCATCTGTCTCCTTTTTTTTTTTTTTTTAAGCTTTCTGCTTTTTATTTATTTGCTTATTTTACTTTTTTTAAGATTTTATTTAAGTTGAAGTTAGCTAACATATAGTATAGTATTGGTTTCAGGAGTAGAATTTACTGATTCATCACTTACATGCAACCCAGTGCTCATCACAAGTGTCCTCCTTAATGCCCATCACCCATTTAGCCCATCCCCCCCTCCCCAAACCCCTCTAGCAACCCTCAGTTCTCAGTATTTAAGAGTCTCTCGTGGGGGAGCCTGGTTCGCTCAGTTGGTTAGGTGTCTGACTTCAGCTCAGGTTATGATCTCACAGTTCGTGGGTTTGAGCCCCACATCTGGCTCTGTGCTGACAGCTCAGAGCCTGGAGCTTGCTTCAGATTCTCTCTCTCTCTCTCTCTCTCTCTCTGCCCCTCCCCCGCTTGTGCTCTGTCTCTCTCAAAAATAAACATTAAAAAATTAAAAAAAAAGTCTCTCGTGGTTTGTCTCCCTCTCAGTTTTTATCCTATCTTTTTAAGTTTGGGGGCTTTTTTTGTGTATTTTGAGAGTGAGAGAGAGAGAGCGCATGGGCAGGGGAGCAGCAGAGGGAGAGAGAGAGAATTCCAAACAGGCTCCATGCTGTCACTGCAGAACCAGTTGCCAGCCTCAATCCCACAAACCAGGAGATCATGAGCTGACCCGAAAACAAGAGTTGGATGGTTAACCGACGAAAACACCCAAGCGCCCCTATCTTACTTTCTTTTCCCTTCCCTTCCCCTGTGTTCATCTGTTTTGTTTCCTGAATTCCACATGTGGGTGAAATCATATGTGGTATTTGTCTTTCTCTGACTCGTCTGCTTTATTAGTTGTCCAACCAAAAAATTTATCTGCTTTTCAGTTTTCTTACACATGAGAGGAGCATAACGTTTTATTTGCGGAATTAAAGGCGATAAAAGGTGCAAAATACCTGGTTTGAAGTAAAAACCTTGTTTGTTGGCCAGCTCAGGGACCACTGAGGAAGAAGCCTCCGGGGCCCTAGAGCGGCAGCAAAGCGAGGGCAGCAGGGCTCTGCGGAAGTCGACGGCTCCGCCCCTTCCGGCGCCGTACTCACTCGGAAGTGCGGGTGTGGGGTCTGGTTTCGAGCTGGGGGCCCGCTCGCTCCCTGGTCTCGGCTGACCTCCACCCTGGCCTCCGCCTGCTTTCTCGCGCCCCTGCCGCTCTTCCTTTGCTCCCTTGCCCTGCCCCTCCCCTTCCCCCTCCTGCCGCTCAGGCTTGCGGAATAACGGAGACTCTGGGGGAGGGGACCGCCCCGTCCTGGCCCCTGTATCCTCCCCTACCTCTTGTGTGTGTGTGTGTGTGTGTGTGTGTGTGTGTGCGCGTGTGCGCGCGCGCGCGCACTCAGGGACACCTGGCAGTTTTATTGAGATGTTCCTGAGATCTTTTTGCCTCAAAGAAAAAAGCTAAATGAGCTACTCATGAAAATTCCTTTCTTTTGCTATTTTACATTTTTATTTATTTTGGGGAGCCTGCAGAGCATGAGAGGGGTAGGGGACAGAGAGAGAGAGAGAGAGAGGATGACACAGAATCTGAAGCAGGCTCCAGGTTCTGAGCTGTCAGCATAGAACCCGATGCGGGGCTGGAACTCATAAACTGTGAGATCATGACCTGAGCCGAAGTCAGACGCTTAACCGACTGAGCCCCTTAGGCGCCCCTCTTTTACTATTGTATATTGCATTTTTCTGCCCCCTCCCAGACTCTTCTGCTTAAAAGATGAGGGCACATGTCCTTCTTCTCACCGATTTCTTCCAAGTTAAAAGTGTTAACCCAGAGGTATCTGATGACAGCCCAGAAAGGTATTTTGTACACACCCGTAGCTATCCGGTATGAGGAAGCCCATTGAGGCAGCGGCAGGATAGGATCATTCCAGTTTGAGCGAGCTGCAGACCTAAAGGGGTTTGGGTAGGACTAGGGATTCTTCGTATTTTCTTAATAAGAGCTGAGCAGCTTAGGCCACAGGCTTCCGTGGGTAACCATGTTTCCTGGGTTCTGGGCAGGAGTTCATGTGCACGTGACCCCTGCCCTGAGTGAGCCTTTTTCACTGTTGCTAAGGAGCGACTGTTCAGAGAAACGTGGTAGAACGTCACTGAGAAATGATTCAGCCCAGCCGTGGAGGGCCGTGTCCGTGTGCCAGTGGGCCCGTGCCTGACTCGTGGGGGACTTCCACACCCCACCCCACAGCAGGAGCAAGGAAATCAGAGGTTCAGAAAAGACACGTTTGTATGAAGAAACACTCAAAGACGCAAGGAACTACTAAAAATTACCTATGGAAGTGGTAAACCCGGGGGGACCAGTGTGGAATGGAAACAAGACTTGTTTCTATATGTCGGGTTTTTTTTCTTTAATGTTTGTTTATTTTTGGGGAGAGAGCACACAAGTGCACGAGAGTGGGGGCGGCGCAGAGAGGCAGGTACAGAGGATCCCAGGTGGGCTTCCTGCTAACAGCAGAGAACCCTAAGGGGGTCAAACTTGTGAACCACGAGATCATGACCTGAGCCAAAGTTGGACACTTAACGGACTGAGCCATCCAAGTGCCCCTCTATATATCTTTTCAGAGGATTTTGATTTCTCTTTACTTTTTTTTTTTCTTTGAGAGAGAGGGGCATGAACCATGAGATCATGACCTGAGCCAAAGTCAGATGCTTAACCACTGAGCCACCTAGGTGTCCTGACTTTTCAATTGTATATTATCTAGTCAAAAACATAGGCATACTTAAAAAAATGTTTTTAATGCTTATTTATTTTTGAGAGAGAGAGAGAGAGACAGAGCACAAGTGGGGGAGAGGCAGAGAGAGGGAGACACAGAATCTGAAGCAGGCTCCAGGCTCTGAGCTGTCAGCACAGAGCCGGATGTGGGGCTCAAACACACGAACCATGAGATCATGACCCGACCCGAAGTCAGACGCTCAACTGAGCCACCCAGGCGTCCCAAACTTTTAAGTTTTTAAATTCAAGTTAATTAACATACAGTGTTACAATAGTTTCAGATGTATAATACAATGACTCGACAGTTCTGTACAGTATTCTGTGTGCTCATCATGACAAATGCGCTCCTTTATCCCCATCACCTATTTAACCCATCCTCCCACTCCCTTTCATCTGGTAACTATCGGTTTGTTCTCTGTAATTAAGAATCAGTTTCTTGATTTGTCTCTCTTTGTTTTCCCCTTTGTTCATTTGTTTCTTAAATTCCACATAGGCGTGAAATCGAATGGTATTTGTCTTTCTCTGTCTTATTTTGCTTAGCATAATACACTCTAGTTCCATCCACATCATTGACACTTGGGCTGCTTCCATATCCTGGCAATTGTCAATAATGCTGCAATAAATGTAAGGGTGCGTGTATCCTTTTGAATTCGTATTTTTGTACTCTTTGGATAAATACGTAGTAGTGTAGTTGCTGGGTCTAAGGTAGTTCTATTTTTAAATTTTGAGGAACCTAGACACTGTTTTCCAGAGTGGCTGCACCAGTTTGCATTCCCACCAGCAGTGCATGAGGGTTCCTCTTTCTCCACATCTTCACCAACACCTGCTGTTTCTTGTGTTATTAATTATAGCCATTCTGACAGGTCAGAAGTGGTATTTCATCATGGTGGTTTGTTTTAATGTTTTTTGTTTTTTTATTTTTTATCTTAATAAAAAATTTTTTTAACATTTACTTATTTTTGAGACAGAGAGCATGAACAGGGGAGGGTCAGAGAAAGAGGGAGACACAGAATCTGAAACAGGCTCCAGGCTCTGAGCTGTCAGCACAGAGCCCAATGCGGGGCTCGAACCCATGGACCGCGAGATCATGACCTGAGCCGAAGTCGGATGCTTAATCCACTGAGCCACCAGGCGCCCCATAATGTTTCTTTTTTTGAGAGACAGAGTGTGATCAGGGGAAGGGCAGAGAGTGACAGAGACACAGAATCAAAGGCAGGCTCCAGGCTCCGAGCTCTCAGCACAGAGCGTGATGTGGGGCTCAAACCCACAGACCACGAGATCATGACCTGAGTTGAAATCAGACGCTTAACCGACTGAGCCACCCAGGCTCCCTCATCATGGTTTTGATTTGTATTTCCCTGATGATGAGTGGTGTTGAGCATCTTTTCATGTGTCTGTTTGCCATCTGTATGTCTTCTTTGGAGAAGTGTCTGTTCGTGTTTTCTGCCCATTTAAAAAAAATTTTTTTTAATGTTTGTCTTTTGAGAGAGACAGACAGAGCATGAGCAGGGGAGGGGCAGAGGGGAATGGAGACACAGAATCTGAAGAAGGATCCAGGCTCTGAGTTGTCAGCACAGAGCCAGACGTGGGGCTTGAACTCACAAACTGAGAGATCATGACCTGAGCTGAAGTTGGAGGCGTAACCTACTGAGCCACCCACGCGCCCCTCTGCCCATTTTTTAATTGGATTATTTGTTTTTTGGATGTTGAGTTTAAGTTCTTTATATACTTAGGATACTAACCCTTTATCTGATCTGTCATTTGGAAATATCTTCTCCCATTCCATCGGCTGCCTTTTAGTTTTGCTGATTGTTTCCTTTGCTGTGCAGAAGCTTTTTATTTTGATGAGGTCCCAGTAGTTCTATAGGAACTATAAGCCCCTATAGTTTTGCTTTTGTTTCCCTTGCCTCCGGAGACACACCTAGGAAGAAATTGCTACGGCTGATATCAAAGAGGTTACTGCTTATTTTCTTTACTAGGATTTTAACCATTTCCTGTCTCACATTGAGGTCTTTAATCCATTTTGAATTTATTCTGGTGTGTGGTGTCAGAAAGTGGTCCAGTTTCTTTTTCTTTTTTTTTTTTTTTGCATGTTGCTGTGCAGTTTTCCCAAGCATTTGTTGAAGAAACATTCTTTTTTCCACTGAATATTTTTTCCTGCTTTGTTGAAGATTAATCGATCATATAGTTGTGGGTTCATTTGTGGGATTTCTATTCTGCTCCATTGATCTATGTGTCTACTTTCTTGATCACTACAGCTTTGTAATATAACTTGAAGTCCAGAATTGTGATGCTTCCAGCTTTGCTTTGCTTTTCAAGATTGCTTTGGCTATTCGGGGTCTTTTGTGGATCCACACAAATTTTAGGATTGTTTATACTAGTTCTGTGAACAATGATATTGGTATTTTGGTAGGGATTGCATTAAATGTGTAGATTGCTTTGAGTAAGTAGACATTTTAAAAATATTTATTCTTCCAATCCATGAGCATGAAGTATCTTTCTATTTCTTTGTGATACACAAACACATTTTTAAAGTTTATTTTAAGTAATCTATACAACCAATATGGGACTCGAACTCACAACCTGAAGATCAGGAGTCCCATGCTCTTCCGACTGAGCCAGCCAGATGCCCTGCATAGACAGATTTTTAAGTAAAATTTTCAGAATAGTTTCTGTGCGCTCTGGACATTTAGAGTTACAGAAAGATTGTGAAGATAGTACAGAGAGTCCCCATATACTTCGTGCTTAACTGACTGACACTTAAATGACTGAGCCACCCAGGTGCCTCAATGACCTTGACAGCTTTGAGGAGTTTTTTGGTCGAATGCCACTCAGTTGGGAGTTGACTGATTTTTTCTCATTACTAAACTGAGGTTATAGGTTTGGGGGAGGATGACCCCAGAGGTTAAGTGCCATTCTCATCTCATCAAGGGTGCACATCATCAGTTTATTATTGTTGAGACGTAAAACAATTTGTAAAGTGGAAAGAGGCAGAGAAGAGATAATTTGTGTAGTTTAAGTTTGCAGCAAAAGTTTTATCAAGTTTTCTTCCCAGAAGATAAGAGAGGGCACCACGCTGTCCACACATGAGTCCGAAGGAGCCCCATTCTTTGGAGAGGGGAGGGGTCCGTTCTGTCACACTTGGCACGGGATACGAAGCATCCCTGTTGCTAAGGTGCTGTCACAGCAACATCAGCGGCAGCAGCGGTGGTGGTAGCAACGGCCAGAGCTTTTATCCCCATGTTTCTCTTCCAGCCAAGTAGTGTGGACTTCTGTGTGAGTGGTAAAAACCCAGCTGTCAGTGAGGCTGCTGTCACTTTTCCAAACTTGTTATCAGTTGAAGTTCTGGTTCTTTTCCCTTCTGTATTTGTATAGTCCTTCATCTGCTCTACTGTCTGCAAATCTCTTTAATTCCTGTCTTGTTTCCCGACTTAATTAAAGAGGTGAAAAGTCTTTTTAAGTAGGAACTAAGTATTATTTTGTAGTCATTTATATTCCAGATTCTGTGCTGTAGATACCATTATAAAGGGTAATTTTTAAATAGACGTTTGAGTCAGGTGTCCGTTCTAATAGTTTTGTGATATGTTACTTTACAGACATTTGAATGGTGTGTCCTGGGTTTGTCAAGCATGTTTGAGGCTTCTAGTTAAGTCTGTGTCACATCCTATTGCTTTAGCAACAAGGAATAAATTACATTGAAACCTCTATGTGTTATTGTTTCAGAAGTCCAGGCCACAGGCACGAATAAGGTGTCTATTCTGAAGGGAAGAATTCTGTAAGGATGGACCCACACCAGCAGGTTGCCAGCTTACGGAATGGGAGTACATTACAGGTTTCTGAGCGCGAGAAAACCTCTCAGTACGTGAACCAGGTTCAAAGGCGGGAGGACAGGCCCACGGAAGGGAGACGGTATACCTGTAGTGAATGCGGGAAGAAGTTTGCCCAGAGCTCGGGCCTCGTTCGACATCGGAGAATCCACACTGGCGAGAAGCCCTACGAGTGTGGTCACTGCGGAAAAGCCTTCAGCGTGCGCTCCACCCTCACTGTGCATGAGAGAATCCACACTGGCGAGAAGCCCTATACCTGTAATGAGTGTAGGAAAGGCTTCAGTGTGAGGGCACACCTGATCATACATCAGAGAATCCACAATGGGGAGAAGCCGTATGAATGTAATGAGTGTGGCAAAGCATTTAGTGTGAGCTCAGACCTTATCAAACATCAGAGAATCCACTCTGGTGAAAAGCCCTATGAGTGTGACGAGTGTGGGAAAGCCTTCAGCGTGAGCTCCGCCCTCATCAAACATCAGAGAATCCACACAGGAGAGAAGCCGTATGAGTGCAAGGAGTGTGGGAAGGCCTTCTATGTGAACTCCGCCCTAATTAACCACCAGAGGATTCACTCTGGAGAAAAGCCGTACGCGTGTGGAGAATGCAGGAAAGCCTTCAGCCAGATCTCAACCCTAATTCATCACCAGAGAATCCATACTGGAGAGAAACCGTACGAGTGTGACGCGTGTGGGAAAGCTTTCCGTGGGAGTTCTAATCTTACTAAGCACCAGAAAATACACGCCAAAGGAAAGTGTCATCATTGATTTACGTGGCGAAGATATTCCAAAGGCCTTTTTTTTTTTGTATCAGGAGTTAACACTAAGAGAAGGGCATGGAAGAAGTTGATGTTTTAATTGATACTTGGTCCTTTAGAATATTGAAGAAGTGAGAAGTCCGTGAAAAGTGCTCCAGAATGACTAGTTAAAGCTCTGAAATCACGTCGACTTCTGAGAATGCGCTTTCACAACTCACAAGGTAAGGCCCTTTAAATACATGTATACCGTAATGTAGTTTGTTTTGGTTTAGTAAGAGCAGATTTCAGTATTTCAAATATTTTTATTTTTCTCATGTGCAAACCTTCTGTTGTTGTTGTTGTTGTCTTATAGGTAAAACCTATTAAGTTTGAAATTGGAAGTAGTGTTGATTGGTGGGACAGGAACCACATATCCTCATTGTATCTGGAAATAGGAACTGATTGGTCTTCCTTTCTTTGCCTTTGCTGTACCTCCATGCTCTCAGGGGTGATTCGATCGGTTAGTAACCTCCTTGGTAGAGGGTAGACTGCCTTTGTTTTAGGTAGAAATCTAATAGATACTTTGTCAGGGTCATTCTTGCTTAGTCGGCAAAACCCCAGGACTCTTGACTTCCTGAGCCAGTAAATCCCTAAACTTGACTGAGCTTCCTGAACCAAAACAAACAAAAACAAAAAGCCTCTCTAAAAGTGTCAGGTGCTCCGATCCCTTGGATTTGGTGTTTCTCAAGTGTGGTGAGGGATTTGCAGACTCAAGAGGTATGAGACTGGGCAAGCTTGGGAACTGTTGTTGAGTTGAGGATGGCATTGGTTTTAGGATGACTTTCACTGATCTATTTGAGTGACTCCTTGAAGTTCGATGTCTCATATCAACCGGGAGAGCTCAGATTTGGGAAGTGGTACAAAGTTAATGAGTTCATTCTGGAAAATGTCTTTGTCATATCTGGAAATCCCAGTAGAACTGTTCATCAGAATGTACCCTAACTTTCTAATCCCGTCCCCAGACCTACACCCAAAAGTTACACATGCATGTATGAAGCTCATGGAAGAGATCTGGACTCAAAAATTACTTTGTTACTATTTTTCTATATTAATAGTGATTTCTGACCCCTGGGTGGCAGGCCAGGAAATTCTTGTGAACCCTGAAACTAAACCACAGGAGGTTCAAGATGAACACCAAAGTGATAGAAATTGCAGATTGATTTGGTCTGCAGTAGGACTCTGTGTTGTAAAGAGATACATAGTTTCCATGATTTCTCATGAGCATCTGAGGCAAGACAGCCCACAGACACACTGGACTCCATGAAGCTTTGAGCCAACTTGTGCGGTCAGGCACTGAGGTCAGGGTTGCGTGTGGAAACACACAGCGTGAAGTCTGGTATCGAAGGCGTGCTTACCACTCTGCCCAGGTAAGTTTCAGTATGGACATGGGGGCTGAAGGCAGAAAAGGTCCCGGTTTTGGAGCGCACACTGAGGAGACAGAACCTCACCGAGGCATGGGGCGTGCTGAAGAGAGTAAGGCACATACTTACAGGCAGCAATGAAGGGCCTCAACAAAACACCAGGAAATTGTCTACGGCATTGGGTCGAGGTGTGAATTCCTTTGTCCTGCTTCTTTCTGCCTTTTGACAGTTGAGGAAGGCTGGTTTCTCCTTGCTCTGTCCCAGAGAAAGTTCCCGGCCATGCCATTTCTGTTCTGTTATCGTCAGTGTTCTTAGCATTGACTTCTTTGGCCCCAACTGTCTCGGTTTGTCCCTAGGATGGAGGTTTGCAGACAGACTCTTCTGGGTGGAGAATACTCTTCTGAGATCAGCACTGAAGTGATGCCATACCCCACCCCAAACCAGCGCAACTGAATCCTAAGCAGTAAGTGGTGCGTGTCTTGAAGACTTTGAAGGGGGCAGACATTCTGGAGAAACACATTTCTTCTACTGAAGAATGTAGTGGTAGGAGGGCACGATCCATGTAACATGGTTATTCCTTGTGAGCTCAAAGTACAGTGTTGATGGTCACCTGCTGTGGGTTGGGCCTTGTGCCAGGTACTAGGAATACAAAGGTAACTGGAGAAAGCACCCCAGTCTTCAGGGGCCTCCCAGTCTACTTGGGGAGAAAGGTGCAGAGAGAAAACGGTAAATACAGCGAGAAAGCCACTGGGTTTGTACAGGCTACTTTGCACCGAAGGTGTAAGAACCACTCGTGGAACCATTGAAAAGGCCTCAGGAGGGTGAAATCTTAGAGGAAGAGTGAGTTCTTCGGCCCCAGGAAAAGGGATAAAGGAAGGGACTTTGGGAAAAGCATGTTTAAAAGTATGTATCTGGGGGCACCTGGGTGGCTCAGTCGGTTAAGCGTCTGACTCCTGATACCGGCTCAGGTTGTGAACTTGTGGTCGTGAGTTCGAGCCCCGCATGTGACAGTGTGGAGCCTGCTTGAGATTCTCTCTCTCCCTCTCTCTCTCTGCCCCTCCCCACCGTCTCTCTCTCAAAATAAATAAACTTAAAAATTTTTTGCTTCATTGTAGTTAACGTACAGTGTTACATTCGTTTCAGGTGTACAGTGTAGTGACTCGGCTGAAACTGATTTTTGTGTATGAGTGAGGGTCAGATTTCATTCTTTTCCCATATGGATATCCAGCTGATCCTACATTACTTACAGGAAAGACTGTCTTTTCCCACTGCTGTACAAGGCTCATGTGTCATGTATCAATTGTCCTACATGCATAGGTCTGTTTCCGGTTCCTCTGTTACGTTCCATTGGTTTATTCGTATTTCCTTGGGTCGGTACCACATTTTCCTAATGATTGCAACTTTACATTACATTTAGGTATTCTGTGGAACAAATCGTCTTACCCGAGGAGTCCAGCTTGTTTGCCCCTCGTGGGGCAGAGCCACCCTCCCACGCTGGACTCCCAGGCACAGCCACCGTGTGCAGTCTCTGTGTTGCAGTCAAGGATGGCAGGGCTTGTAGGCATCCTCGTGCTGCAGGCCACACCTCCACCTGGAGGCCTGGTATTGGGGACCTTGCCCAAGCAACTCTGCCAAGACTCTCTCACTGGGGTAGAGGAAACTTGAGCACACTTTTCCCCACTCTAACTCTGTATTCCGTACTTTTGCACTCCCGGCTCTCCCCCGCCCCCCTTCCTCCTGGCCCCCAGGAGTGCTCTCCTGGCAGTGAGACAGTCCCCACAGCAGTGCTGATTCTCCTGCCCCTTGCCTCACGCTGTCAGATGAGTAAGAATGGAACACTGCAGGCGCCCGCACTTTCTCGTGTTGAGCGTCTCGTTAATGCCGTAGCAGGGATTCAAGGCTTAGCTGTTACTTGGTTTTTTTTTTAATGTTTATTTATTAATTTTGAGAGAGAGAGAACACAGGAGGGGCAGGGAGAGGGAGAGAGAGAAAGAATCCCAAGCAGGCTCCTCTCTCTCAGCACGGAACCCGATGCGGGGCTCGAGCCTATGAACCGTGAGATCATGACCTGAGCCAGAACCAAGAGTTGGACGCTCAACCGGCTGAGCCACCCGGGTGCACCTCTGACTTTCATTTTTGTCTGTGTTAACTGACCACCAACACCTGGCAGCTGGTGCACGAAATGGTATGAGAGTGTACAAGTGGACTTAGTGTCATTATGATCAACTAGACTTTTGTTATGTAACCAGCACCTCCCCCCACCCCCAGCTACCACCCCAAATCTGTTGCCTACAGTACAGGACTTGGTCTTGCTTATGTTGTGTGTCAGCTGTGGCTCACTTGCAGATCTGCAACACATTCTCTCCACTCCAGGACCCAGGCTTGAGGAGTAAAAGAAAAACGGTGGTGGGAACACACAGTGGCTTTTACAGGAGAAGCATATATCATTTGCATTTATGTTTCATTAGCCAAGGCAGGTCAAATAGCCAAGCTTAACGATAGGGTGGGGGAAAATAATCCTTACAAAGATGGCAATGAGGAACCAAAAAAATTTGATAAAATCTACCATCAAGAGGGCCAATGTTTATGGAATGCTTTCTATGTCGGGGCTTTTTCTGAGTGCCTTATGTGTGTATTTGTCAATAACAAACAGTGGTATGAGATACATACCACTACCATTTTACAGCTGCAGAAGTTGAGGAGCAGAGACATTAAATAACTTGGTCATTTGGCCAGCAAATGGTCAAGCCAGGGATTGAAACCAGGAGTGTAAGGTGACGACCTGTTCTCTTAACTACTAAGCTGTAACGTGAAAGTTTTAGCATGAAGGTTGTTCTTATGCCGTAGTGGGCTTCAAGGAGCCAGTGTGTTATGCTGGTAAAAACTTTCAAGGTGAGATTTAAGAGATTTAAATTCTGGGTGATTTCTCTCCTAGGCTGCTCTCATTTGTTACATTTGACTCCCTTCCCCCCTCTAAGGAAAGGGTGCCTATTTCATGATCAACCTGTTCTTTCAGAGGGTGACTCCTGGCCTTAGACAAAGAGTCTATCTCCCTGCAGAGTTTTGCGGAAGTCTAGTACAGAGGACTAAATGGGAACATTCCCCAGGGCCTCCACAAGTCCAGGGGCTTCTGAATAGTTCAGCCAAGTGAGGGAGGAGCCCCTTTGAGGAATCACAGCTTGCACTGCTTCAAGCCAAGGACAGTATCACTCTGATAAAGGGATAAGCCTCACTGATAAGTATCTGGTAAGTATCACTCTGGTAAAGACACTTGGGAGAACCTGCCCTGAAGTTCACTTCTGTCAGTGCCCTGGGAGTGGGAAATTCTCCCTTCACCTTGCGCACAATTTCAGCTTCGGCTGTGATAAAAGCATCTGCTGCTCAGTCTAACGTGAGTGCTCCAGAAATGCCTCTCCCTGAGAAAACAAGCCCTGGAGCACCAGCAGTCCTGACTGAGCCCCAGCAGACTTGAGGAAACCCTATGAGGATTCTCAGCCCGGAAGGACCGTCAGTGTAAACCCAGGTCCCGTGGCACCGCACAGCAGAGAAGCCACCTAAAGAAGAGTCCCACGAGAGTAAAGAATGTGGCAAAGCCTGCGGATACTGGGAGGGTCTTGTCAGGCGTCAGAGGACCCGTGAGCATATGTTCAGTGCTGTAAATGTTCGTGTGAGCTCAGCTCTCATCAAACAGAAGCAAATTCATCTTGGGCGCGAGTGCGTAGGCGGAAGGTCTTCATTTGGAAGCAGCGCTTCTTGCCAGAAAACCCATAAGTGGAAAAATGTGGGAAGGCCTTCACTAAGATCAGTCTTCTCCATCAGCAAATACACCCTGGAGCAAAGCCCTATATGCGTGACTGCTCTGGGGACCTTTCAGCGTTAGCTCAGTTCTTACAGTGGATCCGAGATTCCTCTTTGAGTGTAAGTGATACGGGAAAGCCTTCAGTCAAAGTTCAAATCTTACCAAACATCAGTCTGTACTGGAGAGAAGTCTTCTGCCTGGGGCGGGTATGAACTCCTTTCTTCAGACATCAAAGGATACACAACAAAAATAAACTTCAGTTGTCAAATGTATGGTAAAGGTATAGTACAGGACTTTTTCAACATCAAGCATCACAGTTAAGTAGGAAGAGCATGAAAGTTTGGATCTCAGGGTCATGAGTTTGAGCCCCATATTGGGCCTAGAGATTATTAAATAAATAAAAACTTTAAAAATCCAGCTGCAGGGGCGCCTGGATGGCGCAGTCGGTTAAACGTCCGACTTCAGCCAGGTCACGATCTCGCAGTCCGTGAGTTCGAGCCCCGCGTCGGGCTCTGGGCTGATGGCTCGGAGCCTGGAGCCTGTTTCCGATTCTGTGTCTCCCTCTCTCTCTGCCCCTCCCCCGTTCATGCTCTGTCTCTCTCTGTCCCAAAAATAAATAAACGTTGAAAAAAAAATTTTTTTAAATAAAATAGTTTTTCTAAGAATGATTTTGACATTAATTCCTTTGACGCATTTCTACCAGACTTACTCCCTTTTATTTTTAGAGTGTTAGTATCTGGGAAATGCTGCAAATATCTGTGGTTTGGTAAATCGTTTCACAGAATTTCCTATGGCTTTGGGCAGAAAAAGTAGATGAAGACACATGGGTGGGCCATGTGAACTTGTGATTTGCTAAACAACAGACCAAATTTACCTTGTTCACTTCGTGTGTCTAATATATGGAAGGAATAGTGCCCCATACAGAGAAGGCTTGAGCATGTGCTCAGTGAAGGGTTCTGCTTGTGGGTTGACAGCAAGTCAGCCTGAAGAGGGAGCTGTCACAGTTTGTCATTGGATCTCCCGCCTTCCCAGGCCTGTCCACAAATGAGAGTGGTTATTATTCAGTGTGGATTCGTTGTGAACTCACTTCATGGAATATCATAATCATTGGTCTGTGTGTGGCCTTTTGTTTTTATACATTTTATTTTACCTCTACCCCCCCATCCCAGTCCCATTTCTCCCAGTTCCTTCCAGTCACCCGTAAATCGTTGTGTTCTATCTCATTCTATGCCCTTCTGCTTTTTTGAAGCCAATGAATTATGAATAACAATTCACTAGACAGGTCGAATCCTCTGCTGTGAGGTGGTTACTTAAGTCATTTGCTCTAATGACTAAGTGAAAGCCATTTAGGGTGTTCACCAGCTTTGCTCTGAACACCTTTGGGAGTGTTTTTCTGGGGAGCATACACAGGAATGAAACTGCCGGCCCACAGGTTATGCACAGTGTAAATTGCACTGGCACGTAATTGTTCTTTTTCCGTGTGAACTAACGGATCTATCTGGTATCTTAACCTGATGGTGATATCACGTGTCCCACATGGGTTTTGAGAGCTGCAGACTTCCAAACAATGCAGGTACTTTCTCATCTGGTGGCGCCGTGGGGTGAGGCAGATCTCCAAGACAGAAATAAAGAAACCTCAACTTCAAAAATAATGCCTGACTTCTCAGGGTCTGGTGATGCGAACTGATACTGCTACTTAAAATGCAGTGTGATCCTAAAAGCTACATACCAGACCATGCTGTGTGTAAAGGGGAAACAAAATACTTTTCTAAGAACATCCCAGAAAGGGAGTGTAGCAGGTGCAAAGGTGCTGACATACTGGAGAAACAGCACGGCCGGTGAGACAGCAAGAAGAGAGGAGGACACAGGTGAAGGGGGATGGCCTATAGAAATGACCTTTGGGTTTTACCCTGAGTGAAATGGAAAGCTTATGGCTGGATTTTAAGCAAAGATGTGGCATAATCGGTCTTAGGCTTTGAAAGGATTCCTCTAGCTGCCTTGTGAAGCATATAAAGGGACAGGAGTGGGAACCAAGAGAACAGTTAGGAGCCAATGAGGTAATCTAGGCAGGAACTTACCGTGCCTTGGACACAGGTGCTCAGCAGAGGTGGTGAGAAGTGATGGATCCTGGTTACACATTGAAGACCATGCCACAAGGATTTTGCTCATGGATAAGATCGAAAGAAGAGGCAAGAATGACCCAAGTGTTGGGTGATGGGTATTGAGGAGGGCACCTTTTGGGATGAGCACTGGGTGTTGTATGGAAACCAATTTGTCAATAAATTTCATAAAAAAAAAAAAAAAAAAAAAAAGAATGACCCAAGTGTTTTGGCGTGGAAGAACAGAGTGACCTTAACAGAGATGAGAGGATGCGGCTGGAACAGTTATTTTTGAGCAAGTGAATGTGGGATATAAGTTAGTGCCTCCCAGAAGTTTTGCTGTTTGAGAAAAAAGGAACATTCTCGGCACAGTCTGCCTGTCAGCCCAGAGCATTCTTCAGCTACACCGGGCTGAGTCCCAGATGAAAGACTTTTCTTACAGGCACTTCCCTCTTCCTCCACCCAGCTGCTCCTGAAGACGGGGCACTTAGGAAAGCAGTATTTTCTCAGCCACATTGTAGAAAGGACATAGACGCAAATTGCTGAGTGACATCCTGGAGTCGTCTGATTTAAATTTACAGAATGAGATAAACTGCCTGCCTCTGAGAGTTACAGCAGGTCAGTTCTAACCTCCGAGTCCATAGTTTCTTGGGAAATATTACCTGTGGTATATTCTTCTTTTTGAAGAGTAATCAAATTAGTGATATGTAAATGTTCTCTTAGGTTAGAATGTTAAAATAGGAGTTGGAACAGAAATCACTTAATAGCTATTCAGACTGCAAGAACATGCACCCGGAATTCTGCTTGGGGTAATGGTGGACAGAGTCCTATGGACCAGTTCTCCCACTGAGAAGTGGGGACGCTGGGCAAAATGCTTTTAAAAAAATCTATCCAAACACATTAAAGAGCTAATTTGAGAATAAAAGATTAGAGTGAAAGAGTATGTATATTTAAGGAGATGATCCTTTCTTTGGGCATCTTCTGATTCTGGAAAGGGTACCTGAGAGGGTGAGTCAAACTCTTGATAGGGTCACAGAAAAAAAAGTCACCAAAGTTAGATTCTGGAGACTGCCAACGTAGGAGGTAGTGCAGGTAAATGCCCTCACTCTGGTGTGTGGGACCCCAAAGACTGTCCTCTAAAAGTACACGAACCACACATAGGCTCTCACAGGGGCCACTGCTCTGCCTTGAATCCTAATCTCTACAGTGGATTTAAGTGATTCCATAATGCCAGTGCCCACAGGTACTGGGAGGTCGTCTCTATAAGAATGTAATATTCTCTTAGGTCTGAAACTATTTCTATAAGCAATTTTGCAAAAACAAATTTTAAAAATTAGGAACATGAGAAGACAAATGACACAAAATCCAAGAGAAGCAATTGATAGTAGAAACACATCTGGGAGGGACACCTGGGTGGCTCAGTTGGTTAAGCCTCTGACTGTCGATTTTGGCTCAGGTCACAATCTCCTGGTTCATGAGTTTGAGCCCCACATTGGGCTCTGTGCCTGCTCGGGATTCTCCTGTCTCTGCTCCACCCTAACCCTCTCAAAAATCAATTTTTAAAACGCTTAAAAATTTAAGTTAAAATGGATCAAAGATGTAAAGGTGAGAGCTAAAACTTTAAAACATTTAGAAGAAATCTGGTGTAAATATGACCTTGGATTAAGGCAGTGATTTCTTCAGTAACACCAGAAACTCAAGAAACAAAATTAAAAAGAGAAATTGGACTTCATCAAATTATAAACCTTTTTTGCTTCAAAGAACACTATCAACAAAGTGAAAAGACCTCCCATGGAACAGAAGAAAATATTGGCAAGTCATATATCTGATAAGGGTCTAGTACCCAGGATACATAAAGAACTCTTACAACTCAGCAACAAAAAGACTGACCACCCAATTTAAAAATGGCCAAAGGCTTTGAATAGATATTTCTTCCAAGAAGATATGCAAATGGACAATAAGTCCATGAAAAGATGCACGTCATTCTACATTAGGAAAATTCAAATCAAAGCCATGAGATACCACTTCACACCCAGTAAGGTAGCTATAATAAAGATAGGAACAGGTGTTCACAGGGATGTAGAGAAATTAGAACCCTCCTGCATTGCTGGTGAAAATATAAAATGGTGTAGCCACCTTGGAAAATCGTTTAGAAGTTCCTCAGAAAGTTAAACATAGAGTTACCATATAACCCAGCAATTCCCCTCCTAGTTATATATTTTTTAAAAATTTGAAAACAGGTGTTCAAATAAAAACTGTACATATGGGGGCGCCTGGGTGGCTCAGTCCGTTAAGTGTCTGACTTCAGCTCAGGTCATGATTTCGCAGTCTGTGAGTTCGAGCCCCGAGTCGGGCTCTGTGCTGACAGCTCAAAGCCTGGAGCCTGCTTCAGATTCTGTGTCTCCCTCTCTCTCTGCCCCTCCCCTGCTTATGCTCTGTCTCTCTCTGCCTCAAAAATAAATAAAAACATTAAAAAAAAACTGTACATATGGGAATGCAAGTTGGTGCAGCCACTCTGGAAAACAGTATGGAGGTTCCTCAAAAAAACTAAAAATAGAACTACCCTATGACCCAGCCATTGCACTACTAGGTATTTACCCACGGGATATAGGTGTGCTGTTTCAAAGGAGCACATGCACCCCAATGTTTATAGCACCAGTATCAACAATAGTCAAAGTATGGAAAGAGCCCGAATGTCCATCGATGGATGAATGGATAAAGAAGATGTGGTATATATACACAATGGGGTATTACTCGGCAATCAAAAAGAATGAAATCTTGCCATTTGCAACTACGTGGATGGAACTGGAGTGTATTATGCTAAGTGAAATTAGTCAGAGAAAGACAAAAATCGTATGACTTCACTCATATGAGGACTTTAAGAGACAAAACAGATGACCATAAGGGAAGGGAAACAAAAATAATATAAAAACAGGGAGGGGGACAAAACAGATGAGACTCATAAATATGGAGAACAAACTGAAGGTTACTGGAGGGGTTGTGGGAGGGGGGATGGGCTAAATGGGTAAGGGGCACTAAGGAATCTCCTGAAATCATTGTTGTACTATATGCTAACTAATTTGGATGTAAATTAAAAAAAAATAAATTAAAAAAAAAAAACTGGGGCGCCTGGGTGGCGCAGTCGGTTAAGCGTCCGACTTCAGCCAGGTCACGATCTCGCGGTCCGTGAGTTCGAGCCCCGCGTCGGGCTCTGGGCTGATGGCTCAGAGCCTGGAGCCTGTTTCCAATTCTGTGTCTCCCTCTCTCTCTGCCCCTCCCCCATTCATGCTTTGTCTCTCTGTGTCCCAAAAATAAATAAAAATGTTAAAAAAAAAAAAAAAAACAAAACTGTACATAAATGTTCACAGTAGAACTATTCATAATAACCAAAAAGTAGAAACAATCCATTTCTGTTGATTAATAAATGAATAAACAATTGTGCTATAATCATACAATGGTACATTATTCAACCATAACAAGGAATGAAGTATTTATACATGCTGTAACATGGATGAACCTTGAAAACATTACACTAAATGAAGGAAGACAAAAAAAGGCCATGTAGTGTATAATTCTATTTTACAAAATGTCCCAAATAGGAAAATCCACAGAGACAGAAAGTAGATTCATGGTTGCCAGGGATGAGAGGTATGGGAAGTGACTGGTAATGTAAACAGAGATGGAAACTTTAAAAATTAATGAAAAGGAAATAATAATAAAAAACACCATAACAAATGAAGAATGCTTGTAAGGACTCATCAATAGACTGAACAATCATTAGACACTACTAATGGTGTGGATTTTTTTTGGGGTGATGAAAATGTTCTAGAATTAGATAGTGATGATGGTATCTCAAATTTGTAAATATACTAAAAATCACTGAATATTACACATTAAGAGGGTGAATTTTATGTCCTGTGAATTATATCTCGATAAAAAATATTAAAATCTATTCATTCCATGTAGGGGAAGGGAATACCCAGGCCTGGTCTTACCTTCCCATACAGGGGAAGAGCAAGCCCCAGCCTGTTCTGTCCTTCCGGAACAAAAACCGAGAGGCACTTGTGAATATCACAGTCCAAGGCCACAGACTCCCTGAAAGACTGAAACCTAATCTCAGGACTCTAGAATGCTGCTCTCCCCTCACCCTATCGCCACATTAATAGGGATCCTATATAACAAGGGAAACAATTGGAACAATTGCACAGCTTAGTTCTATTTAAGAAGTCCAGAGGGAAACCCAGAAGCAAAAGGTAAGGCAAAAACACAGACACCAGACCAAACTTTAGCTCTGATACCTACAGCTATAGCAAACAATAAATACCCAAATTCTACCTACAAACACATAAAATCCCACACTATTTATCTAAAGACCTATTTACCTCAGTTCTTTTTACCTAATTTATTATGTCTGGTTTTCAAAAAACAACAACAAAAGGCACACTAAAAGGTAAAAAGCAGGGGCACCTGACTGGCTCAATCGATAGTGCATGTGACTCTTGATCTCAGGGTCATGAGTTTGAGCCCTACATTATAGAGATTACTAAATAATAATAATAGTAATAATTTAAAATTTAAAGTAAGGTAGCAGTAATCAAAACTAAACTTAGATTCAGCAGAGATGTTGGAATTACCAGACCAGGAATTCAAAAGAACTATGATTAATATGCTAAAGGCTCTGATGGGAAAAGTAAACAACATGCAAGAACAGACTGGTAATGTAAACAGATGGAAACTTTAAGAATTAATGAAAAGGAAATAATAATAAACACCCTAACAAATGAAGAATGCTTTGAAGGATTCATCAATAGACTGGACGAGGCCAAAGAACCAGAGAGGTTGAAGAAATGTCACCGATAGAAACTTGCCAAACTGAAATGCAAGGAGAAAAGAATTAAAAGGAGGGAAAAGAATAAGAACTTTGAGGCAAAAGGCAAAGTATAACTCATATGCTAAGGGAGAGGAATGAAATCAGATAAAATGCTCAATTAAAGCCTCAGAAGGCAGAAAGAGTGGAAGAAGAAAAAAAAAAAAAACAAGAGCCATGAATAGAAAACAGTAACAAAAATTATAGGTATTAACTGAACTATATCAATAATCACTTCATTTAAAAAAACTTTTTAACATTTATTCATTTTTCAAAGACAGAGACAGAGTGTGAGTGAGGGAGGGGCAGAGAGAGAGGGAGACACAGAACTGGAACCAGGCTCTAGGCTCTGAGCTGTCAGCGCAGAGCCCAATGCGGGCTGATCACAAACTGAGATCAGGACCTGAACGGAAGTTGGACACTTAACCAACTGAGCCACCCAGGGGCACCAATAATCACTTCATTTTTTTAAAGTTTTATTTATTTTTAAGTAATCTCTACACCCAATGTGGGGCTTGAACTCATGATTCCGAGATCAAGAGACACATGTTCCTCCAACTGAGTCAGCTAGGTGCCCTTCAATAATCACTTTAAACATCAGCGGTCTAAATATACCAATTAAAAGACAGAGGCTGGTTCAATAAAATTTAAATTAAAAAAAAAAGGTGGGTGGGGGGAACCTCCTAGATCATTAAAAAAAAGAGAGAAAGACAGTGAATTAAAAACAAAGAAAAAAGGGGTGCCTGGGTGGCTCAGCCGGTTAAGCATCCGACTTTGGCTTAGGTCATGATCTCACGGTTCGTGAGTGCGAGACTCACATAGGGCTCTGTGTTGACAGCCTGGAGCCTGCTTCAGATTCTGAGTCTCCCTCTCTCTCTGTCCCTCCCCCACTCATGCTCTGTCTCTCTCTCTCTCTCTGTCAAAAATAAATTAACATTAAAAAAATTTTTTTTCTAATTAGAAGAAGAAATCAAGACCCAACTTTAAGTTCTCTACAAGAACCACTCTTTAAATGTAAAGACACAGATTAAAGAGATGAACAAAGATACACCATGCTAACACTCATCATAAGAAAGGTGGAGGGGTGCCTGGGGGCTCAGTCAGTTAAGCGTCCAACTTTGGCTCAGGTCATGATCTTACAGCTGGCTTGTGGGTTTGAGCCCCATGTCTGGTTCTGTGCTGACAGCTCAGAGCCTGGAGCCTGCTTCGGATTCTGTGTCTCCCTCTCTTCCTGCCCCTCCCCTGCTCACACTCTGTCTCTCTCTGTCTCTCAAAAATAATAAAACAAAAACAAAAAAGGTAGAGTAGAGGTGCTTGGGTGGCTCAGTCAGTTAAGCATCCCACTCTTGATTTGGCTCAGGTCATGATCTCATGATTCGATTCGTGAGATTGAAGCCCTGAGCCTGCTTGGGATTCTCTCTCTACCCCTCCCCCACTTGTGTTTTCTCTTTCTCTCTCTCAAAATAAAATAAACTTAAAAAAAAAAGAAAGAAAGAAAGGTGTGAATGGAACTAAAGGGTATTATGCTAAGTGAAATTAGCCACTCAGAGAAAGACAGATCTCATATGACTTCATGCATATGAGGAATTTAAGACACAAAGCAGATGAACATAAGGGAAGGGAAGCAAAAATAATATAAAACCAGGGAGGGGGACAAAACATAAGAGACTCTTAAATACAGAGAACAAACTGAGGGTTGCTGGACGGGTTGTGGGAGGGGGGATGGGCTAAATGGGCAAGGAGCATTAGGGAGGACACCTGTCGGGATGAGCACAGGGTGTTATACATAGGGGATGAATCACTGGAATCTACTCCTGAAATCATTATAGCCCTATATGCTAACTAACTTGGATGCAAATTACCAAAATAATAAAAACATTAAAAAAGGAAGTTGTAGTAACTATATTAATCTTAGACAAAGCTAGCTTTAGAGCAAGAAAATTTACTGGGGATAAAGAGGGACATTACATAATGACAAAGGAGTCAGTTTTCCATGAAGACATTACAATATTTTATGTATATGCACCAAGCAATAGAGTGTCAAAATACATAAGGCAAAAACTGGTACAAATGCAAGGAGAAATAGATGAATCCACTCGTAGATTTGGAGGCCTTAACATCCCTTTTTCAGTAATGGAAAAATCCAGTAGACACAAAACGAGTGAGGACATAGTCGGATTGAATAACAGTGTCATTCAGTTGGTTGTAGTTGACATCTGTAGAATACTTTATCCAACAACAGCAGAATACTCATTTCTCTCAAGCACCCATGGAACATTCACCAATATTGGCCACATTCCGATGGCCATAAAATACACCTTAACAAACTTAAAAGAATACAAATCATACTAAGTACGCTCTCAGACCACAATGGATTTAAAAGAAATCAGTAACAGAAAGATAAGTGGAAAATCCCAAAATATTTGGAAGTTAAACAACATACTTCTAAATAAAACATGGGTCAAAGAAGTCTCAAGAGAAATATAAAAATGTTTTGAACTAAATGAATACTTCTCAAAATTTGTGGGATGAAGCAGAAACATTGTTTAGAGGAAAATTTATACCACTGAATGTATATATTAGAATAGAAAAAATGTCTAAAATCAAAAATGTAAGCTTCCATTTTAGGAAATTAGAAGAAGAGCAAATTAAGTCCAAAATGAGCAGAAGAAAAATAAATAAAAATTGGAGCAGATATAAGTGAAGCTGAAAACAGGAAATCAATAGAAAAAAATCAGTGAAACCAAAAGCTGTTTTTATTTTTTTTAAGATCAATAAAACTGATAAACTTCTAGCCAGGTTAGCTAAGGAAAAGAGAGAGAGAAGACACAAATTTTAATATCACTGTGGATTCTATAGATATTAAAAAAAGGAATATTATGAACAACTCTATGCCCTCAATTTTTTCACCTAGATGAATCGTACCAATTTTTTGAAGGACACTACAATTCTGATTTCAATTACAATGTGGGGGTCTTTTTTTCCCACACCACCAAGCAGTTCTCAGATATCAGGTGGGTGTCATGCAATTCAACTCAATTCTGATACTATTTACCTGGAGATGGCATCAGATTTTCTCTGTTAAGGGCTCAGTCCTGCAAGACTGCCCCCTCTCCCCACCTCAGATGCCAATCACAAGTCCTAGGTTGTTACCTGAGCTTCAGACAACGAACTATAGATGGGAGGGACCAATGACCCCATCCTTTGGTTTGATTAATTTGCTAAAATGGCTCCAAAACTCAGGGAACCAGTTTACTTACTAGAATACTGGTTTATTAGAAAAGGATAGAATTCAGGAACAGATGCACAGGGTAAGGTATTGAAGAATGGTGCAGGACTCCCATACCCTCTCTGAGCATACCACTCTTCCCAAATCTGTGTTCACCCACCAGGAAGCTCTCCTAACCCCCTTCTTTTGGGTTTTTGTGGAAGCTTCATTACATAGACACGATTGATTAAATCATTGTCCATTGGTGATTGAACTTAATCTCCAGCCAGCCCTTGCTGGGGGGTGGGGGTGGGGGCTACTTAAAGTTCCAACCTTCTAATCACATGGTTGTCCCCTCTGACAACCAAGCCCCCACTCTGAGGGGCTTCCTAAAATTCACCCTATTAACATAACAAAAGATCTCTTTGTCACTCTCAACACTGAATGGGGAGGAAGACCAAATATATGGTTTTTATTACAAGTCACAAAATCACAAACAATTACCAAAACTCACACAAGGAGAAAGGGACAATATGAGTTGGCCTATATCTATTAAAGAAATTAAAACAATAATTAATCTTCCCAAAGTACCAGGTACAGATAGGTTCACTGGTGAGTTCTACCAAATATTTAAATAAAAATTATGTGACTTCTGTACTATATCATTTTTTTTACATTTATTTATTTTAGAAAGAGAGTGAGCAGGGGAGGGGCAGAGAGAGGGAGAGAGAAATTCCAAGCAGGCTTTGCACTGTTAGCACAGAGCCCAATGCAAGGCTCAAACACATAAACTGTGAGATCATGACCTCAGCTGAAATCAAGAGTGGGACGCTTAACCAACTGAGCTATCCAGGCACCCCAATGCTGTACTATCTCTTAAAGACGATGAAAGCATAGAGGAATACTTCCTAATTCATTTTATGAGGCCAGTATTATCCCAATACCAAAATCAGACAAAGTTATTACAAGATGGGAAAACTGCAGACCAATATATATTTCACAGATAGATTGAAAAATCTTTATTAGAATATTAGTAAATTGATTCCAACAATATAGAAAGAACTGTATACTATATCCAAGTGAAATTTATTCTTGGTATGCAAATCTGGTTCACTATTTGAAAATCAGTTAATGTAATTATCTCATCAATAGGCTAAAGAAGAAATGTCATATAATCATATCAACAGATGCAGAAAAAGCATCTGACAAAATCAAACACATTCATAATAAAAACTCTCAGCAAACTAGGGATAGAGAGGGAACTTCCTCAACTTAATAAAGAACATCTACAAAAACCTACAGCTAACATTATATTTAATGGTAAAAAAAACAAATGCTTTCCTATTTAGATGAGGAAGAGGATAAAGACGTCCCTTCTCACCATTCCCACTTAACACCATAGTGGAAGACTTATGTAACGCAACAAATGAGAAAAAGAAATGAAAGTAATGTAGTTTGGGAAGGAAGAAATAAAACTGGCTGTTTGCCATAACACGATTGTCTCTGTAGAATATCCTAAAGAATACAAAAATAAAAATAACAACCCTTCCTGGACCTAATAAGTGATTACAGCAAGGTTGCAGGATTCAGCTTAATACAGAAAAGTCAATTGCTTTCTTATATAACAGCAATGAACAATAGGATTTTGAAATTAACATTTACCTTAGCACCAAAAAGATAAATACATAATTTGGGATAAATCTAACAAAATGTGTACAAGATCTCCATGAGGAAAACCATAAAACTCTGATGAAAGAAATCAAAGATCTAAATACAGTAGGAGATATTTCATGTACATGGATAGAAGACTCTGTTGTCATGATTGTCATTCCTCCCAATTAAATCATAGATACAATGTAATCCCAGTAAAATCCCAGTTAGTTCTTTTGTAGATACCAACAAATTGGTTTTTTTAATGTTTATTTTTTTTGAGAGAGAGAGCGAGCAAGCATGAGCGGGGCAGGGGCAGAGAGAGAGGGAGAGAGAGAATCCCAAGCAGGCTCCACGCTATCAGCACAAAGCCCAATGCGGGGCTACATCCCATGACCATGAGATCATGACCTGAGCTGAAATCAAGAGTCGGACACTTAACCAACTAAGCCATCCAGGCGCCCCTCCAACAAATTGATTCTAAAGTCTATAGGGAGAGGCCACAGACCCAGAATAGCTAACTCAGCATTGAAGGAAACAACAGACGACTGACACTCCCTGACTTCAAGACCAGTTATAAATCTACAGAAATCAAGACACATGATATTGGCAAAAACAATACACAAATAGATGAACAGAGTGGAATAGAGAGCCCAGAAATAGACACATACTCCTGAGGTCCACACCGCGGAGGACAGGAGGCTCTGAGTGTAGCGAAGGTGGAGGAAGAGCAGGACCCTTCCTGGGAGCAGAAGCCTGGGTGGCTGGGGGAGGTGCACCTTTCTCAGGAGGTCTTACACCAGCGCTTCAGGCTCTTCCGTTACCAGGAGATGCCTGGGCCCGTGGCTGCGGCCCGAGACGCACAGCAAGGAGCAGATCCTGGAGCTGCCGGTGCTGGAGCAGCTCGTGACCGTCCTGCCCGCCGAGCTCCAGGCCTGGGTGCGGGGACAGCACCCGGAGAGCGGGAGCAGGCGGTGACCGTGTTGGAGAGTTTGGAGACAGCACACAACAGGTGGGGAAAGGTTAATCCATCGCTCCTTGATTAGACGCCAAGGGTCTGCCAGCAAGGAGAGGGGGCCTGTGTAAGCGAGGGGATTTCCGGCCCTTGTTGCTGGGCTAAAGCGTTGTCCTTTTGTTTTCTCTTTGAAACTCTGCTGCTTATGTGCTTTGTGTGAATTGATTATGACACAGATCTCGTTATTCTGCTTCCTGTATCCGTAGGAATTGTTTACAACATGTTATTTTTTAGTAATCTCTACAACCAGCGAGGAGTTTGAACTTCGAACCCGAGATCGCGGGCTCCACTGAGCAGCCACGCGCCCCCGTAGCAGATTTTTTTTAATCAAATTTTGAGGTTTTAGCTATTGCCGATATCTGTGATGGTCTTGTAAACCCAGCTCTACCTGTATGTCCTTAGGTTGAAGCCAAGCTCTACAAACGAGGACGTGGGACCTGTGAGCCTTGCAGATCAGCCCTGACCGTCCAGCCAAAGCGTGATCCTTGGGAGCACAGGCTTGTGCAAGAGAACAAAGCCTCAAAATGTGAATCCTGGTGGAGGTTTTGAAGCACTGAGTAGATCGCATCCGCCTGGGAGCTGTATTTCTGGCAAGAAAAGTGGTGTCTGGGGGTAGAATAAATTTAACACCAAAAGGTTATTTACAAAATGAGCATATCCAGAGCTGATTTAATTTTGAATTAAGATACTCAAAATTGTTGAATTTTGGTTTTGTATTTATTTTATTTTATTTTATTTTATTTTATTTTATTTTATTTTATTTTATTTTATGTTCTGCTTAAGATAGCACTTTTCAATTCTATGAATCCAATCACCAAGGACTATTTAAAAATATAGATGCCCATCGGGCGCCTGGGTGGCTCACGGTTGAGCATCTGACTTTGGATCAGGTCACCATCTCACTGTTAGTGGGATGGAGCCCCACATCGGGTCCTGTGCTGACAGCTCAGATCCTGGAGCCTGCTTAGGATTCTGTGTCTCACTCTGTCTTCTCCTCCCCTGCTAGCTCTCTCTCAAAAATAAATGAACATTAAAAAAATAGATGCCCAAATCTACCATACATTTACTACAATAGATTCTAGTATTTTATTTTTAAATTAATTATTAAAAGGGCTATTATTATAGAACAATAGTTTATATTTCAAAAATTGTAGTAGAGAAGGACACATAATGAAAATAAAAGTTCCATTCCAACATTCTCTAATATATACGTATTTCTAAAATCATTCCATGCCTCTCAAGCCCCTGTCCCTCTTTTAGGTCAAGTGGGATTATTTTTGTTATTGTTATTTTAATGTTTATTTATTTTTGAGGGACGGAGAAAGAGAGACAGAGCGTGAGCAGAAGTGGGGCAGAGAGAGAGGGAGACACAGAATCCAAAGCAGGCTCCAGGCTCTGAGCTGTCAGCACAGAGTTCTGTGGGGCTCGAACCCATTGACCATGAGATCATGACCTGAGCGAAAGTCGGACATTTAACCCACTGAGCCATCCAGGCCCCCCAGGTCAAATGGTATTATCCTGTATGGACTGTATTTTCTTATTTTCTATATTCTTGATGTTCTGGCATTTAGGACCTTGATCCTGGTGCCCCTGGGAGAGCTAGCTGATTCCTAGAGACAGTGGAGAACTCCCTGCAAGTACCCTTTTCATATTTGAACCAGATAATCCAGAGTCCACTCCCCAGCTGGCTCCTTTATCAGGCTCCTTTATCAGACTCGGGCACACCAGTCCCCAATTTCTCCTGCTGTAAATCCCCCGGGGCAAGGTGGTGGATAACCGCAGAACATCCCTGTAGAATCATTCAAACTATGCGATCCTGAGCTCATTCAGCAACCTACCCTGCCTTGCCTATTCCTTCTCTGGAAAACTCCAGTAAAGCTCTAGGCCACACTCTCTCCTCTCCTGCCTCCTGCCTTCCTACGTGGCCTGCACGAGGTGCCACGCCTGCTGTTCCCAGGGATCTGTGGAGATCGAAACTTCTTCATGATAGTCCTTCCCATGCCTCCTTGATTAAGACAAATCCTGGGTACATTTTACTTTATTTTATTTTTTTAGTATGCTCACCAACTTTTTAAAAAGTCTATTTGTCTTTTTTGAAAGAGAGAGCATAGGCAGGGGAGGGGCAGAGAGAGAGGGAGACAGAGCATCCAAAGCAGGCTCTGTGCTGACAGCAGAGAGCCCGATGTGGGGCTCGAACTCACAAAACCATGAGATCATGACCTGAGCCGAAGTCCGACGTTCAACTGGCCGAGCCGCCCAGGTGCCCCTAAATAATATTACTCTTATCAATAGAACTACTTTATTCATTTAATAGGTCTTTAGTTTTGTGTTGCATACATATAATTAATTTACTAGTCTTCTGCTGATACACATCTAAGCTGTTTGTAGTATTTTTATTACGCACAGTGCACCAGTGGGTGTCTTTACATAAAAGTCTGACACCTGTGTGGAATTCCTGGGAGAAAAAACTTCCCGTAAGTGCAGGCGCAAATGACAGGCACTGAATCGCCATGGTAGATCCATCACAGGGCAGCGAGGCTGCGGTGGTTGCCTGCGGAGTGAGTGCAGGGAGCACGCAGGGTGATGCAGAAAGACACGTGAGGATTTGGACATTTTACTTTTATGCCTTTTGTACTGTTGAAGTTTTTCCCAGGCCTATCTATTCCTTCATCGTAAAAACAAAGGGCACAGGCTTTGGATTCCTGTAGACCTGTGTTCCAGGCCAGACTTTACCACTCACCTGCCATGTGATCCTAGGCCACTTACTTAATTTTTAGGTTTCAGTTCCTAAATCTATTACCCAATTCATGGTGTTGCCGTGAGCATCACCAAAAACTGGCTGATGGATTGGCATTTCAGCTGTCTGTTTCCGTGTACCAAACCACCCCCAAAACGTAGTGGCTGAAAGGAACGACCATGAATTGTCTCCCACACTTCTGAGGGTGTCTTCTGTTGCACGTGATACCAGTTTGTGTTATCCAGGGCCCTCCTGGGCTGTGCTGCCCAAAATACCTTGCTCCCTTGTCTCCTGCCTTATCAGGAGGCAGAAAACTAGGCCTCTAGAGACACTGTGATGGCCTCAGGTTTCATGGGCTCTCCCGCCATCTCTCTAGAGGGTGACTGACCTTCTTACAGGGCAGCTCAGGATCTCAAGGACGCAGACGCACGGTGGTAAAGTCTTCGTCCCTGAGCTGACACAGCGTTACTTGCACCACATTCTGTTGAATAAAGTGGGTCACGGGCCAGCCCAGATCCTGTGTGGGACGACTATACCAGGGGTAAATACTGGAAGGTGTGTTTGGTGGGGACTTTTGGAAGATTCTTGGGGAATTTTCATTTCATTCCGCCATTTTGAGTTTTTAGATCTGGGCCAGGGCCCTGAGGGCCTTTATTTATTTATCTTCATTCTCTGTGACTCATAGGTGCCGTGAGTGTCAAAAACCATTAGGATGATGGCTCTCGATTATCTATCCTAATCTTTCATCAAAACCCTTTATATGGGACATGTGACATTTAAATCATTGACTTGCTCTTCCAGCAGAAGGCTGAACCAGGACTATGAGTGGTGAATTTGCTCCAAAGCCAAGTTCCGCGGAAAGGAGCACATTGGATGTTTTCTAGGATGCAAGATGTGGAGAAACCTCAATGTGAGGGCAAATCAGGACAGCAAAAGGTCGACCCCATAAGAGTCAAACAACACAAATGTAAGGAGCGTGGGAAGGCCTTTGCTCAGAGCTCAGGGGTGGTTTGCCCCTGGAGGATCCACACTCAGGAAAAACCCTGTCAATGTAACCAGTGTGGGAATGCTGTCAGTTATAAATCAGCCCTTCTTTCACACCAGGAAGTTCATAATAAAATAAAACGGTATCGGTATAATGAATGGGGGAAGGCCTTCAGTCAAGACACAGGCCTGGTTTGTCATTGGAGAATCCATACTGGGAAGAGACCCTCTGGGTGTAAAGAGTGCAGTAAACCATTTAGGCAAAGCTCACACCTTATTGGACACCTGAGGGTCCACGCCAGAGAAGCCCTTCAGATGTCATGGATGTGGGAGGGCCTTCAGTCAGGGGTTGGGACTCACGGAGCATCAGAGAAGCCACACAGGAGAGAGACCCTACCTGTGTAAGGAATGGGGGAGAGCCTCCCGAGGGGGCACCAGCCTTACTCCACACCTGAGGACCCACAATGGGGAGAAGCCCCATCAGTGTGAGGAGTGTGGACGAGCCTTCATTCAGAGGCCAAGCCTTGTTCATCACCAGGGGATCCACAGAGGGCAGAAGTCTGCGTTTGTGTCCTAACTGTAAGAAAGCCTTTAAGCATGCAGCAGGCCTTACTGAACCACTCTGGAAAGCTATGCTGCATACAGACCCTATCGCTGTGTGGTAAGTTCGGGACGTCAGGATGTGGTGTGTCCATCCCGTTGTCATTCTAGGCCGTGAGACAGTCTGACGTCACACATCCTGCTCGCGTCCTGCCTGAGTCTGCAGGGAATGCTGCCCTGTCGCTGTGCGGTAAGTTCGGGACGTCAGGATGTGGCGTGTCCATCCCGTTATCATTGCAGGCCGTGAGACAGTCTGACGTCACACATCCTGCTCGCGTCCTGCCTGAGTCTGCAGGGAATGCTGCCCTGTCGCTGTGCGGTAAGTTCGGGACGTCAGGATGTGGCGTGTCCATCCCGTTGTCATTGCAGGCCGTGAGACAGTCTGACGTCACACATCCTGCTCGCGTCCTGCCTGAGTCTGCGGGGAATGCTGCCCTGTCGCTGTGTGGTAAGTTCGGGACGTCAGGATGTGGCGTGTCCATCCCGTTGTCATTGCAGGCCGTGAGACAGTCTGACGTCACACATCCTGCTCGCGTCCTGCCTGAGTCTGCAGGGAATGCTGCCCTGTCGCTGTGTGGTAAGTTCGGGACGTCAGGATGTGGCGTGTCCATCCCGTTGTCATTGCAGGCCGTGAGACAGTCTGACGTCACACATCCTGCTCGCGTCCTGCCTGAGTCTGCAGGGAATGCTGCCCTGTCGCTGTGTGGTAAGTTCGGGACGTCAGGATGTGGCGTGTCCATCCCGTTGTCATTGCAGGCCGTGAGACAGTCTGACGTCACACATCCTGCTCGCGTCCTGCCTGAGTCTGCAGGGAATGCTGCCCTGTCGCTGTGTGGTAAGTTCGGGACGTCAGGATGTGGCGTGTCCATCCCGTTGTCATTGCAGGCCGTGAGACAGTCTGACGTCACACATCCTGCTCGCGTCCTGCCTGAGTCTGCGGGGAATGCTGCCCTGTCGCTGTGCGGTAAGTTCGGGACGTCAGGATGTGGCGTGTCCATCCCGTTGTCATTGCAGGCCGTGAGACAGTCTGACGTCACACATCCTGCTCGCGTCCTGCCTGAGTCTGCAGGGAATGCTGCCCTGTCGCTGTGCGGTAAGTTCGGGACGTCAGGATGTGGCGTGTCCATCCCGTTGTCATTGCAGGCCGTGAGACAGTCTGACGTCACACATCCTGCTCGCGTCCTGCCTGAGTCTGCAGGGAATGCTGCCCTGTCGCTGTGCGGTAAGTTCGGGACGTCAGGATGTGGCGTGTCCATCCCGTTGTCATTGCAGGCCGTGAGACAGTCTGACGTCACACATCCTGCTCGCGTCCTGCCTGAGTCTGCGGGGAATGCTGCCCTGTCGCTGTGCGGTAAGTTCGGGACGTCAGGATGTGGCGTGTCCATCCCGTTGTCATTGCAGGCCGTGAGACAGTCTGACGTCACACATCCTGCTCGCGTCCTGCCTGAGTCTGCAGGGAATGCTGCCCTGTCGCTGTGCGGTAAGTTCGGGACGTCAGGATGTGGCGTGTCCATCCCGTTGTCATTGCAGGCCGTGAGACAGTCTGACGTCACACATCCTGCTCGCGTCCTGCCTGAGTCTGCAGGGAATGCTGCCCTGTCGCTGTGCGGTAAGTTCGGGACGTCAGGATGTGGCGTGTCCATCCCGTTGTCATTGCAGGCCGTGAGACAGTCTGACGTCACACATCCTGCTCGCGTCCTGCCTGAGTCTGCGGGGAATGCTGCCCTGTCGCTGTGTGGTAAGTTCGGGACGTCAGGATGTGGCGTGTCCATCCCGTTGTCATTGCAGGCCGTGAGACAGTCTGACGTCACACATCCTGCTCGCGTCCTGCCTGAGTCTGCGGGGAATGCTGCCCTGTCGCTGTGCGGTAAGTTCGGGACGTCAGGATGTGGCGTGTCCATCCCGTTGTCATTGCAGGCCGTGAGACAGTCTGACGTCACACATCCTGCTCGCGTCCTGCCTGAGTCTGCGGGGAATGCTGCCCTGTCGCTGTGCGGTAAGTTCGGGACGTCAGGATGTGGCGTGTCCATCCCGTTGTCATTGCAGGCCGTGAGACAGTCTGACGTCACACATCCTGCTCGCGTCCTGCCTGAGTCTGCGGGGAATGCTGCCCTGTCGCTGTGTGGTAAGTTCGGGACGTCAGGATGTGGCGTGTCCATCCCGTTGTCATTGCAGGCCGTGAGACAGTCTGACGTCACACATCCTGCTCGCGTCCTGCCTGAGTCTGCGGGGAATGCTGCCCTGTCGCTGTGTGGTAAGTTCGGGACGTCAGGATGTGGCGTGTCCATCCCGTTGTCATTGCAGGCCGTGAGACAGTCTGACGTCACACATCCTGCTCGCGTCCTGCCTGAGTCTGCGGGGAATGCTGCCCTGTCGCTGTGTGGTAAGTTCGGGACGTCAGGATGTGGCGTGTCCATCCCGTTGTCATTGCAGGCCGTGAGACAGTCTGACGTCACACATCCTGCTCGCGTCCTGCCTGAGTCTGCGGGGAATGCTGCCCTGTCGCTGTGTGGTAAGTTCGGGACGTCAGGATGTGGCGTGTCCATCCCGTTGTCATTGCAGGCCGTGAGACAGTCTGACGTCACACATCCTGCTCGCGTCCTGCCTGAGTCTGCGGGGAATGCTGCCCTGTCGCTGTGTGGTAAGTTCGGGACGTCAGGATGTGGCGTGTCCATCCCGTTGTCATTGCAGGCCGTGAGACAGTCTGACGTCACACATCCTGCTCGCGTCCTGCCTGAGTCTGCGGGGAATGCTGCCCTGTCGCTGTGCGGTAAGTTCGGGACGTCAGGATGTGGCGTGTCCATCCCGTTGTCATTGCAGGCCGTGAGACAGTCTGACGTCACACATCCTGCTCGCGTCCTGCCTGAGTCTGCAGGGAATGCTGCCCTGTCGCTGTGTGGTAAGTTCGGGACGTCAGGATGTGGCGTGTCCATCCCGTTGTCATTGCAGGCCGTGAGACAGTCTGACGTCACACATCCTGCTCGCGTCCTGCCTGAGTCTGCGGGGAATGCTGCCCTGTCGCTGTGCGGTAAGTTCGGGACGTCAGGATGTGGCGTGTCCATCCCGTTGTCATTGCAGGCCGTGAGACAGTCTGACGTCACACATCCTGCTCGCGTCCTGCCTGAGTCTGCAGGGAATGCTGCCCTGTCGCTGTGCGGTAAGTTCGGGACGTCAGGATGTGGCGTGTCCATCCCGTTGTCATTGCAGGCCGTGAGACAGTCTGACGTCACACATCCTGCTCGCGTCCTGCCTGAGTCTGCGGGGAATGCTGCCCTGTCGCTGTGTGGTAAGTTCGGGACGTCAGGATGTGGCGTGTCCATCCCGTTGTCATTGCAGGCCGTGAGACAGTCTGACGTCACACATCCTGCTCGCGTCCTGCCTGAGTCTGCGGGGAATGCTGCCCTGTCGCTGTGTGGTAAGTTCGGGACGTCAGGATGTGGCGTGTCCATCCCGTTGTCATTGCAGGCCGTGAGACAGTCTGACGTCACACATCCTGCTCGCGTCCTGCCTGAGTCTGCAGGGAATGCTGCCCTGTCGCTGTGCGGTAAGTTCGGGACGTCAGGATGTGGCGTGTCCATCCCGTTGTCATTGCAGGCCGTGAGACAGTCTGACGTCACACATCCTGCTCGCGTCCTGCCTGAGTCTGCGGGGAATGCTGCCCTGTCGCTGTGCGGTAAGTTCGGGACGTCAGGATGTGGCGTGTCCATCCCGTTGTCATTGCAGGCCGTGAGACAGTCTGACGTCACACATCCTGCTCGCGTCCTGCCTGAGTCTGCGGGGAATGCTGCCCTGTCGCTGTGCGGTAAGTTCGGGACGTCAGGATGTGGCGTGTCCATCCCGTTGTCATTGCAGGCCGTGAGACAGTCTGACGTCACACATCCTGCTCGCGTCCTGCCTGAGTCTGCAGGGAATGCTGCCCTGTCGCTGTGTGGTAAGTTCGGGACGTCAGGATGTGGCGTGTCCATCCCGTTGTCATTGCAGGCCGTGAGACAGTCTGACGTCACACATCCTGCTCGCGTCCTGCCTGAGTCTGCGGGGAATGCTGCCCTGTCGCTGTGCGGTAAGTTCGGGACGTCAGGATGTGGCGTGTCCATCCCGTTGTCATTGCAGGCCGTGAGACAGTCTGACGTCACACATCCTGCTCGCGTCCTGCCTGAGTCTGCGGGGAATGCTGCCCTGTCGCTGTGCGGTAAGTTCGGGACGTCAGGATGTGGCGTGTCCATCCCGTTGTCATTGCAGGCCGTGAGACAGTCTGACGTCACACATCCTGCTCGCGTCCTGCCTGAGTCTGCGGGGAATGCTGCCCTGTCGCTGTGTGGTAAGTTCGGGACGTCAGGATGTGGCGTGTCCATCCCGTTGTCATTGCAGGCCGTGAGACAGTCTGACGTCACACATCCTGCTCGCGTCCTGCCTGAGTCTGCGGGGAATGCTGCCCTGTCGCTGTGCGGTAAGTTCGGGACGTCAGGATGTGGCGTGTCCATCCCGTTGTCATTGCAGGCCGTGAGACAGTCTGACGTCACACATCCTGCTCGCGTCCTGCCTGAGTCTGCGGGGAATGCTGCCCTGTCGCTGTGCGGTAAGTTCGGGACGTCAGGATGTGGCGTGTCCATCCCGTTGTCATTGCAGGCCGTGAGACAGTCTGACGTCACACATCCTGCTCGCGTCCTGCCTGAGTCTGCGGGGAATGCTGCCCTGTCGCTGTGCGGTAAGTTCGGGACGTCAGGATGTGGCGTGTCCATCCCGTTGTCATTGCAGGCCGTGAGACAGTCTGACGTCACACATCCTGCTCGCGTCCTGCCTGAGTCTGCGGGGAATGCTGCCCTGTCGCTGTGCGGTAAGTTCGGGACGTCAGGATGTGGCGTGTCCATCCCGTTGTCATTGCAGGCCGTGAGACAGTCTGACGTCACACATCCTGCTCGCGTCCTGCCTGAGTCTGCGGGGAATGCTGCCCTGTCGCTGTGTGGTAAGTTCGGGACGTCAGGATGTGGCGTGTCCATCCCGTTGTCATTGCAGGCCGTGAGACAGTCTGACGTCACACATCCTGCTCGCGTCCTGCCTGAGTCTGCGGGGAATGCTGCCCTGTCGCTGTGTGGTAAGTTCGGGACGTCAGGATGTGGCGTGTCCATCCCGTTGTCATTGCAGGCCGTGAGACAGTCTGACGTCACACATCCTGCTCGCGTCCTGCCTGAGTCTGCGGGGAATGCTGCCCTGTCGCTGTGCGGTAAGTTCGGGACGTCAGGATGTGGCGTGTCCATCCCGTTGTCATTGCAGGCCGTGAGACAGTCTGACGTCACACATCCTGCTCGCGTCCTGCCTGAGTCTGCGGGGAATGCTGCCCTGTCGCTGTGCGGTAAGTTCGGGACGTCAGGATGTGGCGTGTCCATCCCGTTGTCATTGCAGGCCGTGAGACAGTCTGACGTCACACATCCTGCTCGCGTCCTGCCTGAGTCTGCGGGGAATGCTGCCCTGTCGCTGTGCGGTAAGTTCGGGACGTCAGGATGTGGCGTGTCCATCCCGTTGTCATTGCAGGCCGTGAGACAGTCTGACGTCACACATCCTGCTCGCGTCCTGCCTGAGTCTGCAGGGAATGCTGCCCTGTCGCTGTGTGGTAAGTTCGGGACGTCAGGATGTGGCGTGTCCATCCCGTTGTCATTGCAGGCCGTGAGACAGTCTGACGTCACACATCCTGCTCGCGTCCTGCCTGAGTCTGCGGGGAATGCTGCCCTGTCGCTGTGCGGTAAGTTCGGGACGTCAGGATGTGGCGTGTCCATCCCGTTGTCATTGCAGGCCGTGAGACAGTCTGACGTCACACATCCTGCTCGCGTCCTGCCTGAGTCTGCGGGGAATGCTGCCCTGTCGCTGTGCGGTAAGTTCGGGACGTCAGGATGTGGCGTGTCCATCCCGTTGTCATTGCAGGCCGTGAGACAGTCTGACGTCACACATCCTGCTCGCGTCCTGCCTGAGTCTGCGGGGAATGCTGCCCTGTCGCTGTGTGGTAAGTTCGGGACGTCAGGATGTGGCGTGTCCATCCCGTTGTCATTGCAGGCCGTGAGACAGTCTGACGTCACACATCCTGCTCGCGTCCTGCCTGAGTCTGCGGGGAATGCTGCCCTGTCGCTGTGCGGTAAGTTCGGGACGTCAGGATGTGGCGTGTCCATCCCGTTGTCATTGCAGGCCGTGAGACAGTCTGACGTCACACATCCTGCTCGCGTCCTGCCTGAGTCTGCGGGGAATGCTGCCCTGTCGCTGTGCGGTAAGTTCGGGACGTCAGGATGTGGCGTGTCCATCCCGTTGTCATTGCAGGCCGTGAGACAGTCTGACGTCACACATCCTGCTCGCGTCCTGCCTGAGTCTGCGGGGAATGCTGCCCTGTCGCTGTGCGGTAAGTTCGGGACGTCAGGATGTGGCGTGTCCATCCCGTTGTCATTGCAGGCCGTGAGACAGTCTGACGTCACACATCCTGCTCGCGTCCTGCCTGAGTCTGCGGGGAATGCTGCCCTGTCGCTGTGCGGTAAGTTCGGGACGTCAGGATGTGGCGTGTCCATCCCGTTGTCATTGCAGGCCGTGAGACAGTCTGACGTCACACATCCTGCTCGCGTCCTGCCTGAGTCTGCGGGGAATGCTGCCCTGTCGCTGTGTGGTAAGTTCGGGACGTCAGGATGTGGCGTGTCCATCCCGTTGTCATTGCAGGCCGTGAGACAGTCTGACGTCACACATCCTGCTCGCGTCCTGCCTGAGTCTGCGGGGAATGCTGCCCTGTCGCTGTGCGGTAAGTTCGGGACGTCAGGATGTGGCGTGTCCATCCCGTTGTCATTGCAGGCCGTGAGACAGTCTGACGTCACACATCCTGCTCGCGTCCTGCCTGAGTCTGCGGGGAATGCTGCCCTGTCGCTGTGCGGTAAGTTCGGGACGTCAGGATGTGGCGTGTCCATCCCGTTGTCATTGCAGGCCGTGAGACAGTCTGACGTCACACATCCTGCTCGCGTCCTGCCTGAGTCTGCGGGGAATGCTGCCCTGTCGCTGTGCGGTAAGTTCGGGACGTCAGGATGTGGCGTGTCCATCCCGTTGTCATTGCAGGCCGTGAGACAGTCTGACGTCACACATCCTGCTCGCGTCCTGCCTGAGTCTGCGGGGAATGCTGCCCTGTCGCTGTGTGGTAAGTTCGGGACGTCAGGATGTGGCGTGTCCATCCCGTTGTCATTGCAGGCCGTGAGACAGTCTGACGTCACACATCCTGCTCGCGTCCTGCCTGAGTCTGCGGGGAATGCTGCCCTGTCGCTGTGCGGTAAGTTCGGGACGTCAGGATGTGGCGTGTCCATCCCGTTGTCATTGCAGGCCGTGAGACAGTCTGACGTCACACATCCTGCTCGCGTCCTGCCTGAGTCTGCGGGGAATGCTGCCCTGTCGCTGTGCGGTAAGTTCGGGACGTCAGGATGTGGCGTGTCCATCCCGTTGTCATTGCAGGCCGTGAGACAGTCTGACGTCACACATCCTGCTCGCGTCCTGCCTGAGTCTGCGGGGAATGCTGCCCTGTCGCTGTGCGGTAAGTTCGGGACGTCAGGATGTGGCGTGTCCATCCCGTTGTCATTGCAGGCCGTGAGACAGTCTGACGTCACACATCCTGCTCGCGTCCTGCCTGAGTCTGCGGGGAATGCTGCCCTGTCGCTGTGCGGTAAGTTCGGGACGTCAGGATGTGGCGTGTCCATCCCGTTGTCATTGCAGGCCGTGAGACAGTCTGACGTCACACATCCTGCTCGCGTCCTGCCTGAGTCTGCGGGGAATGCTGCCCTGTCGCTGTGCGGTAAGTTCGGGACGTCAGGATGTGGCGTGTCCATCCCGTTGTCATTGCAGGCCGTGAGACAGTCTGACGTCACACATCCTGCTCGCGTCCTGCCTGAGTCTGCGGGGAATGCTGCCCTGTCGCTGTGCGGTAAGTTCGGGACGTCAGGATGTGGCGTGTCCATCCCGTTGTCATTGCAGGCCGTGAGACAGTCTGACGTCACACATCCTGCTCGCGTCCTGCCTGAGTCTGCGGGGAATGCTGCCCTGTCGCTGTGCGGTAAGTTCGGGACGTCAGGATGTGGCGTGTCCATCCCGTTGTCATTGCAGGCCGTGAGACAGTCTGACGTCACACATCCTGCTCGCGTCCTGCCTGAGTCTGCGGGGAATGCTGCCCTGTCGCTGTGTGGTAAGTTCGGGACGTCAGGATGTGGCGTGTCCATCCCGTTGTCATTGCAGGCCGTGAGACAGTCTGACGTCACACATCCTGCTCGCGTCCTGCCTGAGTCTGCGGGGAATGCTGCCCTGTCGCTGTGCGGTAAGTTCGGGACGTCAGGATGTGGCGTGTCCATCCCGTTGTCATTGCAGGCCGTGAGACAGTCTGACGTCACACATCCTGCTCGCGTCCTGCCTGAGTCTGCGGGGAATGCTGCCCTGTCGCTGTGTGGTAAGTTCGGGACGTCAGGATGTGGCGTGTCCATCCCGTTGTCATTGCAGGCCGTGAGACAGTCTGACGTCACACATCCTGCTCGCGTCCTGCCTGAGTCTGCGGGGAATGCTGCCCTGTCGCTGTGTGGTAAGTTCGGGACGTCAGGATGTGGCGTGTCCATCCCGTTGTCATTGCAGGCCGTGAGACAGTCTGACGTCACACATCCTGCTCGCGTCCTGCCTGAGTCTGCAGGGAATGCTGCCCTGTCGCTGTGCGGTAAGTTCGGGACGTCAGGATGTGGCGTGTCCATCCCGTTGTCATTGCAGGCCGTGAGACAGTCTGACGTCACACATCCTGCTCGCGTCCTGCCTGAGTCTGCGGGGAATGCTGCCCTGTCGCTGTGTGGTAAGTTCGGGACGTCAGGATGTGGCGTGTCCATCCCGTTGTCATTGCAGGCCGTGAGACAGTCTGACGTCACACATCCTGCTCGCGTCCTGCCTGAGTCTGCGGGGAATGCTGCCCTGTCGCTGTGTGGTAAGTTCGGGACGTCAGGATGTGGCGTGTCCATCCCGTTGTCATTGCAGGCCGTGAGACAGTCTGACGTCACACATCCTGCTCGCGTCCTGCCTGAGTCTGCAGGGAATGCTGCCCTGTCGCTGTGCGGTAAGTTCGGGACGTCAGGATGTGGCGTGTCCATCCCGTTGTCATTGCAGGCCGTGAGACAGTCTGACGTCACACATCCTGCTCGCGTCCTGCCTGAGTCTGCGGGGAATGCTGCCCTGTCGCTGTGTGGTAAGTTCGGGACGTCAGGATGTGGCGTGTCCATCCCGTTGTCATTGCAGGCCGTGAGACAGTCTGACGTCACACATCCTGCTCGCGTCCTGCCTGAGTCTGCAGGGAATGCTGCCCTGTCGCTGTGCGGTAAGTTCGGGACGTCAGGATGTGGCGTGTCCATCCCGTTGTCATTGCAGGCCGTGAGACAGTCTGACGTCACACATCCTGCTCGCGTCCTGCCTGAGTCTGCGGGGAATGCTGCCCTGTCGCTGTGCGGTAAGTTCGGGACGTCAGGATGTGGCGTGTCCATCCCGTTGTCATTGCAGGCCGTGAGACAGTCTGACGTCACACATCCTGCTCGCGTCCTGCCTGAGTCTGCGGGGAATGCTGCCCTGTCGCTGTGTGGTAAGTTCGGGACGTCAGGATGTGGCGTGTCCATCCCGTTGTCATTGCAGGCCGTGAGACAGTCTGACGTCACACATCCTGCTCGCGTCCTGCCTGAGTCTGCGGGGAATGCTGCCCTGTCGCTGTGTGGTAAGTTCGGGACGTCAGGATGTGGCGTGTCCATCCCGTTGTCATTGCAGGCCGTGAGACAGTCTGACGTCACACATCCTGCTCGCGTCCTGCCTGAGTCTGCGGGGAATGCTGCCCTGTCGCTGTGCGGTAAGTTCGGGACGTCAGGATGTGGCGTGTCCATCCCGTTGTCATTGCAGGCCGTGAGACAGTCTGACGTCACACATCCTGCTCGCGTCCTGCCTGAGTCTGCAGGGAATGCTGCCCTGTCGCTGTGTGGTAAGTTCGGGACGTCAGGATGTGGCGTGTCCATCCCGTTGTCATTGCAGGCCGTGAGACAGTCTGACGTCACACATCCTGCTCGCGTCCTGCCTGAGTCTGCAGGGAATGCTGCCCTGTCGCTGTGCGGTAAGTTCGGGACGTCAGGATGTGGCGTGTCCATCCCGTTGTCATTGCAGGCCGTGAGACAGTCTGACGTCACACATCCTGCTCGCGTCCTGCCTGAGTCTGCGGGGAATGCTGCCCTGTCGCTGTGTGGTAAGTTCGGGACGTCAGGATGTGGCGTGTCCATCCCGTTGTCATTGCAGGCCGTGAGACAGTCTGACGTCACACATCCTGCTCGCGTCCTGCCTCAGTCTGCGGGGAATGCTGCCCTGTCGCTGTGTGGTAAGTTCGGGACGTCAGGATGTGGCGTGTCCATCCCGTTGTCATTGCAGGCCGTGAGACAGTCTGACGTCACACATCCTGCTCGCGTCCTGCCTGAGTCTGCAGGGAATGCTGCCCTGTCGCTGTGTGGTAAGTTCGGGACGTCAGGATGTGGCGTGTCCATCCCGTTGTCATTGCAGGCCGTGAGACAGTCTGACGTCACACATCCTGCTCGCGTCCTGCCTGAGTCTGCGGGGAATGCTGCCCTGTCGCTGTGCGGTAAGTTCGGGACGTCAGGATGTGGCGTGTCCATCCCGTTGTCATTGCAGGCCGTGAGACAGTCTGACGTCACACATCCTGCTCGCGTCCTGCCTGAGTCTGCGGGGAATGCTGCCCTGTCGCTGTGTGGTAAGTTCGGGACGTCAGGATGTGGCGTGTCCATCCCGTTTTCATTGCAGGCCGTGAGACAGTCTGACGTCACACATCCTGCTCGCGTCCTGCCTGAGTCTGCGGGGAATGCTGCCCTGTCGCTGTGCGGTAAGTTCGGGACGTCAGGATGTGGCGTGTCCATCCCGTTGTCATTGCAGGCCGTGAGACAGTCTGACGTCACACATCCTGCTCGCGTCCTGCCTGAGTCTGCGGGGAATGCTGCCCTGTCGCTGTGTGGTAAGTTCGGGACGTCAGGATGTGGCGTGTCCATCCCGTTGTCATTGCAGGCCGTGAGACAGTCTGACGTCACACATCCTGCTCGCGTCCTGCCTGAGTCTGCGGGGAATGCTGCCCTGTCGCTGTGCGGTAAGTTCGGGACGTCAGGATGTGGCGTGTCCATCCCGTTGTCATTGCAGGCCGTGAGACAGTCTGACGTCACACATCCTGCTCGCGTCCTGCCTGAGTCTGCGGGGAATGCTGCCCTGTCGCTGTGCGGTAAGTTCGGGACGTCAGGATGTGGCGTGTCCATCCCGTTGTCATTGCAGGCCGTGAGACAGTCTGACGTCACACATCCTGCTCGCGTCCTGCCTGAGTCTGCGGGGAATGCTGCCCTGTCGCTGTGCGGTAAGTTCGGGACGTCAGGATGTGGCGTGTCCATCCCGTTGTCATTGCAGGCCGTGAGACAGTCTGACGTCACACATCCTGCTCGCGTCCTGCCTGAGTCTGCGGGGAATGCTGCCCTGTCGCTGTGCGGTAAGTTCGGGACGTCAGGATGTGGCGTGTCCATCCCGTTTTCATTGCAGGCCGTGAGACAGTCTGACGTCACACATCCTGCTCGCGTCCTGCCTGAGTCTGCGGGGAATGCTGCCCTGTCGCTGTGCGGTAAGTTCGGGACGTCAGGATGTGGCGTGTCCATCCCGTTGTCATTGCAGGCCGTGAGACAGTCTGACGTCACACATCCTGCTCGCGTCCTGCCTGAGTCTGCGGGGAATGCTGCCCTGTCTGCTGCTCCTCCAGTCTCCCCCCTTGTGGTCCGTCTGCCCTTCTGCTTCCCGAAGTCACCGTCATCACATGCCCTGACTGTCCCGACGACCCAGAGACTCCCGTGTTGTGGGCAGAGGCCCACAAAGAAGTCATGTGTGTTCCCTGCAGAGAACTTAGCAGGCTGCGTGGGGATGTGATGCTGTTTTGAAAGCTACATAAATGAGGGGTGAACTAGGGAGAGGTTTTCAAATGACTGCTCGGTGAGGTAACTTGCCCTTTTGTTCATCTCCCCTTCACCCTGTTGTTGCCAGGGGTGGGGGGCCACCTGCCCTCATGTTCTGAGGATGGACAAACAGGTGACACCTGGTGCCGGACGGAGGTACACCCTCAGCACGACATCCAGGGCCACAGGGGAGCACGAGGAACAAACTGGGACTTTGGGATGCAGGCTTTGCAGTAACAAGAGGACGAGGTGGCCCCGATTTCTTGGGAGGATGTGACTGGCGTGTTTGAATAATGTTGTGCACAGGTGAGGAGGTGAAACCTGGTAGGTTGAGGCTGAGGTGGAGAGCAGCTAGTCTAATGTCGAACCAGCTGGGTGGGGAGCATTTCCTGCTGGGTGGGAGGCAGATCCGGCCAGAGCAGGAGAGCCCACTTGGGCCTAAGGGTCCCTGTGAGGCTCAAACACATCAAAGCAGCTCATGAAATTTTACGCCTTGCCCGCGCACTTTGTCAGCTTAGGGGAAAGGCAGTTTTTAGGAAGGAGTTACAATGTATATTTGCATCCTCAACTCCGCGCTTCATTCATACGTCCTCTTTTTTCCTTTTTAAATCTCAGTGATACACATTTCTCTTCCAGTTTATCTCTGGGGGAAAAGTCCCAGAATTACCTTTGGCCATCCAGCACTCCAGGTGGATGTGCTCACGTATTGTAGTGGGACTGAAGGGACATCAGGTGCCAGAGCCTCTAATCCTTCTCCTGCATCCTCCTGACTTTTCTTTTTTTTAAGTTTATTTTGAGTGAAAGAGAGAGTGGGGCAGGGGCCGAGAGACAGAGAGAATCCCAAGCAGGCTCCGGGCTGTCAGCACAGAGACCAATGTGGGGCTCGAACTCACCAACCGTGAGATCACGACCTGAGTTGAAACCAGAGTCAGAGGCTTAACCAACTGAGCAAGCCAGGTGGACCTCCCCCTTCTGACTTTCTTATGCTAAAAAATAGTAGATGTTTCAAGCTGAGGTCACTGTCTACTGTAATCATCTGGACGCTGATGTTCTCATTATGCATTAGTTTATTTTTTCAGCCTTGAAATAAACAGTCTGAGAAGCATTGGTGTCGTCTACTACTTTGAATGAAATATACTTTTCACTACCAGGACTTAAGAAATTAGGAAGTTTATGGGGCACCTGGGTGGCTCAGTCGGTTAAGCATCTGACTTCAGCTCAGGACATGATCTCACAGTTCCTGGGTTTGTGCCCCGAGTCGGGCTCTGTGCTGACAGCTTGGAGCCTGGAGCCTGCTTCAGATTCTGTGTCTCCCTCTCTCTCTGCCCCTCCCCTGTTCACTCTCTGTCTCTCTCACAAATAAATAAACATTAAAAAAGATTTAAAAAAAGAAATTAGAAAGCTTATAGAGAGTATATATAAATTGGGTATTTCACTATATTAATATTTGTATGGGGATGGTATGAATAAATGCCAAGAAAACGTTGGAGGTGCTAATTGTTCATACTTACTGCCATCAAAGTACTTCTATTGTTTTGCTCTGTTTCAAGGTCTAGATAGGAAGTACTTGAGAGGTTGAAGTCTACAGGCCAGCGGGAACAGTCAATAAATATTTTAAAAATAAGAGAGAAGTGGAGACATTAAATCTCCCTGAAGTTAGACACCTCAAAATTGAAAATCTAGGCTTTCACACAATACCTGTACATTTGAGGAATTTTCAGCCGATTCAATGAGTTCTCCCATGAAATGTGCTGATGCACTGAGCTTTCTGGCAGTAGGAATTATGCCAGAGATGAAAACTGGTAGCCAAAGGTTCAGGTACATTTGGCAGACATTTTTGTAGCCCTTTCGTTGTTTTTAAGAATTGAATTAGCTGCCAACTTTAAAATGTTAGAGATTTTATGTAAAAGCCTGGATTTCCATCTTATTTGGAAAAATTAAGACCTGGCATCATTGGGCCAGATCTCTCTTGATATGCTTTCTAGTTCACTGGCATCATCACCCTCTAGCTCATGATGCATCTGGGCCCTGGAGACAAGAATTTGCTTATCTGGAGAATGACAACTTAAGAAGAGGTTTATGTTTAATGGCAGAGAAAATACAAACAATGTGAAGTTTGATCTTTTTGATTGGTTGTTTGCAAAAAAAAAAAAAAGGGGGGGGTGACCAGAAGTTGAGGAAATTTTAAAACTAGGATTATTTATTTATTTTAAATTTATTTATTGAGAGAGAGAGCATGCGAGCAAGTTGGGGAGGGCAGAGAGACAGGAGCAGACTCCGCACTGTCAGCACAGAGCCCAACGCAGGGCTCAAACCCACAAACTGCAAGATCATAACCTGAGCCAAAATCAAGAGTGTGATGGTCAACTGACTGAGCCGCCCAGGCACCCCAGGGTTCTTCTTCTCCTTTTTTTTTTTTTTTTTTTTTTAAGTTTATTTTTGAGAGATCAGGGAGGGGTAGAGAGAGGGAGAGAGAGAATCCTATCATCTACCATCAGCACAGAGCCAGACTCTGGGGTGGATCCCATGAACTGTGAGATCATGATCTGAGCCTAAACAAAGAGTAGGTGGCTAAACAGACTGAGCCACCCAGGCACCCCTAAAAATAGGATTATTGCTTGATTTAGCTTAAGTGAAAGTAATAAATAGGTACTGTAAATGTCAGTAATTTGACCTTTGTGGCCAAACATCTTCACAAGTAGACAGAAGAGCTCTCTGCACAGGGACGTGGATAACACACATTTCCCAATATGTTACTTGTTTAGACAGTGGTCATTGCACACGTATATGTCATGTATTTTAAGGGTATGTACTACTACAAGTAGTACTTTACTACTAAGTAAAACATGGATTCAAATTTGATGAATTTACAATCTAATGGGAAAGACAAATGAACACAAATCAAGAAAACGATCCTGCCTGGAAGAACTGGGAAGGTATACAAAGAAAATGGGCAAGGGCATTGGTAGGACTTTAAGGATGAATTTTATCAGCTCAGGTACTCCAGAGAAATAGAGTATGAACATGTGTTTTTGTAAGGAATCAGCTCAGGCAGTTGCGCGGGTTGCTAAGTCTACGACCTGCAAAGCAGGCTGCCAGGGTGGGAACTCAGGCAGGATCTCCACGTGACAGTCTTGAGGCAAAATGCCTTCTTGGGGATGTTTTTAACTTTTAGGGCCTGTGGCTGATTAGCCAAGGCCCATCCAGCCGTGCGAGAATGGGAAGGGAGGTCTCTGCTCAAGTCAACCGATCCCAGAAGTGAACCCCATGTACCAGGTCGCTTCGCGACAGCAGCCGCGCCGTGGGAGCGTGAAGCCACCACGGGAGAGGCGCAGGGCGCAGTCAACGCCGCCGGCGTCCCACGCGATTCTCCCGAGGGCGCCATGCAGCGCAGTCGGGTTGTGCGCGGTGCTCCCGTCCGCGTAAACGCGTCCCGCGGAGGGGCAGAGCATGGCCGGGCAGCAAGCCGTCTCGGTGCTGGGGCCACGGGAAGGGCACAAGCCTACCCTCCGGCACAGACTGGGTACGTGGGGAGGCAGGTGGCGAGCGGCCAGGCGGCTCCGAGAGCCGGAGGCGGGCGGGGGTGTCGTGACCACACCGGCCCGGGAGCGCAAGTCATAGAGACGCCCAGACCTCCCGGAACCTACGCAAACCCGGAAGTAGCCTCTCGGGATCCAGTTCCGCGGACCACTCGACGGCATCTAGTTGCGCGTCGGCGTGGGCTCGCGGTGTGGCGGGGCGCGGAGAGGGGATCGGACAGAGGGCTGGGGCTGGAGGCGAGGTGAGGGGCGTGGGGCGAGCCTCTGCTTGCTCACGCCGCTCACGCCCGGGCGAGCGTGGCATTACTTGTAGCCCCGGGGGCTGTGAGCGCCGCAAAGACCTGCCTCCGCAGCCTGGGTGCAATGTGTGCCTAAGTTGTTCGGGTCGGCTTATCACCGCTATCGTGTTAACAGGCTTATCCAAGTTCTCCGCTGCCCGGGTCATTTTGTTGTGTTTACAATACGTTCTGATCCCCTCCCCCCACCCCCAGAGTCCAGAAGAGCCTTCACCCTGACTCCGACTCTGCCCCGAGTCCAGTGAGTTTTCTCTGGAGCCTTCACAGCCCGAGTTGTCTAAAATTTGGTGTAACCCTGACTCCTGTCGTCCACACTCCCTGAGAGCAGGAGGGTTTGCACGTAGTGAACCGGGAAGAGAACATTTTGGGGAGCTGTCGACACTGTCTAGGAAGGTGCGTCCTGTCCGCCCTCTTGCATTTCCGGCGCTTCTGCTGAGGAGGCCTCTGGGCCCCGCGAAGACCTAACGGGCTCCAGGAACCGCCGTCAGTGGCCGAAGCCAGACGGGCATACTGCATACCGAAGAGAAGAGCGGATCCTGGATCCTGGAGCTGCTGGGGATGGACCGGCTTCCCTGCCCCCCGGGGAGCTGGAGGCATTAAAGGGGAAGCCACGCGGGGTAAGGGAGGGAGCTGCATGCGGGAGGAACAGGTGGCCTGGCGGGTAGTCACAGGTGGACGTGACCCTGAACAGACTCGCGCCGTTTTCCAATCCGGTCAGGCTTTATCCTCTGGGAAGGTCTGGTCCTTCACTCCTCAAGGCAAATGGTCCGCAGATCTCAAGGGAAGTTGGTTATTTCTGCTGCGGACCAAAGGACTTAGGTCAGCAAGCAAGGAGTGCGTAGGCTTGAAGCAAGGTCACCCTTAGATGGGTTGGAGTGCGTTGGACCGATGTTACCGCCCTCCCAAGGCTGTATCAGCTGATTAGAGCATCTATTCACACACACAGTGAGGTCAAGTTTTTGTTGTTGTCATTTGTTTTTAGTAAATTACCACACAGCAAGGATAACCTGTTTTTACCAGACAAATGGGCCTTAGGCTCAACAAATTATTTTCCCTCATCTATACAGGATGTTCTTAGAAAGTAAGCATTCTTATCCCAAACACTGGGTTACATTTATTTTCTAATATTTAAGGCAACTTAAATAGAAGTGTACCTCAATGAAAACGACTTCATCTTGTTGACGGCATGTTGTGCTTTCCTGATCCTGTTGCGTGTATTCCGGGAGACGCCGGAAGTGGGACGCGGCCGCGCGCGCCAGGGGGCGTGGCCTTCCAGGAGCCGCGGGCGGGGCGCTTCCGGGAGCCCGGCGGCCGCTTCCGGGAGCCGGGGGCTGGGCCCCGCACGCTGCGGCGGAGCTGGTTGAGCGGCCTAGTGTGTCCCTCGCCTTGGGGTCCAGGGTTCGGGCTCGGACCCCGGCGGGAGCGGCCCTGCGGACCCCCGACGAGCTGAGCCGCGAGGGCGACCCGGAGTGGGGGCCCCTCGAAGCGAGCAGGGAGTAGGGCTCCGCGCTCGTCGTTGCCAAGCCAGCACGAACGAAGGTCACTGCTGTTGTGACCGCGGTTCCTCAGCGCTTCTCTCCCTCTGGGTGGGCGCATCTGCGCGCGGACGGACGACCCTGTGCCACCTCACGAGGCTTGGAAGTGTTCCCTGAGGCCGGGGCGCCGGATTCGGAGGCTTCTTCGGCCCGCGCGCCCCTCCTCCAGTGACGCGACACCACCCTACGCGCGGGGTTCCGCTGGTAGTTGTGATTGCTGACTGCCCCGCGTGGAGTGGACGCTCCAGGATGCCAGGGCTCTGTGCACTGACGCAGTTCGAATGCCTGCAATGCTTTCTGCACAGGCTCGGCCTCTATTAGTGCATTTTTGTGGATTTACCGAATGAATAAAAATAGTTACTGCGGTCACAGGTCTTGCGTGGTTCTTCACAGGATCTGCCGTTTACCCCCTATTTAGTTCTGTGCCCTAGAGCGCCCTCAGCAGCCTCCAGGTGACACGCCGGCAGAAGCCAGGCAGGATGGCTGTGGACACAAGAAAGTCTGCCGGCCAGTTCCACCCTGAATGGGGTCAGCAGGGGCCTGCGGTGGTGAAGGTGGAGCTGGAGGAGGACAACCCCAGGAGTCAGGTGCCGGACAACCAGCCCCCTGCCTGGGAGATCTTCAGACAGCGCTTCAGACACTTTTGCTACCAGGAGACGCCTGGACCCAGGGAGGCGCTGCGCCGACTCCGCGAGCTGTGCCGCCAGTGGCTGCGGCCCGAGACGCACAGCAAGGAGCAGATCCTGGAGCTGCTGGTGCTGGAGCAGTTCCTGACCGTCCTGCCCGCGGAGCTCCAGGCCTGGGTGCGGGAGCACCGTCCGGAGAGCGGGGACGAGGTGGTGACGGCGCTGGAGGGTCTGGACGGAAAAAGAAATGTACAAGTAGGAAGGCACTGGTCTGATATAGTTGTGGGTGACTGGGAACAAAACTTCCTCAGTTGTGGAGCTCCGAGGGAGCAAGGGCCGAACCAGCATTCAGCAGGGGACTGAGCGTCTTGCTAAGCCAGCCCCGAGCAGAGGGAGAGGGAGGGAACTGCAGATTCAGAGATGGTGAGTAAAGATAAGGAGGACATTTTATCTTTCAGACACTAGAGGGGCCTCATGCTCCTTACTTTAGAGGTCTCTCAACTCTCGGCCACAAAGGAGGAGGTGAAATCATTCCCAGTTTGCACACATGGAAACTAAGGTCAGAGAGGTTGTGTAACTTGGCCAGGGACACACAGGCAATAGTGAAATGACAGAAACAAGTCTTGATCGGATTTTGCTTTGCTTACTTTTCTAGCTATTTCTCAGTGCCCCAGAAGGTAAATAAGGCCCTGTTTTCAATTTTCTTTTTCCTAGTGTCTCGGGGATATTTCTTGTGGATTCCTCAAGGAGTCCTTCCAAACCAGTTTAGTCTCTTAAATTTTCAGTGTCCTTGGGGCTTAATCACTACTGCTTGTCTCCAGGTTTCAGCCTGTGTTCTGGAACAGGAAATCCTTTTGCAGAGAGTGACCCTTCAGACGCTGGATGAAGAATCTTCATACACATGGGTTCAGCCCCCAGCAATCCAGTTCAAGGGCAAAGGACCTGAGCCCCAACCATCAGAGGAAGGAGGTGAGGCAATACTTTCTCTGGGGAATTTGGACGGCAATGAACTCTGAGTTGAATTTTTTTGTGTGGAGTATGACATGTTCATTCCTTGTGATGAGGGTTGTTAAAGAACATGATGAAGGCAACATTTTAGGTAATAATGATTAAAAGGCAGTAAGTCATACCAGAACAGCCTCAGTGGTATGGTTGGTTTTAAATATCCGTATTTGCAGGGCACCTAGGTGACTCAGTTGGTTAAGCATCCGACTTCAGGTTAGGTCATGATCTCGTGGTTTGTGAGTTCAAGCCCCACATCAGGCTCTATGCTGATCACTCAGAGCCTGGAGCTTGCCTTGGATTCTGTGTCTCCCTCTCTGCCCCTCCCCTGCTCATGCTCTGTTTCTCTCAAATAAACATTAAAAAATATGTATATCTATCTTTGAATTTTCTGCATATGGTCTAGTAGAAATGTTATTTAAAGAATTTTGATGCCTACATTTTTCAGTTGATACTGATAGGATATTAACCCTGTAAAACTATATTAACTGTTTTGAAAGTTACCTTTTATTATTACCAGAGAAGTATATATGCAGTGTACAAAGTTAGAAAGTACATAGTAGCAAAATAAGAAAATAAAGCACCATGTTCTATCACCCAGAGATTATTACAACTGATGACTTTTTATTCTATATCTGTGTAGCTTTTTATGTGCATGTGTATTTATATGCGGGTATGTGTACACGCATGTGCATACACACACATACCTTTTACCAAAGAGAGCTCATACTCTGCTATTTTCTGATCTATTTAGTTCAGCTAATGATCTTTCCTTTCCCCCATCAGTACATCTTCATGTTACCTAAATTCAGTTCAAATTCAGATTGGCTCAGTTTTTTTCGAAAATGTATTTAAAGCTGATTTGTCCAACTCTGGGTAGAATCCAGGGTTGTTCATGCCTCTTAATTCTTTGCTACGTTAAAACAATTCCACTCCCATTTTTTCCCCATAACCCAGACTTTTTGATGAGCCCAGGCCAGTTTCCCAGCCTCTGGAGTTTTTTAATTGCTTCCTCATTGTATCCTTTACTTTGCTGCCCACGTACCTTGTATTTGCTGTAAACTGGCAGTTGCATCTAAAGGCTTGAAGGATTTGAGTTAAACATTTTGGGCTAGAATTAATATTAGGTAATAAGAGACATTAATACCTGGGTGACCCGCTATTTAAATCACCGGCTTAGCATGATGACAGGAAATAGCTGGTTTCCCCCTCATAGCTAACTGTGAGTGTCGCCTTGCCACTTTGCGAATAGCCAGTTCCCCGTCAACAAATTATAAATGTTTGATAAACCTCGTATGGGTCAACCATTTTATTAAGAGTTACAGGATGAATTTGTAATTCTTTCATTCCTTCTCTGTTATTAACTGACATTCTTCATAGTAAAGCTTTCCTTCATCCGATATGTCTGTTTGGTCACTTCTTTCTAGGCAGTCATGACTGATGCTTAGTTTCCCCCTTTTATTGACCAGTTTTCAAATTCAGGAAGTGGTTTATTAGGCACCTTAAATGGTGACATGAGATTTTAGGTTTTTTCCTGTGTGGGTATCATTATGGACATAGGCATTTGTATTGAGTCAGCGTGTTTCAACCCACCACATTTCAATCCACCCTTTCTTCCACACATCTTTGGCTTATGTGGATGTCTTCAGTCTTGCTCCCATCTCCGTTAATTTTGGCTCTGTTAGTTTTGAATGCTTGCTTTTACTTTTTGAACAAAATAAATTGTTTCAGGCTCACCTTGTATCTTTCCTGTACCCAGATCTGCTGTCAACCATTGCTGAAGGAGCCTTGGTTTTTTAAATGGAGAATAAGATCTGGGTGTGAGGCGTGTTCTTTATCATGTGGGTAACACTGCTTCTAGGACATTTCATGGGCAGAGCTACATAATACATATTTTTTCCTAACACGCATGAATTTATATTGATGTATTCGATTGTTTTACCATTACAATGTTCCATTACCTTTCTCTATTGTATTTGGTGTCTGCATTTATTTTTTTTAATTCATTTCTTATGTTCTCCTTTGGCTGGCTGGCTGGCTGGCTGGTTGGTTGGTTGGTTTATTCATTCACTCGCTCACTTATTTACTTAAGGTTGTGACACTATCAGGTGATCCCGAGAAGCACAGGAGTGGGAATGGAGACACTAAAGGGAGAAAAGCCAATAAAGTGCATGAGTGAGCAGGCTGTCTTGGTTTATTTAGTTGTCTTTGTTGTTGTTGTTTTCTAACTTTTGATGTGGGTTGATTTATATATTTTCATTCTCCTATTTACTAATATAAATATTTGATGGCATGAATATTTCATTGAACACTGCTCTAGATGAATTCCAAATGTTCTGAAATGTAGTGTTCTCATTGTTATTTTCTATAAAATCTGAAATGTGTGTTTATATTTTGCCTTTGAAGTAACAGTTTTTTCTTTCAAATGTTTATTTACTTTTGAGAGAGAGAGAGAGAGCGAGCAGGGGAAGGGCAGAGAGAGAGGGAGACAGAATCTTTTTTTTTTTTTTTTTTTTTTTTTTGGGGGGCGCCTGGGTGGCTCAGTCGGTTAAGCGTCCAACTTCAGCTCAGGTCACCATCTCGCAGTCCGTGAGTTCGAGCCCCACGTCGGCCTCTGGGCTGATGGCTCAGAGCCTGGAGCCTACTTCCGATTCTGTGTCTCCCTCTCTCTCTGTCCCTCCCCCATTCATCCTCTTCTCTCTCTGTCTCAAAAATAAATAAACATTAAAAAAAAAAAATTTTTTTTTAATTTTTTTTAAATGTTTATTTTTGACAGAGAGAGAGACAGAGCATGAACAGGGGAGGGGCACAGAGAGAGGGAGACACAGAATCCAAAGCAGGCTCCAGGGTCTGAGCCATCAGCACAGAGTTCAACACAGGGCTCGAACTCATGGACCACAAGATCATGACCTGAGCCAAAGTCAGATGCTTAACTGACTGAACCACCCATGTGCTTCTTTTATCTATTTATTTTTTTTTTAATTTGTTCTTTTTTTAAATTTTTTTTTGAACGTTTATTTATTTTTGGGACAGAGAGAGACAGAGCATGAACGGGGGAGGGGCAGAGAGAGAGGGAGACACAGAATCGGAAACAGGCTCCAGGCTCCGAGCCATCAGCCCAGAGCCCGACGCGGGGCTCGAACTCACGGACCGCGAGATCGTGACCTGGCTGAAGTCGGACGCTTAACCGACTGCGCCACCCAGGCGCCCCTAAGATTTTATTTTTAAGTAATCTCTACATCCAATGTGGGGCTCGAACTCATAATCCTGAGATCAAGTGTTGCATGCTCTACCGGCTAAGCCTGCCAGGTGCCCCTGTCTGTTTTTTTATATCACCTATAGTTTCTGCTTTAGGAAAGTTGCCACTCTGTTATTTTCTGTATAATTATTCATATGTGTTACATCTGCATTGCAAATTGTATTCTTCATTTTAGCATTTTTAAGTGCTCTTCTTTGTCTCATTTCATGCTTTTGGCCTGCATCTCCCCTTTCAAAATCTTGATTCTTTCTTTCTTTTTATTTGCATTTGCTTAATTTATCCTTATTCACATATTTTGCTGTATATGTGTCTCTTGACTATACACATAGAGTTGAGGGGAGCCGGGGGGGCTCAGTCGGTTAAGCGTCTGACTCTTAATTTCAGCTCAGGCCATGATCTGCTGGTTTGTGAGTTTGATCCCCCCATCAGGTTCTGTACTGACAGTGGGGAGCCTACTTGGGACTCTCTCTCTCTACCTGTCTTCCCCTCCCTGTGCACGCTCTCTCTCTCAAAACGAATAAAATAGGGGTGCCTGGGTGACTCTGTCCTTTAAGCTTCCAACTCTTGGTTTCGGCTCAGATCATGATACATGATACATGGTTTGTGGGATGGAGCCCCCACATCAGGCTCTGCACTGACAGCACAAAGCCTGCTTGGGATTTTCTCTCTCTCTCTCTCTCTCTCTCTCTCTCTCTCTCTCCCCCCCACTGTCTCTGTCTCTCTCAAATAAATAAACTTAAAAAGATAAAAATAGGGGCACCTGGGTGGCGCAGTCGGTTGAGCGTCCGACTTGAGCCAGGTCACGATCTCGCGGTCCGTGAGTTGGAGCCCCACGTCAGGATCTGGGCTGATGGCTCAGAGCCTGGAGCCTGTTTCCGATTCTGTGTCTCCCTCTCTCTCTCTGCCCCTCCCCCGTTCACGCTCTGTCTCTCTCTGTCCCAAAAAAATAAATAAATAAACGTTGAAAAAAGATAAAAATAAATAGGGGCACTTGGGTGGCTCACTTGGCTAAGTGTCTGACTTTGACTTAGGTCATGATCTCGTGGTTTGTGGGTTTGAGCCCCGTGTTGGGCTCTGTGCTGACAGCTCAGAGCCTGGAGCCTGCTTCAAATTTTGTGTCTCCCTCTCTCTCTGCCTCTCCCCAGCTCTCTCTCTCTCTCTCTCTCTCTCTGTCTCAAAAATAAATAAACTTAAAAAATAAATATATAAATACACACACACACACACACACACATACATATATATATATAAAATAGAGTTCAGTTTTGCTCTGTGAGCAAATCTAGTGTTTTTTAATGAGTTAAGCCATTTGCATTTATTGATATGGCTGTTAGGACAATTATGTTTGACTTTAACATAATTTGCTTATGTTTTTTGTTCTACGTGTCCTCTATACACATATGAATATATGAACATAAGTACAAACATTCATATGTGCATAGATACATATGTGTGTGTGCACGTGCGTGTATATGCTTTTCAATGTGTGGTTTACTTTTTTTTTTATTTTTATTTTTTGGACTTTATTTTTAAGTAACCTCTACATCCAACATGGGCCTTGACCTCAACCCTGAGATCAAGGGTCTCGTGCTCTTCCAACTGAGCCAGCCAGGTGCCCCTCCACTCTTTTCTTTTTAGTTGTAGTAGTTCTTACACTGAGGAAGCTTTGTGTTTTTGTGCTAGTTGTACATAGTTATCAACTGCTGCTTAACAAGGGTACCACAAAGTTAGTGGCTTAAAACCATACACGTTTTATCTCACAATGTCTGTGGGTCAAGAGTCTGGGTTGGCTCAGCTGGCCCCGTGCTTCTGGGTCTCTTACAAGGTTGTAGTCAAGGTGCTAGGGCTGAGGTCTCATCTGAGTTGTGACTGGGGAAGGATCTATTTCCAGCCTTACATCGATGCTGGCAGGACTCACTTCTCTGTCAGACAGGGACTTCTCTATCTCAGTCCTTGCCGGCCACTGGCCAAGGCCACTCTTGCCACGTGGCTTCTCTGTATGGTGGTGGTGGCTCTCTTCATCAAAGCCAGCAAGCCAGCAAGGAAGGGTGTTAGTGGAGAGTCCATCAGCAAGATGGGACTTACAGTCTTATGTCACTGCAGAAGTGACAGCCTGTCACCTTTGCCACACGCTGCTGGTAACTCAGCCATGCTTTGTTCTTTCTCGCTTCCACACCTGTACCATGACTAACATAAGAGATGATGCGATATCTTCTGTTAACATCAACCTAAAATCAAGACTAACCTTTCCAGCTGTCTATCTCTTACATTGCTTTTGAGTTATCTTTTCTCCTCAAGTTGTGTGGTCTGTTGTTCCAGATGGTGGAGTGAGGACTGACAACGTGATGTTAGACGTGAAGCAGGAACTCTGTGAAGAAACAGAGCCTTGTGGGAAGGGGTCTGATGGACAGGATGGAACTTCATCTCAGCATGCCAAATACACAGGGGACAGGGAGCCCAGTGGAACTTTGGAAAGGCAGGACGGGGGTGCCCCAGGCAGAAAAGTCTCTGCCTGTGAAGAATGCAGGAAAACCTTCACCTGGACAAGAGGCCTTCACACGCACAGGAGGACCCACAGCGGGGAGACACCATGCTCACACACAGAGCATGGAGAGGCCTTCATCAGACGGTCAGAGCTTAGCCAGCACCAGGAGCTTCGTGGCAAGGAAAAGCCTTATCACTGTCAAGAGTGTGGCAAAGGTTTCAGTCAGAAAGCAGGCCTCCTCCAACATCTCAAAAGCCACACTGGAGAAAAGCCATATCGATGTAGTAAATGTGGCCGGTGTTTTAGTCGGAGATCAGTTCTTACAAAGCATCAAAGTGTCCACACTGGAGAGAAACCTTTTGAATGTACAGACTGTGGAAAAGCCTTCTGCCATAGTTCAGACCTAACTGAACATCAGCGATTCCACAAGGAGAAGCCTTATGAATGTAACGAGTGTGGGAAAACCTTCCGGCAACGTTCACATCTGATTGAGCATCAGCGAATTCACAGTGAAGAAAAACCCTATGAATGCAAAGTGTGTGGAAAAGCGTTCACTCAGTATGCAGGACTTAACCAACACCAGAGAATCCATACTGGAGAGAAACCTTTTGAATGTCCTGTTTGTGGACGCGCCTTTAGCCGGACCTCAGAACTCATAATACATCACAGAATCCACTCGGGGGAGAAACCCTATGAGTGTGCTGAGTGTGGCAAAACCTTTAGCGTGAGCTCAACCCTGGTCATACATCAAAGAAGCCACACTGGGGAGAAGCCCTATAAATGTGGTGAGTGTGGCGAAGCCTTCAGCCAACGCTCGGGCCTTAATAAGCACAGGTTGGGAGGGAAGCACGGGAACCCCCCTGAGCCAGGAACACACAAGTGTGGTGAGTGTGGGAAGACCTTCACTCGGTCGACCGGCCTGCGGAACCATACAAGAATCCACACTGGGGATAAAACCTACCAGTGCCCTGAGTGTGGGAAGGCCTTCACCAGGGGCGAGCATCTTATTGAACACCAGGCGATTCACAACAAGGTAAAGCCCTATCAGTGTAAAGAGTGTGGCAAAGCCTTCAGTCAGAAGACGGGTCTTAGTCACCATGTCAGAATCCACACGGGAGAGAAGCCTTTTCAGTGCCCGGAATGTGGGCGCGCCTTCAGTTGGAAGTCAGATCTCAAGAAACATAAGAGAGTCCACTCGGAGGAGAAGCCCTATGCGTGTGAGGAGTGTGGGAAGGCCTACAGGCAGAGAGCCACGCTGCTCCAGCACCTGAGGGGCCACAGGGAGCTGAGCCCGGCCGGCCGAGTGAGTGCGGGGAATCCCCCTGGGGGCCCCGACCCAGTACCAGAGAATCCGCTGCACCCCGACACCCCGCCCAGGCGTGAGGTGAAAACTGCGGGGAGAATCCACGACTCCTTTTCTTAACTGAGATAAAATGTTTCTTGAACTTCATTATTTAAAGAAAACCAGAGATGCCACATTGGAAAGTTTTTATAGGAGCGCTGCGGTGGCTCAGTCGGTTAAGCATCCAACTTTGACTCAGGTGGTGATCTCACCATTCATGAGTTTGAACCCCATGTTGGGCTCTGTGCTGACAGCTCAGAGCCTGGCGCCTGCTACGGATTCTGTGCCTCCTTCTCTCTCTGCCCCTCCCCTCTTACACTCTGTCTCTCTCTCTCAAAAATAAATAAACTTGGGGCACCTGGGTGGCTCAGTCGGTTAGGTGTCCGACTTCAGCTCAGGTCAGTATCTCACGGTTAGTGGGTTCAAGCCTCGCATCGGTCTCTGTGCTGACAGCTCAGAGCCTGGGGCCTGCTTCAGATTCTGTGTCTCCTTCTCTGTCTGCCCCTTGCCTGCTCATGCTCTGTCTCTGTCTCTCTCTCTCTCTCTCAAAAATAAACATTAAAAAACAAACAAAAATTTAAAATAATAATAAATAAATGTGCTTAAAAAATAAGTTTTTATAAAGGTCATAAATGCTGGAAAAGTTGAGAATTTAGAAAAATAAACGTCAATAAGCAATTTACATGTGATTACCTTTATTAAATGCAACTAAGTATCAGTTAATAGGATGAAAAGTCCACAAGGGAAGCTATAAAAAAAATTATATTTTCTACTGAATTCACATGTTTTCATGTAGTGTGTTTTCAACCCATTCTAATTCCTCACTAGCTTTAGCCTAGCCCTGCGTTGAAATTACTACTCTGAGTACCGGCCCCGGGACACTACAGTGTCCAAGTTTGGAATGTGTGGAATGTGCGAGGTGGGTTGTCTTGTTTCCTTCCCTCCCTAACCACGCCCTTAGCCACAAGTGGGTGGCCTGCAGACCCTTCCTGATCTCCACCCCTATAATTAGCATTTCCTGATGAAGAAAGGATGTGTTATATAGTTGTTTTTTTTTTTTTTAGTGTTTATTCATTTTTGAGGGAGAGCACGAGCAGGGGAGGGGCAAAGAGAGAAGGGGGCAGAGGATCTGAAGCAGGCTCCAGGCTCCGCAGGTGACAGCACAGAGCCCAATGTGGGACTTGAACTCACAAACCATGAGATCATGACCTGAGCCGAAGTTGGACGCTGCTCAACCCACTGAGCCACCCAGGCACCCCAAGGATGTGCTATAGTCTGAGTGACGTGGAGAGCATAGTGTGTTGGCCTCCAGTAGCTCAAAATCAGGGGTGGGGGCACATTCTGACCAAAGCCAAGGGCATACTCTTCTCATTGTGAGCACGCTCCTTGAGCTTACAACCGAGGACAGAAGGGAAGAGGGAAAATCAAACTTTTCATTCCAGCATTTTCGCCCTCCTACAAGTTATATTTACACAACTGAAAACCTCTTTTGGAACTACCTGTGTCCCTCGGGCAATGACATGAGGGACTTCTGTGCTGAACCTCATAATAGTTTTCAAATACTGGAGAGTATTTTCTCATTTTTTTGTGCTGTCCGTAATGGAACAGCTACAGATGTGACACATTTTAAAGTTTAATCTGCATTATTAACGTTGTCTTCAACACTTTCTTAAATCTAGACAGCCAGCAAGAGAATTTAATCCTGCTTCTCCTTTTCTTTGATGTTTGCATCATGTCTCTTTTCCCAACCTTTTACTTTCCATTTACCTGTATCATTAAATTTGAAGAGCGTTTCTTACAGACGGCACATGTTTGGGTGACGGGTTTTTAATTTATTCCACCAACCGTTGTCTTAGGATTGGTGGATTGAACTGAAGCGTTTTCTACTTAATGTCATTATTGGTATTTTAAGGCTTAAGTCTGCTATTTCTTTTCTTGTTCCCTGTGTTGCATCTCTGTGGTTTCTCTTCCCTGCCTTCTTGAACATGATTTTGGAAGTCCATCCTGACTGGTTTATAATGTTTTTGAATGTATCTCTGAATAGCATCTTTGTCGTTGATAACAGCTGTTATTTTGAACTGGCTTTCAACCCACATACACTCTACCCCTTTCTCTCCAAGAAATACATCAGGTTTTGTTAATCTTGACTTGAGAACAACCGTAGACAGGAATACAAACATTCTAAACAGACACGGAGGACCAGAGTTGGGTTCTTATCAAAGTCTGTGTTGGTTTTTTTCTGTTACTGGTTACTCTTACATCTCAGGAGAGCCCGTGATGAGGTAGCCCGCCAGGACTTCTGGAGCTAAGAAGGACTGAGAGCAGGACTCTGTTTTATTCTCAGCCTATCTCTGCACTTCAAGCAGTACCTGACATGTATTTGTTGCTCCATAAATATTGAAGGAAGGAAGGAAAGGAGGCTTCTGAGCCTTGGTCAGCTCTGAGTTCGTTACCAGTGGCTGAGGCTGGAGACACGACCAGGCGCTGATCCTGGAGCTCCTGGTATATTAAGTGTTCTTGACCATCCTGCCTGAGGAGCTATAGGCCTAAGTTCAAAAACATAATCCAGGGGAACATGATACCTTTGCTGTGGGAGAAATCTGGTTAACAACACCTTAAGTAATCCAACAACAGCTAGTAATGGGATGAACTGATATATGGCTTCTCATATCATTGCTTCACTGAGGACACATCACTTCTGTGGTATTTTTGGCAAAAAAAAAAAAAAAAATGCATAACCTGAATCTAGTCGTGAGGAAACATTAGGCAAACCCAAGTTTGGGGCAGAGTGTTCAACAGACCAACTGCCCTGTGTTCTTCAAAAATATCTATGTTTGAGAGACACACATTGGGGAATTGTTTTAGATTAAAGGAGATTAAGAAATGTAACGTGAGCTCAATGTGTGAGCCTAGGTTGGATCCCAGACTGGAATAAAATTTATGTGAAGAACATTATTGGGGGGCGCCTGGGTGGCGCAGTCGGTTAAGCGTCCGACTTCAGCCAGGTCACGATCTCGCGGTCCGTGAGTTCGAGCCCCGCGTCGGGCTCTGGGCTGATGGCTCGGAGCCTGGAGCCTGTTTCCGATTCTGTGTCTCCCTCTCTCTCTGCCCCTCCCCCGTTCATGCTCTGTCTCTCTCTGTCCCAAAAATAAATAAACGTTGGAAAAAAAAAAAAAAGAACATTATTGGGACAGTTGGCATAATGGAAACATGGACTATTCATTCAATAATAGTATTGTATCAGTGTTCAGTTTGAGTCAGGCATTGTTTTGTGGTCCCAAGGCAGAATGTCTCTGTTTTTAGAATGTGCATGTTAAAGTGTTCAGGGATGAAGGTTCTTGGTACCACAACACATCTTTAGGAAGTTTAGTGGGTTAGCGAATGACAGCAGTCAGGTATACGTGGAGGAGAAAACCAAGTGTCAAGCATTAACAATAGGCAAATCTCAGTAAAAGGGATATAGCACTCATGTTGTTCCTATAATTTTTTCTAAGTGAAGGTTGAAATAAAAACCATACCCACACCAGAACAAACCCAAAGAGTGAATATCAAGTATTGGTTTTTTTTGGAGAAGTGTAGGGAGTATGTGATAAGCCAGGACAACTTGTGGAAGGAGGGAGGTAAGTGACAGATGTCTCAGTATAGGAAAGGCTGGAACGCACTTGGTGACAGTACTAGTCTGTATATTCTGGGTTGTTTCGACAACTCTACCAGACACTCGAAACTTCTCATGTAAGGAAGGTTTTCTCATTGGACTTCTTCTTTCCAACAGAGGCCAGTTTGCACTGAAGTGTTTTCTTGTAGCATCTACATTTTCCACTGAATGATTATCAAGCTTCTCTCAGACTCAGGACTCTTTTAAGATGAACTCACACACCACTTACCTCACAGACACTGAAATTCTTCTAGCGGCCATTCACCTCACTAGACATAAGCATTAAATAATGCAGGTTTAGAGCTGGAAGAGATCAGAACAAAACACCCTCACTCCTTTCTCAAGCCTTTGTTAAGTGCCAACCCTGTGCCAACCATATAAAGGAAAACGATGCAAAAAATGTTTAGCAGATGCAAAATGGGCATTCCTCCAAGATGAAAAGTGCTTTATTGGGAAGAATTATTTTATTTTTATTTTATTTCATTCAGAGAACAGAAGCTTGATTTGCGGCGTGTCTCAGACCACTGCTCCTGACTTCCTACTGGATTTACAGTGTTTATAGGCAACATAGTTCCCTTTCAATAATGAAAAACTGGCCCAACTATGGTAAGAATATAAGTCTCCCTTAGGGTGTTTGGTCTTCTAATTTGTCATTATGTCACTTTTCTGCTCTACACCCTTTGATCCTCCAAAACTAAGACTCTTCACACTTCCCTGGTCATTGAGAATGTTTCTCCTGTTTCTCTTTTTTTAAAGTTTATTACTTAGAGAGAGAGAGAGAGAGAGAGAGATCTCGGTGGGGGAGGGGCAGAGAGAGAATCCCAAGCAGGCCCCATGCTGTCAGCACAGAGCCTGATGCAGGGGCTCAAACTCACAAACTGCGAGATCGTGACCTGAACCAAAGTCAAGAGTCGGGTGCTCAACCAACTAAACCACCCAGATGCCCCTCCCCTGTCTCTTTTTGTAGTTTTTACATCTCACTTCTGTAGGGAATAGAAATCACTTCTGCTACAGGCCGATAATATGATCTCCATGTTCCCCTATCCTTGCAAATACAATGTGTTCTTAAAACAGTTGACATCTGGGGGCGCCTGGGTGGCTCAGTCGGTGAAGCGTCCGACTTCGGCTCAGGTCACGATCTCGCGGTCCAGTCCATGAGTTCGAGCCCCGCATCGGGCTCCGTGCTGACAGCTCAGAGCCTGGAGCCCGTTTCAGATTCTGTGTCTCCCTCTCTCTCTGCCCCTCCCCTGTTCATGCTCTGTCTCTGTCTCAAATGTAAATAAACGTTAAAAAAAAAGAATTGACATCTGGAGGAGCATCAAAAGTTATCAAAGGTGGTGTCGGGCCTTCAGACGCCACTCAAATGTGAATTGCCATAAGCTCAACCTTTAAAAAGTTGAGATATAATTGACATATAAGTTTCAGGTCTACAATATAATAATTTGGTATTTGTATACATCCTGAAGCAATCACCACAGTAAGTGTAGTTAACATCCATCACCATGTATAGTTACAATTTTTTTCATTGAATGAGAACATTTAAGATCTCTCAGCAACTCTCAAATGTGCAATACAGTATCATTAGCCATGGTCACCATAGGATACATTACAGCCTCCTCCCTTATTTATTTTGTAACTGCAAGTTTGTATCTTCTGACCACCTTCACCCATTTCACCCCCTCCCGCCTCCGGTGACCACCAGTCTGTTCTCTGTGTCTGAGTTTGGTTCGTTGTTCTTTAGATTCCACATATCAGTGAGATCATATGGTATTTGTCTTTCTGTGTCTGACGTATTTCACTTAGCATAATGCCTTCAGTGTCCATCCAGGCAAATGACCAGATGTCATTCTTTTTTATGGCTAAGCAGTATTCCGTTGTATTTACATACCAGTTTCCTCATCCAACCATCCCCTGATGGACACTGTGGTTGTGCCGGTGTCTTCGCTACTGTGTGTAATGCAGCCATCAGCATGTGGGTGCAGATCTCTTTCTGAGCTTGTTTTCTTTGCCTTTGAAAGTGAGATTTCTGGATATGTGGTAGTTCTATTTTTATTTTGTTGAGGAACTTCTATGCTGTTTTCCATAGCAGCCATTCCAATTTACATTCCCACCAACAGTGAACAAGGGATCCCTTTCCTCCACGTTCTGTCAGACCCTTGTTATCTCTTGTCTTTTCGATAATAACTATCCTAACAAGGGTGGTTTGGATTTACATTTCCCTGACGGTGAGTGATGTTGAGCACTTTTTTTTTAACGTTTATTTTTGAGACAGAGAGAGACAGAGCATGAATGGGGGAGGGTCAGAGAGAGGGAGACACAGAATCCGAAACAGGCTCCAGCCTCCGAGCTGTCAGCACAGAGCCCAACGCGGGGCTTGAACTCAGGGACCGCGAGATCATGACCTGAGCCAAAGTCAGCGGGTCAACCGACTGAGCCACCGAGGCGCCCCTGTTGAGCACTTTTTTTTATGTACCTGTTTGCCATCTTTACATCTTTGGGAAAATGTCTATTCAGGTCCTCTGCCCATTTTCAAATTTTTAAAATCAGTTTGGATTTTTCTTTTTCTTTTTCTTTTTCAATCGAGTTGCATGGGTTCTTTATACCCAGGCACATACCCCAGAGACACTGCAGCTTTAGTTCCGGACCACTGCAGTAAAGTGAGTCAAATGAATGTTTTCGCTTCCCAGTCGTATAAAAGTTGTGTTTACACTATACTGAAGTCTATTAAGTGTGCAATAGCATTGTGTCTACAAAAACCACATAGATGCCTTAATTTAAAGATCCTCTGTGGTTAAAATGTGCTAACCATCATCTGAGCTTTCCACACGCTGTAACCACTGACCACGGATCACCGTAACAAATAATACTGAGCAGGGTGAAATCAAAAGGTTGACAACGTTGAGACAATTACCAAAACGAAGTGAGCGAATGGTCACCACCTTCGCTTTGGGGGGAGAAAGGCGGTGTCTGTGACGTGCGGTAAAACGAAGCCTGCGGGTATTGGGGGTACTGGTCCCCATCAGACACGTGATTTGTAAATCTTTTCTCGCATCCAGCAGGTTGCCGGCCCTGCGCCCCCAGCGCGGAACCGGGCATGCACCCGGTTTTCGTCCCGGCTTCGGGCCGTGTGGCCGCCCCCCACCCCCAGGTCGTCGGCACCTGGGGAAGTTTCGGCGGGGGGAGGGGAGGGGGGCAGGGCGACCTCCCCAGGCGGAGCCCCGAGAGCGAGGCGGGCCTGCCCTGTGCGTTAGCGACCCCCATCCGTGGCTTCCCGCTTGGACGAGAGGCGCTTCTGCTCTCGGAGCGATTTTGCGGCCGCGAGCCCCGCCCCCCACCAGCCTCTCAAACTCGCATGCGGCCGTCAGTCTGTGAAGCGGCGGGGACGGACCCGGGGGAGGGCTCACACCTGGTGGGGGAGGAACCCGGGGGGAGGTGGGGAGGGCGCACCCCTGGCCGCGCGGAGGGACCCGGGGAAAGGCGCACACCTGATGGGGGAGGAACCCGGGGGGCGGGGGGAGGTGGGGGGAGGAACCCGGGGGGCGGGGGGAGGTGGGGGGAGGAACCCGGGGGGAGGTGGGGAGGGCGCACCCCTGGCCGCGCGGAGGGACCCAGGGAAAGGCGCACGCCTGGTGGGGGAGGAACCCGGGGGTGGGGGGAGGAACCCGGGGGGCGGGGGGAGATGGGGGGAGGAACCCGGGGGGGATGTGGGGGGGGGCGCACCCCTGGCCGCGCGGAGGGACCCAGGGGAGGGCGCACACCTGGTGGGGGAGGAACCCGGGGGGGCGGGGGGAGGTGGGGGGGGCGCGCCCCTGGCGGCGCGGAGGGACCCGGGGGAGGGCGCACACCTGGTCGGGGGAGGAACCCGGGGGGGTGGGGGAGGAACCCGGGGGGCGGGGGGAGGAACCCGGGGGGCGGGGGGATGTGGGGGGGGCGCGCCCCTGGCCGCGCGGAGGGACCCGGGGGAGGGCGCACACCTGGCGGGCGGCCCTGCGGCCTGGGGTTAGGGAGGGGTGTTGGGGGGTCGTCACCACGCGGCGGTGCGGGGCTTCGGCAGCCTGCGGAGAGACCCCCCCCCCGCCTGCCCGGGGGAGCGGGTTCGGCGGCACCGCCCGCAGTTCGCGCTCCCGCGGCCTCTGCGCTTTCCCGGGAAGGCGCGGAGCTGGGGCTCTGAGGCGGCACCTGGTGGTCGCGGGGCAGAGGCGCGGCCCGCGGGGGGCGAGCACTTCCGTGCACCTGCGCCGGCGCGCCCGCGTCCCACGTGCTGGGCTCGGTCGTGCGCGGGAATTTCCGCCAACGGGGGGACGAAGCTTCCCCACCCCAGCTCGTCCGTGTGTCCCCGCTCATCCGGTGTCCCCTCCGGAGTCTAGTGCCTCGTGTGCGGGGATCGCATCTGGCGTATTTTGCCATGTGGTCAAAATATATTTTATTACGGAAAATGTTAAAGTTTTTTTCTTTTTTTTTTTTTAATTAGTAAACTCTACCCCCAACGTGGGGCTCGAACTCAGAACCCCTAAATCAAGAGTCGCTTGGTCTCATGACCGGGTCAGCCGCACCCCTACGTTTATTGTAGAAATTTTTACACACAAAACAAAACAAGGAAACCTATAAAGCCTCCAAGTGCCTCTCCCGCCCTCTCCCTCCCAGCCCCCTCTGGCTATACCATTTTCCTCCTATACTGTAAGGAAAATCCAGGTATCATTATTTATTTTATCCATAAAGATTCCAATGTGTAAGAGAAGAGAGGTGGGACTTTTAAATATCAGCACTGCGTATTTAGTGGGCATGTCTAGTAGGGGGGAAAGTGGCTTCTTCAGATGTCTTTGTTTTATTCTTTTTTATTTTGATCAGTGTGATAATTTTCTTAGAATGGCCTTTTAAGATTTATTTATTTATTTATTTATTCATTCATTCATTTATAAAGTTGTGAGAGAGAGAAAGCGTGAGTGGGGAAGGAGCAGAGAGAGGGGGAGACACAGAATCCGAAGCAGGTTCCAGGTTCTGAGCTGTCAGCCCCGAGCCCGACGTGGGGCTGGAACTCATGAACCATGAGATCATGACCTGAGCCGAAGCCAAGAGTCAGATGCTCAACGGGCTGAGCCACCCACGTGCCCCTGTTTACTTTTTCAACGTTTACTTATTTTTGAGACAGAGAGGGAGATGGGGAATCCGAAGCAGGCTCCAGGCTGTCAGCACAGAGCCCCACCTGGGGCTGAAACCCACAATGTGAGAACATAACCTGAGCGAAGTCGTGAGCTCAACCAACTGAGCCACTCAGGCTCCCCTAGAATCGGGTGAACAATTCCATTGCCCAAAGTTGGTAGATAGAGGTTTGCTTACATCATCGGCAGGACCATTTCCTTTTAAAGGATCAAAGTTAAGGGCACCTGGGTGGCTCAGTCGGCTGGCTAAGCCTCTGACTTCAGCTCAGGTCATGATCTCACAGTTGGTGAGTTTGAGCCCAGAGTGGGATTCTGGGCTGACAGCTCAGAGCCTGAAGCCTGCTTCAGATTCTGTGTGTGTCCCTCTCTCTCTGCCCCTCCCTCACTCACACTCTTTCTCTAAAAAATGAATAAATGTTAAAAGTTTTTGAAACGAATGTAAGGGATCGATGTTAAATACTGATTTTATTAATTTGAACATAATCTGCAATATTCTTCAGGAACAGAGTCACCTAGATGTTCATGCTCATAGTGATGTGTGATATCTCCCTCCATTTCCCTGCTGTCATTGAATACCTTACAATTGCCTCCTTAAAGTCTCCTTTCCCTGGATTTCATTTACTCTTTACATTTAGCCTGGGTCCTTTTTCTGTCAAAACACACTTTCTTCTCAGAAGCTTGTACTTGGATCTTCAGGTTTCAAGACCAACCTGCCACCCTAGCTAAGAAGACATCTACAAATACAAGAGTGTCTTTATTCCAGGTAATATGGATTCAAACAAATTGGTTATCAAAGCTTTTGTGAGATTGGAAGTTTTCTTAAACATTTTCCCTATTCTTTTGAATAAATTAAACACATACAATTGTGCAGTATTTAAATAAATTGTCAAAAGAAAGAACAGAATCAGGGGTGCCTGGATGGCTCAGTCGGTTGAGCGTCTGACTTCACTTTGGGTCATGATCTCCCCATCCGTGAGTTCGAGCCCCACTTCCCCCACTTCGGGCTTTGTGCTCACAGCTTGGAGCCTGGACCCCGCTTCAGATTCTGTGTCTCCCTCTCCCTCTCTGCCCCTCCCCCACTCGTGCCATGTCTCTGTCTCTCAAAAATAAATAGACATTTAAAAAAAAAAGAAAGAACAGAGTCATTAAAGCTGGAAAACAAACCAAGAATCAAACGATCTCCTGGTGAATTAGATATCACACACACACACACACACACAAAAGTTCCAGAATCTTTACCCTTGGTAATTAAAATCTTGACTAGGGAGTCAACCACTCATTATGGATATAAATCTGATAATTTTTACAGTCTTCTAAAAAGCTAAATTCTTCAGCAAACTCTTTGCCCTTTGCCCAGGGTTTGCCTGGGGCCGAGGGCGCCCCAGGGAGGAGGAACTCAAAGGGGAGCTCAAAGGGGAAAGCTCTCAGCATCAAACCTCGAGTGGTTGCCCTGCAGGCCCTGCCAGTGTGCATCTGAGTCAGCTGCAGGTGTATCTTGGATATATATCTTGGATGTGGTCTTTCAGAAATATTAAACAGACTGTATTCGTCCTCTGCTTGTGAGGCTTCAACACGTTCCCATTGTAGTTGGGGTAAAATTTCAAATCCTGAACATAGTCAATGCCTTGGTCACATGACTTGGCCACACTGTCCCCAGTGGGCTCGCTTTCCCCACTGTCTCCACTGCTTACTGGGTCTGGCTCACACTGGCCTTCTCCCAAGCTTCCTGACCACGACCCCCCTCCCCTACACACACCTCTCACTCTGCCCGGAATACCCCTCACTTCACTTGCCCCTGCCTGTCCCGACACTGCCCTAATTTTATACTAAATGTCACCTACGCACCTAAAGGGTATCTGTTCAGAGCCACATTCCCTAATCTCCCAGTGAACGTGAATTCCCCCATGCGATTGTTCTCATGCCACTCTGTACATTTTTCCTGTCGCCTAACAAAATTTGTGGTCATGTACTTACGTGTGTTCTTTGTTTAAACGTCTGTCTTCCCCCTGACAGTGTACGCTGTGCACGGGAAGAGAAAGGACACTTGTTAAATAGTTGTTGAGAGAACAGAGGCGTGGACGGCAGGTGCTGTGATTTCATCACGCTCGGAGTTCGAGTTCGTTCGGTGGATTTGCGGCAGTCTCTCCTCCTCCTGCAACTACACAATATTAATTAAACAGGATCAACATCAAACACACGTCCCAAGCTTGAACCGTGAGTCCCCACACTGCTCAGTGATTGAGCGTTATCTACACACGTAGGGAAGGAGAGAAAAACCAGAATAACAGGCACAGAGGACCTGAGACCATCTGAAGGATGGTCATGGGGGAAAAGGGTGGAGACACAGGGTTAACGCAGGGTGCCTGGTGGAAATCCCACTCGGACCCTGTTTGAGAGCAGGTAGTGGTCAAATACCTTCCCGAAGATCAAATGCTCCCCCTGAGGAAATGAAAACTGCAACCCGGATCCCCACTGAGAAGAGATGGGGAAGTGGAGCCCATCCTCTGTGGTTGGGTGAGAAACAAGAAATGGGTTTAGGACTCTGGTGGGAAGACAGCCCAGGCAGGAGCACAATTCACTGTGCTATCAAATATAGTGAGAAGGCTGTTTCCCACTGTCCTGAAGACGTCTACAGGACCCGACCTCTTACAAGTGGCGTCCACCAGCTTGATCTGTAAGATGTTAAGATGAAACTCCTTCCTATCATATATAAAGATCGTTGGTAAACCTAGTGGCCATTTCTTTGTGTCTTCATTTCTGAGCAGCATTTGGCGCTCTTCCCCGTGCTTCAGCCTTTAAATACTTTGTTTAAATTTATCTTTACCTTTTAAAACGAAATCACTTGGGGTGCCTCGGTGGCTCAGCTCTTGATCTCAGGGTTGTGAGTTCAAGCCCCAGGTTGGGTGTGGATCCTTCTTTAAAATAATGAAATTGTTAAGTAACATATGGTTAAAGAAAAAGTGAAATCTTGAGAAACCTTTAAGAAAGAACGTTGAAAAACTCAGCTGTTAACAATTGACATACATCCTTCAGGACTTTTTTTTTTTTAATTTTCATATCAGAGACTTTTCAGAAATGGCAAAAGGCTCGTGCCCAGTATATAAAAAATAAATGCGAAATAAATTTTGAAAATATTGGGATATGTTAAAAACTCTTCAGCTAACTCGTTAAAAAGAAATGCACAATTGTTGTGTGATGCTTAATAGATACGTAGGTGTAGGTGTAAATACTTCTGTGAGGGTAACGTGGAAAGTCGAAGTTTGGGACCTTGATAAAATTGATGCTGCAGCTGAATGGCCCTCACTGATATTAAATATCTAAACCAGGGGTGCTTGGCTGGCCCAGTCAGTAGACTGTGTGACTCTTGATTTCCAGGTTGTAAGGTGCAGCCCCACGTTGGGTGTAGAGATTACTTTAAAAAATAATAAATATCTGGGGACACCTGGGTGGCTCAGTAGGTTAAGCATCCAACTGTTTGCTTCAGCTCAGGTTATGATCTCAAGGTTCAGTTCATGAGTTCAAGCCCGACATGGGGCTCTGTGCTGGCACAGTGAAGCCTGCTTGGGATTCTCTCTCTCTCTTTGTGCCTTCCCCGCTCGTGCATGTGCTTGTGAGTCCTCTCTGTCAAAATAAATAAATTTTAAAAAATTAAATAAAACCCCCTTTTAAAAAAATAATAAATATCTAAACTCATTTTATCACCTAAAATGAAACACAGTACCAAAACAATACAAAAATGCTATACATACAGTTCTACAATTTGCCTTAAGAAAAAGTAATTGGGAAAATATTTGTCAGTTACTACATGTAGCTCTGTGTTGTTCTTATTAATGACCACAGACTCCTCCAATGTTATGCTTGATCATAAAATTATTCCATTTGTTAGGCATTGGGCAGTCTCTAATATTTAACTATCAGAAGTAGCCCTCCACTAAAATGTATGTAATGTGTGTGTGTGTGTATTTTTTCACACTAGTGTTGGTATTTCTCTAGCAGAATTCTCTACTAGTGGGCTGACTGTTGGGTTAAGGAAGGGTATGAACTTTGTAAATTTTAATAGGTCTTATGCAATTGTCCTTCAGGGTGGTTGGACCCGTTAACACCTGCATGGGCAGTATTTCAGAAATCTGAAGTGGGAGTAGGGGAGGGAGAATGAGGTTTTAAGTGTCCTATCCCCATGTACAAGTTAGCTGGTACACTTCAGTTATGTTCATTAACCATCTGATTTTCTTCTGTCCATTGACCATACCTGGTGGGGTTTTTTAATTTTTTTTTTCCTACCGGGTTTTCTTTTTCTTGTTGAATACAATTTCATGTAATTAATTATTAGTTTATTTATTAGTCCAAAAACAACTTACAGTGTCAAAGACTTACACAATTACTGTTTGCAAGATAATTTTCTAAGCATTTTATTGATATTAACTAATATTCATCACAACCTTATGATTAAAAAAACAAACTAGGATTATCAACCCAAGAGGTTTAATTAATTGAAAATATCCTTTCTAGGTATCTTGACTCTGATGCTCAGAGTTTGAGTTAAATGTAGAACATTTCATCCTGCATTTAACTGCAGTTACTGTTTGCTTACTCCGGCATTGCTGGACGGGGATGATCAGAACGCACACACCATTCCCTGCCCTCCAGCTGAGGGAGGGTGGTGTCCATGCCGCTCCCCCCTCCCCTGGGAATCGTTCTGAAGTTGCTGGTGGCAATGGGGTTGCCCTTGACTCTCTGAAGAGCGAGTGTCCCCGCAGAGGAACGGGAACGACGGTCCCATTTAGCGGCGTGGATGCGGTAGCCCAGGTGGTAGTTTCGTGCTGACCGGAGGGATTCTGAAATTCGGAGACCGCGGGGGAGAGAAAACCACTCCCCGCAACACAGCTGAGAACAGAGCTAAGAGATTGCACAGGGAGGGAAAGAAGCGCCAACATTTTGGCGGAAAAAGCACATCTTCCCCCAAAGCTCTGCACTAAGTAAGCACCAGACCCTCAAGAGTGCGGGAGGAGGGGGGGGGGTGCAGATGAGAAGTGGGGGCCGCAGTCAGAGACGCTCGGGACGGAGCCACACCTGCACCCCGCCCTGCAGGACGGACCGCGACAGGTGAGCGCACCTGGTGCCCAGCCGGATGGGCCTCCCCGCACGGACCTCCCCGCGCCCGCCTCCCGCACGGACCTCCCCGCACGCTCTCGCCTGCCCGCTTCTTTCCGAAGCCCGTTCTCGCCCTTGTAGGTCAGCGCCCAGGCCTGGTTCCACCTGCTGGCGGGTGTTTGCCCCCCGCGCCGGGGCCGTGGGGTCTGTGTCCTTTCAGACACTTGACTCGGACCGGGTGTGGCGAGCAAGCCAGGGAAGGGCGACCGGACGCATTGGGGGAAATCCTGGAGTGCGGCGGGGAGGAAGAAATAGAACAGCCTGGGTTCCCGTGCGACGAGGTGGCCGAGTGGTTAAGGCGATGGACTGCTAATCCATTGTGCTCTGCACGCGTGGGTTCGAATCCCATCCTCGTCGGCTGGCTTTCCTTCCGGTAGTGTCGCCCTTCCCAAGCGATGCGTAAGCGTCCTCTTTTGCCGAGTTAATTCCTCACTCTCCACCCAGTGGAGTAATTCCCTCTAATCCCGCCCCAGCCCTCCTTCCCTGCCTTTTCAGGAGCTCTGCTCCTGCTGGAACCTACTTTGTCAGTTGAGTTAGTGGATTCACGTTTCAGCCCCCCACCGAATTTGCATTCCCTGACAAGTTCTGCTTAGAAAGGATTCCCCACTAAGGAAACGACTGAATAATTGAGCACCAGAGAAACATGTTGCCTAACAAAGAGGAACTGATACAATCATGTGCCGAGTAACACTGTAACACTGGACCTCACGGCTTATTTAAGGCATTTTCAAACTAATGTTATCTCTACTGCAGTTTTCATCTTATTTATAGTAACTTTAAAAGCAACCGTTATTTCCTAAGGATTCCTGTCTTTGACAAGGAGGGATATGAATTCTTAGAGGTATGACCAAACTAAAAGTCACATTCCCAGTTAGGGCTAAAGATTTCTTCCTGAGGGGAGCAAAGGAAATGTTAGTCTTGTGTAGTTTCTTTCTTTTTTTTTTTTTTTAAATGTTTTTATTTATTTTTGAGACAGAGAGAGACAGAGCATGAGCAGGGGAGGGTCAGAGAGAGAGGGAGACATAGAATCTGAAGCAGGCTCCAGGCTCTGAGCTGTCAGCACAGAGCCTGATGCGGGGCTTGAACTCATGGACTGTGAGATCATGACCTGAGCTGAAGTCGGACACTCAACCGACTGAGCCACCCAGGCGCCCCTGTCTTGTGTAGTTTCTACTGTGACTTCCATGTTGGCAGAACTTTGGGGGGTGGGGGGATAACATATTTCTTCATTTAATTATTTCCATTTTTCCCAAGACACATGCTTTTTCTTTATTTTTATCTTTTTGACTAATTGACTTAAGGAAGCTCTACGCCCAACGTGGGGCTTGAACTCACAACCTCAGGGCTGTATGCGCTACCCACTGAGCCAGCTGGGCACCCCTATTATTTCCATTTTTGAGAAGTTCTACAGCCACATGATACAAAAAGTATAAAAAGCTATACAGAGAGTTTGGTCACCATTTACCGTCCCCACCAGCAGGATGCTATTAGCCCTCGTGTATCCTTCCAGAAGCAAAGTATGCATGTGTAATATTAAGTTGTCAAGATATATCATTGAATGAAAAAGAACGTCGTGCAAGACAGTATGATGATGCCTGTAAAAAGCAGTCCTGTATCTATATCTGAATAGATACACCATTTTGCACGTGTGTGTATCTGCATCCGTGTATAAATGTCTAGCAAGGCTGTGCTAGGCTGCACGGTGTGTGCATTTGTGAGATATTGCTATTTTTCCTCCATGGGGGTTGTACTGATCTACACTCACCACCAGCAAAGTGGAAAGCAGACCAGACCACTCAGGCTTGTGCAGCCCTATAAGGGGGTGGGGGGGAGGGTTGTTATTTCAACAAGCATTATCACATCATCTAAATGGAGACACAACCACACACAGTGAGAAGGAAATGTTTAGGAATCCCGAGCTCTCATACACTTGGTGGCCTTGGTTTATCACAGAATTTGCAGGTAACTACGGGCCGTTTATCAAGTGGACTAAATATTTAAGATTTAATGGAATTTAGGGATTGATGAGGTTGAACCTTTGTGTGGTTTGAGGGTAGAACTCCTTTGACTGTTTTATTAGAATGAAGTTTTTAGAGGTCTAGGTCAGAGGTCTGGATCGGATCACCGGATTCAAAGCACTCACCTGGCATTGTTGTGGTTTCCAGTGCGTCTCCCCCAAGCAATAGCATCGTCATCCCCGGGAAAGCTGCTAGAAATACAAACCCCGGGGCTGGGGCCCAGTAACGCGCGTTCTCAAGACCTGCAGGCAAAGCTAATTTGTGCCACAGCTACTTCTGTTTTGTTTCAAAACGCGGCTGAGACCTGGTTTCTTGGTGCCCATCTTTTCTCCCCAGGACCCACGTCTCTCCCATCCTTCCAACATCAGCATGATGAAGGTTTATCCTGAACCTTCGCGGCTTTGCCTGGTTTAGTGTCTCCAACCCCTACTGTGGGCCATGTCCTAGGACCCACAGGGCGAGCTAATGTGGCGCGAAAGACATCCGCCCAAAGCATCAGGGACAAACCTGTCAAACGACAAAATCCGTTTATCGAATCAATGCAGCGACGGGAGACCCCAGAGGAACGAGCAATGCGTTCCAACAAGGGGGGGTGGGTGGGGGGGAGGAATGGCCTTTGTTGGGATCTGAGTCCCTGGAGCAGGGCTCCGAGGAGCCTGGGGGACGGAGGGAGTGGGGGGAGCTGGTCGGTGCCTGTTTCCGGTAGGATTCTCTGGCGACAGGGCACTGTCATCAGAGGGCAGCGGGGCCGGGCGTGGTGGGAGGCAAGAAGCCCCTTTCCACCCCTGCCGCAGGTGGGCCGCAGGTGGGCCTGTTTCCGATGAGTGGCCCGCTTAGTGCACTTTCGTCTGGCAACCCTGATGGAGCGCTGGCAGGCCGGGGTCGGGGGTCCGGGAGTCCCCGGCCAAGGAACACCCCCCCCCACCCCCACCACCACCACTCGAGGACGCAGCTCAGGGCTCCGAGACGACGTTGTCGCTCCCTGAGGCTGAGTCAGCGCCGCGCAAGCGGAGACCGGACGCCAAGGCCGCAGCGTGCACCCGGGTCCTGGTTTGTGACCCTTGCGGCGCTGCTCCCGCCGGTGGCGCCTACTCAGGACGTCCGCTCAGGACACGCGCCGGAGGGGGTTTGGGCCAAGCAGAGGCTGGAGCGCAGCTGGAGGCGGAGACAGGCGGAGGACCAGGTGGCCTGGGGTCCGGCTTGAAGTCGCTGTCACCCACGTCCGGTGGGAGAGGGAATTGCCTTTGGGAGGGCAAACTGGAGGGTTATTGATTATCGCCACTTAAAAAGTAGATCTCAAGGGGCCTGGGTGGCTCAGTCGGTTGAACGTCAGACTCTGATCTCACCTCAGGTCATGATCTCAGCTCTTGCGCTCCAGCCCCACAATGGAATTCTCTCTGTTTCTCTCTCTCTTTCTGCCCGTCTCCTGCTCTGTCTCTCTCTCATATATTGTTGACTGACCAAAGATATGGAGAAAGAGGAAAATCAATTTCTCTACACGTGAGTCTAGGTATTTAATATAATGCCAATAAAAATCAACATAGAATTTTGTTTTCAAACTGGGTAATTGCTTCTCAAGTTTATGTGAAAGTAAACAAGCATTAATAGCCAGGAAAATTCAGAAAAGAGTAACAAGGAAAACGCAAGCCTCTGGGATTTTAAAACATATTACAAGCTACAGTGAACAAAGTACTGTAGTATAAACAGGATAGAAAATCCAGAAGTAGGCAATATCAATATTTAAGCATTTGATAAAAATGTCATCTCAGGTTACTAGAGAAAAGGTAAATCATTCAAGAAATGGTACTGGGACATCTGTGTAAAAATCTGAAGAAGAAGAAAAAAAGTAGAGTGTAGTCCGTACTTCACGTCTTACAACTGGATCATTTCCAGGTGGTTCAAAATTTAAGTAGGAAAAAAGTAAAACTGTGAAAGTACTAGAAAAAAAACTACATGAGAATTTTCTGTTATAGTCATCGCACAAAGAAGGCCTTTCTTATCACAGAAAACATAAAATTAGTAAATTTAACTAAAAAATTAAAAATTGTTGTAAACTAAAGCCCCCATAAAGAAAGTAGAATGGAAGGGCGCCTGGGTGGCGCAGTCGGTGAAGCGTCCGACTTCAGCCGGGTCACGATCTCACGGTCCATGAGTTCGAGCCCCGCGTCGGGCTCTGGGCTGATGGCTCGGAGCCTGGAGCCTGTTACCGATTCTGTGTTTCCCTCTCTCTCTGCCCCTCCCCCGTTCATGCTCTGTCTCTCTCTGTCCCAAAAATAAATAAAAACGTTGAAAAAAAATTAAAAAAAAAAAACGAAAGTAGAATGGAAATATTACAAATTATCACAAAGGTCTAATTTCCTTAGTATATGATGATTATACGAGTCAAGAGAAAAACGAGCACAAGTAGGAAAAAGGGAAAGGGTGTAAACAGAAAGTTCACAGAAAGGAAATGCACATGAATATTAATGTCTCATTTTTTCATAATTAAAATGCTAGTTGACACTACAATAATATACCATTTTTTGCCTATCAGCTTTGCAAAGATAAAAAGTTTGGTGAAGATTTGGGGTGGCATCACTTTTAGATATTGTTAGAGAGTTGTAGTTTTCTTTTTTAATTTTGTTTCGATTTTTATTTATTTTGAGACGGAGACAGACAAGCAGAGACGGGGCGGGGGTGGGGGGCGGCCTCCGTCCAGCAGGGGGCGCGGCCGTACACCCGGCGGGGCGGTGTCAGCTGCATCTGGAGGCTGGTTCTCACCTGCCGAGCCTCCAGCATCTCGACGGGCACCCCCTCCCCCTGCGGCAGGGGTTCTGGCCACACGACCCATGGGATGGGCTTTGTCCACAGTGATGTGGAGGGCTGCACGCGGGGGGACGGGCAGAACGCCTGGTGTGTGTGTGTGTGTGTGTGTGTGTGTGTGTGTGTGTGTGTGTCTGTGTGTGTGTCTGTGTGTGTGTGTCTGTGTGTGTGTGTGTCTGTGTGTGTGTGTGTGTGTGTCTGTGTGTGTGTGTCTGTGTGTGTCTGTGTGTGGTGGGGGCGCTGGCCGGGGGTTGAGGGGGCAGTGCGTCTCTGCCTGGTCGGCGGGAGCCCACCGCTGCGCCCACCTCCCGGACGGGGCCGCGTTTACTTCTGGGCTCCGTGCGTCCGGAGGCCCAGGCCCCCACGGGACTGCGCGGCCGTGGTGACACCTGCCTGCCCTTACTGGGCGAAGGAGAAACCGCTGAAGGTGTTTCGTCCTAAGCCATCGGTCATCTGGGGCAAACACCGTCTTCAGAAAATCTGAATTCGGAAACAGTTACTCCCAAGGATTTATGTGTTTATATATAATGAACACCATATACGCACCTACATTTATAATTGTTCATTTTGCCATATTTGCTTTTTCTTCCTCTGCTGAAGTATTTCGAAGTAAATTATAGACATCATTACACCTTTGAATACTTCGGTACCCATCTCTAAAATATAAGGACATTTTCCTATGGATCTACGATATCATTATCAAACTCAACAGAAGAAAAAAATCACAGGGAGATTTTTTTTTAATGTTTCACATTTTTATTTAAGTTCTAGTTAGTTAACATATATTATAATATTAGTTTCAGGAGTAGAATTTAGTTATTCATCACTTACCTATAACACCCGGTGCTCATCGCAAGTGCCCTCCAGAGGGAGACTTTTCAACATTTGCCCTTTTATACTTCTTGTATTTTGATATCTGTTGCTATGTAACGTATTCAATAGATAATACATTTTCAAGCTAAAAATGAATTGAATGGGGGGCACTTGGGTGGCTCAGTTGCTTAAGCATCTGACTTTGGCTCAGGTCATGATCTTCGGGTTTGTGAGTTCAAGCCCCGCGTGGGGCTCTGTGCTGACAGCTCAGAGCCTGAAGACTGCTTCAGATTCTGTGTCTCCCTCTCTCTCTGCCCCTCCCCCGCTCGCACTCTGTCTCTTTCTTTCTCAAAAATAAATAAACATTAAAATTAAAAAAAATAAATTGAATGGGATCTTTATTTTTTTTAAATATTTTATTTTTAAGTAATCTCTACACCCAAGGTGGGGCTCAAACTCACAACCCCCAAATCAAGAGTCACACGCTCTACCTACTGAGCCAGCCAGACACCTCTGGATAGGATCTTTAATACTTAAAATTGACCAGAAAGCTATGGGGTCTGCCCAAGGTAGCATTAAAGGACAGGAAAGAAGGATTCACAAGAACCTAGCTGAAAGTACAGATCTGGGGGTGGGGTGCATCTGGGTGGCTCAGTGGGTTAGGTGCCTGACTCTTGGTTTGGGTTCAGGTCATGATCTCCCGGTTCATGAGTTCGAGCCCCACATCAGCCTCTATGCTGACAGCTAGGATCCTGCTTGGGATTCTCTCTCTCTCTCTCTCTCTCTCTCTCTCTCTCTCTCTCTCTGCCCCCCCCACTCAGAAATTAATAAATAAACTTAGAAAGTAGACTGGGGGGAAAACACTTCATTTCAATGCCCAACTAAGTTAGGGCTGGTGTGAGCAGAGCTTTCATCAAGTCAATACCAAGATGGTGGGCATGGAAAGCCAATGGAAATCCAAAAAAAATGTATCGCTTTGAAGCAGTTTTGTTCTCTCCATTATAGAGAGAGTCAAATGTAATCAACAGGTGACTGGCTGTTCCAAATGGAATGTTACATCATACCTAGGGTTCAGAATTGATTGGTGACATCCATAGAGCAGATGAGCTTGCCCACGTACTTACTGAAACTATCTTGGGTTAGGGAAAGTTCATATGGGACATCAATATTGTTATACTTGATACATTTTAATCCTCATACCAGCTAGTTCCCTCAATCTCTTTGTTAACAGTTCTCCAAATCCTCTTCTCCATCTTCTTCTTGTTCTTCTCCCTCCTCCTTCTTCATTTTTTTTTTTAAAGCTTATGACATAACCCACAGAAGAGTCAATATCCCAATATACCTGTTTCCAAATTCAGGTAACGCTCAATGTTCTTGTAGTCAGCATTTCTTCTTGTTTGAGCTGAATCGTGGGTTTTTTAAAAAATGTTTATTTATTTTGAGAGACAGAGAGAGAGCATGAGCAGGAAGGGGACAGAGGAAGAGGGAGATAGCATCTCAAGCAGGCTCTGTGGTGCTTCATTGTCAAGGGGCTCAATCCCATGAACTGTGAAATCATGACCTAAGCTGAAATCAAGAGTCTGATGCTTAACCCGCTGAGCCACCCACGTGCCCCAAGAATAACGTATTTGAACTGTATTCCAGTTAAAGGGAAGCTGGGAATTTGTGGCCATTATATAGTTTGTTGGAAAAGTTTGTACTGAGGGCTCTGGAAGGGAGGTGTGTTGAAGAGAGTGATCAGGATTTTGAGCAGATTTGCTTCATGCTGCTGCTCTTAATGATAACAGACTTATTGGATATTCAGAAAAAGTCAAAATAAAGGATGAAGCTTGTGTTTATTTAATGACCTTAGATGGCTAGGTTGAGGAAACCAACCGAAGAAATATATAGAGCTATAGTTTTGGAGTTAAAGCGCATCACAGAATTTACATTAACATTCAAGATACTTTCCTACTGCTGTAATTAGAATAAACAGTGAGGTTTTGGGGGTGCCTGGGTGGCTAAGTGTCTGACTTCTGCTCAGGTCATGATCTCAAGGTTCATGAGTTCGAGCCCCACCTCAGGTTCTCTGCTGTCAGTACAGAGCCTGCCTCATCTTCTCTGTCCCCCTCTCTCTGCCCCCCCCCCCAGGCTGGCACACATGCTCTCTCTCTCTAAAATAAACATTAAAAATATTTATTAAATAATGAGGTTCTGTTAAAAACAAAACAAACATAATTTATGCAATACTATCATTCTGGTTGGCATGATAAAATTGATGGATGACTAGCTGTACTAATAATTATACTCTTTTGTACAAATAAAGCCAATTTATTTTGGACAGATTTTGTATTACCACTAAAAATCCAAAAAAAACCTCTGTAGCAAAAAACAAAAGGAAGGAAGGAAAGGAGGAAGGAAGAAGGAAAGCAGAAGGAAAAAAGGTAGGAAGGAAGGAAGGGAGGAAGGAAGAAGGAAAGTCTATCAATGTATAGGGGCCTGGACAAATAAATTGCAGTCTCTGTGCTTGATGTACTCAGCCAGCAAATGAGTCGGACCTACACGGCCAATAAAGAGGTCTAAGATACCTGAAGTGAAAACGTTAAAATAAGTGATAAAAAAAACACCTAAATGTAAAATAGCTTAGTGCTTGTCTATGCAGCTGCACGTGAGAAAGATCGGAAGTATACACGCAAATCCCAGCGAACCATGACAGCGGCGATCCCAGGGTAGGGGGACCTTAGTGACAGTATGGGATTTCACCTTTTACTTGGTTAATTTTGGCGTTGCTGAGGTTTTTTAAAAACCACAGGTAATATATTCTTTAAAAAAAAAAAGTTTTAAAAATAAGTGTCGTCAAATTAATGACCTAGGATTCCTGCGCTTCAGTTTAAAACCTGCGCGGGGCGCACCTGCGGCCGCAGCTCCAACCACGTGAGCCGCGGGGAGGCTGGCGGCGGGCGGCGGGCGGCGAGACGCGGGATCCTAGAGCGGCCCGGAAGTGCCCCGGCCCCGAGCGCCCCCCGCGGCCGGCAGCCCCCTCGGTGCGGCGCATTGTTCCGGCCGGCGCGCTCCCGCAGACGCCGCGTCGGCGCTCTCCGTCTGCCTGCGGCGTCCAGCTCCCGTGAGTCGGCGCCGGGAACCCGGGCGGGCGTGGCTGGGGGTGGGGGGGCGGCTTGCGGAAGGCGGGCCTCCGCCCGGGGAGGGGACGTCGCGCGGGCAGGGCCCGGGAAGGCCGCGAGGCTCGAGGGCCGCCACTGGGACGACGGCCGCAGGCTGGACTCGGCGGGGACGGCCTGGGCGGCCGGCCTCGGGGGCGGGGGAGGCACGCACGGGTGTAAGATGGCACACCCTCTCCTTTCGGTTCCGAAGCCGGTGAAGGGGCTTGGAGCGGACTGGCTTTCAGGCGCAGAACGTGTCCGTTGCCCTTCCGCTTCCTTTAGCCTCGCGATCCTCGCGCCCTGGAGCGCACCTGCGGCGTTGGGAGCCCTGCCTCCCTCCCGCCCGAACCCCGGATCCGCATCCGTCCCCGCATACCCCTCCGTCCCGAGATCCGCATCTGTTCCTGGATCCTCCTCCGTCTCCGGATTCCCCTCCGTCCGGGGATCCCCACACACCCCGGGTTTCCATACACCCTGGCTCCGCAGCCGTCCCCGATTCGCATCTGGATCCCCCTCCACCCCAGATCCCCGTCCCTCCCCGGATCTCCATCCACCCAGGATTCCATTCCCTGGACGTCCTGTCCACCCCCCCCTGTCTTCCCCCCCCTCCCCCCGCCGCATCTGTCCAGCTGGAACTCAGCTGCGGGGCGGCACTTCCAGGTGACTGAGAGGCGCAGCCTGGCTGGGAGCAGACCGCTTCCCCCAGGGCCTCTGTGCTCCTGAGGACTGTCCTCACAGAGGGTTTGACCTTAGGCAACCTCAAATCGTGGTTGTCACCAAACCTCAGAGGGTGACGTGAGCCTTAAATGTGGTCTCCTATCCGAAAGCGTGTTGTGGACTGCAGCGCAGCGCTGTTACTCTCAGTTTAATAAAGTTTTCAATAAATTTAGCTCAAAGGACAACCTGAAATGGAATGGTTTTCAAGATTGTTTTGAAACTCTAGCAAAGAGTCCAATGAGAGTTAGCTCATTCATTTATCAAAGGTAAGAGCAGTATTTTCATCTATTCTTTCTCTGATCTGACTTTGAAAAAACAAGTCTGAACTTTTTAACAATTCCGAGTGAATTGTGTGGTCCCTCTTTTCTCCATGAGCTCTGTAAGGTATCTTTATTGCTATTTCTTTACATTGAGAAACTGAGATTGAAGGACGATAAGAAATTGGCTGAAAGTCAATCAGTAAATTGGTAAATGTTAGAACCATAATAGAATCCAGTTCTGGGTAACTTGAAAGCCTGTGATTTTTGCACATTATGACCTTATGTTTTCCATTATTCCCATCCTTTGGCACCAAATGACTTTACTTTCAGTGAAGAGGCTTGGGGTCTATGACAGTTGCTTATGGTTATCAGTGCCCATCTCTAGCTGTTGTCATTCTTCTATATAAACAGTGATTTTTACTGCTCAAGAGGGAACCTCTCAAGGTGCTCCTAAAACGACTCCAGCTGGAGGGTGCTTTGTAAACTATTCCAAGTCAGGATGAATACAGACTCAAAGGAGGTTTTGCCCATGGATGTACATGGTCCTGAGGCTTGGGAAGAACCGACCGTGAAGGTGGAGACGGAAAGTCGCCTCCAGATGCAGGAGTCCAGACTGAAACGTAGCAGTCCCCTGGCGAGGGAAGTCTTCCGAACGCGCTTTCGACAGCTGTGTTACCAGGAAACTCCTGGACCCAGGGAGGCCCTCACCCAGCTCCGTGAGCTGTGCCGCCAGTGGTTGAGGCCTCATGCCAGCACGAAGGAGCAGATCCTGGAGCTGCTGGTGCTGGAGCAGTTCCTGACCATCCTGCCCAAGGAGCTCCAGGCCTGGGTGCAGGAGCACTGTCCAGAGAGCGGGGAAGAGGCTGTGATTCTGCTGGAGGATCTGGAGAAGGAGCTCGATGAGCCACAACTTGAGGTAGGAAGGGAGATTGCGGGGAAGAGGTGTATGTGTGTCATCAAGGACCCTCGGATCCCTTGTTTTGTATCCCCGTGACTGACTCTGACCCTGACTCCGCTTCCTGCTGCTTTCTGGGAAGGGTTTCTTTAAAATTTTTTTTTTTTTCAACGTTTATTTATTTTTGGGACAGAGAGAGACAGAGCATGAACGGGGGAGGGGCAGAGAGAGAGGGAGACACAGAATCGGAAACCAGGCTCCAGGCTCTGAGCCATCAGCCCAGAGCCTGACGCGGGGCTCGAACCCACGGACCGCGAGATCGTGACCTGGCTGAAGTCGGACGCTTAACCGACTGCGCCACCCAGGCGCCCCTGGGAAGGGTTTCTTTAGACAGTTCACTTCTTCAGAAGTCAAGTGTCACCTCTCTGTTTCCAGATGGTAGCCTACGGACAGGGACGAGAAGTCTGCTCTAGAGAGACGGTGCCTCTAGGCGAGCAGACATCACTGAGCCTTCAGTCCCAGCCCGAGGAGCCCCAGCTCCCTCGTGACACTGCCCAAGAGTCCCGCCCTCCTGGAGAGACAGGTGAGGGATAGGACTTTTCTGGTGTTGAACACATCCCCTCTCGTCAAGCAAAAACAAATGCAAAGTCCAGACCTGGGGAACCAGGGGCTCAGAAGTCCCTTTACCAGGTAAGGTCAGCACTACAGCTGCTGAGGGCCCAGCGTCCTCACTTTGTCCCCTTCCCTGCGTTCACGCTTCCCCTGTGAACTCGCCTGTCATCTCTCTGGTTTTCTGGCACGTGGTACCTTAGGAAAACTTTCAGGAATCACCGTGGAGGGCAGCTTTAGAGAATGGGTATGATACATTCAAATCATGGCTTTGCGTTTTAGAAGCCGCTTGTACGTGGGCAGGTTTATTTAACCATTTGGTCCCAGTTCCCTCATCTCCAAAATGGGGTTGATAATAGCATTGCCTTAGTTCGCTTGGGCTGTCGTAATAGAATGACACACACTGGGTGGCTGAAACAGAAATTCATTTGATCACAGTTCTTGAGGCTGGATCTCCAAGATCAAGATACGAGCAGGCTTGGTTTCTGGTGAGACCTGCCTTCCTGGGTTGTTGACGGCCACCTTCTCGCTTTGTTCTCACACATGCCTTTCTGTGTATACGTTCCTGTTGGAAGAGAGAAAGAGAGTTCTGATGCTGTTACCTCTTATAAGGACATTAGTCCTATTAGATTAGGGCCCCACTCTTTTTTTTTTTTTTAATTTTTTTTTTTTTTAATGTTTACTTTTTTTTTTTTAATTTTTTTTTTTTTTAACGTTTATTTATTTTTGGGACAGAGAGAGACAGAGCATGAACGGGGGAGGGGCAGAGAGAGAGGGAGACACAGAATCAGAAACAGGCTCCAGGCTCTGAGTCATCAGCCCAGAGCCCGACGCGGTGCTCGAACTCACGGACCGCGAGATCGTGACCTGGCTGAAGTCGGACGCTTAACCGACTGCGCCACCCAGGCGCCCCTAATGTTTACTTTTTGAGAGAGAGATTGACAGAGTGTGAGCAGGGGAGGGGCAGAGAGAGAGAGAGAGAGGAAGACACAGAATCTGAAGCAGGCTCCAGGCTCCGAGCTGTCAGCACGGTGCCTGACGCGGGGCTCGAACCCACGAACCGTGATGAAGTCCGACGCTTCACCGACTGAGCCACCCAGGCGCCCCATTTAGGACCCCACTCTTAATTACCCTAATTAATTTCCTAAAAGGCCCCATTTTTAAATATAGTTAGGGCTTCAACATGTGACTCTAGGGGGAGGGAGACAACACAATTCAGTCTAACAAGTATGTACCATAGAAGGTAGTTGCGAGCACAGAACAGACAACTGATGAAAAGCACTTGGCAGGCATTTTGCTTAGTATGTGGTAGCTGTTCTTCCAGGTCCCCCTTGCCCATTTGGGCTTACGTTTGCAGTATAAAGGGGTGAGGAAGGGGTGGGGAACGCGCAGTGGGTGGCAGACTGGACGGGGGAATCCAGTGGAATCAGTCTGGCATCTCCTGGTGTGTCATTCAGTGGCGGGTGCAGGCCTGGGCGCTTGGGGCTGTGCCAGCTGTCGTCCTGTTCTCGCCCTCCCTGTCACAGCTGGCTCAGCTTCTGTCTGATTTCTCACCAGGACAGCGTAGCCTCTGCCGGACTATTTGTTAACTTTCTCACAGTCAGTCTGCAGTGGCGTCTGCTGTTTGCATTTTCACCTCATCAAAGCCCCAACTTCCCTTGCCTCCCTGCTTCCTGCCTCTATTTCGTCTACCCTAGCAGTCATGTAGTTATCATGGATTTCTGCCACTTGGAACATACCTCTTCATTTTAAAAGATTCTTTTTTTCTTAGTAAATGTGCTCTGCAGACCTTCCTCTGGCTCCGGTGACCTCATCAGATTAAATTCCTCTGGTTTCATGTTCCTCTTTTATGAGCATCTTCCCAGTCAATTCCTTTGTTTCTTTCTCCTCTCCATGAACTTGGACTTTTTATTTTCCAGGCATGTTTCCCTTTCTTCTACCTTCAGGAAGCACATCTGAGTAAGTCCATCCTCTCATCCATCCATTCCTCCATCCGTCTCTCCATCCCTTCATCCCTCTCTCCCATCCTCCCATCCATCTAGCCATCCATCCATCCTCTCATTCATCCATCCATTCCTGCATCCATCCATCCCCTCTTCCTTCCTTTTTCCCTCCCTTCCTTCCATCCACCCTTTTATCTATCCTTCCTTCCTTCCTTCCTTCCTTCCTTCCTTCCTTCCTTCCTTCCCTCCCTCCCTCCCTCCCTCCCTCCCTCCCTCCCTCTCTCCCTCCACCCATCCTTCCATCCTCTCCTCCATCCATCCCTTCATTCAGTCATTCATTAAGCATCTGCCATGGCCATAGGAGAATACACAGAGGACATACAAATCAAAAAGTTCTCTTCTAGGACTGTCAGAGCAGGTATATGTTGTACATGTAGGAAAAGCCAGTTTTGTTAAGCAACATAGTAAGTGTTTGAGATTACAAGGACCAAAAACCAATGTCCAGCTCTTCAATCTTTTTAAATTAAGCCGCATTTAAGGTTGCTGTATAGTACTGAGTTTGCTTTTCTTTCAGAATTCATGCTGATAGTAAAAATCCAAATAATATAGGAGTTTGTATATAGTAAAACATGAAAGTTCTCCGAATTTTATTCCCCAGGAGTAGCCACACTTGTTAAATTGTTGTGTATTTTCCAGACTTTTTCTATGTTCGTGTAGAGTCTGTCTAGCTACAGGTCTACCTTTTGTCATGCAGTTTGTTAAAGAGGTGGTATAATAACCCCAAATAAAGAGGTGCGTTAGGGTGATACCACATGTGACAGTGCCTTGTAAGTCATGGAGGGCTGTGTAAGTGCTAATTATGAAAAAGGTGAGACATGTCTTTGCTTTCATTCTACCCGGTTTCCTTGTATATCTCAACTATAAATATGAAGTTTGGGCAGAAGGGCAGTACTGATCCCATTTGTGGTCCATTTCTTCTCTGCAGACACATTTCTGTTTTCCACACCTGTTGTCCTCCCCCAGCTAAAAGGAGCAGGAGAACCGTGGTCTGACAACAGAGGAGCCCTACAAGGCGCCTGTTCTGGTGCGTGAGCGACAGTACAATTAGATGGGGGAGAAAAAGCCGGATGTTTTGGCAAAAGGACGGGGGTCGGTGGGCGTTTTCCTGAGACTTTTCTGGGTTGCAGGGTGGGAATCTGTTGGTTCACAAGGTCCTTGGGAGCTTCCCAGGTGTCACCTGAGGCTGCCCCTTATGTGGGGGGCAGGAAGAGACCAGAGAAAGGGGGTAGATGGCAGTTTTAATAGGCAAAGGAGGCTTGTCCTGGGCATGGCAAAATGCGTAGATCTCGGCACCCGCCCACACATTTTACAAGTTTATGTAGAGGCTTTACCTGACTGCAGTCATGCGTGCTGTCCGGGTAGTCACTGTCTTTGGGGCAGCTTTTGGGAGCGGGGCAGGCAGCTAGAGCTCACGTTTCAAGTTCAGGGGAGGGGGTGAGGAGCTTTCGATTGTCCAGATCCAGCTCATGGGTCGGTTGGCTGTCTCGTAGTCTCGATGGCTTCCCCCAGCAGTCATGCCCAGGGAACCTGAGACATCCTGAAGATTCCACTGGGCTGTGCTCTGCTGTCTAGACAGTTTGGGTCTGTGTGTCTCCATTCCTGCCTTCAATTCCTTCAAGTCCGATTGGGTTGGTTGGACAAGTGTCCGGTGTGGGCCAGTTCCATCGGGTGCCGTGTGCCTCCCGTGCCCATGCCTGGGCCGGTCATTTGAGGCCACAGCAGCAGGCTCGGTTTCAGTCCTTTGTTTTTTATTCATTCAACAAATATTTATTGAATAACTGCCATGTGCCAGCCGTGACCCAAGGAATAAAAAAAAAGATCCCACTGTCATGGAGATTAGACTGTGGGATGGGGGAAACACATAGCACACAGACGGGGTGGCGATGCAGCGTGTCAGACGGTGGCCAGTGCTGTGCACCAGGCCGGGACTGGAGCGAGTCGGGGGCATCGAGGGCGCCGTGGGTGTGGCAGGCCAACCGCAGCCCTGGGTACAGGAACCAAGAAGGTGGGAACTGAGCAAACTCTAGCTGTTGTCTGAGCCCAGAGCTTTCCAGGCCGAGTGTGGAGCCAGTAAGGGCCTTGTGCTGGAGCCCACTGGGATGTGCCGGGTCACATCTGGGGTATTGCTGGGACACGCCTGGGATGTGCCTGGAGCCCACTGGGACAGGCCAGGTCATACCTGGGACGTGCTGGGACACACCTGGGATGTCGCGGATCTGACGGTTGTAGTACTTACTGTCCGATGCCCCCAGAAGAGTGGGAGCACTTGTTCCATAAAGGAGTGAATGAGCACATGGTCTCTTTGAGGCTCCGCACCCAAATCGGGGAGGGGTTCTAGGGGAAAACTAGGAGAAGGCACCCTGGCGTTGAGCTGCCCTCCCCGTGAAGAAGCCTGAGGAATCCTGTCCAGGCCCCTGCCCTGTCAGGAAGGACTGAGCCACATTCTGCCAGAGGGCAGCCTTCCCTGTCACTTGGAGGAAGGCTTCCGCATGGCCCTTCTGTTTCCAAGCTCCCCTCTGCTCTGTGACCTGGGGTCACACCAGGTGGAAGCAGTCTGCGGTTTCACGCGCACAGGGACCCTCCCGTGGGGTCGGAGCAGGTGACGCTGGCCTGGTCTCTTGTGTTTCAGATGGACCGAGCATGGCTGAGGACAGAGAAGTGGTGCCGAGGAAAGACTGTCCTAAGATAGCGGAGTCCCGCGGGGAAGTCCTTTCCGCACAGACCTGGGAGGAGGCACGCGGGGGGCCCGGGCCTGGACGGGGCTGGGCAGAGGGGCGCCAGGGCGGCCCCCCGGGGCGGGGATGGCACACGTGTGACGAGTGCGGCAAGACCTTTGCCCAGAATTCGGGCCTCACCCGCCACCGCAGGGTGCACACGGGCGAGAGGCCCTACGCGTGCGGCGAGTGCGGGAAGGCGTTCAGCCGCAGCTCGGGGCTGTTCAATCACCGCGGCATCCACGACGCGCACCGGCGGTACCGCTGCCGGGAGTGCGGGAAGGCCTTCAGCCAGAGCGCCGGCCTCATCCAGCACCAGCGCAGCCACCGGCCGGAGCGGCCGCACCGCTGCGCCCAGTGCGGGAAGAGCTACGGCCGGCGCTCCTTCCTCCTGGAGCACGAGCGCAGCCACACGGGGGAGCGGCCGCACCGCTGCGCCCGCTGCGGGAAGGACTTCACCCGCCAGTGCAACCTCATCCGCCACCAGAAGACTCACGCGGCCGCCGGGCCGCGGTGACTCTGGGGCGCGCCTGTCCCTGGTCTCGGGCCCGGCCCCCGGGGAGGGGAAGGCCAGGAAGCGTCGTCTTCTCGCCCCCTCCTCGCGTTTGGGAGCAGACGCTGAGCCGTGGTCTGGGCAAATCCGAAGAGGAAGCCTTGGGTGTTTGCACCTGCTGCTTCCGCGCCCTGGTTCTCCCCCTCCCCCGCCTGCTTCGCCCCGTCCCCACCCTGCTTCACCCTGTACTCACCCTTCTTGTTTACTCAGATGGCAGCTGCTGAACCTTCCTAGTAATGGAATAAATGGCGCTGCCGGGCCAATATGCCTGAAACACGTGCGTCCCTGTTTAATTCCATAAGGTCACATAGAGCCCTGCTGATGTTTTATGATACGTGGGTCTTCAGTGTCCCCAGGGCCAGTTCCTCTGCGCCCACTCCTTGTCCACCCCACCGCTTCCCCTGATGCGCTCAGTGTGCCCTTGGAACAGGGGCCACCGGGTGCAGGGTCTACCTACCCACGAGGGGCGGGGACACTGCACTGTCCTTGTCCCTTGTACGGATGCAGACGGGAAGACTCAAGTCCAGGCTCGGAGTCAAGGTTGAAAACCTGGACCTTTACTGTAGAATAATTTGAGCTCCTGAAAACGGTAGAGTTTTCACATGCTCTTAATTGGGTTCCCTAGTGTTGACATCTAACATCACGTAGTTAAACCCCTGGCTTCAGACTTTATCCTCAGTCTTTTGGGGTGTTGTGCTCCATGTTGGCAGTCTCTGGTCACCCGGAACCCCCTTCGTGCCTGTCCATCGTCAGCACCACAGGTCACTTGTATCCCGAGTCCAGGGTCATGCCAGGGAATTGGATCATGTAACGTGCTTTTATTTATTTTTTTTTTTTAATTTTTTTTTTCAACGTTTATTTATTTTTGGGACAGAGAGAGACAGAGCATGAACGGGAGAGGGGCAGAGAGAGAGAGGGAGACACAGAATCGGAAACAGGCTCCAGGCTCTGAGCCATCAGCCCAGAACCCGACGCGGGGCTCGAACTCCCGGACCGCGAGATCGTGACCTGGTTGAAGTCGGACGCTTAACCGACTGCGCCACCCAGGCGCCCCTGTAACGTGCTTTTAAAACAACCCTCTTAGATCTCCTGATCCTTCTTTTCTGTCGCTTGGCTGGGTCCGGAGAAACATTCCCCCCCTGAACATGTTGGGGTTTTCCTACGGTTCCACAGCTGGTGCAGCGGTTCGGCAGCAGCTCAGAGGACAGCTGTGTGGCCTTGAGTGTCTTCCTTCCAGGGAGCTGCCTTCCCGGGGACGTGTCCCTGTGGGGAGACGAGGCTCCCCTCGTCCGGGCGGAACAGACCCGAGGCTCGCAGCTCCCTTATTCCCTCTTATGATTTCTCCACCGAGGCTGCAGCCCCATCTCTCTCCTTCGATCCGCTAGAGCGGACGTCCCCCAGGCACAGGAGCAGTGCCCTCAGTTGGCCAGGGCAGCCGGCCCTGGAACTGGGGATTCTGTCCTTTGCCTCCAAGGGAGAATTTCAGACCGAAGTGGAGCACAGTAGGGACCCCCGTGTCCTCAGCACCAGCTTCCACGGTTATGACTCGGGGCGCATTCTGCCTAGGGACACCTTCTCCACTTCCTCTGGGGGAGCTGGAGGAAGACTTACAATGTAGAGGTCGGTCAGGCTGAGATCCTTAAGTGGCTCTTCTGACTGAGCCCCTTCTCAGTCCGAGTCTCCCTCTCCTTTCTTCTTGTTTCTTGGGAAGTTGGATTTTAAGTCAAGACTCTTACGAACAGTTTCCCATCACAGGGAGAAAAACTACCTAACGCAGATTCCACGAAGCACCAGCTTGAGCCATTTCCCTCACTCTGTCATGGAAGGTTCTACTTCTGAGAAGGCCAAGGTGCGTTTCCACAGCATAGTAGGCTTGAAGGTAGGCCCTGGGATCGTTTGGTAGAAATGTTAGCATGAAATACAGACATGGTCTGAGGATTCGCTCCTGCTGATTATGTCAGTTGTCATAGAGTCTGCGGTCTTGTGTGACTTCAGACTCAAAGATTCAACTATGAAAGTAGCCTGTCCCCATCGCTTGTTATGTCTGCAAACCACGTGGTGCAGCGGGGAGGTTGAGGACCAGGAGCCAGGGCCCCTGGGATGGAGTCTCAGTGGATCCTGGAAGGTGGGGCCTTGGATAAGTCTCCTGGATTGGATTTTTGAGAAGCGGAGCCTGGGCAGGGATTCAGGTTCCGGGGGGGGGGGGGGTGTCACTCGGAGAAGGAAAGGGCTGAGCAGGATGTGGTCTCAGTCCAGCTTTAGCCTGATTTGGAGGAAGGGCCTCTCGAACAAAACTTACCTCGTGTGCCGGCACTCACCGATCGAGGGCTGCCCTCACGGCAGTGGGGATGGGCGCGCTGGCCGGGCGAAGGCCAGGGCACAGAACCGCTGGCATCTGTGACTGCGCCCAGGCTCTCAGGGCCTGTTCCCGCCCCTTCGCAGGACTCTTCTGAGGAGCAGCAGACGGCAGTGGTACGGAAGGACACTGGGGTCCACAAAGTACACGTCAGATAAGGAGAAGGTGACGTGATTACTAAATGCGAACGTGATACAGAAAAGGAGGGTTGGACAGCAGTGAGAGACTTCCTTGTAAGTTAAGGTTTTTGTGGGACTTTTTCTTTTACCTCAGTTAAAAAAAAAAGATGTATTACAGACTGCTGTCACATGGGTTTAAAAGTAGATCAATACTGGGGCGCCTGCGTGGCTCAGTCAGTTGAGTGTCCGATGTTGGCTCAGGTCATGATCTCACGGTTCATGGGTTTGAATCCCACAACGGGCTCTGTGCTGACAGTGAAGGGCCTGCTTGAGATTCTGTCTCTCCTCTCTCTGCCCCTCTCCTGCTCTGTCTCTCAAAATAAATAAAAACATTAAAAAAAAAAAAATACGGGGCACCTGGGTGGCTCAATCGGTTGAGCATCTGACTTTGGCTCAGGTCATGATCTCCTTTGTGGTCTGTGAGTTTGAGCCCTGAGTCGGGCTCTGTGCTGACACCTCTGAGCCTGGAGCCTGCTTCAGATTCTGCGTCTCCCTCTCTCTGCCCCTCCCCTGTTCACGCTGTGGTTCTCTCTCTCTCAAAAATAAACTTTTTTTTTTTTTTTTTAAGTAGATCAATATTTGCATCAGGGAGCTGAGAAAAAAGTAAAGACTTGTGTCTGGAGTACAATTCCTCGTTTCCCGCACATGCGGTTCAGCATTTAGTTCGTGTGGAACATAAATCTGCGACAGTCTGTCAACTGAATCCATCTAGGAATGCTCCCATCCCGACCTCTTTTGTCCCCTGCTCGCGTGTACCTGTCGCAGTCGGCTGGGGCTGCCATCACTATGCGGCGAGGTGGGGGGGGAGGCTGGAAGTTCAGGATGGGGATGCTTGCAGGGTGCCGTCCCTTCTGAGCCTCCTTTTGGCTTGTCTGCTGGCTGCATCTTGCTCTGTCACATGAGCTCTGGGTCACATGAGCAAAAGGGGTCACATGAGCACAGAGCGAGATGCAGCCAGCATGACCCCTTTGTGGGGGGGGGGGTGGGGGGATGGAGGGAGAGAGACAGCTTATCTCTAATAAGCTTATATTGCTGATACTAATGCAGCTGGTCCAAAATCATTTTTTAATATTTACCTTTGAGAGAGTGAGAGAGTGCGTGTGCGCGTGTGCATGAGTGGGGGAGGGCAGAGAGAGAGGGAAAGAGAGAGAATCCCAAGCAGGCTCCACACTGACAGTAGAGAGCCCAATGTGGGACTCCATCATGACCTGAGCCAAAGTTGAATGCTCAACCAACTGAGCTACCCAGGCGCCCTGGTCCAAAATCTTTCAGAGAATATTAGCCTAGTATCTCTTTTCCATCCTTTTTATTTTTACTTTTTCCCATCCTTTTGAAAAAAATTGTTTCCTTCGGATAACCTGTGTACAGAATTAGATTAATTATAATGCTTGATAGGAGTCATGGTCCACGAATGACTAACTACTTTATTCGTTTGGCAACTTAGGTAGTTAATTCAGTACTTAGCACTCATTAACATGCCATTAAACACAAACAAAACAGAAGTTAAGACCTTGAAAAACACCTGTGTTATCTGGTCACTTGGTACCCCTCATCCCGTACCTCAATTTCCCAATTAAAGGAACATCATCTTGAATCCTGATTTTATAATTTCTTGCTTTCCTATTTTTATACTTTTACTACATATGTTTTCCTACTAACTAGAGTTTTTATTTTAATTGATTTTAGTAACTCTATAAAATTTCCTGTGTTCAATCTTGTCTTTTAACTCCTCAGTGTAATCCGATTTTGTCTATTCTGATTGTCAGTTTATTTCTACCACCCAATTTTGTCTTTTCTGTTTTCCATGATTTTTAAAAAAATTTTCTCAGTTCCTGTTTTATGCTGCTTAGTTTGTATTTTCTTCTTTTTTCCCCCATTTACATGTTTGAAAATTTCACATTTTTAGTCTTTATTTTTACTGGTTACGTGTAAAATTTTAAGTATGCCCACCTGACTTGTGAGATTATGAAACTGATCTCTATCTGTGCCCTTCTCCGTGATATTACGCAAAACCTGAATACCTCCTGTGAACCTGCTCCAGCAGCCCACACCACTGTGGATTAGTATTCTAGTTATGCTTGAGCCCAAATTGACCTTGTCATTATAATTGTTGTTGTTACTGGGCTTTTAATAGTCAATGACTAATTAGGTTTTCATGTGTGTGTTTTAACAAGTTGATTTTACTCACTGAGGCTTCCTTGGAGATTCATTTCTCTTCTCACTGAAGCATGTCTTTTGGTGGTTTAGCGGTGGTGAGTTCCCTTCGGCTTTGTGTGAACATGTTTTCTTTCCACTCTCCCCCTTGAATGTTGGTTTCCATGTATTTGCAGTGACAGAGCCCTCATTCACTCAGTCTGTGTAGAAGGCTTACAGTTTTTCTCTTTCAGTACTCTGAAGTGCTTCTTCCAACTTGAGATTTATGGCTTCCATCAAGTCGGGGCAATTCTCAGTCAACATCCCCATCCAAATTCTCTCTCAGGAAATACCTCCTCCTGGCTCTCCCGTTACATGTATGCATTGGGCGTTCTCCCACTGTCTTCCAGGTTCCTCCTTCCCATTGTGTCTTGCTGATCTCTCTGTGATACATGTCTTCAGATCAGTCATATAGTTTACGTATTCTCCATGAGCTGTATTTAATGTGCTGTTTACTATATGTGATTTTCATCTCAATGCCTTTATATTTCGTTTCCTGATGTTTTATATGATTCTTTTTCAGAACTGTCTCCTGGTAAAATACATTTTACCATTTCCTTCAGATTATCATGTTATCTGAAGCTCTTAGGGAGCAGACTCTGCTATTCATTTCTACAGCCTTTTTCCAGGGTAAATGCTTACTCTGGTTTGTATTTTCTGCCATTGCTCATCCCCAGGAGGGATTCTTTTGATCTGTGGCAGCACCCTGTGTTGGAGGTTATGGAATTGTTGCTACGAGCTTGTTCTGTATTTACTTCTGCTAAATAACTCGAGGGTTTCCTGGACCCAAGACCATAGATACTGATTTCTGAATATATTAATTTTGGAATTTCAGATTCCTGAAAAGCGGAGGTACTGTGAATTGTGATTACACTTTCTCACCTCCCCTCTTCTCTAATGGGCTTTAAACTTTATTCTTGGGCTTTAAACTTCCATCCAGAGGCTCAGGAGACAAGTCTTCTTAAGTCAGCACAGTTGTTCTTGCTTCTTGTAGGGAGTCTCATTTCTAGTTTCTTTTTGTCTCTTTTTGTTGTGTTTTAACATGTATCTACAAATTCCCTGACACCCCTCCCTTCCAGAGGTAGAGTCTAATCCCATTCTTCTTGAGTGTGAGCTGAATTTATCCTCCGGTTCAGAGATTTTTTTTTTTTCCTCACATGTGCCCAGTTTTCTAAGAAGCCCATCAAAAGCACTCTTCATTTTTGTTAACGGTGTTTTTCATCTCTAGCACTTTCGGGTTCTTTCCTAGGATTTCCATCTCTCTGCTGACATTGCCTATCTGTTCTTGCACACTGTCTGCTTTATCTGTTAGAGCCCTTAGCATATTTATCATAGTTATTTTAAATTTGTGGTCTGACCATTCCAAAATTCCTGCCGTGTCTTGTTCTGATGCTTGCTTGCCTTTTCGAACTGTGTTTTTGCTGTTTGGTATGCCTTGTAATTTTTTTCTTGAAAGCTAGATAAGATGTACTGAGTAAAAGGACGTGCTGTAAACGTATATATATATTTTTTTAATGCTTATTTTGAAAGAGAGACAGCACCCGAGCAGGGAAGGGCAGAGAGACTGGAGACACAGAATCCAAAGCAGGCTCCAGGCTCTGAGCTGTCAGCACAGAGCCGACGCGGGGCTCGAACGCATGAACCGCGAGATCATGGCCTGAGCTGAAGTTGGACGCTTAGCCAACTGAGCCACACAGGCGCCCCAGGAAGTGCTATAAAATGGCCTCGAGCAATGTGGTTGTGATGTGTGGGAAGCATTCTGTTATTAAAAACAAAAACAGGGGGCGCCTGGGTGGCGCAGTCGGTTAAGCGTCCGACTTCAGCCAGGTCACGATCTCGCGGTCCGTGAGTTCGAGCCCCGCGTCGGGCTCTGGGCTGACGGCTCAGAGCCTGGAGCCTGTTTCTGATTCTGTGTCTCCCTCTCTCTCTGCCCCTCCCCCGTTCATGCTCTGTCTCTCTCTGTCCCAAAAATAAATAAAAAAAAAAAAAACAGGCCCCAAATGCAGTCACTTATGCTAAGTCCCACGTCACCAAACTGAGATGTAACTTAAATACAGTTCCGGCTCTCCTGGAAATGGAATATCAAATAAACTAGTCAATCAGGAATCACCTGGTCAGCACTAGTTAGGTAATATGCCTGGTAGATGCCCGTCATCCCCTAAAGGAAAGTGACCGTTCAATAACCAACCTGCTTTTTCTGCCCAGAGTAGCTCCCTTGTTCCCAGACCTTTCTTCCTTCAAGTCCTTCATTTTTACAGCTCCTCTCCATGCTTCCATCTGATGGGTGCGATGCTGCGCAATTCATGAATTGCTGAAGCCAGCAAGATCTTTAAAATTTACTCAGTTGAATTTGGCTTTTTATTTTTATTTATTTTTATTTTTTTTTAATTTTGTTTAATGTTTATTTATTTCTGAGACAGAGAGAGACAGAGCATGAGTGGGGGAGGGGCAGAGTGAGAGGGAGACACAGAATCCGAAGCAGGCTCTAGACTCTGAGCTGTCAGCACAGAGCCCAACGCGGGGCTCGAGCCCACGAACTGTGAGATCATGACCTGAGCCAAAGTCAGTTGCTCAACCAACCGAGCCACCCAGGCACCCCGAATTTGGCTTTTTAATGCTAAAGTCCTTTGATTAGGTCTCAGTGAGTCTGTCTGGACTGAACTTCACAGGTATCTCTCAGTGTTCTCCTCTTAGATGGGATGCGGTAGTTAGAGTTGTTATTTCCCTTCTCCCACAAGGAAGGCTAGAGCGAGTTAAATTGGGTATTTCTCTTCCCCCAACCCAGTTAGGATCTGATAATACCCCAGAAGGTTAGGCTCTAGTTAACTGGTCTCCCCTGAAAGCAGGCCTGATTAAAAAGAACAGAGTGCTCTGTTTGTTTAAAAATAGTTCCTTTTCCTCTCCTCCAGCTGGAAGCAAAGGGGATTTTTCTCTCCAGTATTTACTGTGGGAACCTGGTTGAGCTCCTGGAGGTAGAACACATAGTGTTGTGCAGGCATCGCTATGACTGGAGGCCTTAACTCCAGGCCTCCCTGGAGGTTGTAACTCTCAGAGTTGCGTTCATTGAGCTCCAGCAATTCCACCATTATACTCAGGTTTTCCAGGAGCGCCTGGGTGGCTCAGTCGGTTAAGCGTCCTACTTTGGCTCCGGCCATGATCTCATGGTTTGTGAGTTCGAGCCCCGCGTTGCGCTCTGCTGCTGACGGTCCAGAGCCTGGAGCCGGCTTCGGATTCTGTGTCTCCGTCTCTCTGCCCCTCCCCCACTTGTGCTGTGTCTGTCTCTCAAAAGTAAATAAATGTAAAAAAAAAATTTTTTTTTAAATTCAAGTTTTCCTGCCCCCACACTGGTGTCACACTGGTTTTTACACTTAGGTGTCTGCTTCCTAGACCTTCCCTCCCTGGATTCGTCTGATTGTCTCCAGTCTGGGCAGTTTGCCGTATCCCGCCCTCTCTTCTGATCCAGGAAGCGTTCCTGACTTTTCAGTCTGTGCAGCTCTTTCCATGTTAGGTCAGAGTGGTAACTTCCGGGCTCCTCACACTCAGAACCAGGAACCGGACATTATGTGTGAGCTGAGTGTAGCCACTGGCTTCTCACAACTAGACTGTGGTGGGGGCATCCAACTGCCTCTCGGTGCTTGCCTGGGGGAAGTGAGCTGGGTGGAGGGGCCCAGGTAGCACTGAGCCCTGCCGCTGGCCCGCCGTGCCGGCTAGGAATCTCCAGTCCCAGTCAAGGATGACCGCAGCCGTGGCTGATACCTTGCCTGCAACCTCACGCAAGACCCTGAGCTACAATTACCCACTTAATGTATTCTTGAGTTACTGAACTACAGAAATAGTGAAATATAATAAATGCTGTTTCAAGCCACTGAGATTTGAGGGAATGTGTTATTCAGAAATAGCTCATTCACTGCCTTACTGATGGCCGGCGTCCAGGTACGGTAGCTCAGAAAGTTCCCGTAGCACCATTCCACAGCCTTGCATGGTACCTGCAAGCTCCCTCCTTGTTTCTGGCACCTGGAAAATCTCCTGTTCTTTCTTTTGAGCTCAGCTATTTAAATTTTCTCTTGTTATACTTTATCATTTACTTGTGTCGGTTGGCCATGTTAACATATGGTGATTTTCCTTTTTTTTTTTTTTTTTTTTTTTTTAACGTTTTTTTATTTTTGGGACAGAGAGAGACAGAGCATGAACGGGGGGGGGCAGAGAGAGAGGGAGACACAGAATCGGAAACAGGCTCCAGGCTCCGGGCCATCAGCCCAGAGCCCGACGCGGGGCTCGAACTCACGGACCGCGAGATCGTGACCTGGCTGAAGTCGGACGCCCAGCCGACTGCGCCACCCAGGCGCCCCGTATATGGTGATTTTCTATAAAATTATAAATTACTAAAATTCACTCCTGAAAAGATAGAAAGTTTAAAGAGACTGCATATTTCTTAGAATTAAGTTTGACTGAAAATGATAAAATAGTCCAAGTAATAGCAGCTTAAATAAAATTTCATTTATCTTTTTTAAAGAAGGATAGAGACAGTTTGGGACTGCTATGGCAGCTGCCCTATATCTATAGGAGATCGATCGATCGTCTACCTACCTATCTATCTATGTATCTAACTATCTATGTCAAGATATCTGCATAGTTTTGTTTTCAGGGATAGAGGCTCATCTTTTTCTGTTAAACCACCATGGTGTCTGGTGACATTTCTCGAGATCAACTTAGAGATCCAGTGAGGCTGCTAGATCTCCAGCAATCACATCTGCGGTATAAGAGTAAAGGAGTAAGAAAGCAGAAGGAAAAATAAACGCCCAGCCTAGCTGAGTCAACTCCCGTGGGCACTTCTCAGCAAGTGCCACAGGGCACTTCCACAAGTGCCCCACTGACTTAAACGCAG